>NC_139347.1:183233513-184433513 GCF_055883805.1 Amblyomma maculatum
CTCTCCAACAAGCGAAATTGGCCTCACATTTAACCTTTACGTTCCAAATCAGAGCACGCAAGCATTGTGTAGGATACGTTTAAAATATAGAATAAAGAGGACTGAAAAAGTTAAAAGAAGGGGCGTAAGGTTCTCGTTTCCCGAATATCGTTGAACAGACTTCATATTTAAAACGCTCCAGAAGCTTAACCTACTACAATGAAGAAAGATAGCGAGATTACAATTTCCCTACCTGATTCGCAGTAACTGAGTCAACGGAGACAACGCATTGAACAGCATTAGTCTTAAGCGTTCAGGAGCATCCACCAATACAAAAACGAAGGTATGTCAGCAGGAATAGATGTACGTGAGTGCGTGATTTCCCCCAAAATAATAGACGAATGGCACCCTATGCTGCATGAAGTTCCAACAGCTGATAATAACAGCTGAGAGTGAAGCGAAAGTAATTGGACCTTATGCTGTGGCTGGGGATACTGGTTTAAATGTTATAGGAATAAAGAAAAACCTCCTTTTTTGTTCTGACCCATGTTCCATCTAACGGTTATCTCGATGTAATTTTAACGGCTGCTTCTTGCTTTGTATATGCGTCGCAGTTCTGCTATAGCAGCCTTGTTTTATCTGCCTTTGAACACGTAGCCCTGTAATGGCCTCTGGCCAACAGCATTGACAAATAGATATATAAATACTGGGAAGGGGGAGCGGTAGCGACCAACAACCTGTACACTTCCGGAGGTAGATCTACAATTACCATCTAGAAACAGAAGAAGAAGAAGTCGACTCCGCCATGTCTGCGTCGTCGAAGCGCCGTCGGTCAGCAGCAGCCTCCAGCGTGACGAAACCGGAAAACACGTCGCAGCGACGACCATATCGCCGACCGAAGAATACGACGCCACAGACAACGAGGCAGAGGCAGGAAAAGCAAGCAGAACTGAGGTGCGCCGTTCCCAGCAGTGAGGCGAGTCGACCACCCAGCTTTCGCGGCCACGGCGTCCCTGCTTCAGTACAGCCCATGCCAACCGAAGCAAGACGCTTTGCGGTGAGTTTTAGTCAGCAGTGTACGGTTGAGCATTAAGACAAAGAATATCTTTATTTTGTTTCCAGCTTGCTTGACGTCCGAGCCACTCCCGCTGGTGGGAACCCTTGGTGGGTAGCCTACTATTGAAGTAGCTAGCCTACCACATCACGTGACTGTACGCGTCAAGCGGACATGTTGTCAGAAGTAGGGCTTCCGTTACGCGACGTTTAGCGGCGTAACCGGACAAGACCACCGAAGAAAGAAAATACTCGCAGCTGAGGGACGTGTACAGTCACGTGACGTTCCCATCCCTCCCATTTGCTGCAACTTCTGGCAGGCAGCCTACTTACAAGTACCGGCCACGTTGGCTCGGATTCAGCAAGCGTACCGTCCTCTCTCGATGCAAGGTCGATAGGATCCATAGCTGAGCCAAGCACTACGTCTATATAAAAAAAAGTATGCAGCCTGAAAATTTCAGTTTTTTCTCTGTTTGAGTATCGTATTTTCTTAAAAATTAGCTATGTATACTTGCCATTTTTGATATATTTTCATTTGCTGTTTGTCTCTCCCCTCCCCTTCCCCCGCGCTTGACGGATGAAAAATAAATAAATATCCGTTCTTCGTTTGCTTAATTATTTACTTGTTTATTTTCAATACCCTCAAGACCTAGAAGCATTACAGAAAGGAGGGGCATACGATATCAGCCGTGGTTTTCTTAAAATTTTCGACATTGTTGATGGCAACGATGAAGACAGGCAGGTAGTTCCAGTCGTTTGCACAGCGAGAAATAAATGAATTCAAACAAAGCGTCGTTCGGCAGTTGGGGATCCCTACATTGAATCTGGGATCAATGCGTGAATACATATAAGATGGAAGAATAAGTAACTGATCATTGAGAATTGTAATAAATCAGGTGGAAAAGACGTCAGCCAAAATATTTACGGCGCAGAGAAAGAACTGGAAGACCAACGGTTGATGTTATTGCAGATACTTTTGCTGTTCGTGAGAAATTAGAAACAACAAAATAGGCGGCGGGGTTCTGAACTGACTCTAAACTGTTATTTAAAGTTACTTCATTAGGATCTTAAAAAAACATGCGTATTCTACTCTGGGTCTTATTAAGTCCTATACAAATGAAGCTTAACGGAACGTTCTGTATGAAATGGCAGCGTAGGAAGCTTAGTGAGCGGTTAGCCTGATTAGATAGATAGTTCACGTGCATTTTCCAAGAGAGATTGTGTGTTATGTGAACATGGAGATATCTATATGATAAAACAGGTGATAGCTGAGTCTTTTTAGGAAGATAGACAGCGAGTGGTGTTACCATGAGTTCGGGTAGAAACACGCATGTATTTGCATTTAGTTGTGTTACGCTGCAAAACCCAGTCGCATTATGAATAAATTGTGTCTAAGTCTGATTGCAAAAAGCATGAAGTAAGACTAACCGGCCAAGAAGACGCACACAGGAAAAATCGACACAGAAAGAAAGAGGCTGGTTCTTGCAAAGATTGCAAACGTGCTTCATCACGGGGATTAGTAATGATACGATATAACAAACAATCATCTGGGAAAAGTTTGAAGCATTGTTGTTAGGAATATCAATAATATAGATTAGAAACACGAGATGACCTAGTGCAGAACCTCGAGGTGCTCCAGAAGTTATACAGATGTAAGAGGTGAATCATAAACAATAACTGAGACATATTGGCTTCGGTTGGAAAGAAAACATTTATTCCAGCCCAATAATTGCCAATATTCAGACCACTGAGCTTGATTGGTAGAAAGCCATGTGAAACATTGTCAAACGCCTGAGCAAAAAATAAAAATAAATACAGTCCACAATAAAGTTAGCCTTCAAAGCTCGGAAGAGATCTTTAGTGAAAAAGAGAAGTTGCGTTTCGCGCAAAAAAAAAAAAAAAATGGAAGCCTTGTTGGTTTGAGCTGAAAAAGTTGTTAGAATCGAGGAAAGAAACAAGTTGAGAGTAAATTATGTGCTCAAGAAGTTTGCAGGGTACGCTGTTTAGTAAAATAGACAAAGTGCTGGTTTATTACCTGATTTATGTAGAGGAAGCCCCTTCCACACCTTCCAATCACTGGGCATGGAGCAGCTCTGCTATGCCTGCATAAATATTTTGCGAAGAATCAAATATGAGCATGCCTGACCTAAAGTGGCAATGGGGACAGCTTCATGCGATCATCATTCTCAATAAAGACGCATTATCCATTGCTTTCTTGGTGTATTGTAACGCATGTCCGGACCTAAAAGACGCGTTTATGCCAGAGAAAATTGAATTTCGTGCTTTTTCGTTTACTGAGTTCAATCTCCTGACGTCATGCTGTAAAAGACTGGTTGCTGTTGCTTCTAAGTGAGTGGTACTGTAAGCATGGCCTCTGTGATTAGCGCAACAAAACTGGGTATCATGCTTAATCGGCCAGTGTTGGCGACGTGTGTACGTCTTGAAAGAACGGTTTGTTGGGCTGGTTGGTGACAGTTCATCGTTAGTTCAATGCGCGAAAACACACAAGGACACAAGAAAGGTAACGGGACGGACCGCGCCTTTATTTTACTCGCAACTGCTTCATTGAAGGAAAACACGTAAATATATAGTCATCGTACACACAAGGAACATAATCGCGATTCAAGGTTGATATGATACTTCGCGGGTGAAGTTGTTCTTTTCAACTTTGTACACAGATATCGACCTATCACTGACACACTTGCATTCTTATCGATAAAAAATGGCTCAATTAACTTTCTTGCTTTCGTGTCGTTATTTCTTTACAAAATCCCCGCACCAGGAAACCATGGCTCACAAGAGCGTGACGGGCAAGACCTTATATGTCTGGTTAAATTTGGTCCTTCTTTATTTTGTTCGACGTTTCTCTCATGCTCCCTGATTCGCTCATTAACACAGCGCCCAGTTTGTCTAACATAGGAGCGGCCGCACGAGAAGGGGATTTCACACACCACCCCCTTCGGCGCACTTCATAAACGGTCGCCCGTGCTTAGTGCCGCTCCCTCAAGTTAGCTTTCTTGTGTCCGTGTTTTTGCGCATTGAACTTGCATTGTGTACGTCGTTTCGTCGTTTCTTTTTTTTTATTTTTGAAAGCTTCGTTTTCGACGGGAGGGTATGTTCGTTATAGAAAGCAGCATAAATTGCTCATCGTCTCTTTCAGCGGAAGGAACTAGATGCTTAAAGTGATTGTGTTCCAGGTGGGTACTTCCATGATCCAACGTCCAGAGTTTGTGGTGCAGTTTCTGGAAGCAGTGTTCCGGCGTTATGCAACTTTATCGTGCGAGATCTGTCACATAGGGAAGAAAAAGGCAATGCCAGCCAATATTTAACCCCTGGCCTGCTGTACTAGCAACGCCGAGGTGAAACTAAACAAGTAAACTCAGAGCTTTTGTGCTCGATGTGGGAAGGTGGGCGGCGTGTGCGGGTGGTATATTGCAGCACTTATTGTAATCTGGAATTGCATATAAGGATGAAAAAAAAAGACGAGAATGTTATCAAAACTGGGCATGAGCTGCCCTAGTCGTCCTGCGTTCGTGCCTTATTTTATTGAATTACCGGTGAGAAAATGGGCCAATTATTAGAGCGCATATGTTTATTTTATTTATTTTTCAAAATGAATACAAAATCATTAGTTAGCTAACTAGTCAATTAGTAGTTACCTAGCTAAACGGTCTGCTTTTGGGGTATGCGAAAATAATGCTATATCGGGCCTAGATGCCTTTAATCAAGGGTTAAATAAAATAATTCATGCAGTAGCCGAGCCAAAATAATGAGAGCTGGAGAGGATCAGATAACTACAGATTAGCTGAAGGACGGGGGCGATATCGTGCTAGAAAAACTGGTCACCCTGTATACGCAGTGCCTGGTGTCATCGACGGTACTGGAACCATGGAAGAATGCAAACATTATCCTTATTCACAAGAAAGGGGATTCTAAGGACCTTACAAATTACAGACCAATCAGTTTACTGTCTGGTACGTATAAGGTATTTACTAAGGTAATCGCTAATAGAATCAGGACAACCTTGGACTGCAATCAAGCAAAGGATCAAGCAGGGTTTCGGAAACGGTACTCTACTATCGATCATATCCATACCATCAATCAGGTGATAGAAAAATGCTCGGAATATAACCAGCTCTTATATATAGCATTCATTGATTACGAAAAAGCATTTGACTCAGTTGAAACCTCGGCTGTGATGCAGGCATTGCGAAATCAGGCGGTAGACGAGCCGTACGTGAAAGTGCTGGAAGATATATATATAGTGGCTGCACATCAATCATAGTTCTGCATAAAGAAAGTAACAAAATCCCCATAAAGAAAAGTGTTAGGCAAGGAGACACAATCTCCCCAGTACTAATCACAGCTTGTTTAGAGGAAGTATTCAGAGACTTGGAATGGGAGCAGTTAGGGATAAGGGTAGATGGAGAATACCTCAGTAATCTGTGATTTGCTGATGACATTGCCTTGCTAAGCAACTCGGGGGATGAACTGCAAATAATGATTGATGACCTAGACAGGAAAAGTAGAAAGGTAGGCTTGAAAATCAATATGCAGAAGACTAAGGTAATGTTCAACAACCTCGGGAAGGAACAGCAGTTTACATTAGGTAGCGAAATACTGGAACTAGTAGGCGAATATGTCTACTTAGGACAGGTAGTAACCGCATATCCGGACCATGAAAAGGAAATAACAAGAAGAATACGATTGGGATGGAGCGCATTTGGCAAGCACTCGCAGATTATGACTAGCAGCTTACCAGTATCGCTCAAGAGGAAAGTATACAACAGTTGCATCTTGCCTGTACTCACTTATGGGGCTGAAACGTGGAGACAAACCAAGAAAGTTCTACTTAAGTTTAGGACAACCCAGAGGGCTATGGAACGAAAAATGGTAGGGGTAACATTAAGAGATAGAAAGCGTGCAGAGTGGGTCAGAGAAATAACTCAAGTTACCGACATTCTAGTAGAAATTAAGAAGAAGAAATGGACATGGGAAGGACATGTAGTGCGAAGAGAGGATAGCCGATGGTCGCTGAGGGTAACAAACTGGATTCCAAGGGAAGGAAAGCGTAGCAGGGGGCGGCAGAAAGTTAGGTGGGCGGATGAGATTAAGAAGTTCGCAGGGGTCAAGTGGATGCAGCTAGCACAGAACCGGGTTAAGTGGAGAAATATGGGAGAGGCCTTCGCCCTGCAGTGGGTATAATCAGGTTGATGATGATGATGATGATGATGATGATGTGAAAACGCGATGCCAGTTCATGTCCGAGTCTTTACGTTGCTCTCGTCTTGGTGTGCGGTATAGATTTGTGAGGTATATACGAAAAGAAAGGAGGCAACTGATCAGTCGAGGCTATTGGTGATGACACAGCGCTCTGCTGTTAGCCACCGTCAGCAAAGCCGGGGCTCGGACGGACCACCATCACAAGCTGAATGCCTTAAAGCTACGAAATCACCAGTAAGAAATCATTATGGTAATTTTCGTACAAAATAAAAAAATGATTTGATTATTTGATTCAGTCCTGTCATGAGCATTTCAAGTTTACCGGTGCATTTCGTACAGGTTAATCTCGCCAGTTCACATTACTTTGGTCAAAGAATCTGGGCCCTCTCAAATATGCTTAAAATTGCGTAAAGTGGTCCTGTTTCGAGATTTCTATGCAGCAGCGGCTCTTCCACAATAACTGCCTCACTGGGGACTTTGTAAATCTGTTCTTGCCGCGCTCACCTGCTTCAAAGTAGGGGTAAGGATTACTATTCGTTCTAATACCCGCACCAAAAACAGCAGCTCTATGCCTCGTTCGTGCAAACTTGTCCGTCTATGAACATGACCTCATGGGTTCACACAGCTGTGACTCTATTTCCGAATTAAAATCAACTGACAGGAGAAAGGTGACTGCTATCAGTAGGCTACGGTTTTCGCTCGGCTATCTTGTTTCTTTTTCACTGCTTCAATCAAGCTAGCGGGACAATCTGGTATAATGCAGAACAATGGTTTAGTTACAGCTAGTTTTTTTATACATGTGCAACGTGAAGGATATAGAATGCATTCCTGAATAACACCAAAGCTGTGCTTCCTAATATGCTTTCTTTTAAGTATAGAAACATCCTGCACTTTTTTAATGCACATAAATTTGTATCATCTGCTGCGGCCAGAGTATTTTTGGAGCACTAAATTTTTTTTTCAGGATATATTGAGCACTGTGCCTTTCTAGTAAAGAAATTGTCTTTCCCCTGGAAAGTATGAAGTAGACTGACATCAAAATGTCCTTACTGCGCGCATTTATACATTCTGCACGCGACAAGATACGCCGCGACTTTGTTCTGAACCAAACTTGTTGACTTTTGCAGCAACACGCCCGCGAGGAGACGGATCTGTCTAAACTGCTGTCCGAAAAAAGAAGGCAGCTGCATAACACCGCTCTTCTCGGCTGCTTTCTTGTCTCAGTTGGCATTTGCGTCCTCGCCCTCCTCTTGATACCGTTTCACCTCAATAGCCCGGAGGTCCACAGCTGGGCCGAGGACGTGTGCGACTCGGGGGCTTGCTATCGCCACGAGCGATTCTTGCTGCAGACCATGAACCCAAAGGCGAACGCTTGTCACGCATTCGGCACCTACGTGTGCGGTCTCTGGACAAATGATTACCCTGCGTTCTCGGATGTAGAAGCTCTGGTGAGGAAGGACGCATTGCAGGAAGGCGCTAATTTCTTGCGCTTCCATCCCCATAAATCTCGCGTCGCTGAGAAGGCTAGCCGCATGCTGCATTCCTGCCTGGAGCAACAACCTGGGGAAAGTGCACGTGATGAGGGACTGCGTTCGTTTCGGACGTTCCTCCAAATCTGCAGCCTGTCCTGGCCCGATGTACCACTAGAAGGCAAGCAGCCTCTCGATGTCCTCCTCTGCCTTAGTGTCAACTGGGGCATCGACCTCTGGTTCAGGGTACGTGTGCGTAGGGACGGGCTTAGTCGACTACAGATCATGCAAGTGCCAGTAACGTGGTCAATGCTAGCGAGGACAGATCACGTGGATGAACTACAGGCCGCAACCGAAGCTATGCTCTATGCGAAAGAGTTGGGCGCAGGTCTCTTGTACAACAGAACAAGAGCGCTCACTGTGCACCGCACTGAGGGCAGTGTGCAAAAGTTCTTCGACGCTATCTCTTCGACAAGAGGACATGCTGACCGCCTGATCATCTCGCATGTAGCAGACCTTGCCCAATGGACGCCGACAGTCACATCAAAGGAGTGGCAGGATTTTCTTACAAGACATTTGAGCGTAGCAGTAAGGGTGCGTGCTTCCACAGAAGTGCTGATAGACAGCGCAAACCACCTTATCGCAGTTGGAGCACTGCTGAAAAAGTTTGTATCAAAGGAGCTACTGGATGTTATCGGGTGGTGGGTGGCACGACTTTGCACTGACCTCACCGCGCTCGCAGTGAAGAAGGATGGCCAGACACAAGCCATGGCCCCCCTGGTTTGTCAGCGCCGCGTGGAGGCCTGCTATGGTCTAGCCTTGGATAGGGAGATAGCCGCGCTGCAGTGGCCTCCGGACCTTCGGCATTTTGTGGACGACATATTTGAGTCCATTAAGAGCCAGGCCATTATATCGGTCCAACGGTGTTCCTGGATGGACGTAATCAGCAAGAGAAACGTCGTCCAGAAGCTGGACGAAATCAAGGTGACGTTTACCACACACTTAATAATTATATGCCCTCTTAATAGCATTTCGACATTGCTGAGTACAGTCGATTGCACCCAGCGTTCTGCTCAGCAGAGTGTAACTCAGGTGCCTTGTTTAGTGTGCTAACCGCAAAAGCTCGCTATATGACGTTTGAATAAACTAGTTTATTTATGACGTAATCATTAAGCGTACAGATGGACATCTTTGTTTTACAAGCACGCGAGAGTCATGCAATGAAGCAGAGAAAATATTTATTCCATGAAGTTGTGTTTCATGTGTGTGACATTTCATCACACCAAAAGCAAGGAAAGTTGCTGTGAAAATGTGCTTCTACAATTGTTATACATATAGTGATGAACGTCAATAGATTTCTCTGGGAATTTTAAGGTCCACAGAAGCAGGCGAGAGAAAGGTGTGTCGGTAATATGTACGAGAAAAAGTTCCCCTGAGAAATTGTTCACGTTTGTAAGTTATCGAAAAAGAAAAGTAAGGCCAGCTATCGGAAAACTCTAAGCTTAATACTGCCCTGGCCTTTTCGACTGCTGCTGATTCCACAGACATGCTTTCAACGTATAGCGAACCACAGAAGTATTATTTTTACAGAGTGAGTCATGCACGATTTCTGAAAGCAGAGTTTCTATGCGTCTGAAATACCTCAGGTACAGCTCCCTCGGATATTAATTCAGGTTTTCTGTCCATCTTAAAAAACAGAATTCATTTAGGCACATATACATTAGTTTACGGGGTTTAACATCCCCAAGCTATTCAGGCTATGAGGGACGCCGAAGAGTTTTGATGTGCACTGGCATCGCACACTATACAAGCGCTTTGCCTTTATCTCCATCGAAGAGCAGTCTTACTATGTTTTTAACGCGATAGTTTGAAGGCCTGAACTGCAGAAAATGCAGCGCTGCTCTCGACATAAGCGTAGTACAATTCGCGAGCCAATAATCACGAGCATGTCTTTTGCGAGTCACTGACATTGCTTTTCGTTGATTGGTACGTGGATAGTATGGCGTCATGAGACCACGTGACTTGGCCGAGCTGACAGGAGCTGTGAACTCGGTCACCTCCAATGAGATGTGAAGAGGGGATAGAACTCGAACTCGAGACCCTTCTATCCGCGCCAGATACACTACCTTAGGCCACGTGTCACGTTAGCATGGCTTGGTTCAAGCAGAGTTTTATTCTATGTCGGATAGTCTTCATGATAATGTGCTGGCTTATGACTGTATGTCAGAGATGTCCCCCCCCCCCCCCCCCCCAAACACACACACCAGAAGTTGTTCTTTGTACTTTTCAATGCAAAAACAATTGCTGAGGCAAGCGGATATTTTTTCCCTAGTCATTCATGCCCCAAAGCTGGCCAGCTTTTTTCGAAGTTCGGGCTTGTACCAGTAATCACAGTGACCGAAATTCAGTCAATGATAGAACTTACGGTGCCGTTTTATTCATGCAAAACTAGCACAAACAACAGCAACAACAACAACGACAGAATATGCCCATGATTTGAAGTTTTCAAAGTGTACACACTCACCAGACATGCGTTATCATTCCGATCCCCTTACCGAAGGGCCTGAAGAGACCATGGCGTTCCTGCTTTTCAAAATTCTTAGCCCGTAGTGAGTACTTCTTAGCCTAGCTTTCATCACTGTATACTAAAGACTCCTCTTTTCGGCCTCATGCAGTTGATCGTGTGGCCAGACGGCATAGATGAGAATGCGGTGGACGATGTCTACAACGAGTTCCCTGCGCAAGCGTCTCGCTACATCGATTACTGGACAAAGGCCAAGGGGGCCATACGCTCTCTCTTGGGTAAGCGGGAGGGCCTGCTCCTGCAGCGTCACCTGACCGCCGGCTCTGATCCTCTGGTGGCGTACGACTACTGGGACAACACGCTGACAGTGTCGCAGGCGGCGCTGCGGGCGCCCATCGTCTCGCCCAACATGACGCCAGCCATCAACTACGCCGGCCTGGGAACGCTGTTTGCGAGGGCGCTCGTCCAGGCCTTCGACGTCAAGGTACGTTTCGCGTAGCTCGACACAAGGCTGCCTTTGACGCTATCTCTGCCGCCGAGTCGATTTCAAGCTGTGATTGGACGAGAGAAGGACTGGCTAGAATACTGCTGCTCTGCAATAGAGGTGTCTACTATTGCAACGAGAAATTTTATAAGCATGGAAACGAACACATGATACGTGCAAGAACAAAGCACAGTGAAATCGTGTGTTCCGTTATTTTGTGCCGAAATCCTTTGAAATGGCATCATATGCACAACTCCCGAACTCTTGTTTTTACTTGAAAAAAGAATGACATATGCTGTGACATGAATGTTACCTATTTCCGTATTTGGTGCCCACTACAGTTTCGCGACGAGGCGCGAGATTGCTTCGGAAGGAAATTCGTGGCGTAGAAACATTCTGCGAAGTCGGCCTGATATTGAGATAACTTGCGGCCAGTGATTTGCCGACACGCCACCGGGGGGGGGGGCACACTTTCTTGTTTTTGAACGTAACCCCTTCATTCCCAACCAACATTTTTAAAATTTTAGACTCTGCCTGGGATTTCGTTTAATTGCGTCGGAAGCCGGCCATGTACGCAAAGAGACACATCGTCCATAGCTGACTTGCGGTGGAAGAAACCACTACTCGAGCAGTAAACTGGAGGGAGGTCTTTGAAACAGTAGGCTTGCACTAGAACGAAGAACATGGCAGGGATTTAGATGCGGGGTGAAACAACCACGGGCTACTGAAGGAGGGCCTGATATCCACAACATATCTGTCCTAGCTTCTCGTTGTTGGACACTGCTTCGTCGCTATGTTTCCCAAGCTGCAATTGTTTGGCGGTCATCTCTTGTTGCTTCCGATCACCACAGTATTCGAGCGCTTCTTTTCGGCACTGGACCAGGTTTTGTCTTTAAAGAGCACTCCTTAAGCACGCCGTGAGGTCATGAGAACAAAAAACTGAAGGTCCAGAACTGCCAGACAGGCGACATGCCACTGACAATGAACGACGTGTTTTTATTTATTTAATACTCAAAGAGGTGAAATGTTGCAGTTAGAAACCCAAATGGATTCAACTATTTGGAATGTGGTTGAGAATGCGCATATTTATTTTGGCAGTTTAGGCTTTACGAGTAGGAATTACATAGATGGTCACGTCTGGCTTCACATTCGTTTTCATAATTTAGAAGCTGAGTGAATGGTCGAGACGAGTAAAGTGGCTGTGCTTCCTCACATTAAACGAATTGCCGTGTGTAGCAGTCACAAATTCATTCTTTTGCATGCACGTACAGTGTTGAACATATATTCGAACTCCTTATGTGTTTTCAATTACTATATTGGTCAGTTATACTATAGTGCAAACGCTCGCGTGTTTTATACTGTTTTACACGTCTGGGTCGGTGAGTGGCTTTGAACAGCAATTCTTTTTACAAGGTGTATTCATAATAGCCAAAACTCATGCGTAGTTTAACACGCACATTTTATGCAGTCCTTATAATATTTTTTTCTGCTCATAAATGTGACATTTGACCTAATGTTCAAGTGAAGTAACTGGAGTGAAGTGAAGTAATTATTTGAAATTTTCTCATGAGAGCCGGAGTAAAAAATGTCCAACCAACACACCAACGACAGTAATGAAAACATTAAAAATGACTGCCACTTCTTCTCTACTGTTCAACGGCCTGTCCCCGTTGGCCTCGAAATTGACACTTTAGACACCAGAAGAAACAAAACATACCACAAGCGTTGCATCCTGCTGCAATTTGGTTATGATACTTGCCCCCGGTCATTTGCTTCCGATTTTTGTGACTGGTCTTTACAAATACAAGTCAATTTATGAACGCAGATAGGTCAATCCATCAAACTGAAACAGAAGTTCGCATTAGGGTTGGGGCAGTATGAGACTTCTACGCTAGGCCATCTTAGTCAAAGGCGTTTATGAGAGTCACCAAAGTTAGTTTAGCTTCTAATAGGGCTCAAAACCTCAACAGCATTCAAGTAGGCGCAGTGGCTGCAAAGTAAAGGTCCACATCTTTGCGACTGGACTCTCGTACGCACGTAAACACACTGGAATACAGAACTTAAGAGTGTACAGTGGTGACTTCCGTACCCGTAGCTGGGAGAAGTGGCTCATTCCTCACAGACGCAGTGATTGACTACATGCTGCAGTTCTTAAAACACAGGCTACAATTCTATTCTTACTAAACAAAGTTGTGAGCCAAGGTATACTTGACAACTGTTAGTCGAAGGCAAATACGCGAATTTTTTTCTGTATTCAACTGCTGACGGCCTCAATTTTCTATGCTTCTTTGTCCATTATGTAATTTGCTTCTGGCGACTTTTTTTCTTTTACTTTTCCGCCCAATGATAGTTGCGAGCAGTGTTTACTTTGCTTGTAACTGTGCCAAACACACTGAAAAATAAATTGATTATTTTTTGTTAATTCACAGAGATGCTTTGAATGCTGCTGCCTTGTACGGGCCCAGATACCCTAAAGCGTTTTTCAACAACCATTTCGTCTGGGGACCCTCAACAATATGTTAGAAAAATAACTGATGATGATAATGATGACGAACGAAGGCACATAAAAGAAATCCCTACACAACCGCAAGCAAACTCAAGTACGTTTCCATGGACAGAGTCAACAAATGAGGTATTCGGAAATGCATAAGGGACATAGCTGAACAAAAAGAAACCTGCGCCATTAAACTATAAAAAAACACGACAGAGATAACAAGGGTCAATTACCTAGTTTGGTTCGAAAGGGCCCCTCATATTCACTGCAAGCATATATCAGTGTACGTTAAAGAACCTGACGTGGTTGAAGCCTTCCATTACGGCATCTCTCATAGCCTGAGTCGCTTTGGTACGCTAAACCCTAGAAATCAAACCAAATACAAAGGAAAAGAAGCGAGAGTTTTGTGGTGGTAGTTCACGTTTAGTCGGCTACGTTCCGCAACGACCAAACAGCTGAAAGCAGATACTTGTTGCAAAACGGAGTCGCACTGTCGGCTTTGAATCCCGAATACGTTTTGGTCGTCATCCCGGAGCAAGTTGCATGACGCAAAAGCTCAAACGACTACCGTTTGGGAGGGCAAAATAATGTGCATATGCCGCGCAGGGCGTGGCACTGGCTAGCGCCGACGACCGCACTCCCTTGCTCGTGAACAGCACCGAGCGGGCCTTGGCAGAGAGGCTCGCATGCGCCGATCCGGCGGCCGAGCTGAGTGCAGCCGCCTTCTTACACAGCGCCTGGCAGTCGTCGGCACCGCCCGGACTCGAGGTGTCCGGTGTGGCGCGGCCCGCAGACCAGGTCTTCTTTTTGGCCCAGTGCCGCATGATGTGTGGGGACGATCAGCGGCGTTTCTGTGCCCACGAGATCCGGCACGTGGACGCGTTCGTCAGGGCGTTCGGCTGCAAGAAGGTCTCACCCAGTGTCAAAGACAAGGAAGCCTCTTGCCTCTTCTTCGCGTGAGCTCCCCACGCGGCGAGGAGCGGCGCTGGGGTCGTTCTTACGACGAAACTGTACGGGGAACTGCTGTGCTTGGAAACTCCACGGTTCTAATAAGTGATGCGCTTCTTGACTGTCTACCAACTGCGACCGAAACGAAAGGGTGAAGTGGATCTGCTCGCTTTTCTTGTTGCTGCAGGGCTGGAATTTCCCGCTCAGTGTATGCCTTTTAAGATGTGTTAGTAATTTAGATAGCTTTATCCGGACGTGCGTGAGTAAGGGGGGGGGGGGCAGTGTGCGTTATTTGAAATAGCCCAACTTCTTCACATGCGAAGCCGAAAACTGCTGCATATGTGAAAACATGCGGTACAAAATAAGACTACTTCAAAATAACAAGCTGAAATACCTCTAGTTTTAGTTGTTTATCAGTCAGAGAAGGAGAACTAACTATCCTAATTTTAATTATTCTGTCGAAAAATAAATGAATCCGATAAATAATACATTCTAATTTTTATAGATGTAATACTATAACAAGATATGTTATTGCTGTCGTCTCTCTCTCTCTCTCTCTCTATATATATATATATATATTGTAATGGGGCGTTTATTGACGCTCAGATGGAGAGCTGTGAGGAGAGGACCTTGCAACGGCGAGCCCAGCGTACTTCTTCTTTTTCTTCGTCGCACAGCGCACTGGTGCATGTCGATGGCTGAAGTGCTGACTATCACAGTAAATTTTCCCCCCGGGTAAAAAAAGGAGCCATCCTGGCGACTTATGGCGCGGAAAGCACAGCGGGGTCATAGAATGGCTTCAATCGCTTCACGTGAACTGTTTCACGACCACGGCGACGCAAGTCCGCAGAGGGCGTGACGGGGTCAACTATGTAGTTGACTGCAGATGTTTGCTGGAGGACCCTATATGGCCCGTGGTAGCGAGCAAGAAATTTATTTGAAAAGCCAGGGGTTGCGGAGGGCACCCAGAGCCACACCAGAGAGTTCGGGAGATATGACGAAGCTTCGCCGGTATCACGGAGGTATTTTGTTGCCACTGATTTTCTGTTGTGAGAGAGCTGGCGAGCTGACGGCATTCTTCTGCGTACGTGACGGCATCGGACAGCGGGGAAGATTCGGAAACGTCAGGGCGGTAGGGAAAAAGTGTGTCCATAGTACAGGGTGGCTCGCGCCCGTAAAGGAGAAAGAATGGAGAGAATCTAGTAGTGGTCTGTGCCGCGGTGTTATATGCGTAAGTAACAAACGGTAGAACTTGGTCCCAATTGGAATGGTCGGTGTTCACGTATATAGCCAGTATGTCACCGAGAGTGCGGTTGAAACGTTCTGTCAGTCCATTCGTCTGAGGGTGGTACGAGGTAGCGGTGCGGTGTATGGTGCGGTATTCTTTCAGGAGAGCCTCAAGAGCGTCTGATAAGAAAACGCGTCCGCGGTCACTGAGCAGTTCGCGAGGGGCACAATGGCGAAGAACCAGGTTTTTCAGAATAAAGGCAGCCACGTCGCGTGCGGAAGCAGAGGGCAATGGTGATGTCTCAGTGTAGCGGGTCAGATGATCCACTGCCACGATAATCCAGCGGTTGCCAGCTGAAGTTGTAGGAAGGGAACCGTATAGATCTATGCCGACACGATCAAACGGACGGGCAGGAGAGGGCAACGGCTGCAGCGAAGCAGGAGACTTGAGAGGAGTTTTTCGGCGTTGGCAAGACTGGCAAGAACGGACAAAATGGCGGACAAAGCGGTACATTCCACGCCAGAAGAAGCGTAGACGCAAGCGCGTGTAGGTTTTCAACACTCCGCCGTGGGCGCACTGGGGATCAGTATGGAAAGCAGCACAAATTTCGGGGCGGAGATGACGGGGGATGACTAAAAGCCACTTCCTTCCGTCGTGAAGATAATTGCGGCGATAGAGCAGCCCGTCACGAATTGAAAAATGGTGAGCTTGGCGGGCAAGCGCCCTAGACAAACGACCTGGAGAGTGACTTGAAAGAAAGTCCAGAAGTGTAGATATCCACGGGTCGCGCCGCTGTTCCGTGGCCATGTCGATAGTGGCAAGCGAATGCAAATCGTAGGCGCAGATCTCATCAGACAACGAAGAGGGAGGCAGCGGTGAGCGCGAAAGAGCGTCCGGGTCAGTATGCTTGAGGCCTCAGCGATATATGACACGAATGTCATACTCTTGGAGGCGAAGAGCCCAGCGAGCAAGGCGGCCGGACGGGTCCTTGAGGGACGCCAGCCAGCACAGAGCGTGATGATCAGGGACCACATAAAATGGTCGGCCATAGACATACGGACGGAATTTGCCGATGGCCCAAATAATGGCCAAGCATTCTCTTTCCGTAACAGAATAATTGGACTCTGCCTTGGTCAAGGTGCGGCTTGCGTACGCCACCACATAGTCTCAGATACCAGGTTTGCGTTGGGTGAGAACGGCGCCTATCCCAATACCGCTAGCGTCAGTGTGAATCTCAGTTGGCGCATTCGGGTCGAAGTGGCGGAGGATGGGAGGCGAAACTAAAAGACGGCGTAAAGTGTTGAAGGCATCATCACAAGCAGGTGTCCATGCGGAGAGGAGCTGGATGAGAGGAGCAATAATAGATGCGAAATTTAAGATGAAGCGGCGAAAGTAGGAGCACAGGCCGATGAAACTTCGTAGCTGCTTCAGTGATTATGGGCGTGGGAATTCGGCAACTGCACGAAGTTTGGTGGGATCGGGAAGAATGCCATCCTTAGAAACGACATGACCTAGAATAGTTAGTCGGCGAGCAGCAAAGCGGCACTTCTTCAGATTCAGTTGGAGGCCGGCAGTAGCGAGACAAGTGAGAACGTCCTTCAGTCGGAGCAGGTGGGATTGAAAATCGGTAGAAAAGACTACGATATCATCGAGATAGCAAATACAGGTTCGCCACTTGAATCCACGAAGCACAGTGTCCATGAGACGTTCAAATGTGGCCGGGGCAAAGCCCAAAGGGCATGACGTTGAATTCATATAATCCATCTGGTGTGACGAAGGCAGTTTTAGAGCGGTCAGCGTCATCCATTGGCACCTGCCAGTAGCCAGATCGTAAATCCAACGAGGAGAAAAACTCGGCGCCCTGCAAGCAGTCCGGTGCGTCATCGATGCGTGGCAGAGGATAGACGTCCTTGCGCGTGATCTTGTTGAGCCGGCGGTAGTCGACACAAAACCGGAAGGAGCCATCTTTCTTAGGTACCAACACAACTGGAGACGCCCAGGGACTGTGGGATGGCCGAATGACACCACGACGGAGCATGTCGTCCACATGATCAGCAATTACTTGGCGCTCCGAAGCCGACACGCGATAGGGGCGCTGGCGCAAAGGTGCGGTTTTACCGGTGTCAATGGTGTGCTCTACGACAGACGTGCGGCCCAAGTCAGTTTGAGGAAGGTCGAATGAAGAATCGAAGTCCTGCAAGAGGGCGACAAGTTGATCACGTTGCGCAAGTGGAAGATCAGCATCAATAGCATGTTGGAAAACGTCGGAGGGCGTCGAAGCCATCGCAACATCGTAAGAGCACAGACTAACGTCGAAGGAGGGGGATGAGTCAGCAAGAGTGGTGATATGACCGGGATCAAGCTCTTCAAGACGTCCAATGCATTCGCCACGGAGCAGGACTGCTGGGCAAGAAAATGGGTTCGAGGCGTAAAGTGCACTCTTGCCGTCTTGAATTTCGAGAACTGCGAACGGAAAAAGGAGGCAGGGATGACGGGAGGCGGTTTCGGAAGGTGTAAAAATCGCAGTCAAAGGAGTTACCCACTCACAAGACAGTGGTACGAGGGCAGCAGAGAACGGAGGAATGTCGGTGTCATGGGCGACGAGAAGTTTTGCAGTGCGGGGAGGGGTATCACAGAAGGGGGCATCACAGAGGGGGGCGAAGGCAATTTGCGCACGAGCACAGTCAATAACGGCTTGATGAGTCGATAGAAAATCGTATCCGAGGATGATATCATGCGAGCAGTTCGGCAGAACAATAAGCTCGATGGGGTACAAGACGTCTTGAATGAGCACACGGGCTGTGCAAGATGCGGAGGGGTGAATGTGCTGTGATGAGGCGGTGCGGAGCGAAAAGTCGGAAATCGGAGCGGTCACTTTGCGAATTCGACGGCAGAGCGCTTCACTGATGACGGAGACGGCTGCACCGGTATCGACGAGAGCGAGAACTGTGGCGCCTTCTACAGAAACTTTGATAACATTAGCGGGACGACACGGAGGACTTGAGGAATTCGAAACAAGCGCAGTTCTTGCCCCCGGAACTGCGACTGTTAGTTTCCCTCAACGGTGTTGTTAGAACGTCGCAGCATTGGAGAAAGCGATCGGCGCCGAGGAGAATGTGATCGACGAGTCGCATAGGTTTAGCGATCTTGTGAGACAAATTGAGAACCGGGCGGAATCATTTGCGAGCGTGAGTCGGTATCGTACGGGTAAAGTCGAATGTCAGGCTGTGAAGGTTGGAGGCGCTGGCTACAAAGGCGTGCAACATGGCCCGACCGACCGCAGGCATAGCAAATCGGAAGGTTGTCCGTAGTACGCCAAGGTTTCATAGGATGTGGGCGGAACCTTGAGGGTGGGGCTTGGAACGAAGGCTCAGCATGCGGCGGTGAACGGTAGGCAGGGACCTGCACATAGGCGAAGGTGGTGGACCTGCCAGACGTGGGCGAAGGTGGTGGCCTAGCCGTTATTTGGGCATACGTGAGAGGTGCCGTCAATGGCGGCAGCACGGGGTTGGACGGCAAGACATCAGCGACGTGTTCTTGCACGACACGGCGTATAGTAGGGGCCAAAGATGGAGCCAGTTCAGGAACGAGGCGGCCCGAGTCTTGAAAATGGGGAAGGAGTGAGATTTGACGTGCGACCTCTTCACGAATAAAATCTTTGATCTGTTGATTCAGCGGGCTCCCTTCAGAAGTTGGCGAACCACCCAGGGCTAATGCGGCTACGCCTTCGTCGCACACACCGGAGCGGCGCCTAGAAGCGCGCCGCTTGCGGAGCTCGTCGTAGCTCTGGCAAAGCTTCACGAGTTCACTAACGCTGGTGGGATCTTTCGCTACCAGCATCTGGAAGGCGTCCTCAGAAATGCCCTCGAGGATGTAGCGGATTTTGTTCGCTTCCGGCATGGCCGGGTCGACTCGTTTGCAGAGATCAACGATGTCTTCTATGTAGCTGGTAAAGGTCTCATCAGCGCGCTGAACACGATCGTGTAAACGTTGTTCGGCACGAAGCTTACGCACTGCCGGGCGGCCGAACACTTCCGCGAAATTCTTTTTAAATGTCGACCAAGATGACAGGTCAGCCTCATGGTTGCGAAACCAGAGGTTCGCCACGTCCGTCAGATAGAATATGACGTTACTGAGCTTATATGAGTCATCCCACTTGTTGTAGCTGCTTACTCTTTCATACGATGACAGCCAGTCGTCGACATCTTGGTCGGCCATGCCACTGAAGAGGCAAGGGTCACGCTGGCGCACGACGCCAGAACACATGATCGTGGGTGGAACGGCCGGCAGCGTCGAAGTGGACTCGTCTTGCATGACGGTCGTAGAGGGTAGTGTACGACTTCGCAGTTCCAGTTTGAATGGGATCGTTTCCGGCACCGCTGCCAATTGTAATGGGGCGTTTATTGACGCTCAGATGGAGAGCTGTGAGGAGAGGACCTTGCAACGGCGAGCCCAGCGTACTTCTTCTTTATCTTCGTCGCACAACGCACTGGTGCATGTCGATGGCTTTCTAAAAGAAAGTCACGCAGTCCTCGGAGAGGAACGGTCCTATTACCTGGATTCAGGCAACCACAGTCAGCAAGCGCGGCCGCAGAACGCTAGCACGAGTCCGACGTCATCGTCTTTTTCGGAGAGCGGTGCACCACCTGTCAACGCTAGGAGGCATTATTCCCACTCCGAAAAAAAAAAAACTTCGCAGTGGTGCCACCAGCATGGTAGGGACGCTAGGCGTCAAAAAAAAATCAAAGGGATAAAAACGGGCCACTGACAAAGGAGGCTGGCGAAGCCGTTATCGCGTATAGTATGGATCAGGGTGCAGCGGTGGCGTAGCGGTAGAACATCCGCCTCGCATGCAAGAGGACCGGGGTTCAAATCCCGGTGCCGCGCATTTCTCCACCAGATGAAAGAAAAAAAAAAATCCACGTGTTGATGGAATTGCATAAACAGGTTTGGGGTGCGACCTGATGCCGGTGAACACCTCCGGCAACGCACTCCCTCACCAGAACAGGAGTTGGCCACCCTGGTGCAGTAAATGGCCGCAACCTCCTATGATAAGCTCCATAAAACCCCGGCCCTCAGTCACCAGCGGCTGCGGAACAACTGACCACGGCGGCGGTCAGACCTGTGACGCAGCAGGGGGTGCTAAGAAAGTCTGGCTCCGCTGGACAGGCCGCCATTGGAAACTGACCCTGGCAACGTTTAATGCTAGAACCCTAGCTAGTGAAGCTAGCTTAGCAGTGCTGTTAGAGGAACTAGAGGGCATGAAATGGGATGTCATAGGGCTTAGTGAGGTTAGGAGGCCGAATGAGGCATATACTGTACTGAAAAATGGGCATGTACTGTGTTATCGAGGCTTACCAGAGAGGCGACAACTAGGAGTAGGTTTCCTTGTCAATAAGTATATAGCGGGTAATATAGATGAATTCTATAGTATTAATGAAAGGGTTGCAGGCATCGTAATTCGGCTTAATAAGCGGTATAAACTGAAGGTTGTAAAGGCCTATGCACCTACATGTAGTTATGATGACCAGGCAGTTGAAAGCTTCTACGAAGATGTAGAATCGGCAATGCGAAAAGTAAAGACGCAGTATAATGTACTAATGGGCGATTTCAATGCCAAGGTAGTGAAAAAACAGGCAGGAGACAAGGTAGTAGGTGACTATGGCATTGGTTCTAGGAATAGCAGGGGGGAGTTACTAGTTGAGTTTGCAGAGCGCAATAACTTACGAATCATGAATACCTTCTTCAGCAAACGGAAGAACCGGAAATGGACCTTGAAAAGTCCTAACGGAGAGACTAAAAATGAAATCGACTTCATAATGTGTTCTACCCCCGCCATTATGCAAGATGTAGAGGTAATCGGGAAAGAGCGATGCAGTGACCACAGGATGGTGAGGTCCCGAGTTAGCCTAAATCTGAAGAAGGAACGCAACAGATTAGTAAGAAAGAAGCCCATCAACGAATTAGCGGTGAGGGGGAGGGCAGAAGAGTTCAGGATCTCGCTACAGAATAGGTTTTCAGCTCTAACTGAGGATGGCGACATTACCCTAGAGGCAAGGAACAATAATTTCAGAGATATCATTACTGAGTGCGCGGTAGAAGTAGGCGGTAGGATAGTTAGAGAGGATACCGGTAAGCTGTCTAAGGAGACGAAATATTTGATTAAGAAACGCCAGAGTATGAAAGCTTCCAAGCCAACAGACCAGGTCGAATTGGCCGAGATATCAAAGCTCATCAATAAGCGCAAGGTGGCCGATATTAGGAAGTATAACATGGAGAAAATTGAGCATGCTGTAAAGAACGGGGGAAGCCTTAAAGCGGTAAAGAAGAAATTGGGCATAGGCAAAAACCAGATGTATGCGATAAGGGATAAGGCGGGCAACGTCATCACTAATATGGAAAAGATAGTCAAAGTAGCCGAGGAGTTCTATACAGATCTCTACAGTAGCCAAAGTAGTCAGGACCGTAATGAGATTGGCGGTAGGGAAAAACAGTCAGACGTTCCACCAGTGACGAAGGACGAGGTCAAGAAAGCACTAGAAACTATGAAAAGGGGGGAATCAGCTGGAGAGGATCAGATAACTACAGATTTGCTGAAGGACGGGGGGGATATCGTGCTAGAAAACCTGGCCACCCTGTATACCCAGTGCCTGATGTCATCGACGGTACCGGAACCATGGAAGAATGCAAACATTATCCTCATTCACAAGAAAGGGGACTCTAAGGACCTTAAAAATTACAGACCAATCAGCTTACTGTCTGTTACGTATAAGGTATTTACTAAGGTAATCGCTAATAGAATCAGGACAACCTTAGACTGCAATCAAGCAAAGGCTCAAGCAGGGTTTCGGAAACGGTACTCTACTATCGATCATATCCATACCATCAATCAGGTGATAGAAAAATGCTCGGAATATAACCAGCCCTTATACATAGCATTCATTGATTACGAAAAAGCATTTGACTCAGTTGAAACCTCGGCGGTGATGCAGGCATTGCGAAATCAGGGGGTAGACGAGCCATACGTGAAAGTGCTGGAAGATATATATAGCGGCTGCACAGCAACCATAGTTCTGCATAAAGAAAGTAACAAAATTCCCATAAAGGGAGGTGTTAGGCAAGGAGACACAATCTCCCCAGTACTATTCACAGCTTGTTTAGAGGAAGTATTCAGAGACTTGGAATGGGAGCAGTTAGGGATAAGGGTAGATGGAGAATACCTCAGTAATCTGCGATTTGCTGATGACATTGCCTTGCTAAGCAACTCGGGGGATGAACTGCAAATAATGATTGATGACCTAGACAGGAAAAGTAGAAAGGTAGGCTTGAAAATCAATATGCAGAAGACTAAGGTAATGTTCAACAGCCTCGGGAAGGAACAGCAGTTTACATTAGGTAGCGAAATACTGGAAGTAGTAGGCGAATATGTCTACTTAGGACAGGTAGTAACCGCAGACCCGGACCACGAAAAGGAAATAACAAGAAGAATACGATTAGGATGGAGCGCATTTGGCAAGCACTCGCAGATTATGACTAGCAGCTTACCGGTATCGCTCAAGAGGAAAGTATACAACAGTTGCATCTTACCTGTACTCACCTATGGGGCTGAAACGTGGAGGCTAACTAAGAGAGTTCTACTTAAGTTGAGGACAACCCAGAGGGCTATGGAACGAAAAATGGTAGGGGTAACATTAAGAGATAGAAAGCGTGCAGAGTGGGTCAGAGAAATAACTCAAGTTACCGACATTCTAGTAGAAATTAAGAAGAAGAAATGGACATGGGCAGGACATGTAGTGCGAAGAGAGGATAACCGATGGTCGCTGAGGGTAACAAACTGGATTCCAAGGGAAGGAAAGCGTAGCAGGGGGCGGCAGAAAGTTAGGTGGGCGGATGAGATTAAGAAGTTCGCAGGGGTCAAGTGGATGCAGCTAGCACAGAACCGGGTTAAGTGGAGAAATATGGGAGAGGCCTTCGCCATGCAGTGGGTATAATCAGGCTGATGATGATGATGATTATGATGGATCAGGCTGCACAACGTACACTATGTTAGAGCTTTGCTTCCGAAGACGTCGAAATTGCGTGGCACCGTTAGGAAGCACTTCATCGTTAACAGCACTGACACGTCGCAGCCCTTTGTAGGGACCAAAGTAACGGCAAAGTAGCTTCTCGGACACACCTTGGCGATGGACAGATGTCCATACCCAGACTTGATCCCCAGGATTGTAGTCGGCCTGTCGGTGTTGAAGGTTGTAGCGGCGGCCATCAGTGCCCTGCTGTTGACCAATGTGCAAGCGGGCCATCTGACGGGCTTTTTCAGAGCGTTGGACGATCTTTTCGGCGTCTGGTGAGAGCTGGTCGTCCTCAGCGGGGCACAGCAGCATGGCATCAAGCATGGTCTGGACTTCACGTGCATACACGAGGCGATACGGACTGAAGCGCATAGTTTCCTAGAGGACCGTGTTGTACGCAAATGTTACGTGCGGTAGCACCTCATCCCTGGTCTTGTACTGAGAGCATGCCTGCAATGGTCTTGTTTAATAGTTCAGCTAGTCCGTTGCTCTGTCGATAATACGCTGTGGTCTTGCGGTGGCCAGTGCAGCTCAGCTGAAATATCTGGTCGAGTAACTGAGCTGTAAACGCCGTCCTTCTGTCAGTAATAACGTACAAAGGGGCATCGTGTCGCAAGACGACATTCTGCATTAAAAGCCGAGCAACTTCTGAAGCCGTGCCACAGAGAATTGCTTTGGTCTTGGCGTAGCGAGACAAATAGTCCATAGCGACTATGATCCACTTGTTGCCGGCCAGCGACAGAGGGAAAGGACCGAGGAGGTCCATCCCTATTTGGTCGAACGGAGTGCAGAGTACGGGCTGGAGAAACCCTGCTGGCTTAAACGGTGGCGTCTTCCGGCGCTGGCATTCACGACAGCTTTTGACGCAATGTCTGACATCGGCAGGTAACCCGGGCCGGTAGAACGTGCTTCGTACCCTGGAAAGCGTCCGGGAAAAACCCAAGTAACCAGAGCTGGGCTCATCGTGGCATACTAGGAGAATGTCGGCGCGAAGATCGTCTGTCCTTTGTCCTGTCCTCTGTCCTGGCCCCTCGAGTTATTTTTATAAAGGATACCCTGGCGCATAGAGAAATAGCCAAGACGTTGTTGTATCCAGACGCCAGGCCAAGGAACAGGAGGCTTTATTACGAGGTGCAAGCTCGCAGCCTCAAATCAACAATCCCTGTACTGGAGAACGCGCGCCGTCTTATACCTGCGTGAGCTGCCGGTGCATGCGCAGACATGACGAACGCGATCAGCCATGACAATACATAATGAGTGTCCTTCTCGCAATACAACAGGAACGCTATAACACTCCTTTCCTTTCACAGTTCTAAATTATCCGGCGGCCGTCGCTGTCTGGTGCTCCTTCGCAGTGGCATCGGTTGGTGGCCGCTTGTTTCCTGTGCTGGCAACGGTGACGGGGTTGATTCAGCAGACGAATGAAGCCCTACGTCTGATGTATGGGACTTCCACCTCGGAAACTGATCTTGCACTCGACGTGATGCAGGATCGGTGCAGGTGGTTAGCGTGCGCAAACCGCACTTTGTTTCTCACACACACCAAATATTTTGTCGGTGATTTCACTCGCGTAATTCGTCCAGGCCACCATTTCACCACGTCATCACGCACCGAGCGAACCCACACACGATCACCAACAGCAAACAACCTCTGAACACCTCTGCGTTTATCAGCAGACGTTTTTGCTTTGTCAGCTTTCGTACTCATTGTATCTATAGTGCTCGGTTTTAGTAACGACAAGCGAGTCCACAGTTTATTTCGCAGAAATAATTCGGTGGTGTTTTTCCCCTGAAAGTATGCTGTGCAGTTCTGTAACACAAAACGAAGTTGTCAATTCTGTGCTGCAGCGACCTTGACTTGTCTCTTTCTGCGTCTTCCAGCAGCTGCTTAAGCACTGCTTTCTTGACTGTTTGTACTGCACGCTTTGCCGCTCCATTAGATTGTGGGTGGTAGGGTGGCGTGAGCGTATGCATAGCTTCGTTTTCTTTAAGATATTCTTGGAATTCAGCTGCTCGAAACTGTGGACCGTTATCGGTTACTACTTCTACCAGCAACCCATGTGAAGCAAACCAGGAACGAACACATTCAACCGTTTTGGTAGCGGTTGTCTCTGTCATCGCTTTGATTTCTAACCATTTGGAGTATGCATCGATCGCGACAGGGAACAACTTCCCTTTTTCTTCAGCGAAATCCAAATGTACCCGCTCCCATAGGTTTTGGCACATTTACCAGGGGGCCAAAGCTACGGGTTGTGCGGAGGAGAGAACAGACCGGCAGATCTAACAATTCCGCACACATTGTTCGAGGGCATGATCAATGCCAGGTCACCACACCATGGATCTTGCTACAGCTTTCATTCTGGTTATGCCCACATGTTCATGAAAGACATCGAGCATCTGATTCTGGAGCTACTTGGGAACGACCACTCTGTATGTCCATACCAGGCATCCATTATCTACACTGAGCTCATATCGCCGAATGAAAAATGGCTTCAACTGATCAGACACAGTTCTCGGCCAGCCATGTCGTATGTCTCGAACCGCACTCAGCAGTTTATCTCGCCCAGTTTCACGTTCCGCATCCTTTGCCGTCACAGGCAACTCATTCAGAGACGAAAAATAAATGATTTCCTCACACTAGTCCTCCGAGTCGGGTAGTGGCAAGCGAGACAATGCATCCGCATGACTGATAGCAGATCCCGGCTTATGCTTTTTCTGGTAGCGATAGTTAGCAAAAAATGCGAGCCACCGATGCACTCTTGCAGTGGTTGCCGCGCTTCCCTGATTTTTCGGATCAAACAGAATAGTGAGTGGCTGATGGTCAGCCAAAATGTTAAACACCCGTCCGTACAAGCCCTTGTGAAATTTTTTCACAGCGAACACAATGATTAGAGATTCTTTTTCTATTTGTCCATACTTCCTTTCGGATGACGACAATGACCGAGACACAAACGCTACGGGTTTTTCATTGCCGTTTTCGAATTGCGACAATACTGCGCCGAGGAGTCAGTACTCGGAGGCATCACATGTGATCTGAATTTCTTTTTTTATATTATAAAGCGTCAAGAAACTTTTATCAGACAACATCTTTTTGGATAATGTGAAAGCCTCGTCACACTGAGGTCACCAGTGCCATTTGCTTCCTTTGCGGAGCAAGTCGTGAAGTGGTTCAAGAACCGTTGCCAAATTTGGCAAAAATTTGGCATAAAAGTTTATCAAGCCCAAAAAAGCCTTCAACTGGGCCGCGTTGGTCGGCAGGGATGCTTTTTTGTATGGCCATCACCATTTCCGGCGTCGGATGCAGGCAATCCTTATCAATTTCATGTCCCAAGTACGTTATGCGTTGCTGAAACAAAGCACACTTTTTCCTATTCATATGTGCACCGTGTTTGTTCAGACGCTGTAGGAGCCATTCCACTCTTTGGTAAGCCTGCCTATAGTTCTCGCCTGTGATGATTATGTCATCTAAGTAGCAGCTGGTTCTGATGAAAACGTGATGATTTGGTTCCGGAGGTCGATAACTGCACCAAATTCCCGCAGAAAGTCGATGCCGATGATGAGATCCCGAGAGCAGTTGCACAGCACGATGAAACTAACGATGAACGTGGACTGGCTTATATCAACGCGAGCAGTGCACATACCCTTGGGCGTAACAAGACGACCACCGGCAGTTCTGAGGTGCACTCCAGGCCAAGGGGTAATCACTTTTTTCAGGACAGTTGCTAACTATGCACTTAAAATAGAGTAATTGGGGTCTGTGTCCACTAACACACTGTCTCTGCAACCGTTGATTACCTCAGGAATTTCCAAAGAACCACGATTATATCATTCGGGTGCAGGCGCCGCCGTTTCTTGGTCGGATCGTAGCTGCGGTAAGGGGAAGTCTTCAGCACAGCGCCTTCCAGCAACCTCGCCACTGAAGGTCGCTGGTTTCAGTTTTCCCGGTGAGGACTAGGAAATCAACCCTGTGCCTTTCGCGAGAGGCAGTTAGGGGTCGGGGGGTGAGCGCGACTGTCTCTGCGGACGGGCAGGAGTACGTTGGTCCGCAAGAAAGTTCTTGATTTCCAGAGGGCGCTGACGGACACGGGGCCTGGGAGAGTGCATGCGGAAGCCCTGCAGGCCGAGGCGTCGGTAAAAACAACTCAGATAAAGATGGCCCGGCTCTCCGCTGTGAAAGCAGAGTGGCCGCCGGTTAGATGCGCGCCATATGTCAGCCTTCCAAAAAGGTGTTCGTTGATCCTCATAATACTGCACCGGCTGCACTGATGGGAGCGAGGCTAGTGGCGAGGCCTGAATGGATGGCGGCGAAACGGGAGCGGGTGGCGGCGAAGCGGGTACAGGACACCGTGTAACATCGGCGTACGTGGGACGGTGGTAGGCAACCGACAGATGCTGCGTGTCGATCGTAGGAGTAGGGCCTTGGACCGCTTGTTGCACCTCCTCGCGGAGAAGAGTTGAGATGGAGCTGAGCGCAGGCTGAGATGAGGTGCACACTTTCTGCAGCTCTTCATGCACAATCGCACGAATCAGTTCACGAAGTTTATCAGGGTGGTTTCCGACCGGAGTAAATAATGCTGTGACGACAGCAGCATGCATGGCCGGTCGTAGGTGGCGGAATGCTGTTGAAGAACCTTTTCCGTCGTTGTGGCTTCGGTGAGGAAGGCAGCCACGGTCGTTGGAAAGACACGTTGTGGAAAGACACCCGAGTGGCCGGAACCTTCGAGACAGATCTCGGTGCATCTTGTGCTACAACAAAACTGGTAAAGGTGTGACTCGCGACATCGAGCATTACAAAAAAAGATTAGGGAACTGATACGCGGTCCAGAATCAGAGTGATAAGCCTGTATGCCGGCGGCTGTTAAAAAACTACAAATACTGTTTAGAAGGTTTCGCGGCATTACTCCCCCCTTAAAAAAACGTCGCCTCGATGTTCCAAAACAAATAAACTTAAACATAAACACTGCAAAGTTTAAACACCACAGATTCTTTAACGCGTGTATTATATGGCTTCAGTCGTACATGTAGAATTTCTGAGCTTGTGCGTCGCCGTTGTGATGCTGACGTTCCGTCGGGAATAACTTCATAGTCCAGTGGTCCGACGCGGCGAAGGATTTTGTATGGCCTAAAGTATCGACGCAACAACTTTTCACTTAATCCGCGACGGCGAATTGGTGTCCAAACCCACACTTGGTCTCCTGGATTGTACTCTGCGTGGCGTCGTCGTAAATTGTATTGTCGGCTGTCGGTGGGCTGTTGGTCTTTAATACGCAGCCGTGAGAGTCGTTGGGCTTACTCTGCACGGTGCAGGTAGGCGGCGACGTCAAGGTTGTCTTCGTTGGTTACGTGCTGCAGCATTGCGTCGAGCGTCGTCGTGGGCTCCCTGCCGTACACAAGGTCAAACGGGGTCGCTCTGGTCGTCTCCTGGACTGCCTTGTTATACGCGAAGATCAAGTACGGCAAGATGGCACCCCAGGTCTTTGTTCAGCGTCGACGTACATAGCGATCATGTCCGCGATCGTTTTGTTCAGGCGCTCCGTAAGGCCGTTGGTCTGGGGATGGTACGCAGTTGTTCGTCGATAGCTTGTGTGACTGTATTCCGGGATGGCTTGCGTCAACTCTGCCGTAAACGCCGTTCCCCTGTCCGTGATGAGCACTTCTGGGGCGCCGTGTCGCAAGAGAGTTCGTTCGACAAAAATTTGGCGACTTCTGCCGCGGTACCATTTGGTAGCGCTCTTGCTTCGCCGTAACGGGTGAGGTAGTCAGTGGCCACGATGATCCACTTGTTACTCATAGACGAAGATGGAAAGGGGCCGAGGAGACCCATCCTAATTTGTTGAAAGGGCAGGATTGGGGACGGAATCGGGTTTAGTAGTCCTGCTGGTCTGATCGGTGGCGTCTTGCGTCGTTGGCACTCACGACACGTCTTCACGTAGTGGGCAACTTCGGCAGGCAGTCGCGGCCAGTAATACTTCTCCTGGATTCGACGCATCGTGCGTGCAAATCCGCTGTGGCCTGCTGTGGGCTCATCGTGCAACGCGAGGACGCGAACAAGTGACCTTGAAGTTGACTCAGCATGACTCAGTTGACGCAGCATTTCCTCAACTTGATCGCGAATGGCCTGCCGTTCTCGCGGAGATAGACGATAAGGGCTTTGGCGCAGAGGTCGGTCGTGTTCGTCCGTTATAATGCGGTGCTTGTCCAGTGGTGTTTGTCGTACCTTCGATGATGACGAGAAGCACTCCCTGTAGTTTCGAAGAAGACTGCGAATCTGGTTTTTCCTGCTGTGGGTCAATACTGGGTTGATGTCAAATGTGGGCTGACGGAATTGGTCCGGTGCGTCTTCCAGTGGTTGGTCGTGGAGGGCGAATACGTCTTTGAGGTCCGCTAATTCGTCGAGAAAAGCGATGGTCGTGCCCTTGTTGAGATGCCGGTATTCTGCAGTGAAGTTTGTTACCAGCACCTGAGCTTGTCCTCTCCGGAATTTCGCGATGCCTCTTGCGATGCCGATACCTCGTTCCAAGAGCAATTGGATATTTCCTTCGACGATGCCTTCAGCTGTTTCGATGTCTGTGCTACCTACGCTGACGGCGACGCTTGATCGGAGCGGCACGGTCAATTCTCCGTCGATGACGTTTAGAGCGACGTGTTGCGTCGAAGTCGTCGTAGCAGGTATCGCTTTGTCTGCAGAGAGCTTGATGAGCTTGGATCGGAGGTCGATGATAGCCCTATTTTCATTTAGGAAGTCCATGCCTAAAATCACGTCGAGGGAACACTGCTGCAAGACCACAATGCTGGTGGGGTAAGTACGCCCATTTACGGTTATTCTTGCAGTACATCGTCCCGATGGAGTAATCAGGTTGCCACCTGCGGTGCGAATCAGCGGGCCATACTATGCAGTGGTAGCTTCCCTGAGCTGAGAGGCCAACTGTCCACTGATGACTGAATAGTCAGCTCCGGTGTCTACTAGGGCAGTGACTCTGCGACCGTCGATATCAACTTCAAGGTCACTTGTTTGCGTCCTCGCATTGCGCGTGGGTCTTAGTGTCCGATCTCGGCTCCATCGTTTCTTCAGGTCATGGCCGGGGCATACCGTTGTTACTTCGCTGGGCGGCAGTGTCTGCTTGCACCCTGGTCGTGTTGTCGTCGATGTCGTCGTGTGGAGCGGCGATGAAATGGTTGCGTCGTCGTTAGTGGTCGTCGGCGGCGGATGATCTTCGTCTTTTCGCCGTTGAGCGACCTCACCTCCAAAGGTTGCTGCCTTTAGTTTCTCCTACGGGGGCTAGGAGACCGTCCTTGCACGTAACCGTGGCCCGGCGACGCAAATCGGGCATTGTACGGTGATGGGGAGCGTGACAGACGCCTTGGCGACGAGTGCTCTCCGTTGCGCAGGAAGTCGTTGATTTCCTGTGGTCGCTCGCCAGGACGGGGTCGTGGGACGTCGACAGCGAAACCACGGAGGCCGATCCGCCTGTACGGGCAGTGACGGAGGTTGTGTCCTTCCTCACCACAATGGAAGCAGAGCGGTCGTTTCTTTGCTGTCCTCCAGGCGTCGCACTTTCTGGGGCTTGGGGGTCGTTGGTAGGCTTGGCGGGCGGGGACCAAGGGGCGGCTTTCGGAAGCAGGATGATAACGACGAGGGCACCCTTGCAGTGGTTGCAGAGGTCGCGTCGGGGTGCGGGACGACATAATGCAGCTGCATAGTCCATCGCTGCTAATTCATGTTCCGGAGCCATCGGAGTCGTCGCTTTAGGAACGCCCAGCGCCTGCTGAACTTCTTCATGGATGACGTCCGCGAGCGTCGCCACCTGGGGTTGTTGCGATGATGGTAGCATTCGGCGGAGCTCCTCTCGCACGATCTCCCGGATGAGGTCCCGAAGGTTCTCTCTTCTTGCAGATGTGTTGGGGTAGTGGGTTGAGCAGTCCGGCTGAAGTGGTCGCTCGTAGTGGCGCATCCGGGTGGCCAACGTCTTCTCGATAGTAGACGCCTCCGTTTCAAATTCCGCCACGGTTTTTGGCGGATTTCGGACAAGACTTCCAAAAAGCGATTCTTTGACGCCTGGCATTAAAAATTTGACTCTCTCACCTTCGGTCATGTTAGGGTTAAAGTGAAGTAACTGGCTCACGGGGTTGGACGAAAACAACCGGTGCTGTAGTAGGCTGGGCCATTGTCAGCGTCGATGCCTTCCGAGATCGAATGGGGTCAGGCAGCAGACCGTGTTCGGGTTGTAGGCCTTGAAGTCGGCGGCTGGCTCGGTGACCTGTAGGCTGGTCTTCCAGGGCGACAGGAACACGGCTTGGGGCCTCGCTTGAAGGATCAAAGGCAGCACCTCCACCAGATGTCACGTAGGGGTGACAAGGTCGACGACACAAATGAACGGTCGATGACTGCACTGAAGAAACTCTTTATTGGGCTGACTTGCGCCCGCAAAAGGTAATAAGCAACTCAGCGGCATCTCGGCGGCAGCTTTTCGATGGAGGCGAAAAGCAAGGCGCCCGTGTGCTGTGCGATGTCAGTGCACGTTAAAGAACCCCAGGTGGTCGAAATTTCCGGAGTCCTCCACTACGGCGTCTCTCATAGCCTGAGTTGCTTTGGGACGTTAAAACCCCAAAAACCAACTCGGCGGCGGCGATAGCAAAGAGAAGTTTATTTGGTACCTTGAACGTACATTTGAAACCACAGACGATCGTGGGTTCGATGTTTATACAGTAGTCAATAATACACGCTATTCACTGTGCTCAAACAAAGGGTAATAATAACCACGGCCAAAGCTGTCCGTACGGCCTCTCTTTCCTTAAGGGAAATAAAACTCACACGCACATCAAGGTGTGGAAACTATCCCCCAAAAGGAAAAGCAGTTTGACAGGGTGACCCATTACATCACATAAAGGCGCAATATAAGCTTGAATACTGCGCTTACTCAAGACCTCGGGTACAAGCTTAAGAAAGGGGGGGAAGGGGATACGAGGCTCGCAGGCTAGTACAGCAAGGCCGGCATCTTCAGCCTGTTGTCACCTACAACAAAGAAGCGCGTATGCCAACGCCGCAGAAACCGTGCCTCACCATCTCTTTCTAGCTGATCAGACAAGTACTTCCAGATGACGAGGCGCAGATTCCGCTGCGCTGGGTACATTGCGCGAGCAGGAGTCCGACGTGCCTCAGCGAGGCAGCGACGCCGCCACAGTACATACATGGTGGCGGCGACAACTAAACGTGGAAAAAGGCCACGCTGGCGTCTTGTGCCAGGTCCTACGCGAACTCTAAACATGCGCTGCACGAGGCGCCACATCGTGCGTGCAACAACACATTCAAAGAAAACATGCTGCAACGTTTCTACGCCACCACAATTGGCGCATCTATCGTTGGGTACCACGCCCCACCTGGCGAGGCGGTGGCGCGTGGGAAGAACCCCCCAGCGCCTGTTCCACTCAAAATCTGCAACTTCATTGGGCATTTGTCCTGTCGCCAATGCCCGCCATTTGGAGATGGTTGTCATCCGGACTTCATCCGGTGTAAGGCGTGCACACGCGATTTGTTCGCTAATCTGAATGGGTGGCGTGTCTGTAAGGCTCGCATCAGGTAAGTCGGCGTCTAAAGCGTGGCCCGCATGGAGCGTTTTTTGCACGCGAAAACGCGTCGCACGCCCGACGCCCGCGCCGGCGTCGACGATTTCACTCCCGCATGGTAAGCATCCCAGCGGCTTTTTTTTTCCGCCCAGATGCGCGACGCACACGCCCCATCCGGCCGTGCGTCGAGGTCGCGCACATCTTGTTTTCCCTGTCGCCGCGAGCTTCAAGTTGTGGTTTCCGCTCTTTCTTCTGGGTCAGGTGTGTCAAGAAAACAGGCACAGGCATCACTTCCAACAGCTATGGATCTAAATGCAGAAGCCATAGCACAAGGGAGGTATCAGAGGTCCGCTGGCAAGGCTAGCAGCTCATAAACAACCTCCGAGCTCAGCTTAAACACTCGTGGCCCCAGCGGACGGCCCACCTTCACCGAACTCCAACCTAAAAAAAAAGGAAATGCACGGTGCCCGATGCCCGGACCTTGCTGTCGTCGCCTCGTGCGCGGAGCGACTCCGAAAGACTACTTTGCTGTTCGGCCGTTTCGGCCGAGACACCCGAAACCCTCGGCGCCGTCGGAGCGCCAAACCCCCGTCGTTCTTTCCGCTCTCGCGAGCTTCTCTCTCTCGGCCGGCATGGGCGTGGCTCCAACCGGAATCACGTGACGGCTGCTCCGGCTCTCATTGGCCCTCTGCCGCTGCCGACTACCGGCGTCGGCGCGTCGTCGGCGTTTTTATCTGTCAGCCAGATCCCAACGATTTGGCAAAATCGTCCTCTCCGGCGGCAAAAAAAAAAAAAAAACGCTCCGCTGCCGTCGACGCCGGCGAATCGCCCGGAAAAACGCTCCATGCGAACCACGCTTAACGCCTCTTTCATTCCCGCGACAGCGCGATAGAAAGAGGACGGCCTCTCCGCTTGGGGGCCTACGTGCCTTCCAGGGCTGAAAGCCCGACGTGCCGTGCTTAACCAGTAGAAGAGTAGTGAGCGTCCTGGGTAAGACCCCCTTGTGAGAAGGGAACCCACTAACCTCACTGCCAGCACCCGCGACACAGTAGGGGTGCACGGCAATCCAAGGCCCCCCCCCCCGGTTTGTCGGCAGTGTTAACAAGCGACGGGCAACCAACGCAGTCCGGCCGTCCCACATGAAGGCGCCTACAAGAGACGCGAGGCGGCCTGCTGTACGGCGCGGAATTATTGCGACGCGTGACACATAAAAAGCGAAAGCGCACACACAAGTTTTCACAGCCGTTGCTTTTGCCCTTAGTGAGAGGCTGAAAAGTGCGGCCTCAGAAAGAGCGCGTGTTGCTCGCAACACAACTTCTTCCCAAGTACGGGAAGAAACTCCACTTGTTTCGAACAATATCCCCAACACACGGACTGCGGCCACAAAGTTCACCGCCACAGACAGTGCATCTCTGAAAGACCCAAAACGTAGCGCCTGGCTTTTACTAGGGTTGAGCTGTGCACCTGACAGAAGAGCGTATTGGTCAAAGGTGGATAGGAAGATTCGGAAGCTCTCGCTGTCCCGAACAAAAACACAGATATCATCCGCATACACGGAAACCACTAGCGTTTCCTGTCCTACCATTGGGAAGCCCCGAATTCGTTTGTCGGCGACTACTTTACGCAGAAAAGGATCCAGAGCAAGCACGAAATGGACCGGTGAGAGCGGGCACCCTTGTCTTACTCCTCGTGTTACCGCAAAACTGCCTGCGATGGTGCCATTGAGGACGAGTTGGCTGGTTAAACCATTATATAGTGATCTTATGAGTCGTACAAATTCAGTCGGTAAGCCAAAGCAACTAAGCACATTAAAGAGATACCTGTGATCTACGTTATCAAAAGCCTTCGCCTGGTCTAAAGCAACGAGTATACCACTGACATTTTTGGCATTTGCGTAAGCGAATACGTCTCTCGTTAAAGTAAGGGAGGCAAACACCTACCTACCAGGTACCGCGCAGGACTGGTAAGGGCTTACCAGGTCCTCTAAGTAGGCTCGCAGCCTTCTGACAAGTAGAGTGGCAATCAGTTTATAATCAGTGTTCAGGAGGGTAACTGGTCGCCAAGACGCTGGGCTTGATGGTATCAAGCCATCCTTTAGGAGCAAGACGATGCGCCCAGCGCTAAACGAGGGTGGTTTCGTGCCATTTGAAAGAAAGCCGTTTACAAGCTTAAGAAGCAAACCTCCGATGATGTCGAAAAAGGTGGTGTAAAAACCTGCCACTATCCCATCTGGACCAGGCGCAGTTGACTGATTCATGGCCCCTAAAGCGTCGCGCACCTCCTCCATAGTAGCTGGAGATGTAAGTGCCACGCGTGCCTCTTCAGGAACCTGAGGGAGGGGCCCGCAGAAGGAGCTGACAGCTTCTTCATAGCCTTCGCGTTGGTCGACGCCCTGGGAAGAAAACAGGGCAGCAAAATGGCCGCAAAAGATGCGCTGGATATCGGCTTTATCTGAAGAGAGAGTACCATCTTCCAAGATTACTTCATCCACTTGCGGTGGCCGAACTTTAGACTGACCTTGCGAGCGCACGTAAACAATGTCAGCTGTGTCAACAAGGGGAATACGTGAACCTGCTGCCATAAGTGATGAGTGGGAGCTGTTCTCAAGGATGCGATGATACCGAGTGCGCAGTGCGTCAAGATACTCTCTCATTGCGAAAGTTAACTCGCCGCCATCGTGTACAATCCGCATACGTCTGAGGACGTCGTTAAGCGCCGTAGTAACACGGACGCGCCGCGCTTTCCCCGTGAGCACGAGAACGTTTCGCCATCGTGACTTGAGGGTATCCCAGCTTGTGGGAGTCAAGTTAGTCACATCCGCTACCAATGCCCGAAGTTCCGCGCGAATCGTAGTAATGCACTCATCATCATGCAGTATGGATGCGTCCATTCGCCACATTAGTGGGCTGTTGGAGCGTCCAGGCGCCCCCTGTAGAGTGACCATTACTTGGAGATGGTCGCTAATATTTCCGACCACTGCAGGAAAGGGCAGCACCTCACACTCAAGCAAATTGGCCAGCAGGGTAGAGGGGACATAAACTCGGTCTAGCCGGCTAGCACTCCGAACCCTAGTGCGCGTTGCCACAAAATTGTCCCCATGTAGTGCGACCCATGTGTCCTGAAGGCACAGGGAGAGGACAAGCTTCCCCAGTTCTTTTGCATGACAATGTGACGCGCCCTGTCCGGGCCCCCTGATGTCGCGCCATGAGTCCAAAACACAGTTAAAGTTTCCAAGCAGGATGTGTAGAACATCATCCAAAAAATGTGGTGCAATGGATTTGAAGAACTCGTTCGTCAAACTACGCGTGACCGGCGCGTAAACGTTGACGAAACGAGTTCTCCGGCCGTCCAAAAAAAAAAAAAAACGTCCACCGCAATCAAGCGACCGTTGAGACCGAATGTGCAGTGAGCACTCGATCTGAATGCAGGGTTAAGAAAAACGACGCCCACGCCGCAAAACCGCGAGTCCGTCAAAGAAAAAAAGACATCAACATTAAAATAAGAACGAAAGGAAATGACATCTGCAGGTGTACGGAAATTGCATTCCTGCAAAAACAAAGCAACAACTTGATACAAACGTGCAAGGTGTAGCACTTGCCGCTGCTTATCGGGATTACGGAATCCTTGCACGTTGAAAGTAAGAAAGCGAAACCTAGCCATCATAACAAATGAGTGAATGAAACCAAAACAGCAAAGAAACGCAGCTGGAGAACAAACAAAACGGCGAAGGACTCACGATATAGTTCTGCGGACCAAGTTTGCGAGTGCACCCTGCGTCGGCGCCATGGAAAGGCATGACGGTGTCCCACAGGTCCCCGCTGAGGTTCCGGCTGTTAGCTCGACGACGACGCGGCAGCGGCGATACACGGACTATAGGCGGCGAAAACGTCCCGTCAGAGCGAGTGGCTATGGAGGAAAGCACACAGTCACACTCGAACCAACACACACTGCACCGCACGCACCGTTCATCGTTCACCACCGGCGCCGGCGAAGCCGTAGCACCGATAAGATAGCAGTGGCTGGTGTGGAGCGCCAAGGTAGCGGCGCTTCGGCCACCTCAAAGCGGGAAAGGATGAGGTTGGCCGTCACGGCCTGTCACCTTGAAGAGTTACGCCATAGCGCTCACGTCTCGGAAAACGAGACACCCATCGGTGCGTCGTTCTCAGCGGCCTTCGGCTTCTTTTTTGGAGCCGAGGGCGTCGTCGCGCTTGCTCCACCATCCGATGCCGAGTGCTGGCGCTTTGTTTCGTCAGCGCCATCCAAAAGCAATGTTTCCCGCACCCTTATGCGTTGGGTTTTGGGAGCACTTGCGCCCAACGCGCGCAACGACCCGGGCAGGAGACTAGGTGTTCTGGGAAGCTGGGATTCATGACTGTGGTCTTCCGACTGGGCATGCACGGTAGCTCCAGGGGAGGGGAAAGCCGCCGACTCCGAATAGGCCTCGGGCAGAGCGCTCTCCTTCGTAATGGGTGCGTTCAGAGCCGCACCCTCGTATGTCGGTGTGGCGGGAAGGTGCGACGCGTCCGAGTCAGTCACTGACTTGGACACACGCGACGACTCGTCGTCGGACGTAACTTCCGAGCTCCCGACGTCGGATTCCGGCGACTGGGCGGCGGTGGACGCCCTGTCCAGTTCGCCCTCAGAATGTGTAGTGGGGGTTTTACTGGACACTACCGAGGGCTCATTGAGGACTGTCACGGCGGCGTTTCCACGTTGGTGCGACATGGTATCAGGCGTAGCAGCGGCCGCATACGAGCGCGGCATCACGCAGTCCTTGGTCACGTGGCTACCGCCGCACCGTTTACACGCTGCTTGGCACGCCTCTGTCTCGTGGCCGTATGTGGAGCAGCGGCCACAACGTGCCGCGGTGCAGGAAGCACCAAAATGGCCCTCTGCGCCGCACTTGGAGCACACTCGCTTCATCCCACGATACTCCAGCATCGCACGGTGCCCAGCGACAGTGATGAAGTTGGGTGGTGCCCGGAGCATGTCTAGCTTTACCAGCCTCGCTCCGTTACGCACATGACTCTTTCCCTTGAAAACAGGCTCGGTAACAGCGCGGACCTTGCCGTACGGACTTAGAGCGGCGGCGAGGGAGTCGTCGCTCACTGATTGGGGTAGACGGAACACCGTCACGTAAACCACTGCAGCAGCCATTTGTGCCAGTGGTACTTGCTTTCCAGCGACGAGGATTGTGCCCGCCGCTACCATCTTAGTTGCTTGAGCCATCGACGAGACGGCAGCTAGGAACTTTGTTCCGCCGAGGCGCTGTAGGTACTGCAGGCCCCCGACACCGACGACCGCCTCGAGTGCATCAATTAGGTCGTCCGCCGGAGAAGGCTCCGGTAGGGTGAACTGAAAACATTGCGCTTTCGTAGGTCTCTGGACTGGAGGCGGCAGGTCCATGGCTGCCCTAGCTCCGGACACCACAGCTAGAAGCGTGGCGCCTGGGCCCTGTATCTGGCAGCGGGGACTCCGAGGACGAGTTGGATCCGGGGGCCGCCGGAGTAGGCGTCACTGAAGGCAGTTCGACGACGGCGATAGCAACAATCGCGCTCGGCGGTCATCGAACAAAGAATGCTCGTCACACTCGTCAACGCTCAATTTAAAGGCTGCACAGAACAATCTAGATAACGTCGCCAACAGCTACCAGCACGGGCTGGAACATTGTGGAAAGACACCCGAGTGGCCGGAACCTTCGAGACAGATCTCGGTGCATCGTGCGCTACAACAAAACTGATAAAGGTGTGACTCGCGACATCGAGCATTAACAAACAAAGATTACGGAACTGATACGCGGTCCAGAATCAGAGTGATAAGCCTGTATGCCGGCGGCTGTTAAAAAACACTACTGTTTTGAAGGTTTCGCGGCAATGTATATATATTGTCACACGAGCCTACCACGGCGCTGCCGCCACGCTTGGGGATTACGATGACGAAGCGGCTGTTGGTTCGAGGGACGCTCTGGGGCTAGACTCGGTTATCAGTGCTGGGGCCAGATCCCGCGACGGTTCCGTTCGGGAACTGGTTCCTTTCGCCGCTCCTAATTGGTTGCTGCGTCACGTCCGGCGCGACCCCCAAAACTTCCGGAGGAGGCTCCGCGTTTTTCGCCTACGTCACGGGGCGGGACCACCGCTCCGAAAGGAACCTTTTTGCCGGCCGGCGCAGGAACCGCGACGAGTTAGGTCTGCTTCGAGATGGAACCGCTCTGCGCTCGCTGTTGCGCCTCATGGCCGTAGTCGAGCGACGGCGCGCGCCGCGCAGCTGCTTGAGTACGGCCGTGGTATCCTTTTTTTCTCTGTGTGTGTGTGTGTGTTTGGGCAGCGCTTTGCGGGTTTAGTAAACTGACGCAGTAAAAAAAAAGAAAAACGAGACAACGCCTTCTACATAAGGAAAATAAAACCGCAGCAGACACAGGACGGAGGCTAGAGACAACACAGGGCGGTACTGGCAACTGAAACGTTTATTGAAAAAACAGGGGCTTTTAAAGACAGATGGCACATGTGACCTTACAATCAGGTAAAGTGGGCTGAAACATGAAAACCAAACAAGACCTTCGGCGAACCTTAAGCGACAACAATCATCACGTGGAAGTTGATAAAAGGATGATAACAAGCATAATCTGTAAAAGAGGAAATCATTACAAAATAATCTGAACAATCTACAACAGCACATGAATGAAAAGACAAAGATCTCCGCACTAGATGAGCATGACACGAATCCAAAACAAGAGGTTCAAAATAATTTTTAACGGCCGACAACCAGGGGAGAAAGTGGATGCAAACAAACCAAACAGTATAACAACCACCCAAGAAGTCACATGACAAGGAAATCTAGTTCTTTTTGGAGGAGAGCGACAGAAGGTGAGCTAACGCATTCATCTGGATGCGAACGCTGGATGGCAACCGCCTCTACAATCTCTCTTTCAAGTTGTCCCTTCCTTCTTCCTATAATCTCAGTCTGGCTGAGCTGTGGGCGACAGCCCCGACAACTACGGCAGTGAATCGGCAAATTCGAGCCCCCTGCCTCCCCCAAGGAACGCGCGTGTTCTCGTAAACGATCATTTAAGCACCTACCGGTTTGTCCAATATAAACACGCCCACAACTGAGGGGAATCTTGTAAATAACCCCTTTCGCACATGCGACACGCTTGTTCTCTTCTAGGTGTTTTATGCCACACGTGCCTGATCTGGAACCATTCTTTCCCACCAAATTGCACAATCTGGACAGTTTGCAAGGTGCAGAAAGAACAATATCGACGCCATATTTACCTGAAATCTGTTTAAGATTATGTGAAACCTTATGAATGTAAGGAATGACTTCAAGTTTCTTCGGGCTAGTAGTTTGTAAGGAGACAGGTTGTTTTTCTTTCTCTGCCTTTAAAAGCCCCTGTTTTTTCAATAAACGTTTCAGTTGCCAGTACCGCCCTGTGTTGTCTCTAGCCTCCGTCCTGTGTCTGCTGCGGTTTTATTTTCCTTATGTCTCACCAACTGGCCTACACTTCTACCCTGCCTTCTACATGTCTCAGGAGGTTTTGCGGCAACACTGGCTAAGGCTGCGTGCCGATCGCGTAGCGAAGTGGGGACGAAGGGGTATGCCGGGCTGCCGTCAGAAGCAAAGGTGCTCTACGCGCTTCGATCGCTACTTTGCGATCGGAAGCTCTCGGTCAACAGCAGTGCGACCATTTGAATTCGGCAATCGCAGAGACAAATAATTCGCGTCCGTAAGTGCGGGCTGAGTTTTGCCTCCTTCTACATCAGCGGAAGGGGAGTAACGGTGGCTGACTGGATCGAGTGCGGTCGGATTCCATGTGTCATCGGCTGCGTCCTACATTGACAGCTATTCACGGAAAGGTCGCGCATACTCACGACGCTTGAGCGGCCGATAAGACTACGGACGCTGCCCCGCTACATAGGCAGGCTCGGACGCGCCGGCGCGGTGCCGGTATCAAGCAGCTCGTTCGTACTCGCAACGGCGGCAGCAACTCCTCCGTCATAGAGCTTGCGTGATTTGGACTGCATACTACGGGCGTTGTAGTCCTCGTCCTTAGGATATTTGCCACTCGGTGCGAAAGGCAGAACTTACAAAAATTTCACAGCGAGCGAGGAAGCAAACGACGCCGCCGTGCGCGCGACACCATCTAGCGGCGAAGAAAGGTACTCATGAGGCAAGACAATTGCTTGGCAGTTGTTAACAGGATGCTTCTAAGAATATTTTAGTCTATTATTCACTAGTTTGCATTACTATGTAATTATTAGATTTATTTCGTGCTTAACACCACTTTGGTACAAGTATTTGGTACCAGAAAAAGCCACATGCTCGTGGTGGACACGCCTACGATCTGGCGCCATCGCTGATTGGCCGCTGTCTTTCCCGTCCTCGCCGTGAGGTGGCGCCCGCTGCCTTGCTGACGTCAAATTGACGTCATCTTGAAAAAGAACGGTTCCCGAAAGGAACCTCCGCTGGATACGGCCCCTGGAAGCCGACCTGATTCTCGTGTTCTCACCTACGCATACTTTCACTGCTCCTTTGGGCCTGAGTCGCGGCAATAATATGCGGTGTCGCAGCTAACGTGGATCAAAATAAAAAAAAAATACGGTTACTCTAGCACAGTGAAACCAGTTTAGAGTTGTCCAGTGTCACCTATGCTAACCTCCACTATTTTTTAGTTCAAGTAACTTAATTAGAGAAGGATAATTACCTGTTTTTGTAATTATTGCCTTCATAGAAAAAGTGTCAATTCAAAAGTTGCAGGTCTCGAAAAACAGGTAGGTACATTATAGTACGACTTAGCCTCCCCATTTATAGGCCTTCAATATATATATATATATATATATATATATATATATATATATATATATATATATATATATATATATATATATATATATATAGTGCTAAGCGGGGATCCAGGCACTGGTAGCAAGCAGAACCGGAGCGGTGGTGGCTTAACTTGTAGTCAGTTGGTCCGCAAAATTACTGTCTCTCAGCGATCTGTCCTCTTAATCGGAACTTCTTTACGATATGGCCCCCGTAGAAGAGAGGAGCCATCCTGGCGATTCAAGGAGACGAAAGGATAGCGGGATCGTAAAGGGCTTCAAACGGTCGACGTGAATGATCTCACGGCCACGGCGGCGAAGGTCCGTGGAAGCGGCCAGCGGTTCAACTAGTTATCAGAAGTCTGTTGGAGCACTAGATAGGGTCCGTGGTACTTGGCAGTAAACTTGCTTGTCAGACCTGGTGGTGCCGATGGGATCCAGAGCCATAAGTGAGCACCAGGAGAGAATTGGTGGACAGAGTGGCTGTTGTCGCTGTGCGCTTTTTCTGGGCTTGCTCGTCTGAAGTAAGCGAGTGAGCTAGCTTGCGACATTCTTCAGTGCGTCTGGCAGCTGCTGAAAGCGATGTATACTTTGAGATATCAGGACGATAGGGGAGAATGGTGTCGAGCGGAGACGAAGGTTAACGGCCGTACAACAGAAAAAATGGCGAGAATCCGGTAGTTGCTTGAATGGTGGTGTTGCAGGCATAGGTTAGAAATAGGAAAATCTTGTCCCAGTCAGAGTGATCGGAGGCGATGTACATGGGCGTCATGTCACCCAGTGTGCGATTGAAGCGCTCTGTGAGGCCATTGGTTTCAGGGTGGTACGCGCTGGCTGTCCGGTGGATGATCTGACAATCGCGAAGGAGCGCTTCGACAACCTCGGATAGAAAAGATTTGCCTCGATCACTTAGAATTTCACGAGGGGCCCCGTGCCGCAGAATGGAATGATGAAGAAGAAAGGATGCAATATTGGGTCCGGTGGCACCCTGAAGTGCTGCTGTCTCCGCATAGCGAGTAAGGTGATCGACAGCCACGACGATCTAACAATTCCCCGCAGGTGCGTACGGCAGAGGTCCATACAAATAAATACCAACGCGATCGAATGGTCGGTATGAGCACTGAAGATGCTGTAGTGGAGCCGGCTGATGGAGCGGAGGAGGCTTGCGACACTGGAAATCGATGCACGAACGCACATACTGATGAAGGTATACATACCGCGCCAGTGGAAACGCTGTCGCAACCGTTCATGAGTCTTAAATACACCTACATGGCCACACTGCTGATCGTTGTGGTAAGATGCGAAGATATCACTACGGAGGTGGTGAGGTACGACGAGCAGCCACTTATGGCCATCTGGCATATAGCTGCCTCGATAGAGAAGGTGGTCACGTAGGGCGAAATGCTGCACTTGACGACAAAGAGCGCGAAGAGCCAGTGACAGTGACGAATTCATATAAGAAGATCGATTAGTGATGGTAGCCACGGATCCTTGCGCTGTTCTGATGGCATGTCGTCGATAGACAGGGAAGACAAGGCGGAGCTCGATGCTGGGGACAACGGAGCGTCAGGATTTACCGGCGAGCGAGATAAAGCGTCTGCCTCGGAGTGCTGCGCTTTGTGCGGTGGATAACTCGTACATCATACTCTCGGAGTCTAAGCGTCCAGCGGGCGAGACGGCCGGTGGGGTCATTTAGTGAAGACAACCAACACGAAGTGTGATGGTTCGAAACAACATCGAACGGACACCCATACAAGTATGGCCGAAATTTCTGCAGCACCCTAACAATGGCCAAGCATTCCTTTTCTGTCATCGAGTAGCTGATCTCGGCCTTGTTCAACGTTCGACTTGCGTATGCCACAACGTATTCATCAACACCGGGTTTTTGTTGGGCAAGAATAGTGCCGAGACCGACGTCGCTGGCATCGATGTGCACTTCGGTAGGAGCAGCCGGGTTAAACTGGCGCAATACGGGGGAAGAGGTAAGTATCGTGCGCAACTTCGTAAAAGCAGTATCGCAAGCCGGCGACCAGGCAGAAAGATCTTTGTGAGTGGTGAGAGGTCGCGTCAGAGGAGCAATGACGGTCGCAAAGTTCCGAACGAAACGCCTAAAATAGGAGCTAAGCCTATAAAGCTGCGTAGTTGCTTGATAGATGTTGGCTTCGGGAACTCAGCGACAGCGCGGAGTTTAGATGGATCAGGAAGGATGCCATCCTTGGACACTGAATTCCCTAAAATGGAGTTGGCGAGTGGCGAAATGGCACTTTTTCAGATTGAGCTGCAGCCCGTCGTCGCTAAGACATTGCAGGACAGTTTCAAGGCGAGTTAGGTTGGTTGCGATGTCGGATAAAAATACGACAATATCATCCATGTAGCAGAGACATGTGTGCCACTTCAAACCGCGGAGAATATTGTCCATCATGTGTTCAAAGGTGGCGGGCGCGTTACACAGGCCAAACGACATTACGTTGAACTCACAGAGCTCGTCGGGAGTGACAAAAGCTGTCTTGGGGCGATCGTCCTCAGCCATTGAAACTTGCCAGTAGCCAGATCGTAAATCGATTGAAGAGAAAACTTCCGCTCCTTGCGAAGTGTCCAGCGCGCCGTCTATGCGTGGTAGCGGATAGACATCCTTTCGTGTGATCGCGTTAAGGGGCGGTAGTACACACAGAATCGAATAGACCAGTCTACCTTCTTGACTAAAACGACCGGGGACGCCCAAGGGCTAATGGAAGGCTGAATGACACCTGGTAGCGGATAGACATCCTTTCGTGTGATCGCGTTAAGGGGCGGTAGTACACACAGAATCGAATAGACCAGTCTATCTTCTTGACTAAAACGACCGGGGACGCCCAAGGGCTAATGGAAGGCTGAATGACACCTCTGCTGAGCATCCCGTCGACTTGCTCATCAATAATGCGGTGCTCTGAGGCTGATACACGATAAGGACGTTGGCTTAATGAGGCGTGCGTACCAGTATAGATAGGCTGGGCAGCAGTTGATGTCCGACTTAAGGATGGCTGCTGGATGTCAAAGGAAGCTCGGAATCGGTTCAGCAAGTCGAGGTGCTTTGCGCGTTGATCTGGAGCGAGAGCACTGTCGATGGCTTTGTCGAAGGCAGCCACAGGCGATGAAGGAGACGAGGAACGAAGTGGGCTAAGGGCACTGACGCTGTCGGAGATTGTGTCAGCACAAGTGGATAGAAGCGGTGGGGCGGTAACAAAAATTTTTGATCGAACTGACTCGGCGTGCCCAACGCACTCACCTCATTGAAACGTGAGTACATAGAACGAATCGTTACTGATGGCTAGCTCGGTGCGGCCGCTTCGTACATTAAGAACGGCGCAGGGCAGGGGCGTCGAGAGACGGAAAGGGAAGATGGGGTGAAGAGCACTGTGCTGTCATGAAGAGAGGCACAGTTTATAGGCATAATCGCAACAGTTGAAGGCGGGATCTCAGTAAAATCCGCACCGTGGCATTTGGCTTCCCCAAAAACGTAAGCGGCGGTCGGTGCGGTGCACAGCGGAGAAAGCTCTACTTTGGCACGAGCGCAATGAATTATGGTGCGATTGCCACACAGGAAGTCCCACCCTAAAATAATGTCACGAGAGCAGTCACAGAGAACGACAAAACTGATGACATAAAGAACGCCCTCAACGATGACTCGAGCCGTGCAGGTACCGAGCGGTTCGATATTCTGAGCAGTGGCGGTGCGCAAAGAAATCCCAGAATACGGCAGAACAACTTTTCGCAGCAAGCGGCACAGTTTAACGTCAATAACCGACACAGCATTAGTATCTACAAGCGCAAGAGTAAAAACATTTCCAATGCTAAGTTCGATTAAATTGTTCGGTAGCGAAGTAGGACTTTCACTGGTCGACGAAAGCGTAGTTCTTGCCTGCGGAACTGGGTCTAGTGGTTTTCCGGCATTGACGAGGTAGAACGACGACGCATCGGCGACGGCGAGCGATGGCGCGGACAGGTTGAGCGGTTAGCATGCGAGAAGTGGTCAAAATGGGACGAGGGCTGAGATGGCGCACGAGGAGGGGACGGCGGCTGTGCGTAGGTGACCGGGCTCTGATCGAAATCGTACGGGGCGGCCGGGCGGCGGAGGAGGTGGTCTTGCGGTAACCTCAGCATAAGACAGTGGAGTGGGTCCGGGCGTCGGCAGATCATCGGCATGAATGAGCGGAGCTGTAAGTGGAGCGGTATGAAGCGTTGGTTGTCGAGGGGGCGGAAGTGCTTCGGCTACTTGTACCTGAATAACCTGGCGTATGGTCGGAGCCAAGTGTGAGCTGGATTGCGGAACATTTGGAATTAGTGACAGTTGCCGTGCAACCTCTTGCCGTACGAAGTCTTTATTTCTTGAATAAGTGTGGAGCTGACAGTGGCATCAGATATAGTCGCGATGGTGGCTTCAGGTTGTCGAGAGACGATCCGTTGGCTACGAAGGTCGTCGTAGCTTTGACACATCGTGACATCACTTACAGTGAGAGGTTCTTTGACTATGACAATGTTCAATGCGCATTCGTGGATACCCCTCATGATGTGGCGAATCTTCTCGGCTTCAATCATCAATGTATTTACACGACGGCACAAATCTAAACACAAATGCTGCGCTGACGCAGAAGAAGTGTCTTCCTGCTAAGGTGGCTTCATCGCTCCTCTGAAAATTATTGCCGTCCTTGTAAGTGCCTGTCCTTTCTCCAGAGAAGTGGATCCTCTACTTCCGAGGAAGCTCCAGACGTCCTCTCGGCGTCAGGTTGCGAGAACTCCAGCGCATGCTACCCATGCATGAGTGCAGCTCAGGTCGGCACGGAGGCTAGGCCTAGTGCTGCCGCTCCCATGCTGGCAGAGATAGCTTCGTCGGAGTTGCTCACTGCAACTCCTGCCCTGCCGTCGACACTTCAAACTGACCATCGGCCTCAGCTCCAGCTTGGTGCTCCCGGTTCTTCAGCACCAGCGTCCATTCAGCCTTGCCAAAATGCACAACAGCCCGTAAGTGACCTGTTCTCTGGGCGGAGCACGGCTATGGCCACCCAGTTAACACACCGAGATGGACATCCAACAGTGCGACATGAGGAGACGGGCTCTCCAATGAACTTGTCGGCACCACCATCCATGTCAACGAGCACCCGTGTCCCTCAGAAGCGTCCTTCGGAAGATAATCAACCGAATTCGTCCTCGGCAAGTGGTGGCTATCAAGGAAAGCGCTCCTGTTTAACTATCGAAAACCAGGTTGCACCTACACCGGGATCGACCTCTTATAAAGTGGCGATAAAATCTCTAGCCAACAAAAGCCTTACCGATATACAAAACAGGATCATCCAGGCCAACTTGGACGCGTGTCTCGGAACCAAAGGTTTTCGGGGCTTCACGGCAAGGAAGAAGTCAAACACTATAGCTGTGTGGCTCCCGACACTTAGTGCGGTGGAACGTATCCAAACGCTTAGTTGTATTTCAGTCACAAGTGATATCTCAGTGCCTGTGCAAGTATATCTAGTTGAAGGCTCCGACTTGCAGCGTTGCGTTGTTTACAACGTCGACATAAACGAAGATCAAGCCAACCTTCAACGTGAGCTGTACTGCCCAACGCACCGAGTCATACAGGCCCGACACATAGGCAAGGGGCGTTCCTGCATGATCACCTTGCAAGGCCCTCCGACACTCCCAGCCTGTCTGTACTACTACGGCTGCATATTAAGGCCACGGCCGTATAAACCCAGGGTGGTTTACTGTTACAACTGTTTCCGGGCAGGACACATGCGCAAATCTTGCCCTTTTGCTACTGCCGATGAAGGTGCGTCTGGAGGAAATGTAACGTACCGATGCGGCCTCTGCAAATCGGACGACCACGAAATAACATCTCCAAGTTGTCCGACAAAGCAAAAGGCAACGCAGAAGGCTCGCCTTCGGAACGCTAAGCATTGGCCAATAGAAGACATGAAACCAGTGCAGACATCCAATCGCTTTGCAGCTCTTCAGTAGGATGATGACGAGTGGCCAGAGCTTCCTGAGCCGGCTTCGAATGCACCTCCAGCTAAGACAAAGTCTAACGATACAGTGCTCAAGAAACGCCATCGACAACAGCCAATACAGCAGCGTACTGATATACCAGACGACGATATGACTGTACTGGATGAGAAAATCAATCGTCTCTTAGCAGAGGTCTCTAAGCTCCGACAACACCGCGAACTGCTTGTTCGACGTCGGCGAGCTGCAGAAGTAACCGCCAAATCTAGCAATTGCCCAGGACCGCCGCCTTCATCCCGCACAACAGGGCCATTTTCTGTCTCTTCTCAGTGTACCACAACGCCCAATAATAACTCTGCAACATCGCTGCTCCGCTATATGGTCAACCAGTTGTCCAACTGGACATCTGTGGTACTACAGCGCTTAGACTAGCACACGAAAATGGCGAAATCCGGTCGTCCTGGTGTACCACAGTGGAACTGTAGAGGTATTTCCACGAAGGTGGCCGAGCTCAAGACCCGACTGCGGTTTAACAAGCTTCGGGTGTGGGCTATGTTACTTCAGGAAACGAACGCCTTGCCATCCATTCCGGGCTTCAGCGGCTACGTGTCTCCTTCAATGACCGACCGTCGCGTGCAGACTGCTTCTCCCCCGGGAACGGCAGCGGTATATGTGGAAACGCGTATTCTTCATGTGCGCCTTTCTCTTGAAAACTGGTGCACATCATACCAAGAGGTAGTAGCAGTTGCTGCGAAATTTCTGAAAGGAACCGTTGTTGTTGTTTCATATTTGCGGGACGCCTTCACTGATGCCCTGTTTGTTCTGCTTAATCATCCTGGGACAGCAACACGGCCTGTGCGTCACATACGTAGTGCTGCCTATGCTCCAGACTTGACGTGGTGGTTGGGCGCGGGAACTCCCTCATGGCACATGGAGCCAGACTGCTGGGGAAGCGATCACCACCCTATAATCATCGGTATCCATCCCTCCCGTCTCCGCCCTTTACGCCGCAAATATTCTGTGATAAACTGGGACAGCTTTCGCTTATGTCTCGACAGTATGTCTCCAGATTCGCCGTCACTCCTTGTTGACCGTATACAGAGAGCACTAAACAGTGCTACGACTACTACCTGGATTGATGTAGGTCGACTGGCACCAGATCTTGGCCTGCTTAATTTGTGGGCAGCCCGCCGTCAAGTTGAGCTGGCTGCTACGCGAGACCCTACTTCGGGGCAGGCACGTACATGACTGAATTATCTTACTGCGAAGGCTCGGAGATATGAACGCGATCTCTCGCGACGCCAGTGGCATGCATGGTGTGAACAATTCTCTGATAAATCATCGAACGCCTCACTCTGGCGAATGTTTCGTGCAATGGAACACGGTCGTCGCTCTACTGACGCAGCAGCAATAGCATGCTTTGCGGCTAATCTGTCGCCGGGCGATTTCGCCAAAGAAGCTGCTCGAAAATTTTTCCCAAAATACGATATACTGCCTCCTTCAGCTGCAAATCTTAATTTGGCACGTATCCCTGCAGTCGCATGGAAACTACCATCTGCTGCCGACGCAGATAGAATTGCGAGCCCCTTTTCGATGTCTGAGCTGCTGGCTGCAAGTGAGGATGCGAAACGGAAAACAGCGCCCGGCCTGGACAAAATTCAGTATGAGGCTTACAAGAATCTCAGTACTGCTGCACTTCCTGAACTACTAGACACCATAAACAAATTTTGGCGTGATGGTGTCGTACCCGAGAGCTGGAAAACCGCTGTCGTGAGCCCTATACCCAAACCTGGGAAGCCTCCAATAGACCTCGCCAACATACGACCAATCTCCTTAACATCAACGCTTTGCAAGCTTGCAGAGAAAATGCTAGCCATGCGGCTTTCTTGGTGGCTTGAACAGCACGGTTTCTATCACCCTGCTCAAATTGGATTTCGTCCATACATAGGTACAGAGGACGGGTTGGCTGTCTTGGCATCAGCAGTTCTGTTATCTACCCGCAGCCGCAATGTACGTACCATATTAGCAATGGACGTTGAAAAGGCATATGACATCAGTCATGCTGCAATCCTGAATGCCATTGACATGCTTCATCTCCCTCCGAGAGTACGCACTTTTGTCGCATCATTTTTAGACGGAAGAAAATTTGCAATATGCCTCAGTGGTGACACAGTTGGTTCATTCGTTTCACTACGTGGCGTGCCCCAGGGATCGGTATTGTCTCCGACGTTGTTCAATATTACTTTCATCCCATTGGCGTGGCGCTTACATGATATCCCTGAAATCAAGTTTTTGCAATACGCAGATGATATCACGGTATGGAGCACTCACCATGATCTTCTCACTCAAGAGGCCGTCCTTGAGTCAGCATTAGACGTCACCTCCGATTACGCATCCTCCATTGGCCTTCAACTTTCTATGTGTAAAACTTCATACACGTCAGTCGCTAACCGCTAGGGACGCCGTAAACGTACCTCAAATCCAATTCGTCTCTCTCTATCAGGCACCCCAATACAAGAAAGTTCGAGCCTGAAAATTCTGGGCAATTCACCAACCAGGATCAGCGACTGCTTGGCTTTCTCAGGCAAAAAAGCAAACACTTCAAACTATGAGTTTAATAAGAAGAATTGCACCTAAAACGGGTGGCGCTGGTTCGTCTGTTGCACGCCAGTTAGTGAGGGCGGTTCTGCAGCCACGTATTGTTTATCAGGCCCAGTTCCAGCATCTTACAAGAGTACAATGGGATCGCCTTGAAGCCGTAAATCGAGAAGCTATGAGGACCATAACATGCCTTCCACGACTTACACCGGTCGTAGCGTTACAGGAGAATGCGCAGCTCAACACCATCGATGAACTGGTGCAGCAGCGCCGTGATGCTCGCAGACTCAAGGCCACTTTGTCACATTCCACGCAAGCACTGAGGGCGTATGCAACGTCGCACATTATTCTTGAGCCACCTGCGCCAGTTCTCCCTCCCTGGAAATTTATACAGTTAGGAGACAACAAGCCAACTGACATCCGCAGACCGAAGTCTGCCAACTCGGCATCATTGCTATGCCAGAAATTTGAAGAGCAAGATACTCACCTGCCCCAAGATTCCATAGTAGTGTACGTAGATGGAAGCCTGCAAGGCTGTGAAGCCAAAACGGCAATCTACTGTCCACGGAGGCCTAGCCTGAATCAGACGACTACGTTTCAGCTTTCGCAACCACTTACATCTTTCTGCGCTAAGCTTGTGGCAGTTCAGGAGGCACTCTGCTCCGTGACTTCTATAACCATGCTCCCTACAGCCCACGTCATCCGCACTGACGCACTTCAAGCAGTGCGTCTGCTCCGACATGTAAGCCGCTGCCCTAAAATTTGCCAAGACATCCACCAGCTTGCGGCGCGCATCCCACAGTCAATACGCATTGAGTGGGTCCCACGGGATCTGCTGCCTTCCCAAAGTCAAGCTGACTTAGCAAGCCACCTCGTGAACCAAGACGCATCAATCCCATGGCTCCTCGAAGTAGACGACGCTACCCTTCTTTTGTCAAGAAAGGATCACCTCCGGCGCCGCACACGTGCACTTACCCCTCCGTGTGCGATATCCCTACCCCGCGGTCTCACCCGTGCAGAGGAGGTTGCGCTTAGGAGGATCCGGGTCGGTGTTGCCCCTACACCAGCTTTCACTAGGACGTGGTCATACTTCCAGCACTTATACCCCCGCCCAGGGTGCGCGATCTGTAAAAACGAAGATATTGAGGCCGACATCCACCACTTGCTATGGGACTGCCCAGCACTCAAACCAACCCGAATCCGGCACCTGAGCAAAGCTGGCCTTTCAGCAATCAATCCTGCTTCATACGTCACTTGGACGCAGGGACCTCATCATCGCTCATTTCTGGACTTCATAAAATCAGCCAACCTTTTTCCATTCATTTAATCGTTTATTCATCCTTCATCTCATAACCTACTGAGGCCCTGAGGCAATAAATATCGATTAAAAAAATGCTGCGCTGATTAGTTTTACACGAACAAAGGAACTGGACAAACGCTGAGGTTAAGCGCAATCTACCAACTGAAGGTTTATTTCTTAGAAAATTGTATTGTATTGGGGTTTTATGGCGCATAAGCAACTGAGATTTCTTAGAAAAGGAAAACGGAAACACAAGCACGCGACGTAATCTGAGGATCGTGAATACACATAAAACATAACAGTGCACTGTAACAGCAAGAACAACCAAGGAATGAAACCATGAAAATGCGAAAAATAAACACCTTATCTAAGCCCGGGATGAAACCGCACTCAAGAACAGGACATAGACAGGACGTATGTCCCCAAACTAAAAAAAGTGACATACCACCGATGCGGAGATAACCACCCGCCAACCCGAAGACCAAAAACCGACCTGTAAGCCCGAATGCATTGTATGCAAAGGGCCCCACAGTACAGGCAGCAGCAACTGCAAGTTCCGCTTTGTCAAGGGCAGAACATCAGAGACAAGCGCCAAGAAGACCGACACTAACAATTCCCAATAGCCAAGAGGAAGACCAAAGACCCGGAACGCAGCTGGCTACTAGAGAGACTCCTCATCTTCTTTCCCGCCTCTGCAAAGGCATAGGAGCAAGTCCAACCAAAGCAGGAGCGATTCCGGACGTAGGTCAAGGGACCCCAGCCAAAAGAGGGACTCCAAGGATGTCTGGAACGTCGCGGATGACAAGATCATCTCCTGGAAGAAAGAAGACAACGATGATAAGGTGAGAGATCAGGCAAGAGTTATTGAGAAGCTTCTTTCATGCATACATAAACTAGAAAAATTGGTAGAAACACAAACAAAACTTACTCAATCTCTCAAAAGTGAAACATCTCAAAAAGAGCTAGTTACGCAAACTTCAGATAAGCCCCCCATGGAAACAGATCATGTCTCCCCAACTAAGAGACCGGTGCCCAATGAGGAGGTGGAGACCCCTAAAAAAAAGATTGAAGAATGCTCCCAGGGGAGTGCACCAAAAGTCCCGCTCTCTAAAAGAATGAATGAGATAGAAGAGCACTTAAATGGCAAAGTGTCAGAACTTGCAAACTCCATTGCTGGCCTCGGACGTTGGCAGCAGGAGGCCACCCAGATTCTGCGAGAACTTAAGATTGCGCATGAGAGCACAGATCAGCAGATTAAGCACTTAGGATGGGTACTGCATGGCGGGATGGGGCAGCAGCAAATTACCGTATCTCCATCCGGCGCGGAGGGGACAAGCCAAAGTAAAACGTAGATTCCGCCAAACGGAAAATAATTACATTCTGGCAGTGGAGCTGTAGGGGGTAGGCATGCAAGAAGGCCAACCTACAGATCCACATCCAGAACACCACTGTCAATCCAGACATTATCGCACTACAAGAAACTTTCAGAGTGGCTACTCTTTCAGCTTATGTTACCGTTACGCAACTGCGAACTAGCCGCAGATATCCAGCAACGACTGTACTGGTCAAAAGGGACATCAGCTATGTGCAGCATGAAATTGGCGACATAAACCTAGATTATACGCTTGTTGAAGTCATTCCCGCCGAGAGGGGACAGCGGAGCACCTACGTCCTCAACGTCTACAGCTCTCCCAAGGATCACACCCAGGAAACAAGTAAACTCCTAAACAAAATTTTGAGAAAGGCCAGAAGGAATCGACTTATCATAGGGGGGACTTCAATGCCCATCACCCTGAATGGGGTTACCCGAAGACTAATGGTAAAGGCACAGCAATACTAGGGAAGATTCAGGAGCTGGGCCTCAAGCTACTGAATGATACTTCCAAACCCACGAGAACCGGCAACAGTAAATCTAGGGACACTAATCCTGATCTGTCACTAGCTCGAAACGCGATCAATCCCACATGGCTCAATACTGGGGAAGACCTTAACAGCGACCACTACATTCTCGCCATTACAATACAAACCAACTCACGTAATAAGAGGGTATAGAACTCCTGCAAGCACACCGACTGGGATAAATTCAGAAAAGACAGGGAGAGTAATGCGCCATGCAGCGTCTCGGACTTGGAGAAGTGGGTCCAGGATATATGCGTAGACGCCCTTAAGCACACCAGTAGTATAGAAACGGACGGGGAGCAAACCATCATAGACTCCAGGCTAGCGCATATGTGGGAAGCCAGACACGTGCTCATGAAGAAATGGAAATAGCAGAGAATTAATCGGAAGCTCAAGTTACGCATTGCACGGCTTGAGAAGGAAATTGAACAGCAGGTCATTAACCTTACACGCCAGAACTGGTATCAGGTATGCGACGAACTTAAAGGGCAGCTTGGAAACAAGAACACGTGGAACCTTCTCCGCCACCTTCTTGATCCAGCCCAGTCCAAGACAGTCAACAGAAACGCTATAGAACAGATCATCCATGCATATCCCGGAAACGGTGAACAATTGTTATCGTCTATACAAGATAAATATGTAAACTCCAGCAAAGATGGAGATTTGTACCCGGACTACACGGGACGCGACAGCCCAAATCTTGACGAGCCTTTTTCGTACGCAGAGATCTGGGCCGCACTATCTCAACTTAAGACAAAATCTGCACCTGGACCAGATAAAATCAATAATAAGATGCTGCGGAACCTAGATCTAAAGTCGGTCACAGCGCTGACGGATTACTTGAATGCGTGCTGGGAGAGTGGTAGCATACCCCAATCCTGGAAGCACGCCAAGATGATTTTTATTCCAAAACCTAACAAGATGATATACCTCGATAACCTAAGGCCAATCTTGCTTACTTCATGCTTAGGTAAGCTAATGGAGCATATTGCGCTTAACAGACTGCAGGACTATGCCGAAGAATACTCGCTTCTACCACACACCATGGTGGGCTTCAGAAGGGGACTTTCAACACAGGATGTCATGCTTCGACTGTCAGTTCAGTTCAGTTCAGTCGTTCAGTCGTGTCCGACTCTTCGTGACCCTATTGACTATGTCACGCCACGCTTTCCGGTCTCTCACTATCTTCCTAACATCACATAACTTCATCTGCAGTGCCTCGAGGATGCCATCTAACCATCGCGTTCGCTGCCTACCCCTTCTCCGGCAACCCTCAACCTTTCCCAACATCAAATCTTTCTCCAGCGACTCCTCTCTTCTCATCAGATGACCAAAGTAGCTGAGCTTTAACTTTAGAATTTGACCCTCCAATGAGCAGTCAGGGTTTATGGTCGACAATATTGACTGATTTGATCTTCTGGCAGTCCAAGGAACTCTCAAGAGTCTTCGCCAGCACCACAATTCAAACGCGTCAATTCTTCGGCGGTCAGCCTTTTTCACAGTCCAACTCTCGCATCCATACATCACAACTTGACATCATTAACATACATCCATACTTGACATCATTAACAGATCTAAAAAGGTAAATACGCAGGCTACCCTGACTATCAACCTAAAGAAAGCATTTGAAAATGTCTCCCATTAAACTATACTAGAGCACCTAAACGAAATTAACCCTGAAAGTAAGGCTTACAACTACATCAAGACCTTTCTGAGTGAGCGCTCGGTGGAACTGCACGTGGGCAATTTGACATCCGACTCGATAAAGCTGGGAAACAGAGGCACCCCTCAGGGGGCTGTTCTCTCTCCGTTCCTCTTTAATCTGGCATTAATCAAGGTCCCGGATAGACTCGTCAAAATACCAGGAGTACAGCACAGCCTCTATGCGGACGATATTGCGGTTTGGGCAACTAAGGGCTCTCATGGTGAAATCGAGGCCGCTCTTCAAGCAGCTGCAGACGTCATCGATGAAGAGGCCAGGAGAGCGGGCCTAGAATGCTCCCCTGAAAATTCGGAGCTTATAGTGTTTCATAAAGGCAAATTAAATGCGCTCTTGACTACAGTCATTATGCAGGGTGTGGAAGTAAAAGAGGTTCAAGAGATCAAGATCCTGGGGCTCAGGCTACAAACACTCTGGAAATGCGCCAGCAATAATCAAACTGAAATGGGCGGCTCACCAAACAGCCAGACTAATACAAAGAATCACTAATAGAAAGCGAGGCATGAAAGAACACGACCTCTTCAAACTCATAGACGCCTTCATCATAAGTAGGATTACATATACTCCCTCCCGTACTTAAAACTCCAAAGAAACGAAGTTGAAAGAATCGACGAAATTATTAGAATGACTTACAAAACAGCAATGGGCCTGGTTCAGTCGACTCCCAACGAAGAGCTTCTCAAACTCGGGGTCCACACTACCTGCAAGGAACTCAAAGAAGCACAACGAACTGCCCAAATAAGGCGCCTATCCAGCATGCCTGCCGGTAGGACAATACTTGAAAGATTAGGTATTGAGGGCGAACCCCTACAAGACCTTCCTCAAGCTATTCCACGCGATATCCGAAAGAGGATCACTCTCGAACCTCTTTCTCGGAACATGAACCCCCCCGCCCAAGACCAAAGAAAAGCACGAGCTAAGAGCCTGCACAAAACCCTGAGCCGGCTATAGGATGCTATCTACGTCGACGCCGCAGAAGACGCGGAAGACCCTTACAAATATTCGATATGTGGAGTCACACAGCCCAACACTAACCCAGCGAGACTCGTTATGGCGGAGACTGTTTCCACATCCACACCCCTAGTGGCGGAGGAGGCCGCCATCGCCGCGGCCATCGCTTTTACTAATGCAACAACCATAGTAAGCGACTCCAAACTGGCAATCAGTAATTTTGCTAGAGGTAGAGTCTCCAAACCCGCCTCACAAATACTCAGTGAAATGAGGGAATCGCCTCTCGAGAGAGATATCGAATTAATATGGACCCCAGCTCATGCGGGGAATCCGGGAAATGAGGCTGCCAACTAATACGCTCAAGATTTAGCCGGCCGAGAGGTGGCGCAAAATCAGGAACCGGAACTCTTCGGTGAGCCAGCCGTGTTATAGTGCGAACTCACTGCACATTACAAAGCAATGAGAAGAACACTCCCATCACCCCATAAAACACTGACCAGACAACAAGTAATATGGAGACAGCTACAGACGGGGACCCTCCCCAATCCTAACTACATATCAAAATTCATAAATAAGGATAGGAATCCCTTCCGCCGGTTTTGCAGAGAGAAAAACAACTTCGAGCATATGATCTGGGCGTTCAAAGCCCATAAGCCTCCCTCAGAACTCTTGCCTGATCCCTCTAAAGAAGCTTGGGACAAACTAAGGTCCAGCGATGACCCTGGCATTCAGTTCAAGGCCTTCGAATGGGCCGGCGTTGCCAAAAGTCTTCATGGCGTGCGGCACGCTAGCTGACTTCCTCTATTCCTCCCACTTATTGTGAGTAAAGTTTTATTAGCCTCAGCTCAATATTTGGTTCAGCAGTGTTGAACCTATGTAATTTTTTATTGTAGGATAGGTAATTGGCTCAGTTTCAGCGCCTGATGCGCTCGCCTTTTTCTTCTGCTGCTCTTTCCGACGCCACTTTAATCTACGTACCCTCGTTACGATGCCTGACCAGAAATCCGTTTTGCTGCTCCATGCTGTGCTGGCAATTTTTCGTAGCTGAAGTGCAATTTGTCTGTAACCCATGCTCCTGGCCTCCGTGGCCAATCGCTGGGTAGGGTTGCCTTGCTCGATTCCACAGTCACCTATCCCTTCGTCGATACGACCACCTTCACATCAGCGCCATAACAACACTTACTGTCGCCACTTCATCTTCCCTCGAAGTTTTTCACCGGTCCATCGATGCTGGCCTGACGCCCTTATAACGAGCCCAGCTTGTCGCCATCTTACAATGTTTCGCGGCTACGTTAGACCCCCAGCAACCTTCATTGGTATGCATAACTACTGTTGCTCACAGTATTGATACTGGCTACCATTCCATTTTGTGCCAGCATCCGTACCGCGTCTGAGCAGCTGAGCACTGCTTCATTGACGAATGGGTGACCTATATGCGCCAGTGCAACGTGATCGAACCGTCGCACAGCCCTTGGGTGTCTCTGGTTGTCTTGGTAAGGAAAAAAGGTGGTTTCATCCGACGGATCCGCCGACTGCACAAGAACACACGCAAGGAAATTTACCCCATCCCTCGTATCGACGACGCCCTTTGCCTGCTGCAGGGAGCTGAGCTCTTTTCCTTATTAGACCTGCGTTTCGGTTACTGGCAGGTGCCGATGGCAGAGGCCAATCGCCCCAAAACCGTTTTCGTCACACCCGATAGGCTCTATTAATTTAGTGTCATGCCATTCGGACTGTGCAAGGCCCCGCCACATTCGAGCGGATGATGGACAACCTAATCAGAGGGCTCAAATGCCACATTCGCCTTTGTTACCTGGACGACGGTGTTATCTCTTCCTCGGATTTTTCATTTCGCCTCCGGCGCCTTGACACAGTTCTGCGATGCCTGACCGACGCTGGTCTCCAACTAAATTTAAAGAAGTGCCGTTTCGGAGCACGGCAGCTCACCGTTCTCCGACATGTCGGTCTCCAAGCATGGCGCTCTTCCTGATCAGGTAAAATTGTGTTATGTGACAGGATTTTCCGCGCCCACTACTGCGAAAGAACTCCACAGCTTCGTCAGCCTCTATTCTTACTTCCGCCGCTTCGTTCGAAATTTCGCTACAATCATCGTCCATCTGACCAAGCTTCTTTCCAGCTACGATCTTTCAGCCTGGCCTCCCCACTGGGATGAAGCCTTTGCGACTTTCCGCCACCTTCTGATGACTCCGCTAATCCTGCGTCATTTTGACACTTCTCCCACAGAAATCCACCCTGATGGTAGCGCCGTCGGCCTTAGCGCAGTACTCGCTCAGCAGAAGTCTGGCTTTGGTGAGTACGTTGTCGCTCATTTACCGTAGGAATTACCTCCCAGAACGTCAACAGGTAATCGCTGGATCACCGCTGCAATTGACAATCTCACAAGCTACGCCGAAACGTCGCCTTTGCCATCTGCTACAGTACACAATATTGCCTCCGTCATCCTCCAGCGTATCATTCTTCGCCACGGGGCTCCCAAACAATTGCTGAGTGACAGAGGTGCCGCCTTCCTTTCTGAAGTTGTTGAAGCTCTCCTTCGAGAATGCCAAATCGTTCTCCACCCCCCTCCGAGTACCATCCGCAGACAAATGGAATGGTTGAGCGCTTCAGCTGCATGATGGACGACATGCTGACAATGTATATTGCTTTTGACCGCTCCAACTGGGACCGCGTTCTTCCATTCGTCACCTTTGATGTAACTCTGCCACTCAAGCAACCACCGGATTCTTACCATACTTCTCCTGTATGGCTGTGAGCCCTCTTGTACCACGGGTATTATTTTCCCATACCGGCCGGATTCCTCCGAATTCACGACTGTGTCCCAAGCTGCAGCTTATGCTGAAGAATGCCGCCAGCTTGCCCGATCCTTCGCTTCTCACGCCCAGCAGCAACAGAAAATCACCAGAGATCAATCTGTACTTCTTCCTGCTTACCGTCCGGTTTGGGCGCCCGTCTCGACTGCGGGAGGTGGCCAGTTCGAAACCCACCACCGGACACCCACCGGTAAAATGGGTACAAGCGTCCCCGGCCCGGCGCCCGGCTCTCTTAGGGGTGTGCGTTTGGAAGAGGCTCTGCTAACCCTGCTGTGCTCCTTAGAGGGCTTAAAGTTTCGAACAACTAATGACTTGCAAAGGTCGGGTTCTCACAGGACTAAAAGAAAACAAACTGGGTGTGGGCAGCTGTCACAAGGGTTTCGAGGCGGATGCTCTACCACAAGGCCACCGAATCCGCCTCGCATTCGGGAGGTACCGGGTTCGATCCCTGGTGCCGCCGGTTACCCACCGGTTTTTAAATGGGTACAAGCTTTCCCCCGGCCTGGTGCTCGGCTCTCTGGGGTGAAATGCTTGGGAAAAGGGGTCACGGCCCAAATAGTTGCGCCGATGTGGCAGTGATTCGTTCCGCCATCGGACAACAATAAGACCGCCTTGCGCGGCAACAGCCCATTATGTGGCCCTTTTTTTAGGACTGCTGCAGCTGAGGCTCTAAGGGAGCACTTCAGGTGAGGGTCAAAGGAAGTACCTTTGCAAGACAAACAGAACCACCTTTGCAGGCTGCGAGGTTCGAAACTGGGTTTGGGCCCACTGCGGAGGAGGGGCGCGCAGCGGGGTTTACGGAGCTTCTCCCAAACGCACACCCCTGGAAAAGCCGATCGCCAGGCCGGGGGACGCTTGTACCCATTTTTACCGGTGAGTGTCCGGCGGTGGGTTTCGAACTGCCTATGGCACCTATGGGCACCTTCCTCCAGTCCCGACCTTTCCTCAAAACCTCTCAGCAAATACCAGGGCCCCTACCATATTTTCAAGCAAATACCTCCCGTCAACGACTTCACCGAACCCCTTACGCCATCCACTGACCACCGTCGCCGAAACCGTGAAATAGTACAGTTACCGCCTGAAACCTTACTACGATCCTACCATCGTCCCATCGCCATGAGCCGCCATAATGGTGCCTTTTCGAACGGGGGAAGGTGTAGGACAGGTATTCGTCTCTGAAATGTCCAGAGCCTGACTCTCAAGAAAGAGAACGACAACCTTGTTCAGCGCCTGACGCTCAAGAAAGACTCCGACGACGCTCACTCCAACGCTCGCGTGTATGTTGACATAAGCTTGTCGGCGCTGGGGCCTGTGTCTTCTGCGAGCTACACACGCCTTCGCCTCCGCCTTCGCCCGTCCTGTTTGCCTGCGATTCGAGTCTCCAGTCTGACTTAGCCAGTGAGTGGGGATTAGCCACTATTTAATTAGCGTAGCTCATTAGGCTAGGTGCTTTCCTTCCGCCTATGGCGGTTTCTTCGCCCAGCCAGACTTTTCCACCCTAGCAGGCCAAACGTCCGGCGGAGTCGGTACCTTTGGATTTCTTTCTCAGAAATGGGGTTAACACTGTACCGGTCGCACTCGTTCTGGTTGATGGTAGCGCCATTCGATTAAACGAGTCTGAAGTTATCCAGGAGGAACTTCGTTCTATTACTCTACATTTCTTAGACATTTTGGAAGTGAAGTGATTTCGCAAGACAAGCATCCTATGCAGATGATTAAACGTAGAGTGCCTGAGTGACCTTCTGGCGTGTTTCAGGTTTGGCAACTCAGCCGTAAGGACTTCTGTCCCCCTGCACCTCGCTTGCGTGAAAAGCATTGTCCGTGGCGTTCCGACAAACCTCTCTCCGGGAGCACTTTTGAAAATGCTTGTCCCTGCTGGTGTGGTGTCCGTTTACCGGTGCACTAGGCCTGCAGGTGATTCTCACATATCCACAGAGAGTGCCATTTTACCTTTCGCCGGCTTCACCTGCCCGTCTGAAGTTAAAGCGAGGTCATACCTGTTTCGAGCTGAACCCTTGTCTCCACGTCCGTTGCAGTGCCGCAACTGCTGGCGTTTTGGCCACGGTGCAAATGCCTGCAGGTCCGCAATTCGCTGTAGCTCATGTGGTGGTCTCCATTCCGCAGCAAAATGTGCATCTGATGTGTTAAGTTGCTGCCTGTGCTCTGCCTCACACGCTGCTTCTGATTCTAGTTGCCCTGCACGTAACAATAAGATTGCGCTCCTTGAAATAATCGAAAAACGTCGTTGTTCACGTGGGGAGGCTGTGGCAATATTAAAGGATCGCAACTCGGTCTCCGGACAAAGAAACTTCTGCTAAAACCCATATAATCAATTCTAAGACGTTCGGCTCACTAAATTCCGTTCTTCTAATTCAAGAATTTATGGAGCATGCACAAATATCCTGAATAAGCCCTCTAAATCTCGACAGATGATAAATCTTGAGTATTAGCTCCTGCAGACACATGATTTGCTGTCTGCTGTAGAGTACATCTTAGAATTAACACAGGTTTTTCAAATGTTTTGCAATACAGTTGCCACTCAAATAATTCTGGTTTTGATAATCTCTTCTGCTTAGAGCTGAAAATTCATCCTGCTATTATTTTCCTTAAAGAGTCCTGCCTTTCCTCTAAAAAAAAAAGATTCTCTCTTAACAACTATCGAGCGTTTAGATTAGATCGCCCTGACAGGGGTTAGTGATTTTAGCTTCGTGAAATTTGTGACATAAGGTTTCAGTTTCAGATGAATTCGTTTTTCAAGAATGTGAAATACTTGGTTGGGAGTTTACGCTGCTGGGTAGTACCCCTTTCACTTTGGCCAATGCGTACTTCCCAAATGGCGTTCGTTTCTTCGCAGCTGGATGCTTTGCTAACTCGTTGCTCTCAAAACCTTATATTAGCGGGTGATTTTAATTCTCATCATATTTCTTGGGGGCTGAACACTGATTCTTGTGGGCGTAAGCTGTGGGACTAGGTTCGGGACAATGGACTCTATTGCCACAATTCTGTGGATATCAGTGCTCCGCAGCTCTGGATCTTACTTTTTCAATTGCGGGTCTTCTTATATCATCATGTGCGACCATAGATAGCGGAACCAGCAGTGATCATCTTCCTATTACCAAAAATTAATTCTTTCAAAATCTGTCTACAGGGCTCATCAGAGGCGGTTTGCAAATTTGTTAAATACGAAACCGCTCTTTGAACGTCTCTTCTATTTCTCCTTTTGACGCTCATTCACGGGCGGCGTCTGTGGTATCATGGTTTCACGATGCGATTGAATCGGCTGAATGTTCTGTTGCCTTATCTGGTCAGCCCTCAAATCCATCTTGGTAGAATCCTGACTACACTAGTGCTTATCGGGGCCGAAATGCTGCATGGAAGAGTGAGTCATAATCAGTCCCCGTCTAATTGGAAAAAATACAAGTATCATGCTGCCCTTTTTAAATATGCTGTGTCATCAGTCAAGCAAAAACATGAGACTGATTTACATTCTTTTTTAACTGATAATAAGCACCGGAGTACACTAATTCATTTCCTGCGCCGTGCTAAATCTCCGCAGCAAGTATTTTGGTCTTCATCTGTGGTGCTAGGCCCTATAGCGAGACGGCCGATTTATTTGATAGTGTTGGCCGAGGTCAACAAATTCACTTTTCGTCGCCATGCCCAAGGGCGCTCGCATTCCCGATCGCTGCGACAGAGGTTTCCGCGGTGACTATGTCGGAATTGGCAACTGTGGCAAAAACAATAACAGCTTCAGCTCCAGGCCCTAATGGTATTACGGTTACATAAAATTCTTTCTCCCAGAGAGATTGGCTTCCGTCCAGAATGTTCAATATTGCCGCGAAGTGTTTAAACCTTTATTTGTTCTTGTTCGACAGCTGCAGACATGCGGCCGTATCATTGTGATTCTGGTGCGCTTATCGATCCTGTATTCCGTGTTCGTTCATTCTTGTCGCGATGCGACGCGTTATCATTGTCTTTGTCGCCAAAGATGCGTCGGGACCTATCTAGAAGATTCCAGCCGCTCGTGTGTGTTTCTACATGCTCCAGGTCATGCTAGTACCGTTTGCGGCTTTATCTAGATCTTTGCTCGCCGCCTTTAAATTCAGTGCTGACAAATGAAACGGGCATTATTTGCTCGACAATTGACGAGCACGTTGATTGCTATCGTCACCACCGAGTTGCTTGGTTCTTTTGCGGGCGCAAGTCAGCCCAATAAAGAGTTAATTTCAGTGCCTTTGGTGTGTACGGCCTTGTCACCCCTACGTGACATCTGGTGGAGGTGCTGTCCTTCGAGTCCCGATTTACCCCTTCAAGCCAAGACTCCAGCCCTGTTCCTGTCATCCTGGGGGATCGGCCAACAGGCCAGCGAACTAGGCGCCGACTGCAAGGACTCCAACCCGAACGCGGTCTGCTGCCGGACACCATTCGATTTCGGAAGGCATCAACGCTGACAATGGCTTAGCCTACAACATCGGTTGTTTTCGTCCAACCCCGGGAGCCGCCATGCTTCCATGGGCGACTGGGCGATAATGAAGACTGGCTCGACCTGTCCGAACGCGTGGCAACTTACAACGGTTGGAACGACGAAGCGGAGGTATGCCAAATCCACTTTTTTCTTTAGGGATCTGCCCGTATATGATTCAAAAATCACGAGGCAGCTTTGAAGAATTGGGAAATTTTCAAGACAGAGTTTTTGACTGCTTTTGTAAGTGCGTTCGAAAGGAAAAAGCTAAAGTCATCCTTTAATCAAGGCTTCAACTTCCAAATGAGCCAGTCCTGGTTTACGTTGAGGAGATGAAGCGCCTGTTTCGCCGCGCCGACTCAAACATGACTGAAGGTGAGAGAGTGAAATTTTTAATGCGAGACGTTAAAGAGTCGCTTTTTGCAGGACTTGTCCGGAATCTGCCGAAAAGTGTGGAAGAATTTGAAATGAAGCGTTGATCACCAAGAAGACGATGGATACCCGGATGCGCCACTATGATCGACCACTGCAACCGGTCAGCGCCAGACCCTACAGCAGCGCATCTACTAGCGGAGAAAGCCATCGAGACCTAATCCGTGAGATTGTCCAAGAGGAACTTCGTCGATTGCTGCCATCATCCGAACAACCCCAGGTGGCGACGCTTGAGGACGTCGTCCGTGAAGAAGTCCAGCAGGCGCTGGGTGTACCTGAAGCGACAGTTCCGACAGCTTCAGCACAAGAGACGACAGCGATGAACTACGCTGCATCATTACGTCGACCTGCGCTTCGACGTGACTTTCTAAGCCCTCGCCTCTACCGTCCTGTTCCTGAAAGCCACCCTTTGGCCCCCGCCCGCCAAGCCTACCAGCAACCTCGAATCCCCAGGAAGTGCGACGCCTGGAGGACTGCAGACGACGGGCCATTATGCTTCCACTTCGGTGAGGTCGGCCACATTCTACGTCACTGCCAGTACCGACGAATCGGTCTCCGCGGATCTGCAGTGGACGCCTCAAGACTTTGCCCCGATGAACGACCTCAAGAAATCGAGAACTACCTTCGTAACGGTGAGTTTGCGCAACCGAGCCGTCGGTTTAGGTCCCTATCGCCATACAGGGCCTGCTTTTCGTCGCCAGGTCGCAGCTACAATGACAATGTGCGAGGAAGGTCCTCGAGCCCCCGTAAGAAACTAAAGGTAGGCCTCTTTGGAGGTGAGGTTGCTATATGGTGAACTAACGAAGATCCTCCGCTGCCGACGACGAGTAACGAAGACGCCGCTATGATGCTGACGTTACTTGCGAAGCCGCCCTCGAGACGCCCAGGTTTCAAAGTGACACCGATGGAGTAGAGATCGAACACCGAAGCCAACATGCAATATGAGGGAACGAACAAGTGACCTCGCCGTTGCTGTCGATGGACGCACGGTTACCGGCCTAGTGGACACCGGAGCCGACTACTCTGTCATCAGTGAAGTTTTCACCACCCAGCTCAAGAAAGTTACGACTACCGGGAATAGCCCGCTAATCCACACAGCTGGTGGCAACCTTATTACACCGTCGGGGCGATGCCCAGCAGCGGTTATGGTGAATGGACGTACCTTCCCAACCAGATTCGTCGTCCTACAGCAGTGCTCTAGCGACGTGATTCTGGACATGCATTTTCTGAATGAAAATCAGATCATCGACCTCCGATCCAAACTCAAGTTCTCGATGGAGAAAAGCCACACCTGCTACGAGAACTTGGACACATCACGTCGCTCTCAACGTCCTCGACGGAGAATTGGCCGTAACGCCCCGATCAAGCCTCGTCGTCCCTGTGGGTACAAAAGAAGTCGAACTCGCGGAAGAGGTTGTCGAAGGAAACACTCAGCTCTTACTGGATAGAGGACTTGCATTCGCAAGAGGCGTCACCTGTTGCCGTCATGGGAAAGCTCAAGTGCTCGTCGCCAACTTCACCGAAGAGTACCGGTACCTGAAAAACGGCATGACGATTGCTTTCCTAGACAAGCTAGCGGACACCCGAGATATATTCGCCCTTCTCAGCCAAACTGAAGACCGAGCAAAATCGCTCATGTGCGACATCAACGCAGCTTTACCCCAATACAAGAAAGACCGGATTCGAACTCTGCTTAAAAGCTACAGCTAGTGTTTTTCTTCAGCGTCGAAGGTACGAAAAACTCCGCTAGCAAAACACCGCATCATCGCAGAAGAACGCGCTCCACCTCTACGTGAAAGCCCCTACCGTGTATCGCCCCGAGAACGTCAGGCCTTACGTGATCAAGTTGAACAAATGCTTCGTGATGACGTGATCCAGCCATCGAAGAGCCCCTGAGTCGTTCTGGTGAAGAAGAGACGGGAAGCTTCGCTTCTGCGTCGATTACCGCCGCCTAAACTGCATAACGAAGAAAGATGTTCGCCCTTTTCCTCGCATCAACGACACTCTCGACCGGCTCTGCAACGCTGGGCACTTCATTTCGATGGACCTAAAGATCGGATATTAGCAAATTGAGGTCGACGAAAGATCGCGAGAAGACCGAATTCATCACACTGGCCGGCCTTTTCGAGTTTAAGGTGATCTCATTTGGCCTCTGCTCCGCACCATCGACGTTTCAACGAGTAATGGACACTGTGCTGGCGGGCTTGAAGTGGCAGATTTGTGCGGTATACTTGGATGATTTCGCTGCCTGAGGGGCTTTGAAAAGCACCTAAAATTACTTCGGACAGTGCTAGAAGCTATCAGGTCATCAGGGCTAACTTTGAAAGCAGAGAAATGCCACTTTGCCTATGAGGAACTGTGGTTCTTGGGTCATATCGTTAGCAAGGATAGCGTTCGCCCTGACCCTGAGAAAACAGCTGCGAGCACGCACTTTCTATCCCCCGCCGATAAAAAAGTAGTGCGCAACTTTCTTGGACTGTACTCTTGTTATCGACGATTTGTCAGGGACGTTTCGCGCATCGCCGAACCGTTGACGCAGCTTACAAAGGCTGACGTGCCTTTTAAATGGGAATTCGCGCCGCAAGAAGCCTTCGACGAACTGAAGCGCTGCCGGCAGTGCACTCAGGTACTTGGCCACTTTGATGACAACGCTTAGACTGAAATTCATACTGACGCGAGCAGTGTGGGCCTAGGATCCGTTTTCGTCCAGAAGAGTGCCGGACAGGAGGAAGTAATCGCCTACGCTAGCAGGTCCCTCAGAAAAGCTGAAGTAAATTACTCAACAACCGAGAAGGAGGGCCTCGCGATTATCTGGGACACTCTTAAGCTCCGTCCATACCTATACGGTCGAGCATTCAAGGTGGTAAGCGATCACCACGCGCTCTGCTGGCTGTCTAATTTGAAAGACCCCTCCGGCCGCCTTGCCCGATGGAGCCTACTACTTCAACAATTTGACGTGACTGTTGTCTGTAAGTCGGGCCGCAAGCATTCCGATGCAGGCTGTTTATCCCGTGCTCCCGTCGACGCTACCCCGAAGGACGATGACGACGACGCCTTTCTGGGACCAGTAAGCGCCAGCAGGTTTGCACAACAGCAGCGATCAGATCCTCTGTTGAAAGACCTAGCCGATTATTTGGAAGGCAAGACCGCTTCCCCTCCTGCTGTCTTTAGGCATCAGTTATTGTCGTTCGCCTTAAGCAATGACGTCCTCGTTAAGAACTTCGCTTCCTACAAGACCGCGCAGCTTCTTGTCGTGCCTAAAAGCCTCAGGCAGGAAATTCTTCATGCGTTACACGACGAGCCAACAGCAGGGCATCTCGAGTTTTCGCACACGTTGCATCGAATCTAGGAGAAGTACTACTGACCGCGACGTCCTGCCGAAGTTGCCCACTATGTGAAGACATGTCGTAAGTGCCAGCGACGCAAGACGCCGCCGATCAGACCAGCTGGGCTACTGAACCCGATACCGCTCCAAACCCTGCCTTTTCAACAAATTGGGATGGATCTCCTCGGCCCCTTTCCATCTTTATCTGCGGGTAACAAGTGAATCATCGTGGCCACCTTACCCTCTACACCGAAACAAAAGCACTGCCCAGTGGTATTGCGGCAGAAGTCGCTAAGTTGTTTGGCGAACAAATTTTTTTTGCGATACGGCGATCCCGCAGTGTTCCTCACAGACAGGGGAAAGGCATTATACGGCAGAGCTGACGCAAGCCATCCTGGAATACAGTCATACAAGCCATCGACGAACTACTGCGTACCATCCCAAGACAAATGAACTTACGGAGCTTCTCAATAAAACTATTGCGGACATGATTGCACTGTTCGTCGACGCCGAATACAAGACATGGGACGCCATTCTACCCTACGTCATCCTCGCTTATAATACCAGCGTCCAAGAGACAACCAGGCCGATCCCGTTCAACCTTGTGTACGGCAGGGAGCTCACACGATGCTCGACGCAATGCTGCCACATGTAACCGATGAGGAGAGCCTGGACGTCGCCACCTAACTTCAGCGTGCAGAGGAAGCCCGAAGACTCGCCCAAATGCGCCTTACAGAGCAGCAACGAACCGATACCCGACGTTACAACTTACGACAATGCGATGCTGAGTACAAGCCGGGAGATCAAGTCTGGGTTTGGACGCCGATTCGCCGCAGTGGACTGAGCGAAAAGATTTTACGCCAATACTTCGGCCCCTACAAGGTGCTTCGCCAACTAGGACAATTTAACTACGAGGTCGTTTCCGACGGCGCGGCCACCTCGCAGCGGCGCCGAGTGCATCCGGAAATTGTGCGTGTTGTACGCCTTAAGCCATATTATGCGCGCTAACGCTATTCATGTTTGCTTTGCAATGTTTATGTTAACTCATGTCTATTTTGAAACATCGAGGCGATGTTATCTTTAAGGGGGGGAGTAATGCCGCGAACGTTTTAAACCTTTATTTGCTCTTGTTCGACAGCCGCTAACATGCGGTCTTATCTTTGTGATTGTGGCGCGCTTATTGATTCTTATTCTGTGTTCGTTCATTCTCGTTGTCGCGATGCGACGCGTTATCATTCTTTTTGTCGCGAAAGATGCGTCGGGACGTATCTCGAAGATTCCAATCGCTCCTGTGTGTTTCGTTTCTACAATGTTCCAGGTCATGCTAGTACCGTTTGTTGCTTTATTTAGATCTTTCCCAACCGCCTTTAAATTCAGTGCTGAAAAGTGAAACGGGCATTCTTTGTTCAACGAACGACGAGCACCTTGGTTGCTATCGCCGCCGCCGAGTTGCTTAATTCTTTTGCGGGCGCAAATCAGCCCAATAGAGTTAATTTTAGTACCATCACGCCCGTGTCTTCCTTCGATGTGTACGGCCTTGTCACCACTACGTGACGTTATGGTCTGCTCGCATTTACCTGGAGAGCAGAATTCGTTTGGCTAGTCGGTTTCGTGAAATATCTGCTCTAGTAACTTTGGATATTTAAAAAGCTTACAGCAGTGTTCATCATAGACTACTAATTTATCGTTTGATAAATTGTCAAGTTCCGAACTACACAGTCACCTAGATTCAAGAATTTCAATCATGACGATTTTTCTACTGTTATTAGGGTGGTCTTTCATATCGCACATTTTCTCAATAGAGAGGTGTTCCTCAAGGTTCGGTTCCATACCATCTTCTGTTAAATATTTTCCTTTCTTCAATACTTTTGCGAGATGACGTTCACCTGTATGTCTACGCAGACGATATTGCCTTCGTTTCTTCATCCACAGATATACATACCTTATATAATACCTTACAGAATTGCCTAAATGCTCTTGAATCCTGCCTGGATGATCTTTTGTTTACTCTAAATGTCAACAAATTCTTCATTCTTGTCTTTTCGGTCAATCAACCTGTTTCTATTTCTCTTTCATACCATCAAGATCCTTTAGTTCAGGTGACAATTCTTAAGTACTTGGGCGCTTTCTTCGATCCTTCGATGAGCTGGAGACCTCATATTGAATATATTGTTAAGTGGTGGCATGACAAGCGATGGAACACGGCGACACAACAGAAACAGAACGACGTGATGACATGACAATGAAATATGCTTCAATGGCCAGCGGGCCTGACGCGAGCACTCCACCCCGCGCCACTGCCCGCTTCGTCATCTTCGTAGCAACATTAAGCGCAAAGGGGAGCGTGCCTTGGGTCTACTGTCTCCCATCAGCCACAGAAGATATGGAATGAGAAGATGTGCCCTTGTTATGATCCATAAACTTTATGTGCGCCCTATTCTGGAATTCGGCTGCGTCTTGTTTACAGGTTGCACGGCTTACAAACTTCGACCACTTCTCTTGGTTGAACGGCAAGCATTGCAGCTTTGCCTGGGCCTTCCTAGTTTCGTTGCATTAAATGTCTTGCACTCCGAGGCTCGGGTACTTTCTTTGGATTTCCGTTTTCAGCAGCGTATGGTACAGTCCATTCTAATTTTATACGATTCTTTCCTATCGTGTTCACAAACAATTTTCATTACTTCATCTAATTTATTTTTTCGTATGCATTGGTCTCCCTATCAATGTCCGCAGGTTGTTCATGTGCCGTCGCTATTAACTCCGTTGTCAGTAGAAATGTGCTCTCTTTCACAAGCCAGTTCTCGTCTACCTCAAGTTAATTTGGTTCATGATGACATTTATCCCAATAATGCCAACTCTTTGCCAGTGTCTACCTTGGTTTCCATTTTGAATGACCATTTGCAACATTTCGATTCAAATGTTGTAATTGCCACTGATGTTGCACAGCCCGAGGAAAAAGCCGGTGTTGGATTTGTTTCTTTTTCAACCTGATTGGGCTTTTTCACTCCGGCTTACTGATTATACCAAAATATTTATTGCGGAATGTTTAGCTATAGTTTTAGCCATCTGAAGAGTTTGCTTAGAGGGGAGTTGTGCGACCGGCGATAGCCACAGTCTAGCGGGATGTGTACAGATGGTGGAACGGAGACTTGCCTGGACGAAGACGGAAACGGCGCCTGCAGGGTTGGCTTAGGCTTATTTGAATGAGTTTCTGCTACGTGGGGTGTGATGTTTCTGGTACCATCATTGGCGCTTTGGGCGTATCGATCTCCCTATTCGTGCCGCAGTGCGCTTTGCCTTGCCGCTTTAATGGCGTGTCCATCGTTTTCTTTTATTTTTGGCATTCAATTGTCGCACGTGTAGACAGCATGCTTGTAGTGCAGTGACGCCCGGTGTTTTATTTTGAATTCTTTTCTGTTTATCCGGGATAAACCGGTGTTTTTAAGAAAGACTGGATTTGTTAGTCGTCGGGCGAGACCATGCTCTTGGACCTGTTTTCTAGAAGGTGGGCCTTAATTTAAAAGTTGCTTAATTTGGTTGTTTATACGCTTTTCGGTGGTGAGTAGGCCCCACATCGCAAAAAAAGAAAAAAATCAAATCAATTTTAGTAATTCCACTGCGCAAATAACACCAAAACACGGTGAGGTGTAGATTTAGCACGAGTACATGCACAATCCAAAGCAGCAAACTTAAAAAAATACAGTTCAATGCAGCTGAATCGAATGTGGATCGAAAGCTCTGGCTGGGGCGAGCGGGCGTTGCATCGACACAACAAGCGTTTCGTTGAACGCATCAGGGTCACCGGCGTTCTAGGTACAATTCACTTTCATGCATTGCGCATGTGATATCAGCAGACCCTTTCCTGCTCTAATCGGTCAGCCCTCCGCGGTGGCGCGCACATTCGCATTTCGGAAACTATCCTTCCCTCGCGTCTGTTGAGACGCCTTCATAACAATATAGAGCAGGTGAAGAGTTTTTTTTGTTTTTTTTTTGGGGAAAAAAAAATCTCTGGGTTCTGAACGAAAATTTCACCCAATTTACAAGTACTTTGCCGCATATATCTCTGCGTTTGGAACATTTTTGCCATATTAAAAGAGCTAGAAAGGTATTGCCACATTAGGTGCTGTCTTGGACAAAGGATGACTTCAAAAGTAAATTTTGCAAAACGAGGTTCGCACGTTGAATCCAATGCACACAGACGGGATGCTATTATTGAGTGCGACCAGATTTATAGATTCGATTATAGCCCAGATAAAGTATGAACTGAAGGCTCCTCATCAGTCAGGTGTAAAACGTTTCAGGATTATCAGATGCGCGATTACGGAGGCGTGTTGTTTCATAAGCCGTTCCGGCTCGGGCGGAGCTCGTAGAGAAAGAAAAATGTACGTGTTCTTTTCGGTTTTGGTTCCGACATAAGATTTGGGCTCCGTCCGAGTTAAGATTCAGTTTCGGTGGTTGTTCGAGACCCTGGAGAGGAACTACTGTCAGTTGTTTTTTATTATAATCTTCAACTTCCCAACTGATACTTTGGCCCTCAAGGCAATAATTAAACACTTTTATAACAATCTGCAAAATAATTAAAGTTGCTGTGACAATAACATACTGCAGTCCATGTGATGCGATTCTCAACGATCCTCAATTGCTTTCACTGCATTGTTTTTGAATGCTAGACTGAATTTATTTCGTACACCCGCTACAAGGGTGCTTCAGAACTGTAGCCGAGCTATAAAAGAAAAGCGGCACACAATAAATGGGTGAAAATAACGACATACTCTTTTCCAGCACCCCGCCGGGGTGGTGCAGTGGTTACGGTGCTCGACTACTGTTCCCAAGGACGCGGGATCGAATCCCGGCCTTGGCGGCCGCATTTCGATGGAGGCGAAAAGCAAGGCGCCCGTGTGCTGTGCGATGTCAGTGCACGTTAAAGAACCCCAGGTGGTCGAATTTTCCGCAGGTCTCCACTACGGCGTCTCTCATAGCCTGGGTCGCTTTGGGACGTTAAACCCCACCAAACCAAACCAAACCAATCTTTTCCAGCGTGTGGCGCTTTTCAAAGTCTTACACTTTATTTGCTAATAGACTAAATTATTATAGCAAAGCTAAGATTTGGTTTACCGTTCAGTGGTTTTGTTAACTAGCTGAGGCAGTGAATACACGACTGATATACTTTTTTCCAACAAGCAAAGAGTGAGCTTGAAATAAAAACAAAAACACGTGCTCGCGCTATTGCGCTGCGGCATTGCTCAGCTGTGAACACGTCAAGCATTGCATCCCTATTTCGAGAACGCAACAAATGCGGCAGTGCAGTGGGCGAAATTATATGTTCTTGCAGAATAAGCGCTTTACACAGTGTCACAGCGACCTACGCACAAGCACTATCATAGATGAACTTGTCTGTATAACAAACACTATATCCAGGCAAAACACTATGGCCCACTACAGATATGGCAAATTTAAATCTATAGACTTTGGGTGCTACCTGCTTGCACGATCCTTTTTACCTGCCGGCTTTCTTTAGCAGGTTTTTGCTTTAGTGTCGTCACGGTTGCTGTTACACTTTGTCCATACCTGACATGGGAAAATTGTCAATTCACAGTGCGTTAACATGCGTTGTAGCGTAGTTGTGGATCAGGCTGCACAGACCTTGCTTCATTGGAACAGAGCTCTCTCGAGCGAGAAATTTTATTCCCCTTCTGAAAATATCATAGAATCATTGCATGCTTCAAATGTAACCTTTTCAACCTTCCCGCCTTATTTATTTGAACTCCTTCGAAGAGTGGGCAGTGAATTCCCTCCTGTTTCGGTCAACAAAATCATGCAGAATTAAGGGTAGGCAAATCATTGCCCATCCTCCCTGAGAGCGTTCTTCCTTGCAGGCTTAATTTCTAGGTATTTATGAGCTACCAACCATGCTTAGATGCTTCCTAAGCAGTGGAGAGGGAAAACAAATGTTGGGATACTGTATCGTTCAGAAATCTGGCCCAGGCCTCATTGGTACGCACACAGCTGCAGGTGAAGCAGCGTGACCTTACTGTTAATATATAAATGAAACGTCACTGAAAAGATTAAGCAACCGCTATAAGCTCTCAAAGTTCGTCAATCAAAAAGCGAAAAAGAAAAAAGCAGTTTCACTTTTTTTTTTAGTGTCTAAGGAAAGTTACAGCAGCGTTAGTCGCCTCTAGTGTTTGCCCTGCGAGAGCAAAGGGTTCAAAGTAATTTCGTGGATAATAATCCTGTAAACCCAAATATCTTAAAACTTAACTATTCCCTTTGAGTAAAAGTTAATGTCTGTGTCAAGGTAGACATTTCGTTGCGTCTACTGCAGCAGTGCTGCATGCTCTAACGAAACAGAGAAAAGAAAGAGAAAAAAAAGTCTGATAACGTCGGGAACACCTTTCCCACAAGACTGCGCCAAGGTAGATCGTTCTGTCGTCATGTCTATTGCAGTAGCGCCGCAGTTGAAGAGGAGGAAAAAGAAACAAGATCTGATGACTAGAATAAAACATTTACAATAAATGTATGTAAATGTTTCATTTGTCTTTCGGTAAATCAATATGCTTCTATGTTTCTCTCATATCAAAACCCTTTAGTTCAGGTTACTGCCTTTAATTATCTGGCCGTTTGCTATGACTATTCAATGAGTTGGAGACCTCATATTGAGCATATCAAGCCTTGGGTCTAGTGCGTCGCATAAGCCACAGGAGATATGGGATGAGATTTGATCTTGTGGTGGTCTATAAACTTTATGTGCGCCCTATTTTTGAATTCGGCTGTATCCTGTTTACCAACTGCGCTGATTACAAGCTTCGAGAGAGAGAAAGAGAGAGAGAGAGAAACATTTATTTGTCCAGCAGAGTCAAGAAGCTTCGAGCAATTCTCCTGATCGAACAGAATGAATCGGGCCTTGCCTTGGCCTACCTAGTTTTGTGGCAATAAACGTTCTTTCGTTGAGTGTCGGATGCCTACTTTGAATTTTTGATTTCACTTACTTACGGTAGAGGCCATTACAAAATTATATGATTCTTTCTTATCGTGTTCACGGTCGATTTTATTACTTCAACTAATTTATTTTTTGTATTTATTGGTCTTGCTATAAAGGCCGCAGGTTGCATATGTGCCGTCGCTTTTATCTTGGTTGCTAGCAGATGTGTTGTTGTCTTTTCCAACCCAGTACTCGTCTATCTCAGTTTAACTTTGTCTATGATGACATTTATCTCAAACATTCCAATTAGTTTCCAGTGCTTACCTTGATTTTTATTTTGGATCGTTACTGGGAGCATTTTCCATCATAAAGCGTAATTACCACTGATGCTGAAAAACATGAGAAAAATGCAGGAGTAGGGATGTTATCGACTCAACTTCATTGGGATTTCTCACTCCGCCTACCTTATTATAACCCCATATACATTGCGGAATTTTCGCTATTGTATTAACTATCCGGGGAGTTTAATTACAACACTGCAACTGTGGTGACGGACGTTCTTTCAATTTGCAGTGCCTTTACTTCTTCAATTGCATCTACTTGCGTGGGCAGTTTTATGACCTCGCGGTCTATCATATCCGTGAAATAAGGCTTTGTTTGCTAGAGGCCATTGTGACATTTCGATGAACGAGTCTAAGGACTTTCTTGCCTCAGCTTCCTTGACTAAACCTATCCTTTCATTACTCTATATATTTTCCTTTATGGGTGGCTGCACGATGCAAACAATTTCTCTAGATGAAATCTTCAAATTCGTCCTTCCTATTTTTGGACAACTTGCGTCATTTGAAACCTGATCAGTGTCTTTCACGTCAGTGCGAGGTTACTCCCCTTAAAGTTATCTTCACAGATCTGGCTGTTATTCCTCAGCCATGGGCTCATACTGCAATGAACCGGAGACGTTGAATCATTTTTTCCTGTCCTGTTGCCGGTCCGCCTCCCTCCGAAAACTCTTCCTTGAAATTGTTTGTAAATATGTGCCTATATCCTTGACTGTTCCAAATTTACTCTCGTTTGGTGCCACTCAACTAGGCTTTGGCAGCGGCACGGTTTCCTTCGCGGTACACAAATTTGTTAACGCCTCTGAGAATTCCCTGCTAATTTCGCTGATTCCTCTGTCTCTACCCTTCAGTTTCCTATTTAGTCGAAATTAATCGTGTTTTTCTTCTGATCTGTGGGGCTTTTTTCTATCGTACTGCATATATTGCATATATTTTATTCTCATATCAGGCAGCATAATATCCATTTCTGCGGGATACATGTGCGGCCGATTCCTCTTGCAGGTATATGTGCCATCGTCTAAGGGTACAACAACATCGGAAGCACCTGGACCCCACGGTCAATGTGTTTTTCTCCCTCGCATGTTAAGGTATCGTTTAAGCGCTAAGCTTGTTTACTACAATAAAACTCCACCACGAATCTTGCGTGGTCGCTGAGCCTCTACCCGGTTTAGGCAAAGAAGACATGCGTCGAAGCGGAATGGATTCGGACCAAGGAATTTCCTACGGGAAGTAATTACGGAGCGACGCAGCTATCGCCGCATTTATTTTTCTGTTCAATCACGATTACAGTTGTTAACGAAATAACAGATGGCGCATACCCTTACAAAGGGATAGACCTAGAATTGGGTAGATGTACATTTACTTATCCAAAGATAAAATGATTAACCAATCCTCCCTTGCGTTTAACCGCCAATCTCTTGCGCTGTGCGTTTCATATCTTCTTCACCAAATTCTATTCGTGCGCAGTGGATTCAGATCTGTTTGAAGTGCTCGGCCTAACCGTAAAATTCATTTTACTCTGCTCGAAAACTGAAATTATACATTTGAGCTGATCGACTTTTAAAATCGACTTGGCCCACACATAATATTATGCCGCGTGGACAATCGTGGATTGTAAGCTTTCGCACGACACTACGTTGGATCATCATCATCATCATCATCATCATTATCAGCCTGACTATACCCACTGCAGGGCGAAGGCCTCTCCCATATTTCTCCATTTAACCAGGTTCTGTGCTAGCTGCATCCACTTGACCCCTGCGAACTTCTTAACCTCATCCGCCCACCTAACTTTCTGCCACCCCCTACTACGCTTTGCTTCCCTTGGAATCCAGTTTATTACCCTAAGCGACCATCGGTTATCCTCTCTTCGCACTACGTGTCCTGCCCATGTCAATTTCTTCTTCTTAATTTCCACTAGAATTTCGGTAACTTGAGTTTTTTCTCTGACCCACCCTGGATGCTTCCTATCTCTTATATTACCCCTATCATTTTTCGTTTCATAGCCCTCTGGGAGCCAAATCAGGGAGAGCCAATTCGGCGATCAGAGCAGCGATCAGTCGAAGCAGCCATCAACTGAAATAAAATCCTCGTCTTGCGCGTACATCTCATGTGATTAGTCATTAGCCGTATGGCGATGTATAGCAGCTCGTTGTCAAGGTGACGGCTAATACCGAAGTACGGCGTGTAGTCGCGCTGCTGATCAAGAAAAGTAGCGATTTAATTTGTGTCAAATGTGTGCCTTATTCCAGCCGACTGTACAAAGGCAGGCGACAGAAGATAAAAACCTTTGCAACACCTTTTTCACGAGCTGGTAAAATTTTTCACAAATTTCCCTGCATGTTAAATTTGTTTTTTTTCGTCAGTTCGGGACCTTTTTATCATCGTTTACATTATTTTCTTTTATGCCATATAAAGATAAAGCTGAACAGCTCCTTCTGCTTAAGAATTTCAGACCGATCCACCAGGGTGGGTATGTGCAAATCGTTGTACTATCAGCAGGAGTAAACACCTTATTTCTTCTAATGTAGGAAGTCATGCAGAATCACGGAATTTGGTTGTAAAACGAACTGTCAAGTTGCCAACAGGACGCGGCTTTTGCGTAGACAGCGAAACCTGATTTTATCTCTCAAGCGTCAAACGTGGCCCTCGAGTATTTTCCGGTGCTTAGAGAAATGCAGTCCGTTGGTGAGGACCTCTAGGCTAGAGCTGTTCTCTGATCAGATCCTGAGCACACACGGCACGAAGCAGGAGACGGGAAAAGGCGACCCAGGAACGCCAATTCTCATGTTCGTATGCCCCGGTTTTCCGGCTTGTACGTCGCCACTCGCCACGAAGAGGTCGCAGCGGGGCGCCAGAGCAAAACAAGCAAAAGGGGTCGTCGCGACGCCGCGGCTCCGCGCAATGTCGGTGACACGCCGAGTGATAATGGAAACCTCATGTCCGTACAAGGGTCGCCAGTGGAGTCTGGAAACGCTTGCGAGGAGCGCCGCTTTGTTAGTGGCATGGCATCGTGTCTGCATTCGTGCATGGTTAGACAAGAAAGCTGCGGTGTCTCGCATGAGGCCGTCTGCTCGGCCACAAGCATCCTTGCCCGATCTCTCGAACCGCTCTAGCTGCGGGCGTCGCCTTTTCAAGCTTTTTATTTAATCACACTCGTTTTCTGTGTACCGCATGCCTTCGTCTTCAGCAACTTCAGTTCATGTGCGATGGATCCAGTAAAGTTCAACAGTTGGTTCTTTTTGCCTTGCGCACCAGCGATGCGCCATCAGAGACGGTGTACGTGTTGCAGTGGACACCTGGTCGGAGACTGTATATAGCGAGGACTTGAGTACAGGAGATTGCGGGAAGGATAAATTAATATTTATGTACACAGAAGATTTCCAACATTAACAACACAGGTGTAAGGTAGAACTGGCTAACAGGGAAATATTACAACCTAGCCGAAGATGCAGATCATCTAAACCTAGCCCAGAACCCCGGACTGGGCCCTCTGGCTCGGTTTTACACCCCCTGAGGTCCAATCCTAATTTTCATTACGTCCAATCACCACAAACGTCAACATGATTGGTTCATTGTGACTTACAACTCCCACTTCAACCTTAACAGGACTAAACCCTCTCTCCACGAAACAAGCATACTCCGAAAATCACCTAATTACTTACAGGAACATACCAACGGGAGAGAAAGCCAGCCAAGGTGATTGGGCTGCCGAATCACGCGTCCCGCCCGAGCCTTCGGCAGCGTGATTGAACCCTTTCTCACTGATAGAAGAAAAAAGGAACGCAAAAATCCTATTCGTTTCACAAGCTATCTGCAGCACTGCGGAAGGCAGAGGAACCCTTGCAATTCAGGCTTTATAGGGAGCCTACATGTTTCGCCGCGGCGCCCGGATTAGGGTGGTGACATCTCCTGCCAGGGTTGCCGATTTTGACCAAAAACGGCCGTCAAGCTTGGTGGGCCACCATTTTGTTCCCCAGCTGAGGGTTTGCACGCTTTGTATATGTAGAACTAGGGTGAGCTAAGAGAAGACATTGGCCGAATAAACTGATAAGAACATTACGTGCATTTTTGTGGGGATCACAGCTTGGTAATTAAATCAAAATGACATTCCTTAGTAGAAAATATCGTTAGCCGACGCATTGTTTCAATGTGTATCATTACTTGGTTGATGAGCGTCTTGCACCTAATGTGTAGATAAAGTGTCCACGGCCACTGTGTAGTTGTTTTATTCTAACTACAATACCACAACTTCTACATAAATTGAAAGCTTATGTCGTGTATAATAGCAATAAAATTATTTTAGGTATAATAGTTCATAAGTTAATTGTGAATAAAAATTAACTTTGGGTTGCAATATCAAGTAATATATCGTTCGAAACCTTGCGTCGACTATAATTGCACTTGACTATCTCTGCAATTGTTAATTACCTGGCATTCATTAATCAACGGTGATTAAAATTGAACTTCTGACTATAGCATCGTCATATATCATTGGATAGCTTTACAGAGCATGTTTGCACTACACAATTGCTGGATTAGTTAAGAACTGTTTAATTAATTGACATTAACATTTGAACTCTCCTTTAGTTATTTTAGTTATTCACCGTTAATTAGGTACTTGTGATTATCACTTGAACTTTAAGCTACAACACCAATCATATACCAGAGGATAGCTTATATCTAGCACGATTGCCGGTATTTGTTAATTGCCGTCATTTAATTAACTATGATTAAATGTTGAACTTCAGACTATAACATCAAGTGATATATCATTTGATAGCTTATACAGAGCACGTTTACACTGTACTAACTGTGGTTTAGTTAAGAACTGTTGACTAGTTAATGGTGATAAACATTTGAACTTTAGGTAATGTTAGTTAATCACCATTAATTAGATAATTGTGATTACCACTTTAACTTTAGGCTAGAACGCCAAGTCATATATCACAGGATAGCTTGTATTTAGCGCGACTGCAATACACTAATTGCCGGTATTTGTTAGTAGCCGTTATTTAATTAACTATGATTAAAAGTTTAACTTCAGATTATAGAATCAAATCATATATCATTAGATAGCTTATACAGAGCACGTTTGCGCTACACTAATTGCCGGTTTAGTTAACAACTGTTAACTAGTTAATGATGATTAACATTTGAACTTCAGTTTAATTAATATTAGTTAATCACCGTTAGGCTCCAAGATTACCTCAGAAGGAGAGTGCAGCCATGAAATTAGGAGACGCCTGCTTCTGGGAAAGAGAGCAATGGTTAGCCTTGACCGTCTAGTAAAGAGCAGAGACATTAGTCTGCCAACCAAGATCCGTATAACTCGTGCTATGGTCTTTCCAGTTGTGATGTATGGATGCGAGAGTTGGACTGTGAAAAAGGCTGACCGCCGAGGAATTGACGCGTTTGAATTGTGGTGCTGGCGAAGACTCTTGAGAGTTCCTTGGACTACCAGAAGATCAAATCAGTCGATATTGTCGACCATAAACCCTGACTGCTCATTGGAGGGTCAAATTCTAAAGTTAAAGCTCAGCTACTTTGGTCATCGGATGAGAAGAGAGGAGTCGCTGGAGAAAGATTTGATGTTGGGAAAGGTTGAGGGTCGCCGGAGAAAGGGTAGGCAGCGAACGCGATGGTTAAATGGCATCCTCGAGGCAGTGCAGATGAAGTTATGTGATGTTAGGAAGATAGTGAGAGACCGGAAAGCGTGGCGTGACATGGTCCAAGGGTCACGAAGAGTCGGACACGACTGAACGACTGAACTGAACTGAATCACCGTTAATTAGGTAATTGTGATTAACACTTGAAATTTAGGCTGCGTCAAGTCATATCACAGGATAGCTTATATTCATCACAACTGCAATACACTAATTGCCTGTCCTTGTTAATTACCGTTATTCAATGAACTGTGATTAAATATTTAACTTCAGAATATAACATCAAGCCATATATCATTGGATAGCTTATGAAGAGTATATTTGCGCTTTACAAATTGCGGTTTTCGTTAAGAATTTTAACCAGGTAATTGTGATTAACATTTGAACTTTAGTTAATTTTAGTTAGTCGCCGTTAGAAAATCGAGATTAACAATTGAACTTATGACTACAATGTCATGTCATATCATAGATTAGCTAATATTGCACGATTGCAATCACAAATTGCCAGTCTTTTTAATTGCCGTCTTTAATTAACTGAATAAAGATTTAACTTCAGACTATAGTATCAAGTCATATATCATTAGGTAGCTTATATAGAGCACATTTCCACTCCACTAATTGCCGGTTTAGTTAAGAAATGTCATCTAGTTAATGATTATCATATTTATACTTTAGTTAATATTATTTAGTGACCGGCAATTAGATAATTGTGATTAACACTTGAAATTTTGGACACATCAAGTCATATATCACAGGATAGCTTATATCTATTACGACTGCAATACACTAATAATCAGTCTTGGGAATTGCCGTTAATTTGATAATTATGAATAACACTTGAACTTAAGGCTACAATGCCAAGTCATATATCACAGAATAACTTATATATTTCACGATCGAACTGCACTAATTGCCGGTCTTTGTTAATTGCCGTTATTTAACTTTGATTAAATATTGTACTTCAGGCTATATTATGAAGTTATATATCATTGGAGAGCTCATAGCGATTGTTTGCAGTACACTAATTACCGGCTTTAATTAAGAGCTGTTAACTAGTTAATCCTTGAACTTAAAGTTACATCAAGTCATATATCACAGGATAGCTTTTATGTGGTGTATTCCAGTACGCTAATTTCGGGTCATAGTTATTAGCCATTAATTATTTAATTGTGATCACCATTTGTACTTCAGGCTACACGCCAAGTAATATCACAGGGTATCTTAAATCAAGTATGACTACAGTATGCCCATTGGCGGCCTTTGTCTATAACTTCCCAAACAGTTAATTGTAACTAATAAGTACTCATGCCTGTGACTATGAGTGATGATTACACATAATTTTTTTAGATTTTGCACATTACAGTAAGCTATTTTAAGTGCTGAGTCATGCTGTCTAGCATGTGACTAAGAGCCATGAATTATGATTATAACTATCAGTCATGATTACAGATAATTGTTTTGCACACTCCACACTTTGCAATATGCTTTGTAAAATTTTTAGTGATGCTACCTTGCAATATAACTGCAAGTCACGAGTAATATACCTCTGAACCATGACTATAATATTTATACATGCTCCGCATATTGCAGCACACTACATTGTAAAGTGCTGGCTCATGCTACGTTGCATTATTACTGTGGGCCATAAATCATGATTATGACTATGAGTAATGACTAAATAATGTTTTACAGACTCAACGCCTTGCATCATGCTAAAATACTACGTCTTGCTATCAGATATGACTAACAGCCATTTGTCATTTTGATCTAATCATATGTGACGGTGTATAACGTTTGTACAGGTTCATTCACACCTTACTGTGCGGTATATTGTAAACTGCTGAGCGATGTTAAATTTCATTATGACACCGAGTTATATGTCTTACTAGGTCGTGAAATGTCACCTTTGGTAATTCACAGATATTCATATCATCTTACATGCGCTATGACATCATGCACCGGGTAGTAACGTCATTCTAATTTTATGCCTTAAGTGGTCAAGTGCGGGCGGCTTTCGTACTAATGAGGCATATAATGCTTTTGCATTAAAAAGAGTTATGGTTTTTTAAGCCCAGCCGCCACAATTCGACAGCTCTGATATAATAAAAAAACATGAGCACTAATACCTCTACCCATAAAATAAAATAAGTCAAATTCCAAAGTTGGTTCACATGTTCGCAGCTGCTAGGGTGCCTACTTCGCACCCGCAGTCGAGAAATAAACGTATAACATTAGTGGTAGTATAAGGTTATTTGTTAATAATTCAAAAAGGAAAGGAATGATTTTTGCCTGTGGCGGCATCTGCCATCGAGTGTGGTTTCACGGAGGTAGAACAAGGCTGAGGTAGGAGAATTTGGTCTTGCTGACAAATTAATCAGCTTACGTGTCTTTTATTTTCAATATTGCAGTCTTTAAATAACGCATGAACATTTTTAAGGAAGGTGTCATGGCCGACGCGCTGTCTTTTGTTATCGAATAAAGTGAACACTAGCGCACGCTTCTAGAAATGCGTTCATTGGACGCACGCGCGTTTGGAAAACTGTTTACCAATTCAGAACTTTCCCGTCAGAGCAATGGGACTTTTTCCGTGCCTAGGGGCAGTAGCATTGCCCAGCAGCATTAGAAAGAGTGCATGCATGCTGAAGCTGTAATCTACCGCCCGCATTTTCTATATTTTGCGATAAATGGGATTATAATGAGTTGAAAGAGTTGAAATAAACGTCATCTCAAGTGCTCGCGCGTTAATCTTAATAGTCGTCGGCCACAAACGCATGCTAATGGTGGTACAGGTTAAAGAGATACCGAAAAAAATGCTTATTTGAGGTCACGCACACCATAAGGCGAGAGAAAGTAGACATAGTACTTAAAAACAATGAGAAATGACAGTATAGGCTCCAGAGAAAATATTTTCGCTTCATGTATTCCAGTCTACTTTGGTCAGGTTGGGCTAACAGGGAAGCGGGACACTTTTATGCCCCACCTGTACTGATCACTGTACTTTTACGTGAAGCATCCACGCATTCTCATCCCTCGGGTCAGGCCAAACGTTGGGGATGCGCACTCTAAATTGAGCTGCCGCTCTGCTTCGCGTTGTCTTGACACTGCGCATGAATTCTCAGAGCCTGCTTGTAAGGAGAATGTTCGTGGTCGTTTGCAAGCGTTTCTGTTTTTTTTTTAATCAAAGAACTTGTGCACCCAGTAGTGAGCTTGTGTTCCCGCGCGAGTTGCGAACGTCACCAAACTGTTCGGCTGTTCAAGGCTAACTAAAGCTAGCTGCCTAAACTAACAATTACCTGCCTTCGACATAGCAAGCATTTACCCTTGTTCAGTGCTCCTTCATACCGTGTAAACTGTCTTCTTCCTCTCGCTCTATCTTGCTTAGACGAAGTAGTACGTGACATCTGGGTTGGAAATCGGGAGCAGGGTTGTTGCGGAGAATAATTCAGCAATATGCAATTTGCTGATGGCATTTGCCTTGCTATGTAACTCTGGGCAAGAATTGCAAATAATGATCAATAACTTAAAGCACGGCGGGCGGTCATAAAATTATTAAGCAGAAGATAATTAATATGCGAAGGTAATGCTCAACAACCTCGGAAACGAGCAACAATTTAAAATAGGTAGCGATACGCTGCAATTGATAAGCGAATATGTCTGCTAAGGACAAGGAATGTTAGCAGGTCAGGACTGCGAAAAGGAATTACTATGAGAAACAGATTTGGGTAGAGTGCATCTGGCAAGCATTCAGATTATGAATGGCAGCTACCAGCATCCTCAAGAAGAAAGTATACAAAACCTGCAACTTACGGTACTCACATCCGGGGTAGAAATGTGCAGTCTAGCGTAAAGGGTTCCACTAACTGAGGAGAACACAGAACGCTATAGAATGGAAAATGGTAGGTAGGTTAATAGATAAGAAGTGTGCAGGCGGATCAGGGAACAAACGCGAGTAATGACATTAAGGTCGACATGTAATGAGAAGGCAAGAGACCTTAATTAAGGGCAGCAGACTGGATTTCAAGTGAACGCAAGCGCAACGGAGGACGGCAGAATGTGACGTGAACCATAAAGTTCCTTACACTAACTAGAGGGAAAGCTGAGGGCGCTGCACTTCAGCCACCATGGGCACGCTAAGAATCATGGGCCGGTGTGCTACTTGTTGCGGGACAGTCGGTTTTTCTCGAGTACGTGCAGTGGCGTTACTGCAACGTTTTTTTTTCGTTATCATCATAATCATACATAGACCGCGAAAGCCATAGTAGCGGAGGCGCAAAAGCGGACGTCGCCAATAAATGGTTTCTGTTTTCCGAAATGCCACTAAAAACTTCCTTAAGTGATGGCACAACGATAAATATTTTCATAACATTTTTTTATTTCAAAGTTTGCCTATTAAGTGCGAAATATTGGTATTTGTGCTGCTCAAAACTAAGCCAATAGGAGAAAGGGCCATCGCTTATATTGGATAAATCTCACACTGGCATTCTGTTTCTCTCTCTTTTTGTAATTTATAGTCACAATATTCAATCTTAGGACATTATTTACGGTAGAACAACGTTTATCTTTGTATTAGTTTTGGCCAAAAGTTGTAGTTCTGCACTCGGTAGCTCACCGGCCCATGATGCTTTGAGCGCCCATGGTTGCTGAACTGGCCGTCTGGAAACTCCATGTAAACGCCCATAGACGGCAGCACAGCTTTTTCCCTCTAGGTAAGAGTAAGAAACTGTATGACGTGAACGGACCAGATTAAAAACTTTGCAGTGATAAGATGGACACAGCAGGCACAGAACAGGGTTGATTGGAGCGATATGAGCGAAGCCTTTGTCCTGCTGCGGGTATATTCTGGCAGATGATGACTTTGAAAGGCGCTGAATACTACTAATTTGCATTACGACTACGGATCATGAGTCATGATTATGACTATGAGTCACAGCAATGCGTAATATTGTACACGCTCCACCGCTCGCAGTGGGCTAGTTTTTGAAGTGCTGAGCCATGCTACTTCGCATGACGACTACGGATCATCAGTCATGACTAGACTACAAAAGATAGTAGCGTTTCTTTGTACAGGTTCTACACATTACATACAATTGCCCAAATATTTAACTGGCGTGTGTGACTGCCGAATTTTCTGTTCTGCTTCTTAGGGCGAATAAAACATGCTGGAAAGTTAAGATTAAGCTAAGGCTCGGTGAGTCTGCTTATCTTGGGCTTTTCGGATGTTAGTTCCTCTTCAACGCTAGGAATCGCAGAAGATGCGGCCGTCACGCAAGCCAGTTAGATTTGTGAAGCTGTACATTGCTTCTTAATACCGCTGAGCCATGCTTTTTTCCATTTTTGCAACGCGTCACGAGGCACAGTTATAAGTACGAGTCATGTTGGGGGGGGGGGGGGGGGGTGACTGAATCCTGACCTCAGTATATGCTCCACACATATATATTATAGCTTTGGAAAGCTGCACCATTAGGGGACGACCTGAGGGCTTTTCACACACATGGACAATATGTTACAATAACTTACTTTATTGTTTTTATAATTTTAGTGTCTTTATTTTTGAAAGACCGATACATAGCATCAGCGTACATTGGGTTTCCATTATGAGAAGGTTGAAATTGTTGAGTGCATTTTTCATTTTTATTTTTTCTACATCGATATTTAGCATCAGCATACATTGGCTTTCAATTGTCAGCAGTTTGACTCCTTTGAACCTCCTTTTTCAAGTATTTTTCAAATTATTTCAATTAATTGATTAGTTACACACTATACATTCATTAATCGGCATCAACAAGCATCCGATCTTCATTCTGTGTGTTTTGACACCCAATAAACCCTATTTACTAATTTTCATTTTGAGAATATTACAATCCTTAATGAAAATAAATAAATTGAATAAATATAATAAATTATTTTCCTTAGGTTAGCCTCACCAAGCATTAGCTTTTCTTTCGGAACACATCCACACCTTTGAACCGCCTTTTACAAGTTTCAATTTTCCAGTTACTTCAATTACTGAATTGTTCAATTACAAAGTCTAAACTTCTTAATTAGCCTCATCAAGAATTGGTTTTTCATTATGAGCACTTTCACACCTTTGAAACCCCTTTTTTGGTGCCTCATTTTTGTTATTTCAATTATTTATTTCATAATTACGGGCTCTAAATTTTCACATTTAGCATCATCAAGCATTGGCTTTACATTCTCAGCATTTTGACACCTTTGAACCCAATTTTTTAATTTTTTAATTCATTAATTAATTACACTTTATTAACTCGTCATGACCTATCAAACACCAGTCAATCACCAATCACTAGAACCACAAATTACAGAACCACAAATTACGATTGTTTACGGGGCCCCCGATTATTTCCAGCAAGTGGTTCAGTGTACTATAACTACTACTATTATTTCTACTATGCCGACCGCTTTCCTACCGAACGAGCTGTATAGAATGCATCACTTAATATTTACCGCAGTGCGCGAATATTTCATGCAGATAGCAGCGAAAAAAAATATCAGACCACCGCAATGTACGAGCGTCAACGCTCTCGTTCATGCCCGGCCACGCCGGTTCAGTTGGGGACCAAAATGGCGCCGCTAGTTTATCTGGCAACACTGGTCTTTAGCGGGCGGCGGCATGTGCCGCCACAAAGGATGGCACCACTATAAGCCGGGTGCCGCGGCGAAACATGTAGGCTTCCTAAGATGATGATGATGATGATGATGATGGTTTGAAGGCTTTACAAAATTTAGCGCCATCTAGTGAAAGAGACAGAAACTGTGCGCTGCGGCCATGTTTTGTTCAGTCCGCCTGCGCCTCCCATCGAGTACGCTGTCAACGTGCGTCTTCGTGGAACCCGTGCTTGAACAGCAAGGTGCATTGGAATGATCACAAGGGATTGTTTCATTTTTTAACATCACAGCAGTCGCTGCTAGCACCAAGCTCTATTCGAAATGATGCCAGCATGTTGCTGCGTACCCTTCTGCAGCAAGCGCACCGTCGTAGATGCGCACGGAAACAAGGGCCTTATCGTCGCTCTCTCTTGAACTTTATTAGAAACGCTAACCTTTTATATTTCATTTAATTCCCCCTTTAATTTTTACATATTCCATTATGCACTGAGGCAATAAACAACGTTATTAAAAAAAGAAGAAACAAGGTATATGCCTGTATGCGACCGCTCGCTTGCAATCCTAATCAGCTTTACAAGTGTCACTTGCATCATGCAAAGTATTACTGCACGTCCCTCTGACTGGGAGCTAGCTCACAGAACGTACTATCACCTAAAACATCAAGGTCGTTTTGCCTGCTATGGAGCCTTGTTAGCTTGAAGGATACGAAGCTTATGCTTTGATGGAGGACACGGTAGAAGGAGCAATGCATGGATAATGAACGCTATAGTTCATATACGTTCTTTGAAACCTTTTGTGCGTAGGTTGCATTTACCATTGTGTATTTAATTTAAGACAAGGGCATGATTGCCGAAACTACTTTTCACAGTCGTACGAAATGGTAGTGCTTGGTGCAGAAATCAATACGGCTGTCTAATGCGCTCGAGGTGCGTATTTCACGCTGCAGAAGCGGCTGCCAAACCCGCGGAGTCTAGTAAAGCAGGAAAAGATGGCATCCCACTAGTGTGTTGTAATATGCTCACGTCCAGCCCATTTCGAAAGATGTTATGACGTGATAATGCATGCGAAGTCCGGTTCGCGTCCAGAGTGCGCAGCTAAGGTTTGCATTCTGTGCCTTATACCTGCCAGCGCAGCCGATAAAAAAACGAAGCATGCGCTTCACTTGTGTGTTTTGTCGAGTCACCCGATGGTTCGCTAATTGACAACCACCTGAAATTCAGTTGATTTTGTAAATATGCTGATTTCTTGTTTATTCCCTCTGTCAGATAGTAGACATTTGAAGCCTTAACCTCATATGAAAGCGCTGTCACGGGAAGCTTTAAGGAACTCGGAGGACGAGGAACTCGTCAGAAACGAAAATAACTTTGAAAAGTCAACTCACATTACTGCGAAGTGTCTGTGCTTGGTGCAACTGGCTGTGTTCATAAAGTCAGAATTATAATACTGTTACAAAAATTATTGAGACACTTAAGCTCCACCGTTAAGGGTATGACACTATAGCGTCTCTCTCACACACACGCATACACACACGTTTTCTTTCTTTACGTTTTAAATTTTTAGCTTTTATTTCATATTTCTATATTTTTGTTTATTTTAATAAATGTTTTATATATTTATACACCAATACTCTGGATCAGCAACAATCGCCTTTCCATTCTCAGCAATTTGACACTTTTGAACACAATCCTCAATTGTTTCAATTAATCAATTCTGAACTTCTTCTGAACTTCTGAACTTCTTCTTTACAACACATTCTAAATTTTCTTCATTAGCATCACCAAGCACTGGTTTTTCATCCCGAGCATTTTGACACCTTTAAACCCTGAATTTTCATTTTTTTCTTTTTTTGTTGCTTTATTGCATCAATTGATCGATTAATTACAAATATTTTATTAACTCATCATCGCCTATCTCACGCCAATTAGTCTTCACTCACTGGAAGTAGAAATTACCATGACGCATTTTTTTTTTTACGCAGCCCCCGATTATTTCCGAGACCCGTGCCAACTACTGCGTGGACGGCATATGCAGGAAAGTGCTAAGCGCCATCCCAACTTACGTCAAATTACGCACAATCGTTCGTCTAAAAATAAACTGCATCTTCGCTCATATCACCAACAAGTATCTACCAGTGGGTTGAGCGACGGTGATGCACAATCCAAGCAAGCAAACTCGCGATCGTCTCTCATAGTCGTTCAAGTAAATTGCAAAGGCACAAAAGAAAAAAAATTCTGCACATTACAAAACTCTGGATACTGTACCTGGATAGGGATGACGCTGCGCGGATCGACGAGGGGCCCATGCACGACTCATAGAGCAGTTTGTAACTGCGCCCGGCAGAGCGGCCGGTGGGCCTCGCTACGTCTCGGCTGTCAAAATACGCTTCTAGGCGTCGTTAAAAGACACCGCCAGAGACAGAAGAGAGGTCCAAGCACAGCACACTAGGTTACAATGTGAAAAGCGCGGACAGAACGGCGGGCGCTGACGGACGGGCACGAAGCGAACCAAAGCGAATGGATGGAGCGATCAAAATGTGGCTGCCAGCGCGGGATCAGCGTGCCTCTCATGGTTACCAGACTTACTTTGGTAAACCCTCAATTGTGCTCCTAAGTGCCCCTGCCCCTGCGCACTATAATAGAGAATTGTGCTCCTACTTTCACCCCCGCCAATTTGGGGGGCGAGAAGCGCGCAGGAGCACAATTGCCTATTGTAGGACTCGTGATCCTGTTTGGAACGGGGTGCCTCTGCCTTTCGCAGAGCTGCAAACATCTTGAGACGAAATATAGGTCACGTCCTTCCTACCTTGCACTGTACACCTAGCCGTCAAGACTAGAGTAAATGAGTAGTGTTGCGACTCCCGGTCGATAGCCACCGTCTCTCACCCCTCGCCTTCCTTGACTTTGCGACCCCTAACCTAGCGGTGCCACAAAAACAAAGGAAAAAGAAAAGAGCGGTCAGTGGTCCTGGCACAGCTTGCCTGCCGCCACTATTGCTCTGCTTTTGTTAGATGCTCGCTATCGCATTCCATCGGGTGCTTGCGTGAATGGGCGTCTCACCTGCGACTGCGGGGTCGAGATGGCGCGCGCAAACCGGTGTGCATAATGCCGTATATGTCTCCCTTTACGGGGACTCACTGTCGTCCGGCTAGTAGCGCTCATCTTAAATGGCTTTACATGCTTCTCCTGGCGCCTTGCGTCGTCGTCCTGTCTGCGCGCCGCCAGCGTCCATTCATGCTACAAGAGGCTCTGGGCTTATAGACCCATACGTTTCCCGACTTCCCGCGCTAATCCGTTGGGCCCGTATGCCCCTTACTGATCCAGAACACGCTCTTATCGTGTTGTCTCGACCATCGCTTTCGCCGTTTTTCTCCTGAAGCTTGGCTTTGGAGGTCTCGCCTCGAAATGATAGCGAAGTGAAACGCGACATGTCACCAATTAAACTGAATTGTCTGTAATTGTTTAAGCTAGTAGTTTAGTCCGGAACAGAAGATGCCAGTTCGAATTGAGAATGGGTATCGGAAGATGCACCTTAGAGCAAACGAACGGTCGCAGTGGAGGGAAAAATTGCGTGGTAACATGTAGATTCTTGCAACACACCGAACCGATACTTTTCTTTTGTCGACGCGATGAGGCCACGCTGCTTGTAAAGTTCGTCTCTAGCGCTTATATTTGTGCCCTTGTATATTTATCCCCTCCTTCTTGTGAAGAAAGCATAGGCCTATAAGGAAAGTAAAGAACCATTTTCCCATGAAGTGTCGCTTGTAACGTAAAGCGTCTTCTGCTCCTGGTGGTCGTGCTTATTATGCAGTGTTCGCGTATAGTTTTACCAGCATTTATAGTTTTCCTCCCTTTGTGTAAGATTAAGCTGGAGTCATTCAGAGCGCTTCGATGAGTTTGGTTTCATGTTTTGTCTATACTAAGGCTCATGTGGATCTCCTTGTTTGGCTTTGTTCTGCAGCTTTAGGCAGGTAACTCTCGCCGGAGTTATGCAGAAAACGAGGAGTAAAAGTAATACATGCTTAAAACTATACAAAACCCAAACAAGACTTTAGGGTGCAAATTCTTCCTTTCGTTAAGTGCCCCCTCCTAACAATTTCAAAGATACTAAAGTAAATGTATCATGCTATGTGGAGCAGTTGTCTTGAGGTTGACCGTCCCCAGCAAGTCACCAATCAATAATGCACGGTAAAGAAGTTTTAGTTTTTATTGACGCCAGGCATTATTGCGGCTTTATTCAGCCGCAATAATAAATGAGCTTGGTGGGAGTCTGAAGCTTAAATAACATAGTCACGAACTCGTGCAGCAATGTGGCTTTATGACTGGATCATTAAGGCTAGAAGCAAGCCATGCACGTCACTTATAATTGCAAACGGTTCTAAAGTAGATGACCTGTGCTCTGAAATATGCACTACTGATCGAAAAAAGATAGGCTTGCTTGCGGAAGCACCGATTTGTGAACCGAAAATTCGGGCAGGCATATATGAACGGGCAATGTGTATTTTATTAGAAAGTGCTTAACCCGATCGGTAAAAGGTTATGAAGCTTACAATGCCCAGTCTCAGTCAGTTCAACTTTTTAGAATACACGCTGTGAGAAGCCTAAATGATAAAAATTAGTACATATTCAAGGTACTGCATATTACTTGTGAGAAAGCTTAGAATCCGCGTAGCTCAGAGGCCTCAAACCTAAACTTTTATTACGTTCGGGCAGAGTTCGAGGAGCATTACAAAATATGCGTGGTATTCTAGGTGTTCATATACAACGTCGCTGTTTTACATCTCATGCTTTCTTTGGTCCTGCTAGGTCTTCTAGTCATCGATACAGTACCAGTTTAACACTGTCAGATTTTAGTCTCAAGCGTGTGTATATGTACGAGCTATACTCAGCTTTGTCCTGAGTTTCACTTTATAGCACTTTATAGCATACTCGGAGTATAGCTTAGCAAAATACATCGGTTTAATGGTCGCAGAAAAAATGCACTACAAAAATTCTATTCCCTCGAGGTGCGAACATTTGAACAGGACTATTTCTAAAGCAGCCGTAAGCCCGCACCAGACTCAATAGTTTTTATATTCGAGATGATATCATGACAGACATAGTGTACCTAGGTAAAAATAATCGAAAATACGACAAATCCCGCTGTGTAGACTATATACGTTAAAATTCAACGTAAAAAAATTTATAACCCCAACCCCTGCCCCTTTCTCTACACGAAAAACCAAGTTTACTGCTCTTTTGGCTTTGGCAGCTTTTGTATACACCATGGACAACGTAAATGGTCTTACAATATTGATAACTCATTACAATAAGCAACCGGGTGCATAGGGCTTCCTTCTGGACACTGGAAGCTGCGCCCAAAAGGTCTGAACATGCTTAGTAGGAAGTTGCGCCAAGCGGCTTCCATGGATTCGGAGGTGACCTGCTCAACTTGCCGGCATAAATGGAAACAGAAGGAAATGAAAAAGAGCTGCTGGGACGTGTAGTGGCGAAAGCCGGCGCTCAAGTCCGGGAATCCAGCGCGGGAATTCAGGGCGGTGAAAAGTGGCGGAAGGCTCGCCCAATCAATGTAGAGGTCAGATGAGCTCATTCGTAATGTTTCAGGCGCGGAATTGTAGCGGGCCTTAAATGCTTCGATGAGGCATTTATTCGCCTTTTGGCCAATGGGAAGCTCTTTGGGTGCAACCCAGGTCAGGTTTTTGCCTTCACTGCTGATGACGCTACCTTTAACCAGAGCTGCAGTGACCTGTCGTGCGATGAGAGATCCGATGGTCGCATAGTTGACACTTTCAAACGCGTTGTCCGGAAAGACTCTATGCAGCATGTACACGTCTGGAACTAGGAGGCGGTGTTCACCACGTACGCCGTCCGCCAGCCGCCACGGGTCGCTCCAGTCGACGTTTATATGAATGTGTTGGAAATGCTTATGGAATTTCACCCAGTAGTCGTCTGGGAGGAGCGGGATATTCTGCAATATAGAATTTGTCACAGTGCGGAGCTCATGCTTTCCTGATATCGTTGTTGGTTCGAGGCTACCTATAACGATGGGCACGTTGACAAGGTGTTTAATGATGACTTTTTTTGACTCTTTAGTCAGCCAACTGGAGTGGCGTATGCTTTCGCTCATCGATGCCAGGACGACGCCGGAGACCTCCGCAACTTTGTGAACGCGGTGCTGGCGGTACAGGTATGTGTTTGATGGCAAACTGAGAGCATCCAGCAACGCTGCCTCAGTCACCTGGAAGCAATGAACCACGTGTTGCTTCCGCGCGACCACCCCTTTTTAATGAAGGATAAATGGCGCAAGCTCACTGATGGATCGACCGACAACTTCGACGAAGGTCAGGCCAAACAGACTAAGCAGGTCTTCCTTTGGCTTCTCCCTGACTATAGTTACGAACTCCTTTAGGTATCCCAGATCATAAGCTTCCACTCGAGAGCTGCTGAGGATGTGCGAACCAACCATAGCATGATTGGTGATGTGGCGCAACCATTGCTCCGCCGAGATGTTTGGTGTCGCGTTTTCTGAAAACGCATACATGCTGTCGTAGGAGGCCCATGTGTGTTTGCTGTGATTACCCAGCCTATGGAAGACGTCAGACTGAAGCTTGGCGAGTTTCTGACACCACCATCTGCGATCAAAAGTGCTTTCATTTTGTCTTTCTTCTTTGAGTGCGTGGTAGAGTAGGCAGACTCGGCGCATGTTTTCGTCGTCATGTTGGTGTTTCGCCAGCAGGTCATCAAGGTCGACAGCAAGAAAAGTGGGAATTACCGTGAGCTTGTGGTCGCCGCTGTCGGTGATTGAGACATGCGTGTTGAGAAACATTGGGAAACGCCACCGAAAGGAAAGCGCTACAATAGCGTCTAGAGGATCCGTGCTCCTATCGACGGCAGGCCAAGGCAGACCGATAGTCTTGAGGAGTGCTTTGAAAGTAGCCGCCCCTTGGTCCTTTGTTGCAATGCAGCTCTGAAAGAGCATTGTGGCCTGGTCGAATATGCTTTGGTTTGCTGGATGTGGAACCGAAGCCGCCGCTTGCTCTATTATTTCATTCCGGTATTCCAATATTGCGTCCTCCAGGAAAGAAGCGCCCCCGGCCACTGCAAAAAATAGCGCAGGTGTAAAATGATGGCACACTAAAAGTTACGAGAGTTCTAAATTAAGCTTAAACCATATATAGAAAAAAAATTGCTGGGATTTAGCTCTGCTTAATCCTGGATGGAAGCGGAAGCTTCTTTTGCCTGGCTACGCTTATGGCCGAACTCAGCTTTTAGGACTATGACGCAGAGCGTAAGCTACCAGCCCACGTATAAAGCGCTGTATGGACGTGCCTGCGTGTCCTGATTCTGATATCACCCTCTCATATGAAATGAGCGACCCGAGTTCGCAGCTCCTGCCAGAAGTAATGTCAGGAAAACCTACGGCAAGTTAGTGATCGGCCATGTCGGCTGCCAGCTACCGCCTGTCCGTGCCATGCTCTAAGGCTAGATGGGTTCGACGCTGCTGAATCGAATGTGGAGGGAAAGCTTGGGCTGCTGGCGGCCAAGCGTTGGATCGAACACAACCAGCCTTCCGTTGAACGCATCTAAGTTTACCGACGTCCTACGCAGAACCCACGTTCATGCCTGTTATGAACATGCCTGTGTGTCCTAGGGGCAACGTGAATTCAAATGTTATGGCAGGCTGATTTTAATGTCACCCTCCCACACGAAAGGAGGGGCACGAATTGGCGCTCTTTCAAGTACCCATCGACACTGACGCTGAAGGCTCTTGCTGGCTGGCGTAAAGAAGCTTCCGCTTCAATAAGTTGGTCTGTATTGCCTTCAATTTCTCTGCTCTTGGCAAATTTCCGCAGCATATTTCGTACATTTAATCTTTTAAAAACAATAATTCACACTTGTTCTGCCGATATTCTTGTGGGAACTGAAACTTGGCTTTCTAACGACATCGCCAGCACCGGACTAATGTTCCCATCATCATTTGTACTTTTCCGTCGAGATAGGATCGGGGCTAGAGGAGGAGGAGTGCTTATTGCGGTCAAACCATCGCTCATAATTATTGAATCGCCTCTAGAAATAATCTGGGTCCGCACATTCATTGCGTCCTTGGTGCTTGCTACCGACCGCCATACTGCTGTTCTGTGAACTGTGAATTTCTGTGAACTGTTCAGTGATGCAATTGACCAAATCTTGATCAAATTTCCACGCTGTTTTCTAGTCATATGTGGTGATTTTAGCTATCCAGCCATAGATTGCAGCACCTCATCTATCAATACACAGCATGATCGCGCAGAAAATCTTCGGTTTCTTCACTGCCTTCACTATCATCACCTCACCCAGGTAGTCGATCAACTAACTCGCGGAAATAACATATTAGACCTCATCCTGACAAACAGTCCTGACCTTGCATGTACTCAAATCATGGAAGAAATCCACGATCACAGAGCTGTTTATTGCTCATTGTCTCTACCTCATACTGAAATGACAAAAATAAAAAAAAAAAACAAATATTAAAATATGCGCGCGCAGATACCGAAAGATTAAATATCATGTTAGATTGTTTTTTAACCGAGTTTAACTCCAGCTTCGCGAGCCGTTCAACTAATGGAAACTGGTGATTATTTCGAGATCAGCTGAAATATATAGAAGATTCATGTGTACCCAAATGTACAATAACATCTCGTAGAAGCGACCCATGGTTCTCTCGGGATGTTGGAAGGCATCTAAACAGGAAGAAGAGAGCGTATAGAAAAGCTAGTCGGTCAAATGCCCATGAAGATTGGCAGAAATAACACGGAAATTTCCAGGTTTGCCGAAAAAACAGTTGCTGATGCGAAACAGGAATATTTTATATGGGCTCTCCCAAATCTTTTAAAACAGATCCTAAGAAGTTCTGGAATATGGTAAATCCTAAGCGAAATCAGTCGATTCCAGCCATGACAGAGACAGATGGCAACATACTACCACCAGAGGAGTGCGCCGAACACTTTAATAGGCACTTCGCCAGCGTATTCACACAAGAACTTCCAATCTCCGATTCCCTTACGCTCCTCAGGCTAAGCATCCCGGTTTGCATACCCGTCCATTATCATCATCGCACATGGCGTGAAATGCGCTATAGACCGTCTACCGTTGAAGACTAGCCCAAGGCCCTACGGTGTGAGTGCTAAACTTCTAAAGCTAACAAGTGAGTTTTCAGTTGTTATACTTTCCCTTATATTTCATTTCATTTCATTTCATTTATTTGTCCCTTAAAGGCCCGAAGGCATTACATAAGGGGGGGCGTACATACAGGTTGGAGGGTAGTAGCAGAGAACACAAAAGAAAGAAAGGGGGAAGAATACACGGGGTACCAAAAAGTGTAAAATAATATACAAACTAAAAGCAAGAAATAAACATACAAAAAGAAAACAAGGAACAGTTGGCACTTCGGTGTCGCAGTATGAATATGTTTATGAGAAGTGATTAGCCAGTTTCTCGCGGAAAAGGCGGCGATCGGAGCATGTAATTACGTTGTCGGGAAGGCCATTCCAGAGCACTATGGCGTCGGGAAAAAATGAACTGCTCATTGCGGAGGTGCGGGTTTTAATGCGTGCGATTGGGTTACTGTGGTTTAGGCGGGATGACGTACGTGGGGGTGGCTGCAGCAACAAATGTCTTGGTGAGCGATAAAAGAAAGAGTGAAAGAGGCATAGCCGGGAAATAACACGGCGAGTTGCTAGTGTTTGAAGGCCGAGGGATCGTTTTAGAAATTTTACGCTGGTATTTCTTGAGTACTTCGATGTAATAAAACGGGCGGCGCGATTTTGAATGGCTTCATGGTCTGAGATGAGATACGATTGTGATGGATGCCAGACAGATGACGCGTACTCCAATTTAGGACGTACGAATGTTATGTATGCCAACTTTTTTACTTCAGGTGATGCAGATTTTAGCTTGCGCCGGAGAAAACCAAGTGTGCGTGATGCTTTGGAACATATGGTCTGAATGTGTGTTGTCCATGACAGCGATGATGTGATGTGTACTGCTAGGTATTTATAAGATGATGTTCTCGTGACGGCGACCGATTTTATGTTGTAAGTGCTATGAATAACTGTGTTTTTGCGGGAGAATGATATGTATTGGCATTTATTTAGATTAAGAGGCATGTGCCATTTGTCACACCACGCTGAGATAGTGGTTAGATCCTGTTGAAGAGCGGCAATGGCGCTAGCGCCGTGGATGGGGCTGTAAATTACGCAGTCATCTGCGAATAAACGTAGCGTTGATTTTATGTTGATCGGTGGGTCATTGATGTAGATGAGGAATAAAAGAGGTGATAAGCCTGCACCTTGAGGTACGCCGGATGTTACGTCGGAAAAAGCTGAGCGACAGTTATTAACACAGGTGAACTGCTTACGTCCTTTAAGGAACTGCTCTAGCCAGGAGAGCAAGGTTTGTGGAATGCCGAGCGATGACAACTTAAAAAGAAGATTATGGGAAACCCGATCAAATGCTTTTGAAAAGTCGAGAAAGATAGCGTCGATCTGGACAAGGTTATCTAAGTATTGTAGAATGTCGTGGGTGAATTCGGCGAGCTGGGTCTCACATGGCAGCTGCTTCCGGAAGCCGTGATGATTCGGATAGAAAAAGTTCATTGATTCTAGGTGGGTCATAAGATTGAAAAAAATAATGTGCTCAAGTAGTTTAGACGGTATACTAGCGAGGGAAATGGGACGATAGTTGTTAGGGCACGTGCGGTCATCCGCTTTAAATATGGGTGTAATTTGAGCTTTTTTCCAATCGTCAGGGACAACCCCGGTATCTAAGGATTGCGTAAAAATTAGATGCAGTACCTGGCTAGACAATGAAATGGTATTTTTTAGTAGCTTGCTGTTAATTTGATCGCAGCCGGCAGATGTAGATATTTTCAGTGAGGCAATAAGCTTTGATACACCATCAGGGTTAATTTCGATTTTAGGCATTTCTGAGAGTGAGATTTCTGGAATGTGTTCATTAGCAGTAACGTTAGCAGCGGAAAAAACTGACGTAAAGTAATTGTTGAGCGCGGTCGCACAGTCATCGCTTTTGATTGGTTCTCCATCAGCATCTAGGAGTTGTACATGGCGATCTTGTGGTTTATTAGATAGCATGCGCCAGAATTTGTTGGGGTTAGAGTGAAGGATTGATAGTAAATCTTGAGAGTAAAACTTATCTTTAGTACTTCTCAGTTCTGTGGTATACTGTTGGGCGCACAAGCGATATTTTTCCCATGCTGAGTGACTATTTTGAAGTTTTGCTGTTCGATACAGGCGCTTCTTTTTGCCAAGGAGAGACTTGAGGCGTTTGTTAAACCATTGATTCTTGGTATCTGATTTAATAAGTAGTGTTGGAACGTGCTTACTTTCCAAATGTAGTAGGGTGTCTTTGTACAAATTCCAGTTCGAGTTGGGTGTGCGACAACGAAAGTTGTCGAAAAATGTTTCAAGATCATTGTTCATAGCATCAAAATCAGCCCTTTTGTAGTCTTTTATCAGTTTGCTGGTTGGTGATTTCTTCTTTAAAGGTAGCGTCATAGAGATATGAACAAGGTTGTGGTCGCTTAATCCAGGAAGGACAGTAATGGATTTTACGTCGTCCGGGTGACTTGTGAGCAAGAGATCTAGGATGTTGTCTCCTCTCGTTGGACTTGTTATCACTTGCTGAAGGTTAAAGTCAAGGGTTAGTTCTAGAAAAAGTTTCTGTTCGTTTGCAGGTGTCGAACTTAGTGTCGAGAGCAATGGCCAGTTAATTTGTGGGTAATTGAAATCACCAAACAGAAATATGGGTGCTTTAGGATACTCATTCCTCATAATCGTTAATTCATGGCGTAGGGAATCGGGGAATGATACGTGACTGTCTGGGGGTCTATAGCAGACACCGAACACTAGCTTTCCGGAGGCGTTGTGAAGGCATACCCAGATCATTTCTAGGATATTATCATGCCGGATAATCGAGGACTGCAGAGTGTTACGAACGGCTATTAGAACTCCTCCCCCTTTTCGGTTAGTGCGATCTTTGCGGTATGTGGTGAAATGGAAGTCTGAAGGGAACAATTCGTGGTCTTCTATCTCTGGGTGCAGCCAAGTTTCTGTGAGTGTGACCATGTCGGCGTCTGTGACTTCAATGAAACTGTGAACCTGATGGCGTTTAGGTAGAATACTCTGTATATTAGTAAAAGCGATGTTGATGAGTGCGGGTGAATGACGATTGCTTGGCGGAATCGGTTCATGCAGTTCAGTAGAGTGTCACTTAGCTTGCTCTGAGGCCTGCTGTGTATTGTCCTGTGTTCCAATTATCTTTGCCGCGGGCTTGGTGTTCGTATCTGTTTCTGTTATGGTATCAGAGGCATGATCGTAGGTGTAATATTTCTCGCCAACGATAAGTTTATCGTTTTGAAGCTTAAAGCGACACCCTCGGGGCTTAATGAATTGAACCAATTTGGAGCGAGCGAGTCGAGTGGCGAATTCGAAGTCTTCTCGGATAACGTAAGGTGTTTCTTTCAATTTACGACCACATGCAAGCACGCTTTCTTTTGCCTTGTAGTGATTCATTTGAACTATTATTGGTCGCTTTTTTTCCGTTGAGAATTGACCAATGCGGTGGGCGCGTTCTATTGCGTTTGGTTCTAGATTCAAATCTAGTATTTCTTTGCACAGCGCAATAACTTTTTCCTCCGATTCAGTCCACGATTCTTTGTCGCTATCACCTAAGCCGAAAAAGAGCAGGTTGTTTCGGCGCATTCTGTTCTTCGCGTCCATGTTGGCGACCTTTAGTTCAGCGATGTCCTGCCTAATCTGGCTAGTCTCTACCTGTTTTGATGGTGATACTGTTTTCATCATCATCATCATCATCAGCCTGATTATACCCACTGCAGGGCGAAGGCCTCTTCCATATTTCTCCACTTAGCCCGGTTCTGTGCTAGCTGCATCCACTTGACCCCTGCGAACTTCTTAATCTCATCCGCCCACCTAACTTTCTGCCGCCCCCTGCTACGCTTTCCTTCCCTTGGAATCCAGTTTGTTACCCTCAGCGACCATCAGTTATCCTCTCTTCGCACTACATGTCCTGCCCATGTCCATTTCTTCTTCTTAATTTCTACTAGAATGTCGGTAACTTGAGTTATTTCTCTGACCCACTCTGCACGCTTTCTATCTCTTAATGTTACCCCTACCATTTATCGTTCCATAGCCCTCTGGGTTGTCCTCAACTTAAGTAGAACTCGCTTGGTTAGCCTCCACGTTTCAGCCCCATAGGTGAGTACAGGCAAGATGCAACTGTTGTATACTTTCCTCTTGAGCGATACCAGTAAGCTGCTAGTCATAATCTGCGAGTGCTTGCCAAATGCGCTCCATCCCAATCGTATTCTTCTTGTTATTTCCTTTTCGTGGTCCGGATCTGCGGTTACTACCTGTCCTAAGTAGACATATTCGCCTACTACTTCCAGTATTTCGCTACCTAATGTAAACTGCTGTTCCTTCCCGAGGCTGTTGAACATTACTTAGTCTTCTGCATATTGATTTTCAAGCCTACCTTTCTACTTTTCCTGTCTAGGTCATCAATCATTATTTGCAGTTCATCCCCCGAGTTGCTTAGCAAGGCGATGTCATCAGCAAATCGCAGATTACTGAGGTGTTCTCCATCTACCCTTATCCCTAACTGCTCCCATTCCAAGTCTCTGAATACTTCCTCTAAACAAGCTGTGAATAGTACTGGGGAGATTGTGTCTCCTTGCCTAACACCTTTCTTTATGGGAATTCTGTTACTTTCTTTATGCAGAACTATGGTTGCTGTGCAGCCATTATATATATCTTCCAGCACTTTCACGTACGGCTCGTCTATCCCCTGATTTCGCAATGCCTGCATCCCCGCCGAGGTTTCAACTGAGTCGAATGCTTTTTCGTAATCAATGAATGCTATGTATAAGGGCTGGTTATATTCCGAGCATTTTTCTATCACCTGATTGATGGTATGGATATGATCGATAGTAGAGTACCGTTTCCGAAACCCTGCTTGATCCTTTGCTTCATTGCAGTCTAAGGTTGTCCTGATTCTATTAGCGATTACCTTAGTAAATACCTTATACGTAACAGACATTAAGCTGATTGGTCTGTAATTTTTAAGGTCCTTAGAGTCCCCTTTCTTGTGAATGAGGATAATGTTTGCATTCTTCCATGGTTCTGGTACCGTCGATGACACCATGCACTGTTTTACGCTCGTCTAATTCGAGCACTGCTACTCGGTTTGAAAGTGCAGCTAGTTGTGTTTCATGGCTGATTTGGGTTGTTTTCAATTGATCAAGGTCGGCACGCATGGCTGCATGGTGTTCTTCTAGCCGCTTGAGAGCATCTAAAACATCGGAAAGGTTGGTTGGTCCGGGGCCAGGATTAAGTTCAACATCTCCCGAAAGCAGCAGCATTAGCTCAGATAGCAAATCAAAGGCAAGTATGTCACATAACACACGCAGCGCAGTGCGCCATTTCAAGTCGTAGGGGCACGACACCGCGAAAAGACAACGATCGCTACTACGAGTCTCCTTAGCGCAGTCTAGGTAACTAACCTGGAAGGCCAATACCGGGGTGAACATCGTGCAAGAGTCGGTGTCGTGCCCCGCCGAGCTGACGGTGTGCCGCAGATTAAATACTGTTGCCTCTGGCCATGTGATTGATGAAATAGTCGATGGCTGTGGTTTCCAGGCGAAGGCGTCGAGCGGCGCCCAATATGGGCGGTCAGGTCCGGTTGATACAGCAGATGACTGTTCAGGCATCCACGGAGCCAAAGAATCCGGGAAGTGCAGTGTAGGTGATGGGCAGGGGTCCAGGCCACGGTGCGTACCAGCAGAGAGCCAGTACGACAGCACCTGGAAGGCCAATACCGGGGTGAACATCGTGCAAGAGTCGGTGTCGTGCCCCGCCGAGCTGACGGTGTGCCGCAGATTAAATACTGTTGCCTCTGGCCATGTGATTGATGACGTAGTTGATGGCGGTGGTTTCCAGGCGAAGGCGTCGAGCGGCGCCAAATATGGGCGTTCAGGTCCGGTTGATACAGTAGATGACTGTTCAGGCATCCACGGAGCCAAAGAATCCGGGAAGTGCAGTGTAGGTGATGGGCAGGGGTCCAGGCCACGGTGCGTACCAGCAGAGAGCCAGTACGACAGCACCTGGAAGGCCAATACCGGGGTGAACATCATGCAAGAGTCGGTGTCGTGCCCCCTCAGCAATGAATTGATTCTGGACGTGTGCCTGATGACTGGAAAGCCTATGTTCTACCAATACCTAAGTCTGGCGATAATACACTTTTCAGCGACTACCGGCCCATTTCGCTAACTTCAATCGGTTGTAAACTGCTCGAGCACGTTCCTTACACCCACATTATGACCCACCTGAATCAAAATAATTTGCTGATAAACAATCAGCACGGTTTCCGTCCGAAGCTTTCCATACCAGACACAACTTTACGAACTAGTAACAGACATTCACACTTCGTTGCATTTGATTCATTATGTGGATTGTATCTTCATTGATTTTTCAACGGCTTTTGACCGTGTACCTCATAAACAATTAATAATAAAAATACGCAATCTGGAGTTAAATAATAAAACAATAAGATGGCTTGAAGCACTCCTCACCAATCGTCTTCAGGCGGTTAAACTGAACGGTGCTATTTTCAGTCCAGCACCAGTTAGGTCTGGTGTCCCTCAAGGTTCGGTTAGGCTCGCTTTATTCTTAATATACATTATTGTTTAAACTGATAATATTGTTACGTGGAATATCTACAGTCTGAAAGCTGTCCGCACAACTAACGTTGTTCAGAGCACCGATTTCACACCCTCAGGTCGTCGTCTTCTCGGACTCTGTCGCACTTCTTCATCCTCAGCACGGCTAGCTAATACTAGCTAATACCGACTAGCTAATAAGTAACACTACCTCCCCTCGGGAAAAGCACAGTCCTGGTGCGATCTACGTTGGCGAAATAGAACGTGCATAATAGGGCTTCAGACGGGACACGTGCACTATTTCGGAGGTTGGTGCTGTGGACGAGGACTTCGGTAGCACAGATTCAACTTCGTATTTTTATTTGTTTATTTATTTATTGATACCTCAAAGGCCCCATTTAAGGGGTATTACATGAGGGAGTGATTGAAGAATACATGAATCATTCGATGGATGATCTGAAGGTTGATGGGTCGGAATGAAGTACGACGGTGTTTGCCAAGTCATTCCAGTCCCGTGGAGTGCGAACAAAAAAAAAGATGACAGATGCACAGATGTCCGGGCAGGTGGAGGGTAAACGGTCTTTTCATGGTGCGTGCGGCTGGATGTATGGTGGGCGGGGCTGATGACAGACTTGAGCAGGGGGTGACGGTAAAACTTGTGAGAAAGGCAAAGTCCAGCAATTTTGCGTCTGTGCTCTAAGTTAGCAAGGTGAGCATTTTGTTTTAGTTCAGTGACACTTACATGATAGGAATAAGCCGAGTATATGAATCTTGCCGCGCGATCTTGCCGCGCGACGTCGATCACGGGGCGCAAAACACGGTAAGGGCCTATGTAACGGGGCAAAAGTTTTTCACACAAGCCTACTGGACGGCACGGGAGCCACAGCAAGACGAGAGATCCAGGAGTGTAGTGGACATCACGGTGGCGACTGTCGTACCGGAACGTTTGAGAATCTTGGGATGCAGAGAGCCTGGCACGAGCTATCCGGCGGGCATCATGAGCGCGGGCAACGGCATCAATGACGTAAGTACTGGTGGCGTCTGCCGCGGGTAGGGAGGTGTCGAAGCGCAGTAACGGGTGTCGGCCAAATAATAAATAAAATGGGGAGTATCCAGCGGTAGAATGGACAGAGGAATTGTAGGCGAACGTCACAAAAGGGAGATGAACGTCCCAATCGCGGTGGTCGGCAGACACATACATAACCAGCATGTACGTGAGGGTACGGTTTAGAGGTTCCGTGAGGCCATTGGTCTGGGGTTGATAGGCGGTGGTGAATTTGTGGCGGACGGAGCACGAACGGAGAATTTCGTCAACCACTCGCGACAGAAAGCAACGGCCACGGTCAGTTAGTAGTTCGCGAGGGGCACCATAATGGAGGATTACGTTTTCTAGAAGGAAGTCAGCGACGTCTGTGGCGCAGCTGGTCGGAATGGCTCGGGTAATAGCGTACCGAGTAGCGTAATCGGTGGCGACGGTGATCCATTTGTTCCCGGAGGCGGAAACTGGGAAGGGGCTAAGAAGGTCGACGCCTACACGGGAAAACGGGGCAGACGGTATGGGGATTGGCTGCAAATGACTTGAAGGCAAAATTGTGGGCTTCTCCCGACGTTGACACAGTTCACATGCGGCAATGTACTGCTGGACAGAGCGGTAGAGCCCCGGCCAGTAGAAAGGTTGGCGTAGGCTGTCATATGTGCGAGATACACCCAGGTGGCCAGCCGTGGGAGCAGCATGAAACTGTTGCAAAAATGGTGAAAAGCAGGAGTTGGGGAACGACGAGCAAAAGGTCTGTGCCATCTGGTCGCATATTACGTCGGTATAGGGTGTTCTCATGGAGCACAAATAAGGCAAGAGATGGATCAGGCTGGTCGGAGGTAAGACGGAGGATAATGGAATGCCGCGAAGGGTCTAAGTGCTGTTGGTCGGAAATGTTAGAAAAGGCCGAGACAGACAAAACACATGCGTCATCGTCAGAATCGGTAGGACTAGGGGAGTCGACGGGATGGCGGGACAAGCAGTCTGCATCTTGGTAAAGCCGGCCGGACTTGTAGACGACAGAAAAGGTATATTCTTGTAATCGTAGCGCCCACCGCCCCAAACGACCAGTAGGATCTTTGAGAGAGGAAAGCCAACACAAGGCATGATGGTCAGCTACAACAGTAAAAGGGCGACCAAACAAATAAGGGCGGAATTTCGTAATAGCCCAGGGAAGCGCCAGGCACTCTCACTCTGTGATAGAATAATTTTGTTCGGGCGTTGATAGGAGGCGGCTGGAATACGCAATCACCCTTGTACGGCTTTGTTGTCGTTGAGCAAGTATAGCTCCTATGCCATGGCCACTTGCGTCGGTGTGGAGTTCAGTATTGGCGGATGGGTTGAAATGGGCCAAGACGGGTGGTGTTGTGAGAGCAGCAATAAGTTCCGAGAAAGCTGCAGCTTATTCAGGCCCCCAAGAAAATGAAACGTCTTTCTTGAGAAGGCGGGTGAGAGGATGAGCAAGGGCTGCGAAGTTCGGGATGAATCTTCGGAAACATGAACATAGACCAATAAAACATCGAACATCGCTGGATGATCGCGGAGTTAGAAAATCTCTGACGGCACGAATCTTGTCAGGGTCAGGCTGGACTCCGGAAGCATTAACCAAGTGACCAATGACTTTGATTTCTCGGTGACCGAAGCTGCCCTTCTTGGAGTTTAGTTGAAGTCCGGCGCAGCGAAAAAGCGACAGGATTGTAGAAAGGTGAAGGAGATGGCTGTAAAATGTAGAGGAGAAAACAATTACGTCGTCAAGATAACACAAATAGGTGGACCACTTGAAGCTTCTGAGCAAAGAGTCCATCATGCGCTCGAAGGTTGCTGGGGCATTGCAAAGGCCAAAAGGCATGACTATAAATTGATAGAGGCCGTCAGGGGTGATGAATGCTGTTTTTTCACGGTTTCTCTCGTCGACGATCTGCCAGTAGCCGGAACGAAGGTCGATGGACGAAAAATAGCTGGCTCCGTGCAAACTATCAAGCGCGTCGTCGATACGCGGAAGAGGACAGACATATTTTCTGATTATCTTGTTCAAATGGCGGCAATCAAGGCAGAATCTCCAACTGTTATCCTTCTTGGCCAACACGACAGGGGATGCCCAGGGGCTACTGGAAGGCTGGATTACGTCGTTCGCTAACATCTTCTCGACCTCCGTGTGAATGACGCGTCGCTCGGCAAGCGAAACACGATAGGGCCGCCTGTGAATAGGAGTGGCGTCTTCGGTATCAATGCGGTGGCTGACAACTGTAGTTTGACCCAATGGGCGGGTTCTGAAGTCAAAAAGGTCACTGTAGGTGTGCAAAAGCTTGTGTAACTCGGCGGCGAAATCCGGTTGGAGATCAGCTGCAATCATGCTGGTAAGAGGATCAGGGCGCGATGTGGAGGACGAGGGAGTGGTTGCAGGGACGGCAGTTGAATGATCCGTAGTCAGGGCTGATATGGCACAGCCGGTCATCGGGGACTGCGCAGCGAGTGAAATTCCCTTTGGCAGAACTTGAATTGACAAGCTGAAGTTAAGGACAGGGAGAGTGGTGCGGTTCTGAGAGATGTGCACAATAAGATGAGGAAGGGTGACGTGCCGCTGCAGCATGACATCAGTAATAGGACAAACGAGATAGTCGCCGTCTGGGACGGGTGGGAATGGCGACGTAGGGATGTAAACTGCAGTTTCAGGAGGAAGGCGGCTGAACTGTGCTGATCGAAGGCGAGGTGAGCAGGAGGGGTCTTCAGAGCAGAGCGGAAGATTCAAGCGAAGTAGGCCGGTAGAGCAGTCAATAAGAGCAGAGTGGGTTGTTAAAAGTCCATGCCAATGATAACATCGTGGGGGCATTCGAGTAGGACGGTGAACAACACTGGGGCATGACGGTCAGCAATTGTAACTCGCGCTGTACAGATGCCAACCACGGCAGCAGGGCTACCATTGGCGAAGCGCACTGTGGGCGAGACGACTGGCGTACGGATTTTATTTAAACGACGGCAAAATGAGGAGCTGAGAACGGACAGTTGGGCGCCTGTGTCAATTAGAGCAGAAACGGGAACTCCATCGACAAGGACGTCGATACGGTTATTTTGTAGGGCAGGGGTCAGCAGAGGTTTTTCGGTACGGGTCATAAATGCAGCGTCCCCTCCGGGAGCTGCATTGGCTAGTTTTCCGGTAAGTGGCCAGAATAGGACGGTGACGAACTGCGGCAAGGAAGAGGAGAACGCGAACGTCGTGTTTGCGGGGTTGGTGAACGGTTGGCAGCACGGACAGTGGAACCGGGGTCAGCACGGTTCTGGTCGGGGCGAGATGGGAATAGCGAGGGGCATAGTCTCCGCGGCGGTCAACGTAGGTGTACTGGCGAGATGGTGTGTACCAGCGGCTATGGCAGTGACGGGAAATGTGGCCAACGCGAGAACAAGTAAAACAGATGGGGCGATTGTCGTGGGTACGCCATTCATTTGGGTTGCGGTACCGATATCGGGGCGAGAAACCGACGTTGGTGATAGTTGGCGCATTCGAGAACATGCACTTTTGTAATGCGACATTGCAACGGGCTACCTCAGGGCAAGTTTTAGGAGGGAACTTGCAGTACGGCTGCAGCTATGACTTTTTAGTAGCGGGGCTCTTGGAAATTATTCCGCTCTAGTCGACTTTTCTTGCCAGCAAATGTCACATTTATGGATTGCAACTGTCCCTGCCAGATTGGCCCATAGAATGCGCCCTGCGCTAAGGCGTGAGCTATCGAATTGTGGATGAGGTTCCAGCAAAGTTGTCGAGGTTCGCTCCAACGGGCCATACGTCAGCAAGTTTGGGAAATAAGCGTACATATTGCCGCGAAACCTTCAAAACTGTATTTGTTTTTTTTTAACAGCCACCGGCATGCGGTCTTATCGCTGTGATTCTGGCACGCGTATCAATTCTGTATCCCGTGTTTGTTCATGCTCGTTGTCGCGATACGACGCGTTATCATTTTCCTTGTCGCGAACGATGCGCCGAGATCTGTCTCGAAGATTCCGACCACTTGCGCAAGTTTCTACAATGTTCCAGGTTGTGATAGTTGTGATAGTAGCAGTTTACGACGTTTTCTAGATTGTTCTGAGCAGACTTTAAATTGAGCGTTGACGAGTGTGACGGGCATTCTTTGTTCGACGATCGACGAGAACGTTTGTTGCTATCGCCGCCGCCGAGTTGCTTAGTTCTGTTGCGAGCGCAAGTCAGCCGCCCAATAAAGAGGTTCTTCAGTGCAATCACCAACTCTTCATTTGCGTCATCGACCTTGGTCACCACCACTTGGCATCTAGTGGAGGGGCTGCCCTTGATCCTTCAAGTGAAGACCTCAGCCTTGTTCCTGCCGCCCTGGAAGACCAGCCTACAGGTCACCGAGCCAGCCGCCGACTCCAAAGCCTACAATCCGAACACGGTCTGCTGCCTGACCCCGTTCGACTCCGGAAGGCATCAACTTTAGAAATGACCCAGTCAACAGCACCAGTCGCCTTCGTGCAGCCCAGGGAGCCCCATATCTTCCAAGGATTACCCAGTGAAGATGCGGAAGACTGCATGGACCTTTTCGACCGTGTGGCAGAATTCAACGGCTGGAACGACGCCGCGAAACTCGGGCAAGTCTACTTTGTTCTTCAAGGACATGCCCGAGTTTGCTTCGAAAATCATGAGGCAGCTATGAAGGATTGGGAGTTTTGCAAGGAAGCGTTTTTGACTGCCCTTTCAAGCGTCGTCCGAAAGGAAAGAGCCCAGGCCCTCCTCCAGAGTTGAACTCCCTAACGAGCCTGTCCTGGCATACGTTGAGGAGATGCCAGGACAGGCTCGTTAGGGAGATGCCTCTTTCGCTACGCCGACCCTAGCAAGACCGAATATGAGAGGGTCAAATTTTTAATGCGAGGCGGTAAAGAATCGCTTTTTGCAGGTCTCGTCCGAAATCCGCCAAAAACCGTGGCGGAATTTGAAACGGAAGCGTCTACCATTGAGAAGACATTGGACACCCAGATGCGCCACTACGAGCGACCACTTCAACCTAACTACTCAAGCCACTACCTCAGCGCATCTGCAAGCGGAGAGAATCTTCGGGACCTCAACCGGGTGATCGTACGAGAGGAGCGCCGCCGATTGCTGCCGTTATCACAACCACCCCAGGTGGCGACGCTCGCAGAAGTCGTACGCCTAGAAGTCCAGCAGGCACTGGGCGTTCCTCGAGCGACGACTCCGACGGCTCCAGTGCATGAATCAGCAGCGATGAACTATGCTGCTGCATTACGTCGCCTTGCACCCCGACGCAACCTCCCAAGGCCTCGTAGCTACCGTCCTGCCCCCGAAAGCCGCCCCTTGGCCCTCGCCCGACAAGTCTACCAACGATCCCCAAGCCCCAGGAAATGCGACGCCTGGAGGATATCTAACAACCGACCGCTCTGCTTCCATTGTGGTGAGGCAGGGCACATTCTCCGTCACTGCCCGTACAGGCGGATCGGCCTCCGTAGTTTAGCTGTCGACGCCCCACAACCCCGTCCTAATCCACTTCAATCATAATCCACTTCAACCATGAACCAACTAGCCCAAAGCAAAGTACTTCTTGACCCCGTCCTGGCGAGCGACCGCAGGAAATCAACGCCTTTCTGCGCAGTGGAGAACACTCGTCGGCAAGGCGTCTGTCACGCTCCCCATCGCCGTACAATGCCTGATTTGCGTCGCCGGGCCGCGGTTACTTGCAAGGACGGTCTCCTAGCCCCCGTAAGAGAAACTAAAGGCAGCAGCCTTTGGATGAGAGGTTGCTCAATGGCGAAAAGATGAAGATCCTCCGCTGCCGATGACCGCTAACGACGACGCAGCCTATTCATTGCTGCTCAACACGACGATATCGACGACAACACGACCAGTGTGCAAGCAGACACCACCGCACAGCGAAATAACAACGGAATGCCCCGGCCATGACCCGAAGGAACGACGTAGCCGAGATCGGACACCAAGGCACACGTGCAATGCGAGGACGCGAACAAGCGACCTTGAAGTTGATGTCGACGGTTGCAGAGTCACTGCCCTAGTAGACACCGGAGCTGGGCTATTCAGTCATCAGTGGACCGTTAGCCTCTCAGCTCAGGATAGTTATAACCCCTTGGGATGACCCGCTGATTCGCACCGCAGGTGGCAACCTGATTACTCCATCCGGACGATGCACTGCAACAATAACCGTAAATGGGCGTACCTACCCCGCCATCTTTGTGGTCTTGCAGCAGTGCTCCCGAGACGTGATTTTAGGCATGGACTTCCTAAATGAACATAGGGCTATCATCGACCTCCGATCTAAGCTCATCAAGCTCTCTGCAGACAAAGCCATACCTGCTACGACGACATCGACGCAACACGTCGCTCTTAACGTCCTCGACGGAGAATTGACCGTGCCGCCCCGATCAAGCGTCACAGTCAGCGTAGGTAGCGCAGACATCAAAACCGCGGAATTCATCGTCGAAGGAGATATCCAATTGCTCTTGGAACGAGGTGTCGGCATTGCAAGATGCATCGCGGAATTCCGGAGCAGACAAGCTCAGGTGCTGGTAACAAGCTTCACTGAAGAATACCGGCATCTCAACAAGGGCACGACGATCGCTTTTCTCGACGAATTAGCCGACCTCAAAGACGTATTCGCCCTCCACGACCAACCACTGGAAGACGCACCGGACCAATTCCGTCAGCCCACATTTGACATCAACCCGGCTTTGACCCACATCAGGAAATACCAGATTCGCAGTCTTCTTCGAAGCTACAGGGAGTGCCTCTCGTCATCATCGAAGGTACGACAAATACCACTGGCAAAGCACCGCATTATAACGGACGAACACGCCCGGCCTCTGCTCCAAAGCCCCTAACGTGCATCGCCGCGAGAACGCAGGGCCATACGCGATCAAGTTGAGAAAATACTGCATATGTTGTTGCTGGAAATGCTGGACGATGTTGTTGTCTTCTCGTCAAACTTTGAAGACCACTTAAAACGACTGCAGACAGTGGTGGAAGCCATCAAGTCATCGGGATTAACACTAAAAGCAGAGAAGTGCCACTTCGCCTACGAAGAACTGCAGCTCCTAGGTCACATCGTTAGCAAGGACGGTGTTCGCACAGACCCAGAGAAAACAGCTGCAATCGCACAATTTCCACCGCCGGTCGACAAGAAAGCTGTGCGCCTATTCCTTGAGTTGTGCTCTTATTATCGACGATTTGTCAGAAACGTTTCGCGCATCGCCGAACCGTTGACGCAGCTTAAAAAGGCTGACGTACCTTTTAAATGGGAAGAGCCGCAAGGAGAAGCCTTTGACGAACTCAAGCGCCGCCTGCAATGCCCTCCAGTACTTGGCCACTTTGATGAAAACGCCGAGACCGAAATTCACACCGACAAGAGCAGTGTGGGCCTAGGAGCCGTTCTCGTCCAGAAGAGTGCTGGACAGGAGAAAGTAATCGCCTACGCTTACAGGTCCCTCACAAAAGCCGAAGTCAATTGCTCGACGACCAAAAAGGAGTGCCTCGCGATCATCTGGGCCACTTCTTAAGTTTCGTCCATGCCTTTACGGCCGATCATTCAAGGTGGTAAGCGACCATCACGCACTCTGCTGGCTGGCTAATTTGAAAAATACCTCCGGCCGCCTTGCCAGATAGAGCCTACGATTTCAAAAATTTGACTTGACTGCAGTCTATAAGTCGGACCGGAAGCATTCCGGCGAAGACTGCTTATCACGCGCTCCCGTCGACGCTCCCCTGAAGGACGATGACGACGACACCTTTTTGGGACCGGTAAGCGCCAGCAGTTTCGCAGAATAACAGCGATCAGGCCCTGAGCTGAACGCGCTAGCCGATTACTTAGAAGGAAAGACCGCTTCCCCTCCTGGTGTGTTCAGGCGACATTTATCATCGTTCGCGTTAAGCAATGATCTCCACGTGAAGAACTTCGCACCCAACAGGAGCGCGCAACTTCTTGTGCCTAAAAATCTCAGGCAGGAAATTCTGCAGGCTTTGCACGATGAGCCCACAGCAAGCCATCTCAGATTTGCATGCAACGCCCCCGTACGACCTCTTCTCGCCCTGTCCCGCTGCTACGGAGGTTCAACGAAAGATTGTCGGAATAGCGGGGAAACGCACCACACCGCCTTGTGCAGTGCAGCAGCTGACCAGAGCCGTCATCTACGAGGAACTCCAACGCCACCTCCTCGTTTACACCGATGGCTCTATGGCCTGAGATAGTTGCTCGCTAGCAGCGGCGGCTACCATCCCCACCCTGCAACTGCACGGACAGCTGTACCTGTCATTTCTGGGTTCTTCCACCACGGCGGAGCTGCTGGGCCTACGCCTAGGCATTTATCTACTGCTTGAACTGACTCCGCCGCCACCCAGGTGAGCCGTACTGTGTGACTCCCGCGCTGCCCTCAGCCGCCTTCGAACCACCAGCCGGGAAACTCCGCTGCTGTGTCAGATTCGCATGCGTCTCAAGCGCTTGGCGGAGCGTGGCTGCGCTATACGGGCACAGTGGATCCCCGGGCACTGCATAGAGGGCAACGAACGTGCCGACGAGCTCGCGACCGCAGCACATGAACTCCCTCTTAGCGACGAGCAACTCGGTTTGGAGAACGTGCGTGCGGTAAAAGAGGTGAGCGCATTCACAGTGTCAGCGGCCGCTCGTTGACTAGGCTGCACCGCGAAATGATTCTCCGTGCAGGCATTGGATGTGTGTGGCCTGGATAACGACGGATGCGTCACGGACTTGCCACCAGTGACGTGTGTGAAAGAGGTGAGCGCATTCACAGTGTCAGCGGCCGCTCGCTGACTCGGCTGCACCACGAAATGATTCTCCGTGCAGGCATTGGATGTGTGTGGCCTGGATAACGACGGATGCGTCACGGACTTGCCACCAGTGATGTGTGTGACGTGACGGCTGTGGCGCGGTAGAAACGCTCGAGCATCTTCTACTGCACTGCGCCGGGCTACTGCGCCGCGCTTCCACTGCAAGGCAGCTGCCCCCGCCCCACCCCACCCCATTTGCCTGAGTTTCTATCACTAATGCTTCGCTTCCTCATCTTCTAAAATCTCTCAGTACGAGAGGGTTTATAAACACGATTCTTGGCAATTACCGCTGTTGCTCACTGCCGACCACCGTTCATGCTGCTGAGCAGTTCGCGCTTGCTTTATCCAGACAAATGGAAAAATTGTGACAGCTACGCCGACGTAAATCATACGACCAGGAACTACCCACAGTCCCCGCCCACGAGTCACTTCATGTGCGACTGTGACCATAGGGAGGCTCTACTGCTCAACCCCGACCCGGATACACAGATGAAGCTTCGCAAGCTAGCTGAGAATCTACCCAACGAATAGCCGCCATTGTTTAAGCGGGAGTTGGGGAGGGAGCTTAACGCCTTTCCTCTGTATCAGCAGTTGGTAATAAAGGTTTACTACGACCACCATCATAACTTCACAGTCTGCCGTCCGCGTTGTTCCAAACGCATGTGGATTTTACATTATAGAAACTCGTCATTCGTTGTACAATGTAATGACACAATATGCGTCGCGCTATCGGCTCTGAAACGACCTTTAATATATTAAATTGCGATAGAAATGAGTGGACGAATATTCAGTCTGTTCCAACTGTTTCTTAAGGTTAAGAGGGATATCGAGAAGTGCATAAAGAGGCTCACTTGTGGGGCGCCCGTGCCCGAGGGTACAGGCGATGGTCGGGACTCAGTAGGCGGCGACCGCTGCGCCGAGCTGTCGTTGATATAGCTGCGCAGCGTTCGAGGTATACCCTGGTGCATCGAGGCGTTCTCATTGGCCATCTCCTGCACAGTCTTCGTCTGGCAGCTCTTTTCTTCTTTGTCTTCTCCTCTTCTCTCACCTGACTGCGCTGCTCTTTGGCTTCTGTCATGCCCGTTGTGCATTAGGATCTGGAAAACAAAGGTGTAGCAATGTGTCCTGTTGCCTTTCTGTCAATGGCACATGATACATTCAGAGGCCCCGACATATTCTCTAGCGAAAGCTTAACTACGCTGAGTAAAGCCATGGGCGCTTGATGGAAGCGCACTTGCAGAAGCAGTAGCCGCAACTGCAAACTCCTCAAGGAGACACGCCTACTAACGGCTGCACGAAGCAATAGGCCGCACCTAGCGTGCTTCCATCAAGCGGCCGGTTGTAGGCCGTCATTGCACTCGCCGGTGTTGGATGATGGCTGTTGCGGTGCGCGTCTTCCTCTCCGCCCCTTCGCGGTGGCGCAGTGGATACGGCACTCGATGCTGTTCCCAAGGGCGCGGGATCGAATCCCGGTCTCGGCGGCCGCTTTTCGATGGAGGTTATTTATTTATTTATTGCACTTCGTAGCAAAAATACAATTTTTTGCCGTGGGACCGAGGCTAAAGGTGACGTACAAGTCACCTGACGGGGCCTTCGGCACCACAATGACATGTGCAACACAACGCAGCAGGCACAGAGCAGCACAAAATAGTCAGTCATATGTGAGAATGTAATACAAACACATACCAGGGGCAAAATACAGAAAATTCAATCTGTAACATACATCAAGGTAACAGTGTCAACAGTAATTGGTATTACACAACGGAAATAGGAAATAAATATTCACGTATGTTCCAAAAAGTACATCTTAATTTTTTTTTGAATGTTAACAAGGAGGATAATTCTTCAAGTAGACAAAATATGTCAGGATAGCAGTTCAAGAGGTTAGGGATTTGCCAGTGAATTAAATGCATACCATACCCGGTCCTTATGCGAGGTTTTATAAAGTTCACATTTCTAAGGACGTAATGTGGATCAGTGTTGATAAACGTAGTTAAAAACGCATTACTGTCAGTTTTGTATTGTCGGTATATAAATTCGGATAGTCGTTGTTTATAGAGGGCTGTAATACTTAATATATTACTTAGTTTAAAGTATGCAGACGCAGAATCATATCTTGACAGGTTGTGAATAAACCGAAGGCCTTTCTTTTGCAAAATATAAATCTTTTCCATGTTGGTTTTTGTACCCACTCCCCATACCAACAGGCAGTACTGAACACGAGACTGGACAGTGGAAAAATATAGTTGCTTCCTCAAGTGCATTGGCAGAAGCGGGCGAAATTTATTCAGTATGCCTATGTATCGGGCTGTTTTGCTGGATACAAAGTCTACATGATAAGACCAGCGGAGGTTTTCGTGAAATAGAACACCTAAATACTTATGCACTGAAACACGTTCTAAGGAGACAGATTGGAACGAAAGTGTGATATTTTTATTTATTGGTTTATTGACAGCGGAAAAAAGTATATATTTTGTTTTATTAACATTTAACATCAGCTGGCTTGCACAAAGCCAACTCGACAGATCTTCAAGCCATTTGTTAGCTGTAGACACTAGGGAGGGTAAGCTTGGCGAGGAAAAAAAGGCGCTCGTGTCATCGGCATAGAGCAAGATATTGGAAGTTCCAGGGATAGCAATTATATCATTTATATATAAAAGAAGAAATATATAGAAGAAGAAGGTGAAAATCAAAGCGCCCGAGTGCTGTGCGATGTCAGTGCACGTTAAACAACCCCAGGTGGTCGAAATTGCCGGAGCCCTCCACTACGGCGTCTCTTATAGATTAAGTCGCTTTGGGACGTTATACCCCACAACCCAACCCCGCCTTTCTCTCCCTCTTCTTTTTCTTTCTTTTCTATTTTCTCTTCTGTCCGCAATAGGCAGGGGAGGTGGCTCAGCTACAGATCCAGTAGCAGGCCCGTGAATTTTCTTTTTGCGTAAACCTCACCGCGTAAACCTCAGTTTTACCTTCATGTGACCTGGAAAGAGACAGCGCCTTTCCGTTCTAATAAACTAACAAGCCATTTACAAAAGAAGCGAGGTTCACTACACTAGGTAGAGGGTCTTCACCTGGCACTACATTTGACCTAATTGAGTGGCGTCCACGATTCCTTGGTGTCCACGCAAAATATACTCTTGCTTCTCTTCGCTAAAACTAAACATGAAGTGGCGTCCGTGTGCTGTGGATTTCAGCGCACGTTAAAGATCGCCGGGTGGTCGAAATTACTCCATAGCCCTCCAAGAAGACTCCCGTTTCTCTCTTTCCACTTTCACTCCCACCTCCCTCTCTTCCCTTACGGCGCGCGCGGTTCAGGTGTCCACAGAAACAAGTGTGACAGATACTGCGCCTTTCTTTTTCTGTGAACCAGGGTGTTTCACCTGACTTTACATACTTAAAAAAATAGGAAGAATGAATTTTAGTGTCTTCTTTTTTTAGCTATTGTATTACGTGTCGAGAAAAATTAGTATTTCTAAAAGCTACTAATTAAGCTAATATATAACTAGCGATAACTAATACCCTTTTTTATTTACACCAACTAGGAGACACGTTCAAACTGCAACAGTGAGCGGCTGGTGTGAGATTGCTAAATATTATTTTAAACGACAAGAAAAGCACATTTCTTATTCACCGCAGCACTGGCAAATCTGGCCACTATCGACGCGCGAAAAGCGAACAGCCCTACGGGGCTGCTGATGTTGTGGCTGTAGGAAGAAAGAAAAGAAAATTCACGGGCTTGCTACTGGCTTTGTAGCTGAGCCACCTTCGCTGCCTTGTGCGGATAACAGAGAAATAGACAAGAAAAAAGAAGAGGAAGACGCTCGCCACAAGAACTGCCGTCGTCAACCGCCACCGAGGCGGTGGAAGGTGCCGTGACGGCCTACAACAGATAAAAATCAGTGGCTGGCTAGTCCCCGCCGCAAGCGACGGTGACCTACCTGTCCCAGCCCCATCAGGGATTACGGGGCTGCGACTGGTAGGTCAACGCCGCTTGCGGCGGGGTCTTGCCTACTCCCAGTAGCACAGCCAGTAGCAGGCCCGTGCATTTTGTTTTGCTTCTTCCTACAGCCGCAACAAAAATTACGAGGGTTACCGCTTAAAGTAGTGAAAAGCGAAATCGTAAGAAGTTGTCTAGAGTTCCTGTCATCTGCAAACCCACAATTGAACGCGCGTCATGGATCGCCACGCGACAGGAGCAATGGCGTACCATCCAAACGCAAACTTGTCGGAGAAAGTGACAGATACAGCGCCTTTCCTGCAGAAGTCTCAACTTGTCTAGGGTTCCTGCCATCTGCGATCCCACACTTGAACGCGCGCCACATGACAGCCGCCGCAAAAGCCGGAGACACGACAGTATGAGCCAACAGACTTTCGCCTTAATTATAATTGGTTTACTGGAAAGGAAAGGCGCAGTATCTATCACTTTTTTTCTGCGTGTTTGGATGGTACACCATAGCTCTTGTCGGGTGGCGTTCCTTGACGCGCGTTCAATTGTGGCATTGCAGATGACAAGAACGCATCCTGCCTCGGCCAGTCAGAACGCCCCAAAAGCGGGACACTGTCCACGAAAGCATGAGCCATTAAAGGCTATCTCCTCAACAACAACAACAGCGCTGTAACGGAAGGGATGAAGGTGGTACTGAAAGAATAAATGTAAGAGGAACCGCAGTGGAGGGATACGGAGTAATTTCGACTACCAGGGGATCTTTAACGTGCGTTGATGGGGCTGGGAGAGGTAGGTCACCGCCACTTGCGGCGGGGGCTGGCCTGCCACTGAGTTTTTATCTGTTGTGGGCCGTCATTGCACCCGCCACCGCTTCGTTCGTGGGCGACGGCTGTTGTTGCGGCGCGCGTCTTTCTCTCCCTCTTCCTTTCTTGTCTATTTTCTCTTCTGTCCCCTGCCGGGTGGTCGAAATTACTCTGTAGCTCCAGGTGGTCGAAATTACTCCTTAGCCCGCCACTACGGCTCTCCCTTCTCTCTATCCACCTTCACTCCCACCTTCCTCCATTCCCTTACGGCGCGGTTCAGGTGTCCACAGAGCAAGTGTGACAGGTACTGCGCCTTTCCCTTCCTGTTAACCATGATATCTGTCCCCCGCCGGGGTGGTGCAATGGAACGACGCCCGAATACTGTGTCGGAATACCCGGGTTCGAACCCGACCTTGGCGGCTGCGTTTCGATGAAGGCGAAACCAAGAAGCGTCCGTGTGCTGTGTGATGTCGGCGCACTTTAAAGATCCCCAGGTGGTCGAAATTACTCCGTAGCCCTCCACTACGGCTCCTCTTTCTCGCTTTCCACTTTCACTTCCACCTTCCTACCTTCCCCAACGGCGCGGTTGAGGTGTCCACAGAAACCAAATGAGACAGTTATCGCGCCTTTCCCTTCCTATAAATCAATCAAATCTGCGCGGGGCGGCGGAGGTGGCTCGGCTGCAGAGCCAGTAGCAGACCCGCTGATTACTTCTTTATCCAGCCTCGACCTTGGGATTAGTTTTCTTGCCGCTAGGGTAGCATTGCCTGCATTTGTGATAGGGGGCCTCGATTCGCGCCCGCTCTCCACATCGAGGCACCCTAATTTGCGAAGTTGTTACAGTCGCCAGGTCGCCTCGATGACTCCGTGTTTCCCGAGTGTAACGAGACGGCCAGGCAAGCAAGCGTGACTGATAGCGGGTTAATACGCGTTCCTGCATACGCACCACTCACCGCCTCTGTACTTTGTGGTGGAGGAACTCATGTTCCTATATCTGTAGGGATACCAAATGCTGTGCCGATTATAGCTGATAAACCGGCCCAAAGACACGCCCTCAAACGAGGCGCCTGCAACGTATGGTGCGTGGCCCTAACCTTATACGGACAGGACGAAATCATACACCTAACAGCCAACCAGCCCCAATTATCGCACTCTTTGCTATTGTTTGTTTGAAACGCGCGATCATCCACTATCATTTGCAATTGCTTCTGAACTGAGCGATCACCCGATATATCATTGCACTTGTCTAGCCGCTTCACGATTTGTGCGAAATGCGTTAGTTTTCCGGTCGTCGTTACATATCATTACGCGATCATTACGCGCTTACTTGGCGGCATGAAGCGCAAACACTGAATGGAAACGAAGCCGAGAACCCACGAGCAGGCACTGCTTTATTTTGGCCGCGCATGCGCACGGGACGCATAACTCAAACCCAGAGCCTAACGTTAGATGGCGCTGACTTGCTCCGCGGAGCACCGTCTGCGCGCTCTAGACAAGGATGCTCACCACTGTACTGTTCTTTTCATTTTTGCCGTGCGCGTAATTTTGAGGACAGAAATGTGCGCGAAAAGGCTGTTTTCCTTGCGCTGTCATTTGCACGCAGTAAATTACCTGCATATTTTTTTTAGAGCGCAGCTCTTTGGCGTCCGTTCCTGGGTTTCGCGTCGGCGTTGGCGTCGGCGTCGTCGTCGGCGTTGTCGTCGGCCTCGTAACCAGCTCCGCCCCCCTTTCATCCCCCCAGCGCTAGCAGCGACCGACTGATACCGCTGGATGCCGCTGACGCCGCTAGAGAGTCAAGATAACGTGACTGCATAGAACACCGTCACCGCCATGCAGAAAGAGGAGGGAAGGGTCCCCCCCCCCCTGTTCCTGTGTGGCGGATAGGGTGCTCTATAGTTGCCGACGCGCCGGTTATTTCACGTAGGCCCCGGCACGTCGACGAATACGTGACCACCTTCCCACGGCTAGACCTGGTTCTTGGCGCTGCGGAAGCGAGGGTATCATATTGTTTGCGTCGGCATCGGCGGCGTTGTCCCTGAAACCAACTCCGCAGCTGGGGTTGACTCACTATCGGCGTCAGCAGCATCAGTCAGTCGCTGCTATCTCTTCCCTCCTCCCTTTATCGCGTTGTCGGCTTGGCTTGCTGCGCGCGCTTCTGCCCCCATCGTTTGCCGCTGGGTGTACACGCCGCCCCCCTCCCCCCTCTTCCTGCGAGTCTCCGGATGAATTTGGGAGTAAAGTGGAAATAGAGAAAGCGGAGCCGTAGTAAAGGGCTATGGAGTAATTTCGACCACCTGGGATCTTTAACGTGCGCTGACATCGCACAGAACACGGACGCCACTTAATTTTGCCTTCATCGAAACGCAGCCGTCGTGGCCGGGTTCGAACCCGGGAACTCCGGCACAGTAGTCGGGCGTCTTACCACTGCACCACCCCGGCGGGGCTAATAGATACTGCGGCAAATTTCTTTTGTTGTGAAACAATTATTATAAAAAGTTTGGTTTGGTTGGTCTGGTTTGCGGGGTTTAACGTCCCAAAGCGACTCAGGCTATGAGACGCTGTAGTAGAAGACTCCGGAAATTTCGACCACGTGGGGTTCTTTACCGAGCACTGACATCGCACAGGACACGGTTGTTGTCGCTGTAGGAAGAAGGAAAAGAAAATGCACTGGCCTGCTACTCGCTCTGTAGCTGAGCTACCTCCGCTGCCTCGTGCAGACAGAAGAGAAAATAGAGAAGAAAGAAAAGGAAGAGGGAGAGGAATACGCGCGCCCCAACAACTGCTGTCGTCCACCACCGAAACGGTGGTGGTGGTGGGTGAAACGGTGGTGGGTGAAATGACGGCCTACAACAGATAAAAATTCGGTGGCAGGCTAGCCCCGCCGCAAGTGGCGATGACCTACCTGGCGCCTTGCTTTTCGCCTTCATCAAAAAGCGACCGCTGAGGCCGGATTTTCATGGAGGCGAAAAGCAAGGCGCCCGTAAGCTGTGCGATGCCAGTGCACGGTAAAGAAAGCATAAAACAATTATGGGGTTTTAAGCAAGGCTTGAACCTTGTGATGGAGAGAAAGCCGAGTTTACCGTTTTAGCCTGTTTAACATCGGGTTTTCATTGCATGTTGTTTTCATAATTTTTATTTAAATTATGTTTTGGGGAAAGAAAGAAGCCTTATGCTTTTGAGTGGACTCCACGGAATTGTGGACACCGACTCTAACCAGATCGATATTCATAATTTTTTCTCGTAGTATATTGTAGATTGGTTTATATGAAAGGAAAGGAGCAGTATCTGTCTTTGACCTTCAAGGTTGTTAATAGTGAAAACATGCGCGAGGCTGGCAGAGGTCGGCGAGCCGTATGGTCTCTTATCAAGAAATTACAGTGTACTTTCTTCAAACACGAATTCAGGACACAAATCTCTTACAAAGGCACATGAGGTCACGTGGCGAAAATTAGACGCATTCTTATCCAAATCCAGTCAGCTACGCCCATGCACACCCTTAATTATACACCCTTTACGGTAACATATGCCACCAGAGGGCTAACTTTACATACCATGGGCATGCCTTCGAGAACCCCCTCCACGGGATCTGCAGTTCTCTGCGAGCAGTGGGAGGTCGCTATGCTATGCTTGGACTCGCTAATTCAACTGCGGGCCACCGAGCGTGCAACCCAGGTCTCCAGAGCTCAAGGGCTCCGGGCCATCTAGAGCGGAAGCTCGTGCCTGCCTTACTTCCTAAATAAAAATTACCAGGCACTAAAGTAGTGGAAGGCGTACGCCTGAGTCTCATCTTGGTCCGTATTTCCAGTTTGCGTCGTTATCGAAAGTGCCGCTATCTCTCCGACCCCAAGTCATCTGATTGGTGTAAACGCCAGAACATGATGTTGCCACCTCTTCCGGTTCCGTAGCAGCAACACCCGATTCCGGCGTTCGACCAATCACATGACTCGAGGTCACGTGAAATAGCGACACTTCGATAACGACCCAAACTCGGAATACGGGCCCTTGTCTAGCGTTCCTGTCATCAGCAATCCCACACGTGAACGCGCGCCAAGAACGCCACGCGACAGCCGCTGCAAAAGCGACACACTTTGTCCTCGACAGTATGAGCTATTAGAGGTTTTCGCCTTAATTATAATTGTTTTGCAGGAGAGGAAAGCCGCACTATCCATCATACTTATCCATCGCAGCATCCATCATCGTTGGCATGCGTTTAAATATGGCATTGCAAATGGCAGGGACGCATCCTGGTACTCCCCAGATGGGGCTGAGACAGGAAGGTCATCGCCGCTTGCGGCGGGGGCTAAGAATTTTAGAGCGCAGCTCTTTGGCGTCCGTTCCTGGGTTTCGCGTCGGCGTCGTCGTCGGCCTCGTAACCAGCTCCGCCCCCCTTTCATCCCCCCAGAGCTAGCAGTGACCGACTGATACCGCTGGATGCCACTGACGCCGCTAGAGAGTCAAGATAACGTGACTGCATAGAACACCGTCGCCGCCATGCAGAAAGAGGAGGGGAGGGTCCCCCCCCCCCCCTGTTCCTGTGTGGCGGATAGGGTGCTCTTTAGTTGCCGACGCGCCGGTTATTTCACGTAGGCCCCGGCACGTCGACGAATACGTGACCACCTTCCCACGGCTAGACCTGGTTCTTGGCGCTGCGGAAGCGAGGGTATCATATTGTTTGCGTCGGCATCGGCGGCGTTGTTCCTGAAACCAACTCCGCAGCTGGGGTTGACTCACTATCGGCGTCAGCAGCATCAGTCAGTCGCTGCTATCTCTTCCCTCCTTCCTTTATCGCGTTGTCCGCTTGCTGCGCGCGCTTCTGCCCCCAATCGTTTGCCGCTGGGTGTACACGCCGCCCCCCTCCCACCTCTTCCTACGAGTCTCCGGTTGTCAAAGCGCCGGCTCGAACTTAATTCCTTTCTTCGCTCCTCCTCCAATGCAACCCCTGTGCGGTGGCAATCAGAGCCAGATCGGTGGCGGCGGATCTGTATATGTGCACAAAAAAAAAATTCTGTGATAGCGCATACATGTGTTGCTCGATTTCTTTGCCTCAATCTATCGAAAAGGTGAAACAGCTTATTTGCTGCGCTCAAATTTCGCATTAGGAAGTAACGTAATCGTCGGTAATTTTTTTATCTGTTGTAGGCCGTCATTGCACCCGCCACCGTTGCGGTGGTGGACGACGGCTGTTGTTGCGGCGCGCGTCTTTATCTCCCTGTTCCTTTTCTTTCATCTCTATTTTCTCGTTTGTCCGCACGAGTTAGCGGAGGTGGCTCAGCAACAGAATCAGTAGCAGGCCCGTGCAATTTCTTTTCCTTCTTCCTACAGCATCAACAACAACGTCCTACCTCGGCAAATCAGAACGCCCCAAAAGCGGGACACACTGTCGTATGCTGTGCGATGTCAGCGCACGTTAAAGATACCTAGGTGGTCGAAATTACTCCGTAGGCCTCCACTATGGCTCCCCTTTCTTTCCACTTTCACTCCCACCTTCATCCCTTCCCTTACGGCGCCGTTGAGGTGTCCACATAGCAGGTGTGACAGATACTGCGCCTTTCCCTTCCTGTGAACCAATTATTATTACAACAGCATGAGTCATTAAAGACTATCGCCTTAATAAATATTTATACTCCTCCTCCTCCTAAGGATAGGAAAGAGGCTTATACTTTTGAGTGGACGCCACAGAATCGTATGTTTTCATATTTTTTTCTTGTATATTGCACATTGGTTTATAAGAAAGGAAAGGGGCAATATGTGTCTTTGGCCATCAAGGTTATTAAAATGACAACGCGCAACCCATGGCGGCATCTCGGTTTTTTAATTGGTTCATAATAAAAGAAAGACGCAGTATCTGTCCCACTTGTTCTGTGGAAAACTGACCCGCATCGTAAGGGAAGGAAGGAAGGTATGAATGAAAGTTGAAAGAGCGGTGTAACCACGGTGGAAATTGGTGATTTCATCGCGGCCAATGAAGCTTTCGATTCAAACGATGCTGCCACCATCTGAAAGACGTTGAAATCGCGAGCATTATACTCGGGGACAACGTTCTGTGACAATGTGGTGGAAGCAATGGAGCCGAAACGCGCCAGCTCGCTCCGCACAAGAATATAGTGCCTACAGAAATTTCGCAGGTGCTGCTCTGGATTGTTATACCATTACAGAACTTTTCACCTTAGTTTTGAATACGGCTTATGCTACAGTACTAGCCAGCACAGCGGGAGTTTAATACGCAGCGTGCGCGACCTGTCGACAATCTCACAAAGCGCAAGCAGCTCACGTGGCGCCAGGTGAGAGGCGTCCGCAGCTTTTCTCTAATTTCTGTGCGCGTTCGTAACGCGCGTCTGCTTTCAACATCAACACCGTGTACGTCGTGCACGGTGTTGATAAGTGGCGACTTGATCTTCATAAGCCATCAGCGACGTAAAGGAACATGTTGTTGCTTAGTGGGAGCCAAAGAAACTGTTAAAGCTGAACAAGCATTGATTCCAGGTACTCGGAACTACATGGCGTAGTAACACAGTTAAGAAAGCCCCACCCCCGTAGATTTGGCTGCATTGCCACAGATAATGAGTCGAAAGCCAATAACAATGAAAAAGAAATAAATAAGAAGATCCTCAGACGGCTGAAATTACTCCGGAGCCCTCTACTATGGCTCCCCTTTCTTACCACTTTCACTTCCACCTTCTTCACTTCCCTTATGGCTCGGTTCAGGTGTCCACAGAGACAAGTGTGACAGATACTGCGCCCTTCCCTTCATGTCAACCAATTAATATTATTCATAAAAACTTCCTGCTGGGCGAGTTGGTAGTTCATCTTAGTGAGAACAAAGTTGGTAGTTGGTTGAGAACAAAGTTGGTAACAAAGTTGGGCGAGTTGGTAGTTCATCTCTTAGTGAGAACAAAGACAAGGACAAGAAAGGCGAGATGTACACACACACACACGCACACACACACGCACACACACACACACACACACACGCACACGCACACGCATGCGCACACACACACACACACACACACACACACACACACACACACACACACACACACACACACACACACACACACACACACACACACACACACACACACACACACACACACACACACACACACACACACACACACACACACACACACACACACACACACACACACACACACACACACACACACACACACACACACACACACACACACACACACACACACACACACACACACACACACACACACACACACACACACACACACACACACACACACATACACACACACACACACACACACACACACACACACACACACACACACACACACACACACACACACACACAAGCGCTATCAACCGAGTTTATTCGTGGAAGGCAGCATCATATATAAGCCGAAAGGTGGGAGATAATGAGTCGAAAGCTAATAACAATGAATAAGAAATAAATAAAAAATCACAAAGTAAACGCTAGGAAATCAAGACGCATGCGCGGGTGGGCGTGTGTTACGCTTGAAAAGACACTTTTGCCAGAGTCAACAGGTAGTGGCATTGAAAAAGTCAATCTCAGCCGCGAACAGAGATAACGAGGGTTCTCTGATGCATTCGTTACCAAGTTTCTTAATGTGATAGGCTTCTAGGCTAATCCGTGCCGTCCTGTCTTTACTTTTGCCAATAACCTTCGTCTCCTCAAACCGGGCCACACATGCATGACATTTACTGACGTGAGCACCTACTGTAGAGGGGTAGGTGAAGGAGTCCTGCTTTCTTAAAAGAGCTAAACATCATCTACATACCTAAAAACCTTTAAAAGCATCCCCCCGCATTAAAAATCTGCTCCAAACGCTTATCTACCTTAGCTAAAAAGATGTCGCAAAGAATGGGAGCCACACATGATCCTATGCAGATTCTACTTCGCTGTAAAAAAAGCTGGTCGTTAAAAACAAAAAAAAAAAGAAAAAAAGTTTAATTCAAATAAAGCTGCAATAAAGCTTAAAATTATCCACGATAGACCTGCTAAATTTTGGAAAGACTCGTCGCCGTTTTCTTCAATGCATTTTTTGACAGACAGTAAAATTTGATCTCTGGGCACAGAATCAAAAAGGTCTTGAACATTCATTTTAGCAGAGGCGTTCGGGGCGCGCAGGCCCCTGGGCCCCCGCACGGCCCCACTACTCTGAAACATTCATGTTCCCACGGTTCATGACGTCGGCAGCTCGGTCTGTGGCGGCCTTTTGCCAGACCGGGTCCTCAGAGCGTAGCAGGGTCTCCCATTCATCCCAGGTGGTAAAGTGCTCGAGACCCCGCGGGGGAGGATCCGCAGGGCATTGTAATAGAATGTGGGCGAAGGTGGCAGTGGGGTGGTTGCAAAGGGTGCAGGAGGGGTCGGTAAGAGGATCTAATGTAAGGGGATGGGAGGATTCGCGTCTGGAGGCGGCGCCATAGTGTTTGGTGGTGATTGCTGAGGGAGGAGTGAGGTGGGGGGTAGATCTGTCTCTCGACCCGGTAGGCCTGAGTCGTCTCTTTAAATGTGTGCATGCGCTCCCGTTTCTTTAAATGTGTGCATGCGCTCCCGGGAGAACTCCGACGTGGGGACAGCCTGTGCCCAGCGTATTAGACCTCGGGCTAAGCTGTTGGAGGCCTCGTTGCCAGGGTTCCCTGAGTGCGCAGGTACCCAGATAAGCTCCACGTTGCGCGGCGAGTTGGCAGTGGGCGAGGTCAGTATGCAAAAAGCCGAAACATGAACTCGCCCATGCGATCAATTTGGTAGTGCAGTTTTTGAGTCTGTTAGTATATATCTAGCTTCCGTGTGGGCAATTGCAAGGGCGATCGCTGCCCCCTCGGCCGCTTCTGAGGAGGTAACAGAGTTTGTTGGTTGGTTTGTGGGGTTTAACGTCCCAAAGCGACTAAGGCTATGAAAGACGCCCTAGTGGAGGACTCCGTAAATTTCGACCACCTGGGGTTCTTTAACGTGCACTGACATCGCACAGCACATGGACGCAGAGGGTAAAGGGAGAGTTGCAATTGACTGAAGGGGATTGTTTACCGCGGCTGCCGCCGCCTCATCGCCCGAGCATGCGGCGTCCACCCATACGGCATCCGTCTCGGAGCCGTAATATTTGTGGAGCGCCTTTGCCCGGGCTCGGCGGCGGGGCTCGTGGTGTTGTGGATGGGAGCTTCGGGGAAGAGGTTTGACAAGAAGGTTGGAATGGATAGGGCGTGGGATGGAGAGGAGCATGGGGCCGTTAGCTGGGATGTGAACATCGAGAGTTCTGAGGATGTGGCGTCCGGTGCCAGTTTGTGTCAATCGGATATACTGGGTCTGTCTGTGGGCCTCCACAAGCTCCTCAACAGTATTGTGGAGACCCAGCTGAAGTAATTTCTCTGTTAAAGTGTTGAGGGGTAGGCGGAGGACGGTTTTGAACGCGGGACGAAGCATCGCGTCCGAAGTGGAAATCTCGTCACCTCTAGTCTGAGGTAAGTGAGCTTGTATAATAATCGGCTGAGGGTAAAGGCATGAATGAGGCGACATTATCATGCTCCCTCATGCCCCTATGGTGGCCCGAAACTCTGCGGATGAGGTGCGAGATCGCACCTGTCACCCGCTTGAGTTTCTTAATTGTAAGGCTGTTTCTACCGTTGCTTTGGATATGAAGCCCCAGGAGCCGGAGAGTGTACACCTCCGTAAAGGCACGCTCACACTGGCGGGAAACTTCCCGCGGCGGCGCAGCGTCAACGGCGCCGCTGCGTCGCAGCTCCTCGGAATGAAGCTCACACTATGCGCGTTTTTCCGCTGCGGTTGTCGTGGAATGCAGAGAGAGGAGGCGCTGAGGGAGGACCCAAACCAGTTGAGCGAGAACGCGATAGTCACGTGACACCAGAGAAGGCGGGAAAACGCGCACTTTTCCCGCGTCGTCGTCTTGATCGTCTGCTAGCTTTTCTGTCGTCGCCCTTTTTGTCCGGAGGATGGCTGGTTCTAACGATGAACTTTTGGCTATGGTCAACGTACTAATACTTGCCTGTTCGTTGCTTGTGCATCGTCGCCGTGCACGGAATGCACGGAAGCGCCGATTTTGGGTGCGACCCATGTTTCGCCGTCGAGATCAAGAAGGACAGGCACGCCTATTGTTGCCACGGCTGCGAGCGGAAGACGAGGCCTACTTTCGCGAGTAAGTACTGTTTCTTGTGATGCATTCGTAAAGTCGGTGCTCGTCGTACGGGGTATAACTGACATATCACCTGTCCCTTTTTAGCTACCTTCGGATACCTCCAAGCACCTTTGACACTTTGCTGGGCTTCGTCAAGCACAGCCTCAGCCGTCAGGTGACTCCATTTAGAGACCCGATTTCGGCCCACGATCGACTGGCAATTACAGCACGGTGAGTGCCCATGACGAATCTTATCCAATTAAAATGGTTGACAGCTTACCGCAGATATATTTGCTGAACCTGCTCCGTATAATATGATGCAGTACAACTAGACACATTGTTGTTTTAATTTTTAATTAGTTCTGTCTTCTTACAAAAGGTACCGATCAGTTTATTGCTGCTCAATATCTCTATTATATATGTGATTGTTTTCCAGGTTTTTTGCAAATGGGGACACGTTCCGCAGCTTGTCGTATAATTTTTTAATTGGCCGATCAACAGCTTCAGTCCTCATAAGAGAAACCACAGCTGCAATATGGACGAATCTATGGGATGAATACATTTCTTTTCCTCAGATTGAGGTAGAATGGAGAAAGGTAAGAAAATAATTTTTCTAAAAACAAAAAAAAAACTTGAATAGCAATGTGAAAACGTAATATAGAGGCCATAGATGCTGTGTTGCAACATCCATATGAATTTTTCAGCGTTTGTCCCTTGTCTGTCTCCTCGTTTAGTCCAGTCTTTAATTTTGCGTTGAAAAAATATGCACTCTACTTATCCATATGAACCTTGCCACCTCATTCCTAACAGTGCAAAGGTGTTCAGTACTAGCTCATTGCATGGACGACTATAAATTTCACGTTACTGTTTATGCCACCTTGCAATGACAGTTCAGATAACTCTTAATCTAAAATTAAGGAAAAAAAATTGGGAAACAAACATCTCTTTTCTCCAACAAACCGCAGAACTTGTTAAAACATTATATGCACATGTTGCCGTGACATGTAGTGCAAGTTGAATGGAATGGTCAGTGCTACACCCTGGAGTGCCTCCTTTACTTTTGTAGTGTCACACCAACGCTCGGTAATTGTCGACGATGACAAAGACGACGAGTGTATGTCGGAAGGCGCGTGCTAGAAAGAGAAGACAGCAGACAAAAGACGAAGACGCAAGAGACTGACGCGCTAGTTAAACGGTCGACCTGAACACCGACCTGAGCTTCAACGCACCCTTACATTTGGTGGAGGCTGCTCTTCGTTCCCTCCTCTCACGCTGGAGCTTCGCAGCCGCACCCTCGCTCCGCCATCCGCCATGCCTGAGGCAACAAGCCAGACCGCCACTCCACACTCGACTGATCCCACCGCTTCCCCTACCATCCTGTGCTCTGGTGGGCTTCGCCAGCGTGACCCCAGCTTTTCCAGTGGCGCCGACGACCAAGATGTAGACGATTGGCTATCCTCCTACGAACGCGTAAGCGCCTACAACAAGTGGGACGACACCACGAAGTTAGCCAACGTCCTCTTTTACCTGACCGATGTAGCAAATTTATGGTTCCGCAACCACGAACCCGACCTACCCACCTGGTCGGCCTTCAAAACGAGCTTTTCCGAGGTGTTCGGCCGCCCCGCTGTGCGCAAACTGCGCGCCGAACAACGCCTCGAAGCCCGCGCTCAGAATCCCGATGAAACGTTCACCAGCTACATAGAGGACATTGTGGATCTTTGTAGGCGTGTTGATCCTTGCATGTCCGAAGCTGACAAGATCACCAAAATCGTGAAGGGAATCTCCGACGATGCATTTCACATGTTGACGGCCAGAAACCCCCAAACCGTCGTTGAAGTGGTTCAGCTCTGTTACGACGTCCTCAAAAGGCAACGAGCTTCTACCCGGCGTTCTCTCGTGAACAATCGGTTATTCGTACCTCCGACAGCATGCGGCCTCACTTCTGAACCACCTTCCCTCCTTCCCGAGATCAAGGCCTTTATACGGGAGGAAGTGGCTCGCCAACTATCGCTCCTCCCTGCTTCTGCCGCAACCACCACATCGATAGATTCTGCACTTCGACGCACCATCCAGGAGCAGGTTGCAGAAGTTTTACCGCCAAGCCCTCAAATTACACCTGTGACAGCCCCGTTAACGTACGCCGCTGTCACCGCCAGACCACCACCCTGCCCTGTCGCGTATGCTGCGCCGTTACCACCGCCACCACCTCCGCCCCGCCCTTATCTCCCTCCTCGACGTCCGGTCAACAATCCATGGCGGACCTCCGACAACCGCCCGATCTGTTATTCATGTGGCGTTCCTGGCCATGTCGCCCGGCTTTGTCGCCAGCGCACGCAGTCATACCGCAATGGCCCCCGCCTGTACAGTTATAACTACAGTTCAAACTTGGAACCTTCCCCTCCCCCTGTCCCTGCTGGCACTTCTACGGACTCATTTTATCCTGACCGCTCCTCCCACTCCTCCCACTCCTCCCGTCGATCGCCGTCTCCCCGCCGTCGTTCCCTCTCGCCGCTGCGCCGTCACTCTCCTGCTGGCCCGGAGGAAAACTAACAGCCGCAGTTCCGGAGGCAAGAACTGCGTTTTCCTCTACCTGTGCAAGTCCTCCGTCTTCTCCTACCAACGTTCTCGAAGTGTTTATTGATGGCGTCGCAGTTCTCGCTCTTGTGGACACTGGCGCCGCTGTGTCTGTTATAAGTGCCAACCTTTGCCGCCGACTTCGTAAAGTTACGACGCCTGTTTCGAAATTTTTTCTCCGAACTGCCAGCTCCCATCGCATTCAACCGCTTGCGGCGTGCACAGCTCGAATTGTCATTCAGGGTGTTTTGTACGTCGCCGAATTTCTTGTGCTGCCTCACTGCTCTCACGAATTGATTCTGGGTTGCGACTTTCTCACCAGTCATCATGCGATTATTGATTGTGCCCGAGCCAGCATCGAATTGTCTCCGCTTTCACCGGCCGCCTCGTCTGACACACCGCTCCACGTCGATAAGATAACTGTGGCCGAAGATACTGAAATCCCCGCCTGCTCTACCGTCCTCGTGCTCGTTTCCTGCGCCGGCTTTCCTGATTCGACAGTTCTGTTCACTCCGACTCACGCCGCTAATCGTCGCCATTGCTTAGTCCTGCCTTTCGCCCTTCTGACTTTCTGTGGTGGCTACAGCGCCATATACGTCTCTAATCCGTCGCCTTGTCCGTCAACGCTTCTTCATGGAGAACGTCTTGGTCATGTCGAGTCCTTTGATGACGCTATGACATCTGCCGTCTCAGAAGACCCAACCCCACTGCAACTCGATACTATTGACTTGCCCGCTTCTGTACAGAACGACGACTCCACTGCAGCTTTTTCTGGCTGTCTGGATGCCAGCCTTTCAGCAGTTCAACGCGACCAGCTCGTCAGCTTGCTGCAGCGCTTCCGTTCCTCATTCGACCTTCCTCGGACATCTTTGGGGCGCACATCCGTAGTCACTCACTGCATCGACACCGGTACGCACGCCCCGGTACGCCAGCGCCCTTATCGGGTATCGGCTGCTGAACGTCAAGTCATCACCGAGCACGTTAATGACATGCTTCAGCGTGGCGTCATCCAGCCTTCGCACAGCCCTTGGGCTTCTCCAGTTGTTCTCGTGAGGAAAAAGGATGGCTCTATACGGTTCTGTGTTGATTACAGGCGTTTGAATAAGATAACACGAAAAGACGTATACCCCCTTCCACGTATTGATGACGCTCTCGATTGCCTTCAAGGAGCCGAATTCTTTTCATCTCTGGATCTTCGCTCGGGCTACTGGCAGGTACCCATGGCAGCTGACGATCGACCAAAAACCGCCTTTGTGACACCTGATGGTCTTTATGAATTTAACGTCATGCCGTTTGGATTGTGCAACGCGCCGGCCACCTTCGAGCGCATGATGGACACCATTCTGTGCGGACTCAAGTGGCATGACTGTCTTTGTTACCTGGACGATGCTGTCGTGTTTTCAAAAGATTTTACGTCACATTTGGACCGTCTCGAACGTGTGCTAAAGTGTTTGACTGATGCCGGTCTGCAACTAAATTTGAAAAAGTGCTGCTTCGGGGCTCGCCAGCTTCCTATATTGGGACACGTTGTTTCGAAAGACGGTGTTCGTCCAGTTCCTGCGAAACTCCGTGCAGTAGCTGAGTTTCCACGCCAAACTTCTCTAAAGGAGCTGCGTAGTTTTATCGGGCTGTGCTCGTATTTTCGTCGCTTCGTCCGCAATTTCGCTTCGATCATCTCGCCGCTGACTGATCTCCTTGCCGGTGACGCCATTCTTTCGTCTTGGACATCCGACTGTGATGAGGCCTTTTCGACACTTCGGCGCCTTCTAGTGTCGCCTCCGATTCTCCGCCATTTTGACCCTACGGTGCCTACCGAAATTCACACTGATGCCAGCGGTGTAGGTCTCGGCGCTGTCCTAGCACAACGAAAGCCCGGCAACCCAGAGTACGTTGTTGCTTATGCCAGCCGTATCTTAACAAAGGCCGAAAAGAATTATTCTGTAACCGAAAAGGAGTGCTTGGCCATCATTTGGGCCATTGGGAAGTTCCGCCCATATATCTACGGTCGTCCCTTTTCTGTTGTTACGGACCATCACGCACTCTGCTGGTTGTCCACCCTTAAAGACCCATCCGGCCGTCTTGCTCGTTGGGCCCTCCGCTTACAAGAGTACGACATTCAGGTCACCTACCGGTCTGGCCGTAAGCATTCTGATGCCGACGCCCTGTCTAGGTCACCTCTTCAATGTGGCTCTGACTCGACAGCTATCACCATAAGTGACTCATTTTCGCTAGAAATTGCCGACATGCCCAATGAACAAAGGCAAGACCCTTGGATCGCTTCTCTTCTCACGCTTTTATCTACACCTTCTCTGCGCCCAGCTTCACGAACGCTTCACCGCCAAGCTCGTCATTTTTCCATCCGCGACGGCATGCTTTACCGCCGAAATTACCTCTCCGACGGACGCAAGTGGCTCCTTGTCATTCCTCGGCATCTCCGTTCGGAAATATGCGCCGCTTTTCACGCCGATCCTCAGTGTGCCCACGCCGGAGTGTTGAAAACTTACACTCGTCTTCGCCTCCGCTATTACTGGCAGGGTATGTACCGCCTCGTGCGTCATTACGTTCGCGCATGCCAGGAATGCCAACGCCGCAAAAACCCTCCACACCACTCCACCGTTCCGATGCAGCCCTTGCCCTGCCCCAGCCGACCATTCGATCGTGTTGGTATTGATATTTACGGGCCACTACCAGTCACTCCAGCTGGTAACCGTTGGGTCACCGTGGCTGTTGACCACCTTACCCGCTACGCAGAAACATCTTCCTTACCTTCTGCGTCGGCGCCAGACGTTGCGTCTTTCGTCCTGCACCATCTCGTTCTGCGCCACGGTTCACCTAAAGAATTGCTCAGTGACCGTGGCCGGGTTTTTCTTTCCGAGACCATTGAAGCTCTTCTTCAGCAGTGCCGCATTGTCCACCGTTCTACCTCGGCCTACCATCCGCAGACAAATGGCATGACGGAACGTTTTAACCGCACCTTAAGTGACATGCTGGCCATGTATGTCGCGTCCGACCACTCAAACTGGGACCGGCTTCTCCCATTCATCACGTACGCCTATAATACTGCCATACAAAGCACGACCGGCTTCTCCCCCTTTTTCCTTCTATATGGCCGTGAACCCACCTCAACTATGGACACGATACTTCCTTATCGCCCTGACACCTCCGAAGCGACCACTGTCTCTCAAGCAGCAGCATATGCAGAAGAATGTCGCCAGTTGGCCCGCTCATTTACAACCCAGAACCAAGGTCACCAGCAGTTCCTTCGCGCACCGTCTTGTCCAGCTCCTTCATACAGCACAGACTCCCTCGTGTGGCTTTGGGTTCCTGCCACCCCTTCCGGCCTCTCTACCAAACTTGCTTCCAGATACCATGGCCCATATCGGGTTATTTGCCTGACCTCTCCGGTGAACTACGTTATAGAACCGCTTGTACCGACACCGGATATGCGTCGCCGCGGGCGTGAAACAGTGCACGTTGACCGCCTCAAGCCCTGTTACGACCCGCCTGTTGTGTCCACACCATGAGTCGGCAGGATGCCTCCTTTTTCTCCCGGGGATAATTGTAGTGTCACACCAACGCTCGGTAATTGTCGACGATGACAAAGACGACGAGTGTATGTCGGAAGGCGCGTGCTAGAAAGAGAAGACGGCAGACAAAAGACGAAGACGCAAGAGACTGACGCGCTAGTTAAACGGTCGACCTGAACACCGACCTGAGCTTCAACGCACCCTTACACTTTATTCTTTTTGTGCTGTGATTACGCAGTGAAATCTCGCATATTCAGAGGTTTTTAAGTATTTTTTTATATGAATTGTTTTGTTTTGCGAGACCTACGTGTAAATGTTTGAAACTCGTGAAATTATTTATGTTTCACAAAGAAAATAGTTTCAGCCGAACAGGAAGCAGAGATGAGGACATTTATGTTTGCATAATTTTAATTGGTTGATCATTATATGCACTATTCCTTCTCCCCACTTCTATGAAATCGTTCACTAAGCCAGCTACTGCTGCCAAATTTGTGTCTGTTTCAGATTGCATTGGACATGGAAAACTATTGGAATTTTCCAAATTGCATTGGAAGCCTTGACGGCAAGCATGTAAACATCGAATGCCCGAATAACTCTGGGTCAAGAAACATAAACTACAAAAAAACTTTCAGTGTTGTCCTTTTGGCCTGCTGTGATGCACATTACAGGTAAAGTTATTACCTGCACTTTGTTTCAACTTATTTCTAGCCATGTACAGCTCAGTGTTTTGCTCTTTTGGTTGTAGCAACGGTAAACGTTAATGTCAAAGCTGACTGAATGCCGTAAGAAATGCAGCAGCAGACAATGAGCATCTGCAGAGAAATATTTTACGACGGAGCGCTATAAAAACAGTCCTAGACACGTTCTGATAGCATGCCTTTAATATTTTTAGCAACATCTGAGTAAAATATTCTCCTATAGTGGCGTCATTTATTTTGGAGATGTTTAATCTAGTCTTTCTCACCCGCTATTATAGCACTCATTATTAGTTTACTGATTTCCTTCTCTTATGACATTTGTTTCAGATTCACATATGTGGATCTTTGCCACTATGGTGGTGTAGGGGACTCAGGAATATTTTTACGTTCAGATGTGCTGAAAGATCGCACCAACAACTGGTGTGGTGTTCCAGCCCCCACCACTGTCGGGTCGGCAGGTGACATTCCCTACGTTATTGTAGGTGATGAAGCCTTCCCTTTGAAGACATTCCTCATGCGTCCCTATGCCCGTCGTGGTGAGCCTGTTTATGAATAGCATTATGCATTTTATAGCCAGTAATTTCCTGATGCTCACTAAAGTTGCTCTTGTTGCCCAGGAGGTAATTCTGTTATTTGTTTTCCATTTTAGAGCAAATATCTGGGTGAAGTACCCTAGTCGAATGGGACCAAAGAGCATTATGCTCATTTAAACAGACACTTTAGCTTGTGATCTTTGAAGTCCACATTAAAATCTATTTTTTTTTTGTCACAGTAACCAGCCACATATTTTTTCTCAAAAGCAACGGTACTTGCAGTATTCAAACTCGGTTTTTTAAGTCAAATATAGAATGCAAGCCATCCTTAGTGACATGACGCGTTTTGTAATGCGCCATCTAGAGCAGTAATCCTCAGTAATCTGCGATTTGCTGATGACATTGCCTTGCTAAGCAACTCGGGGTATGAACTGCAAATAATGATTGATGACCTAGACAGGAAAAGTAGAAAGGTAGGCTTGAAAATCAATATGCAGAAGACTAAGGTAATGTTCAACAGCCTCGGAAGGAACAGCAGTTTACATTAGGTAGCGAAGTACTGGAAGTAGTAGGCGAATATGTCTACTTAGGACAGGTATAGTAACCGCAGATCCGGACCATGAAAAAGAAATAACAAGAAGAATAAGATTGGGATGGAGCGCATTTGGCAAGCACTCGCAGATTATGACTAGCAGCTTACCGGTATCGCTAAAGAGGAAAGTATATAACAGTTGCATCTTACCTGTACTCACATATGGCGCTGAGACGTGGAGGCTAACCAAGAGCGTTCTACTTAAGTTGAGGACAACCCAGAGGGCTATGGAACGAAAAATGGTATGGGTATAACATTAAGATATAGGAAACGTGCAGAGTGGGTCAGAGCAATAACTCAAGTTACCAACATTCTAGTTGGAATTAAGAAGAAATGGACATGGTCAGGACATGTAGTGCGAAGAGAGGATAACCGATGGTCGCTGAGGGTAACAAACTAGATTCCAAGGGAAGGAAAGCGTAGCAGGGGGCGGCAGAAAGTTATGTGGGCGGATGAGATTAAGAAGTTCGCAGGGGTCAAGTGGATGCAGCTGGCACAGAACCGGGTTAAGTGGAGAATATGGCAGAGGCCTTCGCCCTGTAGTGGGTATAGTCAGGCTGATGATGATGATCTAGAGCAGTAAGCATTTAGTCAAATACAGCCATTATCCACTTTATTTTTCATTGTTCCTTTATGTTGTAGTGCTAAAATTTAAAATGATTTAATGTGGCAAGTTGCTTTCAATTAATATGCCTCATGCTTTCATTTACAGACCTGTAGAAGCACAGATTAAGCCCATCTGGACGTGAGGAGTACCAGCAGAGAGCTACTTTTAATTATCGTTTAAGCCGGGCTCGTCGGGTCATTGAAAGTTCGTTAGGAATTATGGCGGCAAGATGGCGAGTATTAAGGAGGCCCTTTAGAGCATCAGAGGAAATGACGGAAAATATCTGCAAGGCATGTGTTGTGCTGCATAACTTCATGATGTCGGAGAGCGCATTGGCACGATCTGCCTACAGCCCACCTGGCTATGCCGACAGTGAGGATTGGCAGGGAAATGAGACTGCTGGCTTATGGAGGACAGACGGCAATGACCTTCCAGGACTTAGAGGAATAAGTAGACAAGGCTGCCACTCTGCAAGGTAAATAGGGAAAGCCTATGTCAATCAACATTTTTATGCAGTGTATCTTGAGCTACTCCGATGTTGTGTTGCAGGTCTGCTATGGATGTGCGTGACAGACTTGCACAATATTTTGTCACGGATGGCAAAGTTCAATGGCAAGAAAGGATTGTCAACCGTGGAGGACGGAAGGTAAAACAAGCAGGATAATGCTGTATATGCTCTAAAAGATATTCTTTAAAATTAATGCAGGCATGATACTCTTGAATTCAAACAATTGTTAGCTTTATTTCCCTTCAATAATAAAAATATAAAATAATTGGTTCACAGGAGGGGAAGGGCGCAGTATCTGTCACACTTGCTCTGTGGACACCTGAACCGCGCCGTAAGGGAAGGGATGAGGGTGGGAGTGAAAGTGGAAAGAGAGAAAGGGAAGCCGTAGTGGAGGGCTACGGAATAATTTCGTCCACCTGGGGATCTTTAACGTGCGCTGACATCGCACAGCACACGGACGCCACTTCGTTTCGCCTCCATCGAAACGCAGCCACCGTGGTCGGGTTCGAACCCGGGAACTCCGGACAGTGGTCGGACGTCTTACCACTGCACCACCCCGGCGGGGCTTATTTCCCTTCAAAATTCCAGACTTTCTTGCTCGGCTTCGTACAAAATTTTAGATATCTTAAATATAGCTTCCGATCGCTGCCTTGGTGTTAGAGCACGAAGCTTCGCAGTGACTAAGCGGCGTCACTGTCGTCACATTCTTGTTCATTCTTTTGTAAAAACAAAAGAATGCTAGCAAGACTGCCAGCTAGCCAGTTATGCTAGCAAGACTGCCAGCACATCTGTCAAGGCTCGCCTTGATGCAGTCTTCAAAAGTGTCCTCTGACCTTTTCTTCCTTCTGCAAAATGATGAAAACTGCATTGTTTCACACCATTTTTTTAATCTTTTATCTTAGGAAGTATGACACTTGCAAGTACATACCGTGAAGGTGGCCCACCTGAAGGTGTTCCTTTGGACAGCCTTGAGAAGAAGAAGCACAAAAAGTTAATAAATGACTACATGACAAAGTTTGCTTGCTTGCTTGTCTACCTGGCTGGGGGTGTGTATCGCCCAAGTAGCTCAGTCTCAGCTGGTGCAGGGCTAAGAGGCGGCGGCCCCCAGTTTTGAGCCGTTGTAGGGCTACTAGACCCTGGAACCCTAGCTTGGGCAGGTGCCGGGCTGCGTGACAAACAATGCATTTCCAAACTTTCTGATATATATCAATTACTGCAGGCAGTTCCTGCTAATGTCAGTAAAAAGGCTGGTAGATGCTTACCTGCTGTCGTCGTCATCCGAGTTGACAACTGTGTCGTCATACCTGGATTGCATAAAATGTCAGTTCACTGAACTCACGGCATGATATGACTTATATATGGATGTGTCTACTTACAATGCGAGAAGTTGTGCCTCTGCAGGGCTCTGGCTGCTTGTATCAGCACTGCATCAAATAATTGTATTGAAATATGACATTCCTTGTACTCTCCATGTACCAACACTACTTGAAAACATACTGAGAAGCACAAATGTATGGTTTATCTTTGTAAGGTACAAAAACGTCGAAATCTGTAGTGTGTTGTGTATAGCACAGTACACACTTGCTTATTGAGTGTGTACTTACATTCCCAGAAGCTCCATGTCCGGAGAGCTCTGTCTTGTGTCAGTACTGCATGAAATAAGCCCACTGAAGATTGAAATGCCCTCTCACCTTGCCTCAACACTGCTTAAAATACAATCAGAAGCTTGACATTATTGCATACGTTTGCCAGCCAAACATGCCGACAATACTGCTACCTTTCTGGGGTAGCAAACCTGCTGCAACTCAGTTGACTCGGCCCCTGTGATTGTCTGCATAACAGACGCCAAACAAGAACATTTTGGTGCTCAGGCATACAAGCATGCATGCAGATCACAGCTGCAGATCATAACTATACATACCCGGTTTTCTTTCGTATGTTTGCCGTGATCCTGAGGTGCAAAAAAAAAAAGAAACATGTTTACAGCACTGTCAGTGAGGCAATATGCTTAATTCTTCTAACTCTCCGAGGCGTAAACGTTCAAACGACGCGAAATGAGGACATGGAATTTGCAATATTTCTCGGGAGATATCAAAGAATGTTTTAAACTCGCGCCTCGCAATAGCAATGTGCCGCAAGCACAAATGGAGCCGGAGACTGCTAAGTATGGCCTGCCACTAGCGCAGCCTGGTCGGACCCAAATCTAACTAACTTTTCAATGATATTGAGGCTAAGCACGCGTTTCGAAAGTGCGAACGAAAAGGTGTGCATGAAAAGAAGCGGTACGAGTTGTTGAGAAAGAATTATGGCGCTGAAAAAGTTCCGAGTAGGGCAAGCAAAGAAGGAAACATACATCACTGCTGCAGCTTCCCACTGCGAAAATGGTAGCGGAACCTCTTTTGGAGCACTGTGGCTACGTGCCAAGTCAGAAAAATATTCACACTGAAAAGGCAAAACATAGCGGCAAAGGTGTCAGTATACTAACCTGCTGGCGTAGTGCGGCGTGCTTCGCAGCATGCCGTCAATCAGGGGGAAAAGCGGCCACTTTTTCGCGCCGTTGTCGCCGTTGCCGGGTGCCCGACATGTGGCGTCAATGCCGCTGACTATCTTCAGCCAACGGTCCCTTGCATTTCTAAATTTTGCGGACGCCTGGGAAGCTGCAGAAAATGTTTTTCTCATGGCTTTAAGCAGTATCCCACACTTGGGACACACCATTTACGCGGATGATATCACGGTTTGGACCACATACGGCTCGGATGGAGACATAGAATCTACACTTCAAGAAGCGGCCACAGCTATATCTACCCACACGGAAAAAATTGGCCTTGAATGCTCCCCGACAAAGTCAGCACTCTTTCTACTCCGGCCGCGGCGTGTTCCTACCGCCCCCATAACAATTTATTTGCACGATACTCCCATACCACAAACCCCCAACCTCCGCATTCTTGGTATGAACTTACAGGACACGGGGAAAAACGACCTTACCCTGAAGGCACTAAAACAGTCTACTTACTCCGTCATCCATCTTTTGAGAAGGGTTTCACACTCACGAGCCGGCCTAGATGAAGCTGACAATTTAAAGGTACTACATGCCTTTGTGCTCAGTCGTATTCTTTACACCTCTCCTTACCTGAACCTCTCCTGTGCAGACAAAGATAAAATCAACGCCTTAATCCGCATGGCTACCAAAGCAGCGCTCAACCTACCGAAGACCACTAGCACGGACAGGCTCTTAAAACTAGGAATGCACAACAATATACAAGAACTTATAGAGGCACATCGGTACACACAGTACCTTCGGTTGGCTGGCACGCAAACAGGACGACATATACTGGACACTCTCGGCATTCGCATACCCGCACATGCTGAAGAGTTAAACCCTCTCCCTCAGGCCGTGCATTCAGCGCTTATCCTCAAACCTCTTCCTAAGAACGTCCACCCAGAACACCATCAATCCCGCCGCGTCGCGCGAGCCAAAGCTCTCCATAAACACTATGGGACTGCAGAGGATGTCCGCTGGGTGGACGCCGCATGTGGTTCAGACCGTTCGGTAGCCGTGGCCTACAATCCAGCAGCCCCCCCACTCACTCACTTCATAGACCCTCCCTGTAACTCGGAAGAAGCAGAGGAAGTGGCTATAGCCTTAGCAATCGCCCAAACAGATGCGGCTTACATACTTAGCGACTCCAAAACAGCCATACTTAACTTTGCCCGCGGACGCGTCCATCCTCCCGCGTGGCAAATATTGAGAATGTGCACCCTGAATTCTGACAGGCGTATTGAGCTTATATGGGTGCCGGCTCACTCTGGCAATCCCGGAAATGAGGCCGCCGATAACATAGCCCGAGGACTTATTAGCCGGGCAAATGGCGACCCATGCCGGGACTTCTCGAGGGAGCGGGCACATACATTTTCTGAGCTCACTCAGCAAGCACGCCTTGCCCGTCGACTCTACTCCCCTCCCCACTCCCAGCTGTCGCACTCCCAACAAATCCTCTGGAGGCGTCTTCAAACCCGAACGCTTCTCACCCCTCAACGCCTATCCTACTACCGACCCGTTTCCCCTGAGTGCACTCTCTGTGGAGAGTTGCACGCCACCTTGGACCACATTCTTTTCGGCTGCCCTGCCGATCCTCCCCCGCAGGGACAGCCCGCCATCGGATCATGGGAGGAATGGGAGGCCCTCCTTACGTCGCAGGACCTGGACATACAACGTCGCTGTGTGGACCGGGGTGCCAGTGCCATGGCCCTACGTGACCTGGACACATGCACGTAATGTGAGGGCCGTGCGGTGGCCCTGGGCCCTTGAAGGGTCCGAACTCGCTCGTTTAATAAAGTTTTTTCCTCCTCCTCCTCCTCATGCTGACAGACACTTGTATCGACAACAGATACTAGACACTCCACAACGAAATAAACTTACCTGTCAGGCCAAACTCCAGTCCGATTAATTCCCATCGGTTGCTTTTTAGATCCGTGTCCTTGTAGTCGCAGTGTGTCTTGTCGTAGAGGAAGCGGTAGGGTCGAATACATTCCAAAAAACGCTCAAATTTCTCAAGCCGCATGTTCATGCTGGAACAGCAACCGCAGCGATGCTCTGGTCGCCCGCGCAGCCGCCGCCGGGAGTCATGAACTTGGACTGACGTCACGGTCTGCGCTCCGCTCCGATTGGCTACTCCGTTCTGCGGGACGGGAAAAATAGCTCCCGACCCCATCGCTCCGCGGAACGTTAAACAAGTTAACCCGCGGGAAAAAGCCGGCTTCTGCGGGAAGCGGCGCGCGGAGAACGTCCAGCGTTGCGCGTTTTCCCGCTAGTGTGAGAGTGCCTTAATGGGGCGATCATCCAAAGCAACGGTTATGGGGGCGCTGGGAGGGTTACGGGTGGTGGGGCGAAGGATGAGGAGCTCGGATGTCTCTGGGGAGCATGAGAGTCCTATGATTCGTGCGTGTTCTTGTGTTAATGTGGCGGCGCTTTGTAGTGTGCCTTCTATGTCACCATCACTGCCGTGGGTGGTCCACAACGTTAAGTCTGCGGCATAGAGGGTGTGCCGGAGGTGTGGTATCGGGGTGAGTTTGCGGGCGACTGAGATCATTGTCGCGTTGAACAGGAAAGGGGAGAGGACGGAGCCCTGGGGAGTACCGACCTCTTTAAGGGAGTAAGGAGGTGATGTGTATGCGCCAAAGTGGACCTCAGCAGTGCGGTTGTTAAGGAAAGCTCCGATATAGGTATGCGTACGCACATCCACACCAAGACAGGAGAGGCATGATCGCGGTGTGCTCAACTCGATCAAATGCTTTAGATAAATCCAAAGTCAGGACGGCCTTTGTATGGCCCGGGATAGCCGGGTCAGAAATGTCGGTGGTGAGCTGCAGTATGCAATCCTGCGCGGACAAACGGGGGCGGAAGCCGACCATGCTGTGGGGGTAGAGTGAGTGCTGAGTGAGTTTCGCCAACACGACGCGTTCGAGAAGTTTTCCCAGACACGAAGTGAGGAAGATGGGTTGGAGGTTTGCTAGTGTGAGTGGTTTATTTGGTTTTGGACTAAATATAACTTGGCGTGACGCCAAGATTGGGGGAGGGTGCCTTCCGCCCAGCATTTGTTAAAGTAGTCCGCAATCTGGGTGATCGATTGATCATCCAGGTTGCGAAGCATGGAGTTGGAGATTTTGTCAACACCAGGATCGGAAGAGGTGCGGAGAGTCAGGAGGGCCGCTCGGACCTCAGCTTCCGTAATCTCAACATCGAGAGTAGAATTTGGTTGGTCTGTATAGGCAGGAAGGGGGTCTGATGTGCCGGGTGTTGTATGTGTTTGTTTTAGGTTGTTCAAAAGGACGTCCGGGGTTAAGTCCGTGTTGTGTATGAGTCGAGTGACGTGATGTTGCGTAGCTGTTTTGGACTGTGTAGAGTCGATGAGATGTCGAAGGAGTTGCCAGACTCGCTTGGTGGACAGATTGCCGGCCATGCTGTCACAAACCTGTCCCCAGTTGGACCGGCAGAGCTCCTCTGAATGTTGGGTGATCTGTGACTGCAGTGCGGCCAGCCTCTTTTTCAGCTTGCGGTTAAGTTTGTTGTTTTTCCAGCGCTCTAGGAGGCTGTGAGAAGCCTCCAAGAGGTGGGCGAGTCTAGAGTCTAATGTAGGAGTGTCCTGTGTTGTTTCGATGTGTTGGGTGTGTGTGGAGACATCGGTCATGAGTGAGTTCACCCATTGGTAGATGTCTGGGATGGTTGAATCTAGGTAGTCCATTCGCATTTTGTGGATGGCATGCCAGTTTGTTAGCTTGTGTGTAAGGAATTCCTTACGAGGCTGTGTAAACGGTACCGCGAGAAAGATAAAGTAGTGGTCGCTGCTTAGTGTATTGTGTGTCCTGTTCCAGGTGATGTCCACGAGGTGGCGGCTGAGCGTCAGATCTGTACTGGTGTCCATGCAGACGCTATTGTCGATTTGCGTGGGAGTGTGAAAATTATTGTGCACAGTGAGACCGAGCCCACGTACCAGGGACCAGAGGCGTTGCACTCGGCTCGAGTTGGCCCGATAGCCCCAAACTGTGTATGCATAATTGAAGTCCCCCCAATGATCAATGGGTGCTTCCCTGCGAGTCGTTGGAGATCTCGCAGGAGCGTTTCCAGTGAGGACATTGGGCGGGAGGGGGGATGGTATATGTTGGCTATAAAAATAGATGGCATAGCGTGTGTGTGGTGTATAATCCCGGTGATGACGCAATGCACGTTTGATGTTATGTCAAGGGTTTGAAATGTGAGCGAGCGGTGTAAGAGGGTAAATGCTCGAGGGGTAAGGGTAGTGTCGGAGTGAACTGAAACATGACTAGGGTGACTAGAGAGTGTGGCGGGTGTATTGGTGTCCTGTAGGAGAAGGATTTGGGGTGTGGGGGTGAAGGTGGGGAGGAGAGGTTGAAGGGAAGCGCGTTTGCCCCGGAAGCTGCGACAGTTCCATTGCAGGAGAGGTAACATGTTGCAATTAAAGGTCTGCCCCGCCATATTGGAGCGTGGGGGGTTTGAAGATTGGGGGTTGGGGAGATACTAAGCTCATTTCCAGTGTCTGGAGCATTCGGGTGAATAATTGTTCCATCTGCTGTTCAAATCGGTTGACGAGCTGATCTATGATGGAGCTAAACTTTGCCTCGAAGCGCGCCTCTATTTCTTGCAATTTGCGGTGAGTTTTCCTTCTAGATTCCTGCGATCATCTTGGGTGATCTGAGGGGATTCTGTTGTGCATTTCTTTTTGGCGGGTGGGGGGTCGGGTTGAGAGGTTGGTTGGCTAGGGACGGGTGATGAGAGGGCTTCTGGGGGATGGGATGAGTGAAGAATGGTAGGAGAGTGTGGGGGAAGGGGTTAAGGGGATAAGGCAGTTTGTGTTGGAAGGGGTGGGGGAGCAGTGGTATAGTGTGGGGGGGAGGGGTTGAGGGGATGAGGCAGTTTGTGTGGGAAGGGGTGGGGGAGCAGCAGTTTGAGAAGGTGCTAGGATCAGGGATGAGAGGCGGCTTACCTCCATCCTTAGGGCCCGTAGCTCCTCGTCTCTGGGATCCGCACGGGATTCGCTGGGTTTCTTGCCCGCAGCTCGGTCGGCCCATGAGATTTCGTGGTACGCAGTAGATGGCTGTGAAGAGTCCTTTCTCAGGTGTGATCGTGATCTTAAGGCACTGGAGCGATCTCTGGCATAGGTTTTCTCGCGTTGCTGTGGAGTGTCCTTGCGGGATGTGCGTGTCGGTTGTCCAGCTTGGGTGACTCGGCGACCACGAGCCTTGCACCCAGCAGTACCCGTCATGTGGGGCCCCTCACAGAGGATGCATACTGGCGTGCACTGGGGTGTGTTCTCTCGGAGGTGTGGAGTGCCGCATTTGGGGCAGTTGCATGTGCGGGGTAGTGTGCAGACATCTGTTCGATGCCCTGGCTGTCTACAGTTAGTGCACGCGTCCATATGGCCTCGGTATGGGGTGCACAGGTGCAAACCTCCTCCATATATAATTTTTTTGGGGACTGGCCCTTGTCGAAAGGTGATAAGAATGGAGGTTGTGTTGCCCATCCTTCTGGCATCCACTATAGGGGCCTGCGGGTGACCAAGTCATGCAGGAGCTCAGTAGGGGTCTCTTTCCAGAATGCATTGCTAATTACCCCACGTACAGATCCGTCGGGGGGAGCACTGTATGCCGCTACTGCATAGCTAGCGGCTTGGAATTCAAGATTTGTTATGGTGACCATAGCTATGGCATCTTCTTGGATGGGCGTGCTCGCCGTGCACGTGTTGTTAGTAGGGTGAATGCGTATGTGTACCTTCTTTGGCGCCTGGAGCTCTGGTGCTGCGATGAGAAGGGTGGACCGTAGTTTGCGAGGGGGGGGGGGCAGGGTGGTGAGTTGGAGGCCTCCTCTGGAGCGGAAAACCACCTTGAAGTCAGTAAGCGGGAGTGGTGGCTGCTGTCGCGACCTTTGGGCCATTAGGCGTGCAGCACGCAGGTTTTCTGGTGTTGGAATCTGGGACGCAGCGGGTGGCAATCCGGCTGTCGAGCTAACGCTCATGGCGGCGTTCGAGCCGACCGTCGCACCAGCATTCACGGTGAGAACGTTTCTTGACGGCGTTGTCTGGCAGTTAGCCCGTCTGGCCGTGACACTCAAAATATGGGTCCAGTCCCGGGGGTCGTAGTTCCGCTGATCTAGGGCTTCACCTGGCACATGCACCTTCATGTTTGCGGCTCCAGGCACAGGCGACGGTCGCAGATCAGAGACGACGGCAGCCGCCGATCGAAGGAGGCAGCAGGCCCGCCTTCACAGCTGCGGCAGCGTGAGGTTCGCCAGACGCAGACGCTTTTCCAGGAAACTGTCGGGGCGATGGGTCGCGTTTTACGGTGAGGGGTGCCGGAGCTTGGTTTAGAAATCACCACACCGGGCCCGCAGCGGTTGATGAACGTCCTCTGTTTGAAGAAGTGTCGGTGCAAAGCACCACCGTAACGTCTTATGCTCTCCCGATGTCGATATGGGCGTGCCGTTAGGGTTAGCGGGCTGGCGCCCGCTTTGCAACTTTCAAGTCTGGTAAAGATCCGAAAAATGTTCCTACCGCTAGAAATATGGCATAAAGGGGATCCAGCACATGATGTCTTCCAGTTCCGAATAAAATGCGGTGGCAAGAAAGCGTTGGTCCGGTGAAATCGGTCAAAATTTGCGGAGCCGAACTAACGCGTGTCTGCCTACGGTCATTCAGTACAGTTCGTGACCCTTCAGGGACACTTTTCGGTTCACTGCGATAAGTTCGTGTGCTGGAACACTTGGTTGTATACCATATTTAGCACCCTCGTAGTAATAGTAGTTCTGGGGAACGTTTCTATGCCCGAGAATACTGAATTTGTTGCAGAAGGGTCCTAAACATGGTATGCAACCAAGTGTTCCAGCACACGAACTTATTTATCGCAGTGAACCGAAAAGTGGCCCTGAAGGCAAAAGATGAAGACCAAGACCGCTGTCTTCTTGAAGGCCTGGACTGCTTGCGGAAGTTCACTCCAAAGCAGTCGCACTTGCGCAGTGATAGTGTCTTTAATGGTGTGGTGTCTTTCTTCAAGAAAAACCACTTGATGCTTTTACAAGCTGATAAGGAGGGCGGGTTTGTCGCTTTATCCCAAGAAAATAATAATCGGAAAGCGCAATTAGCGGTGGAAAAGAACTTTGTCCTTGTCAAGAAAAGTGAAGTAAGGATTAAGACGGAGGTTCGTTGAATTCTGTAAGTTAAACCTAAATGCACTCGCTGCGGACATCGCTAATAGCACAGGTAATCGCCTGAAACCTTTTTTCAGAGCTAAGACGCACAAACCTGAGGTTCCGTTCAGGACCATTGTCAGTGAGCAGGGGTCTTGGCAGATAAACGTTAGCCAGCTCTTGTTAAAGAAACTAAAAAGCCTTTATTTAGACAATCCTTTTCTCACTAAAACGTCAATGCATGTCGCGGAGTTCATTGAGTGCAAGGAGGACATTGGCTTTGGTTTTTCAATAGATATTCAAGACCTTTTTTTATTCGGTGCGCAAAGATCAAATTTTGCTGTCTGCCAAAGAATGTATTGAAAAAAAAAGAACAGCGACGTGCCTTTCCAAAACTTAGCAGGTCTGTCTGTGGATAATTTTTTAGCTTTATTGCAGTTTTATTTGAATTCAACTTTTATTGTTTTTAACGACCAGCCTTTTTGCAACGAAATGGAATCTGCATATGATCATGTCTGGCTCCCATTCTTTGCGACATCTTTTTAGCTATGGTAGATAAGCGCTTGGAGCAGATTTTTAATGCAGAGGGGGGGGGGGGGGGGGGGGTACTGTTTTAAAAGTGCTTAGGTATGTAGATGAGTTTCTAGTTCTTATAAGAAAGCACGACTCCTTCACCTACCCCTCTACAGTAGGTGAAGTTTTAAATACGTTTAACACACATGCTCTTGGATTGAATTTTACCAATTAACTGCCAATATTTCGGTTTTACAGTTTTTAGATCTGAAATTAACTTTCGATGAAGGACATGTCTGCTAGGGCTATTACCCACGAGCAAAAAAGGAGTGGTTGCCATTTGACTCTGCGCACTCCAAGACCATCAAGAAAGGGATAGCGTTAATGTGCTTGGAATCTGCTCTTCGAAAGTCTTGCCCACATCAGATGTCTCAGAGTTTTGACCATCAGATAAGCCGACTTCTGACTGCCTGGTCGATTCTGACAGCCATCGCCGAGGCCATGCTTCAGAAGTGCAAACGTGGACCGGAACAAACAACGGCTGGCGCTCAACATGAGGCCCCCAGGCCTGAGGTCATAAAAACGTCGTTGGCAGGCATGGTTGGTTGGTTGGTTGGTTCAAAGGAAGTGAAAGGCGCAGTATCTGTCACACTTGCTCTGTGGACACCTGAAACGCGCCGTAAGGGAAGGGGGGAGGGTGGGAGTGAAAGTGGAAAGAGAGAAAAGGGAGCCGTAGTGGAGGGCTACGGGATAATTTCGACCACCTGGGGATCTTTAACGTGCGCTGACATCGCACAGCACACGGACGCTACTTCATGTCGCTGGCAGGCATATGGTGTACGTGTATTGTTCTCGGCACCCAGAAGGCTGGGAAAGCTTTGCCCACGCATTTGTAATGCCAAAAAACGCGAGTGCCTGAAGAAGCATGATAAGCCATTCGTTAAATGTTCCACTGGAGTGGTTTATTCCATTCCCATGTCATGTGGAAAGTATTACGTTGGCCAAACTGGACGTTGTGTCAATGACCGCCTGGGGGAACATGCCCGAAAATTAAAAAAATAATGACAATTATAAGCGTCTTGTTGCTCACGTCAGTAAATGTGATGCATGTGTGGCCCGGTTTGAGGAGGCGAAGGTTCTTGGCAAAAGTAAAGACAGGACGGCACGGATTAGCCTAGAAGCCTGTCACGTTAAGAAACTTGGTAACGAATGCATCACCGAACCCTCGTCATCTCTGTTCGCGGCTGAGATTGACTTTTTCAACGCCACTACCTGTTGACTCTGGGAAAAGTGTCTTTTCAAGCGTAACACACGCCCACCTGCGCTGGCGTCTTGATTTCCTGGCTCTTACTTTGTGATTTTTTATTGTTTCGTTTTCATTGTTAATAGCTTTCGACATTATCTCCCACCCTTCGGTCCACTCTATATATGATGCTGCCTTCCACGAATAAACTCAGTTGATAGTTAGCGCTTGTGTGTTTACGTCTCGCCTTTCTTGTCCTTTCTTCGCGCTAAAAAACCCCTACCAGAGTCCTTCGCATTGAAGAACTCTGCCCCTAAATAGAAATTATTATTATTATTATTATTTGTTTGCAGATTTATGTCCGCAGACCGCGTCCGCAGAACATGTCCGCAAAATTGTGTCCGCAGCAGTTGTGATTGAGAAGTCGTAGAGGTTAATGAGTCGTGTCAATCAATGGAGGGTTACGTGATGTTGCTGCAGAAAAATAAGGGCAATAAATTAATTAGGTAAATAAATAGAATAACTGGTTCACAGGAAAGAAAAGGCGCAATATCTGCCACACTTGTTCTGTGGACACCTGAACTGCGCCGTAATAGAGATCCTACATCTCCGGATATGTAGGTTCTCTACGCCGTAAAACTGATTGATTTTTAGGAAGGGTAAGGCGCGGTAACTGTCTCACTTGTTTCCTATGGGCACCTCAACCGCGCTGTAAGGGAAGGGAGGAAGGTGGGATTGAAAGTGGGAAGAGAGAGAGGAGGAGGGCTCCGGAGTAATTTCGACCACCTGGGGATATTTAACGTGCGCTGACATCGCACAGCACACCGATGCCTCTTCGTTTCGCCTCCATTGAAACGCAGCCGCCGAGGTCGGATTCGAACCCGGGTACTCCGACACAGTAGTCGGGCGTCTTACCACTGCACCACACCAGCGGGGCTCTCTACGCCGTAAGGGAAGGGACTAGAAGCAACCAAAAGCAACCAACAGCAGCCTCCATGCTTTCGCATTACTTCAATGCAGATTCTGCAGCGGTTTTGAATTAACAATAGTAATAATAATATTATTGTCATTATTATTAATATTCGTTTAGGGTCAAGATGGGCCTAAATTTCAGCTTTCGGTGCGATATATTTATGACTCAATTAGTAATTCCATGTGTACAATGTTTAGCTATTAGTTAATCGTGGTGTTTTTATATATCGCCACCCATAGGTTTCTATTTACATACCAAATTCGGTACAAAACTGTCCCCAGATGGCTACCCTTTGTTGCCGGAGTATATAACGTTGTTTCATGGAAAGTGGCTGTGGTGAAGGGTAGCTGATCCTGTCCCTGATGAGGCTGGTACAGTTAGGTCACCGCCGCTTGCGGCGGGAGCCAGCCTGCCACCCAATGTTATCTGTTATAGGCCGTCATTGCACCCGCCACTACTTCGGTGGTGGACGACTGCTGTTGCGGCGCGCGTATTTATCTCCCTTTTCTTTTTCCTTCTTTATTTTTATTCTGTCCGCACGACCAGTAGCAGGCCTGTGCATTTTCTTTTCCTTCTTCCTACAGCCAAAACAACAACAGAAAAGTGGTTATTGAGGGTGGCTGATCCTGACCCTGATGGGGCTGGGACAGCTAGGTCACTGCCGCTTGCGGTGGGGGCTAGCCTGCCACCGAATGGTTATCTGTTGTAGGCCGTCATTGTACCCGCCACTGTTTCGGTGGCGGACTACGGCTGTTGGGGCGTGCGTCTTTCTCTACCTCTTCTTTTTCTTTCTTCTCTATTTTCTCTTCTGTCCGCATGAGGCAGCGGAGGTGGCTCAGCTATTCGCCGCGAGATCGACCTAGAGGTGGCGCCACCGTTGTTCCGGTAGTGTGGATCGGCAGCCGCCGGCGCTTGCAGAAACGCACGCGGCGTAGGTCTGCTTTCAAGTTTAGGGCGAGTTGGTTGGCGATGAAAACGAGTCTTCTGCAGTATTTCTGCAACATTGCAGAAAAAAATGCAGCAGAAGAAGCTCTGATTTTAGGAAAACAAGGCACGCAACCACCAGTCTTCTAGATTTACTTTTCATATTTCTTGCGCTGTACACGCTCACGTGCCTAATACTTGAGCCTGCCTAATGACAGCTTTGCTTTTCTTATGGACTTTTAAACTTTTTATCGACTCATGCGAGTGAGACAGAAGAATTTAGTGTCAAGCCCACGCAGATACAATGGTCGTGCACTGATCTGCAGTATTTAAGGATAAATCGAGAAAGCCTTGTTCATTATATTGTGCTTGGGTCGAGGATTAAGCAGGTTGAATGTAGCAATCACAGCATGGCGAGTTGCTTTAGACTGAGTGCTCACAAACACGCGGATGCTTTTTGCGGCCGCTGTCATAGAATGTGATAGTGTATTACTGCATGCGCCAGTAACTGTAAATGATTTCCTGAAACCGAGGAAAGTATAAGGGATTTCTGATGTGTGGGATGTTGATGTATAATGGTAAATTAGTTTTGTAATTATTTTGTTCTGCAATGCCAATAAATTTCACCGTGTGAGAGAACTTTTACACACTGTACAAATTTACGATAATCAGCGATTCATTTTCAGTAAAGTTGAAGTGCAAGCTACGAATCACTCGCTCCGAAGACATCGTCATAAACTGCGCATGGGCACTGTCATGTTCTGGCAAGCAATTTTAAAGGCTGAAGAATTCTTTATCACTAATTATTGAGCAGTGACTAAATATTTTGCGCAGTAAAATATTAGGATTACTTCCAAAACATGTGCCGGATACAAAACTATTCCGAAAGAAATGGAGGGCATCTTATGCGAGTGTAAAGGTGTATTTATTCCCAAAATAAACACTGATATTTAAGCCCGCGTGAAGCTGTTTTACTGCCCTTGTTAGAAACGACGAGTTCGCTCGGAAGACAGCACTTAGACGAAGAGGGATTGTGATGATTATAATAGGCTCTCAGTAAAGTACATTGATCTAGGTGTATTATGTAATATTTAGTGTAAGGGAAGATTTTCCCAAACATTCGATAATTTCTCTAAAGCAAAATGTGCTCACTACCACTGTTACGGATTTGCAAAAGCTTTCAACAGCAAAAAAGAAAAAAAGAAGAAATGAAATGCATATTGGCCCGGGGTTTAACGCATGAAAGCGACATCGGCTATGATGGATGATTGCAGAAGCTGGTTTCGGTGTCGTTTTTTTTTTTTTCATTATTACCACAACATCGATCACGTGGGATGTTTAATGTGCAGTCAAGTCCCACAGCAGAGGAACGCCTTTCGAAACGGTTGTGATTGAATCGCCCGTTCTCGAAATCAGCTGTCGAGCACCCTTACCATTGAGACACCGCGACGGAAGTTTAAAAGCAAAAAAAAAAAAAACTACTCACACAACTCTATCGTGCATACAGACGGCATAGTAAGCATAGTGGTCTGTTCAAACTGCATTCTGCTATATGAAGCAGTCTGCGGTGGCATATGTTTTAGTAGCTGCGGTGTTATAAACAGAAACGGGAATATGCGATTTCTGAGCGTTTCCATTAACTTTTACTGACGGCAGCGACCTATTTTGCTTTGACACGGCGCTAACGACAGTTACCACTTCGTTTGAGACACCGCGTGTGAAAGGATCTCAAGCGCCGAAGACCGCGACGGATGATGTCCCTGTCCAGCGTGACATATACTCTATACGGACGAGTATTTTTTCTTGTAATGAAGCGTGCGATGATAGCCTGTTCACATATCTCTTTGCAAGAGACAGATAAGGAGACAAAAGCGGGCAGGAATCGTGAAACAAACAAAAACACTCCTGTACACGCCGCATGCGCGCGCGTAAATCACTGCGGGCTGGCACGCGACGCGAAAACGCATCCACACTGAGTAGGTTTCGTCCCTGAGCCGCAAGGAGGCGACTCTGCTCGATCTTGAGGCCAATAGAGCCAGTAGCAGGCCCGTGCATTTTCTTTTCCTTTTTACTACAGCCAAAACATCAACAAGGAAAGTGATCACACATTTTTTATAAACAGAGTTTTGGAGGTGAATGTCTAATATCTAATAATGTTTTTAGAATCAAGAGAAGGTATTCACGGCATAGTAATTGCACTGGTGGCGGACGTTAAAAAGCAGGCGAATGAGGTAAGCTACTAAAATTTTGAATTCAATTCTTATAGTTAACTTTTTAACTATTGCTGATAGACGGCTGCTTGCAATTAGAGATTTGTAGCCGACCGTTAGTAATAACCATATCCGTTTTTAGAATTTGAAGATGTGAATCTGTTTGTCGCTACGCGGCAAGATATTCTGGGTCTTCGCGGCGCGTGAAATCCGTCTCAGCTCTATCATATAAGAGCGATGATATTGATGTGGCAGAGAAGGTTTCAATCGCTCTTGCTTGCGTCGTCACAAAGGCCACGTGTGAGTTGAAGGACAGTAAAACTGCAATTCTAAATTTTAGTAGTGGCAGGATAATTTCCAAGGCACTCAAAATTCTAAGATAAAATAATTGGATAGGACAACTAATCTGATTTGGAGCCCGGCGCACGAATCTGTTAGTGAGAAGAAGGCTGTTGATAACCAGGCTCGAGATCTCTACTACCGAGCAGGTCGGAATGAGCCAGCTGAGGAAGGCTACTACAGAAAAGGACGTCTGCTGTCGTATTATGATGTGACGCAATATTATAGGAGGCAGCGCCTGAAACTACCCTCTCCAGGCAAAAAACAGATGACGGCATGGAGGCGTCTGCAAGCAGATGTTTATCGTAATCCGGCCTTAAACAAGTATATATATATTCCGAGATTGTGAAAGGTAAGAGCTGCAGGGTTTGCGGGGACAGAGGTACCCTGAACCAGATAATAAGGGAGCGTTAGCAGTTCCCAAGCAGGGCGAACAACATTGATAGTAGAGAAGCCTGGGAGGCTTTGTTGGAAAGCCCAATCGAGGAACACCAGCTGCCAGCGGTTTGACTGGCTGAAGAGGCCACCGAGATCTAAGGAATTTTGGACACCAGCTGAAGCGAATTCCCACCTGCCCTAAGGCGCCTCTCCTCTAGAGGGGAGGGCCTGGGTTAGGAAAGAGCGATTTTTTGCCGGAAAATAAAGTTGATTCACTCACTCGAAACCGCGTGGCCGGTTGCATACAGCCTCACCTACAAGCTCGCGTCCCTCAAGGGTGCGCGTGGCTTAGTGTGTCCCGCCTAGCGCTGCCCGATCGTCTCCTGCTGCCTTGCTTTCTAAGCCACCTTCAGTCACGCGCTGCCGCATTTGGCTACTAGTGTTTTGGCCCGAATGCACGGCTTGCGGTATAGACTGGTTACAGTGCTGAACTGCTTGCATCTTGCGATTTTTGTTTATTTGTGTATCAGTTTTATCCTGCCCATTCCCACATACCAAGAGTATGAACTGGTATCGTCGACCATTTTGCTGCGAAAGCACCGTCTGATCAAGTTCTTGTCGTTCCGGCAGATGTAAAAGGTACGCGCGTACTGTTTTCTTCAGTTTTGCTGTGCGAGTAATTTTGGGGAAAGAAATGCGCGCGCAACGGTTGTTTTCCTTGCGCTGTCATTTAAACGCAGCATATTATGTGCACACTGCTTCATTTCACGCGACGTTCCTTTTTTGCCAGTTAGAAAATTAATATTTCGATAATACCTTTGGGCTTGAAAGATTTTTCACGCGGAACTTGCCCTTCGCTGCATTCGCTCTTTCTTTCCAGTTTATTCTTTGTATTGCCGTCCATTTACTCGTGGTAGTCGCCTATCTTGTGACCTCGGAATATATGCAAGCAGCCGCCGACGAAGACATCCTCGCTGCTGATGTGTGTGATGATCAGGCGCTGACCATTCCAAGGAGGTTGTTTTAGACCCGTCGTCAGGCGATTTGCTCGAGCGAAGAGGCATCCGCGCTTCTGCATCACGGTGTCTGTCCACACGAGCGGCCGAGTGTGTCCCGCCGTCACCCATGTCTCGTCCAGGTAGAAGATCTTTCGGCCTTCTGGCATGGTAGCGCTCCACGTCACGGAGGTAGCGATTCCGCCAATTGCTGATGTTATCCCGGTCAATAAGCAGCGAGTTGCTGCTTCTCTTTTCGTGGTTGAAGCCGATGTCGGCAAGCAAGCGACGCACAGTACACCGCCTTAGTGATGAGAGTTACACACGCTCCGAGAACCCGGTAGTTATCGTCTCGACCGGTATCTCTCTGCGGCGAAAGAAATCATGCACACGTGACCTCAGCGCACACAACGTGAAGCTGTCAATCTTCACGCTGCGTTTTCTCTTCTCTGCATTGCGTGGGCGCTGTCGCGACGGCGTCGTCAGTTTGCCACCCGAAAAATGCGCAGCTTTAACTTCCCCCTAACCCCGAACACAGTCCTTCCACTGACATCGAGCATGTCGGCGACAAACTTGCTCCTGTCCTCTACGTTGCTGCATTCAGGCTCCCTGTTACGCCAAAACATGTAGCAGTTGAAGATCATGTTCCGTGAATCGCCGTTCAGGATGCTGCAGCTCTTGTTCTTGCCGAGGCTCCTTGGTGGCGTGGTCATCGATGCGACACAAAACTCGTTCGGCAGCAAAGGATCACGTTCCGATGTCACCTCGCTGGGCTCCATGGCGGAAAAGAATGCCGTGCGCGAACTCACGACATTGCAGGTTCGCAACCGAAAAAAAATGTACCAAGCAAAAAATAAGCCTAGCACATTAAAAATAATCGTGTGAAAACAAAAAGTATATATGAATCTTTTGCTACTGAGGCAGACTGCTTTATAACTACACGCCCGGTGCCGTCGATCTTGCTCCGTAGTAGACGACGCACAGTGCTGTAGAAGGCACGGAGTTAATTTACTGTCGCAATCCGGCGTGTGCTGTAGCATTTCCATCATGATAGTTTTACCAAACTACACATCAAGACATACAAATCTGATTTATTCCAAGAAATACGCGTTTTAGAAGCAGTCCAATTTTTTGAGCGGGACTGTTTCTTTAGTCGCGGAGGCAGTTGGCTGCTGCGCTTAGGTCATCTGGGCAGGGCCTCTGCTGTCTTATAAAGGTGTACCCGACTATAATTCACTCCAAAGATCAGAACAACGCGACACCTGGTTATCGCCCCTACGGTAAAACCCGTTGCAAGGTTTGCAAAGGCATGAATACCACGAGTTTCGCAAAAAGCACTAAATCCGATTTCCAACATTCAATCAATGGCAACTTCCATTGTGACTCATCTAGCATTATTTACCTTCTTGACTGCAGCATATGTGAGCAGCAATACATACGAAAAATAAAAACTACATTCCGCCTTCGGTTCAACAACCACCATGCCCATGCCATCTCGCTTAAAAACATGCCATTATCGAAACATATAAACCTGGAACATCACTCGTTCGACTCACTAAATTTAACTATTCTCCAAGGGAGCTTCAAAAACACTCGAGAACGCGAACCAACGTAGATCTTATTTTAATCACAAATTTAATACCATTCAAAAGGGTCTTAACGAGAATCCTGGGACCCTATCGTTTCTAGATGCTCGCCAAACCAAATAACCTGCTAATCTTTTTGAAATGGTTTGTCTCTTATACCAAATTATTATCCACTTATCACCCAAGACTTCTAGTGTCGTGGATTTTTTGTTAAAAGTTAATTGAGGAGAGATTTAGAGGTCGTACTGCTGGCTCACGCTACAGTCTCTCGACGCCCCTTTTTTTCAGCACTGAAAATAGAGGCCAAGGGGGGAGGGGTTGGAGCGTTTCCGAATTCCACACACCGCTGCTACTGACCCATTCTGTAGTCCGTACTGCGACGCCGGCTGAAGACAACCGAAATACGACGAGCTTAGAGTTCTCTCGACTCAGAGGTGGCTGTTCACTCCAGTCTCCCCCCCCCCCCCCCTTCTTCTTTTTTTTTATTTTGTCCACAACCCAGCCCACCGCTCATCCTATGCAGAAGGCACAGTATACACCCAAGGCAACCGGCGCTAATCGCACGCGCTGACTGAGTCTTTTTTAAGCTATGCGCTAACTCCGAGTGCGAAGCAGTTTTACCTTCTAGTGCCTTCCCTCTAGAATACCCGCGACCGCACACGCCACATTCACTACATCTGTTTGAACTTATAATGACCGGGGAAGGTAATCCGCCCTGCGTTTGTCCGTTCTCTCTTGTCTATTCTTGTCTCCAGCGTCCCCCAGTCCTCGACCCCACCCTCCTTCTACATTTTCTCCCTCCCCTTTTTTTTTCCTTTCTTTTATTTGTTAGGAACCGTCCTTACTCGAGGCAAATTTATTGTTTGGTTTAGTTTGTAGCTGTGACTGCTTAAAATGGCAGTCCCAAACGATGTAACACAGTCTTAGTAAAGGTCGGGCTCCGACTGAAACGTCGACAACAAATAAATGTGCCTCTAAGAAGTGTCTACTCTCATCAACTTTTAATTACGGAAGCCAACGTAAACTTCTTCGTATAATATATATATATATATATATATATATATATTGTTACGATACGGCAAGCCGATGAAAACAGGAGAACAGAGGACAGAGAGATGGTCGATGACAGTGAGATTACGTTCAATGAAAATGTTGCTGGGCCTAGCGCGAGCGCTCCTGTCCGCGCCACTGCCCGCTTTTTCTTCCTTGATGTCGTCCGTAACATGACCCGGGGCCACTGAGCGATCGTCCCGATCGTGGACGTGGAAATGCACGATGTTGACGATTCCATGGCATGATGATGGGCGTGTCTAGATGCTTGAAAAAGAAGAGGAAGAAGGAAGAATAGAATGGCTTGCCGGCACGATGATTCGAGATAAACCTTGGCAGGACACTCTCGGGCCACACGTTGCCACGACTCGATGGCGGAGGCCAAGGCACGCACCGCATGGCATAGGCAGGGGATAATGTCTTGAAGTGTAGCGGTGTCTTGGGTCGTAGGGTTCTTGGTCGGCACATCAGGTCAGTGGGGTCACATTTGGTCATTCAGGTCTCTCCTTGTGTCTTGTAGTCATGTGTGGCGTCTCGGGTCAGTCTCTCCTTCGTCGTGTCTTGTGGTCGGGGCGGGGGGGACGGGGCGGAGGAACGGCAAGGTCTTGCTGGATCCGGCAGGCTGGGGAACAGCCATGCAGTGCCTCCTAGCCTTTCGCCGACGGCGCAAGAAGTCGCAGAGCGCTGATGCTCCGGACCAGGATGGGGGGGGGTGATGAAGTACCAGCACCTCCAACCAAATGTTACGATAAGGCAAGCCGATGAAAACAGGAGAACAGAGGACAGAGAGATGGTCGATGACAGTGAGATGACGTTTAATGAAAATGTTGCCGGGCCTAGCGCGAGCGCTCCTGTCCGCGCCACTGCCCGCTTTTTCTTCCTTGATGTCGTCCGTAACAATATATATATATACATATAAGCAGAGGTAGGGGCCCGGCCGAAACGTCGCAAATAAACCATTGTTTTCGTTTGTGCGCCCCTACCTCATCTTAAACATACTTCTAGATCCTGGAAGACTTTATAAAACATATATATATGTATATATATATGTATATATATATATATATATATATATATATATATATATATATATATATATATATATATATATATATATATATATATATATATATATATATATATTTAAGAGAGAAAGGGGTGCCGTAGCGGAGGTCTCCGCAGTAATTTGGAGCACCTGCGTATATTTAATGTGCCCTGATATCGCACAGCACCTGGACGCCTCTTCGTATCGCCTCCAGTGGGTGCCACTTGGAGCCGATTGGCTGCTGAAGAACAGCGCTAATGGTCACACGGAAAGCGTCCACTATGATGCGTGTAGACACGCCAGTCCTTGGGTGAATGAGAAGGACCGAACCGATGAAAGCTTGCTTTTCAACTGTGAAAGCAGATTGGGCCTCCTCCGACCAGAAAATCATGGAGGAGGTCTGTTGTGTGAAGGAGGTCAGTAAGTGATTGCAGAAGCTGGGCGCAGGGCGGAGTAAATCTTTATGAGAAATTGACTAGGCCCAGAAATTTCCCCAGCTTGCGCAGGGTAGTGGGAGCTGGAAAGTCTTACAAAAGTCTTGATGTGGGAAAGGAACGAACGTATTCTGAATGGCGAAATGTACTGACCCAGGAACGCGAGCTTAGAACACTCGACGATACGTTTGTGGGCATTGACCACCAGGAAAAATTGTTGAAGCCGTTGAGTGTTCTCGATGGTGACGCTCATGAACATGCAGTGTGGGACTCGCGGCGAGGACTTCATGACTGTATGCGAATAGTGCCGGAATTGCACTCGTCACCTTGGCAATAAATCGTTGATATGTCTGAGCTGTGTTTCGAAGGCTAAAGGGCGTGCGATTATACTCAAAGAGTCGAAAAGGGGCTTTAATGCCGTCTGTGGTATATAGGAATTAGCGTGCAGATACGAGTGGGAACGGTTGCCTTCGTAAAGCCAGTGATAGAAAGACGCGTCTTGCTATCGATGAGGCGATGGCGGGGCATATTGACGTCTAGGTCGAAATGGGCCAGAAAGTAAGAGCCAAGGAATGGCTGATGAACTTCAGCTAGAGTGAAGACACCGGAACGTGCGCCGTAGGCTAATGTCGAGAGGGAGGGATCACCGTCACTCATCACTTATACGTCTTCGCCACTGTACGTGGTCATGATGGATAAGTTCGCCCTGCCGGAGCGCAGGTCCACTCGCCTAGACTTGTCGGACAGACTTGGAGTTCGGCAGTGGACTAACCTCGGCACCCATGTCGACGAGGAAGCGCAGGCCGGAATTGTGGACCAGGGCTAAGAAAAAGCGGCTGTGTTTCAGCGCTGGGTCACCAGACGCCATCAGTGAGCTCGCATTGCATTTCCCGACCAATTGCTTAAGGATATGGTTTCTATCTGGGCTAACCACACCTGAGGGTTTTTGCGTCAGAATAATGGCAGGCGAAGCTGAATGACTGCAAACGTCGTGTGGGAGAGAGTTAGCGTCATGCGGAATGTCGTCTCAAAGGGAAAGGTTACCGGGGTTGGTCATTTCCAACTTCGAAGACACCACTGTCGGTCTTAACGTGGTTACAGCGGAGCAGCAGAAGTAGGTATGCAACATATCGGGCTTCGATGACCGAACTGCGCTTGCACGAATTGCACTCCGTGCACTTAATGCTTGACTTTATTTTCTTTTCTCTACATTCCGACACGTGGACCCTACAGTTTCAATGCTATAATAGGCCAAGGGCGGCCAAAACATGCATAAAATGTTGCAGAGTTGACCTCACAGTATGGTTGTCAGCAGAGTGGTTGAAAGAGAGCAATGGTTAGCCTTGACCGCCTAGTAAAGAGCAGAGACATTAGTCTGCCAACCAAGATCCGTATAATTCGTGCTATGGTCTTTCCAGTTGTGATGTATGGATGCGAGAGTTGGACTGTGAAAAAGGCTGACCGCCGAAGAATTGACGCATTTGAATTGTGGTGCTGGCGAAGACTCTTGAGAGTTCCTTGGACTGCCAGAAGATCAAATCAGTCGATATTGTCGACCATAAGCCCTGACGGCTCATTGGAGGGTCAAATTCTAAAGTTAAAGCTCAGCTACTTTGGTCATCTGATGAGAAGAGAGGAGTCGCTGGAGAAAGATTTGATGTTGGGAAAGGTTGAGGGTCGCCGGAGAAGGGGTAGGCAGCGAACGCGATGGTTAGATGGCATCCTCGAGGCACTGCAGATGAAGTTATGATGGTGAAAGACCGGAAAGAGTGGCGTGATATGGTCCATAGGGTCACGAAGAGTCGGACACGACTGAACGACTGAACTGACTGACTGATGGTTGTCAGCAACAATGACCACTGCCAGAGTGGGCTACACCAACTTTGCTGAATATTTATGCGACAACGTTAGCGATCCCTTTATTCTGAAAATGCGGCGTGGACGTTTTGAGCGAAAGAATTGCTGGCATAATACTGGCGGGCAGTTGCCGACAGGTATAACGGTCGTGCTTGGCTGGTCGTCATGGTGTCCGATATCACGAGGCTGCATGATACGGCAGAGATGGCAGGTAATGCCAACTTGGTCTTAGCATTTGATATGCGAAGGTAATATCAGAATTCCCACTCTCAGGACCCTGCAATTTCGAGGCGGACGCTCTTCCCAGGCTATGCCGACACTTAAGTACAGCTTGCGCAAGGCGAAGATTTAATTCTCTGTCGGGTTGTCTTTCTCCTCAGATATTCTCTAATGGCTGTATGCCAATGAGTATTCGTGGAAGGGTACAGACACAAAATGTTTAGAATAAGCGAATCACGATATTTTGTTGGGCGAGTTGGTAAACATTCAATGGTAATAAACACAGCGCAAACAAGAAGACATGGACACGATAAAAGGAAGCTACAAAACAAGCAAGTAGCTAAGTGATCTGACGTGAACTATAATGGGCAAGGGAAGGCGGCAAACACGTCCTATTAACACTGTCGCATCCTACTATCAAAGGCTGCGTTCAAGCCTAGCCCCAATATTTGTCATGCCAGATTGCAGTGGTGATGATAAGAGCATCTTTTTGTCAGCATCTTAAGATAGGAAAGAGGGAAATTTCTATCGTTACGAGACGGAATTTCGGGACCTCCAGTACATATTTCTCCTCCAAAAGTGACTGTGTGGAGGTCGCAAAATCACGCCTACCACGATCTTAAGGACCACGTGCCGCAAATTATGAAACCCACGCATTTTTCTTTTTTTATTCGCAAGAAAAGTACAATATTTCAAAAAACAAGGAGGCTTAATTCATTGACCATCTTGTGAATGCCTCTTTTTTATTTCTTGACGCAGCATCTTTCGCACTTCGACTCTGATTCAAAATGTTTTCCGGTACATAAATATGCATTACGACCAACACAGCTCGTTCCGTCTTTGCTTAGGAAGTACCTGGTCAATCTGTAAACCTTGTTGCTAAAGTCTTCACTCCGATTGCAGGTATACTCGCATTGTTCGCAGCAGTCGCATTCATAAGCTCGATGAAAAAACGCTGTAAAAGAAGTTTGATTAGTTCAATGTTACATTTCAAATGTATATTTATATCAGGAGTAGCTGCTGTCTTGTGCAACAGATTGCTTCGACAAAGCATTTTTATTTATTTTTCTTTGCGTCTCAATAATTTCATCAATCCTCCTCCAAATAAAACAAACACGTATTCAACCCACATGTATAAATAAATTTAGGGCGTAAGTTATGAAATGAGAAATAAATTTTTAAGATTGCCTCAGCACGAGTGCGGGAGGGAAGAAACGAGGAGGCCAAAAGAAGTATTTATGTAAAAGTACTGCAGTGTATTTCCAGCAACTCTAAAACTGCAATTTGTTTTTAGGAATGCAATAAACTCCCATTAACAAAGGGTGTCACTCATAAAGACATAATTCGCTGTCGAATAATAGTGACTGCGTTTACAGTTGGCATTCAAGACCGTGATTAGGAGAGTGGGTGATTTGATTTAATCCAAATTACCTGTCATGTGCTCATTATATTAGGTGATGAGCTGCTGACGAATTACGAATAATGCTGGATGGTATAGAGCGAAAAAACCTCAAAGGCGAGTCTAAAAAACAGCACGCAGAAAACTGCAGTAACTTTTAGCAACCTCTAAAGAGGGCAGCCATTGAAGAGAGATATGAAAGTGGGGGAGGAGGCATGGAAACACATCTACTTTGGGCAGATGATAACTAAAATTTCTACACATCGAGCATCGAGGAACAGAACAACTAGAACAAGAAAAAATTATTGATTTGGTTTACAGGGTTTGACTAGTTCAGGATAGCCAAAAAGAAGGTGACTTTGAGGATTCTTGGGAAAACGTTTTCTACTTTGTGCAGTCTTCAATCCTGGCATAAGAAATATCAAAATATAGCTTTTTGAATGTTCTATCGTTGCCACGAAATCGGCGCACATTTTCATCAAGCCGCACGGCGCGAGGCCCGCGCGGCGTCGCGTGGAAAGCATGGAGAAAAAAAGGCCTCCTTCTCCGCGCGGGAGAGCGCATAGCTTTGTACGCGTTGCCCGGGGAGGACGGTGGTTCATCGGTCTGGAATCCGCCAGAAAATTCCAGAATCTTCTATGGGACCTAGCCAATGACGACGCGCGGCTCGACGGGAGCAAGAGAGAGCGCTCTAACCAGCGAAGCTAAGTGTGTGTGCGCGCTAGCTTTGGCGCGTGTTAACAGACAGACGCGGCGCGCCCTATTTAAAGAGACCGCGTCGCTTGTGCTGTCAGTCAGTCAGTCAGTCAGTCAGTCAGTCAGTCAGTCAGTCAGTCAGTCAGTCAGTCAGTCAGTCAGTCAGTCAGTCAGTCAGTCAGTCAGTCAGTCAGTCAGTCAGTCAGTCAGTCAGTCAGTCAGTCAGTCAGTCAGTCAGTCAGTCAGTCAGTCAGTCAGTCAGTCAGTCAGTCAGTCAGTCAGTCAGTCAGTCAGTCAGTCAGTCAGTCAGTCAGTCAGTCAGTCAGTCAGTCAGTCAGTCAGTCAGTCAGTCAGTCAGTCAGTCAGTCAGTCAGTCAGTCAGTCAGTCAGTCAGTCAGTCAGTCAGTCAGTCAGTCAGTCAGTCAGTCAGTCAGTCAGTCAGTCAGTCAGTCAGTCAGTCAGTCAGTCAGTCAGTCAGTCAGTCAGTCAGTCAGTCAGTCAGTCAGTCAGTCAGTCAGTCAGTCAGTCAGTCAGTCAGTCAGTCAGTCAGTCAGTCAGTCAGTCAGTCAGTCAGTCAGTCAGTCAGTCAGTCAGTCAGTCAGTCAGTCAGTCAGTCAGTCAGTCAGTCAGTCAGTCAGTCAGTCAGTCAGTCAGTCAGTCAGTCAGTCAGTCAGTTCGTCAGTGTTTTGCGATGTGCTCGCCTGTGCTTCGGCTGGACACCCGGGGGCTTGCCAGCAGAGGGTGATCCCTCTGCTGGCAAGCCCACGGACCTTCAAGGGAGCGGCGCTCGTCTCGTATGGCGGCCACATCGTGACTCTTGAGGCGTCGGACTGCAACAGTGCCCGGTGAACAATTTGGTGTTTGTTTATGTAACTCTCTCGTGTTTGATTTGTTGTAAAGCCTCTGTGTTATTGGATCATCCTGTAGTTGCATGCTTAGCGTTTGTATTCTGTGAACCTCTCGTCTGTTGTATTTCAAGTGATCTTGTGTATTCCTTTGTATAGTCTCTTGCTCTACATAAATTGTGTTTTGTTTGTTACTTCTGACTCCGATCATTACTCTGGTTTGAACCGGCGACAGCTGGGCACCAAACGGCCACCCCCTTCTGTCACTACTAGGTAGTTGAATTCCGGCTGAGCTTGCCACGCAGGACGAGGGCATCTCCTTCGCGACCGGAACAGCTACCCCCAGTCACTCTAAGGGTGTCTGGGAGTGTGCGCACCGTTAAGGGCGCATCGTTAATAATAGCCCCTAATTATTAACGGGTGACAACCGTAAATAGCAATATTATTGTCATAAGGGTTATATGTATACTTGAAAAACTCCTCAGTTCTGAATTTTCAAGAAATAATTTATTATCTCGAAAAAGCTTGATAATTTATAATGGAAATGGTAATAAAGACTGCCTTGTTATAAAAGTGACATAATGCCTGTTTTCTGAAACACATAGAGGTTAAAAATATCAAATTTTTCATCCTTGTTGTTTAACCTTATATGACTGAATCAAAACTGCTGACTGAAGATGATTAGAAACGATATTTTATGAAATATAATATTTCAATTATTCTGCTGCAAAATAAAGCTAATGGTACTTATTTACTTGGTGTTATGAATAGCATAAAAGTTTTGTTTACCTATACAAACGACACACACATATATATATATATATATATATATATATATATATATATATATATATATATATATATATATATATATATATATACCCTTGAAATCCTTCTGAAATTCCGCGAGAACGTATAGGGCTTCAATATAAAAAAAAAACAGAAGCATTAAAATATATCATGATGTAGAAAGAATGTTACACTGCCTCGTAAATTATAACAAATATTTTGTGCTTATGAGCACATTTTTATTTTAGTGCTCTTAGAAAAGAGTAGTCACAACTCCCATCCCGCAGTGGTTATTGGGAGTCTGGCAATCAAAATGCAATGATACGAATTACCAAGGAGCAAAAATTTTATATGGTAAACCTCATTTTGCAGAGGGGCTGTTCTCATAACGGCACTGATAGTTTGATAGCAAAAAGTTCGTTTTCAGTTTGGTCTTCGTGTATTCATAGCACCGCTCACAATTTTTTTCGTTTCTGAATATTTTGCGGCTAAAACTGGCACATATTCTGGCATGTTTTGTAGAGGGTAGCTACGTGCCATCTTATTTCTGATAAAAATTGACAAGCTGCTCTGGGAACTTTGCTCTGCAAGCTGGGTTATCAAACCGCACTCGATATTGCTGCCGTTCCAGAGGACCCACCTGTCATGCCTGATGAGCTTTCCTTGTTGCAGAAACGCTATCAAATGTTGGTGACACAAGAGGGAATAGAAATGAAGCAGCCGGTATTCAGACTGATGAAGTGTAACTGCTACACAGTGAGCTAAAGGCAAAGATATTAATTCCTTGGGTCCTTAGCTGGTCACTAGCTAATATTTATTTATGAACCCAGCCGATGTTGTAGCTAGCAAGGTTGTCTATAGACATTTTTCTGCGGCTAACATAAATAATCATAAAGGTTCTATGCTAATCACACCCGCACCCGTCGATAGCTATATATATATATATATATATATATATATATATATATATATATATATATATATATATATATAGGGGAAATGAGGGTGCTCGTTATAATACATGAAGGAAAGAAGCCAACAGTCGGCGAGGCCAAGGAAAGCGTTGGGGATGGTATTTTGTCTTTTTTTTAATGCTGTTACTTGGATAATCGCAGAAATTAGTAATGAAATCTGTTTAGGGGAAAGATAATTAAACACAAAGTAGAAGAAAAAACAACGTGCTGATGGTGGGAACGGAACCCACGACCTCTGAATATCGAGTCCGGTGCACTTCCAACTGAGCTACATTGGCCGCTGTCCCCCCTGCTACTTGCTTGGGTATTAATTGTTGTCTGTATACGAACCTTGAGAGTGTTCGCCAGCGCTACCCTCAGCCATAGCGGCTGACGTGGAACGTCCTTTGTTACCGCCAGCGTCACGTAAAACTTGATCAAGAGCGAGGGAGAAAGCGGTGCTAGAACCCTATTACGCGGCCGATGTAGCTAAGTTGGAAGAGCACCGGACGCGATATTCGGAGGTCGTGGGTTCGGTTCCCACCATCGGCACGTTGTTTGTTCTTCTACTTGTGTTTAATTATCTTTCCCCTAAACAGATTTCATTACTAATTTCTGCGATTTTACAAGTAGCAACATTAAAAAAAAAGACAAAGTACCATCCCCAACGCTTTCCTTGGCCTCACCGATTGTTGGCTTCTTTCTTTCATGTATTAAAACGAGCACCCTCATTTCCCCTTAATTGATCTGCTTGTAGCTTACGGGAGTCTCGGTTCTGGCAGTCTTGAAGCAATAGGTAGCGTAAGAGGGTTCTAGCACAGCTTTCGCCCTTGCTCTTGATCACGTTCTTCTTGACGCTGGCGTTAACAGAGGATGTTCCACGTCCGCCGCTATGGTTGAGGGTGGCGCTGGCGAACACACTCAAGGTTCGTATACAGACAACATAAATACCCAAGCAATTAGCAGGAGGGCCAGCCGTCGATGTAGCTCAGTTGGAAGAGCACCGGACGCGATATTCGGAGGTCGTGGGTTCGGTTCAATCCATCGGCACGTTGTTTTTTCTTCTACTTTGTGTTTAATTATTTTTCCCCTAAACAGATTTCATTACTAATTTCTGCGATTATCCAAGTAACAACATTAAAAAAAAGACATAAAGTACCATCCCCAACGCTTTCCTTGGCCTCGCCGACTGTTGGCTTCTTTCCTTCATGTATAATAACCAGTACCCTCATTTCCCCTTATTGATCTGCTTGTAGCTTACGGGGGTGTCGGTTCTGGCAGTCTTGAAGCCATCCCTATTGCAAAAACCAGTGCCACTGGGAGCCAGCGCCCCAGCGCCATACCTGATTATGGTCCCAGTATGACGCTGGACACTGGGCGCACTGGGACGCGGCATACTGGGACGCGGCATACTGGGACGCTCCGCGCTGGCGGCACTGTTCGCCCGGGAAAAAAAGGCGTGGGATAAAAATTAAAAAGTAAAAGGTAACGAAACAAGTTAGGTACATAAAAAAAACCTAAAAAAGTAAAAAAAAAATTAGTGCACCAAGCGTGCCTCGAACTAAGTCCCTAGCTACATACCAATCCCTAGCTCAGCACGCTAACCACTCGGCCAAGCCGAGAACTAGGTTTTCTATAAACATTTTTGCATTTTATGTCATGACCCGCATTTATAAGGTTGGGACTTCATGTTTCACAGTCTACAGGCCATTGCTACCGCTCTAACAATTGCAACTTCTTGATCATTTTAGCTTGCTGTCTGCTCTCACGACTTGCAACTAATGTTCTGGGTGCCTATGCGCGCTATTTTGTGCACTGGAATCATTTACACATGTGGAGTTTGACATCGCTGGCAAATTTGCCAACGCCGTCTCTTGGGTGGTGCACTGCTACCGTGGGCGTAATTTTCGCTGAACACGGAGCTTTAGTAGAAGCCTTCAAGGAAAAACGTGCCACCGAGCTTCAATACCGGCAAGCGCCGCAGCGATGACCCTAATTGCGTGTAACTAAACTTTATTTGTATGTAAACATTGCGGGAAGCGTTGCGATGACCGAGGGCTCGGCTGCTTGATACGCAGAGTAAGAAGGAGCGCGAAAGCTTGAGAAACACGCCAAATATTATGTATTACAAGCGCTGTATGTTGTTGCTTTTTCTCTCATGGACCCATCGCTCGGTAAACTACTCTCTTCCTCGTTTTAGTTTTTCTTTCTGCTGTTGATACTGGGCCGTGGTGCAGGCTACGCTCGCCTGCGATTGAGCCCGCATTGAACATTTTGGCAGTAATCATTGTGTTAGAGTGCCCTTAAGATCAGCTGTGAAGTTGCTTATGCATGGTAGCCCACATTATTCAATTCCAGCTTTAGTAGTGCGTTAATCGTCAGTCTGTCATGAGATCGAGGCGCGGCGATCGTTGTCGCTCTCGAAACGCTCGTAACGACCTATCGAAACATGGAAACTCTAGAAAAAAGATATTGCCTTTGTTTTCTTACAAATGCGCAACGACGTCGCAGCAAAAAGCGCTTGCTTGAACCATATTTTTCATATGCCCCCCGATGGTAGATTGAAAGTACGCTGTTGCCCTGTTGGCCCCTGAGGGATGCTACTCCGGCTGACGCCGCAGGCCGCACCGGCTATACACGATTTTACTGAGGGCGGCGGGGAAGGGAGGGGAGTACTCTCGAACCGAGTGCTTTTCCGGCTTCCCATGGTTGCCGACTGGCAGTGGGCTGTTACATCGCCATCGGTCACCGTGTTTTGCTTTCTGTTCGTGGCTCGAAGCGTGCGTGTGTCACCTCTTGCAGTTTTCCAGACTTTGCAAAACGAATGCTGCGATGCCGTTCACGGCTCGAACATCATCTGGTCAGCATTGTGTAGTCGTGGGTTGTGGAAACAACCAGCGCAAAAGGAAAAGGATCGCCGACAGTGCTTGCGCTAAGCATGCTGCGCCCAGGTCTCAGTGCGGGTGCGACATGTTCATATTGCACCGCTTTCCAGTCGACCCCGAGTTGAGTCGTCAGTGGACTTCGCTGGTCAACAGAAAGAATTTTTTCCCGAACACAAACTCGCGCGTCTGTTCCCTGCATTTCGTCGATGGCAAGCGAACGGAGCAAAACCCACTACCGATGCTAAATCTTGGCTACGAGCGAAAGGCAAGTACGAGGCTCTCTTTCTTTTGCGTGTGTAGTAATGCATGTAATTTGCTCATTGCAAGGCGGAGATGTTTAGTTTGCTGCATTTATGTACATGAAAGCGCGTACTTTTTTTACACTTTTTTTTTAAGCGATCACAAGACATGTGCGAAATGTGCTGGTTGTCCACAGATTGAACTTAAAACGCTGGCGAGAACGCAAAATTATAGCTTCATAACTTGACCATCTCCGCATGCGAATTACAAGAGCATGTTACGTTGTATTTGTTACAGGGGATCTACGGCGCGTTTTTTTTTATTGTTATTATTACGCGAACACCAGGCTTGTTATCGGCAGTGGTGCGAAATGTGCTGGTTGTGCACAGATTGAACTTAAAACGCTGGCGAGAACGCAAAATTATAGTTTCATAACTTGACTACCTCTGCATGCGAATTACATGAGCGTGTTACGTTGTAATCGTTACAGGTGATCTACGGCCGCAGACGCCTGATGCGCGATGACCATGGTCCACCACATGCCAAGTGCAAGGTCAGACTATTGAGTTTGTACAAGGAAATACTGAAACTCACTTTGCTTTCTTTGCGTTTTAGAGAAAAGATGTCCTCAGTGATGCCTCAACTGACTCATCTGACACAGAGCAGCTGACACCACAGCAGAATGTAAGAAATGCACTTTTATTATCATTTAACAACTGTGAGCTGCTCTACAGGAGTGAGCAGAAGTACAGACAGCAAACACAATGTTTAGAAAAAAAAAAACAATGCACTCCCACATGTTTGGCTCAAATAATTGCACAGCTTCAAACAACTTCACAGGATTAAAAAAAATATGGCATTGGTTACAAAGGCATTAAGTAAGACATTTGATACATTGGCAGGATTTAGGTATGCATCTATGCTGATAACATGATACAGCAGGAAAAGGAATTTGTGTAATGCACTGGCTTTTGAGCATGATTTTAGACCATCGAGCAGTTAGTTCCCCTCACAGTGTAGCATTTGTAGGGAAAGAAGTTTTCCTAAAAGAATTCAGTGTTGAAGAGGTCTAACGCAGATTGATGTCTGGAACACACATGTATGGTACACAAAAATGTATGTAACAATTCCCACCAGAATTTCCTCAGCAAACATGCTATTTTCTAGTGAAGCATGAAAAGTGTATGGAGAAGCGTGTTAAGCATCCCATGCTGAATTATTTTAATCCAAGGTTGCTGTTCAATGTATCATTACAGGTCTCATCTGACTCAGAGGATCCCATAGCAAGCCTCCCCTCAACCAGCAAACGCAATGTTAGTGTGCATTTTCTCTGATGCTTTGCACCATGTTGCAAAAATAGACTCACAACAAATGCACTTCTTTGTTAACAGGTTGTTTGTATTGAACATGACGCGTGCAGCCTGCCTTCCAACCATGAAGAGAGTGTAAGTATGCGTGATCTGAAGATTCCTGTGTGGCTAAGTTGTCATCTAATGCACTTTATTTCACAGGTCACCTGCAATGCTCAAGATGACTCTTCTACCAGCAGTGAACCAGATGTAAGCATGCATGCAAACATAAGAGGTACACAATATGCTGTAAGCCTGGAGCCTATTTTACCACTCTTGTGCTTGTCTGCAAGTAGTTTGCTTCTTGCAGCCTGTTTTCCAGTTATCTGTTCTCAATTCACTTGAAATTGCAACAACAGACTTACTACTTGCATTGTCTTAAAGAATGCATGTCAATTAAACTTGTTCTGCAGCAGTAAACTGCATATTAAGTAGCATGCTGTCTAAGCTTGCAAATGCCTTTTTCAGACAAAATGCTTGCCGTTCCACCTTCTCGCAACTCTCTCCGAAAGCTGATGCTGCCTCATCTCACCCGGACGATAGCTTTGAAGCAATGCTCGTGCAAACTTCACTTTTCCAACAACTAAGCCAACCTACAGTGGCTTGATTTGAACAGCGCAGCAGCAGAGAAATGCTTTAAATTTTTGCTATTCTTTTGCAATAGGTGGCTGTTGGAAACAGCAGTATGCCACAAGAGGAAAGAGAAAAGGTAACTTGCATGTAAATGTATTCTTGAAACAAGATACAAGTTTGTTTATTATTGCAGGTGGAGATGAACGACAACTCCACACAGTGGGAATGGGTGGAACCAGACCACACATATGCTTACACAGAACACGGTGCAAGCATTCCTCTTACGATGAGAAGCATTCTCTTTCAATACTTAACACCACAAGATGTGCATTTCTATACTGGTCTCCATGTTGATGCTTTCAACAAACTTGTTCTATTGTTGAGGGCCAATGGCACAAAAGCAACGGGAGTCTTGAGCTTAGAACAACAGCTGTTGCTCACACTTATGAGGCTCAGACTTGGACTCCTTTGTGGGGACCTTGCAAAAAGGTTCAACATTTCTGTCTCAACGGTGTCAACAATATTCTCAAGTATGTTGTCCAACTTGGCTAAAGTAATGGAAGACGTAGTGGTTTGGCTGCCTCGGTCAGTAGTGTATGACAGTATGCCAGATAGCTTTGCCAAGAATGGCTACGACCGCACAACGTGCATATTTGACTGCACGGAGGCATGGCTGCAAAGGCCAAGAAAATTAATGGCTAGGGCGCAGAGCTACAGCGCATATAAAGGAGCAAATACTATAAAGTTTTTGACCGTCATTGCTCCCAATGGCCTCATCATGTTTGTATCAGATGTATTTGGCGGTAGAGCCTCTGATAAGTACATTGTTCGGAAGTGTGGTGTGGAGGACTATTTACTGCCAGGTGATGAAATTATGGCAGATCGCGGATTCAAGCTCGAGCCACATCTCGAAGCACAAGGAATCCGCATGAATGTGCCGGCCTTCACCAAAGGTATGTAGACTGTTTTCTATATTTCACCTCTGGTTTTCTAATAATTCTCATAGTTTTTTTTTATCTTTGCTTTCAGGAAAGAGCCAACTTTCTGAACAAGAAGTGACCAAAACCAGGCGAATTGCCTCACTGCGCATCCATGTAGAACGTGCGATTAATCGGATAAAGACGTACCGAATTTTTAAGCAACCTTTAGCTATCAAGTCAAGGAAGCACATTAACATGATGGTTTTTGTGTGTGCCGGGCTATGCAACTTGAAGGGCCCTCTGATAAAAGACAAGAATAAGGATTGAACTGTGATCCCTACATTGTTAGGCTTTGACACAATTATTGCAAATCATGCACATGAAGTAGAAAATGCACTAAAAAAAGACATGACCAACATTGCACAGTACAATAAACTGCTGAGGATCGCAGAGATCACATTGCAATGAGGAAGTTTCTACTGTGTGTGTTTCTTAAAAGAAAGGCAGCTTATCAACTTGGTTATATCCACTGTGCCAGAGCAGTCTTGTCAATTAGCCCGGACCTGTTTTACCTGGGTTAACCCATATGTCCTTCACACTGATGTCTCTGGCAGGTGGTACTTCGGAGGTGACATGGCCAGGCTCTACTTGGTCGTCGCACTGTGCGACATTATGAGACCGCAACATGTACAGAGTAGCAGGAGCTCGGGCACTCATTTGTGATGGGAGGGTGGGAATCAGCTTCACAGATCCTTGGATCTCGTAAGACATGTTACCCATAGGCCACACAGGTACATCTGTACGGCTTGGTTAAAGTGGGGCTTTACATCTGTGCCAACTGGTCTTTCAAGTAATGGGATTGCTTACATTTTATAAGTATATGAGAGATAATAGAGGCATAAAATAACAGAGTAGCAGTTAAGCGAGTATCAAATTGTATGTACATAATCGAGGAGCTGCAAATGGGAGCCATTAACGCTGTCCCGTCATACCCTTAAATGGTAGATAGTCAAAGCTGCCTTGAAATGACAGCCAGCCCTGCTGCCTGCTTTTACAGCTTAGGCACTATTATGCTCTGAAAAAAGCTTTCAAGGGTATCAACATGGGTCTCCATGAACCCTTCATCTTTCTGAATTGGAATCAAAACTCCACCTTGATCCACATGCAAGTACAAGTAGCAAACAGTGCTTCCCACCAGGTTTAGGTGCAGCTGCGCTTGAACCTGGTAGTAGTATTTATGAGATGTCTTCAGTCTACCTGCTGCATCTAAACAAAAATCTGTTTTGCTTTGCCCTTCCTTAATTATTTCACTTGGATGCGTGTTCCGTAAGCTGTACAGGCATTTCACTTCCAAAAGTGCCGTGGGGTGGCAATCGCAGTACAACAAACCATCTGGACTGCAGCCAAGATAGGGATAGTCTGGATGTATCATAAGGCCACAATCCTCAAGCCTGCCATTTGTATGCTTTGCCTTGAAACCAGCTAGAGCACGCTCTTTTGCAACGGGCTCACAGTTAATGCCATACCGCATGGCAGGGCTGGTTATGCTGTTAGCATTAAGTAGTCTCTTTAATAGAGCAGTGCAGTTTAAGCGCTTCGAGCGACAAACATCTTTAAATACTGAAGCAGTTATTCTTCCCTTTCGATGCAAAAACCACGCAGAGCAGTGTCTTTGCTGTCTTGTGGCAGCTTCAATTTTTTCTGCTGTGGTCAACGCAATACTAATCCTTTTAACCACTTGCTCACTTCCGACTGGAGTTCCAAACTGGAGGCTGCAGAGCGGTCTTTCAAAAGTAATTTCAAAGTCTCCCAGAGGCTGTTTCAGCTCCACGTTGTTAAGTGGCTCTTCACTGTTCTTTGATGGCTGGCAGGCAACCTGAAAACAATGTCTTCGTTAGTCTAGTGATAATTTTTATTAATAAATGCAAAGCATCTAAGTGAAAGACTGATTTTGACAGTTAAAGCAGCAATCAAAGGGTCATAACATTATTTGTCGGTTTGCAGACTGCGGGAAAGCTGTATTATTTTACTGTAAATAAGGAGCTTCCAAGCCTGCCAAACTGCATTCAGCAGTGGGCTTGAGATCATTACTAAAATTGCACTCCAATTTGAAATAAAGTAACAAGCACTTAAGTTATGTCCATGCATGACTAAGGCTCATGCACTTTTGTGTCATTACCTTTTCTGAATGACCTGGAACCTGTACCCTCTGGACAGTTGCTGGTGCCATAATGGGCTGCTTGCTCTTTCTGGTAGCTGTCAGTGTCTGGTGAAGGAGGGTGCCTGCACATGAAACCACACAATGCTTAGTAGCCAGTTTCATTTCATGAGAGGCATGCTCATGAACTTGCACCTGCATATATTACAGTCATTGTACTGCCTTCACTTCCAAAAATGAAACAGTGCAACAAGGACGAGAAAGAGAATGGATGGGCACAGTGTTCACTTGTAACTGTAGTGATCAAAGGAGTGAAAATTAGGTTCTGATGACACAAACGCTAATATATCTCCAATTTAATAAAATTTGACTGAAGCGTGTAACTAGCACATTTCAGGGTTCGTAAACTAAATTTGGCCAATCAACTTAACATGACACATTCCCAAAATGTTGATCCCTTTTACTCTTACCGAACTATTTGTTAATATGTTCCATTTTAGTTTATCTGTACAGCATATAGCTTCACTGCACATATAGCTTTCATATAAAATGCAATCACCTCTTTTTAAGGAGCACCGCAATGCCCAGCGGGTAGCTTTTTTTTTTTTTTTTTTTTTTTTTTACATGAAAAGCAGGGTTCTTTCTCTCCTAGGAGTATACAAACAAATAAAATCTTACCAGCCAGCCAGAGTACTCAAGAGTGGTTTCCCTTCACTTAAAAGGGAATTAAAATTTTGCTACTGGTGTCCTGTATCGCTGATAATAAAAAACTTATTAGCCACACACCCATTAAGAGGAATATGCTTAGATTCAGAAAAAGATTTTATGGTGAATGTATGCTCGCAAACAGATTCTTCATGGTGAGAAGATTAACATTTGCTCCATTTCTGAAAATGATGACTGCCTATTACAAACTGAGAGGCAAACTCATTCCATGCTGTACAAATGCTCTATTTTTTTTCAATCAGTATTTACTTGAGTAGGCACTGCACTTGTCTGTGCATTGTTTGTAGTACTCATTGTGCTGTTGAATTTCTAGGAATGAATGCCAGTGATATTGACCAGTTTGCCCCTTCATTGTTGCAAAGCCTTACTCATCCTAACACGACAATTAACAATGTTACCTGATATTGACGAGCAACAAGGCACAGTTATAACACCAGTAGTCAGCTTATTTAACATGGATATGTGTCATCTCAACAGCACTTACCAGGAACATTGAAAAGCTTGCCATATGGTGACTTCTCAACATGGCCCATGAGTTCTTCTTTGTTCGAAAAATGTTTAATCTTTCGGGTCGGCCTTGGGTCGTGTGTGCTTACGGGGTCCACCGTTGATCTTTTAAGTTTAAAAGTCATAGAATTGAGGAGAGCCGGCTCAACATTTCTTTTCGTACCTCGATTCCATGCCGCTGCCTTATCGGTGCAAGAGCTGCCGGTGATTCCTAGCTGGACGCCCATCTCCAGCTTCCACAACAGGGCGCCAACATGGCTACAAACTCGTGCCTTTCCAGCCATACACGAGCAGCCAGCTGTGACCACTTGTCCCTCTTTTCGTAAACAGGCCCATGACAACCATGGCCTTTTGTTAACTGCCTGTGAAGGACGTATATCTGCCTTCACATATACGATATTAGGAGCTGCTTCATGGCTCAGCACCTGGCCCACCCAGCCACACTGTAGCTGATTGTAGGATTCGAGGCTTTTGTATGCCTCTGCCTCTTTTAGGTCACAGGCCTTCATTCTAATTAAATAGCACACAATATGAGCACTTGTTATGTCCGGCCATAATTTGGTGTCATCAGTCCATTGCTGAACAAACAGAGGATGAATATGGGTGCCACCATCTGAAAAAAAAAATTAAAGGTTATTAATATACAGATACCTGCAAAGGCCCGCACATATGCAACCACAGCCGCAGCTCAATTGTATATTAGTACGGTCATGAGTTCGACATATCTTGGAGTTGTTTCTGCCTCCTCAAAACTGCAACTGTTGCAAAAAAAAAAAAAAAAAAGAAACGGTTCCTTGCCTGAATACAAGGCACACAAACCTAATCGGTCGCGCAAAGGCGACAGGAGCTGCCAATCGTACGCACATTTAGATCACTAGGCAGACTATCAACCAGCATTTACTTTCACACATCATCATACATACTGCTCTTACAACCAGACACGGTAGTGTAGTCAGCGCAAGAAAGCGTGGAGTCATCCCATCTAGTCCTTTTCAATTTCACATTTCATGGTACGGCGAGTATTTTCACAATATAAAGGCACGGATACGCAAGACGAAGGTTACCACAAGAGCACGCGTAGTGACCAAGCTAGCTCGGATAAACTATTAGGAAAAAATTACGCGTAGTAGCGCAGTACATATGAAATGCGGCCGAAGATAAACTGTGCGCGGGCTGTCGGAAGTGCGGAACGCTAACTCATCAATGTCGCTCAGGAAAGCGCAGTTAGCTCCGACGACGCCATCGTCTTTCTTTCCATTGAATGTCAGGTGACCCGTAGCAAACACAAACCGCAGCACGTCAGCTAACCGCTAACAAAAAGTGCTTACTTTCAGTATTTTAGTAGTAAGCAGCAGTGACACTCACCGATTATGATCGTTTGCTCCGTCGATACAGTAGCTGCCGGCTGGCTGCTTGGACCACCGCCGCTTGCTGCCGCTTGCGCCATAGAGCACGCAAACGGTTGCGGTTTTTAGCTAACCGCTGCTATGTTTTTGTATTTGGGTTGCCAGCAGATGCTTGCAGGTTCGCGCGTTTCGCTCCGGCCACGGTTTCAGAGGTATCGCAGTATCACGAAGCAGCCCCACATACAATACGCAGCCCCAGTAACAGCCCGTAATGGCGGCGACGCTACGCGGCGCTGGAATCTAGCAATATGGCGGACTCCAGGTATCGAAACTAAAATTGTGTATACTGGGGCACTGGGACCAGTGCGGCCCAGCGCGCATACAGCGCTTCTCCCAGTGCATCGCGGATGCCAGCGACACACCCAGCGTCAAAAGTCTAATCCCAGCGCTTTTCTCCCATCGCACCAGTGCAGCCAGTGTCTTCCCGTTACTGCTCCAGTGAATATCGCAGACCTCCAGCGTGCCCAGCAGATCCAGTGCAAAACCAGCGCGAAAATCTTACTGGTTTCGCACTGGAGACGCTGGTTTTTGCAATAGGGATAGGTAGCGTAAGAGGGTTCTAGCACAGCTTTCGCCCTCGCTGTTGATCACGTTCTACGTAACGCTGGCGGTAACAAAGGACGTTCCGCGTCCGCCGCTATGGTTGAGGGTGGCGCTGGCTAACACTCTCAAAGTTCGTATACAGTCAACATAAATACCCAAGCAAGTAGCAGGGGGGACAGCGGCCGATGTAGCTGAGTTGGAAGAGCACCGGACGCGATATTCGGAGGTCGTGGGTTCGGTTTCCACCATCGGCACATTGTTTTTTCTTCTACTATGTGTTTAATTATCTTTCCCCTAAACAGATTTGATTACTAATTTCTGCGAATATCCAAGAAACAACTTAAAAAAAAGACAAAGTACTATCCCCAACGCTTTCCTTGGCCTCACCGACGTTAGGCTTCTTTCCGTCATGTATTAAAACGAGCACCCTCATTTCCCCTAATTGATCTGCTTGTAGCTTACGGGGGTCTCGGTTCTGGCAGTCTTGAAGCAATAGGTAGCGTAAGAGGGTTCTAGCACGGCTTTCGTCCTCGCTCTTGATCACATTCTTCGTGACGCTGGCGTTAACAGAGGATGTTCCACGTCCGCCGATATGGTTGAGGGTGGCGCTGGCGAACACACTCAAGGTTCGTATACAGACAACATAAATATCCAAGCAATTAGCAGGAGGGCCAGCGGTCAATGTAGCTCAGTTGGAAGAGCACCGGACGCGATATTCGGAGGTCGTGGGTTCGGTTCAAACCATCGAGACGTTGTTTTTTCTTCTACTTTGTGTTTAATTATCTTTCCCCTAAACAGATTTCATTACTAATTTCTGCGATTATCCAAGTAACAACATTAAAAACAAGACATAAAGTACCATCCCCAACGTTTTCCTTGGCCTCGCCGAATGTTGGCTTCTTTCCTTCATGTATATTAACGAGCACCCTCATTTCCCCTTAATTGATCTGCTTGTAGCTTACGGGGGTCTTGGTTCTGGCAGTCTTGAAGCCATAGGTAGCGTAAGAGGGTTCTAGCACAGCTTTCGCCCTCGCTCTTGATCACGTTCTACGTGACGCAGGCGGTAACCAAGGACGTTCCACGTCCGCCGCTATGGTTGAGGGTGGCGTTGGCGAACACTCTCAAGGTTCGTATATAGACAACATAAATACTGAAGCAAGTAGCAGGGGGACAGCGGCCGATGTAGCTCGGTTGGAAGAGCACCGGACGCGAAATTCGGAGGTCGTGGGTTTGGTTCCCACCATCGGCGGGTTGTTTTTTTCATCTACTTTGTGTTTAATTATCTTTCCAATAAACAGATTTCACTACTAATTTCTGCGATTATCCAAGTAACAACATTAAAAAAAAAGACATAAAGTACCATCCCCAAAGCTTTCCTTGGCCTTGCCGACTGTTGGCCTTTTTCCTTCATGTATTATAACGAGCACACTCATTTCCCCTTAATTGATCTGCTTGTAGCTTACGGGGGTCTCGGTTCTGGCATTCTTGAAGAAATAGGTAACGTTAGAGGGTTCTAGCACAGCTTTCGCCCTCTCTCTTGATCACGTTCCACGTGACGCTGGCGGTAACAAAGGACGTTCCACGTCCGCCGCTGTGGTTGAGGGTGGCGCTGGCGAACACTCTCAAGGTTCGTATACAGACAACATAAATACCCAAGCAAGTAGCAGGGGGGACAGCGGCCGATGTGGCTCAGTTGGAAGAGCACCGGACGCGATATTCGGGGGTCGTGGGTTCGGTTTCCACCATCGGCACATTCTTTTTTCTTCTACTTTGTGTTTAATTATCTTTCCCCTAAAGAGATTTCATTACTAATTTCTGCGATTATCCAAGTAACAACATTAAAAAAAGACAGCATGTACCATCCCCAACGATTTCCTTGGCCTCGCCGGCTGTTGGCTTCTTTCTTTCATGTATTATAACGAGCACCCTCATTTTCCCTTAATTGATCTGCTTGTAGCTTACGGGGGTCTCGGTTCTGGCAGTCTTGAAGCCATAGGTAGCGTAAGAGGGTTCAGGCGCAGCTTTCGCCCTCGCTCTTGGTCACGTTCTACGTTACGCTGGCGGTCACAACGGACTTTCCACGTCCGCCGCTATGGTTGTGGGTGGCGCTGGCGAACACTCTCAAGGTTCGTATACAGACAACATAAATACCCAAGCAAGTAGCAGGGGAGACAGCGGCCGATGTAGCTCAGTTGGAAGAGCACCGGACGCGATATTCGGAGGTCGTAGGTTTGGTTCCCACCATCGGCGCATTGTTTTTTCTTCTACTTTGTGTTTAATTTTCTTTCCTCTAAACAGATTTCATTACTAATTTCTGCGATTATCCAAGTAACAACAATAAAAAAAAGACATAAAGTACCATCCCCAAAGCTTTCCTTGGCGTCGCCAACTGTTGACCTTTTTCCTTTATGTATTATAACGAGCACCCTCATTTCCCCTTAATTCATCTGCTTGTAGCTTACGGTGGTCACGGTTCTGGCAGTCTTGAAGCCATAGGTAGCGTAAGAAGGTTCTAGCACAGCTTTCGCCCTCGCTCTTGATCACGTTCTACGTGACGCTGGCGGTAACAAAGGATGTTCCACGTCCGCCGCTATGGTTGAGGGTGGCGCTGGCGTACACTCTCAAGGTTCGTATACAGACAACATAAATACCCAAGCAAGTAGCAGGGGGGACAGCGGCCGATGTGGCTCAGTTGGAAGAGCACCGGACGCGATATTCGGGGCTCGTGGGTTCGGTTTCCACCATCGGCACATTGTTTTTTCTACTACTTTGTGTTTAATTATCTTTCCCCTAAATAGACTTCAGTACTAATTTCTGCGATTATCCAAGTAACAACAATAAAAAATGGCATAAAGCACCATCCCCAACGCTTTCCTTGGCCTCGCCGACTGTTGGCTTCTTTCCTTCATGTATTATAACGAGCACACTCATTTCCCCTTAATTGATCTGCTTGTAGCTTACGGGGGTCTCGGTTCTGGCAGTCTTGAAGCCATAGGTAGCGTAAGAGGGTTCTAGCACAGCTTTCGCCCTCGCTCTTGATCACGTTCTACGTGTCGCAGGCGGTAACAAAGGACGTTCCACGTCCGCCGCTATGGTTGAGGGTGGCGCTGGCGAACACTCTCAAGGTTCGTATACAGACAACATAAATACCCAAGCAAGTAGCAGGGGGGACAGCGGCCGATGTAGCTCAGTTGGAAGAGCATTGGACGCGATATTCGGATGTCGTGGGTTCGGTTTCCACCATCGGCACATTCTTTTTTCTTCTACTTTGTGTTTAATTATCTTTCCCCTAAAGAGATTTCATTACTAATTTCTGCGATTCTCCAAGTAACAACAATAAAAAAAAGACATAAAGTACCATCCCCAAAGCTTTCCTTGGCCTCGCCAACTGTTGACCTTTTTCCTTCATGTATTATAACGAGCACCCTCATTTCCCCTTAATTGATCTGCTTGTAGCTTACGGGGGTCTCGGTTCTGGCAGTCTTGAAGCAATAGGTAGCGTAAGAGGGTTCTAGCACAGCTTTCGCCCTTGCTCTTGATCACGTTCTTCGTGACGCTGGGGTTAACAGAGGATGTTCCACGTCCGCCGCTATGGTCGAGGGTGGCGCTGGCGAACACTCTCAAGGTTCGTATACAGACAACATAAATACCCAAGCAAGTAGCAGGGGGGACAGCGGCCGATGTGGCTCAGTTTTAAGAGCACCGGACGCGATATTCGGGGGTCGTGGGTTCGGTTTCCACCATCGGCACATTGTTTTTTCTTCTACTTTGTGTTTAATTATCTTTCCCCTAAACAGATTTCATTACTAATTTCTGCGATTATCCAAGTAACAACATTAAAAAAAGACAAAGTACCATCCCCAACGTTTTCCTTGGCCTCGCCGACTGTTGGCTTCTTTCCTTCATGTATTATAACGAGCACACTCATTTCCCCTTAATTGATCTGCTTGTAGCTTACGGGGGTCTCGGTTCTGGCAGTCTTGAAGCCATAGGTAGCGTAAGAGGGTTCTAGCAAAGCTTTCGCCCTCGCTCTTGATCACGTTCTACGTGTCGCAGGCGGTAACAAAGGACGTTCCACGTCCGCCGCTATGGTTGAGGGTGGCGCTGGCGAACACTCTCAAGGTTCGTATACAGACAACATAAATACCCAAGCAAGTAGCAGGGGGGACAGCGGCCGATGTAGCTCAGTTGGAAGAGCATTGGACGCGATATTCGGATGTCGTGGGTTCGGTTTCCACCATCGGCACATTCTTTTTTCTTCTACTTTGTGTTTAATTATCTTTCCCCTAAAGAGATTTCATTACTAATTTCTGCGATTCTCCAAGTAACAACAATAAAAAAAAGACATAAAGTACCATCCCCAAAGCTTTCCTTGGCCTCGCCAACTGTTGACCTTTTTCCTTCATGTATTATAACGAGCACCCTCATTTCCCCTTAATTGATCTGCTTGTAGCTTACGGGGGTCTTGGTTCTGGCAGTCTTGAAGCAATAGGTAGCGTAAGAGGGTTCTAGCACAGCTTTCGCCCTTGCTCTTGATCACGTTCTTCGTGACGCTGGCGTTAACAGAGGATGTTCCACGTCCGCCGCTATGGTCGAGGGTGGCGCTGGCGAACACTCTCAAGGTTCGTATACAGACAACATAAATACCCAAGCAAGTAGCAGGGGGGACAGCGGCCGATGTGGCTCAGTTTTAAGAGCACCGGACGCGATATTCGGGGGTCGTGGGTTCGGTTTCCACCATCGGCACATTGTTTTTTCTTCTACTTTGTGTTTAATTATCTTTCCCCTAAACAGATTTCATTACTAATTTCTGCGATTATCCAAGTAACAACATTAAAAAAAAGACATAAAGTACCATCCCCAACGTTTTCCTTGGCCTCGCCGACTGTTGGCTTCTTTCCTTCATGTATAATAACGAGCACCCTCATTTCCCCTTAATTGATCTGCTTATAGCTTACGGGGGCCTTGGTTCTGGCAGTCTTGAAGCCATAGGTAGCGTAAGAGGGTTCTAGCACAGCTTTCGCCCTCGCTCTTGATCACGTTCTACGTGACGCAGGCGGTAACCAGGGACGTTCCACGTCCGCCGCTATGGTTGAGGGTGGCGCTGGCGAACACTCTAAGGTTCGTATACAGACAACATAAATACCCAAGCAAGTAGCAGCGGGGACAGCGGCCGATGTAGCTCAGTTGGAAGAGCGACGGACGCGATATTCGGGGGTCGTGGGTTCGGTTTCCACCATCGGCACATTGTTTTTTCTTCTACTTTGTGTTTAATTATCTTTCCCCTAAACAGATTTCATTACTAATTTCTGCGATTATCCAAGTAACAACATTAAAAAAAGACATAAAGTACCATCCCCAACGTTTTCCTTGGCCTCGCCGACTGTTGGCTTCTTTCCTTCATGTATAATAACGAGCACCCTCATTTCCCCTTAATTGATCTGCTTGTAGCTTACGGTGTCTCGGTTCTGGCATTCTTGAAGCCATAGGTAGCGTAAGAAGGTTATAGCACAGCTTTCGCCCTCGCGCTTCATCACGTTCTACGTGACGCTGGCGGTAACAAAGGACGGTCCACGCCCGCCGCTATGGTTGACGGTGGCACTGGCGAACACTCTCAAGGTTCGTATACAGACAACATAAATACCCAAGCAAGTAGCAGGGGGGACAGCGGCCGATGTGGCTCAGTTGGAAGAGCACCGGACGCGATATTCGGGGGTCGTGGGTTCGGTTTCCACCATCGCACATTGTTTTTTCTTCTACTACTTTGTATTTAATTATCTTTCCGCTAAATAGATTTTATTACTAATTTCTGCGATTATCCAAGTAACAACAATAAAAAATGGCATAAAGCACCATCCCCAACGCTTTCCTTGGCCTCGCCGACTGTTGGCTTCTTTCCTTCATGTATTATAACGAGCACCCTCATTTCCCCTTAATTGATATGCTTGTAGCTTACGGGGGTCTCGGTTCTGGCAGTCTTGAAGCCATAGGTAGCGTAAGAGGGTTCTAGCCCAGCTTTCGCCCTCGCTCTTGATCACATTCTACGTGACGCAGGCGGTAACAAAGGACGTTCCACGTCCGCCGCTATGGTTGAGGGCTGCGCTGGCGAACACTCTCAAGGTTCGTATACAGACAACATAAATACCCAAGCAAGTAGCAGGGGGGACAGCGGCCGATGTAGCTCAGTTGGAAGAGCACCGGACGCGATATTCGGAGGTCGTAGGTTTGGTTCCCACCATCGGCGCATTGTTTTTTCTTCTACTTTGTGTTTAATTTTCTTTCCTCTAAACAGATTTCATTACTAATTTCTGCGATTATCCAAGTAACAACAATAAAAAAAAGACATAAAGTACCATCCCCAAAGCTTTCCTTGGCGTCGCCAACTGTTGACCTTTTTCCTTTATGTATTATAACGAGCACCCTCATTTCCCCTTAATTCATCTGCTTGTAGCTTACGGTGGTCACGGTTCTGGCAGTCTTGAAGCCATAGGTAGCGTAAGAAGGTTCTAGCACAGCTTTCGCCCTCGCTCTTGATCACGTTCTACGTGACGCTGGCGGTCACAACGGACGTTCCACGTCCGCCGCTATGGTTGTGGGTGGCGCTGGCGAACACTCTCAAGGTTCGTGTACAGACAACATAAATACACAAGCAAGTAGCAGCGGGGACAGCGGCCGATGTAGCTCAGTTGGAAGAGCACCGGACGCGATATTCGGAGGTCGTGGGTTCGGTTCCCACCATCGGCACGTTGTTTGTTCTTCTACTTTGTGTTTAATTATCTTTCCCCTAAACAGATTTCATTACTAAATTCTGCGATTATCCAAGTAACAACATTAAAAAAAAAGACATAAAGTACCATCCCCAACGCTTTCCTTGGCCTCGCCGACTGTTGGCTTCTTTCCTTCATGTATAATAACGAGCACCCTCATTTCCCCTTAATTGATCTGCTTGTAGCTTACGGGGGCCTTGGTTCTGGCAGTCTTGAAGCCATAGGTAGCGTAAGAGGGTTCTAGCACAGCTTTCGCCCTCGCTCTTCATCACGTTCTACATGACGCAGGCGGTAACCAGGGACGTTCCACGTCCGCCGCTATGGTTGAGGGTGGCGCTGGCGAACACTCTAAGGTTCGTGTACAGACAACATAAATACACAAGCAAGTAGCAGCGGGGACAGCGGCCGATGTAGCTCAGTTGGAAGAGCACCGGACGCGATATTCGGAGGTCGTGGGTTCGGTTCCCACCATCGGCACGTTGTTTGTTCTTCTACTTTGTGTTTAATTATCTTTCCCCTAAACAGATTTCATTACTAATTTCTGCGATTATCCAAGTAACAACATTAAAAAAAAAGACATAAAGTACCATCCCCAACGCTTTCCTTGGCCTCGCCGACTGTTGGCTTCTTTCCTTCATGTATTATAACGAGCACCCTCATTTCCCCTTAATTGATCTGCTTGTAGCTTACGGTGTCTCGGTTCTGGCATTCATGAAGCCATAGGTAGCGTTAGAGGGTTCTAGCACAGCTTTCGCCCTCGCGCTTCATCACGTTCTACGTGACGCTGGCGGTAACAAAGGACGTTCCACGCCCGCCGCTATGGTTGAGGGTGGCGCTGGCGAACACTCTCAAGGTTCGTATACAGACAACATAAATGTCCACGCAAGTAGCAGGGGGGACAGCGGCCGATGTAGCTCAGTTGGAAGAGCACCGAACGCGATATTCGGGGGTCGTGGGTTCGGTTTCCACCATCGGCACATTGTTTTTTCTTCTACTTTGTGTTTAATTATCTTTCCGCTAAACAGATTTTATTACTAATTTCTGCGATTATCCAAGTAACAAAAATAAAAAATGGCATAAAGCACCATCCCCAACGCTTTCCTTGGCCTCGCCGACTGTTGGCTTCTTTCCTTCATGTATTATAACGAGCACCCTCATTTCCCCTTAATTGATATGCTTGTAGCTTACGGGGGTCTCGGTTATGGCAGTCTTGAAGCCATAGGTAGCGTAAGAGGGTTCTAGCCCAGCTTTCGCCCTCGCTCTTGATCACATTCTACGTGACGCAGGCGGTAACAAAGGACGTTCCACGTCCGCCGCTATGGTTGAGGGTGGCGCTGGCGAACACTCTCAAGGTTCGTATACAGACAACATAAATGTCCACGCAAGTAGCAGGGGGGACAGCGGCCGATGTAGCTCAGTTGGAAGAGCACCGAACGCGATATTCGGAGGTCGTGGGCTCGGTTTCCACCATCGGCACATTCTTTTTTCTGCTACTTTGTGTTTAATTATCTTTCCCCTAAAGAGATTTCATTACTAATTTCTGCGATTATCCAAGTAACAACATTAAAAAAAAGACAGAATGTACCATCCCCAACGATTTCCTTGGCCTCGCTGGCTGTTGGCTTCTTTCCTTCATGTATTATAACGAGCACCCTCATTTCCCCTTAATTGATCTGCTTGTAGCTTACAGGGGTCTCGGTTCTGGCAGTCTTGAAGCCATAGGTAGCGTAAGAGGGTTCTAGCGCAGCTTTCGCCCTCGCTCTTGATCACGTTCTACGTTACGGTGGCGGTAACAAAGGACGTTCCACGTCCGCCGCTATGGTTGTGGGTGGCGCTGGCGAACACTCTCAAGGTTCGTATACAGACAACATAAATACGCAAGCAAGTAGCAGGGGGGACAGCGGCCGATGTAGCTCAGTTGGAAGAGCACCGGACGCGATATTCGGAGGTCGTGGGTTTGGTTCCCACCGTCGGCGCGTTGTTTTTTCTTCTACTTTGTGTTTAATTATCTTTCCTCTAAACAGATTTCATTACTAATTTCTGCGATTATCAAGTAACAAAAATAAAAAAAAGACATAAAGTACCATACCCAAAGCTTTCCTTGGCCTCGCCGACTGTTGGCTTCTTTCCTTCATGTATAATAACGAGCACCCTCATTTCCCCTTAATTGATCTGCTTGTAGCTTACGGGGGCCTTGGTTCTGGCAGTCTTGAAGCCATAGGTAGCGTAAGAGGGTTCTAGCACAGCTTTCGCCCTCGCTCTTGATCACGTTCTACGTGACGCAGGCGGTAACCAGGGACGTTCCACGTCCGCCGCTATGGTTGAGGGTGGCGCTGGCGAACACTCTAAGGTTCGTATACAGACAACATAAATACACAAGCAAGTAGCAGCGGGGACAGCGGCCGATGTAGCTCAGTTGGAAGAGCACCGGACGCGATATTCGGAGGTCGTGGGTTCGGTTCCCACCATCGGCACGTTGTTTGTTCTTCTACTTTGTGTTTAATTATCTTTCCCCTAAACAGATTTCATTACTAATTTCTGCGATTATCCAAGTAACAACATTAAAAAAAAGACATAAAGTACCATCCCCAACGCTTTCCTTGGCCTCGCCGACTGTTGGCTTCTTTCCTTCATGTATTATAACGAGCACCCTCATTTCCCCTTAATTGATCTGCTTGTAGCTTACGGTGTCTCGGTTCTGGCATTCTTGAAGCCATAGGTAGCGTTAGAGGGTTCTAGCACAGCTTTCGCCCTCGCGCTTCATCACGTTCTACGTGACGCTGGCGGTAACAAAGGACGTTCCACGCCCGCCGCTATGGTTGAGGGTGGCGCTGGCGAACACTCTCAAGGTTCGTATACAGACAACATAAATGTCCACGCAAGTAGCAGGGGGGACAGCGGCCGATGTAGCTCAGTTGGAAGAGCACCGAACGCGATATTCGGGGGTCGTGGGTTCGGTTTCCACCATCGGCACATTGTTTTTTCTTCTACTTTGTGTTTAATTATCTTTCCGCTAAACAGATTTTATTACTAATTTCTGCGATTATCCAAGTAACAAAAATAAAAAATGGCATAAAGCACCATCCCCAACGCTTTCCTTGGCCTCGCCGACTGTTGGCTTCTTTCCTTCATGTATTATAACGAGCACCCTCATTTCCCCTTAATTGATATGCTTGTAGCTTACGGGGGTCTCGGTTATGGCAGTCTTGAAGCCATAGGTAGCGTAAGAGGGTTCTAGCCCAGCTTTCGCCCTCGCTCTTGATCACATTCTACGTGACGCAGGCGGTAACAAAGGACGTTCCACGTCCGCCGCTATGGTTGAGGGTGGCGCTGGCGAACACTCTCAAGGTTCGTATACAGACAACATAAATGTCCACGCAAGTAGCAGGGGGGACAGCGGCCGATGTAGCTCAGTTGGAAGAGCACCGAACGCGATATTCGGAGGTCGTGGGCTCGGTTTCCACCATCGGCACATTCTTTTTTCTGCTACTTTGTGTTTAATTATCTTTCCCCTAAAGAGATTTCATTACTAATTTCTGCGATTATCCAAGTAACAACATTAAAAAAAAGACAGAATGTACCATCCCCAACGATTTCCTTGGCCTCGCTGGCTGTTGGCTTCTTTCCTTCATGTATTATAACGAGCACCCTCATTTCCCCTTAATTGATCTGCTTGTAGCTTACAGGGGTCTCGGTTCTGGCAGTCTTGAAGCCATAGGTAGCGTAAGAGGGTTCTAGCGCAGCTTTCGCCCTCGCTCTTGATCACGTTCTACGTTACGGTGGCGGTAACAAAGGACGTTCCACGTCCGCCGCTATGGTTGTGGGTGGCGCTGGCGAACACTCTCAAGGTTCGTATACAGACAACATAAATACGCAAGCAAGTAGCAGGGGGGACAGCGGCCGATGTAGCTCAGTTGGAAGAGCACCGGACGCGATATTCGGAGGTCGTGGGTTTGGTTCCCACCGTCGGCGCGTTGTTTTTTCTTCTACTTTGTGTTTAATTATCTTTCCTCTAAACAGATTTCATTACTAATTTCTGCGATTATCAAGTAACAAAAATAAAAAAAAGACATAAAGTACCATACCCAAAGCTTTCCTTGGCCTCGCCAACTGTTGACCTTTTTCCTTTATGTATTATAACAAGCACCCTCATTTCCCCTTAATTGATCTGCTTGTAGCTTACGGTGGTCACGGTTCTGGCAGTCTTGAAGCCATAGGTAGCGTAAGAAGGTTCTAGCACAGCTTTCGTTCACGCGCTTGATCAAGTTCTACGTGACGCTGGCGGTAACAAATGACGTTCCACGTCCGCCGCTATGGTTGAGGGTGGCGCTGGCGTACACTCTCAAGGTTCGTATACAGACAACATAAATACCCAAGCAAGTAGCAGGGGGGACAGCGGCCGATGTGGCTCAGTTGGAAGAGCACCGGACGCGATATTCGGGGCTCGTGGGTTCGGTTTCCACCATCGGCGCATTGTTTTTTCTTCTACTATGTGTTTAATTATCTTTCCCCTAAACAGATTTCATTACTAAATTCTGCGATTATCCAAGTAACAACAATAAAAAAATTACATAAAGCCCCATCCCCAACGCTTTCCTTGGCCTCACCGACTGTTGGCTTCTTTCCTTCATGTATTATAACGAGCACCCTCATTTCCCCTTAATTGATCTGCTTGTAGCTTACGGGGGTCTCGGTTCTGGCAGTCTTGAAGCAATAGGTAGCGTAAGAGGGTTCTAGCACAGCTTTCGCCCTTGCTCTTGATCACGTTCTTCGTGACGCTGGCGTTAACAGAGGATGTTCCACGTCCGCCGCTATGGTCGAGGGTGGCGCTGGCGAACACTCTCAAGGTTCGTATACAGACAACATAAATACCCAAGCAAGTAGCAGGGGGGACAGCGGCCGATGTGGCTCAGTTTTAAGAGCACCGGACGCGATATTCGGGGGTCGTGGGTTCGGTTTCCACCATCGGCACATTGTTTTTTCTTCTACTTTGTGTTTAATTATCTTTCCCCTAAACAGATTTCATTACTAATTTCTGCGATTATCCAAGTAACAACATTAAAAAAAGACAAAGTACCATCCCCAACGTTTTCCTTGGCCTCGCCGACTGTTGGCTTCTTTCCTTCATGTATTATAACGAGCACACTCATTTCCCCTTAATTGATCTGCTTGTAGCTTACGGGGGTCTCGGTTCTGGCAGTCTTGAAGCCATAGGTAGCGTAAGAGGGTTCTAGCAAAGCTTTCGCCCTCGCTCTTGATCACGTTCTACGTGTCGCAGGCGGTAACAAAGGACGTTCCACGTCCGCCGCTATGGTTGAGGGTGGCGCTGGCGAACACTCTCAAGGTTCGTATACAGACAACATAAATACCCAAGCAAGTAGCAGGGGGGACAGCGGCCGATGTAGCTCAGTTGGAAGAGCATTGGACGCGATATTCGGATGTCGTGGGTTCGGTTTCCACCATCGGCACATTCTTTTTTCTTCTACTTTGTGTTTAATTATCTTTCCCCTAAAGAGATTTCATTACTAATTTCTGCGATTCTCCAAGTAACAACAATAAAAAAAAGACATAAAGTACCATCCCCAAAGCTTTCCTTGGCCTCGCCAACTGTTGACCTTTTTCCTTCATGTATTATAACGAGCACCCTCATTTCCCCTTAATTGATCTGCTTGTAGCTTACGGGGGTCTTGGTTCTGGCAGTCTTGAAGCAATAGGTAGCGTAAGAGGGTTCTAGCACAGCTTTCGCCCTTGCTCTTGATCACGTTCTTCGTGACGCTGGCGTTAACAGAGGATGTTCCACGTCCGCCGCTATGGTCGAGGGTGGCGCTGGCGAACACTCTCAAGGTTCGTATACAGACAACATAAATACCCAAGCAAGTAGCAGGGGGGACAGCGGCCGATGTGGCTCAGTTTTAAGAGCACCGGACGCGATATTCGGGGGTCGTGGGTTCGGTTTCCACCATCGGCACATTGTTTTTTCTTCTACTTTGTGTTTAATTATCTTTCCCCTAAACAGATTTCATTACTAATTTCTGCGACTATCCAAGTAACAACATTAAAAAAAAGACATAAAGTACCATCCCCAACGTTTTCCTTGGCCTCGCCGACTGTTGGCTTCTTTCCTTCATGTATAATAACGAGCACCCTCATTTCCCCTTAATTGATCTGCTTATAGCTTACGGGGGCCTTGGTTCTGGCAGTCTTGAAGCCATAGGTAGCGTAAGAGGGTTCTAGCACAGCTTTCGCCCTCGCTCTTGATCACGTTCTACGTGACGCAGGCGGTAACCAGGGACGTTCCACGTCCGCCGCTATGGTTGAGGGTGGCGCTGGCGAACACTCTAAGGTTCGTATACAGACAACATAAATACCCAAGCAAGTAGCAGCGGGGACAGCGGCCGATGTAGCTCAGTTGGAAGAGCGACGGACGCGATATTCGGGGGTCGTGGGTTCGGTTTCCACCATCGGCACATTGTTTTTTCTTTTACTTTGTGTTTAATTATCTTTCCCCTAAACAGATTTCATTACTAATTTCTGCGATTATCCAAGTAACAACATTAAAAAAAGACATAAAGTACCATCCCCAACGTTTTCCTTGGCCTCGCCGACTGTTGGCTTCTTTCCTTCATGTATAATAACGAGCACCCTCATTTCCCCTTAATTGATCTGCTTGTAGCTTACGGTGTCTCGGTTCTGGCATTCTTGAAGCCATAGGTAGCGTAAGAAGGTTATAGCACAGCTTTCGCCCTCGCGCTTCATCACGTTCTACGTGACGCTGGCGGTAACAAAGGACGGTCCACGCCCGCCGCTATGGTTGACGGTGGCACTGGCGAACACTCTCAAGGTTCGTATACAGACAACATAAATACCCAAGCAAGTAGCAGGGGGGACAGCGGCCGATGTGGCTCAGTTGGAAGAGCACCGGACGCGATATTCGGGGGTCGTGGGTTCGGTTTCCACCATCGCACATTGTTTTTTCTTCTACTACTTTGTATTTAATTATCTTTCCGCTAAATAGATTTTATTACTAATTTCTGCGATTATCCAAGTAACAACAATAAAAAATGGCATAAAGCACCATCCCCAACGCTTTCCTTGGCCTCGCCGACTGTTGGCTTCTTTCCTTCATGTATTATAACGAGCACCCTCATTTCCCCTTAATTGATATGCTTGTAGCTTACGGGGGTCTCGGTTCTGGCAGTCTTGAAGCCATAGGTAGCGTAAGAGGGTTCTAGCCCAGCTTTCGCCCTCGCTCTTGATCACATTCTACGTGACGCAGGCGGTAACAAAGGACGTTCCACGTCCGCCGCTATGGTTGAGGGCTGCGCTGGCGAACACTCTCAAGGTTCGTATACAGACAACATAAATACCCAAGCAAGTAGCAGGGGGGACAGCGGCCGATGTAGCTCAGTTGGAAGAGCACCGGACGCGATATTCGGAGGTCGTAGGTTTGGTTCCCACCATCGGCGCATTGTTTTTTCTTCTACTTTGTGTTTAATTTTCTTTCCTCTAAACAGATTTCATTACTAATTTCTGCGATTATCCAAGTAACAACAATAAAAAAAAGACATAAAGTACCATCCCCAAAGCTTTCCTTGGCGTCGCCAACTGTTGACCTTTTTCCTTTATGTATTATAACGAGCACCCTCATTTCCCCTTAATTCATCTGCTTGTAGCTTACGGTGGTCACGGTTCTGGCAGTCTTGAAGCCATAGGTAGCGTAAGAAGGTTCTAGCACAGCTTTCGCCCTCGCTCTTGATCACGTTCTACGTGACGCTGGCGGTCACAACGGACGTTCCACGTCCGCCGCTATGGTTGTGGGTGGCGCTGGCGAACACTCTCAAGGTTCGTATACAGACAACATAAATACCCAAGCAAGTAGCAGGGGGGACAGCGGCCGATGTGGCTCAGTTGGAAGAGCACCGGACGCGATATTCGGGGGTCGTGGGTTCGGTTTCCACCATCGGCGCATTGTTTTTTCTTCTACTTTGTTTTTAATTTTCTTTCCTCTAAACAGATTTCATTACCAATTTCTGCGATTATCCAAGTAACAACAATAAAAAATGGCATAAAGCACCATCCCCAACGCTTTCCTTGGCCTCGCCGACTGTTGGCTTCTTTCCTTCATGTATTATAACGAGCACCCTCATTTCCCCTTAATTGATATGCTTGTAGCTTACGGGGGTCTCGGTTATGGCAGTCTTGAAGCCATAGGTAGCGTGAGAGGGTTCTAGCCCAGCTTTCGCCCTCGCTCTTGATCACATTCTACGTGACGCAGGCGGTAACAAAGGACGTTCCACGTCCGCCGCTATGGTTGAGGGTGGCGCTGGCGAACACTCTCAAGGTTCGTATACAGACAACATAAATGTCCACGCAAGTAGCAGGGGGGACAGCGGCCGATGTGGCTCAGTTGGAAGAGCACCGGACGCGATATTCGGGGGTCGTGGGTTCGGTTTCCACCATCGGCACATTGTTTTTTCTTCTACTTTGTGTTTAATTATCTTTCCGCTAAACAGATTTCATTACTAATTTCTGCGATTATCCAAGTAACAACATTAAAAAAAAAGACAGAATGTACCATCCCCAACGATTTCCTTGGCCTCGCCGACTGTTGGCTTCTTTCCTTCATGTATAATAACGAGCACCCTCATTTCCCCTTAATTGATCTGCTTGTAGCTTACGGGGGCCTTGGTTCTGGCAGTCTTGAAGCCATAGGTAGCGTAAGAGGGTTCTAGCACAGCTTTCGCCCTCGCTCTTGATCACGTTCTACATGACGCAGGCGGTAACCAGGGACGTTCCACGTCCGCCGCTATGGTTGAGGGTGGCGCTGGCGAACACTCTAAGGTTCGTGTACAGACAACATAAATACACAAGCAAGTAGCAGCGGGGACAGCGGCCGATGTAGCTCAGTTGGAAGAGCACCGGACGCGATATTCGGAGGTCGTGGGTTCGGTTCCCACCATCGGCACGTTGTTTGTTCTTCTACTTTGTGTTTAATTATCTTTCCCCTAAACAGATTTCATTACTAATTTCTGCGATTATCCAAGTAACAACATTAAAAAAAAAGACATAAAGTACCATCCCCAACGCTTTCCTTGGCCTCGCCGACTGTTGGCTTCTTTCCTTCATGTATTATAACGAGCACCCTCATTTCCCCTTAATTGATCTGCTTGTAGCTTACGGTGTCTCGGTTCTGGCATTCTTGAAGCCATAGGTAGCGTTAGAGGGTTCTAGCACAGCTTTCGCCCTCGCGCTTCATCACGTTCTACGTGACGCTGGCGGTAACAAAGGACGTTCCACGCCCGCCGCTATGGTTGAGGGTGGCGCTGGCGAACACTCTCAAGGTTCGTATACAGACAACATAAATGTCCACGCAAGTAGCAGGGGGGACAGCGGCCGATGTAGCTCAGTTGGAAGAGCACCGAAGACGATATTCGGGGGTCGTGGGTTCGGTTTCCACCATCGGCACATTGTTTTTTCTTCTACTTTGTGTTTAATTATCTTTCCGCTAAACAGATTTTATTACTAATTTCTGCGATTATCCAAGTAACAAAAATAAAAAATGGCATAAAGCACCATCCCCAACGCTTTCCTTGGCCTCGCCGACTGTTGGCTTCTTTCCTTCATGTATTATAACGAGCACCCTCATTTCCCCTTAATTGATATGCTTGTAGCTTACGGGGGTCTCGGTTATGGCAGTCTTGAAGCCATAGGTAGCGTAAGAGGGTTCTAGCCCAGCTTTCGCCCTCGCTCTTGATCACATTCTACGTGACGCAGGCGGTAACAAAGGACGTTCCACGTCCGCCGCTATGGTTGAGGGTGGCGCTGGCGAACACTCTCAAGGTTCGTATACAGACAACATAAATGTCCACGCAAGTAGCAGGGGGGACAGCGGCCGATGTAGCTCAGTTGGAAGAGCACCGAACGCGATATTCGGAGGTCGTGGGCTCGGTTTCCACCATCGGCACATTCTTTTTTCTGCTACTTTGTGTTTAATTATCTTTCCCCTAAAGAGATTTCATTACTAATTTCTGCGATTATCCAAGTAACAACATTAAAAAAAAGACAGAATGTACCATCCCCAACGATTTCCTTGGCCTCGCTGGCTGTTGGCTTCTTTCCTTCATGTATTATAACGAGCACCCTCATTTCCCCTTAATTGATCTGCTTGTAGCTTACAGGGGTCTCGGTTCTGGCAGTCTTGAAGCCATAGGTAGCGTAAGAGGGTTCTAGCGCAGCTTTCGCCCTCGCTCTTGATCACGTTCTACGTTACGGTGGCGGTAACAAAGGACGTTCCACGTCCGCCGCTATGGTTGTGGGTGGCGCTGGCGAACACTCTCAAGGTTCGTATACAGACAACATAAATACGCAAGCAAGTAGCAGGGGGGACAGCGGCCGATGTAGCTCAGTTGGAAGAGCACCGGACGCGATATTCGGAGGTCGTGGGTTTGGTTCCCACCGTCGGCGCGTTGTTTTTTCTTCTACTTTGTGTTTAATTATCTTTCCTCTAAACAGATTTCATTACTAATTTCTGCGATTATCAAGTAACAAAAATAAAAAAAAGACATAAAGTACCATACCCAAAGCTTTCCTTGGCCTCGCCAACTGTTGACCTTTTTCCTTTATGTATTATAACAAGCACCCTCATTTCCCCTTAATTGATCTGCTTGTAGCTTACGGTGGTCACGGTTCTGGCAGTCTTGAAGCCATAGGTAGCGTAAGAAGGTTCTAGCACAGCTTTCGTTCACGCGCTTGATCAAGTTCTACGTGACGCTGGCGGTAACAAATGACGTTCCACGTCCGCCGCTATGGTTGAGGGTGGCGCTGGCGTACACTCTCAAGGTTCGTATACAGACAACATAAATACCCAAGCAAGTAGCAGGGGGGACAGCGGCCGATGTGGCTCAGTTGGAAGAGCACCGGACGCGATATTCGGGGCTCGTGGGTTCGGTTTCCACCATCGGCACATTGTTTTTTCTTCTACTATGTGTTTAATTATCTTTCCCCTAAACAGATTTCATTACTAAATTCTGCGATTATCCAAGTAACAACAATAAAAAAATTACATAAAGCCCCATCCCCAACGCTTTCCTTGGCCTCGCCGACTGTTGGCTTCTTTCCTTCATGTATTATAACGAGCATCCTCATTTCCCCTTAATTTATCTGCTTGTAGCTTAGGGGGGTCTCGGTTCTGGCAGTCTTGAAGCCATAGGTAGCGTAAGAGGGTTCTAGCACAGCTTTCGCCCTCGCTCTTCATCACGTTCTACGTGACGCAGGCGGTAACAAAGGACGTTCCACGTCCGCCGCTATGGTTGAGGGTGGCGCTGGCGAACACTCTCAAGGTTCGTATACAGACAACATAAATACCCAAGCAAGTAGCAGGGGGGACAGCGGCCGATGTAGCTCAGTTGGAAGAGCACCGGACGCGATATTCGGAGGTCGTGGGTTCGGATCCCACCATCGGCACGTTGTTTTTTCTTCTACTTTGTGTTTAATTATCTTTCCCCTAAACAGATTTCATTACTAATATCTGCGATTATACAAGTAATAACATTAAAAAAAAGTCATAAAGTACCATCCCCAATGCTTTTCTTGGCCTCGCCGACTGTTGACTTCTTTCCTTCATATATATATATATCCCCTTTATGGATCACTGCCTTGTCGTTGCGGAGGGGCTTGCGAAACTCGATGCAGTCGTGAGCTCTGCTATGTAGGGCCACCCAAGACAGACAGGTCACGGCAGAGAGTTGTGACAAAATGTGATTCACTGGAGAAGGTAATGGCAACCCACTCCAGTATTTCCTCCCAAGAAAACCCTATGACCAGTCACAATAGCATTAATGATATGGCGCCGGACGATGAGCCCCCCAGGTTGGAAGGCGTCCCACATGTTACTGGGGATGAACAAAGGGCGATTCCTAGTAGCTCCAGGACGAATGAAGCGGCTGGGCTAAAGCCAAAAGGACGCTCAGTTGTGGTTGTGTCGGGAAGCGACCGGAAAGTCCGATGTTGCAAGGAGATATATCGCAAAGCAACATGGAATGTAAGATCTATGACGCAAGGTAAACTGGATGTCATCAAGCGAGAAATGGACAGATTGAACATTGATATCTTGGGTATCAGCGAGCTCAAGTGGACCGGAATGGGAGAATTTAACTCCAGCGACCGTTATGGCTTTTACTGTGGGCATGAATCCAAGAGAAGGAATGGGGTCGCTCTCATAGTAAACAGAAGAATAGGCAAAGCAGTGCTACGGTACAACCCCAAAAACGACCAAATGATTTCACTTCGGATCCAAGGTCACCCTTTCAACATAACAGTTATCCAAGTCTATGCACCGACCACTTCTACTGAAGAAGCTGACGTTGAGAGATTTTATGCGGACCTACAATGCCTTTTAGACCGCACCCCATCATCAGACGTCGTTTATCTGGTAGGAGACTGAAATGCTAAGGTCGGGAGTGAACAAATATCCGGAATTATGAGCAAGTTCGGTTTCGGCGAGCAAAATGAAGCTGGGCAGAGGCTAGTAGAGTTTTGTCAAGAAAACAACCGGACCATAGCGAATACTCATTTTCAACAGCACAAGAGGCGCCTGTACACATGGACTTCACCGGACAGTCTGTACAGGAATCAGATCTATTATATTGTTTTTCGGCAGAGATGGAGAAGCGCTATACAAGCAGTAAAAACAAGGCCTGGGGCCGATTGTGGAACCGATCATCAGCTTCTTGTTGCCAAAATTAAGCTTCGATTGAGGAAAACGTAGAAAACTAGAAGGCCTTTCAGGTATGATCTGGATCAAATGCCATTAGAATATGCTGTGGAAGTGAGGAATCGATTTCAAGAATTAGATCTAGAAGACAGAGAGCCCGAAGAGATGTGGACAGATGTTCGTGATATAATACAAGAGTTGCTACTCGGGTAGTTTCAAAGCAAAAGAAATGCAAGAAAGCAAACTGGTTATCTGAAGAGGCTTTGCAAATAGCTGAGGAAAGGAGGATGGCAAAAGTTATGGGGGAAAGAGAAAGATACAAGGTTCTCAATGCGGATTTTCAGAAAATAGCAAGGAGAGATAAGAATGCCTTCCTGAACATACAGTGCCAAGTAGTTGAGGACAACAGCCAATTGAGGAACACAAGAGCTCTGTATGAGACAATCAAAGATATCAAAGGAAGCTTCTGTGCTAAGCTGGGCATGATAAAGGACAAACAAGGCAAGGACCTCACTGAAGCCTCAGAGATAAAGAAGAGGTGGCAGGAATACACAGAAGTACTGTACAAGAAGGACCCGAATGTGCAAACCCAACATAAGACTGTTGTGATTACTGATCTCGAGTCGGGCATCCTGAACAGTAAAGTTGAATGGCCCTTAGCCAGCCTTGCTAAGAACAAAGCTAGCGGAATTGATGGCATTCCAGCTGAGTTGCTTCAAAACCTCCATCATGACGCTGTTAACATTCTGCATACATTATGTCAGAAGATTTGGACAACCCTGCAGTGGCCACAGGATTGGAGGAGGTCAGTTTACATCCCCATTCCAAAGAAAGGCAGTGCCAAAGATTGTTCCCACTACCGCACGATCACGCTTATTTCGCATGCTAGCAAGGTGATGTTGAAAATCCTCCAAGTTAGTCTGCAGTAGTATGTGGATCAGGAGCTTCCGGACGTGCAAGCTGGGTTTCGCAAGGGCAGAGGAACTAGAGACCAAATCGCCAACCTTCGCTGGATCATGGAAAATCAAGAGTTCTAGAAACCCATCTTCTTCTGCTTTATTGAATATGCGAAAGCGTTCCACTGCGTAGATCACAGCAGATTGTGGCAAGCTCTCCAAGAGATGGGAGTTCCAATTCACATCATCTGTCTCCTCAGGAACCTGTATGAAGGGCAAGAGGCCACAGTCAGAACTGGGCATGGTCTTACTGATTGGTTTCCGATCGAGAAAGGAGTGAGGCAAGGCTGCATATTGTCGCCCTGCCTATTTAACCTATATGCAGAGTGCATCATGAGGAAGGCCGGTCTGGACCAGTCTTCAGCTGGAGTGAAGATTGAGATCGGTCTCCGATCGAAACGTCGAGTGAAATGAAAAATAAAAAAATGTTTCCTTTAATGAAGCGTATACTTCGCTATATGCGCTTTTAGCAGTCTAGTACTTTATGTTCTCGTATTCTATATATATATATATATATATATATATATATATATATATATATATATATATATATATATATATATATGAAAGACAGAAGCCAACTGTCGGCGATGCCAAGGAAAGCATTTGGGATTGCACTTTGTCTTTTTTTAAATATGCACTTCGACAATCACATAAATTAGTAACGTAATCTGTTTAGAGAAAGATAATTAAACACATTTACTAATTTATGTGGTTTTCGAAGTAAAAATAAAAAAAGACATAAAGTACAATCCCCACTGCCTGCCTTTACCTCGCCGACTGTTGACTTCTTTCCTTTATTGTATTAAAACGAGCACCCTCATTTCCTGTTCATATATATGTATATATATATATATATATATATATATATATATATATATATATATATATATATATATATATATATATATATATATATATATATATATATTGTAACGTGTAGAAAGCGGCAACCACTGAACGGATCAGTCTCACACACTGAGCTTCGTTTCTTTGGTTCCGAGAGGCATGCGGCATTACCCCCATCTTAGAAAGCGGTGACTCGACGCTTTGTGTGTCCTCAAACTAGAAGCCCACAGGAGAACCAGGGAACACAAAGCGGCACACGCGCCAAAGATCAATCCTGCTCATAATACGGTTTCATCCGCACTACGTGAACAGTTTCAGTACTTGAGCGCCGCCGTATTGAAGGTCGTTGACCCCGAGGAACAATTTTGTGTGTCACGTTACTAAGACGCCGAATGACGTTGTTTGGCCTAAAGTAACGGCGAAGTAGCTTCTCGGAGAGTCCGCCACGGTGCACTGGCGTTCAGTTCCATACAAGAACGCCGGGTTTATAGTGAACGTCTCGGTGTCGAAGGTTGTACCGACTGGCATCGCGGTGTTTTTGATGTTGAATACGGCACCGTGCGAGCTGGCGCGCTTCTTCGGCCCGCTGAAGAAATTTTGATGACAGTGTGATGAAGACAAGGCAGAGAAGCAGATGACGACGAATTTGCCCTCTCGCGCTTGAACCGCACGCCTCTGGACTTCGCTAACACCGGGTTCTCCGTGTTACCGGCTTAGCGGCCTTCACACGCCTTTTTACCAACTTGACATCTGGTGAAGAAATGCTGGGCAGATCTTTCATGTACCGGACGCCCCTATCAAGTCGCGACTGCAGCCAAGGACGCACTCCCAGGGTAGAAACGCCTGTTCACCAGGGCAGCAGGCGACTACGTGACCTATCTCCCGAATTCGATCCGCTTCCTGATCTACGATGCACAAGTACACAGACTATCACTATGAACACACAAGAGATTGCTGCCAATGTCCTACTTCACCAGCGAGACCTCCCTCGCTTTCATGGTCTTCTCCATGAAGACGCCGAGGACTGGCTGGACCAGTTCGACCGGTGGCCACCTTTAATGCCTGGGATGCGAACGCAAAGATGCGCCATGTCTACTTTGCCCTGGAGGACTCGGCGAGGACCTGGTACGTCAATGATGAATCTCGCCTGCAAAAGTGGGATACGTTCAAAGCAGATTTTCTTCAGGAATTTATTAGCACATTCCGTAAAAAAGGCCGATCTTCTACTTCAGAGTCGCATCCAGCATCCGAACGAAAGCGTGATGGTGTACGGGGAGGAGATGAAGCTCTTGTTCCGCCGCGCAGATCCAAACTTGTCGGAAGAGCGGAAATTGCGATTATTAATGAGAGGTTTGAAAGAACAGCTCTTCGCCGGCCTCGTTCGCAGTCCGCCAGTGACCGTAGATGCTTTTGTTACGGAAGCTACTTCCATCGAGAGAGCGCTTGACATGCGGGCACGGCAGTACGAGCGCACGACCGTGTCGATGCGGTCCACATGTGCTGAAGGGTCCACCATGTCATCAGGAGACTCACTGCGGGAGACCATTCGAGTCATTGTTCGTGAAGAGCTGGCGAAATTTTTGCCTACGCCGGCGCAGCCGCAAGTTGCATCGGTCACCGATGTCATTCGCGAAGAAGTGCAACAAGCTTTCGGTGCCGCGCCGCTTCTTGCATTCCCTCCATAACCACCTACAATGAGTTACGCCACCGTCTCAAGTCGTTTTCTGCCGTCTTCAACACCACGTTACGAAACGCCTGCGCCGGCCGCTCCCCAAATGCCACTGCCACCTTCCCAGCCGACTTTCCTCCAGCGACCTAGGCGCCGCCGAACCGACATCTGGCGAACCGCGGACTACCGGCCGCTATGCTACCATTGTGGCGAAGCTGGACATGTTTGGCGTCGCTGCCGGTACAAAAAGATGGGTCTTCGAGGATTCCCCTTCGGTGCTCGCTCTCCGCAGCCAGGAGAGCGCCCACGAGAGATTGCCGAATACCTTTCTAACCCGGAATCAGTCCAGCGCCGCGGATCACCTTCGCCCTTCCGCTACGATTCCTCAGAGCAGCGGGACCAGTCTAGAAATTCTCGTAGGGGAAACTAGACGCAGCAGCCTCTGGAGGTGTGGCTGCTCGACAACAAAAAGTACAAGACCCTCCAACGACGAAAACCATTTCGCCGACGCCGAACAACTCAGAGACGACCACGATTACCAAGCCGCCCAAGTTAACGACAAGCCGACAACCCGACCAACTGCGTAGCCCGACTGCTTCTCTAGGACACCGCACCTCTTCGACGCACCAAAGCCGAGACAGGACATTTCGACATTACCGCAGCGAGACGTCACCGCCAGCTGATTTAGAACTTTCAGTTGACGGCATCGCCGTAACCGCTTTGCTGGATACTGGAGCCGATTATTCTATATTCAGTGGATCATTCGCCGCGGCACTCAAGAAGGTTACGACAGCTTGGGACGGCCCACTGGAGGAAATTTGATAACACCTAGAGGAACATGCACAGCGCGAATCACAGTTCAAGACCGAACCTTCCCGGCAACGTTTGTTGTGCTAGCGGATTGCTCCAGAGACGTCAGACTGCATATGGACTTCCTGACGGAAAACGGCGCCATCATCGACCTCCAATCTCAGTCAGTTCAGTTTTCGACTGACAATGCCCTCGAAGTTAACTGTGTTCTGCCGGCGCCGCTCTACATTACCGACGAGCACGTGGCTGTACCTCCTAGCTCCAGTGGAAGGTAACCGTCGGTGCGCACACCCTCTGGGGAGTTGAAGGTGTGGTCGAGAGTAAACCACCTTTCCTTCTCGACCGCGGCATTGCTGTTGCTCGGGCTGTCGTCATCCTCGAGATGGTGAAAGTCGACTTACTTTTCACCAATTTCACCAACAAACACCGGTATCTCAATAAGGAAACAACGATCTCTTATATTGATGCCATTGCTGAAACTAGGTGCGTGCACAGTTTAACGTGTGATTATCGACCGGAACAAGACGAAGTCGCCGACCTAAGTACGACATCAACCCGGCATTACCGCAGACGGAGCAAGTTATCCGGAGGAACCTCCTCAATCGCTACAGAAATGCGTTAGCGTCGCTGCCGCGCGTCGGTCGAGTATAGAAGGGAAAATGTTTGGGCGTGTTGGTTCATCGTCAATACAGCGAAGCGCTCAAAATCACAAAGGACGAGGAGGGAACAGGACAATAGGGCTATTGTCCTATTCCCTCCTCGTCCTTTGTGATTTTAAGCGCTTCGCTGTATTGGTCGAGTACACCTTGTAAAACATCGCATTGTTACGGATGATACAGTACAACCACTCCGACAGTCACCCTATCGTGTCTCATCTAAAGAACCTGCTGCAATTACCTCTCAAATTAAGGAAATGTTTGATCACGACGTTATTCGACCATCTCAGAGTCCCTGGGCGGCACCTGTCGTCCTTGTTAAGAAGAAAGACAGCACATTACGGTTCTGTGTTGACTACCGACGATTGAACGATGTAACTAAAAAGGATGTTTACCCCCTGCCCTGAATCGATGACGCTTTAGATGGCCTATGCCACACCAACTAATTCTCTTCCATGGACCTCAAATCTGGGTACTGGCAAATCGAGGTTGACGAGAGGGACCACTAGAAGACTTCATTTGTCACTCCAGATGGGCTGTACGAGTTTAAGATTATGCCGTTCGGCCTTTGCTCCGCGCCGGTAACCTTTCAAAGGCTTATGGACAACGTCATCGCGAACCTGAAATGGCAGGCGTGTTTCGTATACCTGGATGATGTGATCGTCTTCGCCCCAAGTTTTGCAGAGCACATTCGTCGCCTCGAGGTGGTTCTGCAAGCTATAAAGTCCTCCGACCTTACATTAAAGGCAGACATATGTCACTTCGCCTACGAGGAATTGAAACTTTTAGGCCACGTCGTCAACAAGGCAGGGGTCCTTCCTGACCCAGAGAAAACGGTTGCCATTGCGAATTTCCCGCCTCCACGAGACCAGAAGGAACTTCGGCGCTTCCTCGGGTTATGTACGTACTACCGCAGAATGTTACTTTCTTTTGTTACTTTCTTCATGCAGAGCTATGGTTGCTGTGCAGCCACTATATATATCTTCCAGAACTTTCACGTACGGCTCGTCTACCCCCTGAGTTCGCAATTCCTGCATTACCACCAAGGTTTCAACTGAGTCAAATGCTTTTTCGTAATCAATGAATGCTATGTATAAGTGCTGGTTATATTCCGAGCATTTTGCTATCACCTGGTATATGATATGGATATGATCGATAGTAGAATACCGTTTCCAAAAACCTGCTTGATCCTTTGCTTGATTGCAGTCTAAGGTTGTTCTGATTCTATTAGCTATTACCTTAGTAAATACCTTATACGTAACAGACAGTAAACTGATTGGTTTGTAATTGTGAAGTCCATAGCGTCCCCTTTCTTATGATTGAGGATAATGTTAGCGTTCATCCGTGGTTCCGGTACCGTCGATGACACCAGGCACTGCGTATACAGGGTGGCCAGTTTTTCTAGCACGATATCCCCCCGTCCTTCAAGAAATCTATAGTTATCTGATTCTCTCCAGCTGCTTTCTCCCTTTTCATAGTTCCGGTTGCTTTTGTAACCTCGTCCTTCGTCATTGCTAGAACGTCTGACTGTTTTTCCCTACCGCCAATCTTATTACGGTCCTGACTACTTTGGCTACTGTAGAGATCAGTAAGAACACCTCGGCTACTTTGACTATCTTGTCAATATTTGTGATGACGTTGCCCACCTTGTCCCTTAGCGCATACATCTGAATTTTGCCTACGCCCAATTTCTTCTTCACAGCTTTTAGACCGCCCCCGTTCTTTACAGCATGCACAATTTTCTCCATGTTACACTTCCTTATATCAGCCGCTTTGTGCTTATTGATAAGCTTTGATATCTCTTCCAATTCTATCTGGTCTGTTGTATTGGAAGCTTGCATACTTTGGCATTTCTTAATCACGTCTTTCGTCCCCTAAGACAGCTTACCGATATCCTGTCTAACTATTCTACCACCTACTTTTACAGCGCACTCAGTAATGATATCTCTGAAATTATTGTTTAATACATCTAGGGTAATGTCACCATCCCCGGTTAGAGCTGAATATCAATTCTGTAGCGAGATCCTGAACTCTTCTGCCCTCTCCTCACCGCCAATTAGTTGATGGACTGCTTTCGTACTAATCTGTTGCGTTCCTTCTTCAGATTGACACTAATTCGGGACCTCACCATCCTATGGTCACTGCATCGCACATTCCCGCTTACCTCTACATCTTGCATAATGGCGGGCGTTGACCACACTTTTATTCAAATATTCTAGCGGCTGGTGATCAGTCTGCACTCGGAACGGTTCCCTATACAAATACAGATGAAAAAGTTGGACCGCCAGAACCAACGCAAGACATTAGTTTTCTACGGTGGAGTAATTCTGCTCAACTTTATTTAGCTTCCTACAGGTATATGAAAATTGATGCAACAACTCATTTTGCTCTTGCACAACATAGCTCCAAGAGGTCTGTCTCAAGCATCATATAACATCTTCTTTACGCCCATTGCTGTTGGCCACCCTTTGTAATGGGGAGTCAACACCATGATCCCGGCCTCTGGAAACTGACGTACCGTGTTGTGGACAAGGACCGCACTCGATTTATATTGCATCAATTCTAGATCTCTACAAGGCTCGCCATCACTACAACCACATTTGCCCCGCTGTTTCTCAGCACAGACAGACGTTTACCGTAGATCTCTCCTTCAACGTGATGCATATGTTTTGTATCAGCCTGCCATTGATCCTCACTTATGCCCTTCAGTACGTTGATCTGATCATCACGTTTGCTGTCTTGCGATGCCTCCACCTGCTCTCTTTTCGGGTATAGAGCGCAAGCAGCTTTCCCACGGCCACGATCTGCACTGATTCGTTTGTTTTCCCTTCCTGTTGCAGTTCTTGCGCACTGACTGACCCTGTTCACGCCCACCAACAATCTGCAGCTGCCCGCGCGATGGGCTACACGATTAAACAGAAACCATCGTTGTGAACTTCTGGACACTTCACCAGGGGCTCTTGATCGAGAAACAGCAGACTCTTGGTTGAGTGTTTCATCCTTCATCTTGGCAAAGTTTTTGATCCCTTGTGAATCCATGAACTCGTCGGCGTAGTCAGAAACTTCGCTCAATGGCTTCAATTTTCTCTGCTTCAAAAATATTGCTAGCTTGGCGCTGCAACGTGTCTAGAACTGTTCAATAACTGCGCTGTTCGTGACCCCCTCAAATGTCTTCTCAGTGTTAGAGACGTCAATAGAACGATTGAAGTAGTCGCTCAGATAGATGTAAACTGAATGGCACTTTCCGCGTCCTCAGGTTTTTTAGATCGAAACTTTTCACGAAACCCATCTGCATTCAGCCGAAGTATATATTAAGAAAAATATATTTCACATTGTCGTACTGCAACGACCCATAAGCCGGCATTCGTCCAAAGATGCTAAGAGCCCCTCCCACTAGGCACATGCTCAGAGCCGTAGCGCATTCACTCTTTCGCCAATACTGGCCTAGCGCTGTCCTCTCAAAACAATAGAGGCATGAATCTAAGTCATCTCGTTTACAAAAAAAGGTGCCATTAGCTTTTTTGGGCAAACCTTAACTCTGGAAGACTCCCTATCTCAGCTCATAGAACGCCTTCCTCTTCCGAACTCTGCGCGCTCGCTCTTCAACTTTAATTCTATCAACTTTCTTTCACGAGCCATTCTCCTAATCTCGCGTTCTTGCTCCTCTCTGGCGCTCGCTGTTCGACGTTCCTCCTCCTTTCTACACGCGCTGCTCGTCTTTCCTGTCTTTCCTCGTCTTCTCTAGCACGCGCTTTCTCCTGTCTGGCACGCGCTCCTCGGCATTCCTCCGCCTCCTATCACGTGCTGCCTCCTCTCTAGCGTCTTCACGCACCTGTAATCTTTCCTCTTGTCGCCTTTTTACGGCTTCTTCAAGCCTAACTAACGCCTCCTCCTTAGTCAACTCTAATATCTGCGCTAACTCTAAAACCTCCTTGAAGTCCATGTCTGCTTATACGTCAACACACCAACGAGGCCATTGGAGACAAATGGGTTCGAAATATAATCCTAGAGGGCTCTCCAAATAATGTTAGACACAAATCTGCTTACGGTGGTGAATGGGAAGCGGTCTTTGTGTGTGCAAAGTTAAAAAAGCAGAGTGAAGGCTTCGAACGGGAAACTCAAAACGCCACACTTTATACATGACTGAACCACAAACAAAACAGCACGCTACACATGCCTGAAAATAACACTACAGAAAACACCGCAGTCCTACCACACTAGGGGTCCTCACGTGTAATCCACGAAGCCACACTCATACCGTCTTGTCTCCAAACGCGGATGGATCAAGCGCTATCTCGGACGCCAAGCAAGGACGAAAACCGAGCTGTATACTTTGTCTCAAAAGACGCCGCTCTTCCTCAAGTTTCTTGCTAACCATTATTAAAACAGTCAAGGGGCCGAAGGCCCAGATCTAGGAGTCGGTCAAGATTTCTTGGAATCTGGCAGCCTCTAGAGCGAGACCGATGAGCGCTCGTTGTTCGGCCAGGGTAGAGCTGCGTAGACATGCCTCCCAGGTATGTTGTGTTGGAGTGGCATGTGTTACCATATGAAGAAGGTCTGCTGGGATATTGCAGTGTTTACACATCGGCATATGTTGTTCAGGAAATATATTACGGAATCTTTTGGGATTAGGGAAAGTGTCCGTCTGGAGTTGGCGCCATATGACGGCCTCTGTATTTGCAAGTAGAGCATTGAGGATGACCAATTGAAGGGAGTCGGTGCTGCCACCTTAGCTGGATGCTGATGTTCGAACGTCCTCGTACCGGTGACGAGGTCCCGTAAGTTGCAGCAGCCGCCAGCTGAGTCGGCATTCCGAAGGAATTGATACAGGGCCCGTGTTCCGAAGATGGGGTCATCACGAGACCGGGACATGATGCAATGGGGACCACCCTGGCCGGCAAGTTTCATGAACGAACACCTCTTGCAGCAGCTGACGGCTTGTAACCAATGTGTGCACCTAGAGTGTCCCCCTCCCCCACTTTGTCCACGTCACCTCTTCTTCTTTTATACGCCAACATCATTTTCTTCTTGTTCCGCCTCGTTTTCGGCTTCGTGGTCGCCTTATCCATCTCCCGAAAATGCCACTGCACTATCCTTTCTTCCCTCTTCTCTTTCTCTCATCACAATATCAAAATCGGCTGTACATATTTTTTATACAAAAGACATGAAATACAGAACAATCCAGTTCATGATTATATTCCCAACGTCGCCCGAAATGCTGTCTAGAACCAGACCACAGCATATCACTGAGGCACGTTGCTTGCTTCGAGTAGTGTAAGAGAGAGTTTGACTAGGGTTGGGCAAAGCGGCTAACTTCAGTGAGCGGCCAGAACCGCACAGCTCACTGAAATGAGCTGGTTCATTTGAACGGCTCAGCGGCTCACTTAAATCTGCAACTGGGACTGGGTAACTGGCTCGCTCAGGGGCCAGCCTGAACTATAATTTAAATGCAGCATTTTTATGCAGCATGCGCTTTGTAGCTAGAATCCGCGCTAGTCTTTTCTCTTTTTTAAATTATGCTTTCTCTTCTTCCCCTCTTTCTTGCTTTATCACTACCGTTTTTCAAATATTCTGAGAACCGGCTTTTTGTTGAACTTCGCGGAAGTTCTCTAGACCCACGGCAATGATCCACCCGATTTCTCCTCTTGTTTCCTTTCAACCTGGCGACAGGTTCCTTCCCCGGTCACCTAGATCGTATTTGTACAACCTTCCTGTTTTCGCAGCAACATACACGCACTGATTTTTTTTTCATTCATTCATTCATTCATTCATTCATTCATTCATTCATTCATTCATTCATTCATTCATTCATTCATTCATTCATTCATTCATTCATTCATTTTATGTCTACATGAAGTCCAATCGCCCGCCGTTCATGTTGTAAGGTGCGGTTTTAATTTTCCAAGGCATCTGTTTCACATTCAGTGCAGGCGAAGCGTTGCAGTCGGTGCTGTTTGTACGTGAACAATATTTGTTTTCTTGCTGGGTTGACTGCGGAAGGGGCTATGCATTCGAAATTTACCTTGTTCTAACGTAGCTTGAGAAAACTACGCATAGCAAGCATGGAAAGATTTCTAGGTCCGACAAGCGAAACAAGATGCACGAAACAGGCGAGGGCCACCCGAAGCCTATCGGCAGCATTCATGGGTCGCTGGCGAACAGCGACGCGACTGCGGCGAGGCAGCCGACCGCTCTCCGACGGCTTGCAGCTTACGAGAGCGCAGCGTGGAGACAGCAGAATATCACGTTTTTCCAGCGGAAATAGCAGCCTAGTCGCGCCGCCGCGCTGCCTCGATCATTTTCTTTTGCTGAAGTTAATTCGCAGGGCGGCGCAAAAGGGACGAGGACAAAGAAGGAACATAAAAGCAACAGGACAGGCGCCAACTTTCAACTGAGGTTTATTCGCCGAAACCCTTGCATTCTTATGAAGCACCTAAGCCATATCACAAATGCCTCGCACATAGTCATCCAAATGCTGCGTTCAGATACCTTCCGCTACTGCTCACAGGCCAGAAAAAATCATCGCAGTACAGCACGCCAGTCAAAAAAACATATAAGAAATCATCACGGTAGAGCACGCCAGCCTTACAATCAACTTGTTGGAAAGAGTCCCAAGATTATACGATCGCGCAAAAAACAAAACAAAACAAAAAACAATCAGGAGCTTGAATTCAACCACACGCCACAGAGGCGCTCGTGCCTAAGTCACACGGTGGGAGAATTTCGCACTTGCCCGCATTAACGAGAACACGTGACAATGAAACAACAAGGCCAACAGAAACTTCGAGGAAAGGTGTTCATGAAAGCTTAAACAGGCGACAAAAGAAACAAAATAACCAACAGAAACTCGGAAAAACAAATTGCACATGACAGTTTAAAATTGAAGAGAATCATCTCAGCGTCGACGTAAAATGAAATAAAAGCTTCAAAAGGAGTTAAAAACCCAAAACGTTTATCAAAAACAAATAAAAGGAAAAGCCGAGTATAAAATCTACCGGAATCCTTCAAGAAAAGCCGCCTCAGCTTCGCTGATCGATGTGGAAAGGCTACTAACGCACAAACTTTCTCCTTTCTTGATGAAATAAGCCTGTACTACTTCTCGCACTACTTTATCTCTACCGGACTTCAAAACGATCGTCTTGTCTAGTACAGGACGACACCCTCGGCAGGTTTTACAGTGGTCTGAAGCTTCCATGTTGATGGCGTACATTCTGCAAGTGTTTACTTGCACGATCATTGAAACATCGACCGGTTTGCCCTATGTAGATCAAACCACAGCTAGAAGAAATCTGGCACAGAACTCGTGACGTACGTGTGGTGAAAGTCTTTTGATGTTTAACAGCGCAAACCGCTCGTTTCTCTGACTTATTGATGGAGCAAAGCTTAGAATTTTCAGAAGGTGCAGAAAACGCAACTTGAACCTGAAATTTACTTGCGACTTTTTAGATGCCATGGGAAATTTTATGGATATAAAGAATGACCAGCACAGGCTTCCTTGTTAATTCTCGATTTTTCTCAACATGTAGTCGCTTCACCTTCTGAAGCAACATTGCTTTTTTCAGCCACTGACCCTGGCCACCAAAACTCACAGACATCATGTATTGGCATAAATTGCCTAAAGCACTCAGAAGGGGGTTCGCAATTATAGCTCGTTTGAGGAGCTTCGAGTGGAAACCTTCAAAAGGTAGCAACCCTTTCTGAGATCTTGGATTATACGCCCTGCAAATATGATCAGAGGTGGGCATTTGACCTCAAAAACCTCGACCTCACCTCAAACTCAAAAAATATTTGGCGACCTCACTCAACCTCAACCTCATCAATTGAGGTTGAGGTCCCCCAGGCGACCTCACCTCACTTTTCAGGTGACCATTGGCGACCTCACTCAACCTCACCTCAAACTCAAAATGTGAGGTTGAGGTCAGGCGCTCGACCTCAAAAAAAAAATCATTAAATTAAACCATAACTTAAAGCAAATATACATTTCTCAGTAATCCTGGGGTATATATAGGCTAGCCAGAATTTTGTCGTATGAAGGCTGTATTTTACTCCTAATTTTATACTACAATTAATATCCTGGATAAAAGCAGAGAAACTCTGGACACTACATGTCCAACTCTACACTAAAGTGGCAATCCTCTCCCCCTCCTCGCCTACCCTTTTGTGGTCGGTTTCAATCTAAGGCCTACATGGGTACCACGTTACTACGCATAGGCCCATAATGCAATACAAAGAGTTTATCCCATCTGACTCACGTGAATAAGATTCGTATTAGAAATAAAACAAACCAGTTCTTACTATAAACTGAAAAGACAAATGCTCTTGACCCTAGTGACGACGACAACAATGACGATATGCTCTTTTTCTTTTCTTGCCACATAGCGCTAAACAGACAAGGACACAGCGAGACACACGGGACGGGCACTTTTTTTATCGCCCATACGCGCCCAAGCTTTCATCCTTGCTCTTTTTCTTAATTCGAAAAAAAAAAAAATTGATGATTGCCGAGCTTTTTTTTTAATACACTGTACATTGTTTTGCGACAGAATACATTAAATTAAGAAAAAATAGGAATACAGTCGTGCCTCGTTAGTATGAACGCTTTGGTTTCCGACCAGAACTGTCCATAAAGCGAGTCAACCATAATAACGAGTCATGAATAAAAACGAAAAGTATATAATTGAGAAAAAATTTATAAATAATGGCTGCTGTTTTAATTAATTTGGGTATATAAACACCGCCGAGATGTCGATGCTACCCTCTTCTCCAAAAATCCGTCGACGCGAAACGTCATGTCTGTTCTTAAACCTTGTCAGCCATCCTCTTGAGTAGCTGAAGTCAGTAATGCCTAGACAGAGCGTAGAATAATATTTCTCAGCAAACATCTCCCTGTTTTACTGAACAAAAATTCCGTAAGTCATCGCAGGTAAAACCTACCAAGACGAAGGAGAAGAAGCACCCATAATGTTGCCGAGGCAGCGAGCCTTCTCTTGAAGCATTTCGTCGCTCACGACAGCACCATTCGCGAGCACATTCCCGAACCACATTAACAAGGCTGACTCCATTTCTTCGAACTGTGCTGGGCGCTGTCGGACTGTGGCTTACGCTGTGATGCCGACGTTGAGCCATTTATCGGAGTCCGGTAGTACATATAGATGGTATACCGTCGACCTGACGAGGCTGAGGCCTAGTTGAACTTGGGTCCAGTCTTTCACGGCTTGGATTGACTGAGATTGCTTTTGCCGCTTGTATTCACAGATTTCTCGCTTCGCGCCTAAGTTCAGCTCCATTCTTTTGCGTTTAACTCCCACCATGCCAAAAGTCAGACTAAAGTTGAGAGTTGCAGGCTCCTGCTTCTTTGCACTATTTTTCCCTAGTTAACCTCCCTGACTTTCCGTTCTTCTGATTCTCTCTTGCCTTGTACCGTTTTTGTAAGGAAGCGAGGGAGCCAAGTTGGCAGGCTACTATACAGAGGGCTATCAAACAGCCCTCTCCTGTGCCGTTTGTATGTGTTCCTATGAAACAAACACTGCTAGCTGAAGTACAGTTTAGAACGACGACTAGCCAACTACGAAGAGCTCAGACCTTGTCAAGGACGCATCGTTGACTCAAAGCGAAGCCGACATGCGGACCGCCTAGTGTGCAAAGTTTGGTAGTTCGGCAGCGCAACAGTGACGAAAACCAGGAGCATGATAAGGAAGGGCGTCCAGGACGGGACGCCCGGTCCTGGTTGCGTGGTCGTCGCGTTTCTTTTGTCGCTCTACTTCGTGAGTGTCTTAACCCTGACCGAAAAGCGTTAACGGCTTCACGGAACACACTTTGTGTTCTGGGACAGAAAAACTTCAGTTCCCACCCCCAATTTTGGCGCTTGTCTTTCTTCTTATTGTTTCTTTCTTACGCTTTTACCGGCCTCTCTTCTGTTCTGCGACCACATGTTGCTGTTTTCCTGACTGCGGCCTCTAGTTGCGGCGCTGCCGCTGCACCCAGAAATCTCCCGGTTCCCTCCTTTTGGGGTCTTTCTTAGTTAGCTGACCCTCGGTTTTCTGTGTACGATCCCTGTCATCCACCCTCCTTTTCTCCTCCTCCTCCCTTCCTTCCCGCTCTTGCCCCCCCCCCCCTTCCCTCCTAAAACGACGACACGCCCGCTTTGGTTCTTTCCAACTCCACAGGACTCGTTCAGGCATCCGACCGTATCGGCTGTCGCATAGGTTCCCGGCTTGCGCACCCTTCTTTAACTTGCGTTCGGACTCTTCTGCTTTTTTCAAACGATGTCCATATTAACGAGACACAAATACATGGGCCGAATAGGCTGTGTGCATTCATCCCATCTCCATTGTTCAGAGATGGGATGTCAGATGTCCATATTAACGAGACATAAATACATTGAAAAATCTTCGCCCCTAGAAAAACTGTCCATAATTCGGGTCCTCCATATTAACGGATGTCATATTAACGGGGCACAAATTTTCCGTAAAAGCCACTCATGAAACGACTTGTGAGGGCTAAATCCCCAACAAAACAAACAAAAGAGGAAAAGACAGCAAAACACCAATTATAAAACTCGGCCAACGCCGCATAAACCTTCAACCGGCCAATCCTGGGCGTTAGTTTATAATTCTGTGATCCCGTGGCGTATTGCAAGAATTGGCGAAATTGCTTCTTCGAACACCACGCTTACATTAAAAAATTACAAGGGTCGGAACTGCTCGGAAAAAGGGTAAACGTGAACCACTTTGCTGTCGCGAACATCGGCTCGCCCGTCAAATTTCGCCGGAGCAAAATGTCCTACTCCCACCCGCCTAAACACACACACACACACACACACACACACACACACACACACACACACACACACACACACACACACACACACACACACACACACACACACACACACACACACACACACACACACACACACACACACACACACACACACACACACACACGCACACGCACACGCACACACACACACACACACACACACACACACACACACACACACACACACACACACACACACACACACACACACACACACACACACACACACACACACACACACACACACACACACACACACACACACACACACACACACACACACACACACACACACACACACACACACACACACACACACACACACACACACACACACGCGATATAAATACTTGTACGTCCGAACCGAATACTGGATGCCATTTCGCCAACAATTCTGAGACGAGCTTCTTTGTGGTATTCACTTGTTTTCCTCTGAAGAATGAACTAATTAAATTGCACGGTGGTGTCTCCGAAGCTGCTTCGCATGCACCGTAGGTGAATCTAGAGAAACCGTTTCCCCGTTACTGTCGTATAGTTACAGCACATAAACGTAAAATAAAGGCAAGAACAACAGAAAGGAGGCGAGCAAGCAGCCCGGAGGGACCGCGCCCCCCGCTGTGCACGCGCTCCTCCCTTCGCCGTCCGTCTGTAGCAGACATGGCAATAATTGAATTACAGTAATAAAATTACTGTAATTGAATTACTTTTCTCGGTAATTTGTAAAGTAATGAATTACTTTTTGGCCGTAATTTCGCAGCAAAAGTAATTAATTCCTTTCGAAATTACTTTTACTAAAGTGCGCCACTACTCCTTCAATAGTCAACGAAGTAGAGTGCCGCGAAAGCAAGAACGACGTGCGGCAAGCGAAGCCAGCGTAACGGATCGGCAAAGGGGGACAGATTAAGCATAACAGTGCGTCTGAGACCTCGTGTGTAGCAGGGGCAACCATTCTCCAAGTATCAGGATACAAGGCGTCAAGGGAATGCCGAAGGGAGAAATGGTGCAAAAAGGCTGGAGCGGAAAACTAGTTGCGAGCGCGGCGGAGCGGCACTCCCTGCTGCGTCGGATAGTGCACAGTGGTGCCTGGTTACACTCAACACCACGGTGCGAGGGAGGATTGGGGCTGGGGGAGATAGGCGGAAGGGTCCATGACGTGAAGCACCGTGGCTTGAGCATTACTGAGCTGTGAGCACAAATGTGCCGACGTCGATTCTTGGGACTGCGGAAGCAATAAATAACCTAGCTTTTTCGGGCCCTTCAAATGGCGGAGACAGCTCCGTGCCAGCAAGACGCTGGGTTCGCCGGTCATTTCAAGACTGTTCGACCACGTGTTTTTTTTTTTTTTTTTTTTTTGTAATGGCCCGTGCTGTAGGAGAGAGGGAAGGAATAGCTCTCTGGGACAGAATTTGGCGGGAAGACGAAAGAATGTGTGTCCTTCGCGTCCGAAGAACAAGCTTTTGTTTTGTTTATTAGCTTTGATTAGTTTTTGCATGGATAGAAACTAGAAAGTAATTTAAAAGTAATTTAATTTCTCAGTAGAAGTAATCATAATGTAATTTCATTACTTTTTAGGAGCAGTAATGAGTAATGTAATTTAATTACTTTTCTTAGATTTTCAGCAAAGTAATTAGTAATGTAATTTAATTCCTTTTCAAAAGTAATTTTGCCATGCATGGTCTGTAGGCATCTGGTTTTGCTCATGCGGTGAATGCCCAACTGTCACCAATACACACCAAACGGCAATGGCGTATGTGTGCCAGCTCCGCTTTCAGAGACTAGATCGCGCTTTCCAATACTTGCAAAAGAAAAAGAAAAAAAAAACTAAATGACCGCGCGGGTAAGTGGAAAGGAGGGTTGGGCTACGGGCCTCTGAAAAAGAGCCTAATGTGAGGGAAGAAGCCTGTTCTCGTTTCGGCAGTGTACGAACTTAATTGACATTCAAGAAAATATATATAAATAAATACCATGTTGACGAAAGTAATAAATAACAAATATCGCACACTAAAAACAGAAGAGAACTGCGCTTCCCAGAGCTTATAGAAGGTTTGAGACATCGACTTAATACGGCATTCCTCAGTGCTAGCATGTAATTGGCTTCACATCACGTACATTAAAATTGATTTTTAAAGAAAAAACAAATATCTGAAAAAATTATTCCGACATCTGGCCACAAAAATTTTCATCCGATTGATTTGTCCGTCTCGAGCAGACGGGAGCACAAAACAGACACGTTCAGTTCGCCACACCAATTCGTCCGTCTAGACACCAAAATGTCCAGCCAGAAACCATCTCAATACTTTCTAGCTCATAGAAACCTGTAGGAGAACGCTGTTCTCTTTTTCTTTTTTTCTGCGCCTTAATAAGATATTTAAAAAAAAAAACCTGATATTGTGAAGTTAAGAATCCCTTACTCTCCTCCTTCCTCCTGCATTGCTTGATTTCAATAGAATTTGAGAGAGAAATAAAGGGCCTTAACGGAGCGAAATCATTTTTTTTTTTCATTGCGCTTGACTGCATACAAGCCCCATATATTTTTTTGTCTGTTCTATCTCGGCAAATGGTTAACTTGCGCATGCGTTTTTCTGTATACCAGTTGAGTCTTATAAGATGTGCCGTCCATTTCATCCCATTGCAGTTGTTCGGGGCCACCTGTGAATCTGTATAAGAAACAAGCAGCACAAGACCAAGAGAGGTTGTTCTGGAAAATACACGAATATAAATTTACAGGACCGAAATATAGAACGATGACGTACAATTCGAAAGGGAGGACTTCGATAAAATGCCCAGATGGCATTGTGCCGGTTTTTCTGGTTCATGTTTTTTTTTTCTTTTTCTCTCACTATCACGTCCCCTAACAATCTCGCTGCACCATTTTCTGTTAAGTTTCCGTGTAATGTACAGCAGGGTCCTTTATCGAATGTAAGGCAGCAGCCGTTATAGCGCCTGGAAACGGGCATGCACAAGACGCAGTTCTGCTCCGCGCCGTCTGCGCAAAGACAATTTGCTTCGCTTTTTAGTTTGCTGCTTTCTTTGCGGCCTCCGACAAAAGCACCGCAGGTCAACGTGAGTTATGTGCTTTGCGCGCTCCTGGGTGTTTGAGCCTGCCGCAAGAATCGGCACAAACAAGTCAGAGGAAACGGGGGTGGCTGGCGGGGGGCATGAGGAGTTCGTGAAGTAAAAAAAAAAAAATATCTCCTTCCAAGTAGACCAGAAGGAAGCGGTCTCGGGCTGCGGACATTACGGTGGAATGCCGAAAGCTGGGCAGGGGCTGCCGCATCCGGTCGTCCGATTGGGGGGTAACCAAACACCGAGAGTCGGCGGGCTCACCGCGGCAGTACGCTCGAGCTCCGCGTCAAAAGGGGCGCTCTTCGAAGAAAGCCGCGGCAACAGCAAAAAGCCTGGACCTCACAATTTCGACCTCACACAATGACGACCTCACTCAACCTCAAACTCACGCGTGAGGTTGAGGTCCAATTTTGTGACCTCACTCAAAAAATTTCGAGCTGTCACCGACCTCACCTCAACCTCACCTCACTCCGTGAGGTTGAGGTCATTTTGAGGTTGAGGTCGACCTCATGAGGTCGAAACCTCATGAGGTTGCCCACCTCTGAATATGATCATTCTAAAACACACGCCTTAAGTCCAAGAACTGCAGTTCGTTGTTAACTGGTAGTTTCCATGTAACGGTGAAGCCCTGGCTGGGATTGGAGAAAACGGATAGCGTCCTAGATACTGACTGAGCTAAATTAGACTGAGGTGCCCCATTCAGAATAACCAAAACGTCATCAACATATCTCCATACATTCGGGCCATTGAGTTGACTTTTGATTCCAACAGCTGACAGGCGCCACGGAAGACCCAATACAAACACCACTTTTTTGGGCAAAGAAGCCACATTAAAATGAAATGGCGGTCGAGTTCAAGTAGATTTCTAGCCAGGCTACATTTGTTTCGCCAATTATTCTACCGGAATTTTGAAACTGAACGAGCGAGCAACTCCGGTGAAGCTACCTCTGCCAGAGTGGCAGCGGCAGCACTAGGCCTAGCTTCCGTGCCGACCTGAGCATGCACTCGAGTTTTCGCAACCTGACGCCGAGAGGACGTCTGGAGCTTCCTCCGAAGTAGAGGATCCACTTCTCTGGAGAAAGAACAGGCCCTTACAATGACGGCAAGAATTCTCAGAGGAGCGATGAAGCCACCTTTAGTACGGCAAAGTGAATATCCAAAGAAAGGTGGCTCGTCCAAGGGTAGCCAATAAAGGTTCAACTATCCATTTTATGTCGTTAAAACTGAAGCCAGGTGTGAAGTTTGAGGATCTGCCTAACGAAATTAGGGTGGACTGTGAGCTCGCTCTTTTTGTTGTGCTGGGCAGAGCCGCTCTCTGCCTAGGCTGCCACGGTAAGGGACACATCCGCCGTGAGCACAAGGTCCCACGGTTTAGCTTCTGTCGCCGCTACGGACATGAAGAGGGCATGTGGGTCCTAACGTATGCGAGTGCTGCTTCGGCGAGCACTGACATGGCATCCGAACACATCATGGACGAAGCGGACGCGGAGGAGGCTGAAGCGGCAGCAATTGATGAAGCAGTCAAGGGGAAATTACTAGCTAGGCCTCTCTTGACCACAGATACTGAGGAGTCTAATAGTGGATGCCAACCCCAAGTCTTCCACCCAACTGAAGCTGAGAAGCCAAAGCATGAAAGCCACGCAAGCTGCAAGGAGCCAGTCAGCAGTGTTTCGCGACATGTGGACAATATGGATGTGACAAAAGGGACTGCCAGCAACCAATCAGGAAAGCGACCGTACGATAGCGGTGGGGACGCAAGGCGTAAATCAAGCGAGGGCAGCGAGCCATCGCAGAAGACTGCTAGAGTGCGGCGAGCGACGTTGACACCGAGGCGGAATACATCGGCTGATTCACGAGCGGCGGCTCAGCAGCCCCGGTAGTGATGAGTAAGTGTTCCATAAGGCTTCTTTAGACGCGAGATAGCCCCCTTTGATTACGGAGTCCCTTAGCTGGACTTCCAGACCGGACACCAATGATGATGGCACCCTCAAATAGAGAGGTGCCATCGTCTTGGAAGGCCTTCACATGACCGTCCCCGTCCCGTGATCACGAAGCTTCTGGACTTTCGGGAGAAAGCTTCAGTGTTAAAAAATGGCCACAAGCTTAAGGAATCCGATTACCGTATATCGGAGGATTTTTCAATACGTGTCCGCAATATTCGGAAAAAAGCTTTGGGAAGCGACTGAAAGTTTCAGAAGCAATGGCTGCACGGTCCGAATACGGTTTGATCATGTATTTATTGATAAAGTTCGGCATAACTGGAACAGTTCTTCTAATTCACTGGAAATAGCATCCCGTAATGCGTCACTAAGTAATGCTACTAATGCAGTAGCCACTTCGCCTTGACTACCTCATCACAGCAATAACCTCCGTGTGTTAAATTTAAACGCTAGAAGCCTGCTTAATAAATTTACCGACCTTAACTCCTTGGTAACTGCTCATTCCCCTCACATTATTGGTGTTACTGAAACTTGGTTACATGGTAGCATATACGACTCTGAAGTTGCGTTAAGTGGATTCACGTTACTGAGAGCTGACAGACCGAATGGTAGAGGCGGTGGTGTCGCCCTCTATATACAGTCACATTTGAAGTTTTCTGTCCTTGAATCTCCATGTAAAATTGAATTGCTTTTGTGTAAAGTTTATTTGGAAAACACATTCACATTAATTGGAGTGTTTTATCGGCCTCCTGGCTCTGATGATAATCAATTATTTCTTCTAAGTAAACTTTTGCATTATTTGAATCCGACAAATATAATACTTATGGGAAATTTTAATGTGCCAGGTATTCACTGGCCTTCTCTTAGCAATACCGGCCATGATGTCTCTTTGTCAAGAAAATTGTTACACCTTTCCTTATCACTTGGCCTCAAACAAATTGTTCATGCGAACACCAGGCAAGCGGCAGTCCTAGATCTAGTTTTTCTCAGCTCTAATCTATTCGAGAATGGTTTCCAGTGCTGTGTTACTGACGGCATATCGAACCATAAGGCTGTATTATTCTCAATCAGCTGCACTGTTCCCTGAGCCTGGTTCGAGTACAGCAGTTTTCGTGACTTCAACCAGGCCAATGATGTTGCTATAATTGACACATTACGTGAATCCTTTGAAATGTTTGAAGAATTATCTCTGACCAGTGATGTTGATGCTGTTGTGGGGTTTTTTGAACATATTGTTAAAACATGTATTAATCACTTTGTTCCGCTGAAAACAAAAAAGAAAAATAGAGATTTGCCATGGATAACAAGAAACCTACTGCATTTATCGCGTCGTGTTGCAAGATTGCTAAAGTCGAAAGGAAATGGCAATCCTGTCAAAATTGCAGAGTTCAATGATGCCAAGGAGGAGCTACGCGTCAGGTTAAAGTCTGCCAAGGATTTTTACTATTCCGTTACATTGCTAAAATTAATGAAAACTAACCCTTGCAAATTCTGGAAATCGATACTACCCAGTAACAGTACTTGCAACAGTTTTATAGTTAACGGCGTTCCTGTTTCAGATTCACTGACAATTGCTTCTGCTTTCAATTCCTATTTTCATTCTGTATTCACACTGGATAACTCTATCGTTCCTTCTTTTAGCTGTGACTCTTACCCTCCCATCGAAGATGTCGTCGTCTCTGGTACAGGTGTTCTCAATATGATCCTCCAATTAGATACTAAAAAGAGCTGTGGCCCAGATGACATACCTAACTCCTTCCTTGTGCGCTACTCACTTTGGACAAGCCGATATCTCACCACAATCTTCCGTAAATCATTATCCACCAGCACTGTTCCCCACTCCTGGAAGCTTGCCAAGGTCATTCCATTGTTCAAATCCGGTAGTACTCAACTACTGCAGAACTACAGACCTATCTCCTTAACAGCCCATTCATGCAAGTTACTCGAACATGTTATTTTCAAACATATCATTGAATTTCTTGAAACCCACAACATCCTAAACATTTACCAGCATGGTTTCCGTCAAGGCCTGAGAACCACTACCCAACTAATTGAATTTGCGCACGACATTTCTCAGTCATTAGATCTAGGTAGACAGGTCGACAGCATTTTTGTTGATTTATCTAAAGCTTTCGACACTGTCCCAACCCTAAACTCCTACACAAACTTAACTCTGTTCTAAAAAACCCTTCCCTGGTTGGTTGGATATCCAGTTTCTTAAATCAGTGTTCGCAGTCTGTATACTTTAATTCATCTATTTCCACTCCTGTTAGTGTTTCATCCGGCGTTCCGCAAGGTTCCGTTTTAGGCCCGCTTCTTTTCTTATTATATATTAACGACCTGCCATGCTGTTTATCTGTAAAAATTCGTCTTCAAGCTGATGACTGCGTCTTATATCACGAGATTAATACATCACTTGACCATGAAATACTTAACGACTCATTTTCTAATTTTTGTAAATGATGCAAGGAATGGCAAATGAATATTAATTTCTCTAAAACTGTTTCCATGTCCTTTTCTAGATGCCCATCTCCTTCAGATTTCACCTACAGTTTTCACAGCCAGGATTTAGAACGAGTCACCGAGTATAAATACCTCGGCCTTCATTTCTCTCATGACATCTCATTGTCTAAACACATTGACATCATATGTAATAAAGCTTTTAAACGTCTCGGATACCTCCATCGTACACTGCGTAAAGCCCCAAAGGATACCAAACTGCTCACATATAAAACACTTATCCGCCCCATTCTTGATTATGCCTGTATCGTATGGAACCCTTATAAGAAATCCGATATCAAAAAATTAGAATCAGTTCAAAAGAAATCAGTACGCTTCATCTTTCACAACTACGGCCGCGATTTTTCCCCTTCTTCCCATAATACAGATTTAGGTCTCACAACCCTATCATCTCGCCGTCAAATAGAATGTTTGAAGTTTTTGCACATACTGGTTCACTCTCAGCGCCTTCCATCACTAAATAATTATTTGAACATTAGCCAGCCTTCCATAACTAGAAGTTCCCATAGCCTAAATCTCATCCCTTTCTTTTCCCGCACTGAGACATTCAAACATAGCTTCTTTCCTCTCACCATTGAACTCTGGAATTCGCTGCCTGGACACGTCCGCTCGCTACCAATTGAACAATTCTTGACAGCCATTGCTTCCTAATGCCTTTTTATATATATGTATGTATATGTGTATGTGTGTATGTGTACATATATATGTATGTATATGTATATATATATATATATATATATATATATATATATATATATATATATATATATATACATATATATATATATATATATATATATATATATATATATATATATATATATATATATATATATATGTGTGTGTGTATATATGTTTGTATTTGCTTGGTACAGTTTGCTTTGTTTGCCCACTCCTGCCATAGCCTCATCGAGGCTGCAGTGTGTATAAATAAATAAATAAATAAATAAATAAATAAATAAATAAATAAATAAATAAATAAATAAATAAATAAATAAATAAATAAATAAATAAATAAATAAATAAATAAATAAAAGAGACACGGAAGAAAATGCGCTGTGACTTTCCACCAACGTGGATTCGGCATATCTTCCTCTGCCGCCGTCTGCTGGCCCTAGGTAGGCGCCATACGGCATCGTTATTCAAACTAGACACATGGCTTCAACATCTGTAGCAGCATTGCGGGTTGAAACAATTAATGCCAGAAGACTTCCTTCCAATCAACGCCAATACCAATTAAGAAGTCTGTGCCTCGAAAATGAACAAGGCATAATAGCAGTACAGGAGACACAAATTTAAAAGTCAGGAACAGACTGACCATATGGTGCAGCCCTTACAACGCGCCACAACACCCGCGTATGCCGTTCTACTGGCACATCCGGTGGGTGGGCTATGTTTATCAGGAATATGTTGCGGATTGTTGTGCACAGTGTAACCGTTTATCAAAGTGGCCGATTACGTGTAGTTGACTATTCATATTATTTGCTGTGGAGACTGATATGCGCGTATTGCCTCAACAAAGAGAGCGAGCGCATAAAGTTTTTTGAACGACTTGAGCAATCGTTGTGAGCGTTTAATTTTGCTTTTGTGTTGTTTTAATTGTGTATGCAAAAAGTGATGAAAAATATTATGCGAGTCAGAATGAAATCAAATATATTAAGTACAAAAATGAGGTAATTAATGACATTGACATAAATTAGTTTGCTATTGCTGAGCAGTATCGGGACTTGTTTGGACGACGACAGATCTAAGAAGAGGGGTTTAGAATTACGTTCTTGTGACGCATGCCAAAACTAGAAGGCGGCACTAAACGACGACTGGAGATGACAATCAGCATGAAAGAAATTGAAAGAGCTATTGAAGAGGCGAGCCCCGGAAAATCTCTTGGTCCTGACAGCTTAGATGCCGATTTCTAAAAGCGTTTTAAAAAAGAAATCACTGAAGTTTATCATTGCGTCTTTACAGAAATTTATGACACAAAGAAAATGACCCCGTCATTTAAACAGCCCATGCGGTTTTATCACCTTAAAGTGAGGACGACGGGAAATTGCGGTCTGTTGAGGCTTATCATCCGATAAGCCTCAGAAATGTTGATTATAAAGTGTTTTTATAGATTCTTGCAGAAGAGTGCAAAATAATATAAAATACATTGTATGGCCGCATAAAGCGTGCGATCGCACCATCCCAATAAATGTACACATTGCAAGCACCGTTCTTGAATACTGTGACGCCTTCGCAGACCGAGTTGCAATGATGCAGCTTGATCTTGCGGAGGCTTTTGATAAAGTGTGGCACGAAGGGCTTTTCGCAATAGTAGAACATTAAGTGTTGGTTCGGTGATACCACGAGGTGCGCGGATGGCGTATGAAAACTATGTTGCAGGCATCATTCTGAATACGCAGTTATCAAAATGTTATCCAAATCGGCACATGTTTTTATTAAATCAGCGCGGCGCAAAGGAAGCCCGCACGGCACCGCATAGAAAGTTCTAGCACATTGGAGAAACGTACGTCTCCTCCGTGCAAGGCGAGGCCGTAGCCTTGCACATTTTGGTGTCATCCCCGCCTTTTCAACGCTCAGCGGGGACGGGGGCTCACCTGGCCGGAAGGCCAGGAGTTTCGGCCCGGCCTGACCACAGACAACGCGCGGCTCGGCGGAAGGAAACAGGTACCCTTAGACGAGCAAACTTACGTGTTTGGGCTCGCTGGCCTTGGCACGTCGTAACAGAAGGATGCGGTTCGTCCTATTTATTGAGGTGGCCTCGCGTCCAGGCCCTACGGCGCTGGGACTGGGAGGTCACTGCCGCTTGCGGCGGGGGCTATCCTGCCACCGAATTTGATATGTTTTAGGCCATTATTGCACGCGCCACCGCTTCGGTGGTGGATGACGGCTATTGCGACTCGCGTCTTTCTCTCCATCTTCTTTTTCTGCCTTCTCTATTTTCTCTTTTGTCCGCACGAGGCAGAGGAGGTGGCTAAGCTACATAGCTAGTAGCAGGTCCGTGCATTTCTTTTTCCTTCTTTCTACAGTCGCAACAACAGCAACAACAATGAACAGCCAGCCAGTGTTCGAGCTAGTATTGTACGAGTTGGCGGCTCCCGGGGGCAACCCACTGCTCGGCAAGCCCATACGTCTGCGTGGGAGCGGCGCTCGTCTTACATGGCGGCCGCATCGTGACTCTCCAGATGGTCTGCGACAGTGCGCGGTGAACAATTGGGTGTTTGTTTATTTGACTCTCCCGTGTATTGTTCTGTGTTGTAAAGCTTCTGTGTTAATGAATGCCTTTTAGTTGCATGCTTAGCATTGCCTTGCTTTAAATCTCTCGTCTGTGTATTTTGCTCGCTATTAGATGCGCATCGTTAATAACACATATTATTAACGGGCGACAGTGTACTTGTCTGTTCCGTGTTCTTCACTCAGGCAAGGTTGTCCTCCCTCACCTCTGCATTTTGATATTTATCTTGAGCCGCTTCTGTTATAATTGATACATCATGAACTTGTCTGCGGGTTCACTCTCCAGTCTACGCAGGTAAAATAACTTGCTTACGCTGACGATATCGAAGTTTTGTGCTTAGAGTGGGAAAGAGTTAAAAAAGTCGTTCGAGCTTCAGGTGGCTACTGCTAAAAAGCAGGGTGCGAAATCAATTGGAAGACGAGCATTCGTTGTCGGCACGGTGAATGGGATAATACACCGACAATGTTTGCTAATATACGGTGGACTTCCGGCAAAGTACTTGGCTGTACCCTTAAGTATTATAAGAGCAGCAGAGAGTTGTGGAACGGCACAACGCACCACTAAGCAAAAAGGAGATGATTGGAAAGGGTATCAGATGGTGCATCGCGAGGTTCAATCAGCTATACTTCAGGACCAGCGCTGTCAATGATATCATAATCCTGGGACAAGAAATTACAGCCGAGAATGATGCCATGACAACCAGTGAGGAGGACGACTAACTCGATGATCTACAAGGCACCCGCAATGATGACGCGAGCAGTGCAGACCGCTGTCGCCTGTATAGTGGGAGCGGATGCGGTACGAAGCGATAGTCCCGCGAGATGCGTAGTCACCTTCCTGTGGGAGCAGCCGAGCGGCACCGGGGTCGACGAGTGCAAGAGTATGAACATCTTGAACCATGGCACATTCGCGGGAGGAAGACGGGGACATTGAAGGTCTGCCGAATACGCATTTCGTGCCTCGCGAACTGCGGCACTTGGTTTTCCGGCTCATAGAGGGTATTCAGAGTATTGGCGCACCGAAGCGCCGACGTGGTGAAGGCGAACGACGAGGGAGGAAGGGCGCATGATTAGAGGGCGCTTTTGGCGAACCCGGTGGGACTGGGAACTGAGAGGCAAAATAAGGTCGTGCAGGCTTGCAGCAAAGGTTATAGATAGGCGGCGCCGGCAGTGGCGTGCAGTGTGCCCAGGGATATCGCAAGCATAACAAATAGGCTTGTTGTCTGCAATGTGCCATGAAGAGGAGGTCTGAGGCAAGGGAGGGGCAAAAGCGGTTGGTGCTGAACGCACAGGGGGCGAATCATGAACATATTTCAGCATAGGAGGTGGACTTGAAGCCACTTCGGCATATGTGCGACGGAGTACCTCAACAGGAGCCGGTGCGAATGCTGGAGCGTAACTCAGCGGAGCAACGCCAGGAGATGAAATTATAAGCGCAGTGAACGGGAACTGATGGTGCGACCAGATCTGGTTGAAGACCGCAATAAGGGACGGCTTCTGATACATATCACTGGATTGCACAGTGAAGATCCTGAGCAAGGCCAGTTGTTGAATCCGTTACGTAGGCAGCGGAGACACTTGTCGCGCGACATCCTCACGTAAAAATGCCTTAATTTCTGCGGAGAGGCTTGATGGGCTCACGCTCAGCGGCCAGTCCAGCGAGCGAACCTTCAGGTGGGCAGTGAATCAAAACACGCCCTTGCGCAGCTCGTTATAGCTTTGGCAGAGATCGTAGACTTCCTTGACCGTAGTGGGAACCTTGGCAATGAGCATGCTGAAGGCTTCGTCGTCGATACCCGTAAGGATATGACATATCAGGTCGGCTTTTGTCATAATCGGGTTAACGCGGCTACACAAGTCAACACTGTTCTCAATGCAACTCGTGAATGATTCACCGGTCAGCGGCGCTCGCGATCGAAGACGCTGTGCAGCGCGGAATTTGTGAACGGGGAGGTGGCAAAAATTTCGTCTTTAAATTAAGCGATGTAGTAATGTACAACCCGTGGTTTCAAAACCACAGAGTGGCTACGTCGCTTAAGTAAAAGATGACGTTGTAGAGCTTGCGATTGTCGTCCCAGTTATTGTGAGGGCTGACCCATCCTCAGGACGAACAGCCAATCATCGACGTCGTCCTCGTTGCTAGTACCGAAAGTAGCGGGTACCGTTGACGTAAGGTGCCAGTGCAGGTGACGTGCGGAGCTGGGTGCAGTGGGGTAGGCTTCGTCATTGGGGCGATCGGCGGAGAAGTTGCAGGGCGAGAAGAGTACTGGGAACCTCGAAAGGGCCTCTACTAAGTTAAAAGAGGATTTAATGCGTTGGCCCAACGGCTAACGTTGCCAGTACTTCGGCCACAGCAGGGTCTTAGAATTACCGGCCGCCGGGCACAGCTTCAGAGAGACGTTGTTCTGCCCTGAGATAAAGGTAAATAGCCACGAGAGGGATTGGCCACACGTGAAAACAGTAATAAGGGGGTTATGCTGTTAGATACGAGAATAAAAAAACTAATACATATAAATAGCAATACGACAGAAAAAGCCCTAATGATCAGAAAACAAGAAGGAATAATTTGAACTCAATAAGAACCTGCAAAGGAGAAGCAGCGGAATCGGCACACCGATGACTAAACAGTATAACTTTCATTTATACCGCACTTTAAAATGCGAGATTACAAATAGCACGTCTTTTTTTCACAAACCGGCTTACACTGTACTCAGCTACAAAGTCTACGAAACAAGAAGCATCGATAAGTGGCATATTAAATCATACAGACCAACATACGGCTGTCAAACACCGGAAAATACACTGCCACGTCTCCTGAATTTTCTTCATTTCAATATTACTCCACTAGAAAATACCTTATTATAAAAACTGTGAATATTTCCTACCTAACGACACTCCATTATGATAGTAAAAATTCTACATGGTGATTTTGTTTGGCATGTGTATGTGGTTTTATTTTTGCTTTTGTGACGAATACTTGTCATGTGATTATGTAGTTTTCTGTGATACATGTATTGTCTTCTTCTAAATATCATACGTTTGCTGTCAAACTAAACGGCTGGGTGCCTGTGGCCTTGTCAAGCAGCCCAAGAGGCAGCTTTTACTGTAGGCATCCTGCCACCATGTACTTCGTTGTAGTGAAATAAATTATCATATTGTTAAGCAGAGACTCCGACCAGAGGCATTAATAAACTTTTGTGCACCGCTGAGCGAACTGTCCCGCTGCCGAAGCTCAGCTGAGTAGCTTTAAACGAAATTAACTTGAGAACAGTCAAGGATATAGATAAATGTTTGCAAGAAATTTCAAGGAAGAGTTTTCGGAGGGAGGCGGGAAGGGGCCAGGTCAGGAAAACTGCTCCAACGTCTCAGGTTCATTGAAGTATGAACACATGGCTGAAGGAGCACAACCCGATCTATGAAGATAAAAGTTAAGGGGAGATATCCTACCCCTGACATTTGTCAGACACACCTCGCACTGTCGAGAAAGGCACTGTTTAGGATTCCATTTATACCTCAAATGCCGGAAGTCGTCCAAAGACAAAAAGGCCGAATGTGAAAGAAACTGTGTGAATCGCGCCGCCACCAATGGAGAGAAGTGTGAAATCAATTACAGGATAGGGCCATTCAAAGAACCGGACGCAAAAAAGTCCGCGGATTCGTTCATTGAAATTCCGCAATGGCCAGGAACCTACACAAGCCTAATTTTGCGGATATGAGACGCCGCGAGGTCATAAAACTGGCGACGCAAAGAAGATGCAGTTGAAGAAGTCAAGACAGTACGAACTGAAATAGCGTCCGTCAGTACAATAACGTTGCAGTGATCTAAACAAACTCCCCGGGTGGATAAAACAATAGCTAAAAGTTCCGCAATAAATATTGGGGTATAATCGGGAAGGCGGAATGAAAACGCCCAACCAAGGTAAGAGGAAAAAATCCCTACACTCGCTTTTTCCTCGCGGTGTGCAACATCAGTAGCGATTACAAAATATGAGTGGAAGTGTTGCAGATGGTCATTTAAAATAGAAACCAAGGTATACACTGGCAAACCGTTGACACCATTGTGATAAATGTCATCATGGACGAAATTAACTTGAGGTAGACGAGAACTGGCATGTGAAAGAGAGCGCACATCTACTGACAACGGAGTTAACAGCGACTGCACACATACAACCTGCGGTCTTTGATAGGGAGATCAATGCGTACGAAAGAATAAATGAGAGGCAGTGCAAATTGTTTGCGAACATGATAGAAAAAAGTCATATAATTTTAGAATGCACTGTACTGTAAGTTGCTGAAAACGGGAATCCAAAGGAAGTACACGAGCCTCAGATTACAAGAGATTTATTGCCACAAAGGTAGGAAGGCCCAGGCAAAGCTGGAATGCTTGCCGTTCAATCAAGAGAAGTGGTCGGAATTTGTAAGCCGCGCAGCCTGTAAACAAGACGCACCCAAATTCGAGAATAGGGCACAAAGTTTAGAGATCACAACAAGGGAAGATCTTCTCATTCCATATCTCCTGTGGCTGATGCGAAGGAGTAGACCCAAGGCACGCTCCGATTCGCGCCTATGAGGTCTCCAGCTAATTTAGGAATCAGAAAACGCCGAAGTACCTTATGGTTGTAACCTGAACAATAGGCTCTTGATGGTATGAAGGAGAAATAAAGACAGGTCGACTGACCGGAAAGACTAGAATGAAGCACTTATTGACATTTAGAGAACAGGAAATATTATCTAGCCAGGATTCAAGAGCATTTAGATAAATATGCAAGGTATGATATAAGGTATGTATATCTGTAGATGAAGAAAAGAAGGCAATATCGTCTGCGTAGACGTACAGGTGAACATCGTCTCGCGAATGTATCGAACAAAGGAAAATATTGAATAGAAGAGAGGACAGGACCGAACCTTGAGGAACGCCTTTCGATTCAGAAAATGTGCGAGATGAAAGATCACATTGATAACAGTAAAAATATCTTCCTGATAAAAATTATTGAATCCAGGCGACTGTTTAGTTCGGAACTTGACAATTTATCAAGTGAGAAATTAGTAGTCTTTGATCAACACTGTCGTAAGCTTTTGAAATATCCAAAGTTACTAGAGCAGATATTTCACGCGACCGACTAGCCAAATGAATTTTACTCTCTAAGTCAATGTGAGCAGACTATATTGAACATTCTGGATGTACAGTACTCACGGATTGAAATAGGACACTCGGAGCGCGTGGCCGTCGCTGCATGCAAGGCAGTGTGGTTAACAGGCCGGCATATTGGCGACCGGAAGAAGCACTTCTGCTTTTTAGATGTTCTCTCCCTCCTGCTATACCACAATACAGCACCTTGGTTCCATGAGCATCCACGGGTGGCGCTGCATGCAGCGACGGCCACGCGCTCCGAGTGTCCTATTTCAATCCGTGAGTACTCTACGTCAATCTGTCTGGGAAAAAGAATTTTATGTCTTGAAATGAACTGAGACAAGCGCGAATAGATTATTCGCTCTATTGTTTTCACCTGAATAGAAGTTAACGAAATCAGCCAGATATAGTCAAGGACATAACCAAGGCATTGATTCTTTAGTAGTAGAATCACTTTGGCAAGCTTCCAGGAGCTAGGAATCCAGGAGTACTTCAGCGAACAGTTAACAATAATTATTAATTCCTGTGAAAAAAACTGGAATAGGATCTCTAGCATACCAGCAGTAATACTATCAGGGCCTGGAGCTGAAGCGAGTGTTTTTTAAATTACAGTTGTCCATTCTGATATAGTCATCTCGGAAAAATGGGTCGCATCGACCGCCAATGTGAGTGACCATGGGCATGGCGACGAAAAGCGAAGTTCTAAACCGCGACAAACACTATCCAATAAATAAGGCGCCTCGCTAGGACTCAGCACCACAGATGAAGACTATGCAACTTGCTCGGAGATTCAGCACGACGCAGGAAACGAAATAGTGCACTCCGGTGCTTATTACCAGATAAAAAAGGATGTAAATCAGTCTTATCATTTCGCTTGGCTGAAGACACAACGCGTTTAAAAAGGGCAGCGTGATACTTGTAACCAATTAGAGGGGGACTGATTATGACACAGACTCTGCCATGCAGCATTTCGGCATCGATAAGCACGAGTGCAGTCAGGATTTTATTAATATAATATTGAGGGCTGAATAGATCAGGCAACAGAAAATTCAGCTGGTTCAATCGCATCGTGCAGCCATGACACCACAAACGTCGGTGTTGACCCGCAATTGAAAAAGTAAGGTCCAGAGCTGAGGAGCAATGTCCCCGCATGAAGTTGATATCCACAGAATTGTGGTCCTGGAAGCCATTGTCCTGACTCCAGTCCCACAACTTACGCCCACAAGAATCGTTTTCAGCCCCTAAGGCATAGGATGAGAATTAAAATCACCCGCTAATATAAGGTTTTGAGAGCAACGAGTTAACAAAGGATCCAGCTGCGAAGTAAACGAACGCTATTTGGGAAGTACGTATTGGCCAAAGTGAAAGGGTAGAATCGGGTAGCGTAAACTCCAAACAAAGTATTTCACAATCTTTACAAACGACTTCATATGAAACTGAAACCTTATGACACAATTTTGACGAAACTAAAACCACTAACCCCTGCCTGGGAGATCTAATCTAAACACCGGAAAGTTGTTAAGAATCTTTTTTGAGAGGAAAGCCAGGACGCTTGAAGTAAACTAATATCAGAGTGAATTGTCAGTACTAAGCAGAGGAGACCATACAAACCAGAATTAATTCTGCGGCAATTCCGTTGCAAAACTTCTAAGAACCTATGTTGAATCAAAGATGTGCTCTACAGCAGACAGCACATCATGTGTCTGCCGGGGCTCATTCTCAGAATTTATCTTGGGTCGAGATTTAGAGGACTGATTCAGGAGAATTTGTATAGGCTCCAGGAATTCTTGAACTAGAAGCACGGGAATTAAGTGAGCCAGATGCCTTAGAATTGATTATATGAAATGTAGCAGAGGTTTCTTTGTTGGGAGGCTTATTCATGTTGGAGGCCACAGGCATAGCAGGCGCTACAGAGGCACCGGTTTTCTGAGTTTGGAAAAACGTATCTATCCTTGTCACAAGCATCTGAGAAAAGGTCTTCGCAAAAGAAACAAAGAAGCGCTCCATCACAACCGGTATAGACTTTTCAATGGCAGAGGTCACAGCATAATAAACATTGGATTCTAAGGAGGCTGACTGAGGCGCAGTCACAGCAGCAAAACCGGAGTTACGATCCTTTAATATTGCCGCAGTCTCCCCACGTGAACGACGACGTTTTTCAATGATTTCAACGAGCGCAATGTCATTTTTGCGAGCAGTCTAACCAGAATCAGAAGCAATAAGCAACGTGTGAGGCAGAGCACAGGCAGCAACTCAACACATAAGATGCACATTCTGTTGCGGAATGGGGACCACCATATGAGCAACCGCGAACTGCAGATCTGCAGGCATTTTCACTGTGGCCAAAACGCCAGCAATTGCGGCACTGCAGCGGACGTGGAGACAAGGGCTCAACTCGAAACAGGTATGACCACACTTTAACTTCAGACGGGCAGGCGAGGCCGGCGAAAGTTAAAATGGCACTCTCTGTGGATATGCGAGAATCACCGGCAGGCCTAGTGCACCGATAAACGGACACCACACCAGCAGGGACAAGCATTTTCAAACGTGCTTCCGGAGAGAGGTTTGCCGGAACGCCACGGATAATTCTTTCCACGTAAGCGAGGTGCAGGGGGACAGAAGTCCTTACGGCTGAGTTGCCAAACCTGACACGCGCCAGAAGGTCGTTCAGGCACTCAACGTTTGATAATCTAGGATGCCTGTCTAGGATGCCTGTCTTGCCAAATCACTTCACTTTCGAAATGTCTAAGAAATGTGGAGTAATAGAGCTAACTTCCTCCTGGATAACTTCAGACTCGTTTAATCGAGTGGCGCTACCATCAACCAGAACAAGTGCAACCGGTATAGTATTAACCCCATTTCTGAGGAAGGAATCCAAAGGCACTGACTCCGCCGGATGTTTGGCCTGCCAGGGTGACGAACCCTGGCTGGGCAAAGAAACCGCCATAGGCGGAAGGAAAGGGGCTAGCCTAAGGAGCTACCCTAATTAAATAGTGGCTAATCCCCGCTCACAGGTTTAGTCAGACGTACAGGAGGCACGATGCCCGTTAGCCTGTGTTGGTGTTCTAGCCACGTGTCGGACGTGGAGACAAATGATAGCGATCGCGATGCCTCGGCGCCGAGTTCTTTTTTTCTATACACGCACTAGGAGGAGGAGGAGAAAAGGAGGGCGGAAGGCAGGGATGTCAACCAGAAATAATTCCGGTTGGCTACCCTGCACTCGGGAGGGGGAATGGGGGGATAAAGGGGCAAGGGCAGAAGAGGAGAGGAGGTGAGAAAGTCACAGTCTGTCAATCAGGCTACTTTCTCTTAAAAATTACAAATTTATTACGGTGAACGTAGATTGAAGAAGAGCTACATGGTCGTATGCATGCCGCAGCAATCTATTTTGTAATGCTTAGTTGCCGCAAAAGAGTGAAGTGGGGCACGCGCACTGTCTTTTGTATGAATATGTAACGGTTGCAGAGCTGATACAGGCTATAATGCTATTTATTTGTGCTATATTAGTGCACACCTTCTATATCTCGTACAAGAGTGGGTCGAGTAAGGTTTATAAATAAAGCAGAATGAATAAAGAACCAAGAACATGAGCACACTTTAGCTGCCCAGAACGATATCATTATAGACAATTTTGTCATTTTCATGAGCACAAAATCTGGTGTGCTTCTCTCTTCCCATTGTTTTATTTGCAGAATTCCTAAGGCCGCTTGATACGGGCATCATAGTTTCCATTGCTCTCTGCGAAATAGATTAGAATGCGTCACAGCGTTCCCGCTAAGGTCGAATGCGTTTGTTATGTATACAACAGATACTGTGATGGATCGACGTTTTAAACCAATATTTCTTAAACGCTATTTAAGAAAGGTTATCTTTAAACCCTGACTGCTGATTGGAGGGTTAAATTCTAAAGTTAAAGCAAAGCTACTTTGGTCATCTGATGAGAAGAGAGGAGTCGCTGGAGAAAGATTTGATGTTGGGAAAGATCGAGGGTCACCGGAGAAGGGGTAGGCAGCGAACGCGATGGTTAGATGGCATCCTCGAGGCGCTGCGGATGACGTTATGTGATGTTAGGAAGATAGTGACAGACAGGCGAAGAGTCGGATACGACTGAACGACTGAACTGAACTCAACTGATCTTTAAAGCGCCCATACCTCACTTCATCCGATGTAAGCGCAAGAGGGCAATTATGCCACTGTGGACGCTAAGTGACGATTTATATACCATCCCTCGGAAGCAGCGCTGACCTTCAAGGAGCGAAAGCCGACCCCCATAAGCGAAAAACCTAAAAATAACTTGCAAAAACCGCTCGGTGATGTTTCCACCGCGGACGTGGAGCAAACAAAACCTTCTTCTAGTGCTATATAGCATGGTCAGATATTTTCGCTCACCAGCCGTGGCTTGCCCAAGTCCGCTGGAGACGAGCCAATCAGCGCACAGAACTTGTTTTCGCAGCACCGCCGGCTACAATGGCCGCCGCAGCCACCACCACCTGCCGCCTTGGTTCTGTGGCGAGAATATCTTTGCAAGTCTATTCAGAAGAAGCGATTTATAAGACATGGATTCTCACGTGTCTAAGTGAAGTCAGTGCAAGTGTTGCTCTCCTACAATGATTCAGGGGCTCACTGGTTGCAATGCAAACAACGTACCGCATTCTTAAAATCAGCTTCCTCACTTGGGATGTGATCTGGAAAGATTTACGAGATTTTAGTGCGAAACATTGCGCCTACCGTCTATGGTGCGATGACTGGCCGCGGTGCTTCGTCTCTAGTTTCTGCGTTGTTCATGAACGACGTTAAGAACCAAGTGCAGCTCCATTGAAATAATGTCTTCTAAGGCTAAAGCAATCGAAAAGCTTACGGCGAGTGTTTAAAAAAAGCTATTGTAAAAAGTGTCAGGAACGTAGAGGCCGGAGACACAGTGCATTGCCTGGGCTGCTACTCAGACATGAAAGTTTGCCGATTTCTTTTTTCTCTTCTTGACATATGCCATAGCCTCCTTTATACTCTGTGAATGTCAACGCGCGCGCGAACAATAGAGCGGCGCCATCGGGTAAAGTTGCGCGGCGCTGCCGCTCCGGCGCCACTGACGTAAGGGTCAAGGCGCACGGGTCGCAGGGGTACAAACGTCGGCGCGGGTCGGGAGCGCTGTTATTCGCTAGCCTGATAACCGTTCCTAAGCATGAATCGTGCATATTCAGCATATTTACTTGTAAGGCCGACAACCACTAAGCATAGCAAGTGATCATGCTACTTGTTAGGCAAAAACACCAACGCTATATGACATTTTATGTCAGGCAGTTTCAAGAAATTGCGCATGGCTCAAAAAACTGCGTGACTGCACCGCTAGTGCCAATGGTAATAGAATAATTACATTGCTAGTCTACCCTGCAATAAAACAAAATTTAAGAAGAAAGCCACCAGCATTTATTTACACATTTCACAACAGCACTTGTGCTACAAGAGTACCATTTAGACGTGGTGTGATGAATAGTTGCCACAAGTAGGAAAAAGTGTTCACGGTGACTGCTGGCACTGATAGCACTTCAGAAGCCAGCTTGATTTACAGTTGATTGGAACAACTGCATCGCAGTATGCATTTGACACCTGTAAGGAGAACAATTTTGGTATCAGCTGTTATTTTCAATGTGTCAGCGCGTCGTACAAACGTTTTTTTTTTAAACTTGAAAAACAAGGAAAGACAAATATACGCGTAGTTTCGATCACTCCAAAATAATCGTCACAATATGCAAAGCTTGTGTTTTTATTTTTTCACAGAATTGCGCAGTTAGCGAAACAAAAAATACTGCGCTAGAGCACATGCAACGTACCACACAGACGAGCTAACCAGGGAGGAAGTTAGCATCGCAGTCAAGAAAATACACGTGTACATTTATTATTGTTATTACCTTACTGACGCGTAATAAACACACTTCTGGTGTTGTCATTATTTTTCACAGGTCTTAATGCGGTTGAGTACAAGTTTTGCGGTTTCCGATGCTAGAGAGGGACAGCGATTTAGTTGACAAGGAAAACTAATATAGGCTTTGCACGATTCGGTTTAACTCACTTTAAAATAGTTATCTTCGCAATAGGTAAATCTTGTGTTTCTATTTTATCAAAGAATTTCGTAATTAGCATATACTGCAAAAAAAAAACTTCGCAGGAGCACATCTAACACACTACGCAGACGAGCCAGGCAGGGAAGCAATTAGCATTGCAGTCCAAAAAGCACAGGTGCACATCTAACATTGCTATTGCAGTATTGATGCTTAATAAACACAATGTTTGGTGCTGTCACTATTTTTTACAAGCCTCAAAGCAGCTGAACACTTCGCAGCGACCGTCGGGAGGACAAAGCAAAGCTGGCACTTACCACTTGGTGCAATGCTGTTTTCCTGCAGCACCCGAAGGCAGAGAAAAGTAGAAGCATGACCTTGCACACTGCAAAACAGTCCACGAAACAGCGAGAAAGCGGCAGCGCGTGGATATCCGGACCGCTTTGCAACACGGCGCACCCGGCACTCGCCTGGCGAGAGTCACCTTACGTCGCTGTTGCCATCTCTCGGCAGCCAGCGGCGTATCTTGTCAACGGACGAGGAGCGGCGGCGACGGCCGTGGAGCGCGGAGTTACCAGGCACAGAGTGTATAAAGGAGGCAAGGGTCTCGCTCGACGGCGTTCTCAAGATGCAGCTAGACGAGCGTGTCGCGCTTCTCTTGAATGGTCCTCAACCGGTGACGACTCCGAATGGAATGTAATGGACGCTTTGAACAGTGAAGATTCTTTGTCGACGTGTTCACTCAGCAGTAAAAACGTAGGAATGCAACTAGGCGGCAACGATGCGTTAAGGAAACAGAAGAAGAACTGTAACGGAACTATAGCGTAGCCATGATATTATTGCTTTCGCAACCTACTGGGCTTAACAAAAGCTAAGTCCCAGCTAATTTTATTTTTGCAGGCCCTGGGGGTGCAATGACATGAAATAAAATGGCTGTGCTTTATATTTGGTTAAACCGAGTATGTCGCGATAACTTCAAGCGGCTACGACAAGTACAGCATTCAGTTATGCTGTGCGGTTATAATTGGTAAAACCTTTATTGAAAGACCATGCCACAAACGAGAGTGTTGCCAACGCCAGAAACGACTTCGTCGAGGTGACGTTTTGCAAATCGCTCCTCACTTTGTTCCGGTGTTTCGTCCGCTTTCTGAGTTTTACTCTCGTACACTTTCGGCTCGAGCCGCAATGTTCTCTGAATTGTATTCTGGCCGTTACAATTCCCCCTGCTCTTGAGCTGATGCCCCAGAACATCACGCTGCCTCCGATGCGCGCCGTTCCCGCCTGCTTGCTACGAAATGGAACTTAACGCACACCCACTAGCCCGAAATCTCACCCTGTAATTATAAAGGACAAGGTCACAAAACATTCAGAAGTCGCGCCATTTACTTCTAATGAAACGTGTGGCGGCATATATTTTTTCGCGCCTGCAGATTCTTTTTGCGAAGGCCTCGTTTTCAAGGATAGATATTTTTCTTTATCGCTGCGCTCTTATTGGTCTACTCATTTTCGCCTTTTTTGGACAATACATTTTGTTGCTGGGGCATATTATAGTATCTTGAAAACTAAACAGTAACAAGTACTATGCTTGCCTTAAAAACGCATACACTTTTCAGTACAGACCCGCCCTATTAGATGGAATTAAGAGCGTTAGGCCATTGCAATTCATCATGCGAAGCTTGTAGAAGGATACGAATATGTGTTACTTCGCAAAAAATGAATGGAAAGGGCAATTGCCTTATAGTACGGCGCCTATAAGTGCTTTCTAATCGATACGAGAAGCAAAAGCGAAATGTGCTTTCAATAAATCTCAGTATGTGTTTTACTTACCTGCTAAGAAGACTGCCCATAGGAACAAATACATCACGGTTATTTTCCCAGGAGAGCAGTACAGACTCCGATTTCACTTGACGGGATTGTCGGCGGCAGCAAGCGAGTGTTGGGTGTCGCCTTTCAACGCAAGTGTTTTTTATCACCGGTGCACAAAACGTAAAGTATTGTTTGCACCACGAAGTAATTTCTTTTTGCTACAGTTTAAAAACTAGCACTTTGAACTTTAAAATCTATTGCCGCAGCGAGGAAAACACACTGATGAAGCAAACGCGTTAACGCGAATACTCCATCATAGCGTTTTGACACTGCTATAAAAAAACATTCATTTTGTGAAATTCACGTTCAAGATATATTTTTATTGCTAAACAAGCCGAATCTATACAGAAGCTAACTTAAGCATGTGTCTAGTGGTGTGCATACCATAGGAAAAGAAGGCTCATGAGATATGCACATCTACGCTGCCACGTTTCGCCATTTCGAACAACACTATTATATCATTGCTACACTGGTGCATCATAAAACGTCGTCAGGCTAGTATTACTCGTTCATAAAACAGACAAGGTCGCTTCCCAACCATATCAAACAGCTTTATTAAGGACGCCTGAATAAATAAAGCTCTCCATCCAGCTAATTCTCTTTTAATGGACCCCGCCGGGGTGGCGCAGTGGTTACGACGCTCGACTACTGTTCCCAAGGACGCGGGATCAAATCCCGGCCTCGGCGGCAGCTTTTCGGTGGAGGCGAAAAGCAAGGCGTCCGTGTGCTGTGCGATGTCAGTGCACGTTAAAGAACCCCAGGTGGTCGAAATTTCCGGAGTCCTCCACTACGGCGTCTCTCATAGCCTGAGTTGCTTTGGGACGTTAAACCCACAAACCAACCAACCAATCTCTTTTAATGGGGGGGCCGTGATGTATGCAAACTTTTAGGCTAATGCTGAGTCTGGCGACGAAGCAACGTAAGAGCCCAGTAAGTATTTAAAAGTTTTAGAAAAGCGTCATGCGTGTAAGTTCGCCAATGTATTTATTCAAAACTTCGGGGTTGAAAGACAAAAAGAAGGGGTAGGGTAGAGGTTCAAGGAGCTCTTCTACGGCTCAAAATATTGACGACTTCATATTATCTGCCAGCACTTAATGCTTTAAGAAGCACTCGGCATATTTCCCAAGCGTCAAAAGCGAATAGTAATATTATAAAATTTTTGTTAATAATTTGCAATTAATCACAAATTATATGCCATATGTACTGATCTTTCAACTAGTTTTATTAGGATCTGCGAAAAAAAGATCCGTTTGTTCTTTTAACTAACTGAGCAGCAAAAGCCATAAACCGCTGCCTAAAAAATTAGGTCTCTTAGATGTCTCTTACGAGGAGAATGGCGAAAGCCTACCCTTCCTCTCCCATCATCTGCCTCTTATAGGTAGTTATGATGAGCGATGTCTAGTCATTGTAGTCGATGCCAAATATAGCTAGGCGTATTTATTAGGGGTGTGCGGATGGTGCTTTTCCCAAAATGATCGAATACGAATAGTTCACTCTTGCTATCGAGTACGAATCGAATAGTGAAAGCAAACAATCGAATACGACTAGAACACTCTTCAAGTTACGTTTATAGGAAAACGAGGAAACACTTTTGATTTAACGCATTAGTAAGCGTCAAGAATGTCCTGGGCCAGGGTCACCAAGGCAAACTGGTCTTTCAGCTGGTCAGGGGCTAATCAAGCCCGCCACGTTGGGGGAAGAGGATGTGAAAAGTGAGGTGATTGAATTGCAATAGGGCTTGAAAAAATGCTATGTTCTAAGCTTGCATAGTGCTCAGAACAATTTGGGAGTGCGGGGGAATGTCAGACTTGGTATAGAATCGATCGGGCAGGTAGGAGTGTATTTAGGTGTATGCGTCGAAGAAGGCATATTTGGGTGGTAGTGAGAGATGTATCAGAAGAGGAATGTACGAAGAGTTTCTCTAATGTCATAGTGAATTTCAGACACCTTATAGTTGCGAAAAAAGAGACACACACACTACAGGGTACAGGACGAGCGCAAACTGCCAACTGTTTATTGGAAGGAAAAGGGGGAACGTATTTAAACCCTCGGCCACTCAGGCGTTCATAGCCTAATAGCTCTCAACCCAACCGGTATCACAAATCTTCATTGACATGGCTAAGCACGTATGACTAAGCACTTAAAACAAGGTTACCAAAAATATAAATGATACAGAAGTTAGCAACAACCCTCAATCGTAGCATAGTAGTGTCAAGTATTCAAAAAAAAAGCAGTCGAAACCAGTCAACGTAAAACAAGAACAAACAACAAAGTAAAAATCGAAGGTAACTAGCAATAAAAGCAATAACAGTCAATCACTCGTAGCAAAAGCAGTGTTACATAACGAAGCAAAAGCAGTCAAACCTTCCCAAAAAACGTAAAAAAACAAGAACAAACGGCAAGGTAAAAAACAAACCCAAGCGTAACTAACAAAGAATTTGTAGCAATATAAGTCAATCTCTCGTAGCAAAGGCAGTGTCGTGTATACGAAGCAAAAAACAGTCAAAACCTAAAACGTTAGACAAGGTAAAACAAAAACCCATTACCGCTGAAGACAGGTCGTTAGAAGCAAGGTACAATGGGCCTGTTTTAGGTTTTGACCACTGCGTTTGCTACAAGTGATTGACTGCTATTGCTGCAATTTTTTGCAAGTTACCCTTTGGTCTGGTTTCTACCTTGTTTGTTCTTGTTTTTCTTTTACGTTTTTGGGGGTTCGACTGCTTTTGCTTCGTTATGTGACACTGCTTTTGCTACGAGTGATTGACTGCTATTGCTTTTTTTGCTACTTATCTTCGATTTCTACCTCATTGTTTGTTCTTGTTTTATGTTGTTTGGTTTTGACTGCTTTAGCTTCTAATACGTGACACCGTATTAGAACCGTATCTAATACGTGACACCGTTTCCTTCCTATAAACTGTTGGCAGTTCGCACTTGTCCTGTACCCGGTCGTATTTGTATCTTTTTTCGCGCAACTGTAAGATGTTTGAAGTACTGCACCAACTAGGCCAACACATCTTACTGAATCAAACACCGCAAACCGGCCGCTCTTATCACTTGCCACATGACCATCAGCCAACTCATTAAAGAAAAACAGAAAGAAACCTAAAGCAGTGCTCCTCCTTCCTAAAGGAAAGCAAGTACTTTACTGCCTCTCGTTATACCTCAATGGTAGTGTAATCGAGAACGTGGGCACCTTCAAATCATTTGGTGCAACGTTCAGTAGTACGATGACATGGGATTCCCAAGTTGATATTATTGTGTCGACGCTTTCTAGAATTGTCGGAATTATTCACGTAACAGGCATAGTTTACTTATTAAAACTAAAATTACTTTATAACAAGCATTTTTTTATACCCAGCTTAGCTATTGCCTCCTTGTCAGGGGCAATACAACGGTATCTAATGTCATAAAACAGCAAACATTGCAAAAGAAAATGCTTCGCGCAATTGTCTTCGGGACGTATGATCGCGTACTAGGTGCATTTACCTTCATTATAATATTATACCTTGCAACAAATTATTTGAATGCAGATTTGCGTGTCTGTAAATTAACAAAAAAAAAGGATGATTCATTTTTTTCTCAAAATGTCCTAAATATATGTCGACACTCATCATACGACATCAGATGGCAGAGTAGGTTTGAATTACCAAAGCGCATAACTAATTATGGGTTAGTATGTTGAGATTTATTGTGCCAAAGATCATAAATACTTCTCTCAGTGACCAAATGAATATTATGTCTTTTTCTGCCATTCGGAAAAGCTTTATTCAGCCACCTATCCCACAGTGATGTCAAGTTTTTAAACGTACTGTGCCACTCTGTGTTACAGCCTGACGGTCTTCTGCGTCTATTATTACTGCCAGTTATGAGACATGTCTTCGTCAACCTTGTTTTGTAAATGCACTTGTATTCATTTTTTATTGCGAAAACAATACTGCTAGCACCTCGAGCCTTTGGCGTGTCGTTGCGCCTCCGGACATGACCATTTATGTGATCGTTTGACCTCACGTCAGACCGAGAGCAGGGGCCCCAGCTCGCGCCATCGGATGGTGACGGTGAGTCTTTACAGTAGCCGCAGCGGTGACGTCACGCCATTTTCACGTGACCGTGTGACGTCACGCCAAACCGATAGACGGAGCCCCAGCTCGCGCCATCGGACTGTGGCGGCGAGTCCATACACGGCGCTGTGTCGCAGCCGAGAGAGGGCGCTCGCTGTTTGTGACGTCACGCTAGGAGAATAAATGGGACTGTGGCTCGGCTTTTCGCAGAAGTCGGGGCGCAGCCTTACGGTATGTCGGATGATGCGTATAAGGCGAAGCTGGAACCATAGCCATAAGTTAATCAAGGGCAACCAACCATGGCACACCACAAGCCGAACAAGGCGTAGCAGAGGGTAATGCTTTCGCAATCTTCCAGGCTTAACCAAGCTAAGCCTTCAGCCAACTTTTTTTTAGCAGTAGTTGTTTTTGCCTTGTGTTTACTGCTGACTTGTAGGGCTCGTGAGACCCGTCAAGCGGCTTATAATTGATTGCTTTTTTCTCACCATCCCCAGTTTGCATGTACAAACTAAAATAAAGATTGATTGTTTGATAGTGAATGTTGTTTTCGTTTTTTTTTTTGTAGTGAAGAGTAGTGTCCCCCCTGGGCGGATAAGGCCAGGAAATCCCAGGCGCCCGGTGTTAAAGTTCGCTGGCGAGGCGATGCACTACCTCACTGCCTGAGATTCCAGCGTGACCAGGAATCCACCTCAGTGTGACAGTGCTGGGACGTAGTTTGGTGAGAGCTTTGTGTGGACATTCCTTCAGCTCTTCAGGAATGTGACCAGTATGAATGGTTCGTATAGCCCGTTTTGAATTAGTGTATATGGTATATCCTGAAGGGTTAGGGCGTGTTTGTGCGAGATCTTGAATACTGGCATAGCCTCCTTTATACACTCTGTGCCTCGCAACTCCGCGCTCCACGGCCGTCGCCGCCGCTCCCCCTCCGTTGACAAGTTACGCCGCTGGCTGCCGAGAGATGGCGACAGCGACGTAGGGTGACTCTCGCCAAGCGAGTGCCGGGTGCGCCGTGTTGCAAAGCGGTCCGGATATTCACGCGCTGCCGATTTCTCGCTGTTTCGTGGACTGTTTTTCTGTGTGCAAGGTCATGCTTCTACTTTTCTCTGCCTTCGGGTGCTGCAGGAATACAGCATTGCACCAAGTGGTAAGTGCCAGCTTTGCTTTGTCCTTCCGGCGATCGCTGCGAAGTTTCAGCTGCTTTGAGGCTTGTAAAAATAGTGCAAGCACCAAACATTGTATTTATTAAGCATCAATACTGCAATATTAATGTTAGATGTGCAGCTGAGCTTTCTGGACTGCAATGCTAATTGCTTCCCTGTCTGGCTCGTCTGCGTAGAGTGTTGATGCGCTCCTAGGAAGTTTTTTTGCAGTATATGCTAATTACGAAATTTTGAGATAAAATAGAAACGCAAGATTTACCTATTGTGAAGATGACTAGTTTAAAGCGAGTTAAACAGAATCGTACAAAGCCTATATTAGCTTTCCTTGTCAACTAAATCGCGTCCCTCTCTAGCTTCGGAAACCGCAAAACTCGTACTCAACAGCATTAGGCCCTGCGAAAAATAATGACAGCTCCAGAAGTGTGATTATAACGCGTCAGTAAGGTAATAATAATATTAAATGTGCAGGCGTATTTTCTGGACTGCGGTGCAACTTTCTCCCTGGTTAGCCCGTGTGTGTGGTATATTACATCTGCTCCAGCGCAGTATTTCTTGCTTCGCTAACTGCGCAATTCTGTGAAAAAATAAAAACACAAGCTTTGCCTATGGTGGCGATCATTTGGAGTGATCGAAAACAGAAAGGTGCAAGGCGTATATTTGTCTTTCCTTGTTTTTCAGGTAAAAAAAAAACGTTTGTACGAGGCGCTGAATCACTGAAAGTAACGGCTGATACCAAAGTTGTTCTCCTAACAGATCTCAGTTGCATACTGCGATGTCGTTGTCCCAATCATCTGTAAATCAAGCTGGCTTCTGAAGTGCTATCAGTGACAGCAGTCACCGCGAACATTTTTCCCTACTTGTGGCAACTATTTATCACACCAGTTCTACATGTTACTCGTGTAGCACAATTGCTCTTGTGAAATGTGTAAATAATGCTGGTGCCTTTCCTCTTAAATTTTGTTTTATTGCAGCGTAGACTAGCATTATAATTTTTCTATTACCATTGTTGCTAGCGGAGCAGTCATGCAGTTTTTCGAACCATGCGCAATTCTTGAAACTGTCTGACATAAAATGTCATATAGCGTTGGTGTTATTGCCTAACAAGTATCCTTATCACTTGTTATGCTTAGTGGATGACGGCCTTATAAGTAGATATGCTGAATATGCATGATTAATGTTTAGGGACAGGTATCCCGCTAGCGAATAACAGCGCTCCCGCCCCGCGCGACGTTCGTACCCGTGCGCCTCGACCGCTACGTCAGTGGCGCCCTCACCGAGGGGAGCGGCAGCGCCGCGGAACTTTACCCGACGGCGCCGCTTACCCGACGGCCCGGCGGGGGCGCGTTGACAGGCACAGAAAGTATAAAGGAGGCTATGATACCGGCGACTATTGGCAGCGTCTCGAGAGTCGCTGTAGGAAGAGGATCTATGTAAGGACCGAGGTTATGTGTCACAAACTCGTTACAGCTCTCAATTGAGTAAGAAGCCACTCCGACGTTGGTTCGTGATGCATCTATGTAGACTATCGTGGAATCTGTAGGGTGAACATGATTGGAAACGCGAGCGGAACGTCTGCCTGGTTTAGTATCGGGTGCACCGTGCTTTGGAAAGGGGGTTACTCTGAGGTCATCCGGGACCGAAGAAGGAGGGGTAATTATTGGTAGGTTGATAGGTTTCAGTGCAACTTGCTGCAGCATCAGTGTCCTTGTTTGGTGCTAGAAAACGTGCCATTTGTTGGTCTCGATGTTGTTGTATGAGGTCTACCTGGGGAAAGAACAACCCCGTGGAGTATAGGTGCTCCGTGGGTGTATGTACAGGGGCGTTAAGGGCAGCCGCTCACAATATATGAATCGCAGTCTCAATCTGATTGTCTTTGGCTGCAGGTTAGTGTAAGTTAAGGAATTGTATATAAAAGTTTGCTGAGTATTAATGCGTGGACAAGCTGCCTGAATTGGCCCTCGCGTAGCCCGGCGTGCTTATTGACCATGCGACGAACTAGACGCGTAAGCTGATTACAAACGTTAACGGTTGTAGGTAGATAGGCCTGTTTAGCTCACTTATGCATAGGAAGTCCAAGGAGCCGGCAGGACGATACGCGAGCGATGGGGTGACCTGCCATTGTGAGATTGATTAGCTGGTTAAGTTGGCATAGACAGCGTGTTTTGGACTCTGCAGCAATTAGGATTTTTCAGGGGTACGAAATAGCCATAATTTATCAAGATAACTAACGACTGCACCGATACTTTGCTGTATGGGTATCCTCTACTACACCAGGAGACCCAGCAACGCACCGAAAAGTAAGGTCGTCTGCATGAAATGTATGTTTTAGGTTTGGGATAGATGCTAGAATACAAGATAGGGGAGCCATCCGAAGGTTTAAAAGGGTAGTTGACAGAATAGCTCCATGAGGAGTGCCACGTGTGAGGGGGAGAAGATCAGATATAGAATCGGGAGACGGAGCTTGGCCGAGCGGTCGCGGAGAAATGCCGTGAGGTAGCCGTACATCTTTGGACCACAGACATTAGAGACACGCATGTCTAATAGAGGATCGTGGGCAAGGCTATCAAAGGCCTTACGCACATCAAGGGCCACTATGGCTTGGATCTGGGAAGAGGGCGGAAGGGCAAATTCGTGCATGAGAAGACAAAAGAGGTCCTTAGCAGACACACCCTTTTAGAAGCCAATATTTTGAGGGGGAAAGAAATATGTGCATGTTTCGTAATTGCCGCAGAAATAACATGTTCATATCATCCGTACGTTGATTACAAAGCATGAAAAAGTGTCTGAAACTCACTTTTATTCGAAATGCTGTTTGCTATATAGTTCACATAAATGCACAGCTGCGTGACCCTTCACTAGAGGTGAAGTCATATATATTGCCACACCGCTTATCATCTTCTGGCGCCACCAAATGGCCGCATGTCTTGGCACGTGGCTAAGCGTCATCCTCATCTCTCTCGAGTTTTCGCTTGATTAAAAAGGGCCAGCTCGGTTGTTGTGCTGCTTGCTACGTGTGTTGGTGACATTTGGTGGATTGTGCAGGATAAAATCCCATGTACGTTGCCCCCGAAGACGTGAGTGACGCTGCTCATCAACGCGTAGACGCGACTCCTGTCCATAAAGCCAGCCGTCGCCTGCGAGGCTTACAACCTGAGTTTGAACCGCTGTCCACCCCGCTACGAACCATGACATCCACGACGAGCAGCCAGACAAGTCAGCCTTCCACCAATGCCCCACCGTTCGTCCTTCTCGCACCGCGATCACCGCCATCATTTCATGGTAACCGATTAGAGGATGCGGAAGACTGGTTGGCCAGTTTTGACCGTGTGGCTGTATTTAACCAATGGGACGATGAGCGGAAGCTAATGAATGTGTACTTCGCACTGCAAGACTCGGCCAAGACGTGTTTTGAGAACCACGAGGCGTCCTTTGTCAACTGAGCAGCCTTTCGCCGTGAGTTACTTACAACATTCAGCTCGAGTGCGGGCAAAGAAAATGCAGAGATTGCCATTCGTTCAAGGTCTCAACAGTCAAATGAGAGTGTGGCCATGTTTGTCGAGGACATGACGCGACTTTTCAATCGGGCCGACCCTACCATGCCTAAGGCAACGAAGGTACGGCACATCATGCGCGGGGTGAAGTAGCAGTTGTTCGCTGGCCTCATGCGCGACCCCCCAAGAACTGTCGCAGATTTCGCGAGAGAAGCTACCAGCATGGGACGTTCCCTGCAGGAACGGAGTACGCAATACGGCCGCCAGGCAAGCGTAGCGGCCACGCCCTGCTGCGCGTCCGTGCCAGCAGCCAGGGACGAGGCATTGCGGGAGCTTGTGAGGAGCATTGTCCGCGAAGAGCTGCAAAACCTCCACTTGAGTTCTCCCTCTGCAAAGAATTATTCTACCGTGGACATCATCCGTGGTGAAATTCGGCGAGCGGTGCAGTAACCACCAGCACCACAACCGGACCCATGCATCATGATTTATAGTGATGTCTTACGTCGACCTGCTCACGGGCCAGATCCATTCCGTCCCGTTGTCGAACCACCTCCTCGCTACATGCGCCCCGTCGAGCAGCAACAAGATCTGCGCCCCGTCGAGCCGCAGCAATACCAGCGTCCCGCTATCAGCAAGGCGCACTTGTGGCGCACGCCCAACAGACGGCCGCTCTGTTATGCTGCGGCGAACCTGGTCACATTCTTCGCAATTGCCCATACCGGAAAATAGGCTTGAGAGGATTTCCACCAAACGCGCCTCGACCCCGCTATGGCGAAAGACCACAGGAGATTGAGGAGTACCTGGCTGCTAACGAGATACAGCCAACGTCACCACAACGGCGGTCGCGATCGACATCTCCGAAGCGTTTTGCTTCGCCCAGTTGGTACTCTTCCTCTGGGCAATTCAGAGGCACGTCCCCTCACCGGGAAAACTAAACACGGCGACCTCCGGGGGTGGGGCCGCCGCTACGTTTCAGATTAAACAGCCTCCACCCGACGATTTGACGCGACGGCCCGAGCGGCGACGACCCGATCCGATGAACTTACCGACGTGCTGGGAACGCATTGTTTCCGGGGAAATTTTTGTAACCGCCGACAGTTGTGATGTGACCGCACTTGTGGATACCGGCGCCTATTTCTCCGTCATGAGCAGCCAGCTAGCCACGACACTCCGTAAGGTTCTGACGCCTTGGTGTGGGCCAATGATGCGTACCGCCGGTGATCATGTAATGACGCCGATTGGCATGTGCCGCATAGAGATCTGCGGTTTTACTTTTACTGGCACATTTGCCGTATTACAAGAGTGCTGCAAAGATCTGATTCTCGGCATGGATTTTCTTCAAGAGTATGGTGCTGTTATAGACCTTCGGGAGCAGCTCATGGTATCGTTTTCAACCAAGCGAGCAGTTGATAGCAACACGGACTTGCGGAAAACGATGTTGCGCGTCCGTGACGACCACATAACGATCCCTCCTCGTGCGAGCAAGTTCGTCACAGTCGAATGTGGTCACAGCACCGGCACGCGTGGCATTGCTGAAGCTAACATGTCACTGCTTCTAACTCGACAAGTTTGTGTAGCTCGGGGCCTTATCGAACTTGTCCGTGGCCAAGCCAAAGTGCTAGTGACAAACTTCACATGTGAACCCCAACATTTGACGGCGAACACGACGGTCGCTTATTTTGAAGAACTTGGAGAATGTACGGGCCAGTACGCTTTATCCAGCACGTCAGACCTCGACAATGCGATGCCTACAGCCATTCAGACTGATGTGAATCCGCACCTCTTGCCCAGTGAGAAACGCTGCATAAAGAATCTTGTGAATTCGTTCTGCGACTGTTTTGCATCAACCTCCGGGTCCGACAGACGCCACTAATGGAGCACCGAATTATAGTTGCCGATGACCAACGTCCACTATATCAGCGTCCTTACCGGGTGTCTTCAAAAGAACGTGATGCCATCCGCCGCCAAGTAACAGAAATGCTCCAGGACGACGATATCCAACCGTCGACGAGCCCCTGGTCTTCGCCTGTTGTTCTCGTCACAAAGAAGGATGAAACCTTGAGGTTTTGCGTGGATTACACACGCCTCAACAACGTCACGAAAAAGGATGTGTACCCCCTGCCACCCATAGACGATTTCCTTGATCGCCTTCGCCATGCCACTTACTTTTCGTCCTTTGACCTCCGCAGTGGATATTGGCAAATAGAGGTTGACGAGCGAGACCGTGAGAAGACCGCTTTTATTACGCCGGACGGTTTGTATGAATTTAAAGTGCTCCCATTTGGTCTGTGTTCGGTCCCTGCCACATTTCAGCGAATGATGGACACTGTACTCTCTGGTCTGAAGTGGCAGTCATGCCTCGTATATCTCGACGACGTTGTGATTTTCTCGGACACGTTCGACGAGCACCTGAAACGTTTGCGCGCTGTTTTCGAGGCCATCCGATCTGCCGGTCTCTCTCTAAAACCCGAAAAATGCCACTTTGCTTTTAACGAGCTGAAATTTCTCCGCCACATTGTCAGCGCTCTAGGTCTTAGCCCAGACCCAGAAACGACGGCCGCTGTCTCTTCATTCCCCAAACCAGCGGATAAACGAAGCTTGCGTCGATTTCTCGGCCTCTGCGCGTACTATCGTCGCTTTGTTAACAATTTCTCCAAGATCGCTGAGCCTCTGACCCGCCTGACAAAAGACGCCGAGCCGTTCTTTTGGGGCCTCGACCAGGAAAACGCTTTCACGGAACTCAAGTCCCGTCTCCAATGTACGCCAATACTTGGCCACTTCGACGAAGAGGCCGACACGGAACTGCACACGGATGCCAGTAACGTTGGCCTCGGTGCGGTCCTTGTTCAGTGGCAGGACGGTACACAACGTGTCATTGCTTACGCCAGTCGCACTTTGTCCCGTTCCGAAGTTGATTATTCAACTACCGAAAAGGAGTGCCTCGCTGTTGTGTGGGCAGTCATGAAATTTTGTCCCTACCTGTACGGTCGTCCGTTTCGTGTCGTGAGCGACCATCACTCTCTGTGTTGGCTGGCAAAACTGAAAGATCCATCGGGTCGGCTTGCTCGATGGAGCCTTCGGTTGCAAGAATTTGATGTTACAATCGTGCACAAGGATAGGGCACGGCAGCTCTGCAACTATGCAGTCTAATCCGTTTGTCTTCTTGGTGCAGCTAATCGGAGTCTTGGTGCTGATACCGCCACGGACTGACGCGCCTGTCACGCCAGCTACGATCGTCGACGCAAAGAAACCGGATCATCGCGCATGCTGCTTGCCGGCTGCAGTGCTTCATGACGATGTGATACAGCATGGCCGCCCTGGAAAATCAACATCAGAAGCCCGGGCGATCTTCAGCGACACACTGGCGGCGCTGCAAGCTTCGTGGGCGAATATAAAGGCCGGACATCACGACCCGCGAGCCATAGGGCACGGCAGCTCTGCAACTATGCAGTCTAATCCGTTTGTCTTCTTGGTGCAGCTAATCGGAGTCTTGGTGCTGATACCGCCACGGACTGACGCGCCTGTCACGCCAGCTACGATCGTCGACGCAAAGAAACCGGATCATCGCGCATGCTGCTTGCCGGCTGCAGTGCTTCATGACGATGTGATACAGCATGGCCGCCCTGGAAAATCAACATCAGAAGCCTGGGCGATCTTCAGCGACACACTGGCGGCGCTGCAAGCTTCGTGGGCGAATATAAAGGCCGGACATCACGACCCGCGAGCCATAGGGCACGGCAGCTCTGCAACTATGCAGTCTAATCCGTTTGTCTTCTTGGTGCAGCTAATCGGAGTCTTGGTGCTGATACCGCCACGGACTGACGCGCCTGTCACGCCAGCTACGATCGTCGACGCAAAGAAACCGGATCATCGCGCATGCTGCTTGCCGGCTGCAGTGCTTCATGACGATGTGATACAGCATGGCCGCCCTGGAAAATCAACATCAGAAGCCCGGGCGATCTTCAGCGACACACTGGCGGCGCTGCAAGCTTCGTGGGCGAATATAAAGGCCGGACATCACGACCCGCGAGCCATAGGGCACGGCAGCTCTGCAACTATGCAGTCTAATCCGTTTGTCTTCCTGGTGCAGGTGAGCAAACATTATGGAAAATGTATCCGCTCGAATAACCCTTGTTTGATTGTGCTGCCGTGCCCTCGGCTTGCGTGTCCATTGCTTTATGATTTATCTGTCCATCTTGTACAACTGCTACTGCTTGCTGGAGACGTGGAAACTAACCCTGGTCCCGACATATCACAACTTTCTAGACAGTTGCAGCAAATTGCAGACGACCTGAAGGTTATTAAAGAGGAGCGGCTCACTTCAATAGACACCAAACTAGAAAGGCTAACGTCTCTTGATGATAAGGTTTCCACCTGCTTAAACGAAGTCGCTACGTTGCAGGAAACAGTGGCATTCCTTGAAAAGAAAATCGACCACCTGGAAAACTACTCGAGAAGAAATAACTTAATCGTGTATGGGGTCCCTGAGGACCCCGAGGAAAGTAACGGCTCACTTGAAAATTTAGTTAACGGCGAAATCTTCAGGGACACACTAAAGGTTGAACAGGTAGCCATAGAAAGAATGCACCGGCTGGGCAAACCAGAAGCGACAAAATGCAGGCCTGTAATTCTAAAGCTGCTGGATTTTCGAGACAAATCTGCAATCTTAAGAACCTGTACAAAATTAAAAAACACTGATTACTCGATTGGTGAGGATTTTTCAGCAAGAGTGCGTGAAATTAGAAAAAAGCTCTGGAAAACTGGTAAGGAAATGAAAGATTCAGGGCAGAAAGCTTCCCTGGTTTTCGATAAGTTACGAATCAACAATGATCTGTACCGATGGGATGACGAGACACAAAGTATTGTTTTGCTTCGATCTTACACGCAGACGGCTAACCATAAAAACCAGAAAGACAGTGTCGCTTCAATTGAAACAGATTCCCGGACTGCTAACCAAAAAAACGACAGAGCCGAAACACGGTCGCTACGTTCCCGCCACCCGCCTCAGCCTCCGAAATAACATTTGCTAACATGAACGTTCGCAGCATAGTGAACAAAACAACTTACCTTGAATCATTCCTCCTCTGCATCAGCCCTGATTTTGTTGCCATCACAGAAACATGGTTAAAAAACAATATAAAAGATTTCGAAGCAACTCTCCCCAACTATGCAATTGTGAGAAAGGATAGGCTGACACGTGGCGGGGGCGTTGCTATCCTAATAAAAAAGGAAATCCCATTGGAGGTTCTGCCTGACGTCGAAGATGTCGAAGCAATATTTTGCAAACTCCTGTATTCACCGCGACCAGTCTTTATCGGCTGCGTGTATCGCAGCCCGTCTTCAAACACCGATGTTCTGCATTCCTTGCACGCTTACATGCTTAGGCACTTGCTTGGATCGAGGTTAATCTTATTGGGCGATTTCAATTTACCCTGTGTTAACTGGAACACTATGCAACATCATTCTAAACACGCAGACATACTGTTTGATACCATGCTAACGTTTAATTTATGTCAAATAATAAATAAACCAACTCGTGTACAAGGTGGCAGTTCAAACATACTTGATATAGTTTTCCTTAGTGATCACTTCCCAACAGAAAAAGCAAAATTTCAGCTTCTAGATGGTATGTCAGATCACAAGATAACATTATGCAATGTACCTATTCATGATATTCTAACGCACTCGAAATCATTCGTAACATTTCCTGATTTCCACAAAGCAGATGACACCAGCATACTCGATCACCTGTCTTTTGAATTCTCTTCTTTTGAACAACTCGCCTTAGACACTAATACCGACACTGAAAAATTGTGGCAAAGATTCAAACTCATTATATCGTTTTGCATGGGTAACTTTGTGCCAGTTAAAACTAAGAAAACAAATAAGCACAGCCCGTGGATCAACCGTGACATCATCCATGCCAAACGCAAAGTCAAGCGGCTGAGAAAATCTTTAAAAGCACAACCCAGTAGCACAAGAACTTCTATTCTCTCCGTTGCAATCAGGAATATGAAATCAAAAATAAAAGTCGCCAAAGCTGACTATTTTTCTTGCAAACTTGCTAGTTTTCTCAAGAGCTCTCCGCGAAAGTTTTGGCACTACTTAAACCCAAAACAACATAATACGACCATAATGAGTCCTGACGAAAGCAAAGCCAGAGCGAACTCACTGAATAATTACTTTCATTCGATCTTCACTACAGATGATGGCAACTTACCACACATAAAAGCTCCCAACATATGCCTTGAACCACTAACAATTGACGAGGCTGGCGTATTTAACCTCTTGCTAAATTTAGATACCAAAAAAGGACCCGGACCAGACAAAATACCAAACACATTTCTTAGAAGATATGCGGAATGGGTCGCAAAATACTTATGCCTTATTTTCAACAAATCTTTAGCCTCATCTTTCCTTCCCGCAGATTGGAAAATCGCAAGGGTAATTCCTATCCATACAAGTGGAAGTGAAAATCAAGCGTGTAACTATAGGCCCATTTCACTAACAAGTACTGCATGTAAACTACTGGAACACTTAATTTTAAAACATATAACAACATTCCTGGAAGATCAACGCATTATATCACCTTTTCAGCACGGCTTCCGTAAAAACCTATCCACCGTCACTCAACTAGTAGAACTAATACATGATGCTTCTCTTAGCATCGACCACCAAAAGCAAATAGACCTGATTTTACTAGATTTCTCTAAAGCATTCGATCGTGTATCGCATAACAAATTAATTCTAAAGTTAGAATCCACACTAGGCAAAGGAACAATCATTAACTGGATCAAAAGCTATTTATCTGACCGGTTACAATTTGTAGAGCTTAACAGTGAAAAGTCCACAATAACTGAGGTCACGTCAGGTGTACCCCAGGGCAGCGTTCTAGCTCCTATTTTATTTCTAATCTTCATAAATGATTTACCTGCTAGCGTTCGTGTTAATATGAGGCTTTTTGCTGATGATTGTATATTATACCATGAAATAAATTCGCCAATTGATCATGTAGCACTTAATGATGCACTAAAATCAGTACGTGAATGGTGCGCTAAATGGCAGATGAGCATTAATACTGAAAAATCAGCCGTGTTACGAATTACCAGGAAACATAGTGTGTCCGAATTTTCATACACACTAAACAATATTCCGCTTCCCACAGTTACACAGCATAAATACCTAGGCCTAATTATATCAAATAATCTTAAATGGGACACTCACGTGAACTTAATTACATCATCAGCACTAAAACGACTTTTTTTTCTTAAGAGGCGCCTCCGAGACGCCCCATCAGACATTAAATTACTTTCGTATAATACTTTTGTCAGACCCGTACTTGAATACGCAAATGTAGCCTGGTTTCCGTTTACAGATAAACTAATAAAAAAACTAGAGGGCGTCCAGAGGAAAGCTGCTAGATTCATCTATAACAAGTACAGACAAACGGACTCACCCACAAAACTAATAAACAAAGCTGGAATACTCACGTTACAAAACCGCGCCAGGCTTACACGGCAGAAACTGCTTTACCAACTCATTCATAAAATGATAAACATAGATACTTCGAGGTATATTGCAAAACCAGACACAAGAGCAACGCGACATAGACATTCACAAACACTGGAAGAATATCGCTTTAACACAGACTGTTTTAAACATACATTTTTCCCGACAGCAATTAGAGAATGGAACAACCTACCATCATGTATAACACGTTCATCTTTAGAAACTTTTTTGCAGTCTTATGAAGCCCACCTACTCGTTTTACAATGTCAGTTATAATCATAGTTCAAACTCATTCAGTGCTCTATGTTAATGTCAAGTGTGCTTCGTTGTGGTGTGTTTTCAGGCATTTTTTTAGTTACTCTCATGTTATTTGTAATCCGTTATTATCAAATACTTGCTATTAACTGTACTACTGTTTCAAACCGTTGTAACGCTGTATATTTTTGTACTTTTGTTGTGTATTTCCAAATTTGTGTGCCCTTCCTGCAATAATCCCGATTGGGATTGGCAGTATTTCCAAATAAATAAATAAATAAAGTCCGGCAAGAAACACAGTGATGCTGACTGTCTGTCGCGCGCCCCTACTCCCTGCCACGCGGACGGCTCCGACGACGATTCCGTTTTCCTCGGTGTTATCGCGACGTCCACCTTATCCCGAAAGCAGCGGGCTGACTCTGAACTTTTGCCCCTCATTGAATACCTCGAAGGAACCGTGTCATCTCCTCCTCAGCTCTTCAAACGCGGACTGTCGTCATTTTGCCTGCGCGATGGTGTGCTCTACAAGAAGAACTACGGTCCAACAGAAACTGCTTATCTACTTGCAGTACCCACAACGCTAAATGACAAAGTTCGTCGTGCGTGCCATGATGACCTTTCTTCCGGCCATCTCGGGTTTTCTCGCACATTGGCACGGATACGCCGAAAGTACTACAGGCCCAGGCTCGCTGCCGTTGTGCACCGCTACGTCCGTACCTGCCGTGAGTGTCAGCGGCCGAAAACACCACCCATTAAACCAGCTGGGCTCTTACAGCCTATCGATCCCCCGAAATTCCCATTTCAACAGGTCGGCATGGACTTACTCGGCCCATTTCCGAAGTCCTTCATGGGTAACAGGTATATAGCGGTTGCCACTGACTATCTTAGCCGCTACAGTGAGACCAAGGCCATTCCCCGTGGTACCGCAGACGAAGTTGCGCATTTCTTCCTTCACAACATTGTACTCCGTCATGGTGCGCCAACAGTCGTCTTAACTGACAGAGGAACCTCGTTTACGTCGGCACTCACGAGTGAGGTACTTCGACTCAGTGGCACCACCCACCGCAAGACAACAGCCTATCAACGTCAAACTAATGGACTGACTGAGCGGCTTAACAAGACAATTGCCGATATGATTTCTATGTATGTAGACGACGATCATGGGAACTGGGACCGACTTCTGCCGTACATCACGTTCGCATACAACACTGCACTCCAGGAAACAACACGTTTCACTCCACTTCATTTGGTTCATGGACACGAACCCTTGACTATGCTGGATGCCATGCTTCTTCCAGATTCTGCTCCCTCCACTTTCGTGGGGGCTGACCAATTTGTTCGTGACGCAGAATCTGCACGCCAGCTTGCCCGACAGCGAATTCGGCACCAACAAGTACACGACGCCCAGCGCTGCAACCTGCGACACCGAGAGGTGACTTACACGCCCGGCGACCAAGTCTGGATATGGAGCCAAATACGGTTGCGAGGGCGCTCTGAAAAGCTTCTGCGGCGATACTTTGGACCTTACGAGGTGCTCCGCCGCCTCAGCGCGGTGAACTACGAGGTGCTACCACAAGGCACTGTACGCTCCTCTCGGCAGCCGAAATCTGAAATAGTTCACGTTGCCAGAATGAAGCCCTATTACAATCGGTAAACCAATTCAGGATCCAAACCAGAGCCAGAGACTTTCCCATATTACTTGCCCCGCTTTTCGACTATTCCCCTACGCTTGCGGCATCGGGTCGATGCCCCTTGGAAGGGGAGCAATGCCACACCGCTGACCATCTTCTGGTGCCACCAAGTGGCCGCATGTCTTGGCACGTGGCTAAGCGTCATCCTCGTCTCTCTCGAGTTTTCGCTCGATTAAAAAGGGCCAGCTCGGTTGTTGTGCTGCTTGCTACGTGTGTTGGTGACAATATTGTTACGGCGGCAGGAATGCTCGCGCTAGGCCGCCGCGAACAGTCATTAAACGTCATCTACCATCGTCATCGGTCATGTTCTGCCTCCTGACTTCATCGGCTTGCCGCTTCGTAACATTTGGTGGAGGTGCGGCGTACGACATCCCCATCCTCCCCTTGGAGCATCGAGACCATCTTCAAGCCGGGACCATCACCGAGGGCCCAGGGACATCGCCGAGCAGCTTCGCCCCAGCCCTTCAAGCCCAGACCTGAACAACTACCACCGCCCAGCCCCCAGCTCGGACCTGAAAACAAGGAGAACAGACATACTTATCAGAACCGAGATAAAAGACCCGAAGGAACTGATGGACACGAACACGCAACCCCCGCCCAAGCTGCCCAACGTGACCTCGAGCCATCGGTACCATGGATTCTGGTGACGGATGGTTGACAGCTCCAAGGGAGGCGGATCACCCACGCATCAGACATCGTACCGGCAAGCCGTTCTATTCTTCGTTCTTCCTCTTCTTCTTCAAGCATCCGGACACGCCCATCATCATGCCATAAAATCATTAACATCGCTAAACTTCCTCGTCCACGATCGGGACGATCGCTCGGTGGCCCCGGGTCATGTTACGGACGACAAGAAAGAAGAAGCGGGCAGTTGCGCGGGCAGGAATGCTCGCGCTAGGCCGCCGCGAACAGTCATTAAACGTCATCTACCATCGTCATCGGTCATGTTCTGTCTCCTGTCTTCATCGGCTTGCCGCTTCGTAACAATATATTTAAAAATAAAGATATTGCACAGTGTCATAAGCAAAAGAAAATAAAGCTCAGTAAAGTCAAGTAGAGTTGGCAGGGGTTAATAAAATTACTAGATACTGCTGGCTAAAAGTACAGCATTGCGCTAGTAGAACGCACAACTAACTGAGTACTGTCAAAATGGCATCAGTCGAACAACATCACATCAACTAGGACAATACTTTCTCAGACTAGCTATGAAAAATTTGAAATGCTTGACATAATTACGGAACTAATACTGCTGGAAAATCCCCCAGAAAATGTAGATACAAGACTTGATTCTTCTACAGGTATCACTTAAGCAGGTAATGACTAGGAATGAAATTTGTCACAACAGTTATAAAAAAAACGACCATACATAACAATAAAATTTGATATCGCAAAAGGTGGAACATTAGAAGTAGTGCAAATGCAGTGAAACAAAGTGCATTTCAAAAAGATTTAAATGAGTATATGAAAGTCTGAACTTGTTCCAATGACAGCATGGTACGTAAAAAGGGCGTTTAGCTACAAGAAACAAAACAAATGCAGTCTTGGGCCTTATAATGTAACTAGGGATGTTCAGCAGCACATGTGTCTGGTCTGTAAAATTGCACAGCAGGTCTGTTGGGAAATGTTATAGCAGCTTGGACCGCACTGAGTTGCCGTGCAAGAAGACAAGGTGCCACACTGTCCGATGAAAGTGATTCCTGCCGACCGGTTACGGTATTGGAAAGAGCCTCTCGCTTGCCGCCTGAGTAGCCGGAATGGCAAGCTGCTTTCTAGCCATGGATGCAAGAGTTCCAGACGTGATTATACCTTCTGTTTGCCACCACTGAAATTGAGTGGTATCTCAAGGCAACACTGGTGACTGAAGACATTCGGACATTTCTTTCATCAAAGAACAAGGGTTTTCTTTGCGTTTTGATGATATCAAGGTAATAAAAACTCCCCAAATAGATTATTGTTCTCCTCTCCGATCCACCGGCTCTTGTGCAGAAGTTTCTTTTAGCAGAACTGTAACACCATTTACTCTTCCTGTTCCTGAAGTACTGAATATGACAGACCGCATGTGCCCCTTTTCTTGCTGATCGCTTCAGACAATCTTGAAACGAGGGTCAAGCAGAGCGGCGACAGTATGGGGCATATTGTGCTTATACCTTGAAAACTTGATTTCACAGACCTCAGGAGGTTCCTTGAAAACTCTAGCTCTTAAGCCCCCCTGGTCTCTTTAGAAAGCAGCAACTGAATGCCGCGAACAAGAGGAATAACAAGAGAATGGTGGGTGGGACTCGGAATAAGAAGTGGTTGTGGCTTCAGCTTGTGCAGCACTGACACGGATGCTCTGCTTCACAAGTGTGCTCAGGTTGTTAGCAGAATCTATTTCTGCCAAGTCTACTGTGGGAGCTTACATGAGCTGCTGCAAGCGCGCTAGCATGGCGTATCCACTATTCCATCTTGTCCGCGCATCTTGTATCACCTCCAGTGGCTTCTCTAAGACCATACGCCTTTATATTTCTTACAGTCTTAATCTAGCGTTGCTGCTTCGTTTGTAGAGCCCAACAATAGCCCGTGTTTGTTCCTACACGCTTGCAAATCCGTTGCTTTCTATCTTTACGTCGTGAACACAAAGTTGTACAGTGTGCGCGAAACAAGCAGCGTGGACCAAGGGCGTTGGCCCAATCACAGGGACAAAGTTCCGAGCATTATCAGCCACTATGTAGCAAGGTATGTCCTCAGGTATGTCCAACTCTTTCAAAACATCTATGAGTAAACAACGCATGTTCTCTGCAATATAGTTTGCACGCGGGTGACGGCACTAAGTCTAGGAAGTGCACTATGGGACACGAAGTCGTCACTCAACACGTGGCATGTCACAGACACTTAACTGCCCCTAGCTCGTAACGTCCAACCGTCAGTTTTGATGGCGACAGAGCCGATATTCGTGCTGATGACGCTGTGAAGCTTCTCATGGACGTAGAGTTTGACAGCATTGTATGTTCCTCGGCACGTAGAAAGCTGCCAAACGGTCCTCGACTTTGTCGACACGACGGTCTCGACAAAGTCGTGCCACAAGGGGCCTTGTATTCGGGCACCATGTATCACATCGGTTCTTGAAACCTTGGCTCTTCGACAATAGAGTAGCTATGCAGGCCGCTTGCAATGAAAGAAGCAATTTTCTCTGTAAGTGCCTTGGCGCGGGGGCTCTGAAGGTTCAGCTGTGGCTTGAAAAACGAACTAGCACTTGCATGTCTTGTCATTGATGTTGAACGCTGCTGAGCAGCAGATGCTCCGCTCTCATACTCTGCGGGCTCCTGGATGACGTCTGAGGTGGTTGATCAAAGGCGTCGTTGTCTCAAATGGCGTTTTGAGAACCGCTTCGCACAAGACGCACTTTGACTAGCCCGCCTCTACACGCTCGTAAAAACCCCAAATACCACTGTGTTTACTTGGGCATGTTGCAGTCGCTCTTTCACCTTCATTCGTGACGAGGCAGCAAGAAGCGTTGGAGCAGCGGTGTGGATCGACCCACAGAAAGCAGCAGGCGGAAACATGCCCGTATAGTCCCGTTTTATTGGTGGCGAGTGGGCGGGCAGGAGCAGCAGAGTGGTAGCGGCGGCGCTGCTGTAGGGCGCTATAACTCGTGGAGTAATAGATGTGACGGGAAAAGGTGAAACGCTGATTTCCTCTAGGGAGCATACCCACTAATCTCTACGCCCATTGTCAGTTGTTGGTGGTTGTTATCGACAACAATTACTTTTCTAGTTTATTTAGTGAACTAGATTGCATGATGCAATATATCATAAATTACGGATGGCTGAGCGACGCTTCCGTCCGACTTGCGTCTACGTAACTCGAGGCGCTTCCCGTGCTGTCGGCTCTTCCACCCACTTATAGCCAAGCGCGCGATCTCGTCATCATCCTGTTCGTTTCATTGACTTTCATTGCTTTCGTTCTTTCTCACTTGGCTCGCGTGCCCCCCTCTAGATTGCGCGAGACGACCGAAGATATATACTGCAGAGATGTATGAGCATGGAGCTGACAACATGCAACTCTCATGTCATGCGCTGCTCGCATAATAAAGTTAACCTTAACTATTGATAATGAGAGTGAATAAAATTTTCTGGGAATAAACATGTAGCGCCACTTTTCGGCAGACTAGAGACGTGTGAGCTATGACACGATAATGAGAAGTGGCCACCGCGATTGGAGATATGTCCAAGCTTTAAGGTCGGCATTATGAATGTTTCCATACGAATGGACCGTGTCGTGGCCACACTGAAGCCTGTAGGCTCCCTGGAGCGGTGTTCTCCACTTCTCGCGTAAGCTGATTACGGCAGTACGCTGTGCGTGCTCGGAGCTAACCCTATTTTGGAGGGAATGGTTGGAAATAACCGAAGCATTCTTTCGTGCCAGTTATTTGAAAAGTATTGAAAAATGTGGGAATATATGCAAAGAGTTTCGAACAATTTTCACATTTCCGCTATTTCATTCATTTAACGAGTAAATGGTGGAATATTCTCATACTTGGATCGTTTAACCAATCAAATATGAGGATATTCGATTCCATATTCGAAACAAAAGAAGCAGCAGCGCGAGGACAAGACTAAGAATTTTAAAGTAGAATGGGCATAGAGGAGCCACTGGAGGTGATACAAGATGTGCCGACATGATGGAACAGTGAATGCGCCATGCTAGCGCACTGAAAGAAGCTGATGTAAGCTGTGACAGTAGACTTGACAGAAATAGATTCTGTTGAAAACCTGAGCACTCTTGAATGGCGTCAAGTAGAGCATCCGTGCCAGTGCTGCAACGAATTCAAGAAGCCACAACCACTTCCTGTTCCCAGTCCCACCCAAGATTATGTTGTTGTTCCCCTTATTCACACCCCTAATATTTGCTGATCTCCAGTAAGTTGTGGCTGTTACAAGTCGTTGAGTGACATTTTGGTCGTTCCGTAGGTATGTTTAGTCATGCCTTGCCATTGTAGTCATTACCACTCATATCGAAGCATTTTCACTCATTTACAGTCAGTTGCGGTCATTGGAAGTCGTAGTTTGGCATATTGTCGCAGAAACCGGTATGACTAAGTAGACAGGTGCAAAGGCAAAATATCGTACTGCGCGTTGAACATATCGAAAAGACAGAGGGATCACGCTAACCTTGGCCCCGGCTCACACCAACATACCAGGAAACGAAGCGGCCAACGCCCTTGCTCGAGCGCTCATTATCCGCGGGGGACGCCGGCCTCAACCTAACTTTAAGGTAGAGACGCTCGCGACCTACAACGAAGTCATCGAGCACTACAAGTTAGGACGGCGCAAATATCCACCCCCCAGATAGGTCCCTCACGTCCGCAGAGGCAGTCACCTGGCGCCGCCTGCAAGCCAAGAAGCACATGTCTCCCAGATGGAGATACTTTATGTAAACTGGAAATCCGGAGGACCAATTCTGCAAATTCTGTAAAGATATAGGAACTCTAAAGCATATCCTCTGGGAGTGCAGCCACTCTCCGGGTTAGAATTTATTCAAGGACGCAGAAGCATGGGAGACCGCGCTTCATAGCGAAGACCCGACGACGCAGGCCAACATTGTCCGTCTGGCAACCGAAGCGGCGAACCGCTTCGTCTACTAACCCCTGCCCCTTTGGGTGACATCGGGCTTCCTGGACGCCTGTGAGCGCTACCGGAACTCCAGTGTCACCTCTTCAGGACAATAAAAGTTTTCCCCACCACCACCTACTTGCACCAACGCACCGGCGAAAGATGGTGCGGCTGGCTAACCGACTAGGGAGCGAGCTCCCCTAGCGAAGAAAACGAGCGCGTGCCAGTATTCCGAGCTCGACCACATGGCGGCGCCAGTAAGTAACATTGCGGCATTTCGCCTTACAGTGGAAAAGGCATCATCCCAATGCAGCATGGTGAGGTTGAGCAGAATCATGGGTAGTGTGAATTTTGCGTTTACAGGAACAGTCACAGGAAGGTAAAAACATATGGCTTGAGATAGCGGCGGTAAAGGGACTTCATCCTGGCGACGTGTACGACTTGCGATTGGGCTTGCTCTTGGGAGGAACGAACAGCTCGTTGCTGGATCACTTGGCAGGCTACGTCGCTGAGCTTGCGCAGTTCTTAGTACGGCCGAAATATCAGCGCAGAAGCTTCTCGGAGCGACCCCACCGGAGAACAGAAGTCCACATCCAAACTTGATCGCCAGGAAGGTAAATTACTCCCTATGATGAAGAATATAACATTGAGCATCGTTATCTTGCGGTGTCCGGACTCTCAGTCAAAACGATCGCAGAGGCACCGTTACGAAGGACCAGGCTAAATATGAAAAATGTTCGCAATATCCGTAGAGGTGCCACTAGGAAGATGATCGTTTTCACAATAGCGGCTGAGGCAATCAGTGGCGACTATACTGTACCGGTTGCGGTTGCCCAATGATGGCGTAGGAATTGGCCCGAGCAAGTCTACATCGAGTTGGTCAAAAGTTACCGGATGCTTGGATGCTTGACATGCTTGCTTGGAGCCTGGATGCTTGACATGCGGCGTCTTCCGACGTTGACAATCACGACACTTAACATAGCGCTGGACATTAGCAGGAAACCTGGGCCTGCAGTACTTTTGTCGTACCCGTGTCAAGGTCCGAGAAAACTTCAGATGCCTGACAGAAAGCTCATTGTGGCATGGCTGCAAAACGTCGGTATATCATCAGCAGTACTCAATATCTCTGGAAGCGTTGTTTATCATGTAGAGGAGGCCGTCTGGCAAGCAGAATATATATGAACTTTGGTCGAACGTTTATTACCGCCCACGAAATGGCAAGGCCACTCCTTTTCAGTAGGAGAATGATTCATTTCGGTACGAGTCGGGATGCGGCTAGCGTAAGCAATCACCCGCAGCAACACCAACCTGCCACTGAACGAGAACTGCACCGAGGCCAATGTTACTGACGTCGGTATGCAATTCTGTGTCCGCCTCCTCGTCTAAGTGGCCAAGTATGGGCGTTGTTTGGAGCCGCTTGCAAAGCTCCTCGAAGGCCCTTTGCGGCTCGGCGACCCAGATGAAAGGTTGTTCTTCCTTTGCTAGACGAGTCAGTGGTTCGGCTACTCGGGAGAATTCGTGCACAAAGTGTATCCAATATGCAGCACACAGGTTTATAAGTGGGGGTCGGAAAAGCAGCTATGGTAGCCGCTTTTCTGGATCAGGAGTAATACCATCAGCGCTCACGACGTGGTTGAGAAGCTTGAGTTGTTGGAATGCAGAGGGGCGTTTTTCTGGTTTTAGTGAGAGGCTGGCTCAAAGATAGCTATTAGCAAGGCCATTAAGCACTTCAGATGTTCCTCGTAGGTCACAAAGAAATGACAATCTCGTCAAGGTGGACGAGACACGTCTGCCATTTGAGACCGGCTAGGATACCGATGCGAGGCAACGCGGGTAGATGTCCTTTTTCGTAATTTTGTTGAGCGTGCTGCAGCCGAGTATTACGTTTTTTTGGCGATCAGCACAGCTGTCGAGGTCCATGGACTAGTGGGCGGCTGCATCCTATCATCGCGGTAAATCTCAGCAACCAGCGTCCGAATAGCCTCTCGTTAATTCACCATCACTAGGTAGGGGTGTTGGCAGGTAGAGCGCTCGATGGGAGAAACTATAATTTGGTGCTTTGCTATGGACGTCTGTTTAACTTAGAATGGACGGCAAAGCAGTTATTGTAAGAGTGCATAATTGCTTGGAGGCGGCGTTTCTGGGCACGAAACACCGCACGATTCGTGTCAGTTTGAAAAGTACGTATATCCGGTGCTATCGGGAGTGGCCTTGTTGACCAGCGGTAAGGCATAGTGGGAGGAGGGCGCACAGACTTCGTCACAATACGCGATAGCTATACCCTGCGGTAAATAGCTCTATTGTGCACGAAAGTTCAATAAAAGCTGTTCAGTTCGCCTGTAGTCCACGGCAAGAACCCCCCGATCGATGCAGACTTGAAGGCTCAACAGCAAAGTCATGTTCGTTTCGGTGAGGTCCTAATAGTGGGTGGGTTGTGGCACTGCACTGTAACAAAGAAGCTGCTGCGTGGAGGCAGAGTGGCATGGTCATCGCACACTGAAAACAGACCTGCCTTTTTGGGTGATCGTCAGCAATTGCGCACTGGGTAGAAAAAGGTACCATCAGGTCATGGAGGTCGATGATCGTGCCCTTTTCCTGAAACATTAAGACCGAGAATGAGGTTTTTGGAACACTCTGCCAGCACAGCGAAGCAACACGAGTTTCACCCGTTAACATTGTCACGTAGTGGGGACGAGGTCGACGACACAGATGAAGGGGTCGATGATTGCACTAAAGAAACTCTTTATTTGGGCTGACTTGCGCCCGCAAAAGAAATAAGCAACTCGGCGGCGGCGAAAGAAACAAACGTGCTCGTCGATCGTCGAACAAAGAATGCCCGTCACACTCGGCAACGCTCAATTTAAAGGCTGCACAGAACAATCTAGATAACCCCACAAACAGCTACCAGCACGGGCTGGAACATTGTGGAAAGACACCCGAGTGGCCGGAACCTTCGAGACAGATCTCGGTGAGTCTTGCGCTACAACAAAAACTGATAAAGGCGTGACTCGCGACATCGAGCAGTAACAAACAAAGATTACGGAACTGATACGCGGTCCAGAATCGGAGTGATAAGCCTGTATGCCGGCGGCTGTTAAAATACAACAAATACTGTTTTGAAGGTTTCGCGGCATTACTCCCCCCTTAAAAAAACATCGCCTCGATGTTCCAAAACAAAGAAACTTAAACATAAACACTGCAAAGTTTAAACACCACAGATTCTTTAACGCGCGTAATATGGCTTCAGTCGTACAACATGTACAATTTCTGGGCGTGCGCGTCGCCGTTGTGATGCTGATGTTCCGTCGGGAATGACTTCATAGTCCAGTGGTCCGACGCGGCGAAGGATTTTGTATGGCACAAAGTATCGACGCAACAACTTTTCACTTAATCCGCGACGGCGAACAGGTGTCCAAACCCACACTTGGTCTCCTGGATTGTACTCTGCGTGGTGTCGTCGTAAGTTGTATCGTCGGCTGTCGGTGCGCTGTTGGTCTTTAATACGCAGCCGTGCGAGTCGTCGGGCTTCCTCTGCACGCTGCAGGTAGGCGGCGACGTCGAGGTTGTCCTCTTTGGTTACATGCGGTAGCATTGCGTCGAGCGTCGTCGTGGGCTCCCTACCGTTCACAAGCTTGAACGGAGTCGCTCTGGTCGTCTCCTGGACTGCCGGGTTATACGCGAAGATCACGTACGGCAAGATGGCTTCCCAGGTCTTGTGTTCATGTCAGCGATCGTTTTGTTCAGGCGCTCCGTAAGGCCATTGGTCTGGGGATGGTACGCAGTTGTTCGTCGATGGCTTGTATGACTGTATTCCAGAATGGCTTGCGTCAACTCTGCCGTAAACGCCGTTCCCCTGTCCGTGATGAGCACTTCTGGGGCGCCGTGTCGCAAGAGAATTTGTTCGACAAAAAATTTGGCGACTTCTGCCGCGGTACCATTTGGTAGTGCTCTTGTTCGGCGTAACGGGTAAGGTAGTCAGTGGCCACGATGATCCACTTGTTATCCATAGACGAAGATGGAAAGGGGCCGAGGAGATCCATCCCAATTTGTTGAAAGGGCAGGATTGGGGGCGGAATCGGGTTTAGTAGTCCTGCTGGTCTGTTCGGCGGCGTCTTGCGTCGTTGGCACTCACGACACGTCTTCACGTAGTGGGCAACTTCGGCAGGCAGTCGCGGCCAGTAATACTTCTCCTGGATTCGACGCAACGTGCACGCAAATCCGAGGTGGCCTGCTATGGGCTCATCGTGCAACGCCTGCAGAATTTCTTGCCGAAGGGTTTTAGGCACTACGAGAAGCTGCGCTGTCTGGTTGGGTGCGAAGTTCTTCTTCACGAGGAGGCCATTGCTTAACGTGACGGATGATAAATGTCGCCTGAACACACCAGGAGGGGAAGCGGTCTTTCCTTCCAAGTAATCGGCTAGCGCTTTCAGCTCAGGGTCTGATCGCTGTTGTTCTGCGAAACTGCTGGCGCTTACCGGTCCCAAAAAGGTGTCGTCGTCATCGTCCTTCGGGGGAGCATTGACTGGAGCGCGCGATAAGCAGTCTGCGTCGGAATGCTTCCGGCCCGACTTATAGACTACAGTCATGTCAAATTCTTGAAGTCGTAGGCTCCATCTGGCAAGGCGGCCGGAAGGATCTTTCAAATTAGCCAGCCAGCAGAGCGCGTGATGGTCGCTTACCACCTTGAATGGTCGGCCGTATAGGTATGGACGAAACTTAGAAGTGGCCCAGATGATTGCAAGGCACTCCTTGTCGGTCGTCGAGTAATTGACTTCGGCTTTTGTGAGGGATCTGCTAGCGTAGGCGATTACTTTCTCCTGTCCGGCACTCTTCTGGACAAGAACGGCTACTATGCCCACACTGCTCGCGTCGGTGTGAATTTCGGTCTCGGCGTTTTCATCAAAGTGGCCAAGAACAGGAGGGCATTGCAGGCGGCGCTTAAGCTCGTCGAAGGCTTCTCCTTGCGGCGCTTCGCATTTAAAAGGTACGTCAGCCTTTGTAAGCTGCGTCAACGGTTCGGCGATCCGCGAAAAGTTTCTGACAAATCGTCGATAATAAGCGCACAGCCCAAGGAATCGGCGCACAGCTTTCTTGTCGGCACGCGGTGGGAATTGTGCGATTGCAGCTGTTTTCTCCGGGTCTGGGCGAATACCGTCCTTGCTAGCGATGTGACCTAGGAACCGGAGTTCTTCGTAGGCGAAGTGACACTTCTCTGCTTTTAGCGTTAATCCCGATGACTTGATGGCTTCAAGCACTGTCTGTAGTCGTTTTAGGTGGTCTTCAAAGTTTGACGAGAAGACAACAACGTCGTCCAAATATACCAAACAAATTTGCCACTTCAACCAGCCAGGACTGTGTCCATTACCCGTTGAAACGTGGCTGGTGCGGAGCAGAGGCCAAATGGCATCACCTTGAACTCATAAAGGCCGTCCGGTGTGATGAATGCGGTCTTCTCACGATCTCTGTCGTCGACCTCAATTTGCCAATATCCGCTCTTCAGGTCCATCGATGAGAAGTAACTTGCATTGCAGAGCCGGTCGCGAGTGTCGTCGATGCGGGGAAGCGGGTAGACATCCTTCTTCATATGCTATTCAAGCGGCGGTAATCAACGCAGAAGCGAAGTGTGCTGTCTTTCTTCTTGACCAAAACGACTGGTGCCGCCCAGGGGCTGTTCGAGGGCTGGATTACGTCATCACGCTGCATTTCCTCAACTTGATCGCGAATGGCTTGGCGTTCTCGTGGCGATACACGATAAGTGCTTTGGCGCAGAGGTCGGGCGTGTTCGTCCGTTATAATGCGGTGCTTGGCCAGTGGTGTTTGTCGTACCTTCGATGATGACGAGAAGCACTCCCCGTAGCTTCGAAGAAGACTGAGAATCTGGTCTTTCCTGCTGTTGGTCAATGCCGGGTTGATGTCAAATTTGGGCTGATGGAATTGGTCCGGTGCGTCTTCCAGCGTTTGGTCGTGGAGGGCGAATACATCTTTGAGGTTGGCTAATTCGTCGAAAAAAGCGATCGTCGTGCCCTTGTTGAGATGCCGGTATTCTTCGGTGAAGTTTGTTACCAGCACCTGAGCTTGACCTCTCCGGAATTTCGCGACGCCTCTTGCGATGCCGACACCTCGTTCTAAGAGCAATTGGATATTTCCTTCGACGATGCCTTCAGCGGTTTCGATGTTTGCGCTACCTACGCAGACTGCGATGCTTGATCGGGGTGGGATGGTCAATTCTTCATCAAGGACGTTTAGAGGGATGTGTTGCATCGACGTCGTCGTAGCAGGAATGGCTTTGTCTGCAGAGAACTTGATGAGCTTGGATCGCAGGTCGATGATAGCCCTATGTTCATTTAGGAAGTCCATGCCTAAAATCACGTCGCGGGAACATGGCCGCAAGACCACAAAGCTGGTGAGGTAAGTACGCCCATTTACGGTTATTCTTGCAGTACATCGTCCCGATGGAGTAATCAGGTTGCCACCTGCGGTGCGAATCAGCGGGCCATCCCAAGCGGTTGTAACTTTCCTGAGATGAGAGGCTAACGGCCCACTGATGACTGAGTAGTCAGCTCCGGTATCTACAAGGGCAGTGACTTTGCGACCGTCGATATCAACTTCAAGGTCACTTGTTCGCGTCCTCGCATTGCACGTGGCCCTTTGTGTCCGATCTCGGCTCCGTCGTTTCTTCAGGTCATGGCCGGGGCATACCGTTGTCACTTCGGTTGGCAGCGGTGTCTGCTTGCACTCTGGTCGTGTTGTCGTCGATGTCGTCGTGTGGAGCGGCGATGAATTGGTTGCGCCGTCGTTAGTGGTTGTCGGCGGCGGAGGATCTTCGTTTTTTCGCCGTTGAGCAACCTCACCTCCAAAGGTTGCTGCCTTTAGTTTCCCCTACGGGGGCTAGGAGTCCGTCCTTGCACGTAACCGCGGCCCGGCGACGCAAATCGGGCATTGTACGGTGATGGGGAGCGTGACAGACGCCTTGGCGACGAGTGCTCTCCGCTGCGCAGGAAGTCGTTAATTTCCTGTGGTCGCTCGCCAGGACGGGGTCGTGGGGCGTCGACAGCGAAACCACGGAGGCCGATGCGCCTGTAGGGGCAGTGACGGAGGATGTGGCCGGCCTCACCGCAGTGGAAACATAATGGCCGGTTGTTTGCCGCCCTCCAGGCGTCGCACTTCCTGGGGTTTGGGGGTCGTTGGTAGGCTTGGCGGGCGGGGGCCAAGGGGCGGTTTTCAGGAACAGGCCGGTAGCGGCGAGGGCTCGGAAAGTCATCCCGTCGGGGCGGAGGGCGACGTAATGCACCAGCGTAGTTCATTGCTGTTGCCTCTTGTGCTGGAACAGTCGCAGCCGTCGCTTGCGGAACGCCCAGCGCCTGCTGGACTTCTTCACGGACGACGTCCCTGAGCGTCGCCACCTGGGGTTGTTGCGATGATGGCAGCATTTGGCGGAGCTCTTCTCGTACGATCTCCCGGATGAGGTCCCGAAGGTTCTCTCCGCTTGCAGATGCGCTGGGGTAGTGGCATGAGTAGTCTGGTTGTTGTGGTCGCTCGTAGTGGCGCATCCGGGTGTCCAACGTCTTCTCGATGGTCGATGCTTCACTTTCAAATTCTTCCACAGTTTTCGGCGGGTTCCGGACAAGCCCCACAAAACGCGACTCTTTAACTCCTCGCATTAGGAATTTCACTCTCTCACTTTCGGTCATGTTAGGGTCGGCGCGGCGAAACAGGCGTTTCATCTCCTCTACGTAGACCAGGACGGGCTGGTTTGGTAGTTGAATTCTTGATTGGAGGAGGGCCTGAGCTCTTTCTTTTCGAACAGAACTTGTAAAGGCCATCAAGAACTGTGCTTTGAATATCTCCCAATCCTTGAAAGTAGTCTCGTGATTTTCAAACCATACTCGGGCATGTCCTTGAAGAACAAAGTAGACCTGCCTGAGTTTCGCAGCGTCGTCCCAGGCATTGAATTCTGCCACACGGTCAAAAAGGTCCATCCAGTCTCCAGCATCTTCATCCGGTCATCCATGGAAGCAGGGGGGGCTCACGGGGTTGGACGAAAACAACCGGTGCTGTAGGCTGGGCCATTGTCAGCGTCGATGCCTTCCGAGATCGAATGGGGTCAGGCAGCAGACCGTGTTCGGGTTGTAGGCCTTGAAGTCGGCGGCTGGCGCGGTGACCTGTAGGCTGGTCTTCCAGGGCGACAGGAATACGGCTTGGGTCTTCGCTTGAAGGATCAAAGGCAGCACCTCCACCAGATGTCACGTAGTGGTGACGAGGTCGACGACACAGATGAAGGGGTCGATGATTGCACTAAAGAAACTCTTTATTTGGGCTGACTTGCGCCCGCAAAAGAAATAAGCAACTCGGCGGCGGCGAAAGCAACAAACGTGCTCGTCGTTCGTCGAACAAAGAATGCCCGTCACACTCGGCAACGCTCAATTTAAAGGCTGCACAGAACAATCGAGATAACCTCGCAAACAGCTACCAGCACGGGCTGGAACATTGTGGAAAGACACTCGAGTGGCTGGAACCTTCAAGACAGATCTCGGTGAGTCTTGCGCTACAACAAAACTGATAAAGGTGTGACTCGCGACATCGAGCAGTAACAAACAAAGATTACGGAACTGATACGCGGTCCAGAATCGGAGTGATAAGCCTGTATGCCGGCGGCTGTTAAAAAACAACAAATACTGTTTTGAAGGTTTCGCGGCAATATTTATGCTTTATTAATGATGCGCCACTAATGGTACGCACACTCTCAAGCACCTTTAGAGTGAGTGGGGGCAGCTGCCCGGTCTCAAATGAGATTCACTCGACTTGCGTGGCAAGCTCTGCAAGAAGTCGACTACCTTGTAGTCACAGAAGAGGGCGGCTGTTTAGTGCGCAGATTTTGCCGGTTCAAGCCAGAGTAAGAGTCGGGTTTAGAAGAAACAAAAAAAGTTATACTTAGCAAAAAACTATAGAGAGGAATAATAACGTGGTTCAAAGAAGCATTGATGGTGAATTCTTCCAATTGCCTTTATGTTGCTTGATCTGCTTTCCGGTGTCAACTGCGCGTTGCACAGTGAGAGACGACCCCTCGTAAAGTTAGCGCTTTCGTAACATTTGTAAAGTTATTCCTTCAAGTTGTTGGTCACAGATCATGCTGCCAGTCGCGTTCTGAAATTACACGTAGCCGAAAGTTCTCGAAGACCATTTTTGTAAGCTTGAAAGTTATCACCGGGTAGTGGTTTGTGCTGTCGGAACTGGTGACAATCTACCAGGTCATTTGTTGCCGTTGGGAAGGGAGCATCCAGCGGTGCGACAGCAGCATTGAAGGGGTCCTCGTCAGCACTTGACATGAGAGTTGCCCAAGGATCTGCGGTGCTCTTTGTTGCGCCGAGGCTATGGTACACACGTTGATCTTCTATTCCGAGGGAGTTCCGAAGTATTACCTTGCGATGCTTGGACTGTAGCTCGTCGCCTCCGACCGCTTAAAGGAAGTTCAGGAAGATCAGTTTCAACTATTACCAATGTACTGCAGGTTCGCCTGGCGTACGCAGGAACGGTGGGGATGGTGGGGACGATCCGCCGGACATGATTCCTAAAGCGCAGTTCTCGGAACGGAAACTATATTCGTGTCCTCGTCGCCATTCTGTGGTGTCCGATACCCGGACGGAGGGAGCGAACGTGTGCAGACGGCAGCTCATGGCAGACTGTTTATTTACAACAGGGAGTGTGAGCGTGTGGGTTCAAGATAAGACAGGAAAACGTGGTGATGTTTATAGCACGGCCGCTTTAGAAAACAAAACTGAAACTTCTGGCGCTCACATCTACCTTGGCATTGAAGTCAGCCATCTGCACATTATACATTGTTCATACTTTCGCCATTGATGACTCTGTGTATGCGAAGAAGTTTACGGCTGCCTGGTCATCATAACTACATTTAGGCGCATACGCCTGTACAACCTTAACTTTATGCTTATTTAAGATGTATGCAACCATTTCAATTTTGATATTACCGCGTGCCTCTCTGAAAAGAGGACAAAGAAGAACAGAGGACAAAGAGGACGAAACTGAGTGTAGCGCGTGGAACTGTTCCGATCAGTGATCGCTGCCTTGTACTCGTTACATTTTCTGGTGGAGCAGCCGGGTACGTTTTTTCCCTTTTTGCTGAGTGCAACCCCTCAAGGGCAGCCGAGAGCCACCACGGATTTGACCCCGGTCCATCGCAGTTGCAGCCGCCGCCTTCGAGGTCAGTCGCCAGAGTTCGGGCATCTTTCCTGCATGTCTGTGGCCAACATGCATAGATTCGACACGAATATTGCGGCTAACGGAGAGTCTTCACCCCAGTTCGTCGTCCTCCAGTCTCGAACGCCACCGTCCTTCCATGGCGAGCTTTATGAGGACGCTGAAGACTAGCTGGACCAATTTGAACTGGTCGCCAATTACAACGGCTGGGATAAACAAAGGAAGCTCTATGTTTACTTTGCTCTCGAAGATTCAGCTCGGACGTGGTCACGAAATGACACTATCAACATGAGACCTCTTTCGTCGCCAGCTGTTGGCCACCTACACCGCCAACGACCGAAGAGGGCGTGCGGAGTCGGCATTGAAATCTCGTATCCAAGCCCCAAACGAGAGCATTGGAATGTTCTACGAGGACATGATCCACCTTTTTAGGCGTTCTGATCCAAATATGTCAGAGGAGAAGAAAGTGCGCCACCTAGTGCGCGGGGTGAAGCAAGAACTATTTGCTGGGCTTGTGCGCAATCCACCTGGCATGGCATCAGAGTTTCTAGCGGAGGCCACCACGATAGAACAAACACTTCGACACAGGGCTCAGCACTATAACCGTAACGTGTCCGCCATGTCACCGGTCGTCTACGGTTCCGGCTTCAAAGGTTCTGATGATGCCTTAAGGAAGCTTATTCGATATGTGGTCAGAGAAGAGCTGAGACATATTCAGCTACAGGGTCGTCGTCGAGGCTTCCATCACTCGCGGAGGTCGTTCGCGAAGAACTGAGGCAAGCCGCCCCGGAACCGTCTGTGCCTGGTGTGCAGCCACCGCCACCGAGTGTGCCAACGTATGCGGCCGTGCTTCAGCAGCATAACCTCTGTGATCCTCCAAGAGGGAACCCCACTGTGCCGCATCCAAACCAGCACCATAGTGGGTACGGCTTTCCCAGAGCCAGAGTGAACCCCCCTACTCTTGATCCAAGCCCACGCCATCCTCCTCTTCTAGCCGAGGCACGATTTCGAAGGACTGACGTCTGGCGTGCTCCTGACAATCAGCCTCTTTGTTACCACTGTGGTGAGGCCGGTCACATGTTAAGGTTCTGTCCGTACCGCCGCGCCGGACTTCGTGGCTTCCATCCGCGTGCACGATGTCCTCGGAGTGGTGAACGACCACCCGAAATCGAGGAGTACCTGTCGACGCATACGAATCCGCCGGACGTCCCACAATACGGGTCCCGCGTCATTACCTCTTCCCGTTATCGTACCCCAAGTCCATGGCACTCTACATACCGAACTAGCCGCTCGACGAGCCCCCGCTCCCCGAGGCTTCGGGAAAACTAGGAACAGCGACCTGCGGAGGTGAGGCCGCTGACGAGCGAAGTGCTGAACATCCTCCATCAAGTTTAGTACAAGATAACGGCTATCAGACGGCGACATGTAACGATGATCCTGAGTGCGCAGTTTCAGACATACCGGTTTCTATCGACGATTGTCTCATTACAGCTTTAGTTGATACGGGGGCGGACTATTCAGTTATGAGCAGTGGGTTAGCCAGGAAATTGAAGAAAGTTTTACCCGAGTGGACTGGGTCTCAGATCCGCACTGCAGGGGGACACATTATTACCCCGGCTGGAAGATGCGTTGCGAGAGTTGCAATTGACGGATTTGTTTATGTTTGCTACTTCGTTGTACTTACCCTCTTTTCGCGAGACGTCATACTCGGCTTGGACTTCTTACAGGCTAATGGTGCGATAATTAATTTGCAAAAATCACGAGTGACATTTTCGCCGAGCCAAGCCATTACGAGATCTAGCGTCGACGGTTCATCAACGTCCACCTTACGTATTACATCTGCTGACGTTACGGTCCCGCCAAGGTGCATACCAAAAACGAAAAAAGCGTCATGAGGTTCGATTCGAGCCAGTCCAAGCTTGTTAAAAGGAGCTTTGCCCACTCTTGCATGTTGCAGAGCATTAGGAAGTCCTGCGATCACAAAATGACAGAAAGCATCGGCAAGCAAATAACCCGGCTGAAAGCCAGTGGTTTTCCAGATAGTGTCATTTCGTCTGTGGCAGAAAAGCTGCTGAAAAACATTACGAAGAAAACGCAGGTGCAGAGAGAAGAGGGCAACAGAGAGCGATGTGTTGTAATTCCGTATATACACAAAGTGTCACATGGATTAAAGAAGGTAGCAAACAAACATGATGTGAAGGTGATATTTAGAGCGCCAAAAAAGTTAATAAGCCTCTGTAACGCAGTAAATGAGCATGACAAGCATGGCAAGAGGAAGGAATGTGAAATTGCACATCAAAAAAGGTTCATACCTTGGCAGGATGAAATCATTTACAAGATCCCGATTTCGGGCGGAAAACAATACATCGGACAAACGGTAAGATGTGTTAATGAGAGGCTCCTGGAACATCATAATGACTGTGGGAAAATCAGCCACCCTGGAAATCTTGCGCAACATTGCTTGCGGTGCGAACCTGGCTGCAAACCATTATTCCACAGGACTGAAATTGTAGGCAAACAAAAGGAAAGAATTGAAAGAGAAATCGTAGAAGCCTTCCTAATTGAGTCAGCAGAAAAAGATACGTGCGTTAGTACATCATCTGTGGCTCTTACAAAAGAGGAGCTAGATATGATAGCTGTGCAGATGCGGAGTTGTGGCCGAAGTGATAACGTGCGTGATCACACGCATGAATGATCTGTTTGTGATTTTACATGAATGCTATATGTATATATGTACGTGTTTTGTCGATAAAAATAAATAGCTGTAAGTTTGCGCTTCATTCGTGTGTCGTCTTCCACTTGTCTCTGTATATCAAGTAGCGCAGTATTCCACAGAATGATCAACCAACTGGCCCCGTGTTTGCATTGTTAGCATTGTTAGTACTCTCTTCAGTCTTACCCGCCCAAGTCATCGTAGGACTACTGCGTACCATCCGCAAAAAAACGGACTGACTGAGCGCCTCAATAGAACGCTTGCAGACATGATTTCCATGTACGTCGACTTTGAGCATCGCAAGTGGGATGAAGTCCTTCCGTATGCAACTTTTGCATACAACACGGCTGAACAGGAGACGACGCGTCTTGCGCCATTCCAGCTAGTCTACGGTCCTCCCGTCACCGCAATGTTGAACGCTATGCTACCCATAAGTCATGGCGACGATGTCACAATGCCTATGCAGACGTCGACATATTTCTACTGCGGGCCGAAGAAGCGCGCCAGCTCGCACGATGCCGTATTCAACAACAACATCGCGATGCCAGTCCGTACAACATCCGACACCGAGACGTGCACTACCAATCTGGCGATTTTGTATGGTTGTGGACACCAGTGCGCCGTCGAGGACTCTCTCCGAGAAACTACTTCGCCGTTACTTTGGGCCGTACGAAGTCATTCGGCGTCTTAGTAACGTGACTTACGAAGTTGTTGCTCGGAGCCAACGACCTTCAACACGGCGGCGCTGAAGTGCTGAAACTGTTCATGTAGTGCGGATGGAACCGTATTATGAGAGGCAGTGATCTTTTGCGCGTGTGTAGCTTTGTGTTCCCTGTTTCTCCTGTGTGCATAATCTGAGGACATTCCCAGCGTCGAGTCGCCGCTTTCGAAGAGGGGGGTAATGCCGCGTGCCTCTCTGAAAAGAAGACAAGGAGGACGAAACTGAGTGTAGCGCGTGCAACTGTTCCGATCAGTGATCGCTGCCTTGTACTCGTTACAATATAGAGGTCATCTATGATATCAGATATACGCTTATTTACAAGGAACCCTACTCCTAGTTCTCTGTGGTCCTTTAAACCTCTATAACACAATGTGTACCCGCTCTTTGGTACAGTATATGCATTACTTGGCCTCCTAACCTTACCAGGCCCTTTGATATCAAATTTCACAGCCTCCTGTTCCTCTAAAAGCACTCCCAATCTAGCCCAGGGTTCTAGCAATAAACGTTACCAAGGTCAGTATTCAATTGCGGCCTGTCCGGAGCTAGAAACGTTTAGCTCCCTCCGCTGCGTCACAGGTCTGACCCCGGCAGTGGTCAGTTGCTCCGTAGCCGCTGGAAACTGAAGCCGGGCATTTAATAGAGTATTCATATTACTGCAAAAGGGTGCCCAAATTCTTCTCTGATGAAGGAGTGAGCTTCTGAAGGGGTTTCCTGGATTCAGGTTGCACCACAAAAAGCTTTATGTAATTCCATCGATACGCGGATTTTGTTAATCCGAGGGAGAATTGCACGACACTGGAGTTCAAACCACGGTCCTCTTCAATGTGATGCGGGTGTTTTATTTCTATGCCATCTCTGCTCACCGGTAGTTGGACGGTATTTTCGGATGGTAGTTTTTGATAAATTCGTGGTCAGCTTTTTTAAATTTTAAACACCAGAATAATGTTGTAAACCTTTAGAGCGTGAGAAAACACGCCACAGAAAAACTTTTTAATGCGATAGCGATACTACGCCAGGTTTCATCCCATCGCATAGTCCCTGGAAGGGCCATGTTTGACCATGAACAGCCGCAAAGATTAACGCGAAGAAAGGCCGCCCTTCAATCCGCATTAGACATAACTCCTCATTACGCATCCTCCATTGGCATTCAACTTTTTGTGTGTAAAACTACATACATGTCCGTAGCCAACCGCTGGGGACGCCGTCTTTCTCTATCAGGCACTCCAGTAGAAGAATTCCGAGCATAAAACTTCTGGGCCTAACAATTCACCAATCAGGATCAGCGGCTGCTTGGCTTTCTCATGCAAAAAAGCAAGCACTTCAGACTATGAGTTTGATAAGAAGAATTGCGCCTAAAACGGGTGGCGCTGGCTCATCTGTTGCACGCCAGTATGCGAGGGCAATTCTGCAGCCACGTATTATCAAGCCCAGTTCAAGCATCTCACAAGACCACAATGGGATCGCTTTGAAGCCGTAAACCGAGATTCTATGAGGACCATAACATGCCTTGCACCACTCACTCCGTTAATAGCTTTACAAGAGAATGCGCAGCTCAATACCATCGATGAGCTGGTGCAGCAGCGCCGTGATGCTCGCAGACTCAAATCCGCTCTACCCCACTCCACGCAAGTACTGAGGGCATATGCAACGTCACTCAGTAGTCTTCCGCCACCTGCGCTAGTTCTCCCTCCCTAGAAACTTGTACAGTTAGGAGACAACAAGCCAACTGATATCCGCAGACCAACGTCTGCCAACTCGGCATCGTTGCTTCGCCAGAAATTTCAAGAGCAAGATACTCACCTGCTTCAAGGGTTCATTGTAGTGTACGTGGATGCAAGCCTGTAAGGTTGTGAAGCCAAACAGCAATCCATGCAGAACTAGCCATGCAGAACTAGCCTGAATCAGACCTCTGCGCTTCAGCTTTCGGAACCACTCACATCTTTCTGCGCTGAGCTCGTGGCAGTTCAGGAGGCGCTCTGCTCCATGGCTTCCATAACCATGCTCCCTGCGGCGCACATTTTCATCCGCATTGACGCACATCAAGGAGTACGTTTGCTCCGACGTGTCAGCTGCTGCCCTAAAATATGTCAAGACATTCACCAGCTTGCGGCGCGCATCTTGCACTCAGTAAGCATTGAATGGGTCTCACGGGATTTGCTGCCTTCAAAAAGTCAATCAGATTTAGTGACCCGCCTCGTGAACCAAAGCTTGAAGTGGACAACACTACCCTCTTTTTATCAAGAAAGGAACACCTCCGGCGCCGCACATGTGCACTTATCCCTCCGTGTCTGGTATCCCTTCCCCGCGGTCTCACCCGTGCAGAGGAGGTTGCGCTTAGGAGGATCCGGGTGGGTGTTGTCCTCACATCAGCTGTCACTAGGACGTGGTCTCACTTCCGACACTTATATCCGCGCCCAGGTTGCCCGATCTGTAAAAACAAAAATGCTGAAGCCGACATTCACCCTTTGTTGTGGAACTGCCCAACACTGAAACCAACATGAATCCGGCACCAGACAATAGCTGGCCTTTCAGCAACCAATCCTGCCTCATATATCGCTTGGACGCAGGGAAAGCATCCTCGCTCACTCCTCGAATTCATAAAATCAGCGAACCTTTTTCCATTCATTTAATCATTTATTCAACCTTCATTATATGCCGTACTGATGCCCTGAGGCAATAAATGTCAATGAAAAAAAAGACGAACACAAAGAAGCGGAAGAAGACGAAGGCGAAGTAGACGAAGAAGGCGAAGAAGAAGGAGACGAAGACAAAGAAAACGAAGAACGAGACGAAGAAGACGACGAAGAAGAAGAGGAAGAACGCTCGATCACCCACAGCTAATGCTTTTGCTCCAGATTCGGTTCAGCAGCTTCGAACCCTTCTCATTTACGTGTGGACTGGTAGCTTATGATCTCGCGTCCTATTCTTAAAGCATGAGCTTAGTGTCCCCAATAATGTAGCACCTTATACTGATAGGGCGTGATAGTGGAATAATGTAGCAGGCAAAAGAAGCTTCTGCCGTTACTATCGCAATTCCACTAGAGTGAACCACAGTTAAACCACAACTAATGTTTTCAACCATTACTGCTAATATAGGTGAAACTCCTGCCACAAATTTTTCTTAAAAGGGTAAATTCAGTCTGATTCTTACTCCTTTACTTTTGGCGAAAAAATTACTTTTAGACTTCATCTCTCTCTACTAAATCTCGGCTACCATACCTACGAATATACACTCAGGTTTTTCTACTGCTGCATAGTTGAAGTAAGGTCTGGCGTTTTACTCTCAGGTCCTATTAAGCTCTGTAGCAATATATACTAGCATATATTCTGAGGTCGGCTTTTCACACTCTATACTATCACTCATACCTTGAGTACCTTGAGCTTGCCCTCGGAAACACCCTCCCGTCCTGCGTAATTTCGTCTCCTCAACGGTAGGGTCCCGCAATTTCTTTCTTTTCACTGGTTGCCTCTGAGCGGGTTAAACGGCAATTGTTAACGAGAAAAGTGTGTGCACGCAATCTAAAGGGAACATACACTCACTGAAGTCATGAGATGGTTACGGTGAAGGTAATTGAGCTGTTACCAGAATTGAATTGTTACCGTTTTCATGTCCACTCACTGAAGGCAGGAAATGGTTACGGTGAAGGTAAGCGGCTGACTTTAAATGCGCTCTTATTCATTTTTACAATATTTCCGCTTTCTGTCGCCAGGTGACGCTGCTCGGAGGACCCTACCGTTGAGAGAACGACCGTTGAGAGAACGGAATCACGCTCCCGCAGGCTTGTAGCTCTCGAATCAAGATTACTGGGAAGCCACGTTGCTCACGTCTGCCTAGGACACAGATCCTGGTCCTGACAAGAGCGCGAAGTCGCCGAGCGCGGAATAGCTTACGTGCACTTGGTGGGGCTATAGCCCCAGATTATATTACTACTTCCTGTCGACGGAAATATAGTGCATCCTCCTCCACGCGTAACACTAAATTGCGTAACACTAAATTTAGCTTCAAGTTACCTTAAGTGTGGCTGTCCCCGATGCCATAGCCTCCACCTAAAACTACACTGCAACTCCCTTCCCCAAAATCTAACTTGAGCGGTGGTGCAATGGTAAGACGCCAGACTACTGCCCCGGAGTACCTGGGTTCGATTCCGACCACCGGCGGCTGCGTTTCGATGGATGCAAAACGAAGTGGTGTCCGTGTGCTGTGCGTGTCAGCGCACGTTAAATATCCCCAGGTGGTCGAAATTACTCCGGCAACCTCTACTACTTCAACTCTTTCTCGCTGCGCCAGGCGACGCCAGGCGCAAAACCGGTCCTCCTTTACTAGGACGCAGCCTGACGCGCACGGCGACTCGCGGATGGCGAAGCGCATGCGCAGAGCGTCCAGCGCGCCGCCTGCCGTGAAACTCGCGAAGCAATCCTCCGCAGCTGCTCGTCCCTTTCTCCCGCTTTCTCCTCCTCTCCCGGCGAGGAGATTTCGCGCGTTTTTGTTGAAAGCGTCTGCAGCGTATTCGGCTCCAGCACCTCGTGGTAGGAGTCGGATTCCTTCTTCAGATGGCGTGGACATACCCAGCGCGAAGGAATATTATCATCGCGTTGCTGTTGCATCGCCTGCGTCGAAGGAGGAGGCGGTCAGTGTACATCAGAGAAATATTCGACAACCGTCCGTATTACGGCGAGTACCATCATCTCGTGCCGGAGCTACGACATACTGATCCGGAATACCATTTGAAGTATTTCAGGTAAACGACACGTAGATACATATAACCAGTGCTGGTTCTCGGTTGTTTTGCATGCAGCCTCCGGAACGTTGTTGCTCGATGAAAAGTGTGTTGTCATGCAGAATTTTGATTCATTTATTCAACGCAGGATGACGAAGGCTTCCTTCGATAAGCTGCTAGACCTCGTCTACGAGAGAATTATTCACCCACCAACACACAGGAGGCCCATTTCTCCAGCAGAAAGGCTTGCTGTCACACTGAGGTAAGATGCTCGCATTTGTCCAGTAACCGGCAAATGGGGCTGTGTGCATGCGTACTGTGTTTGCACGATTATGACAGTGTTTTCCTCGCATCATCTGCTTGAAAGCACCTCCGTGGTGTTCGGCAACGTGTAAATACGCAGCGCGCGCGTTTCTTTTTTGCCTTTTTCCCTGGTCTTCAATGTGCCTATATCAATCGCAATTCTCATCAATACTCAACATATCTGCTACTCTCTATAGCCTTGCAATATTTTGTTCTTATTCCATGTTGCGATGCATGATGTATGAATTTTTAACCGTATTATTAATGTTAGCAGCAATAAAGTTCATTGTGATAAGTATTTGAACATTATTATGAAGCGCTTGTTCTGTTAACATTCCTCTATAGATTCCTGGGCACTAGTGGATCAATACAAGATATCTCAATGAGTTACAGGATCCATGCAACTACAGTAGGAGAGATCCTAAAGGAAACTCTTCCAGCAATCTACGATTGCCCGAAACCTATTGTACTTGGGTGTGCAAGTGAGAGAGAATGGGAGAAAATATGAGAAGAATATGAAGAGAAGTGGAATTTCCCAAATTCGATAGGGAGTATTGACGGCAAACATTTCGCAATCAAATGCCCTGATAACAGTGGGTCAGATTACTACAACTACAAGGGGTACTACTCACTACTCATGCTCGCTATTGCAGATGCAAATTATCGCTTTATTATGGTAGACATCGGAGCTCAAGGCCGGCTTTCAGACGGCTCATTCTTCAGAAAGAGCGTCTTGAAGACAGCCATTGAATAGAGAACCTTAGGATTCCCTTCAGGAGTTTCTAACTGGCCGGTTTGTTTAGTTGGGGACACAGCCTTCCCCTTGCAAACTTATTTGATGCGTCCCTACCCTGAGAGAAGGCTAGAAGAAAGGAAAAAAGTATTTAACTACCGCCTGTCAAGAGCTCGCAGATGCATCGAAAATGTTTTAGCATTTTAGTTTCGAGGTGGCGCGTGTTTTGGGGAACAGTGGAGGGGAAGCCAGAGCTCCTTAGCATGATTGAAGCAGCCGTGGTCCTGCACAATTTCCTCATGGTTGACAAGGCATACTGCCCTGACAATTACGGGGACATGCCAAGTGAGGAAACTGTGCAGGATGGAGAGTGGCGGCACATGGTTGCCCACATTGGCAGCAGTGCGCCTCCATCAAACCACCAGCCCACCTCAGCTGCCATGGCAATGAGGGACGAAATTGCAGACTATTTCATGTCTGCTGAACGCTCATTGCCATGGCAGCTGAGTGTTGTCAGGCGGAGCTGGTGTTATTGCATGCGACATTTTACACTATACCACTTTTGTATCCTTACAGCTCCGAATGGTTAAATTTCGCTACTTTGCACGTATATATCTTCTTCCACTGCTTTTTCAGACATATATTACCTTTTCTTCTTGCCGCAACATAACAATCACATTAGTTCCTGTAATTATGTAAAATGTTTGCCCTTGCTATTTTCTTTCTTAACTTTATGTTTGTTTATAATCAAGAACTGTGGTCTAAAAGGCTTATAGCAGTTATGTGCCTGTGCATTGTCTCGCTAGCATTTGTGTAAGGAGGGCATTTTATATGTAAACTTGTGTATATTTCATTGCATTGTCCCTTTGATGTATCAAATAATAACGAATGCTTTAAGGTCACCCTGACAGCTTTGGGCCGTCCTGTGATTTATTACCAATATATGTTTGGATGTACAATTCGATAAACAATAAGTACCACATAAGAAAGAAAATGAGTGCAAAACAGGTGCCTAAAACTCAATATTAAAATCAGAATTCTTCACTAAGTGCAACAATGAGACAAAAAAATATAAATTAAATGCATATTATATGAAAAAAAACTTCACACTATGTGCACCTCGCGTTCACGTGCTCCATGGATGATTAGAACTGAAACAAAGTAAAGCTGTTGTGCTGGAGGCACTTTACACAAGTTTAAATAATGCATTTCTGAAAACACTAATGTGGCAACTCCACTTGCAGGCCATAAAAAAATACCTGCTACAATAATATTATAATATACCATTACCTGTAGTTACGAATAAAAGCGCTAACAGACATGCACAAGAAAGGTGACGCGGACAAGCGCTTACTGACAACTGATTTGTTTTGAAGAAAACACAATATATAGGTGCACCGTGGTGGTACTAACTAATCAGAGGCAGCAAATGTCACATGGTGTAAAGGGACGTAAAACCAATAAGAACAAAAAACTTGCACCAACTAGCCCAACAGAAAGTTCATTACCTGTAAGCTTAACACGAATCCAGCAGAAAGTTCTTACCTGTAAGCTTAACATGAATGTTCGACAGCATGGCTTAGATTGGCATTTGCACCGAGGATCGTTGATCCCTAGGTCTGAGACTAACTGCACGGTATGTCTGTGATAGCCAACTATGGCAGGTGCTTTGCAGCTACCCTGGCATGGTCTTGGACAAAGTGACCAACATACTCCAATGCAGACGGCAGCAATATTTTTTAGCATCTGTGTTAAGCTTGCACGCAGAATGAGGTACTTGTAAAGAAACTATAGTTCTGAAAACAGTCGCACTACAAGTCATTACTGCTAGCGTGATAGATCATAGACTGAGAAGGAAAAAACAATAGGACGAACAATTCTTCATTCTTATTTCATGCACTGTCATGCTGACGTCTTTTTTGCTATTCTAAAACCAAGTAGTGAAATTCATTCATTTAAATGGAATTTACCTAATTGCACAAAGGAAGCGAGCAGCAGACACGTCATTTAGTGCTTCACTGAAACGAGATCCAATATTATAGTACACATATTTGTTTGTATTGTCTTATCACAAGCTTCAGTATGAAATAGGGACCAAACATGAAAACCTGTATATCTAGTACATTAAAAATGTCAGGCAAAAGCCAAAAAAATAACACAACAGAAAAAACTAATGCAGAACAGGTGTATAAAACAAATATCACACACAGAACTCTATATTTACTGCACAACACTGAGAAATGGAATACATATCACATGAAAAACAAGAAATAAGTTCACATTATGTGTTGCTCGCAACCATGTGTTCCCATGGATTACCTAGAACTGGAACAAAATAAAGCTGATTTGCTGGAGGCACTTTACGTAAGTTTACAGAATGCGCTTCTTGTGCTCCTGAGAACACTAACATGGCAACACCACTCGCAGACAGTAAAAAAATATCTTCTACAACAGTAATATAATATATCACGGCCTGCAAGCTTAACACGAATGCTTGACAGCACGGCTTGTACTGATATTTTCGCCGAGTAGCATTGGTCACTGGGTATGAGATTAACTGCAAGGTATGTTTCTGGCGGATGACTGCAGCAGGTGTTTTGCAGTTGCTCTGGCATAGTCTCAGACCTAGCGGCCAATACTTCCCAGTACTGATGTTAGCTCAGGCCATGTTCTTGAGCATCTGTGTGAAGTTTCCATGCAGCATTTAGTACTTTACAGGAACAAGAACCAATATCACAGCACACTTATTTGTTTGTACTCTCTTATCAGAAGGCTAAGCATGAAAAATGGATTGCAGATCGAAAACTTGCATGCAGCATTTAGTACTTTACAGGAACAATATCCAATATCACAGCACACGTAATTTGTTTGTACTCTCTTATCACAAGGCTAAGCATGAAAAATGGATCACAGATGAAAATAATGCCCAGGAATTAAAAACGCCAGTCAAAAATTATGAACTTCTAGGATTCTATTCCAAGTTGTCCCATTATTGCAAAAATGTCCGTCTTTTTAAGCAGAATGTTACAGCATAATTAATTTAAGGTGATTATGAGGATTTAAAAAAACCATAAGGCAATAAAAACTGTGCGTAAATATGCAGAATATTAAATCTCACACTTTGCTTTCCTGTGAAAAATATTGAAAAAAAATCTTTCTGCATTATTTTAGCAATTTAATACTTCAGCGAACAGAAATAAAAAGTATCCATTTTTTTACACTCTGTATCACAGGCAATATGCTGGGCATTACAGAATGTGACTTGAAAATGAAAAGATAACAATAATAAAAAAGTGCATTTAGTTTAAATTACAGATTTCATTCCAGTTCTTCTTCAGCCTGCGATATTAGTGTCATAATTTGCACTTTCAGCCTGGATGCGATTTTCCTTGGCATCCTATCTAAGCTGAGGCCTATAGATATTGCAAAAGCCTCATTTTCATTCATTTTTTTTTTCAAGTTGTCCCAAAAGCTGCTCTTCAAGGGCGTCTGTTTTTTTTTTGCTTTTTTCGGTTTTTCAGTTTGATGTGCATGACCTTGTGTTGGTGGTGCTGTGACGAGTGATGTTGGAGGTGATGACCTTGGTGCTGGTGGTGTTGACATCGATGTACCTGGCATTGGTGTGGCTTCGACAGAGCTTTCCAAAGTTGTAGGCGATGGTGGTGTGCTGTATTGTGTTCCCATAAGAATGTCCTCCGCAGTCTCCCCATCACCGACAAAACAGGATGAGGCGTCCAGGCTGCATACAGTTCCGCAGAGGAAATGTTTACATAAACTGAGGAAAAACACACACTAGCGTTAGCGAGGCTCAAAAACTCCGTTTGTGTAGCAATCTTATTCGGCTGCGTCAATGGCGCTTGCTGCTCGCGCTGAAAACTTCCTGAGAGGAATAATGTACGGAACATGGGGAAAGGCCTCTTCCGGATTTTTAGCACTGATTAGTATTTATATTCGCTCCTTTATCCATTTATAGTTTTCTATAAAGAAGACTAAATGGATGAGAGAAAATGTGTAGAAAAGCGACTAACCATCTTCATATCTTGCATAATCCGTGCAAAAGGAAATCAGCACTTGTTGCCAATTTCCGCACACGAAGTATTTTTTATTAGTACAACAAAAGCGGTAGTAACGCATACCTAAAAAATGCAAACGGGATGGGCAAGGACAAAAATTCACTCTCGCAAGCTAGGTTAGCTTACCTGCATGACAGCTGCGTGGTGTCAGGACCGCTCCGAATGCAGGGAATAAAATATAGCTCTTTCAAGAAAAACTGCGAAAATACAATTCAGAAACGGATCATTCGAGGTGACGTAAGACTAAACAGCAATAAATGGTGTCGCACAACACTGAAAATGCATAAAAACTCACTTCCTCGGATGGCCGCAGTCTCTGTAAATGCCATAGACTCCGCGAACTCCCACGTTCGCCGCGAAATGTAGCCGCTGCCGCTCCTTTTGCTTTGTTCAATAGCTTTTAGCTCGGGGGTGTATCTGTCTCTCAATATTTTCCATAACTTATGGCACTCTTCAACTGAAATCGGAGAGGCAAGAAAAAATGAGAAACGGCGATGACGTACTTAATCACACAAGTGCTCGCTACTCAAAGCGCATCAAGCAGTACGCACCTGTTGCGAGGCCGCATTGAATGCGGATTAGTTCCCAGGCATCGTTTTTGCGCTCCTGGTCCCGGTAATCCATGCGCTTCGTGTTATACGCACAAGGATGTTGTTGGATAAAGTCCAGGAAGCGCTCGATGACAGAGCTGGCGACGTCCACCATGCTGTCACTGGAGGCAGCCATTTTGTTTTGGTAGTCAGAAGCGGCAACGAGAGAGGGCGTGCGATGCGGACGAACTCCGCGCGGCCGGCGCGAAATGGAGGCGGCTGCATTCGGCGCGGGTGCCGTCGGACCGCGTCGGAAGCCGTCGAACACGCTGGCGGTCAGGTGCCGCCGGAGTCACGGCCGGTCTCGAGGAAGAAAACGTTTCTCTTCTCTTACGGCCTCTCCAATGGGGTCTGTTTCCACCGCCCGCCGCGCTTCGGTGGGGTCGCCACCGCCCCACTCCTGCTCCTCCGCTACAGCCGTTCACGCGCAAGGGAAGCGCGCGCTCGCTTTTAGCTTCGCGCGCGTCAGTTGCAACCGGCAGGCCCTGACATTTCGCCCCTTATGGTTTATACAAAATCCGTCATCAACATGGAACATTTATCGTGTGCGAGGAATAAAATACAGTCAATAATCCGCTCACGCGCGCGCTCCTTCTTCAGTGTGGCCGTGCACGGTCGAATGAAGCTTCGGGTACACTTCAACATTTTTTACCCCTAAGTTTTGTACAATAAATTTACCAGGCTATACAATCTGCCTTTGAATGCTTTAAGCAGGTGTAGCGCGACCTGACGTCGGTGCATGGTGAACTGTTGGGTGGAGATTCTGTCAACCGCTACCGTTTTCGTTTAGATCAGCAGAGGCACCGGCAAAAATTCATGGCGCGTCTCAGATTCAGAGTAAATAAAAATTACTTATAAAGTAAAAATTTCACTTGTCTAGTGGGCTGTTCTAGCTTCGTTCAAAACATATTAGTCGGTTGAAAGACCGAAGATGTATATGTAGTCTCGCGACTACTTTTAATCAAGGAAATGGGCATGAACAGTTAGGCAGAATCGAAAAGAGCGGCAAACAATAAAAATATTGTCCTTCAAAGTAACACATTGCGCTATATATTCCTCAATTCATCAAAATGCGACCTGCATCTAGAAAATTCAGGCTCGAAATCTTCCTGCACGGCTTGTGCACATAAGGAGTTGGCCTCTCGATCTTCTCTGTCACTTTCCTGGTATAATTAATTGAGAAGAAGAATTCTGAGAAGTTTTTCAAATATCAAAAAAGCGGACCTAATAACATAGCTGTTGTCGGTTCCTTTCGGGCAACTCAGTGTTGAGTTCTGAAATGCTGACTGAATCCGGATCTTAAGTACTTCTAGAACATAGCTTTTTCGAAAAAAGAAAAGAAGCTTGTCCAATAGGGCAACAAGCTCTGGTTTCGGATAATGCAGTCCACTAGAATATTGTCCTCGTAGAAGAGCGTACTACATGTTGCTGCTTCTTTCGCTAGTTTCAAGAAGAATAGCGTAAGCGTCACATCCGAAGTTGATTAACTAAACGATATATCCAGCGGCGTAAGGTAAACCGGAATATGTGACAGTGGAAAATGGGATGGTAGGAGATGCCATCACGTCCTTCAGTGCCTTGATTTTGCTCTCAGATGAAACGTCCGTCTTGACAATGTAGTCATGTGCCGGTAGCTGTTACGGCCCTCGAATCTAGCATATATGTCATTCCCTTCCACACATTAACCTTACTTTCCCGAAGAGAGCTTCAATGGGTCGCTATATAAGGCTTGAAATGAGTCTTCAGTGAGAGTGTCCTTCTTTAACGCTTTAGAAGTTTCTTGCATACTTTCGATATAGCAGGTGAGCTCATTTGTAAGTCCCTGCATCAAGTATCACCTTCATCATTTATTGGCCTTTTTTACCACTTCGAGCACAAGTGGTGTCATGCATATCAAACCATTTTTTGTTTTCGTAATAAGCATAATATCATGTAAAAATTTCATTAAAACAATGTTTATTTGCAAAATTTAAATAATGTTTATAATACCACACATTGCATAGTATATGAATTGTAATAACATTTAAAACTCAACCCTACAACGTTTACTTTGACTGTTATACTAATACTTTATATCATGCAAGCATTTTGCAATTTACATTACATTTTTATTAAAATATTTTCATCTTCGGTGCGACATGAATGGTTTCGCATCTAGCGCTGAAAGACGGTTTTGCTGTTGCAGACAAGTTGCTGTCATGTTAGCCTTGAAGAAGCTTCGATGTGATCACTGCTCATTCAGTTTTCTTTTTGTTCCTATTCTTTACAGGCTTGGGGAAAATTCGAATTAAAATGAACAAAAGTAGCTACCGTGCCGCAATGTATGCCATGCTTGTCGAACGTTTGCTGAACGACAGGGTTTTTTATATCCGTTCACCTGTGGTACGTTGACGACATGCCGCTGCAGCATCTATCTTCTGTGCTCTTTAATTTCGGGGCTGCACTCACCACTAAACTCGCGAGCGACAGCGCGAAACCAGGCAAAAGCCACCCGCCGCCGCTGAAGCAGACGCGGAGCGAACAGTGAGCAGGTCGCGCCCCTTGCGGTGGCGGAGAGCGTAACTCAAGGAGAAAAGTTCCCAAAGTTCCCCTCACTTAGGACCCTACGGCGACAGGCTGGAACACCTACGGTTAGAAAGAAGAATTTTCTCACCACCACACAAACAACTTCCTTCCTCGGACGCTATAGACTGGAGAAAAATACAAACACATTCCCTGATCTTCAAATTTTAAATAAGATAAGCCCAACAAAATACACGAGTCACTGTCCTTGGTGCGGTGCAAGCCCCACACTCTATCACATCTCTTGGGAATGCCAGGACAAACCTGACCCAACGTTAATAGTGCCATGCCCGACACACGAGCAGTGGGAGGCGGCCCTGACCAGCGACAACCTGGACCAGCAAGCCTGGATTATCCAGCTAGTCCGCAAGTCAGCTGCTGCCAGCGGATCCCTGGACTAGAGGCACCGACCACCCAGCTCCTGCGAATTTTACTGATTATAATATTATGCTCATTAAAAGTTTTCTCTCTCTCTCTCTCCCATTGTTCCCACGGCGATTGAGAAGGCCGCAAGAAAGAGCGCGCGCTCTCTCCCTCGAGACCGGCCGTGCCGGAGTACAGAGGGCCGCGTTCTGGTCGACGTGACGTCGCCATGCCGCGCGCGCGCTACGTCGGAGTATATTGGCGCCTGTACCCGGCGCTTGTCCGCGCGCCGAAAACGTCGGAGTATAAGTTCGCCTTTACGTCGCAGCACAGGTGTTTTCTGTGGACACCGCAACCTTCCCTTATGTCACGGTTGCGGTGTCCACAGAAAACAAGTGAGACAGTTACCGCGCCTTTCCCTTCCTATAAACAAATCAGTCAACAGAACAAGTGTGGCAGATACTGCGGCTTTCCTTTCCATTGAACCAATTACGAAAACAGAGAGGCAGCCCATTGCTGTGCGCTGTCAGGACACGTTAAAGACCCCTGGAATTACTCCGCAGCCCTCCGTTATGTGACGTGTTTCACTCCCGCCATCTACCTACCCTCACACGCATTTCAGGTGTTCACTAGAAGTCTCACAGATATGGCGCTTTTCCTTGCTTTTAAACCAGTTGAACTTTACAGGAACAATACCCCAGTAGCACACAACACGGGGCCCCTAGGACCCGTGGTGCAACCACTATCAAGCGGGCAAGCGTGCTTGCCCCTGTTTAACCCATTTGGGCATCATATAGGGGTGGCAACGGCTAATTGGGTACGTGTTCCCGTATCATGCGTTCAAGTCTATCGTTGGGGATTTTAGGGCAGATTAAAAGCAAACTCGGGCGTAATGTAAAAAAAAAAACCTGCGCTAAATAAATGAGGCTGCCCTGCGGCGGGGCATGCGCACACGCTACTTACGTTGGTCCGTTGTGGTGAATTTGAGAGAGGTTGGACGGAATGGTGGACTTCATGTAGAAAATTCCTGGGCTATCCTAACGGGCCTGCCCACTCCAAAACTCCATAGGTTCCGCCTGAGCAGCCGCAGGGTTTAAAGCAGTCATGCCCGCTTGATGACGACATCGGTCTTTTGCCGGGCACCTCAGGACAGATGCGACGCAAGTGTAAGCATTAAGTAGATAGAAGATGGGCTAATCCAAATGGGGCTGCCCAGTCCAACCCGAGTAGGTTCTATTGGGCCGCATGGCTATAAACACGATGATGTGCGTACGTTGTCCGCACTACTTTTTGGGTCAATTGTGGGCGATTGAAACACATATTAGCGCTAAATGTGGCACAATAAGATCAGCCCGATTGGGGCTGATCATTGAAATCCGCAGTGGTTTCTAATTGGCCGTACCGGGCTTAACACTCCCCAAATCCTATATTGAAGGACGGTATTTATTTATGTAATTCATATTATACGTGCTGGTAATTGTCTCTTCTGGAGTTTTCACATAACACTTCTAAGCATTATGTGGTAACTAAAGACTATCTTTTTGACTCTTGCAACTATGTCAATTGTGCAGTTTTGGCCGCAAATGTGCACCAGTAATTTTTCCGGAATACGAGTGTGTACTTAACTACCTCCGAACCTTCCCTACGTTGTTATTCTTCGATGTAGAGCATTTCTAAATAATTTTAGACCAGTGGACAATATGGCACAACCCATATTATAGTGTTGAAAATGAACTCCTCTTAAGTTGCTCAGAACAGAATAGCAGATAAAGAAATTGTGCTCAGTGTTTCCCAATTAGTTACTGGAACATGGGCAGTCCCGAAAATACTTGTTCGCACATGAGGCCCACAAGAGCCCACGGCGGTACTTTTTGGGTATTGGAGGGGTTAACCGACAGGAACATTGAAACGTTGGTCCTGCAGCGGAACTCCCTTGTACAAAAGTAGCGGCTCATTTGTGATTTGGGTATCCTGGCCACATTCGGCTATCTGGACCGATTGTGGGCAGCATACCCAAAGTTAGAGTAGTCACCGGTTTATTATCCTGTTACGTTAATAAGCGGGTGTGTATTCGGTGGCGCTCATGTCTGTTTTAAATTGAGGTCTTCACTGCGCCATGTCAAGCCAAGGTCACCGTGTGGAGCCGGAGTCGGTACTGCGCATGCACCGAGCAGCAGGTGCGCCGCGCCTGACCTCATAGTTGCGCCACCGCCGACCAAACAGCCACGCTGCTCCATATTCTCCGTGCTGGAACGCTAACGTGGACATGAATGCCCACTTTTTTTTTGCTCATATAGCTAGATTCCAGCCGTGAATAAACCTGCACCTTCTGGACCCAATGAAGGTAAAACGCAAAAGCATCCGTGTGCTGTGCAATATCGGTGCACGTTAATGATCCCCAGGTGCTCGAAATTACTCCGTAGCTCTCCACTACGCCCTTCTTTCTCTAGAGAGAGAAATATAGAGAAATAACATTTATTTGCACGCGTCAAAAGGTCGACGAGTCTCCGAGGCGCAGCTCTGCCTCAGCCACGTCATTCCCCTCAGCCATCGCCCTGGATCTCTCGGATCTGAGCAGCGGCTAGGTCAAGACGGATGACTTCACGTTGTCCTTTTTCGTCCTTTTTGAGAAGTAGTGGCTCTTAGGACTCATCTGTTCTGTCAGGTTCTCCAAATCTAGGACACGTGTATATCATGTGGATCATGTCCGCTATGCCCTCGTAACTTGTGCACCTGGGGATCAACATTTTCGGGTGCGACTTGCTGTAAAGCAGGGAGATTCGGGTATACTGCAGTTTGCAGCTTACGCCACATAACCTCCTCCCTTTTAAAGAGTTGCTTACAATGCTTTTGGAAATATTGATGTGCCTAATTTTTAAAGATTAAGTATATCTTTGTACGGGGAAAGTAAGTGCAAACAAGGAGACAAACACAAGAGAGGAGACAAGACAACGCGCTTCTATCTTGTGTTTTTCTCTTTGTTTGCGCTTATTTTCCCCGTATGATCATGAACCAACTGGCCCAGCAACAAGTTCTACTTCAATATCTTTGTATATACGAGTTGGCAGTCCGACAGAGTGCTTGCTCTGGCGCTAACATGCTTCGTCTTTCCTAGGTGAGCATTGTTGCTTTCATTGTGAAAATGCTGTTTCTGCACTTCGTCGGACTGCGACTGTGCCTATTTGGTGCCTATTTATTTCGTTGATTTTTCTTTTGCTTTCCATCCTGTCTGCTGCAACCAGTGATACAAATTGTCCTACTTGCTGAAAAACAGTGCAGCGGGGCAAACCAAGCTTACAATGCAGTGAGTGTAGATGTGTTTACCATACGGGAAAGTGCACTGGCGTGTCTAAAAAGCAGATAAAACAGGATTGGATACGCAACTCGTGCGTAGATATTCAGTCATCTCAGCTTGATGAAGAGGACGATGACTCTCAGCAGCCGACTCCTAAACAGGTCATGTCCGCAATCCGTCCATTGAGCCCCAAGCTTTCAGAAGTCAACTCACGAGTCGACAAGCTTGATAAGGCCATGCAACAGCAGTCTGCTAAAAATCACACAGTAATTGAACAGATCCAAGCGGAAGGTAAAATTGTCGAAGGAATTGAACAGTCAATAGATCTGCGTTAAAATAAATATGAGTGCTCACAAACTCGAGGTTGCAGCTCTTGATAACCGTGCAGCAGACCTTGAATCTTTGCTGACTGCGAAAAACCAAGAGATAGCGGAGCTTCACAACGCAGTTACGAACCTTGACGCATACTCTAGGAGGAACATTGTAGAGATACATGGGGTTGCTCAGACAGACAGGGAGGAGCTCCCTGCCGTGTTAAACGAACCAGCGTTGAACCTTGGCTTCTCTTCGAACACACTTGATCAGGTTGATTCAATGCACAGACTGCCTGCTCAGAAGAGAAAAATACCTCCCATAATCGTGAAGTTCAACACTCGGGACCCTCGAGATGAATGGCTCAGTAAGAGATACACGTTAAGTTCAAAAGATATTTTTGTAATTGAAAATCTACCGCAGTACACGAAGCACCTGTTCTGGGAGGCGAAACAGACAGCTAAGATGCTGTCATTTAAGTTTGGATCAAAAACGGCAAGGTCCACATCAGGAAGGCGGAAGGTCAGGGAACTATTAAGGTCTTAAATGAAGGGGACTTATTGAACCTACACTAAGGGTGTTCAATACGTTTGATTTATTTTATAATTGGACTGAGGTATGAGCTGAATCTAGTGTTCAGAGAAAACCAGTACTGGACCTCGGTCACGTGAATGTCAGAAGTATTAAACGTCACTGCATGGAACTTACTAAACACTTACTTGGCTCAGCCACTTAAATATATCTGGATATTCTGTTGCTGTCTGAGGTCAATATAAATCTAGCTGAATCTGAAACATTTAGATTTAATTGCTTTAATTTCCTTTTCGTACTGTCGGGAATCGAGTAAAGGTGGAGGTATCATGGCGTACCTTAGAAAGACGTGGCTTACTGAAATTATTCCATTTGAATTTACCGCAGCTGAAGTCATCGCTTTCTCAGTAAGCAGTTTAAGATTTTTTGTCATTGCTATATACAGGCCCCCAAGCTCCGATCTTCACACATTTTTCGATGAACTGTCATCATTGATTCATTGATTGGTTCGTGGGCGAACGAGAACTTAGTGATAGCTGGAGATTTAAATATAGATATCAGCCAAACTGGAAAACGAGGCACTGCCGTTTATTTGGATTTACTTGCGAGCTATGGAATTGAAAACAACATTCACAGTTACACTAGAGAGGAAATCATGGGCAATAGGTTGACCAGGTCGTGTATTGACCACATAGCCTCGCGCTCTAATACTTTAGAAATATCTGCTGGTGTTATAGACCAAAAGGTTGCTCAGAATTATTTTACAGCTTCATCCACTTTTGACAATTCTCATCAGGATAGGAGGGAAGTAAACACAATAACTATTATTGATAATGCGATAGTGGATGAATTAGTTCAGACTTCGGACTGGGACGGTCTAATTAATTCGAGTCACATAGAGGCATACGAAGGCCTTGTAAGGACTTTTAATAAAATATATGCCCTTGCAACGCGTCAGGTCAAGATAAGACGCAGGAATCCGGAAAAAGATGGATAACCAGTGATGTTTTAAAGTTATCATATGAAAAGGGTAGATTATGGGATTCGTGCAAAAAGAACTCAGATGACTCTGCTCTCAAGCAGGAGTACCGTGCAGTTAGAAACAGGCTCAGCGCTATGTTAAGACTTAAGAAAAAACAGTTCTTTACAGCTGAATTATCGCATTGCGGACTTAATGTGCGAAAGACGTGGGACAATTTGAATGACCTGCTGGGCAGGCCCAGTCCACAATCTTTAGATGAAAAACTTATTAGAGCATTTCCACGTGAATCGCCTCAAGATATCGCGAATTCATTTACTGTTTCTTTCGCCGCTTCGATAGGTAAACAGAAACAGAATGCTCCTAAACCCCATCCGGGTTATATCGGATTGCCATTGCACAACTCTGTTTTTCTTCCGTCAACTGATACAGATGAGCTGCGCACAGTGCTTGCTTCCCTTTCTGCCCACAGATCTTCGGGATATGATAAAATTAGAGTGCGAGATTTGCAAAAAAACTTCAACAAAATAAAAAAAAAGTTACTGCTCTTTATTCTGAATGGCTGCATTGAAACTGGGGAAATACCTGCCGGACTGAAGATCTCAGTGGTTAGGCCAGTGCCGAAGAAGGACTCCAGGATGGATAAAAATAATTACAGACCTATAGCTATATTGCCTAGTTTAGGCATTATTTTGGAGAAGATTGTTTATAATATGGAAGCATTCTGTACAAAATATGCCGTAATCCATCCTACTCAGTATGGCTTTCAGCGCGGATTAAGTGCTATAGATCTGCACGAAGACTGCTCGGACCACATAAATGAAACTATAGATCATAATGAAATTTCCCTTGGGCTTTTCTTAGACCTGGCTACAGCTTTCGATACTGTTGACCACTCTATTCTGATATATAAATTAGATAAAGTTGGATTCAGAGGACCATACCAAGTTTTCTTTAAGAACTATTTTTCGAATCGCTTTCAAACCGTCATGATAAAAAATCAATACAGTGATTTCGTCCAAGTCCAGTTTGGGGTCCCACAGGGATCCATGCGTGGCCCTTTATTATTTAATATTTATAGGAATGACTTAAGCAATCTTGCACTCAATTCCAAACTTTTTCAGTATGCAGACGACACAGCACTACTTATGTCTCATCGATCCTTTGAACAGGCCTGAGACTTGCTACAAGCAGATGTTTCCAGTATTGTGCAGTGGTTTGCTTCGAACCAAATATATTTGAATAAAAGCAAAAGTATCCTGTTGTGCTTTAGAAACCCACACAAGAATGTGCCCGTGAGTGAAACGATTGTTCTGCATTGTGCTGGGTGTAGTGAATGTCAATGTGAGCCTTTGCCACTATCATCTACAGTAAAATACCTTGGCCTTTACTTCGATCAACATTTGTCATAGGCTACGCATATCCAGCATGTTGTCAATCGTCTTCGAACTGTTTTAGCCCAACTGTACAATCTAAGGTTCACATGCCCAATCAGGCACTGTAAAATGGTTTTTAGAGCTTTGGGTGAATCTGTATTACGGTATGGTGTCACAGTGTAGGGCTCTTGTTCGAATTTCAGAATTTTTCAGGTGAATAAACTGCTTTACCAAATTTCAAAGACTATTATGCATGGGACTGTCCCAGAAAACGTAGATGAGAATGCTAAACTAATCAATGCAGAAATCTGTCTTCTATCAGATCTTTTTGCTTTAGTACTTGTCACAAGAAAATTTTTTTTCGAATAAATTCAAACTCCCTCAGGATAGAACTAGAGTGTTTCTCAGGAATGAACGTTTTAAACTACCAAGGGTGTACACTAATTACGGAAAAAGGTGTCGTGCCTATTCCGTTCCCTATCACTTTAATAGATTGCCAAATGAAATTGTACAGTTGACGTTTCTTGCTCAAGTTAAGTGAGAAGCACAAAAATGGTTGTTTAGTCATTCTACACAGCATGCTACGTGCAAGTGTTTTTGCCATGTACTATATTGTATGATGTACCTTTAGTTTATTATTGTTTATTTTTGCGTGGAGCACGCGCCCGTCGATTGCCGTGGCCCGCCCACAAGGGCTCCTGCGCTTCTGTGGGCACGAGAATGTAATCTGTATTGATGAATGGTAATAAAATTATGTATGTATGTATGTATGTATGTATGTATGTATGTATGTATGTATGTATGTATGTATGTATGTATGTATGTATGTATGTATGTATGTATGTATGTATGTATGTATGTATGTATGTATGTATGTATGTATGTATGTACGTATGTACGTATGTATGTATGTATGTATGTATGTATGTATGTATGTATGTATGTATGTATGTATGTATGTATGTATGTATGTATGTATGTATGTATGTATGTATGTATGTATGTATGTATGTATGTATGTATGTATGTATGTATGTTGTGGGCGATTCCTGTGCCCGAGGCATGCGCACGACAAACACACAGTGGGCCGTATAGCAAACATCCTTTATCTCACGTTAAGCGCGGGCGTCGTCAAGGCTGTCCGGGGTCGTCGTCCGGGTGGCTGCGGGTCATTTCCGTGGAGAGGGCCAGGAGCAAAGACTAAGAAGCACGAGACGGCGGCACGAGCCTTCCTTTATAGACCCCTCGCGCGGGACCGGTTATCCCCGAACGAGCGGGGAGAGGGAAACTGGCAGCGCGCAAGGAGCCTTGGGATAGTGGCGCGGCCGTTGAAAGCGCAGCGCGCCACGGGCGCTAAAGATATGTGGCGTAGGGCCCCACATCTTCCCCCCCTCAGCGTCCGACCCGGAGTCCGCCAGCAGGCGATCCAATTCGTCCGGGTCCGGGCTGACGTGCGTGGAGACCGAAGGGGGCGCTGGGGACCCTGCCCGCGCCTGGGCGATGATGGCCTCCGCCGCCGGAGACAGCAGCTCGGGCCGGCTCGATTGAAGGAGGCGTAAGGCTGCCTCCTCCGGGCTGCCCCTCTGGACGGGCCGTCCGGCTGCCAAAGCGGTCGCTGCGACCACTGCCTGGTGGAGCCGTTCCGCCGCCTCTGCACGGCTCCTATGCAGCGCCCCGGCCTCGTGGACGGCGCGGCACACAAGCAGGGTGCCGCAGAGACCGCACAGGCCTGCGCGCTCCTCTTCTGTATAGTGGGCCGGGGGCTCGTTGTCCCGGTCCTCTAAGGTAAGGCCCCGGAACGCCAGGGGCACCGACTGCGCGGCCTCTCCGCAGAGAGGCCTGGCCTGGTCTCGCCACCTGGACCCCGCGCAGTAGGAGACCGCCGCCCCGTCGGCGACCGTGGTCTAGGTGGCGGTGTGCCGCACAGTCCTCTGCCGCTTGGACTGCGGCTCCAGGCCTGGGGGTGGGCCCCCCGAACGCTTTCCGTGTCCCACATCACTGGGGGGCTTCTTCAGTGCTTCTCCGGGCCGGTTGGCCGGTGGCGATGGGCACCGCGCCCACTCGTTCCAGGCCGCTGGCGCAGCCTCTGTTGCTCGTGCACCTGGTGGGCGCCCTCGACCCGGGCGCCGGGATACCGCCTGGGTGGCATGCTGTGAGGGGCAGAGAGGGGTTAGACGAGAAGCACGGGTTTTACCTGGTCCTCAGGTTGTAGCGTCGGTTGCAAACCGTGCCACTACATGCTCGCCTTCCCGGGGGAGAGATCGCTGAGTCGCCTTGAGCTTCCACCGTTTAGCAGTTATCGTCCTTGCGAAAGTGGTAAGCTTTCAAGTCTGCGACGTGCACCGGACCAGCGGTTTCACCGCTCGCCAACAACCGCAGCTGGTTGGTGAGTGGCGTAGTCCGTGCCGTAACTTCGAACGGTCCAACCCACTTGTGCGCTAGCGACGCGGCGAAACCGCGCTCTGCGTTGCTAAGCGGGTGCGTTCTTTTCAGTACCGACGTGACGACGACCTTTGTTGTACTGATCCGCTTGCTCCATGCGCGCGACATCGAGGTTTTCACGAGCCGCGCGCTGCGCTGCCTCAAGGCGCTCGCGGAGCTTTGCCGCGTACTGCGTAAGCGGAGGGGGCGCGGGCCCCCACCGCGCCAAGTAGGTCGTTCTCTAGCGGAACAGCGATCTCTTTCCCAAAACTCAAGTAAGCAGGTGTCATACCCACCGACCTGTTCACGGTTGTTCTAGTGGCGAAAGCCAGTTCGGACAGCCGTGCGTCCCAGTCTCTGTGCTGCTCGGTCGTCGCAACCAGCATACTCTTAACATTCGGATTCACTCTCTCGGTTATGTTGCTCTGAGCGTGGTAGGGACTCGTTTTCCTGTGGCGGATTTGAAGCGCCCGACAGGAATCAACAAAGACTTTGCTTGTGAAATACGAAGCATTGTCTGTAATGAGGTCGGAAGGGAAACCGAAACGAGTGAATGTCTCCAACGTTGGGCGCCAGTTGTGGGCGATTCCTCTGCCCAAGGCATGCGCACGACAAACACACAGTGGGCCGTATAGCAAACATCCTTTATCTCACGTTAAGCGCGGGCGTCGTCGAGGCTGTCCGGGGTCGTCGTCCGGGTGGCTGCGGGTCGTTTCCGTGGAGAGGGCCAGGAGCAAAGCAGGAGCGACGAGCCAGGGACCAAGAAGCACGAGACGGCGGCACGAGCCTTCCTTTATAGACCCCTCGCGCGGGACCGGTTATCCCCGAACGAGCGGGGAGAGGGAAACCGGCAGCGCGCAAGGAGCCTTGGGATAGTGGCGCGGCCGTTGAAAGCGCGGCGCGTCACGGGCGCTAAAGATATGTGGCGTAGGGCCCCACAATTCATGTATGTATGTATGTATGTATGTATGTATGTATGTATGTATGTATGTATGTATGTATGTATGTATGTATGTATGTATGTATGTATGTATGTATGTATGTATGTATGTATGTATGTATGTATGTATGTATGTATGTATGTATGTATGTATGTATGTATGTATGTATGTATGTATGTTCAGGCCATCATCAAAGTGTAGGGGCTCCTCATTGCGCAAGGTGTACAGGGTTGCGTATAAGACGTCACTGGGATTCCGGAAAGTAGCTGAACCTCGGGGCGCGCTTTCTCGTTCCCCCTCAACCCCAGGTGCGCTGGTGTCAAAATGAGCGGGACCAGCACTGCAGCTGGTGGCCCCCTGGTCAACACGCTTGCGCTATGGCCGAAATGCGGCTCGCTTCAAATTTATAATTGCTGATTTTGAGTAACTAACAATAGTTTTGACCTGTTGCTGGGTTAGGGCTAGAGAGTGAACACCTCGTCAGTCTCCGTCGCGGTCGAGTGACGGGTGCTGCAGCAGACTACTGAGCCCGCGTTTCCTCTAGGTGTTACCGAAACACGTCCCATACCGTCCGCGCATTGTGCGGCATCTCTATACAAGACGTCATATATCTGCCCTCAAAACGGGCTCGCAGGACTGCTGCTCTATCACTCTTCCGGCTCTCATGGTAGACGGGGTGCAGGTTTTTGGGGAGAGGATGTATTTTTAATTTGTTCATAACCTGTCTGAGAACTTTGTATGTCTGCAGCATTCTTGCTGCTCGTGGCCCAGTCTCTCCAAAATGGTGCGACCAGTAAGACTGCGCAACAGTCTCTGGTATTGTGAGGTCTTTACAGCATCAATGAGCTCTTCGAGATTTTTGGAAATTTCTAGTCAGAAAATCTGCTTTGTTGATACATTGGATGGTAAACCTATTGGCGTTTTGATCCCCTTACGAACGAGCAGGTCAAGTTTGTCCTTTTCCGCCTTGTGAAGCCGTAAATACGGCGCCACATAGACTATCCTGCTGATTATGAAAGACAAGACTAGCCTAAAGAGGTTAGCTTCCTTCATGTTTGTTTGCGATTCCTTTCAGGTGTCTACAATATTGACTGGTCCTAGCGTCTAGTCTCTGTAGTGTTTCCGAGTTCGTGCCGTTAGCCTGAATTCGTAGTCTCATAACTATAAAGCTTGCCACCATTGGCATAACGTTACCGTTGACACTGAGAGTTATTTCCGGGTTATCCTTTTTTATACACCAGGCGATGGGACGATTACATTGGCGAGAAAACGAGCGCTTCCGATTTCTCGGCCGAACACCTGAGCACGATTGGTTCCAAGTATTTTTCTATACCCATCGACTGCTCGCCGGAGTGTCCGTTAAATTTTACCGTCATTACCTCTGCGCATCCACAGTCAGAACATCTGGGTATAATGTATGGTTTAGCCCTGGGATTTGTTCTAGTTTTACGGGGAGGCCAGACATGGCGATATTCGGGGACAGCACCAATCCTTGCGCTGTGGCTTTGTTTCCCAGTCGAATACTTTCCACTGTGTGTCCCCTCATACCGAGAGTTGCCGTTTTGTTGCTGAGGAAATGGCGTAGGTAGTTGTATGTTCAAACTCCTACGTCTAACGCACTGAGATTTTGCAGAATGGCCGAGGGCGTCACGTTATCAAAAGCTTTTGACAGGTCTAGACCAACGATCACCCTGATGCTTACTGTTGAATTGTATATGATCTGTTGTTTTAGCTGCAACATGGCATCGCATATGGCCAAATGCGGGCTATATCCGATCATGGTATTCTGATAGATATTGTTGTCCACCGAAAACTAGTTCAACCAGGCCTGTACAACAGTCTTCATTAGTGTGCCCACGAATGACGTGAGCAGGATTGGACGCAAGTGTTCTAAACCCGTCAATTTCGTCGGCTTCGGGAGAAACACAAGGTTCCGGCCTGCCATGTCACCGGCAGCCGACGGGCCTTCCAAAACTCCTGCATGAAGGCTGCGAGGTGTCGGATCGACGCGTCGTCCAAGTTTCTTACCATTCGATTGTTGACTCTGTCCGGATCTGCAGCAGTCTTTGTTCTCAGTCTGTTAATTTTTGCCCGGACTACGGAAACAGTTATCGGGCTATCTAGCTCCGGGTTTTCCTGGCCCTTGTAATACGGCTTTCGTTAATTTGTACCGTTTCCGCAGATCAAATACCGGTCCCGGGCTTGGGATATGAGAGTACCCGCGGTCCCGTCAAAGATTTGTATTAGTCCGTGATATTGCTGCCTGGCCCCCAGTTTAGAATTGTCGGGATTTAGAAGATGACGAAGTAAGTGCCCCGTAACTGCCTTCCTGGTGTTCCTGTCCAGTTTCTCGCAAATGCTGCCCCCGTTTCGCCACGTTGAACGAACGCGTACTCTTCAATTTTCTTGTTCAGCCCTGCCAATTGCATGCGCAAGTTCCTATTCCCTTCTTTCTCTGCGAGTCGCGTTTCTAGATCCTTCTTTTTACGCCAGAGACTAAACATGTGACGATCTACTCCTTCTACATCTTTGTCAACCTCCACCTCCTCCGTTGCTTCGCTGACCGACTGAAGGACCGTTTTGATCCAATCGTCGATGTTATAGATGCCTTCCTTGTCACCTTTGCGGCCACTGTTCTACTTTCATTCGCTGCCCCCGCCCTTCTCTAATGGTCCAATTCAGGTGTTCGCGCAAATTGTGAAAGATACTGAGCCTTTGATTTCCTGTAAGCTAATTTGCATTTACATTGACAATTACTTTGTACGGCTTGTCAATATTGAAGTGAGATCTTTGCGCGCGAAACAAGCTTAGCCAAGTGTCCAACAAAAATGACATATACTGTTAGCGGCTGAGATATTGCACCGAAAATTCCCGCCTGGGCGGCGGCTGTGTGAACCTTGAACCAAATGTGAGCGTCCCGTGAGTGCGCCTCGAAAAATGTAAACTTACAACCCTCACCTGCAGCGTGCCTCCGAGGAGTCAACACCGCAGTGGCTGGCGCCGTGCCATCCGTGTTTAATTTGTTTTGGTTATGGTGTTTTCTTTTGGAATGGGCCTAGTGCGCAACGAATACAGCGTCCATGTTTTTGGTGCGAGAGAGTGCAATCACGGGACACCGAGTAGGAGTGCGTGGTGCGTTGATATCGAGAGTGGGCGTGTGAAGAAATGTGCAAATGAGTAAGCGGTGCGTCAGCACGGAGAGCGGATGCTTGAAAACTGTGAAATATCGTCGTACGTGATAAATGTCACACTGCGCATGCAAGAAAACATATTGGTTCAGCCAACGCACGTTTGCCACGCGCTTTGCAGCTCTGCATCGCCACTGCGCCACTCGGCTATGCATCCCGCACACTGCGACGTCACCGGTTGCGACACTGGGGATATATAGCACTGGCGCGTGCACTAGTTAGTCATAACGAAACGGCGAGCGAGCGCACCTGGTCGCTACGCGATCAGTTCAAGGCTACGAGAAACTACGTCCTCTGATCCCGAGGTAGCGCCATGGTACAAAGCCAGCCGAGCACGTCAGTATGTCAACCCGGAGGGCAAGAGACCGGCCGAAACCTCAGAACAACGAGAGTATTGTCTAGGCAAACGACGCCGTCAAGAAGCTGAAAGACCGCAGCTTCGACAACGATAGTGAGGAGAAACTACTTTGCTGACCAGATTCCATAGCAATAGCCAACGAAACACATTAAGTCAAATAAAAAGATTAGTAGGGTAGGAGATATGTTCCCGGTAGAGGGTATTTTTTTGTCCTAAAGGTTAAGCAGAACCCCGCCGATATTCCCCGGAATCTCGCTGGCACATCTCGCGAGCGCATAGATCCTTGTAACACTGATGACCCTATAAAAGTCTTCACCGTAATTCATAGTATAGCGGTAGTCTAAACATGCTCGTACACTGAAGCGTTTTAATATCTGAGACATGTCCTTTCGGACCTCCAGTATAACTGTAAAAGAAGCTTTAGTATGTTTAGTGATTAGCTATATTGTTTAGCCTGTTTATGTCCGACACAAAAGTGATCATTTCTCAATCATTACGCCTAGAAGTCTTTGCTCATATTTTAACTGATAAATCGGTTTTATTCAAGATTAGGATGAGATTGGTCGGTATGCCCAGCTTGAGCGAGAGCATAATCGCAACTGTTTTCTTTGAGGTATGCACAATGCCATTTTTGGCCCATGTGGTTAGTTTGTTTATATTAGTTCGACATATCTCATGCGTGTTGATATGTTGGAAAAGGTGCAAGCTTGCTGAACACCATCACAGTAGCGCTGCACGCAAGTTATTTTGGAATTACTTTTAGTGACTGCTCTTGGTGCATGATGGCCTATGCGCCAGAAAACTCAACACAACACATTTAGTAATGTAATTCAATTTTACTACGAAAAGCTGTCCTTGAAATAGACTCTTGAGGTACCCCGTTATAGTGAACGAGGTCCCTTAACACTTTGGCAGCGAGACGTACATGAAACAGAAAGGCGAGTAGCCATAGACACCTAAACCTCTGTGATCGCGCAGAATGGCGAGCCCTCACTTTTATATGCCTTCTCAAATCGAAGAAAGCAGCACGGCAGTGGTGTCTCTCTGGAAAAGCTTGCGGGACAGTATTTGTTTTAAAACCACACTGCTGAATATTCAGAGGTAACGGGATTCATGCACTAAACGTACCCTGATGTTTACGAAGAGCGGATTAGTAAAAACTTTATTTTGTGTCCGGCAAGGTTTAACGTAACTGGGCTTAGGCCTTCCACGTGGAAACGTCTAGGTCGTTATTTCGCTAGGTAGTGCTGAGAGCTTGGGACCTACCTATGACTGCCCGAAAAGGCTGATGCCTTTCCAGGTTTCAAAAATGTTACTAGATGTTTGAAAGCCTGCGAAATTTCTCTCTGTCATCAATTTTTTTTTAAATTACCTCAAAAGTGCTAGAGCAGAGTGTCCGGGAATAGAAGCAAGCATTTAGTTATGGACTTCATCAGGCAAAGATGCAGTCTGATTATCAGTAGAGAGGACACTTTATTTGTTCCAGCGTATACTGTGTTATATTGTGTTGTGCTTCATGGAGCATAAGCAAATAAAGCTATCATGCGCCAATCGCGATGCTGAAATCATTGGCTTTGTAAGAAATGTTTATATTATATTTAAAATCTCATAGCTTGTTGAGAATATCCGTCCCTTTAAATATGCAAACAGAATATATTTTCACGAGTGAAGTTTCTCGAAAGCGTAAACGACTGCGAAATGGCACGCACTCGGAATAAAACATTGGAAAGTGTTTTTTTCCTTAGCTTTTCTAATTTTATGCATGAACATGATATGTGAAATATAGTGCGTCCTTCCCCAGAATTATAGTGAGTGCTTCACTACGCAGATCACATTGTGGGTGTCTTCTATTCTAGGAGTGAGGTGTGTGTCCACTGCAAAGGTGCCATAAAATTACTTCAATGAATCGTTGTTGGTGCGAGCATGACTTCCATACTGATATGAAGAGTTTCACCAGGTGTAACTTAATTTACTTCAGTATTCCTTTGAGACTGCCAGTTTACCTTTAGCTTGTAGTGTACTAACGTCATTGGGGTTTTTGATAGAATTTTTAATTTTTTTTAATCTCTAGTGTCTACAGTATCTCTTGCTGGGCTAGTTGGTGTGACAGTGCGTTAAACCAAAGGAAACACAGCGCTAAGTTTTAGACGAACCACACAGAAAAACGGACGGGACAGGCGCTAACTCCAACTAAGTTTATTGAAAGATTCATGTGCACATATATAACCCGAAGACAGTGAACGCTTGCGCATCTCCCTAAAGTAAGAAGGAAAAAACCATTCAGAAAAAACATCCTAAGGTAAAACCTTCTCATAATCTCGTATTTTTTAACAATCTGTGTTCACTTTCGCGTAAAGATACAGAAGTCGTGCTGACACACTTACCCCCCCTCTCTTTGATAAAAAAGGCTTCTGCGAGCTCGCGAGCTAATCTGTCTTTACTTCTGGTTAGAATTTTAATCTCTCCAAATCGTGGTTCACATTTTTTTATTTTCATCAAGGCAAGAGCGGCAATGGGCGGGTAGGTTTTGGAACGAGCCTGATGCGTTCCCTAAAGACCTGTTATGCTCGCCGGCACACTCGTTAACGCAGCGTCCGGTCTGACCGACGTACACCTTGTAACACGTAAGGGGGATCTCGTAGACCACTCCCGTGGCACACTTTACGTAGGGCTTCGAGTGTTTCTTTCCACACCCAGATGTTGTTTGAGCCCTACTGGTAACCTTGGGGCACATTTTGGCCAATTTGCAGGGGGCGGAGAAGACCATGGCGACTCCGTACTTGTTGCCAACTCGTTTTAAATTGTGGGATACTTTGTGTATATACGGTATCACCACTGGCTTGGCTCCACGAAAGGATTGTTCTCGACGTTGCCCCTTTGGCTTGCCCTTGAGGTTTTGTAGCAATGCCTCGGTCACGCTAGCCAAAACATGGTCTGGAAACCCTGCTTTGCGCAGTCTGCTCACCTCACCCTGGAAGCTCGCTTTCATCATGTGAGAGCACGACTTGAGGAGTGCAGATTCCATAGAGAGGGCGGCAATAACCCTCTTTACAGTTTTTGACTGGGTCAAAAACTGTAAAGTTTTTGACCCAGTCAAAAACTTTACAGTTCACTAAAACGGTGGCAAGGAAAGACAACACATCAACAATGGCAGCCAGTCCGGTTGATAGTCACTATCTTCGTAAGCGTCTCTAAGCTGGTGTACCATCTGGCCGAAATGAGTAGCGGGGAGACTAGAGGCTCAGCATTCCGGTCCAACATAGGCGTTTTCCACAGGCTGTGCAGTCCAAGGAGGAAAATCATATCAAAGGGTTCGTGGTCATGTTCGGTGTTTATCAAGTAACGCACACTATGGGAATTCAAATTGAAGTCTTTCTTCAATGTTCTCTGCAGAATGTCCCAAAATTCTATTGCATCTTTGCAGGCAATAAAACAGTGTTCGATGGTTTCAGGTTTATCACATAACCGGCAATTAACAGAAGAAACGAAAATATTTTTTTTCTGAAGCCACACTTTAACAGGCAAAACCTCGGCATAAAGCTTAAAGAAAAAAGTTTTAGTAGAAGGCGAGATCGGCATTTTGTGCACCCTTTTTAACACATCATGCCCCATATAATTACAATAGAGGGAACGATATAAGGGAGGCAGGAACAACATAGATATCAAATCTTGGTATGAATGTTTCCGTGAAAAAGTGAATAAGTATACATAAGAGAAGCGAACTGCCAGAAAACGCACTGAATTGTAAACTTTTTTCATAAAACCAAATAATAAGGGCCGATCGATAAATTTGGAAGAGACCACTAAGTTTGGAAGAAGGTTCACTAGGTTAGTTTGCAGGGATGCTCTGGTAATTGGATGGGAGCTATTACGGAAAAAGAAGAAGTGAGCAACTAACTGTCTGACATAGAGATGTGTCAAAACTAGTCTGCCAGCAGAAACAAGCCTAAATAAGTTATCGCGCCGCATAGGATCAAAACTGGATGACCATATGAACGTCGCAAACGTTCGGCGAAAACTGTGGATGTAATTCCTCGCGCAATGGAATACTTGTAAAACATAATAAAGTTTTGTAGACAGAAATATGTACATGCCTGTGCTCGGCTAAAAATTGATAGGCGGTGCGGAGCAAAAGTCTGAGCATAGCTTTTGGGTGCCGTGACCCGCTCTTTCCAGTAACGCCCACTAAACTTGAATGCATGAAGGGGAACTCCAAGGCATTTACGGGGAACACGAGACCATTCAATGTCAGCATAATGAGTCAGTATTGCTCCCCATGAACCGAACCACAGACTCGAAGTTTTAGGCTTATTCATTTGAGCGCCAGATACAATGCCAAACTGCTCAATGGTTGTTATAATTTTGTCAATGCTGGGTTTGTCTGTACAGAAAAAGGCCAAATCGTCGGCGTACGCAAGCACTTTGACTTCATTACTGAAGGCAACATACCCACGGATACTGTGGTTTTGCAGTGCACTCAAACAAAATGGCTCTAAGTAGAGGGCAAAGAGTAGCGGTGGCATAGGACAGCCCTGCTTCACGGATGATCGAATTGGCAGAAACTCTGAGAGGAGACCGTTAACAATCAAGCGACTGGAACAGTTGTCGTAACAAAGTTGCACCCCTTTTAGTACAGTTGATCCAACATTTGCATGCTCGAGAAGAGAGAATAGAAACAAATGCCGGGCGCGATCAAATGCCTTCGCAAGGTCAGTCTGGAGTAGAGCAAGCTGCTCATAAGAGCCAGAGCAAGATTCAAGAATTGTACGTGCAATATGTATGTTATTTTGCATGGAGCGTCCCCTCAAGCCACATGTCTGATGAGGGCCAATGAGAACCGTCATGGCATACTGTAAACGATTTGATAGTACTTTCGCAAACATTTTGTAGTCCACATTTGCCAACGTGATTGGCCTGTAGCCATCCACTGAGAGCAATTTTTCTTTGTCCGTACTTTTCGGAATTAAGACTGTGTGATTCCTAGTAAAGGACTGAGGAAGGACCCCCCCCCCCCCCCCCCCCCCCCCCCCCCACATCAGAACTTAAAGCGAAGATCTGCAGCAAGACAAGGCACAGCAAAGGTTTAAAAGTTTTGTAAAACTCGCACGATATGCCATCAGGGCCAGGTGTTTTAAAGAGGGGTAATTGGTCAATTGCGTGTTCTATTTCTTCAAATGGGAAATGACCATTGATAAAAGCACAGTCTTCATCTGATAAAGGCGTTAAAAGAGCTTTAAAGTTAGCTAGTAGATCGGAATTAGAAGTAGCAGAAGCGTCACTGAACAGTGTCGTGTAATAGCTCACAAACACAGATATGATGTCACACGTTTCCGTTACAAGGGTGCCATTGGACATCATTCCCGGTATCAATTTGGCCGTAGCATTACGGTGCTCATCAAGTCGAGCTTGTCGCGTAGGGGTTTCAGAGTGCAAAGCACGATTTGTACGCGATTGAACTCGGGCACCCCTGTATCTTTCAGCCTCCTGTTTTTGTAGGTCACACTTTACCCTAGCAATTTCGTCTAAATATACTCCAGTTGCCTCAAATTCTAATTCATAGAGGTTATACAAACTCTTATGCAATTTCCTTTCTTGAAATGTCTTGTAAAATGACTTAACAGACCCAATTTCAATAGCTATTGCTCGCTCGTCTCCTGTTTAAACAGCTGCCATGCAGCAAATATTGGCATGGCACCCGTCAAACACACTTGTAGCTGGGAGCGTATCCGAAAGGCAAACTCCTGATCATTTACAAGTGAAGAATTTAGCTTCCAAAGCTCGACTTGCGGCCTACATTTTGAACAGTAAGTTCTCCTGAGCCGAGCAACCACCATACAATGATCTGAAAAGGAAACCGGGGCAGTTTCACACAATAAATCACGGGAAATCAGCGTGGAAGAAACATAAATCATGTCTAGGCGCGCGTGAGACCTCCCCTGGATATGCGTGAATAATGTAGTTGCATGACATGAGGCCCCTGTATCAATGAGTCCTGAGTCATCTAAAACACGCGACAACACTTCACCACTTCTGTCTCTGTGTACACTAGGCCCAGGCGATCATTCAGGTAACATACACAATTAACGTCTCTCATTGGCACAACATTCTTATCACAATCTAGGAGGTTAGCCACGGCTTCAAACATATGAACACGCTCCGCTGCACTGTTAAGCGCATAAATATTGATAAGTCTCCATGGCTTACAGTGGAGCAAAAAATCACAGCTTATTAGCCGCCCTTCAGAGTCCATATAGTAAGATAACGCAAAATAAGGGAGAGCTTTTCGCAGAAACAAGAAGCAACCCGCCGAAAAACCAATAGCATGCGTCACAATAACATCGTAATCAGACAAAAAGGGTCCTAGTGCCCTCTCTGTATCCTGCTCACTCTCAATCTTCGTTTCCTGGACGGCAACAAAAATCAAGCCGCCTGCTGCTGAAAAGTCTACGAAGTTGCACCTGCTTCCGATGAGACCTAAGGCCTCTCACATTCAGCGTTGCAAACACTAGCTCCTCAGGAGTCGCAATGGGGACCACACAAGTGCTATCTAGGCTTGCATTTGTCTCTCCGGAGACGGCGACGTCGCCTCCGGACCTCCACCACGACTGCGGGAACGCGAACGTTGGCACTTCCCCTTGTGTTTCGACGTGCGCCGGCGGCGACGATGCTTCACGCTTACCAGATCGTCTTCACTCGAGTGATGTGCGCATTTTTCCCGGCGCTTATGAAGATGCTCTTCAACAGGAGAGATGACCTCAGCTGCAGGTAGAGTGGCCTGACCTGCAAGCTCTTCCTCGGCGTTGACCTCAGTGGCTGGAGTAACCGGGGTGGTATCTTTGGCAGGATTAGAACAGGTGGCAGGATTCGCCGTCTCATATCGAAGCAGCGTTTCACATCCCTTGGAGTCCCCTTGAGGAACAACCGTTGTATTAGCTGTGGTAGCCGTGTCCACAGTAGCAGCTGAGAGGACACCAGCCGCGTCAAGCACTTCTGTGGCGTTCATAATATGCTCTTGTAGAGCGTCGTCCGGTGGTCGCACATGATGCCGCAGCTTGTCCGCATAGGTAACGACGCACTCTTCTGCGGTGTGACCGAAGCGTCGGCAGTTGTCACAACGCGGCGTACGGCAGTGTCTACGAATGTTGCCACCACGGTTGCATCAGAGGCAGAGCGGTGGCCTGCCTGGTATTAAAACAAGGCTCTGTATAGCACAAATAGTCAGTACATGTGGGACGTCGCCAACGCTGACTCCTTCATCGAGAGACACAACAACATCCCGATTCAGTCTTCTCAAATCTTCCATTTCCGCCACTTTCCAATTTTCCGTTGAAATCGAAACCACCTTCCCATAGGCCTGTAGTGCCTCACGTATGAAGGCGTCTTCCAAGCGTTCGGGAAGCCACAGAAGCTTCAATTTCACCACTTTTGCTTCTGTGTCCACGACCACACAACAGCGGCCCTTAACGACGAGATCAGCGCTAGCCACCAATTTCTCTTTCGATTGTGTCGATTTGCAGGTGACCATCCATACATGAGACATTTGAAATTGGCCAGTTGAACTAATTTTCTTGAGGTCCGCAACATTCCGAAGGGGCGTCTGGCAATGTCCGCATGCAAGAAAACGGAGTCAGCGACCAGCTTACCAGTTGGGAGACGGGACAAAACAATGCGGTATTCATTACTGCTGGCATTAGCCCGAGCAGTACCTCGGCCAGAGGCCAATTGAAGCCTTTGAGTGGGGAACATCGAGAAACGCAACCGCTTGGAATAGCGTCTTGGTCTTTCTCCCTCCACCACGCCAGCTAGACGGTTTGAAATGGACAAAGGCGCCTCTATTGATTGCTGTGTTTTCTCAGAAATGTCTCTTAGAGAAGTGCATTGTGGCGTATAATAATAATTATGAGCATGTAAATTACAGAACTACAGAACACGCAGTTATGCGAGTGGCAAATTACTGTTCCGCTGTACTTCCTCGTCGCTTGGCGTGCACGTAGCGCCATCATGCGTGTGGCGCACGGAATAAGATAGTTAGGGCATGGCCTCCGGAATCTTCATCGCGCGGGCTCGGATCGGCAACGATGTTGCCGACGAACTGCGACTGTAACTTCAGGCCCGCGTGCTTCGGCAAGGTGGCTGGCAGCACTTCTACGTCCCGGAAGGATTAATAAAAAAAAATGACTATAGCAAGTTGTTCGATAACGCTATCGCGTTCCATTCTTAAAGGCCAAGCTTAAGCGTCCTCCAAATTTTTCAAGTATATTCGTTTGTTTGAAACCTAGGTTCGTTTCCTGTAAACACAAGGCTACGGGTAAGTATGTGGCTAACATAACTCTCATGTCACTTATGGTATGTTAAAGACCCCTGAAATTCCAGTGAATGAAAGCCATTGCGTGTTGTATATGCCGAGTAGGGTACATTTAGGTTTTACTTTCAGGCCCCTTCAATTGGGGCTTCTCTCTTTTTGTCTATCTAAAGAGCGCCGTCGCCATCTAATGTTGACGGTAAGGGCTACTTTGGTTGGTCTACACTACATCTTCAGATGCGGTGGACATTCGTGTAAAACACGTGTAAGTGCTTGTGGTTAGCGTCGCCGTGTGGTCAGAGGACTTGAAGTAACCTTGGCTGGAGGTGCGTGCAGCCTGTTGTGGGGTTGGTGGCACAGGGACGCCACTGCCACTATGGGCAGAGATGGCCTTTCCCCAGGTTCACTTTTCGTGACCTGGGCAGGTGCATAAGGCTGTTGTGGCGCCGTGCCCTCTCGCGCCAGAACAGAGTAGGGAGGTGTTTAGATTAAACCCGCTGTCGTGTTTCCTTGAATGTCATGACTTCTTTTACTTTAATTTCAGTTTCTTATCTTGTTTCCATGTAGGACCTGACCACGAATACGCAGAATGTTTGCCTTCTCAATTTTCACAACAGTGTACTTCAGCTTCACATTTTATTGCGAGAGCAGTACTACGTTAGGTAGAACCGTTCTTTAGCGTGGCCTGTGCTCCGTGCTCCATCGCGCCGTGCGCCACTCAGCCACAGCTGGCGCGCCGTCGCTGTGGCAACACCATTGCCGTAGCAACGCGATGATGTTCGCTTACTCATGCGCTCGCTCCGCGGCAGTTCCCCAAATTTCGATGCCTGGGCGCAGGCATCTTAGTTTGATTGTGGCGCCCCATATGAGCCATATGGCCGATATAAGAAAGTATAACATGGAGAAAATTGAGCATGCTGTAAAGAACGAGGGCAGCCTTAAAGCGGTAAAGAAGAAATTGGGCATAGGCAAAAACCAGATGTATGCGATAAGGGACAAGGCGGGCAACGTCATCACTAATATGGACAAGATAGTCAAAGTAGCCGAAGAGTTCTATACAGATCTCTACAGTAGCCAAAGTAGTCAGGACCGTAATGAGATTGGCGGTAGGGAAAAACAGTCAGACATTCCACCATTGACGAAGGACGAGGTCATAGAAAGCACTAGAAACTATGAAAAGGGGGAAATCAGCTGGAGAGGATCAGATAACTACAGATTTGCTGAAGGACGGGGGGATATCGTGCTAGAAAAACTGGCCACCCTGTATACGAAGTGCCTGGTGTCATCGACGGTACCGGAACCATGGAAGAATGCAAACATTATCCTCATCCATAAGAAAGGGGACTCTAAGGACCTTAAAAATTACAGACCAATCAGCTTACTATCTGTTACGTATAAGGTATTTACTAAGGTAATTGCTAATAGAATCAGGACAACCTTAGACTGCAATCAAGCAAAGGATCAAGCAGGGCTTCGGAAACAGTACTCTACTATCGATCATATCGATACCATCAATTAGGTGATAGAAAAATGCTCGGAATATAACCAGCCCTTATACATAGCATTCATTGATTACGAAAAAGCATTTGACTCAGTTGAAACCTCGGCGGTGATGCAGGCATTGCGAAATCAGGGGGTAGACGAGCCGTACGTGAAAGTGCTGGAAGATATATATAGTGGCTGCACAGCAACCATAGTTCTGCATAAAGAAAGTAACAAAATTCCCATAAAGAAAGGTGTTAGGCAATGAGACACAATCTCCCCAGTACTATTCACAGCTTGTTTAGAGGAAGTATTCAGAGACTTGGAATGGGAGCAGTTAGGGATAAGGGTAGATGGAGAATACCTCAGTAATCTGCGATTTGCTGATGACATTGCCTTGCTAAGCAACTCGGGGGATGAACTGCAAATAATGATTGATGACCTAAAGAGAAAAAGTAGAAAGGTAGGCTTGAAAATCAATATGCAGAAGACTAAGGTATTGTTCAACAGCCTCGGGAAGGAACAGCAGTTTACATTAGGTAGCGAAATATTCGAAGTAGTAGGCGAATATGTCTACTTAGGACAGGTAGTAACCGCAGATCCGGACCATGAAAAGGAAATAACAAGAAGAATAAGATTGGGATGGAGCGCATTTGGCAAGCACTCGCAAATTATGACTAGAAGCTTACCGGTATCGCTCAAGAGGAAAGTATACAACAGTTGCATCTTGCCTGTACTCACCTATGGGGCTGAAACGTGGAGGCTAACCAAGAGAGTCCTACTTAAGTTGAGGACAACCCAGAGGGCCATGGAACGAAAAATGGTAGGGATAACATTAAGAGATAGAAAGTGTGCAGAGTGGGTCAGAGAAATAGCTCAAGTTACCGACATTCTAGTGGAAATTAAGAAGAAGAAATGGACATGGGCAGGACATGTAGTGCGAAGAGAGGATAACCGATGGTCGCTGAGGGTAACAAACTGGATTCCAAGAGAAGGAAAGCGTAGCAGGGGGCTGCAGAAAGTTAGGTGGGCGTATGAGATTAAGAAGTTCGCAGGGGTCAAGTGGATGCAGCTAGCACAGAACCGGGTTAAGTGGAGAAATATGGGAGAGGCCTTCGCCCTGCAGTGGGTATAATCAGGCTGATGATGATGATGATGATGATGATGATATGAGCCAAACTGAGAAAGTCTGCTCCGGCTCCTCTTGACGCCATCTTGGGCTGTGCTGTGCGTGTTGATGCTGCAATGCGGCAGGGTAAAAGTGCTATTTCGCGGTGCTCGTTAAAGCTACCCGACACCTTGGTGCTATTTTGTACTTCGTTTCAGTGCGCCAGCAAACCATGTGCAATCCGTTTGGCATGGCGGTGCTGGTGGAAACAGCCATAGCGGCCGGGGCGACTGCGAAGGGCCGCGCTCCGCTTCCGCAGGCCGAACTCGTCAGAGTTAACTGTGAGGATGTATGTGTTGTATCTTTCACGATACATGTATTTTCAAATATATTTTATGATCGCAATTTCAACTGTACACTTAAACACATCACGAATGAACCGTAACTACCGAACGCGGAATACAAATACTAAGATGCTTTCCAATCATCGCCGCATTGATTTAACGTGAAGTGCGATCCATTTCAATATACGATCAAGCTGTCCTGCTTCAACAATGTGTACTTTCAAGTTAAACCGTGGTTCAAGAACAGCACATAGAAGAAGTAGCGTCTAAAGTACCATCCGTCCACGTTTTTATACAGCCTTGGTCCCGCGGCGCAACGACACCGAATCCCCATTTCGTACGAGTATCGTTTGCTCGAAGTATTGTTGAGAAAAACGTCGAAAAACGTGCCCTCTCAGCTTCTCCGTGAATGAAGAAAATAAATTCGCGACACATTTGTAGCAGCGCCCACGAAAGCGGCGCCGTCCGCTGGCGAGGCGAAGGACGGCACCCTCACCGAGCGCTACTCCCTAGTCGGCGCTAGGCCTAAATCGTTTCGCGTCGAAGGCACATTCGACGGCGCTTTGTGATTGCTCAACGCTAGAGTAAATGGCCTCTCATGAAACTGCCTTACTGCCGATCCTATTGTAGCAGTAAAAGAAAGATGTAAATATCGGTGACGCTTTAGCAACGGAGCCAGCGTGCAGACGATGAGATGAGCCGCGCGCAGCACCAGTTGCAATGTGTTGCGAAACTTGTTTGTATTGCAGTTATCAATAACACGGCATGGTTCAAAAATCCACAAGAAATATTTTTTTGTTGGCTTATTGTCTAAATATAGAACAGAGTTTGGCATGCTCTTTTTGCGCTGGCGGAATAGATCCACCGTATCGTTGGCGCGGAGGGCTTGCGGGAGGCACGGCCTGCCCGGCGTGCGTGTTTACTACGGTGGAAGAAGTAAAATAAGCATCATATTCGTGAGTCCGTCATTAGTACTAAGTCTACCTGGCCTACACAAAACGTTTATAGGCGTATTAAATCAGGATGGACTGAAAAGCGGTGAAGCAGAAACATACTGCAGCCCTAACTTGGAGTGTCGTTGCATGCTTCCCGCATACGCTCTCGGCAATCATCTTGTGATTTCTTTGATTGTGCAGTGCACGATCCCGCATTGCTGTCCCGATGACATTACTGCTAAAAGGGGCGCTAAAAAGTCTCAAACGACAATATACCGAGGTGCAAGGCCGCTCTGCTATGCATGAAGCGCGCGAATGCACAACCCACTCGGTACTGGCAACAATGGGCCGGCGCAAAGAATCGTTTTAGAGAGTATTTACTCCTCTCCTTCTTGCTCTCGGTAAAACGGTCTATAGACTGTTTTCCCGGTGAGGAGGAAAATAGCCTTGAACCGCAGGGCACGGCGCCGCACCTTCTGTCTGGTATGTGGGGATGCGGTGATAGCAGCGGGGGCGCCAGGGCATTCTATGGAGAAAGCGCACACGCTGCGCACTCTTTTGCACACAAAGTGCCTTTATAGACGAAAAGTGTCTAAGCTGGTTAGATGATGCGAGCGATGCACTATCTTTGCAGCCTTATTTTATATTCACTAGGCCTTTTACATACCCCCTTCCTGTTATTTTTTTTAGCTCCTTTCTTCCGCCGGCCGCAGTTCGGCTGCTGAGAGGTGCCGCGGCAAACAAAATCTTTTTTTTTTATTCGGTTGTTTGAATTAACAAGAAGATAACAACCAAACGTAGATGATTAACAGAAAATAAATTGTTAAGAGCGGTGGTATGAGTGTGCGTCGCTCTGCGCTGTTCCAGTTCCAACTCTTTCATTTGGACGAAGCGAGCAGCCACTGAATGTCATTACCCAACCGACAGTGTTTCGCCTTGGCTGCCTTCTGTGCGAGTTCGGAACACTGTGTTTGTAGAGAATACCAGTGCAACAACGCCAGCCTTTGGGATGGCATTCCTTACGGCAAACATTTACGAGATGCCGCCTGGTAAGATAAACTATTTCGATGTAGTCACCTGGAGGTTTATGAAAGTATGAAAGAACGTATCCCACTTTAACATAACAATGCCTAATCAATTGGTTGTGAACTTAGTATTTAGTGAAACAGCGCTTTAAAAAAAAACACGCATCTCGTAAGCATTTGCTGCCGATAATTAGTTGGAATATAGTCATAGGAACAGCAGCGATTTCTTGAAGTAAAAAAATCATTCGACGACAAATGACGTATAATAGCTACTTTTGCTGAAGTCATTATGGGAGATAATTTAAGGTCACTATTCAATAAGTATTCCATTTTCCGTTTCATCTGGATGACAGCATGACGGCAGCATCAGAGAAACGCAGCTAGCGGCCAGTCAAAGAAATTGCAAGTAGCAGCTCCCGCCGTCGACAATTCATCGCCACTCCACTCACATACCGGTAAACCGGTAGTTGAGTCACGTAGGAATGCTGAAATCCGATTTATTTATTTTATTTATTGTACCCTCAGGGCCAAAGACATTACAGAGGGGAGTAAGCCATATAGAATACCACTGTACATACAATAAAGTGAATGTTATAAAAGCGCAAACTCAATTTTCTTTAGAATAAACAAAATTAGCTAGGGCATCGCGAAAACGCTACTTATCTTCAACGGCTGCAATATTGGATGGAAGGCGGTTCCACTTGACGATGTCAGGGGAAGGAAAGATGAAAAAAAGCTTTGGTGCAGCATTTAGCGGTTCCGACCTTGTAAAGGGGATCGTGCGATGCGAAATGTATTCAGGTGGTGAGATGTAGTCGTCGTCTAGCGTGTCGTAAGGATATATCTTGTGGAATAGAGTTAAGCGATTGATTTTTATGCGAGATTTTAAGGATGGGAGGGAGAGATTAGCTTTCATGGCTGTGATGATCGCGGTATGGTTATAATATGAAAGAAGTGCCTGGTAGTGGGCGCTTGAATCCCTTTGTCACCCAACAAAAGTAGCTAGGGCAGAGGAAAACGATCTGAAATGGGCAATGAATCCTTAGGAATAGAACCCCAGCAGAGGTGTGCAAACTCCAGCATAGCCGATCAAGCAGTAAACAGTATATGAATGATCGGCTGACGAAACAAATGTGGTGCGATTAGCATTACTTCTAAATACGACATGAAATGGCGATATTCGCTTGCTTTTATTGCTCAAAATGTTACGGTAGTTCGTCCCTCAGTTCAGTTCAGTCGTTCAGTCGTGTCCGACTCTTCGTGACCCTATGGACCATGTCACGCCACGCTTTCCGGCCTCTCACTATTTTGCTAACATCACATAACTTCATCTGCAGTGCCTCGAGGATGCCATCTAACCATCGCGTTCGCTGCCTACCCCCTCTCCGGGGACCATCAACCTTTCCCAACATCAAATCTTTCTCCAGCGACTCCTCTCTTCTCATCAGATGACCAAAGTAGCTGAGCTTTAACTTTAGAATTTGACCCTCCAATGAGCAGTCAGGGTTTATGGTCGACAATATTGACTTATTTGATCTTCTGGCAGTCCAAGGAACTCTCAAGAGTCTTCGACAGCACCGCAATTCAAACGCGTCAATTCTTCGGCAGTCAGCCTTTTTCACAGTCCAACTCTCGCATCCATACATCACAACTGGAAAGACCATAGCACGAGTTATACGGATCTTGGTTGGCAGACTAATGTCTCTGCTCTTTACCAGGCGGTCAAGGCTAACCATTGCTCTCTTTCCCAGAAGCAGGCGTCTCCTAATTTCATGGCTGCAGTCTCTTTCCGAGGTAATCTTGGAGCCCAAGAAGAGAAAATCTGTCACAGCTTCCACTTCTTGTCCCTTGATGCTCCAGGACTTGATAGGGCAAGACGCCATGAACTTTGTCTTTTTAATGTTCAGTTTAAGCCCAAACTTCTCACTCTCTTCTTGTACGCGCATCAGAAGTCTCTTGAGTTCCGCTTCACTTTCTGCCATTAAAGTGGTATCATCCGCATATCTAAGGTTGTTGATACGTTTTCCAGCAATCTTCACTCCAGCTGAAGACTCGTTCAGACCGACCTTCCTCATGATGGACTCTGCATATAGGTTAATAGGCAGGGCGACAGTATGCAGCCTTGCCTCACTCCTTTCTCAATCGGAAACCAATCAGTAAGACCATGCCCAGTTCTGACTGTGGCCTATTGCCCTTCATACAGGTTCCTGAGGAGACAGGTGAGCTGAATTGCAACTCCCATCTCTTGGAGAGCTTGCCACAATTTGCTGTGATCTACGCAGTCAAACGCTTTCGCATAATCAATAAAGCAGAAGTAGATGGGTTTCTGGAATTCTCTTGCTTTTTCCGTGATCCAGCGAAGGTTGGCAACTTGGTCTCTACTTCCTCTGCCCTTGCGAAACCCAGCTTGCACGTCCGGAAGCTCCCGATCCACATACTGCTGCAGCCTACCTTGGAGGATTTTCAACATCACCTTGCTAGCATGCGAAATAAGCGCGATCGTGCGGTAGTTGGAACAATCTTTGGCACTGCCTTTCTTTGGAATGGGGATGTAAACTGACCTCCTCCAATCCTGTGGTCACTGCAGGGTTGTCCAAATCTTCTGACATAATGTATGCAGAATGTTAACAGTGTCATGGTTGAGGTTTTGAAGCAACTAAGCTGGAATGCCATCAATTCCGCTAGCTTTGTTCTTAGCAAGGCTGGCTAAGGCCCATTCAACTTCACTCTTCAGGATGCCCGGCTCGAGATCAGTGATCAAAACCGTCTTATGTTGGGTTTGCACATTCGGGTCTTTCTTGTACAGTTCTTCTTTGTATTCCTGCCACCTCTTCTTTATCTCTGCGGCTTCAGTGAGGTCCTTGCCTGGTTTGTCCTTTATCACGCCCAGCTTAGCACAGAAGCTTCCTTTGATATATTTGATTGTCTTATACAGAGCTCTTGTGTTCTTTAATTGGCTGTTGTCCTCAACTGCTTGGCACTGTATGTTCAGGAAGGCATTCTTATCTCTCCTTGCTATTTTCTGAAAATCCGCATTGAGAAACTTGTATCCTTCTCTTTCCCCCATAACTTTTGCCATCCTCCTTTCCGCAGCTATTTGCAAAGCCTCTTCAGATAACCAGTTTGCTTTCTTGCATTTCTTTGCTTTGGAACTACCTTAGCAGCAACTTCTTGTATTATATCACGAACGTCAGTCTACATCTCTTCGGGCTCTTTGTCTTCTAGATCTAATTCCTGAAATCGATTCCTCACTTCCACAGCATATTCTAATGGAACTTGATCCAGATTATACCTGAAAGGCCTTCTAGTTTTCTGCGTTTTCCTCAATCGAAGCTTAATCTTGGCAACAAGAAGCTGATGATCGGTGCCACAGTCGGCTCCAGACCTTGTTTTTACTGCTTGTATAGCGCTTCTCCATCTCTGCCGGCAAATAATATAATCGATCTGATTCCTGTACAGACCGTCCGGTGAAGTCCATGTGTACAGGCGCCTCTTGTGCTGTTGAAAATGAGTATTCGCTATGGTCAGGTTGTTTTCTTGACAAAACTCTACTAGCCTCTGCCCAGCTTCATTTGGTTCACCAAGACCGAACTTGCCTGTAATTCCGGATATTTCTTCACTCCCTACCTTAGCATTCCAGTCTCCTATGTAAAAAACGACGTCTGATGATGGGGTGCGGTCTAAAAGGCATTGTAGGTCTGCATAAAATCTCTCAACGTCAGCTTCTTCAGCAGTAGTGGTCGGTGCATAGACTTGGATAACTGTTATGTTGAAAGGGTGACCTTGGATCCAAAGTGAAATCATTCGGTCGTTTTTGGGGTTGTAACCTAGCACTGCTTTGCCCATTCTTCTGTTTACTATGAGAGCGACCCAATTCCTTCTCTTGAATTCGTGCCCACAATAAAAGACATAATGGTCGCCGGAGTTAAATTCTCCCATTCCGGTCCACTTGAGCTCGCTGATACCCAAGATATCAATGTTCAATCTGTCCATTTCTCGCTTGACGATATCCAGTTTACCTTGCGTCATAGATCTCACATTCCATGTTGCTATGGGATACATCTCCTTGCAACATCGGACTTTCCGGTCGCTTCCCGACACATCCACAACTGAGCGTCCTTTTGGCTTTAGCCCAGCCGCTTCATTCGTCCTGGAGCTACTAAGAATCGCCCTTTGTTCATCCCCAGTAACATGTGGGACGCCTTCCAACCTGGGGGGATCATCTTCCGGCGCCATATCATTAATGGTATTGTGACTGGCCATAGGGTTTTCTTGGCAGGAAATACTGGAGTGGGTCGCCATTACCTTCTCCAGTGGATCACATTTTGTCAGAACTCTCTGCCGTGACCTGTCTATCTTGGGTGGCCCTACACAGCAGAGCTCACGACTTCATCGAGTTTCGCAAGCCGCTCCGCCACGACAAGGCAGTGATCCACGAAGGGGTAGTTCGTCCCTAGAAATCATTCAAGGATAAAAAAAATAGGTTAAAAAGCCCTGACTTGCTTGCTTCACCACCCTCGCGGCCAGTGTGGCGCCACCGCTTCTCTGTTGCACATAAAAGTTACACACTAATTGTAATCAGGTTTGTAGCCTTCAGCCGACGTGATCAGGAGTATAAATATATGTTATTTCTGACCGAATGGCTGGGCTTGCTGCTAAAAAGCTTTTTCTTCGTTCAGCAAGGTACTTTCAGGAAGCAAAAAAATGCTTTCGAAAGCTCCGAAATGCCGGTGTGCGCTACTTGTCGCGTGTTCTGCGGATGGAATCACGCATACCAGCATGGCGGCCGGTTGTATTAAACTTGGCCGCTAGATGGCGCCTCATACACAAAACGGCAGCGCCTATGACAAAACGGTCTGTAGGGAGCTTGCATGAAGCGATGCATGCTGGCTAATCCGACATGATGTCCCTGGCAGCAGACGACGCAGAACGGCACTGCCACACAGCCTCGTCTGCATGGTCGCGTAGGGCACGCAGACGATGCTGGCGCGATCGGACAGACTGACTGCGGGTTCTTCACGATTTAAAGAATACGTCTGCGCGAGGGCGAGAAGGCAAGGAATTTCTCTAGCGACGCCGATGCGAATGGCTCGCAGGGGCCAACATATGCAAGATCAACGCCAATCCGGGGAAGTATTAAACTACTTGCTAGAACTAGAAATCATGAATGTCGGCGATGTCGAAGGGCGGCTAGGTCCAGACGCATAGTGCAGTCAGTCGTTCTCGCGTAGCTTGAACAGGTCCGTGTTGCACGCTTTGCATTTCTTCATAGGGCGCCCAATTTTTCGGGCACACCGTCGACGCGTATATGTTCCCCAGGAATCTGCCGACACTTGCACGCACGTAAGGGCAGCGCACAAAAAGTCGTGTATTTGCTCTGTGGACAGTAAAAAACAACAAGGCACTTGCTCAATTCGGCATGGCTGCGCTGCCTGCCATCGGCTACCAGAGACAACATCATGACGGATTACCCAGCATGCCTCGCTTCATGCAGGCTCCCTATATATATATACAGGGTGTTTCATCTAAGATTTTACCTATTTTTTTTAAAATAGGAAAGTTAAGTTTTATTGTCGATTCTTCTTTTAGCTGTTGTATTAAGAGTGCAGAAAAATCAGGAGCCTTAAAGGGTACTTATTAGCTTATAATTAACTAAGATTACCTAATTAACTTTTTATTTATACCAGCTAGGAGCTGCTTTCAAATTGCAACAGTGAGCTACCGGTGTGAGAATGCCAACTAGTATTTTAATCGACAAGAAACGCGCATTTCTTAAGGACTGCAGCGCTGGCAATTCTGGCCGCTTTCGACGCACTAAAACGAAACCTAGCAGTCGAGGCGCGCACTTATGCACGCCCATGAGTGACGCAGCCGTGACGTCACCGAGAGAAACCAGCCGTCTGGAGGCGGCCGCTGCCGCCCGCGAGATACGCGCCTGGAGCTGCGTCATGGTCTGGTAGGATCTTGAGATATCACCAACGCATTGCGGACGAAGCTTGTCATGGTGCGGGCGTAACGCTGGTGGTATGGGCAAATCAGCCCTCCCTCTCGACTAAAAGCTTTGGCTCCCAGAGGGTGAAATAAAAAGAAAAGCACAGTGCATGCACAGATATCGCACCACTGGATGTGATAACGCAGCGCCAGACGAGTAGTTCACGAGCGGCAGCAGCCGCCTTCAGACAACCTGATTCGCCCGGCGACGTCACGACTGCGTCACTCGTGGGCGCGTACAATTCCGCCCTTCGTCTGCTAGGTTTCGTTTTCGTGCGTCTAAAGTGGCCAGAATTGCCAGTGCTGCAGTCCTTAAGAAATGCACGTTTCTTGTCGTTTAAAATACCATTTGGCATTCTCACACCGATAGCTCACTGTTGCAATTTGAAAGTAGCTTCTAGCTTGCATAAAGAAAAAGTTAATTAGTTAATCTTAGTTAATTATTAAGCTAATTAGTGCGCTTTAGTACTCCTGATTTTTCTCTACTCTTAATACAACAGCTAAAAGAAGAATCGTCAATAAAACTTAATTTTCCTATTTTTAAAAAATAGGTAAAATCTTAGATGAAACACCCTGTATATATATATATATATATAGCGATGCGCTAAGTGAGCGCTGCTCACTCGCGTTCGCTCACTCTTGCGCTCGCTCCACAGGCAAACGATCAGACGGCATTGAAAGGGAACTCCACTGGTATCCCTGGGCGCAACGAAAAGGAATTAGCTCTCGTGAGCGGGGACATCCACAAAAACAATGATTCCTCATTCGTGCAAGCTGTTGAGCGGTGTCCCTGGGAGTTATGACCGCAAAAACAAAATTCAACCGAATATTGGGCCTCAAGTTTGGACTTGGTATTCCATAGAAGTACCCCGGAAGCAACACACGCCATTAACAAAGCAGAAATCAAAACAAACTTCTTCACTGATCTTTAGAGCGTGCTCATTGAAATAAACAAAGTAACTACATAAAATACACCATGGCTCTGTCTACTTTGATATGCCAAGCTAAGCCAAGTATTGCTCTTGCAAAGCTTTAGCTTAACCAGAGTTCAACCACAGCCATTTTTTCTGACTCATGTTCATGGGAGGAGCCTTTAGCACATATCAGCTGGCCCCGACAGCTCTTAGAGCCGTGAGCGTACCGCTGCGACTTGAAACAGCGTCGTGGGTTTGGTTATAATGCGTGACTTCGAGCTTTATGTAGCCTATATCTATAGATTCTGATGTATGCTCAAGGCAAAGGTCAGGATAATGCGCTTGGTGGGCACCTCTTTACTATCGCGTCTGATCATTATTCTGTAAAAATTGGTAACATTGATTTTTGAGGCCTTCCAGAAGTTCCGCTTCAGTTATATATTTCAGGTCCCGGGGTTTAAAGAACGGTGTGAGCTTATTATGACTAGGATGTCTCCAAAAGCTTTTACGTCTGACAGTTCTGTTGTTGGTGATTATATATTGAACTTCCAAAAGAAGGTCCCAATTTTCCAGTTCCTTTACCTTATAGCCTTCTCCCATAATATTTGTTAGCGTGATGGTAAGTAGGAATGGGAAGACAAGACGAGCGGTCGTTTCAGCTTGTTCGCTGTGAACGATGTGGAACGTTGGAAAGGTGGCGTATTCTTTTTTTTTATATTGTGATCTACTTTGGTGCCCCCTCTCTTTCGGGGGAGAGCGAAGTGAGGTGCAAAGTCACAAAAATTATAACAATTGCATGTGTTCAGCCATGGTGCCAGCCACCCACCACGGAGCCCATCAAGGGGACGGGACAGGAATTGGCAAGCAAGTCCTACCCACGCAAGGTGCACACCCTGACTGTAACCAAATATGGCATATCACAAGGTAGTTAGCCACACAAGGTTAACCCTCGCCGTCTGGAGGTAGGTAGAAGTGAAGAAGATACGTGAAGACAGGACAGTTATAATAAAGATGATATTGTAGCATGCGCTGACGACGAAGACCCGCAGAGGTGTGAGAGAATGAAGAAGGGTGCTAGTTCCATTATTAATATAAACAGCGCGAACACGAAAACAAGGGACAAGAAACAAGAAACAAGAAAGCCACAGTACATGCGCTGACTCACAACTAAGCCTAAGCCGTTTACTCCAACTCGCCCAACAAAGTATCTTGGTATGCTAGTTCCATGACTGAGCTCTTACGCTGTTTCCGGACTCTGAGCCTCCCCGGGCACAACTGTGAGGGCCTCGTTTATGCGACATTTCGTGGAGCTTCTGGGTACGACTTTCATGCATCGGACAACTCCTACAAGTCGGGACCCAAGTCCAGGACGCACGCCTCAGATAGAGACCCCAGGGCATCAGAACAGTCGCCGATTGCAATGTCTTTCTCCCGAGCGCGGTCCTCTCCCTGACCACAAACTAACAAGGAACATTGGTGTAAGCGCGATGAATCCGCCGGTATCGTCAACTCCGGTCCTGCTCCACCAGCAGGGAGAGCCACCACGTTTCCACGGCTTGTCCCATAAGGACGCTGAAGACTGGCTGGAGCATTTTGACCGAGTGGCTGTTTTCAACGCCTGGGACGCGGACTCCAAGCTGCACCATGTCTACTTCGGGCTGGAAGATTCTGCGAGAACATGGTTTGAAAATCACGAAGCCGGGCTCCGCACATGGGACACATTCAAGGCGGAATTCGTGGGTACGTTCACCAGCACATTTCGCAAGAAAAAACCGGAACTTCTTTTAAATAGCCGAATACAACATTCCAGTGAACGTGTGACGGTATACACCGGAGATGAAGCGACTGTTTCGACGTGCATACGCGACCATGTCATATGATAGGAAAGTGCGCCTTTGATGAAGGGTGTTAAAGAGCAGTTATTTGCCGGCCTGTGCGAAGTCCACGAACAACAATAGGCGAATTCATCAGGAAAGCGACCACCATCGAAAAGGCGCTTGACGTGCGTGCTCGGCAATATCAACGTACTATTGTATACATGATCGCCGCCAATGCAAGTGAAGGCTACAGTTTTCGACGGAATCGTGGCGTGATACGACCCGGGCGATAGTCCAGGAACAGGTGGCTAAATACCTGCCGATTCCGTCACAACCACAAGTCGCAACAGTTTCTGACATTATTCGGGATGAAGTACAACAAGCGCAGGGCGTGCCCGCTCCCGTTGTGCCCGCATTCGTCTCAGCTACACCGCCACCCCATGCCTTGAATTACGCCACGGTCTCCAGGCGCTACCTGCCGCCTTCGACGCCGTTCTACGAGTCACGCACTCCGGCCACCCATGGGTCTTCCGGACCAAAGTGCGCCGTCGTGGCTTTCGAAGGACCGATGTCTGGCGAACACCCGATAACCAACAGTTGCGCTATCATTGCGGGGAAGCTGGACACATGTTTTGCCTCTGTCTCTACAGAGAACTCGGCTTCCGTGGATTTCCTCTTGATGCCCGTTGTTCGTTGCCTGGATAGCGGCCACGTGAAATTGCAGGACACCTTTTACATGCCTACCCGGGCCCAAGCGGCCTGCGATCGCTGTCGCCTCGCAGGTACCGCTCTCCTGGGCGCAAGGGACAATCCCAAAGTCCCTGTAGGGGAAACTAGATGCAGCAGGCTTTGGAAATGCGGCTGCTCTATTACGAAAATTCCAAGATAATCCTGATACGCACTACAGTTATTCGCCGCACATTAAAGTTCATTGCACACGGACACCAGCAGAACCGACGCCTAAACAACCCGCCAATCCTCAACGTAACCAGGACGTCGACCTCCGAATCACCACTCCTTCAGAACGCTGAAGCCGAGACCAGACGCCTTGAAACTGCCGCCGCACGAAAACACAGACTGCCGACCTACAGATCTTTGTCGATGGCAATGACGTCACAGCTCTCGTCGACACTGGCGCTTATTCAGTTCTGAGGGGACAGTTCGCAGCAGCTCTCAGAAAGGTCACAACAGCATGGGGTGGCCCACAAATACGCACTGCTGGTGAGAATTTCCTCTTCATGGATCACCGCCTTGTCGTGGCGGAGGGGCTTGCGAAACTCGATGAAGTCGTGTGCTCTGCTTTGTAGGGCCACCCAGATAGGCAGGTCACGGCAGAGAGTTCTGACAAAATGTGATTCACTGGAGAAGGTAATGGCAACCCACTCCAGTATTTCATGCCAAGAAAACCCTATGGCCGGTCACAATATCATTAATGATATGGCGCCGGAAGATGAGCCCCCCAGGTTGGAAGGCGTCCCACATGTTACTGGGGATGAACAAAGGGCGATTCCTAGTAGCTCCATGACGAATGAAGCGGCTGGGCTAAAGCCAAAAGGACGCTCAGTTGTGGATGTGTCGGGAAGAGACCGGAATGTCCGATGTTGCAAGGAGATATATCACATAGCAACATGGAATGTAAGATCTATGACGCAAGGTAAACTGGATGTCGTCAAGCGAGAAATGGACAGATTGAACATTGATATCTTGGGTATCAGCGAGCTCAAGTGGACCGGAATGGGAGAATTTAACTTCGGCGACCATTATGTCTTTTTTTGTGGGCCCGAATCCAAGAGAAGGAATGGGGTCGCTCTCATAGTAAACAGAAGAATGGGCAAAGCAGTGCTAGGGTACAACTCAAAAACGACCGAATGATTTCACTTCGGATCCAAGGTCAGCCTTTCAACATAACAGTTATCCAAGTCTATGCAACGACCACTGCTGCTGAAGAAGCTGACGTTGAGAGATTTTATGCGGACCTACAATGCCTTTTAGACCGCACCCCATCATCAGACGTCGTTTTTCTCATAGGAGACTGGAATGCTAAGGTCGCGAGTGAAGAAATATCCGGAATTACAGGCAAGTTCGGTCTTGGTGAGCCAAATGAAGCTGGGCAGAGGCTAGTAGAGTTTTGTCAAGAAAACAACCTGACCATAGCGAATACTCATTTTCAACAGCACAAGAGGCGCCTGTACACATGGACTTCACCGGACGGTCTGTACAGGAATCAGATCGATTATATTCTTTGCCGGCAGAGATGGAGAAGCGCTATACAAGCAGTAAAAACAAGGCCTGGGGCTGATTGTGGCATCGATCATCAGCTTCTTGTTGCCAAAATTAAGCTTCGATTGAGGAAAACGCAGAAAACTAGAAGGACTTTCAGGTATGATCTGGATCAAATTCCATTAGAATATTCTGTGGAAGTGAGGAATCGATTTCAAGAATTAGATCTGGAAGACAGAGAGCCCGAAGAGATGTGGACTGATGTTCGTGATATAATACAAGAAGTTGCTACTAAGGTAGTTCCTAAGCAAAAGAAATGCAAGAAAGCAAACTGGTTATCTGAAGAGGCTTTGCAAATAGCTGAGGAAAGGAGGATGGCAAAAGTTATGGGGGAAAGAGAAAAATACAAGGTTCTCAATGCGGATTTTCAGAAAATAGCAAGGAGAGATAAGAATGCCTTCCTGAACATACAGTGCCAAGCAGTTGAGGACAACAGCCAATTAAGGAACACTGGAGCTCTGTATAAGACAATCAAAGATATCAAAGGAAGCTTCTGTGCTAAGCTGGGCGTGATAAAGGACAAACAAGGCAAGGACCTCACTGAAGCCTCAGAGATAAAGAAGAGGTGGCAGGAATAAACAGAAGAACTGTACAAGAAGGACCCGAACGTGCAAACCCAACATAAGACGGTTGTGATTACTGATCTAGAGCCGGGCATCCTGAAGAGTGAAGATGAATGGGCCTTAGCCAGCCTTGCTAAGAACAAAGCTAGCGGAATTGATGGCATTCCAGCTTAGTTGCTTCAAAACCTCAACCATGACGCTGTTAACATTCTGCATACATTATGTCAGAAGATTTGGACAACCCTGCAGTGGCCACAGGATTGGAGGAGGTCAGTTTATATCCCCATTCCAAAGAAAGGCAGTGCCAAAGATTGTTCCAACTACAGCACGATCGCGCTTATTTCGCATGCTAGCAAGGTGATGTTGAAAATCCTCCAAGGTAGGCTGCAGCAGTATGTGGATTGGGAGCTTCCGGACGTGCAAGCTGGGTTTCGCAAGGGCAGAGGAACTAGAGACCAAATTGCTAACCTTCGCTGGATCATGGAAAAAGCAAGAGAGTTCCAGAAACACATCTACTTCTGCTTTATTGATTATGCGAAAGCGTTTGACTGCGTAGATCACAGCAGATTGTGGCAAGCTCTCCAAGAGATGGGAGTTCCAATTCACCTCATCTGTCTCCTCAGGAACCTGTATGAAGGGCAAGAGGCCACAGCCAGAACTGGGCATGGCCTTACTGATTGGTTTCCCATCGAGAAAGGAGTGAGGCAAGGCTGCATACTGTCGCCCTGCCTATTTAACCTATATGCAGAGTGCATCATGAGGAAGGCCGGTCTGGACGAGTCTTCAGCTGGAGTGAAGATTGCTGGAAAACGTATCAACAACCTTAGATATGCGGATGATACCACTTTAATGGCAGAAAGTGAAGTGGAACTCAAGAGACTTCTGATCCGCGTACAAGAAGAGAGTGAGAAGTTTGGGCTTAAACTGAACATTAAAAAGACAAAGATCATGGCGTCCTGCCCTATCAAGTCCTGGAGCATCAATGGACAAGAAGTGGAAGGTGTGACAAATTTTCTGTTCTTGGGCTCCAAGACTACCTCGGAAGGAGACTGCAGCCATGAAATTAGAAGACGCCTGCTTCTGGGAAAGAGAGCAATGGTTAGCCTTGACCGCCTAGTAAAGAGCAGAGACATTAGTCTGCCAACCAAGATCCGTATAACTCGTGCCATGGTCTTTCCAGTTGTGATGTATGGATGCGAGAGTTGGACTGTGAAAAAGGCTGACCGCCGAAGAATTGACGCGTTTGAATTGTGGTGCTGGCGAAGACTCTTGAGAGTTCCTTGGAATGCCAGAAGATCAAATCAGTCGATATTGTCGGCCATAAACCCTGAATGCTCATTGGAGGGTCAAATTTTAAAGTTAAAGGTCAGCTACTTTGGTCATCTGATGAGAAGAGAGGAGTCGCTGGAGAAAGATTTGATTTTGGGAAAGGTTGAGGGTCGCCGGAGAAGGGGTAGGCAGCGAACGCGTTGGTTAGATGGCATCCTCGAGGCACTGCAGATGAAGTTATGTGATGTTAGGAAGATGGTGAGAGACCGGAAAGCCTGGCGTGACATGGCCCGTAGGGTCACGAAGAGTCGGACACGACTGAACGACTAAACTGAAACTGGTGGAAATTTAATTATGCCCACGGGAGTGTGCACGCCGAGGTTCACTGTACAAGGGCAAACCTTTCTGATGACGTTCATCGTGTTGGCCCAATGTTCCTGTGATGTCAATATTGGCATGGACATTCTAACTGAAAACGGGTCAATTATCGATTTGCAGAATCAGTCGGTAAGATTTTCAATTGGGAATTCCATCAAAACCAGCAGCATGTTCAATGCTGCGCTTCAAATCATAGATGACCATGTGAGTGTGCCCCCACGTTCTAGCATTATGGTGTCCGTGGGTTCCCTCCCAATGCAAAATACAGAAGAGGTATCGTCGAGACCAAACAGCAACTGCTTATAGGAAGAGGCATTGCAGTTGCTAGGGCAGTTTTTTCTTAAAAAGTGGCAAAGTTGATGTTCTTCTCACGAACTTCAGCAATGAGCATCAACATCTGTACAAAGGGACGACTATAGCCTATCTCGATGCCATAATTGACACTAGTTCTGCACTAAGTTTAACCAGCGCTTCAGCAGCAGAATCCTACTACAACGTTCACTGAACCGCTTTACGACGTAAATCCGGCATTACCTCCACAGTATTAAGAAAAACTACGCAACTTTCTAAGTCACTACTCTGATGCATTTGCCAGATCGACAAGAGTTCGTCGAACGCACCTTGCAAAGCATCGCGTTATTACAGACGAAGCTGTTCGACTACACCGCCAGTCGCCTTATCGGGGTTCTGCAAAAGAACGTACTGCCATCCGAGTACAAGTCAAAGAAATGCTCGACAATGATGTCATTCGACCTTCCCGCAGCCCTTGAGGTGCACCTGTGGTAGTTTAAAGAAAAAAGACGGCACACTTCGTTTATGCGTAGACTATCATCGAGTGAACGATGTTACGAAAAAAGATGTTTATCTCTTGTCAGAATAGATGACGCCTTAGATCGTCTGTGCAACACAAAGTACTTCTCCTCCATTATCTCAAGTCTGGATGCTGGTAGATAGAGATCGATGAGAGGGACCGAGAAAAAACGGATTTCATTACACCTGATGGTGTATACGAATTACAAGTTATGCTCTTCGGCCTTCTCTCCGCGCCCGCAACCTTTAAGCGACTCATGGACAGCATTCTTGCAGATCTGAAGTGGACGACTTGTCTTGTATACTTGGACGACGTAATTTTATTGGCCCCGAAATTCGAAGAGCATCTTCGGTGACTGGACGCAATACTAGAAGCGATCCAATTGTCGGGCCTCACTCTGAAAGCCGAAAAATGTCATTTCAGTTACGAAGAGCTCAAGTTTTTAGGCCACGTCGCGAATCAGGGGGGCGTTCTGCGGGATCTTGAAAAAGCTTTCCATAACCAATTTTTCCGACTCCGCGGGACCAGAGCGAATTTCGACGCTTTCTTGGATTATCCGCATATTACCGGCGTTTCGTGAAACACTTCTTCAAAATAACCACCCCTTCCACTTCTTACTAAGGCTGGTATACTCTTCATGTGGGGAGAACAGCAAATGCAAGCATTTCAAGAGCTTTAACGTCATCTGCAGCCACCTGCAGTTCTAGTACATTTCGGTGAAACGGCAGACAAAGAACTGCACACCGATTCAAGCAATGTCGGTTTGGGCGCTGTCCTAGTACAGATACAGCGCAGTCAACAGCGTGTGATCGCGTTCGCTAGTCGGGCTTTGTCTAAGGCAGAGGCAAAACTACTTTGCCACTGAGAAGTAATGCCTCGCCATCGTGTGGTCTATTTCAAAGTTCTGATCATACCTATACTGCAGACAGTTTAAAGTGCTGACCGACAATCACGCGCTTTGTTAGCTGACAACCCTCAAAGACCCTTCAGCACGTCACGCAAGATGGAGCCTACAACTTCAAGAGTATGACATCACTGTATCCTACAAGCCAAGTCAGATCGTAAGCATTTAGAGGCGGATTGCCTGTCTCGAGCTCCTGTGCAACCAGCTTCGTGCGCAAGTGGTGATGACGACGCATTTCTGAATGCAATCAGTTCAGCCAACTTTGCCAATAGTCAACGCAATGAACCCGAGCTTCGCCAGGTAATCGACTTTCTTCAAGGTGCCGGTAGCATGATCCCTAAATCTTTTCGTCGAACTTTGTCTTCTCTGAGTCTACGTGACGGCGTTCTCGTCAAGAAAAAGTTTACCGCCAATAGCCGCCAATACCTAGTAGTTGTACCAGCAAGCTTACAGGACGAAATGATGAACCCACATCCGGCCACCTGGGAGTCACTCGGACGCTATACATATTTAAAGCACGGTATTTTTGGCCTCGTTTGTCAAGCGATGTCACACATTATGTTCGAACTTGCCATGACTGCCAGCGCCAAAAGGTTCGTCCTCTGAAGCCAGCCGGTCTTTTAAAGCTCATTACACTACCGTTCAGACCATTCCAGCTAATAGGGATGGACTTGCTTGGACCGTTCCCTACTTCTACCTGTTAGAACAGGGGCATTATAGTTGCTACTGACTACCTGACCCGCTACGCGGAAGCCGCTGCTACTTGTTGTGCTACCGCGTTTGCAGTTGCGAAATTTTTCGCTCTTCAAATTCTCCTCGGACATGGAGCAATGGAGGTCCTGATTATAGACAGAGGAGCAGCATTTTCTGCAGAGCTTATTCAGCATATCCTTATTCTTAGTGGCGCAACCGTCGCCGGACAACTGCATACCATCCCCCAAAAAACGGCCTGACGGAACCTCTGAACAAGACCATTGCCGATATGTTGTCGATGTATGTGGACGCCCATTGCAAGACGTATGACGAAGTATTACATTACGTAACATTACGTAATACCACCGTTCAAGAAACGACCAACATGAATTTACTGACGAGAAGTAACGACCGCACTCGACGCCATACTGCCTGATATAGGACGAAATTCTAAATGACGTGGTCGTTTCTTTTCTGCAGCGTGCCGAAGAGGCCCGCCAACTTGTTCGAGTGCGAATTCAGAAAGCAGCAAGGCCGAGATGCAGAACGCTACAACCTGCGGCGGCGCACTGAAGATTATCTTCCAGGTGACCTTGTCTAGGTTTGGTACCCTATTCGACGACGCGGACTCAGTGAAAAACTCTGGTGCCGTTATTTCGGTCCCTACCGCGTTCTTCGACGCGTTGGTGATCTGGACTATGAAGTTATTCCGCATGAGGAACCAGAACCCCGACGTCGAACGCATTCTGAAGTGGTCCACGTGGTCCGGCAGAAGCCTTTTCATGCCAGACAACAGTGCCTATACTATTGTGCCCCCACTTCAATTTAGCATCAGGCCGATGCTTCTCGAACGGGGGGGGGGAGGGGGGGGGGGCTAATGTAGCATGCGCCGACGACGAAGACGCGCAGGGGTGAGAGAACGAAGAAGTGCGCTAGTTCCAAGACTGAGCTCTAATGCTGTTTCCGGACTCTGAGCCTGCCCTGGGCGCAACTGTGAGGGGTCTCGTTTACGCGACAGTGGCGAACTATACCTTCCAGAGAGGCCTTCCTCTAGCATGTGGACTTGTTCTTCAAAAGATGATTGCATACAAGTGGTCGTGAGAAACGCTATTCTGAAGAGCGAGAAGCAGTCATTACTTTTATATCTTTCCATTTGTATTTGCATCCTATTGACGTGTTAATGAATGACGCATACTTTTGCCATGATACTTTTAAAAAAACCACGACAGATGTGTCGGGCCTTAGCTCTCTCCTTTGTTTACACTGATCCGGTTCTCGCATGTTGCGTATCTGATTTTGTTCCTTTGTTCACCTTTACTTCGAGCGTCTACGACATATAGTGGCTATGTCGCACCTTTACAGTCGTCCTCGGAATGGCGCAGCGGGCATCAGTAAATTCGTTGATACAAAAGATTTGTGAAAAAACAGGTTTCTCTCTGCTCTCAATTGTTCCCAATCTGCGACGAGAGGTCTCCAACGTCGTTGGTCACTCTGGATGACTGACGGCGTAAGCGATAACCTGATTTTTGCAGACAAGTGACTGTTTCAGCACGGTTTGCTGAAGACATGCCAGTTAAAATCTCTGAACGCAGTGGATGAACAAAATGTGAATAGAAAGGCTAATTTTGCAGATTGGAGAACTGTATGCAGGCTTACTAGAAACCAGCGAGTAAGCGTAAGTAAAATGAATGACATCCCTTAAGGTTTCGTCCTGTGCGTCCGTTTTCTAAATTATTGACAGGGAAGATGCAAAAATCAATTTAAAAGGCTTTATTATTCATGGAGTGTTATGTTAAGATGCAAGTTGAGATTTAGAGCGTATTGTAATGACTTTAACACTACAGGTTTAGAGGGCCCATTCTTTAGAAAATAATTTACTGATATTGACTGCTGAATCTAGTTAGCCGAAATGAAAGCGTTATTTTGCCTGTTTTTGCTTTCTTTGGGCTTAAGTTTTGGCGTGGGTAAATAAGGTTTTGTGGCGACTAAATTGCTGAGACTATGTAGTTGAGGACACCGTGAATTGCAAGAGGAAACACAACGATGTTGTGTCTATCGTCAAAGGTCAGCAGGTGGTACACCTTATTTGGTACCACGGTTAAGCTTTATGGCCAAGCTATCACCTCGGGCTCGTTGAAGATCAAGCGGCTGGTCAGGCTGACCGTGGCTGATAAATGAAGCTTCTGCTTCAAACGTAGCTGCGGCTTAGCTCGGCAAAGCCCGGTTATACAAGCAAGAGCTTTGTTATGCTTTCTTATCTGCGTTTTACACCTAAGGTTAAAATCATATAGTAGGCCTGGATTTATTTTACAGAGTGGAAGCTCGACTAAGAATGCAGACACATTTTTTGTGGGTTAGCTCTTCTATGACACGTAGGTACTGAGGTCATTTTAATGTGGAGGTACCAGGAGGCGAGCCAGACAGGCAGCGGTTTCAATGGAGGGAAATGTTAGGCCAAAGACTGGAAGGCTGTGTAGCATTATGTCAGGCAATGTGGTATATTTGTGGAGATATGTACCGAAGCATGGAGAAGAAGAAGAAGCAGGTACGTGGAGTAGAAGAAGCAATCTCCCCCAGCTCTATGTGCCACACGTCCTGAGAAGAAGCCAGCGGGGCTGGCTCAAGTAGGACCGTGTCGATCCAAAAGTTTTCCAGCTTCAAGCTCCCAGCTCTAAGGCGAAGCCCGAGTTGGTAGCACCTGCCGATTCAGCCATGTCACATAGCCTCGTGATGTGACACAGCCTAACGACCAGTCAGTACTCAGCCATGTCACCCGCAATCTCCTGTGGGCTCTCTCTCCCAATGCGGACGCCAGGTTTTCTGTTGATCGGGACTTTCAACGCTGTTGGCCTAAACTCTAGTGACAAGGTTCTGCTTTCACTTTGTCGCCGCTGGGGGAAAATGATCGCTGGAATGTGACTTTTACAGGTGGTAGTGAGATGCAATGGCCGGGAACTGGCTGGCCGTCTGGTTTTATGACATCGCAAGAGCACATGATATAATCGAGTCGGCACGCGCGCTGCCAACTCATGCTTCGCCTTTGAGATGGGAGGGTAATACCGGAATTTCGAAAGCACGCACGGACACCGTCCCGTGAGCGGAGTATTTTTTTGTCCCCATGGCCTGAAAACGAGTGTACTTTATTGGACCACTGCAGCCAGCTGCTCCTGCGATGCAATAGAAAAATACATATGATAGTCTTCTTACGTTTAAGATAAGTGTACACAATTTTGTACCAAAGCTGCAATGTCAAAAATTTTAAAGGAAACGGTCTAATATTCAGCAGTAACTCTTCTATAATATTGTATTTTATGAGCAGTGATTGGTTACGTACTCATTATAAGTTTCCGCTTTTGAGAAAGCGAATTAATATGTTTTACATTTACTTCTTAAAAAAAAACTTGCCAGGTGTAGAGCACTCCTATTCGGCTAGTGTCAAGGGACAGGTAGTTTGCGCAAGTAGCACCGTGGTGGCGTTTACGCAGGCCTCTTACTTTCGTGGTTGTGCATCCTTGTATAAAGACGTCATCAAATTACCTTATAGTATGTCGCAAGCATTGATGCTGGCTTCACGGCAAGTCTTTGGTTACTAAAGTTCTGGCAAAGAGATAAATGCCGTCCTGTAAATGCAATACACCGGCGCTCGGGTTAACATTCTCAATAGTTATAATCGACCTGCTGGTGCTTACGTCTCAAAAATTTTAATTTGGGTGCAGTACCAATAAACAAACCGGAGTTTGATATGTTATTAATAATAATTGATTGTCAGGAAAGCAACGGTGCAGTATCTAAACACGGTTTTTGGGGACACTTGACCGTGCTGTAGGAAAAGGAACGAAGATGGGAATGAAAGTGGAAAGAGAGAAATAGTTGTCAATTATATCGCATTGCTGGCCTTTCAGTGATTTTCGGTGTTCTGTCCACAAATCAAGAAATCTTCCCGTTTGCCTGACCGCAAAACAAAAAGAGTGGTAGTACCGAAGCCCATCATGCAGTAGGTAGCTCCGATCTTTCAGCGGTAGTCAGGACATCCACCAGCTCCATGCTGGCAACCCGGACGTAATGCCTTCTCAAAGCTATACAGATTTAGCTACCCGATAAGCTACCCCAGGCTCACCATTTCATTGGCGCCTAATATTACGACAGTATCAACCCCTTGTGGCAAAAAGAAAAAATATCCGCCGAGAGTTACTTTCCCTGCTCATAAATAACAAGTTGGCGCTTGATCCTGCACCCTACGTATCCTTTTTAACTACACGCCCTACACGTCATCATCATCCCAGCACACTTACTCTATACTTTGCTCGAATTGACACATTTAAATTTTCCTTTTTCCCACGTACCACAGCAGAGTGGAAGCTTTCGGAACAATGATTGACAGCGCATAGTCATGCTGGATGTTTCGTTTCATTTTCTTTATTTTGTTCATTTTACTTCGTGTTTTTGGATTTTTTGTTTGTAATATGTACTTGTGTATTTGTTCTGCTTGGATCTGTACAGTGATCTGCAGTATGAAATAAATAAATAAAAAAATAAAGACACACCTCCAGCATTACACACGTGATATTACCCCTCCATGTGCGGCAACCATTCCTTGAAGACTCACCCGTGCAGAGCAGTTTGAGCTTCGGAAGATCCTCGTCGAGGTTGCCCTCGCTCTTGCCGCCACTCAGATGGGGCCTCATTTCCATCATTTATATTCCAACCTAGGGTGTCCGTTATTCAAATCCGAAATTAGTAAAGCCGACATTGACCACTTTCTGTGGGACGTCCTAGCACAGCAACCTACGAGAATCCGAAACCTGGTGGCAGCAGATCTTTCATCGAGAAATCCTGCTTCAAATATTGCCTGAGCGCAGGGACCACATCATCGCTGACTGCTTCAGTTCATAGAATCAACAAACCCTTTCATTCATTTAATAATTTCTTCATTCTCCATCAGATACCCCTTGATATTCTAAGGCAGTAAATATTGTTAAAAAAGTGCCATAGTTGCTTCAAAACTGCCAGAAACAAACATGGACGGGGGCCTAATTAACAGAGCACCAAGGTGTGGCTTTTTTACGTCTGGCAACGTCTTGGTGATTCTGATATTGGTCACATTTGGCGCAAGTTATCCAAACCAGGAAAATACGGGAACAAGAAAATGTCTGCGCCATGGTTAAAGTCAAGCTGGAATACCTCAGCACAGACCATTGGTGCAATATGACTACTTTGTTAGCAATGCTATGCTTTATGTAGGGCCAGGCATTGTTGAATGGAAGGAAGGAACAGCTCAAACGGACGGGACGTGTAGGAAGGCGAGACAGACACATGAGCTGACTAGCAACCAAATGGTTTATTGCGAAACAAGTAGCAAAATATAGCAGACAGCCAAAGCGCATAAAAATCAAATTACGACACAATCATGGTCCTGATATCACATATAAATTTTTAAAACCGTCCGCGATTGAGATATGTGAGCTCTTGCGGGACTAGAGCAACGAACGGTTGGCGGACACACGTCTCACCAAGTTCGTGAATGTGAAAAGCCTCAGATATGAGGCGTGAGGTCAAATCTTTATATTTGGCGATAATTGTGGTTTGGTTTAAAAACGGCTCACAGTCCTTGCAGTGATGAAATGGATGAATATGTTGTTTCGGCATGACTGGTTTTCTATGTCTTTTGCGTGTTCACGCAATCTATCAATAACACACCGCCCAGTTTCCCCGATGTAAAATCGGCTGCATGAGAGTGGAATCTTGTAAACAAACACTACAACAACAGTTCACAAATTCTTTTCGGTGTTTCTTTTCACAAGCCTTCTTTCTACTTTCTTGGTTGACTTTCCTGCACAACCCTCCTAACTTATTCCTGGAAGAAAAAAGGAGCTTCACGCCGGCTTTATTGACAATTTTTTTCAGGTTGTGCGAAACTTTATGCCGAAACAACATAGCCATCCATTACATCGCTTGCAAGGACTGTGAGGCGTTTTTAAACCAAACCACAATTATCGCCAAATATAAAGATTTGACCTCACGCCTCATATCTGAGGCTTTCCACATTCACGAACTTGGTGACACGTGTGTCAGTCAACCGTCCGTTGCTCTATTCCCACAAGAGCTCACGTATCTCAATCACGGGCGGTTTTGATAATTGCTATGTGATATCGGGACCATGACTGTGTCGTAATTTGATTTTTATGCGCTTTCGCTGTCTGCTATATATTGCTACTTGTTTCGCAAGGAACCATTTGGTTGCTAGTAAGCTCATGTGTCTGTCTCGCCTTCCTACACGTCCCGTCCGTTTCAGCTGTTCCTTCCTTCCATTCAACGTGAACCAACCAGCCCGACAAAGCCTTCTTCTGGGCATTGTAAACCCATAAGCAATATTGTGCCCAAGGTCTGTACAGCTTGGAAAGTTTTGGTGAAATTGGCCAGATGCAAGCATTACAACCTACTTAACTGGCAGGTAAAACTTACCGAGTGCTACTATTTAATGGTCTGAGGCAATCTATCGTTAAATTCGCAGCTAACTTTAAGCTTCTCCTTTTAGCACGATAGTAATGCGGAGAAAGTGAAACATTAGGTCTTTATTTGTGATGTTTAAAATTCCAACCGAATTTGCCCCTACCTTTCTGTAAGTCGCCCGGTGCCGCCAAACTTTGGTGCCTATTATTAGGCGAAAGCCTTTATAGCCTCATCGTTGTCGTTAGCGAAAGTGTCCCGCTTTTGCGGCGGCTGTGTTTGGTCGAGACGAGAGGACGTCATGGAGGTCTCGACCAATCACAGAGCACCACCACAGTATGCGTGAATGTGTGCCTTATATAGCCATATGCCAATCAATGATTAATTACAAAATATTTGACTAGTTAATTAAAATTACTAATTAGTGTTAGTTGCTCAAAAATCAATAATTTGTTAATTACTGATCACTGAAGATTAATTACTACTTATGATTATTAAGCAATTACTAATCTCTAAAGAGTGACTGTTGCGTAATGAGCTAAATTATTACTAATAAATGCCGCGCACCCCGGACTACTGTATGCGCGAATGCGTGCCTTATAAGGTAATATGCCAATCATGGTTATTTACTCATTAAAGATTAACAAAATAATTAAAACTTAGCAATCATTGTTAACTAAGTGGTTATCACTAATAATAATTATTATTTATTGACTAACTAGGCAATTACGTATTAATGAGAAATCAGTTAGTTACCAATGAGGTACATTGGTACAGTTGTGTAATCAATTAATAAATAAATAATGCCGGCTTAAATGGCCACATGGCAAGCAAAAGCAATTGCTAATTGATGGCTAACTGATTAATGTCTGATTAAATGCATACTTAATAATGACAAAGCAATAATAATCACTAATTAGGGACAATTACCTAATTTTATTATTATAATATTGTCGCCTTAAACGGCTTTCTGGCTATTAATAACAACTTACTAATTAATGACTAATCAATGTCTAATGAAATAACCTCCAATTATTGATTGCCTAATTCAGTTCAGTTCAGTTCAGGTGTTCAGTCGTGTCCGACTCTTCGTGACCCTATGGACCATGTCACGTCACGCTTTCCGGTCTCTCACTATCTTCCTAATATCACATAACTTCATCTGCAGTGCCTCGAGGATGCCATCTAACCATCGCGTTCGCTGCCTACCCCTTCTCCGGCGACCCTTAACCTTTCCCATCAAATCTTTCTCCAGCGACTCCTCTCTTCTCATCAGATGACAAAGTAGCTGAGCTTTAACTTTAGAATTTGACCCTCCAATGAGCAGTCAGGCTTTATGGTCGACAATATCGACTGATTTGATCTTCTGGCAGTCCTAGGAACTCTCAAGAGTCTTCGCCAGCACCACAATTCAAACGCGTCAATTTTTCGGCGGTCAGCCTTTTTCTCAGTCCAACTTCCGCATCCATACATCACAACTGGAAAGGCACGAGTTATACGGATCTTGGTTGGCAGACTAATGTCTCTGCTCTTTACTAGGCGTTCAAGGCTAACCATTGCTCTCTTTCTCAGAATCAGGCGTCTCCTAATTTTATGGCTGCAGTCTCCTTCCGAGGTAATCTTGGAGCCCAAGAAGAGAAAATCTGTCACAGCTTCCACTTGTCCCTTGATTCTTCAGGACTTGATAGGGCAAGACGCCATGATCTTTGTCTTTTTAATGTTCAGTTTAAGCCCAAACTTCTCACTCTCTTCTTGTACGCGCATCAGAAGTCTCTTGAGTTCCACTTCACTTTCTGCCATTAAAGTGGTATCATCCGCATATCTAAGGTGGTTGATACGCTTTCCAGCAATCTTCACTCCAGCTGAAGACTCGTCCAGACCGGCCTTCCTCATGATGCACTCTGCATATAGGTTAAATAGGCAGGGCGACAGTATGCAGCCTTGCCTCACTCCTTTCTCAATCGGAAACCAATCAGTAAGACCATGCCCAGTTCTGACTGTGGCCTCTTGCCCTTCATACAGGTTCCTGAGGAGACAGATGAGGTGAATTGGAACTCCAATCTCTGGAGAGCTTGCCACAACCTGCTGTGATTTACGCGGTCAAACGCTTTCGCATAATCAATAAAGCAGAAGTAGATGGGTTTCTGGAACTCTCTTGCTTTTTCCATGATCCAGCGAAGGTTGGCAATTTGGTCTCTAGTTCCTCTGCCCTTGCGAAACCCAGCCTTCACGTCCGGAAGCTCCCGATCCACATACTGCTGCAGCCTACCTTGGAGGAATTTCAACATCACCTTGCTAGCATGCGAAATAAGCGCGATCGTGCGGTAGTTAATAAATAATAATTAGTGACGGTTGGGTAGTTAACTAGATAAATCCTAATTAATGCCGTGCACACGGTAAAATCTCATAGCAGAATGCAGCACTCAGGCATTCGTCTTTCATCACTTTAGTGGCCAAAGTGTCCTCGAATATTTTGTTTCATCAGGACAAACGTCCCTCATAGCCTGAGTATACTTTGGGACTTAACACGTAAAAACCAAGCTGAACTCCCATTGAAGCGTTTATGTTTTAGAGATGTACGGCCTATATAGATGACATCATCATCGAAGCCCCAACTCCCGGTTGTGTGGTCAGGAGATTCGTTTATACCGAATACATACATTCTGTGATACACCAAGATTTCACTCTAGCTCAAAACGACTTTACATAATTTACCTGCAGCTTTCAAAGATTAAACTTATTTGTTTTCACAACTCCTTCAGCTGTCTTTCAAAACCTGTGCGTCTTTCTGAGCACATTGGATGCAACGGCAGCCGTTCGACCGACGATCAACATCGCTTATTTTATTCCACTTATAATCCACAGAGCCGTTATATTGCCTGTCAAGGAGATAACATAAATAGGGTACACATTGTCATTAGTCGAACAGCCTCCGCTTCGAGGCTCTGCTGTACGAAATTATTCAGGACTCATCAACATCGCTTAGGACAAGACGTCACAATGAATTTCGCGATGACTACGGGTTCCCTCGAGGAAAAGGCAAGTAGGGCTTTAAAAGACCAGATATTATTATCACCATCATTGTCGTCAGCTGGACTCTACTGACTGCAGGCGAACACCTCTCCCGTTTTCTTCCAATTAAATCGGTCCTTTGCTAGCTGCATCTACTTCACCACTGTGAAGTTCTTAACCTCATCCACCCACCGAATTTTCTGCCGCCGCCTGCTAAGCTTAACTTGGAATCAAATTGTTTGCACTTGGACCCATCGATTTTCCTCTCTTCGCGCTAAATGTCCTGCCCTTGCCCATTTTTCTTATATTTGAACTAGAATGTCAGTAATTTGAGGTATTTCTGTCTCACTTGCACGCATCCTCTCTTAACGTTACAACTACCATTTTTCGTTGAATAGCCGTCGGCGTTGTCCTCAACTTATGTAGAATCCTCTTCGTTAACCGCCACGTTTCAACCCATAGGCGAGTAGCGCTAGGATGCAACTGTTATAAACTTTACTATTGTACTTTATACTTTGTTATACGTTTGAGTGATACCGGTAAGCTGCTGGTCAGGAAGAGTTTTGCAGATACGCTGTATCCCACTCTTATTTTCCTAGTTAGTTTGCTTTCGTGGTCCGGATCTGCGGTTGCTACCTGTCCTAAGTAATAATATTTACCTACCAATTCCAGCCCCTCGTTACCTATTTTAAGGCTCCTTTACCAGGCTATTCAGCATTACCTGTGTCTTCTGCATATTGTTTTTTAGGCCTACCTTTCTGCTGCTGCTAAGTTGCAAATGGTCCCCTGAGTTACCTAATAAAGGCGATGTCATCAGCGAATCGCTGATTACTCAGATATTTTACATCGACCCTGGCACCTAACTGCTCTCATTTCATGCCATTGAATGCACTCTCTTGCAAGCTAGAAATAGTACTGGGGAGATCGTGTCTCCTTGCCTAACACTTTTATTGATTGGAATGTTCTAACTTTTTGTGCAGAACTATGGTTACTGTGCAGCCACTATAGATATTGCCACCTGACGGCTCGAGGTAGCGCTTGAACGACAAAGAAGTTGGAGACTCTCGCGCGCTTCGGCTAGTTAGGACTGTGGACTCTTGCGCTTGTGTCTTCGTGTTACCGTTTCTCGGGAACCTCTCTCTTGACTGTGTGTATCTGCCCCTGTTGCCGATACCCATAAATCCCTGTATTCGTGACAGTTTTGGTGGAGCCGCTGGGTAATTGTCCTCTCAATGTCGCACACCCCTCCGCGAACCAACGACACCGAGCTTTTGCATGTGGACACGCCCGTTCATCGCGTCAGCCGGAGGAACCTGGGCCTTCCTCCCGAACACGGGCCCTTGGAGTCCACTTCAACAACCAGCCTCCGGCCAGCCTCGCAAAGCACTACGACAGTCATGCAAGGTACTCCTGTTTACGTTCAAAACCCCCGAGTGCCGAAATCGTTCCATGGCACTGCGCATGAAGACGTTGAGGATTGGCTGACTCAGTTCGAACGAGTCGCATCCTTTAATCAGTGGGACGACAACTTAAAGCTACGGAATGCCATTTTCTGCCTGGAAGACCATGCTTTGACATGGTATGAGAACCGAGAAGGCACAATAACATCATGGCCTCAGTTCCGCCGTCTTATCGTAGAGGCGTATATCAGCCTGGAGAAGCGCGAACGAGCAGAACGTGCTCTACAATCTCGAAAACAGATGCCAAACGAGTCCGTCAGAATGTATGTTGAGGACATGACGTAAACTATTTCGACATGCGGATCCCAACATGTCTGAAGAGAGAAAGCTGCGCCACCTCATGCATGGGGTTAAAGAACAGCTTTTTGCTGGTCTTGTACGTAGCCCACCAACTACAGTTACCTCATTTTCAAGAGAGGCGGTCACCATGGAAAATATCCTACACCAGCTCCGCTCGGCGGTCTACGACAGCCCAATCCTCGTTACGACTGCTGCCGAGCCTCTTACAGCTGCTGTAAGCAATACTGAACAGCTCCGAGATCTTATTCGTGCGATTGTACGCGAGGAACTGCAGAAGGTTTGTGACACGTTTCAATCCAGGGGTGATTCTCTCGCACATATGATCCGCGAAGAGATTCAGCAAGTCACGCAGCCATCTCTGCATGTTGCTGAAGCTCAAAGTACCCCTGTTCCTGATTATTCTCGTCCGACTTACGCTGACATTCTCCGACGCCCAGTTCCCGTCCAAGCTCCGTTGTCTACGTTACCACCAACCCAGTGCATGCCCGTCCAGCAGCCAGTGCAATACATTCCTGTACAGCAGCCAACGCGGTACGTGCGGCCACCGCGATCAAACTTTCGACGAACGGACGTCTGGCAGGCCCCTCGGAGACGCCGCCTTTGCTACCACTGTGGGGAACCTGGTCACATTTTCCGGTGGTGCCCTTATCGGGAACTCGGACCGGAGGGTTTTTACACCAACGCACCTAGACGCACGTTCGGACAACTACCTCGTGACATTGGAGACAACCTCGCACAAGAGAGCCTCCGGATGGCGCGCCGACAATCCAGGTCTCCATCCCCACGTTGGCAAACCGCTTCAACAACTGGTAACTTCCCGCGGGCACCGCCTGGTCGCTTGCCAAGCCCCCACCGGGAAAACTGAGTAGAGCGACCTCCGGGGGCGGGGCCGCTAAATGTCAGCACAAAGAAGTCCCCCCAGTGAGAACAGATATGGATTTTGGAGCAGAAACGACAGCATTTGGTTCACGAGACCGGCTATCGCTGGACATCCCTGTGTGCATCGATGGTCATAATGTCAGCGCTTTAGTGGATACCGGAGCAGACTTTTCGATTTTGAGTGGGAAACTGGCAGCGACCCTTAGGGAGGTTATGACACCATGGTGTAGCACGCAAATACGCACGGCTGGGGGGCATGTAATTACTCCTATTGGACAGTGCACGGCTAGAATCCAGATTCGTACGTCAACGTTCGATGTCAGCTGCGTCGTTCTCCGGGAATGTTCTCGTGATTTGATTCTCGGTGTGGATTTCCTGCGGGAATATGGCGCCATCATCGATCTCCGACAGACAACGGTCTCGTTCTCAACGGAGAAAGCGGCTGCCAGCCCCACCGATGGCCAACGTACGTGCGCCCTACGGGTTTCAGCCGAGTGTGTTTCAGTGCCTCCCCGCTCCAGCGTGTTTGTGAGTGTTGAGTGCGACGGGCTTCGTGACGGGCCAATAATAGCTGAAAGCAACCGTTCTCTTTTATTTTCTCATGGCATCTGTGCAGCTCGGAGCTTAATTATTCTCAGCAATGGTCACTTTGAGCTTCTCGTCACGAACTTCACGAATGAATCTCGCCATCTCTATCACTCTACTGCCATCGCTTTCGGCGAACTGTTAAAGGAAGTTTCTGAATGTTTTGCGTTTGACGTTATTGATACTCCCAGTGTTCTAGACCGCACCGATGTTAGCAGTGACCTTTCTTTCTGTCAATAACGCGCCCTGCTTGCCTTACTGCTGGAGTACGCCCCGTGCTTTGCCTCATCATCGAAAGTCCGGCAAACTTCTATCGCCAAGCATCGCATCATAACGTCTGACGATGCCCGACCTATTCGACAGCAGCCGTACCGTATTTCGGCCAAAGAACGTGAGGCGATTCGGACACAAGTCCAGGAAATGCTTAATGATGATGTTATTCAGCCGTCTAAAAGTCCGTGGTCGTCGCCCGTCGTGTTGGTTAAGAAAAAGGATGGCACGCTGCGTTTTTGCGTTGATTACAAGAAACTGAATGACATCACAAAAAAAGATGTATATCCGTTGCCCCGTATCGACGATTCACTCGATCGACTTCGCAACGCCAAGTTCTTTTCCTAAATTGATTTAAAAAGTGGTTATTGGCAGATAGAAGTGGATGAACGCGATCGGGAAAAGACTGCCTTTGTGACACCCGATGGCTTATATGAATATAAAGTATTGCCTTTCGGTCTGTGTTCAGCGCCAGCGACGTTCCAGAGAATGATGGACACCGTACTTGCTGGTCTTAAATGGCAAACCTGTTTGGTTTATTTGGACGACGTCATCGTGTTTTCAGAAACGTTTGACCAACATCTTAAGCGGCTGCGAACGGTATTGGACGCTCTTCGCTCGGCCGATTTGACACTCAAACCGGAAAAATGTCACTTTGGATATCAGCAGCTAACATTTCTCGGTCATGTGGTTAGCGCTGACGGTGTCCGGCCTGACCCTGATAAAACAGCCGCTGTAGCCAATTTTCCCATCCCTACCACGAAGAAAGCAGTCCGACGTTTCTTGGGCCTGTGCGCGTACTATCGCCGTTTCATTGCCGATTTTGCCAAGATTGCAGAACCTTTGACGCGCCTGACACGTGATGACGTCCCGTATGTCTGGTCTTCCGAGCAGCAGGAGGCATTCACTGAGCTGCGCCAACGGCTGCACAACTCTCCCGTTCTTGCACACTTCGATGAGGACGCTGCCACGGAAATCCACACCGACGCCAGCAATGTCGGTCTGGGTGCTGTTCTGGTCCAGCACCAGCAAGGCGAGGAAAAAGTGATCGCTTATGCCAGCCGCACCCTTTCTCGGGCAGAATCAAACTATTCAATTTCTGAAAAGGAGTGTCTCGCCGTCGTTTGGGCCACAATGAAATTCCGACCTTACCTCTACGGCCGTAAATTTAAAGTTGTGACAGACCATCGTGCTTTGTGTTGGCTAGCTAGTCTTCGAGACCCATCAGGTCGTCTTGCACGGTGGAGCCTTCGTATGCAGGAGTTTGATTACTCTATCGTTTATAAATCCGGACGTAAACATGAAGATGCTGACACACTGTCTCGATCACCCGTGGAGTTGGCCCATGACAGTACGGATGAAGACGCCCATTTTCTTGGCATTATCAGTTCCTCTGATTTAAAGGCCCGGCAACGGGCTGACCCAGACCTCAAAACTGTGATCGATCATCTGGAGGGATTCGATTCTAGAGTATCTCGACTGTTTGCTAAGAACTTGTCATCCTTCTGTACGCGCGACGGAATCCTCTACAAGAAAAGAGCCGGCAACAGTGACCGAGCCTATCTTCTAGTTATCCCTGCAGATCTCCGCGATGAAATCCTTCATGCTTGCCATGATGAACCCACCGCTGGACACTTGGGCTTTGCACGCACTCTTAGCAGAGTGCGCCAGGCCTACTACTGGCCCAAACTTACCGCCACCGTTCATCGATATGTTAGAGGTTGCCGCGAGTGCCAGCGACGCAAGACAACGCCATTGAAGCCAGCGGGTTTCCTGCAGCCTATTCCCCCACCGCTAGTACCATTCGACCAAATTGCTATGGACTTTCGTGGCCCTTTTCCTCTATCGTCAGCTGACAATAAGTGGATTATCGTGGCTACAGATTATCTGACACGTTACGCGGAAACTATGGCGGTGCCAGTGCAACATCCTCCGAAGTGGCACAATTTTTCATGACGCAGATTGTCCTCCACCATGACGCCCCTTCATACGTCATTACTGATCGTGGCAAGGCATTTACAGCGCGTCTTCTTGAAGAAGTTTTCCAACTAAGCTAGACACATCACCGAAAGACTACTGCTTACCATCCTCAGTCTAATGGCCTTACTGAGCGACTAAACAAAACAATAGCGGACATGCTCGCCATGTATGTCGATGTCCGGCATAAAACATGGGACGAGATATTGCCTTATGTTACATTTGCATATAACACGGCCGTCCAAGAAACAACTCGATTTACTCCGTTTCGCCTAGTATACGGACGCGATGTACAGACCATGCTCGACGCTATGCTGCCACGTGCGGCTGACGACCAGCTGCTTACCACTGACGCAGAATTCACCAACTACGCTGAGGAAGCTCGCCAACTCGCCCGTAATCACATTACAAAACATCAAGCAATAGATGCACGCCGATATAACGAGCGCCATCGCTATGTCCTGTTCCAGCCTGGTGACAAAGTCTGGGTGTGGACACCTGTCCGGCGCCAAGGCCTGTCAGAAAAACTTCTCAATCGTTACTTCAGACCCTACAGAGTGTTGCGTCGCCTCTCAGAAGTTACGTACGAGGTTATTCCAGACGGAACTGTACCGAGTTCTAGTCGTCAGTACTCGTCTGACCTAGTGCATGTGCTTCACATGAAGCCGTATTTCACCTGCTGAAAGTCGTGTTTACCATCCGGATTAGTTTTTTCTGTGAGCTTGCTTTTTTTTTCCGAGGAGGAGGGGGGGCAATAATGCCACCTGACGGTTTGAGGTAGCGTTTCAAAGACGAAGAAGTTGTCGACCCTCGCGCGCTTCGGCTAGCTAGGATTGTGGACTCTTGAGCCTGTGTCTCTGTGTTACCGTTACCCACGAACCCTTGTCTTGACTGTGTGTCTCTGCCGCTGTTGCCGATTCCCATAAATCCCTGTATTCGTGACAATATCTTCCAGTACTTTCACATATGACTCACCTACACCCTGATCTCGCAATGCCTGTATGACTACTGAAATTTCCACCGAGTCAAATGCTTTTTAGTAGTCAATGAATGCTATGTATCGGGACTAGTTATATTCTGAGCACTATTTTATTATTTCATTGATTGTGTGGATGTGATCGATGGTAGAGCACCCTTTCCGAAATCCTTCTTGATCCTTTGGTTGATTGAAGTCTAAGGTTGTCCTGATCCTATTAGTCATTACTTTTGTAAATACCTTGTAAGTAACGAATAGCAAGCTGATTTCTCTGTTATGTTTCAAGTCCATATCGCCCCCTTCCTTATAAATTAAGTTGAAGTTAGCGTTCTTCCATGATTACGGTACTTTCGGTGTGATCAGGCATTGCGTATACAGGGTGGCCAGTTTTTCTAGCACAATATCCCCTCCACCCTTCAACAAATCTCTAGTTGCCTGATCCTCCTCAGCTGTTTTCCCTCGTTTCATAGCCTCTAATTCTTTCTTAAACTGGTCCTTTGTTACTTGCGGAAAAACGGATTGCTCTTCACAAGAGCCAATCTTATTTTTGTCCTGATTACTTGGCTACTTTAGAGGTCTGAATTCAACTGCTCGACTGCCTCAGTTATCTTGTATATGCTAGTTATGACGCTGTTCGCCTTGTCCCTCACGTATACGTCTGATTTTGCCTGTGCCTAATTTCCTCTTTACCGCTTTCAGGCTACGACCGTTCTTTAGAGCATGGTCATTTTCCCTCATGTTCTATTTCTTTATGTCGGCAACCTTGCGCGTATTGATTATCTTTCAAATCAAATGTTTTCCTTTTGGGCAATCAGTGATCAATCAATATAGCACTATATTCCGTGTTTTCCCCTTATATAATGAGCAAAATTCCTTCATAACCCTCAGTAAGTTGGGGATTTCCGTCTCTAGGCCACATTTTTCAGAAAACAGAAGATAGCCAAAAACGCATCTGATAAGCTTTCTAAAGAGGTCCGATTAATTGCCCTCAATTTCTCTTTATATCTGTGTGACGGATACACTGCTCAGAGCAATGGCTGCGCAAGACTCAATGGGTTAGCTAGCTTACCGAAGGCTGGATATTGACAGGCCACAGAGACGACCTAGAGAGCATGTAAAAAGGGCCAATGGGCCAGATATTTCGAACTATCACGTAATAAACTTAGAATGGCATATGAGCATCGCCTTTCTACAACCTTTCCTATAGACAGCAGACAGCCAGGTCCAAAAAAATTTGCATTGTCTTGATACGCGGAAAAACATACAAACGAATCTGTACCAAATTTGACATCTCATTTCACTACCTACTGGGTACTGGCTTCAGAATATGTTTAATAAAACTAGCTCTCACTGTGTTTATAGATGAAATGAGCCCTTTTTTGGTCCCTTAATATATTTATACATTAGACACGCATTTGATATATGCACAAAATATGCACTCTGCAATCATTGTATTTTGCCCTAATGAGTGCTACTTGGCTTTCATAATATCCGGAACCGCAATATCCTCTTCAGCCACTTATTTTCTTTAGTGAACGATGAGTAAAATTCCTGCCCAACGTCCTCTTTGCAATGAATGTGAGCAAGGATTTTGGCTGGCCGCGTGTTCTTGCTAAGTGGCAGCGATTGTCAGATTGCACCAGGAAGCCGCTGATTGCAACAGACTCCGCAGATTTATCTCACCACTATTGTAATAGAGCTTGATACGAGCCTCTCTGATACAGAACAAATATTACAGGCAAAAACTCCACCTTTTGCTCTCAGTGCGGGACTTACTCTAACCGAGGGAACTAACTGCTACTCGGACCCGTGTTTCTGACTGTGGAGCATAACAAGAGTAGCCACTTCCGTGCAAAGCATGGCGCATGTTCTTCGATAGTGTCTTCTTGTACTTACCCTGGTGTTCGCAGCTGAGGCGTCACAAGCAAATGTCATAAATATCACGCTTTACTATGAAGGGCTCTGCGGCGCTTGTGTTGGATTTATCCTTGACGAGTTGCACCCTAAATACGGCAAGCTCGAGCAGTATCTCATGTTGGACCTTCTGCCGTTCGGCAATGCCCATAGTTCTGATCCAAATGGCGCATCAAATAAGCAACACTATTCCCAATTATACACGCTGATTTTCTACCTCTCCCCCTCACCCACTCCCCCCCCCCCCTTTTTTTGTTCTGAGGTTTTTTGAACATTCTTCGCTATCTTAGGAATACTCTGTTCATATTGTTACGAAGCGGAAGCCGATGAAGACAGGAGACAGAACATGACCGATGGCGATGGTAGATGACGTTTATTGAATGTTCGCGGCGGGCCTAGCGCGAGCGCTCCTGCCTGCGCCACTGCCCGCTTCTTCTTCCTTGTAGTCCGTAACATGACCCGGGGCCACTGAGCGATCGTCCCGATCGTGGACGAGGAAGTTTAACGATGTTAATGATTTTATGATGATGGGCGTGTCTGGATGCTTGAAGAAGAAGAGGAAGAAGGAAGAATAGAACGGCTTGCCGGTACGATGTCTGATGCGTGGGTGATCCGCCTCCCTTGGAGCTGTCAACCATCCGTCACCAGAGTCCATGGGACCGATGGCTCGAGGTCACGTAAGGCAGCTTGGGCGGGGGTTGCGTGTTCGTGTCCATCGGTTCCTTCGGGTCATTCGGGTCTTTCGGGTCCTTCATCTCGGTTCTGATTGGTCTGTTCTCCTTGTCTTCAGGTCCGGGCTGGGGGCTGGGCGGTGGTAGTTGTTTAGATCTGGGCTTGAAGGGCTGGGGCGAAGCTGCTCGGCGATGTCCCTGGACCGTCAGTGATGGTTCCGGCTTGAAAATGGCCTCGATGCTCCCAGGAGAGGATGGGGATGTCGTACGCCGCACCTCCAACCAAATGTTACGAAGCGGCAAGCCGATGAAGACAGGAGACAGAACATGACCGATGGCGATGGTAGATGACGTTTAATGAATGTTCGCGGCGGGCCTAGCGCGAGCGCTCCTGCCCACGCCACTGCCCGCTTCTTCTTCCTTGTCGTCCGTAACCATATTAATAGTTTTGTTTGTAATTTGCATTACACTCTCAATTTTCTTCTTCCATTTATAATTTGAATAATTAAGAACTCTTTTGTTGGAAAATGCGGTTTATGTATATGCGTTTGGTGTTCGTTCTAAGGCTGTTTGTCTTCTGTTATTTTTATCTGTATCCATCCTTCGGTTCCTAGCAGAATGTGTTCTGCAACTTCTCTGTTTGCTTCGTCTGGCAAGCTGTCTCGACATTATCCACGACGTGGCTGGCATATTTGCTGCAGCCTATTTTCTGCTTCTGTTGTTCACCAGCACCAGCGGAGACCTTTTGATCCTGCGCTTGAGCCCGACTGTCGGAGGGGCGAGGGTCTCGCCGGAGGGTCCTGAAGACCTCCTACTACGCTCTGCTCAGGGGAGGGCTCCGTGCTCCTTTGTTGAGCATGAGTGCTTTGGGCATGCCCGCTATGCTCGCCTTTAGGTGCAACACTATGGCGTGGAGCTTTCAGCCACTTATGCCGAACGGCTATGCTGTTATGAGGCACTGTGTTCACTTGCCTGAGGAATACATGAATACGTTGTGGAGGTCTGAATCACTTCCGCGTGACGGATTTGCCTTATTGCGGCAGAGTCATACCGACACCACGCACCTTTCTTCACCAAGGCTTGAGACCAAGAGATCGACAAAGGCTCTTATTGGGCATGCCCTTTACAGCGCATCTGCTGTCTTCCTCTTTCTTATGCAGCACTGGACTATTTTCTGATATCAGCTGTATTGCATAACATTTTTCTTCTGTCTTTTTCTTTTCTGTTTTCTTTTCCTTTTAAATCTGTCATTTGGTATTTACTAATGTAATTACTATTACTTTTCTTTTCTCTGTCCACCTCTTTGTGGCCAACTTTTATGTATACATTTATCCGCATTTTCCATTTTCTTGTTCCCTAATTATTTTCCATAGACCGGTATATTATATTTTCAGATTTCAGAATTCAGTTTCTTTCTTTTTTTGTGTGTACGTAATGTACAGCTTTCTACCAACCGATTCGGACAGAATTTTATTCTATAATTTCATAGTAATGGACGTCTTTTCAAGCTGTCAAGGATTTTATGCGTGTTGTTTTCTGTTTCTTTGTGCCTCCATTAGTTTCGTATTCGCGACGTTTTTCAATACTATTTTTTCTCATTTCATTGCAGACTTTGGTGACCGCTCTATATACATATATTAATTTTTTCTAGGCTGAAGTGTGTTTCGCATATTCACTTTAATGTTATATTTTTTGCGAATTGGCTAATCCTTAATGCACAATTTTTATATTTCTGGTCTCTCTTCTTTTGCAGTGTCTGGCTACCCACGGACATTTTCTTCTCTGCTTCCTTCTTTCCTGGACTTCTTTATCTTTTTGTGCTTTTCTTTCGCTTTTTCTTTCTCCTTTTTCCATATCATATATCTATCTATTGTAACAAGGCAGTTGTGATCTTTGTTTCCTTTTGTATCTTTAATGTACATTTTTCACATTTTTATGTCCATGTTTTTTTTTTCATCTAAATTATTTTTTTATTTTGGGCGTTTAGCTCCTTGTCTTTTATCTTAAATTGGATTAAGCCTGGCAAAGCTTTGCTGGTCCGGGCTCCGTATCTCTTTCTTTTACATTTTTTTCGTCATATTCTGAGAGGAATAATAAATAGTAAAAAAAAAGGTAAAGGCAATGCCGACATGAAAGTCGTCAACGGCACGGTAGTCTTCAACTGCCAGCATGGACCAGACGAGTGCTACGTCAACGAGGTGCAGACATGCGCAGTGAAGTACGTGCACCCCACGAGGAAGCTCCTGGATTTCATCGCCTGCATGTTGAGCCACGACGATCCGACCAAAGCAAGCGAGGCCTGCTCGCAGAAAGTGGGCACTGACTGGGGTGTCTTGAACCATTGCAGCACTGGACCCGAAGGCACACAGCTTCTCTACGAAATGGGCAAGAGAACACGTGAACATCAGCCACATATTGAGTACGTACCTTGGATCGAAGTCAACGGAGTGCACAATCGCACAATTCAAGAACAGGCTCAGGGTAACCTCTTCGGCTTTGCATGCGAACTACTGGAACCCTACCAACCAAGGATTTGCAAGAAACCGAGTCCATATTGCTTTTCTGGACAGTGAGTGCTATGATAACGTGTATATAAAAGATAATCGTACAACCACTGTTATTACAAAATGGTTTGTTTCCACTAACTCGTCTAAGCAGTTTCGGTATTAAAATAGTCGTTGCGCTTTAATATATATACTAAGACACAATATTTGTGCGCCATTACAATTTTTGTTATATGACAAACAAGCTTCAGCCTGCATGAAACACTTGAAAAATCCCTATATTTCCTGTATAGCGGCTGACATTTGGCATCTTTGAACTACTGTCTTGTACAGGTAAGCAAATAAAATCCTGTTGCCAATACTGATGCTTCTATATTTCTTCGGCAACCCGGCCATTCTTCTATGGCATATCTAAAGCAATGAATCACATCACAGAGAAGTGAAGTTCATGTGCCCTTGTGGTTTACAATATTGCAATCCAGAAACTGGAGAATTGAATGACATCGCTTGGTATAAGCACGAGAAATGCACGATATGGAGTACTCGCAAAACGTGGCGACATGCAACATAATGATTTCATTCTGTATAGGTATTTCTCAACTAATAGTCTCTCCGCCTTTCTTCTTAGTTTATTCTTTTCAGATGGCACACTGGTCAAAACCAGAATCCCCACAAAAAATACACAGAACTCAGCAGTTCTATTACAGCTGTTACTTTCCTGCTACGTTTTCAATGGTGTGAAGTTTGATATGTTGTCAGCGATTTCAGTGTGGCTATTACCCCGAATATGAAGTATCGAAAACATGTGCACTTTCCTATATGATAAGGCTTACTGCATAAGCCTTCAGTTCGAGTTTATGAAGGCCTTCATAAATGAGAAAGAAGCTGACAACCCTATATATCAGCAAGAAAAGGTGCCAAAACTGAGGGCTATTATTCTTTAAGTTGAAGCCACTGTTAATCGCTCATATATAACTTTCACGGTATCAGCATTGTTTTTCAAAACAGACGTTGGAGGCTAGGAGGCCCCCTTGATATTGCTTGTAAAGTACCGTGATCAGAAACATCGACTTGTATGAACCTTAATAGGGTATGGACAAATTTGAAGTGTGTGCGCACATAAGAAATTTTTACTTGAAAATTAGGTTCCTCTCTATGATCTGGCGACAAAACTGGCATTAGATAATTGCGCGCTGTTCGATACACTGAACGCAAAGGTAAAGCCGATAGATTATTTTTTACTCCTTTTTATTACGTTATGACAAATAATTTAGATTCTTCTCACAAGGGGGTAAGTGTAAAAAAAACAATAAAAAGCAATCACCCATTTGTATGTAGAGGTCATGATGTCTCATTAAACAATTTTCTCATTATTGTAGACAGTCTGCGGTACACCGCCCTCAGTCGAGTTTATCAGTAGTCAGATGAGTGTGTTTGCTGGCCCAACTCAGCATTTCTGGCAGTGTGCTTGCGGAGGTTGGGCCCGGAGCTGATGTGCAATTATTCCATATACCGTGGAGATATTTAGGTAACGATTGTGGGCATATATTACCGCTACCTTTGAAGACATGACGCGATAGCTCTAATAGCTGCCGTCGGCGGCTCCCTGTGCGGTTCCTCGTTCCCGTATATGTATTATCTGCACAAGTAATTACAAGTACCTCAACTTTTCCTTCTTCTATCTCGCAAATTCCTATTAGCGCGGAGTCCTAACCTGCAGTCCACTAATCGACCTAGACGTAAATGCCCGCTTTACCCCAGCCTTACAAATTGGCCTGCGTGACCTAGGATTAAACGTGCTCGACTCGGCGTTCAGCAGCCCTAAAAAGTTGATTTCTATCCCACTCTTCCACCCAAATGAGCTACCACAGTTGGCAGCTGCTCCCAATTTTGCGACAGATTGTTATATCATTACAACTTGCCACGGTGCGAACGCAAGGCGCACGTTTACTTTGCGAGGCCAGTGCGCGTTAAAGAACCCTAAGTGGCCGAAATTTCTGAAGTCCTCCCCTATCTCTCATAGCTTGATTCGCTCTGAGACGTTACCCGCCAACAACCAAAATGACCGTTAGATCTTTACGTTACCCGCCCATTGCCAAATCAGCACCCGGCCATGTCACCTGCCAACTACCACACTCCAGAGCCGTGCCTGTGGTTTTTATCGCAACACAGACACCGTGTTTTATGCAAATCGGGGCCTTTAATGCAGTCGCGATAAATATTTATTGCATTTGGTGAACAAATTGTTGGTTAAAATATTTATTTAATGAGTGAATATTTCGTGGCAAGAGAGAATGCAAGTCGCCTCTTTGAGAAGTAGAACGCTGTAGGTTAAAGCTTATTTAAGTTTTGACATCCCCCTGGCAGCAATCTTCTGGTGAAACTGTGTTGCTAAACGTTGCCTTCACTCCATCGCCTCATAGTGGAAATGAAGAGACATATTATATATCCTGTAAACAACACGTGTAGCAAGAAGGGTCGAAAAGGAAATCCTGAAGCAAAGGAAGGGCAAATCACACTCTAACTTGTAGTCCCAATAATTGATTAGACAGCGTATCAGGTCCGATGTCGCTCGATGGTGGTCAAAGTACATGACCGTAGAAATTATCACCAAACAAAATACTTGAGGTCGGAGCTTCGGACTATCGATGCGCTCTCCTTCAGATAACATTTGTTCAAGGTGGCCGCCGGCAGATAACGAGCCTCTTGTCCCTCAAGGCCGCTAAGCACCCTCTGAGCCCAAGGCAATGCAACGATTGTGAGATCATACGGTCTGATCCGTTCGAGCTCGCGACGCCGGTGTTGGCGCACAGCAGTCGACAGGAGCTATGAAAGTCGTTGATGTTTTTCGAGGACGGTATGTCGCTCTAAGCTTGTTCGCCATAGTGACGCACCTGTGGTTACCAGTAGTAGGGACATCCATCAACGTCACTCTCTATTACGAAGGGCTTTGTCCTGACTCCCATGAATTTATTCTCAATCAGCTATGGCCAACATACGCGAATCTCGAAGAGTACCTACAGCTGGATCTTCTACCATTTGGCAATGCAGATATGAAGGTATCCAACGGCACCGTCACCTTTCAATGTCAGCACGGCCCTGATGAGTGCTACGTCAATGAGGTACAGACATGCGCTGTCAAGTATGTGCATTCTACGAGGAAGCTCCTGGACTTCATCGCATGTATGCTTCGGCAAGACGACCCCACAAAGGCAGGCGAGCCCTGTGCACAGAAGGTCAGCACAGATTGGCTTGTCCTCGAGAAGTGCAGCAAGGGTCCTGAGGGGACGCAGCTTCTCTACGAGATGGGCAAGAGGACGCGAGGACACCAGCCTCCCATCGAGTATGTGCCCTATGTTGAAATCAATGGCTTCCACAATGAAACTATGCAAAGCGAGGTGCAGAGCGACTTGTTTCACTTTGTCTGTAAGCTACTAGAGCCCGAACCACCCAGAGTGTGCAAAAGGTCCTCCGGTGGGCGCTGTTTTACAAACCTTGTTCATCATCGTGTTTTCAACCAAGCCTATATTCAGTAGGACCCATAGGGCTGAAATGACATTCGCTATTAGCGCGCTGAAGATGCTTGTTCGTTATGCCTACAATCCCACTAATGATGTATTAGCAAAATAAATTTCTATTTTCAAAGTTATTGAGTTCATGCTTTGCTAGTGGGGCTATACAAGTGACCACAATGGAGCCTATGCATTCCGAACAGTGCCTGCGCTATACGGTATCAAAGAAGGTCAAAGAAGCCCAGGTAGCGTAAATTATCGTCTAATTATAACTGCTGTCAGCACTTAGTGCACATAAGGCGCGTACAATGTGTTCATTTCAGAAACCTTAATCATGTTAAGGTAATACCTGCGACGGACCATGTGTGCGCTCCGGGTCCGTTTACAGAGATCAATTGAATCAGAAAAGTATACGAGACTCCCGCACCCGAAAAGCAATATGCAAACATTTCCCGAGACAACCTAGATGTCCTACTGTAAACAAAGTTATCTAGACTGAAAACTACATTTAAGCTACAAATTAGTGCCTTTAGTATATTTATAATTCATGCAATTGTCTGGTTCCGGTCTCTTAACCATCCATGATCACTGCTTCAGCGACGCGTCTCGGAATACAAGATGCCTATCGATTACAAACTCACAAAAAGCGTGGGAATTCTTAGCGATCATCTTAGACTTCTTACTTGCGGAACAGTACCCACAAGCGCCCTGCGATGGCCACTTCCCCTCTCTCCAAGGCTGCGTGCGTGCATCATCAAAGTCAAGGGCAGATATCAGCCACATGCTTCATCTGCAGCGTAAGTACAGGACATAAGGTAACCGCAATTCGATATAGTGATAGCAGCTTTTTCTATAAGCGCGCTTGCATGAAAGAAACACGATGAGATAGCGCAGGCAAAGAATGACCATTTTAACTTTCATGGTGAGCGGAATCGCATCAGATAATGACTTTTATATTGAGGAGTTCTCGGAATTAATATACTTATAGTATGATTACGGAAAATTGTGCATTGAAACGTGTTAATTTTTTGGATGACATTCCACAAAACGTGATAACCTGGAGTCTTCTCCTACGACGGCTGTACAAAGCCCAGGAGCACTTGGATAATAAAGACATCTACATGCCATACCGCTGCAACCGAAGCCTTCATGAGGCCAAATAGCATTTATTGTACTACAGCCCGCTATGCTGCATTTTAATACAGTAGAACGTCGAGCTAGTCGGTGAGACATGATGAAACACGCAGCAGAATAGGTGTCAAGACATAGAGAGGCGCGCGCGCACACACACACACACACACACACACACACACACACACACACACACACACACACACACACACACACACACACACACACACACACACACACACACACACACACACACACACACACACACACACACACACACACACACACACACACACACACACACACACACACACACACACACACACACACACACACACACACACACACACACACACACACACACACACACACACACACACACACACACACACACACACACACACACACACACACACACACACACACACACACACACACACACACACACACACACACACACACACACACACACATATATATATATATATATATATATATCAGCAGCATCGTCCTTGTTTATGTGTGTGTCTGTGCGCCTCTTCCATGCGTTGTCAGCTATTTTGCTTCGTTTTCACGTGCTGCATTTTACGCATGAAGCAACACAGTTAAGTTGTTAAACGTGCTAGCACCAGTATGCGATGAGTTCTACTGCCTTTTTTTTGCAATACAGCCAGCCCAGCACACATACTAATGTCCACTCTTCTCTTTTGCCGGGTGCCGATATATTTCTCGCCTTTAAGCATGCAAGTCACAACGCATTGCGCAGTTAAGGAACGGCTAGAAAAACCGTGAAAAAAACTACAGGCTTTAATGTGCGAGTTGTTTCGTGAGGCTGACCAATGCCACAAAATTCCTGAACCACTCGGCTATCGGCACTTCTTTCTCTTTATTGTTGCGTATATCACAAAATATGAATCCAAATATATCTAGCCGTGGAAGGAATGAGTTGTCAAAGAGAACTTTTTATTTACGTTGCCTTGTGCTATGAAGCCATTCTGCTGCTTGATTATTTAGTTGATTCCCAAATTTACTGCCAATGCTTCTTTCATATTCTCTCTAATAGGTCATGTGCCAACATCTCCGCGGCGCACGGCCATTCTGCTATTGTGCACTATGCAGGCCAAAAGAGTTTGGGAAAATGTAGAGCACACCATCCTTGTTTTTGATCCATTGGTGTCCTATGCAGTCGAGGTCAAGAAGAAAATGCTTCTTTCAAGTCTTTTAGGAGATGTCCAAGGAAAAATAACCTGCTTAGACGTTTAAGGAAGCGTGTTCGATTGTATGAAGAGATGTGTTTGCCGCCATAGATTGCAGTCAGCAAATAACTCCTAAATAAGTCATTTTTTTTTTCAAATTTTACTGAAGGTACAAAATCATCTTTAAGAATCATGTGCCAAGTACAGAAATTAGTAATATATATTGAGCAACGTTCTAATTAAATAATGAGCCCTATGCTAAACAGTCTTCAATATGTTTGTGCCTGGAAAGTAGTTACGGCTATATGTTAAGGTACGTTATATGGAACCTTGTCAACTAGGCTTACTTGCAGGTGTTCAGCCTGCAAGCGGTTTCTTCAAATTGAAAACGTGCCGGGCGCCTCTACTACGCGGGCAATAAAACCTTCTTGTAACCGACAGTTCGCACATAATTCCTGCTACGTTCTGCGTCTGATGGTTCAGTTCTCTTCTGCAGAGAGCAAGTCAATTGCAATGGTCCTATCAGGCTACGATGTTTTTTTCATGATCAATAACACTTGAGTATAATGCATGTTAGCAAACCCAGTGTTGCAGCTCATTAGCCCTATAAGAGCGCCTAAATGACGTCATATCACATGTATCAGCAAAATAGAAAAAAGCTTTAAAAAAATGCAGTGTCCTTTCCCACTGAAATTAACTTGGAGCTGTTGTCTGTTGTATCGCATAGTCTGCTGTGGTTATATTCTTCAAAGTCAGTTGGTTAGTAATGATTTATTCTTTAATTAGTGGCTTGAGAATGAAAGTATTCATTAAGAATAATTTGTTGATCGTTTGATAAAAGGCCAGTTTTCAAGAAAGCGCTTTGCCGAAATATTATTAGTGCTACGAGCGCGCTACACTGATTCTCAGATGGGTTTACTCGGTTTGAGCCCTCTGTAGAACAGTCGAATAAATCCGGGATCCCTGAGAACAGCATTCGTCCTTTTTGGAAATCTAACGGCGAATTTTATATGTGGAAAACTATTTCGCTAGGGAAGCGCGCTACATCCTTCGAGCAGATTTCAAACGAGCCTTTCAAATGCGCGAGGAACAGCAGCTCGACCCATTTCGGCTTCTTCAGCTTGTCGTTTTGTGAACGCGCTACTTTATCCTCAATTCATTTACCCTGAATACCAGACACCGCAGGATTGCGCAGAACCGCGCAGACCACGAAAACCTTTTGAGCTGCGGCGGTGATTGGCTCCTCGAAAGCAGGCGGGGTGAAAACAAATTAAAGAATATTTTAACCCAGTCTTCATTTCGAGCCCCGAAATAAGAGAAAAGGGAAAGAAATGTGTGTGACTTGGGAGGGGGGGGGGGGAGAATTCAGCCAAATTTGCATCTGTGGGACTGTTCATGGTTTCTTTGTTTCTGGCGAGAAGCAACGCTTTTATATTCCTAATTTCAAAACATTGCTAGTTGTCCAACATTAGCTGAACATAGCTACAAAGCGTAATTAGTAAGGCTCAATTATACTTGACATGAGCTATACAAAGACGTGTTTTGTGTGTTACTCTGCTTGACTCGAAGGTAAGGCATTTAGGCTGAGCTGAAGATCAAATTGGCGCAGCCTGTTTGACCATTTGCACTGGACGTTTGTGTGCTTTCACTGAGTAGAGTTACCAAGGTGATATTCAGGCAGCTTCATTTAATGGCCTTCAAAAGAAAGCGTCCCGAGTCCCTCTGCTGGCTCGAGTCTCTTTCACACTGCAGTCGCAAATCCCCAGAGAGGAGATCGCTTAAGAGAAAACTGGATTTTGATCTCCAAGGCGCGTCTGGGAACGACGAGAAGCACTGGTATCACAAGGGAGCAAAACAATCTAAGCAATCAATATCAAGCGGTAGCCAGGTCCAAAAATTTCAGTCAGCTGGTTTTCTAAATGGTCTGCTATTTTTGCAAGTAGTGTTCGCTTCTGAAGCCATTAATTAAAACGTGAGGTAATTTATTTTTATAAACTTTGGAGCACGAGCAAATACCGGAGACTAGTCATTATTAATATAAACAGCGCGAACACGAAGACAAGGGACAAGGAAGAAGAAAGCTACAGTAAAAGCGCTGACTCACAACTAAGCGTAAGCCCAAGCCCTTTACTCCAACGCCCAGAAGAACAAGAAAACGAAACAGTCACGCGAAATAACCCCTGGGTTCACCTGCTGCATAAAAAATTACTTTAAAAAATCACTTAAAAAAGGCACCTCTTTGCTTGAAAGAGGTGAAACCCAGGGATTGTTTCACGTGACTGTTTCGTTTTCTTCATGTTTGTTTTTCTGGGCCTTGGAGTAAAGGGCTTAGGCTTAGTTGTGAGACAGCGCTTGTACTGTGGCTTTCCTGTTGCTTCTCCCTTGTCGTCGTGTTCGCGCTGTTTATATTAATAATGAATAAGTACCAACTCGCCGAACAAAGTATCTTGGTAAAACTAGGCCAGACGAGTCTCAGTAGCCCACATTGATTATTTGATTTCCCTTGGCGGGGACACAATATTTTAATATGTTGGCTACAGTAAGCTGGTGCACACAGTATACATGTTGCTATTCTCCTTAAACATCTGAATACATGTACACGATACATGCGCAGCCATTCTGCACGCGAATAAATCTGAAAAGCCGTAGACTTGAGTAGTTGTGCACGTTACTCAACCACACCCTCCGGAAAGGTAATATAAGCTAGGTGAATGAGAGAAAAACAGGAATGACGAGAACCATTGTTTGCGTTTCTATCAGGAATGCAGATGGTGAAAACGCAAACTCAAAAAACGTTTTTCTTTTAGAAGACTTATAATATGGGCTCGAAAAATTGGCCACGCCTGCTCGAAATTGGGTTTTTAATCCTTACCTCGATTATCAACAACCGGGAATAGAGAGCGCTTAAATGTCTGCAGACCTTCGAATGAGGGGGCGATACGTTGTCTGTGACTATCCAGATGAAATGTGCCATCGTTCCACTGCAAATTTATCTCCTCTTCAAGAAATACCCCGATGTGTGTTGCAGGCGAAAGAACCAAAAACACAATGGGTTGTGTTTTTAGTGCCTCAGCACCGCGCAGCAAGGCTGAACACATTCAATAAACTCGTGGATTCCATGACCTTGATCATCCAGGAAAAAAATGTCGGCAAGGCGCTTCGAACCCTCACGCTTCGCAAAACAGGTCAGCATCACTCTCCACTGCACGAGAGCGCTATGCTATGAGCGCTACACGATATTTGTTACACGCGGATTTGTGCAGTAAGGGCAATACAGACCCTTTGGGAGCCCCAATGGTTGCTGAGCAGCCCCATCTTACAGAAAAGACAACTACGAGACCAGCAACGATAAACACCAGGTCGATAGCGGAAGCCATTTTAGGTGAAAGCCACTTTCCTCGGCAATGTCTTCATGCTCAAGTATCATTCGCCTGAAATGAATTTTGGGTGGAACAAAAGGTTGAACGTTGCAGTCCAGCATGCGCATCGTTCCTCAGGCTGGAGTCAAATAAATAAAATTATACGGCTTCTAGTCAGCTTCAGTAACTGCAAGGTATTGCCCCATTCACAACAAAATCTTTCTTTTGAAGTAATTACAGAACGCGTCGATAGAGAATTGCGTATTTAACAGGCGGAAGTTAACAGAAGATGCAAAATGTTGTTCTCAAGGAGCCATGTATTCGCAGGTAAAGCGCCTTATTAAACATTACTGCCAACCAACTCGCACGCAGAGGTATACCAATGTGTATATGTTCCGTATGTGCAGAATGTAAAGATTTCCCCGCATAGGTAGTCACTGTATCGCAGTAACGCGACGTCCAAACATCACTGATCACACATATACCGGGCCACCTTTTTGGTATTTACAGGTTTCTATTTCAAAAAATAATGAGAGATGCCTCGGCGCTGCCCCTGCATGCGTGTTGTAACGCAGGGAGGACTTATGTATTTTAAAGAAATTGACTATTGGAAGATTAATAATATAATTTACTGTTTCAGCTTTTATTAAGGGCGATATTATTTTATGAAACTGAAGTCAGTCCACGTCCAAACAAACTCACTTTTTAAATTGGTCTTATTCGACAATTTGACTCGGAATATTGAACGTTGAAAATACCTACCTGAATGAGTTGGCCTTCACGCATTGCCCTTCATAAAATGGCGTCACCACGCGCTCCATTGCAGCAGAAATAATGATAACATCTTCATCAGCAAATAAGAAAAGAAGATGTGTGTTTGATGCATACAAATCGGAAGCGAGCGACCTTTGGTGTTGACGACCATCAGTTTCGTACTGCGATCACTTCCTTAGGATAAACAACTAAAACGCTCATTGCGCAATTGTAGTTAGTCAGTTGTCTAAAACTTTACCTCTGTAATGTACTTATGCATGCGTTTTTGTTTTCGAATCATTTGCTCTGAGAGTACCGAGGTATCTTTCATTGGTTTTTAATTACAAATCTCTGAACACCAGAAAGAATCACTAGGTTTATAGCGCGTGCCACAAGTCGATGACTTTGAGGAATGATACCTTGGCTCCAGTTAAATATCATCCGTCTAAGAGGAGTGTGCACCCCCTATGAAGGATAAAAATGAAAGGAATATATTTCGTTACAATTGTTCCCAATTTCTCGTAGAATCCCCTGGTTCCTAGTAGCGATGTGTCAACTAGGAGCTGTGTAAACTTTAGGCTGCAGCTCTGTACGTACGCGCTGCGGTGGTGTAGAGGTCAAGGCGCTTGAGTACTGTGCCCAAGTATGCAGGATCGAGTCCCGGCCGCGGCTGCCGCTTTTCGATGTCGGCGAAAAACAAGGCTCTCGCGTGCTGTGCATTCTCAGTGCATATTAAAGAACCCCAGGTGTACTAAATTTCCAAAGCCCCCTACGGCGGCGTCTCTCACGGTATGAGTCGCTTTGGAACGTTAAACCCCATGAACCAAACCAAGCCTCCTGCACGTGATGCCCCTTTTAATTTTTTGAGCGTACCGATTGGAGTGCGTACAAAAACAAAGCAGTGCCAATCATCTGTTAAATTTATTGGTCGCATAAGAGCCCTATTTCACCCTATCTTTTACGTAAAACGATATAGCTCATTTGGTCTAAGAACCGTTACCGACCGTACTCGTTTCGGCTCTGATGTTGTCGGGAGTTGTCGAATTAGGCGTTCGGCACATGGCAGAAAAAAAAGGCCCATACTTGATCGACAAGGACTGAGTAATAGATGGGTAGTGTGAAGGATGGTTAAATGGAAGGTGAAACGATTTTCAAATTGGATGAAATACAGCGATTTGAAATGAGGGGTTTTGTTAATAATGTGGGTCAACTAGTTCTGAATTCTTTCGGTAAGGAAAGGTTGTAGTTTAGGGCAACAGCACAGCAACGAATATACTTAAAATTTCCGTCCTCCAGAAACGAGCTCTCCGTGCAGTTGGAAATGTGTTAGCCTTGAAACACACAGCACTACTTTTTCGTACACACAGGATCATTAAGGCGCAAGATATATATGCGCAAAAATTACTTCGCACTTATAAACGGCCCATTAAAGGTACCTTACTGCAGATGAAGAAAGCGTGGTGTGACATGGTCCACAGAGCCACGAAGGGTCGGACACGACTGAACGACTGAACTGAACTGAACGGACTTATTTTTAGATTTAACCCAACTAACAAAACATTCCAGTAACTATTGTTTTCGTAATCCATCAACTTGGATGGTTCGGTCAACACGAACTAATTATGGTAAAATGACGACACTACATATGTTACTAATGCTACTAAATCACTATGATGCGCTTCAGGTTGATAAAGTACAACTATCGCGAAAGGGTATTGCTGAACTGTTTATATAGTGTCGTTTACTGCCCCCTACATAATGTATTGTAGTATAATATAATATGTGTGTCCTAGTAATTGGAGTCTTTGATCATGTACACATTTTTGCTTATGCATTTTGCATGTTCATTTTTCTTTGATCATGTACACCTTTTTACTTATGTATTTTGCATGTTCATTTTTCTGTATTATGTATAGGTGTATTATGCAAAATTAATGTAGTCAAATTATGTATAAACGTAAATAGTGCATCGTTCGTCAATGCTACTGGGTGAATGAAGCTCAGTCAAGCTGCAATAAAAGCAGCTTTTTCTCCTGTCGCCCTTTTTCGCTTTACATTCTATGGGAAAATAAACTCATGATTGATTGATTTAATAATTGATTGATTGAATACCGTAATATCGCCTGTTAAAAAATTAGGAGGGCGCTTGAGCCTCACCGTAAGAGTGTACGCGAAGGTTTTTAACTCCACCTTTTCATTGCGCAAATGATTCTTGATTTTTCTTGTTTAAATCGTTATAGTTTTAAAAATATTATTATTGTAACGCCAGTACACATCCCAAACAAACGTTAGTAAGTAATACGCACCAGATCGTGCTGCCTGGACTATTCTCCAACCTGCTGGTGGGGTGCAGTGGTCAGGGCGCTCGAATACTGTGTCCACGGATGGGGGTTCGAATCTCGGGCACGGCGGCCGCATTTTGATGGAGGCGAAAAAAAAAGACGCCCGTGTACTGCGCGATGTTTCTGAAGCTCCTCCCCCCACCCCCCACTCTCTTAAAGCGTCTCTTATAGCCTGAGTTGCTTTTGGAAGTTAGACACAATAAACTAAACCAAGCCTTCTCGCTTGGTACCAACGACATTTCGTGATCAAAGCAAGAAAAAAGCACTTGATGCCTTATTCGTTGCGGGTCCGTTTGGCATGCAGAGTACCTGGGTTCGAAATCGAATGGCGACAGGTGTATTGTATTCAGCATATTTCATAGCTTTACTTTGTATGCGGGGTGTTTTAAATTATCGCACGACGGCAGGTGCTTTTGATATCATATAACCCTGTTGAGTAATAAGGATTTTTGTGCACGCTGCTACTACGACGCTGACGACGTTCCGATAAAACATATATACGCTTCACGTATACACTTTCGGGACCACCGGATGGGGTAATTAAAACTAGGAAACAAGCTGATGTGATGTCAATTGCGTAGGAGGAGAGATACCGTTAAAACTCGAAATTATTATGCACAGGAAGATGGGATTAGATCAACCCTTAAGGGGCTGGTCCTGACAAGCACTACTTGGAGTCCCTAGTACGGGACCCCAGTGGCGTCGGCCGCAGCCCGGGCGCGCTCCGCCAAGGCCTTTTGGGCCTGATGGTCAGAGCAGCCAAGGAGGGTCACCTCACTGTGCTCCCGGGTGTGGGTGGGGTAGACGAGATAGAAGAGTTGCTTGGGCAGGCCCACACCATGTGGTAGATGTCTGCCACTTCTCAACACAGTGCGGCCGCTGCCCAAGATAGAGGGTCAAGTGTTTTAGAGCTGCAGGGCACAGCAAATTATTATTATTGTCACAGAAGCAGTGGAACTGGTTAAGCAGATTTACTCACAACTAAGCAAAAGCACAGGCACGATAAGACACGGAACCGGCTGGTGGGCGAGCACCGAGAGCGAAGAAGACGAGCGCGTGCCAGTCTCCCGAGCTCGCCACATGGCTGCGCCAGTAAGATAACATTGCGGCATTGCCTCTCCCCGTGGAAAAGGCATCGCCCCGATGCCGAGTGGCGAGGTCGAGGATACCCGTAGTCGACGAGGATGCCGCGTTCACATCAAGCACTTAAAGGAAGCAACAAAATAACACACGTTGCTTGACCTAGCGGGATTAGAAGGGCTTCATTCTGGCGGCATGTAGGACTTCCGATTGTGCTTGCCGTCGGGATGAGCAAACAGTTGTTTGCGGGGTCACTTCGTAGGTGACGTCGCTGGGTTTGCGTTGTATTTTGTGCGGGCTGAATTAGCGGCGCAGAAGCTTCTCGGAGCGACCCCGCTGACGAACAGGTGTCTACATCCAAACCTGATTGCCAGGTTTGTAAATTACCTCCCTGTGGCGAAGGTTATAAAGTCGAGCATCTTTAATTTGCTCTGTCTGGACTCTCAGTCTAGCAAGCTGGCGAGGGGCCTCGGCATGCTGCACGAATTGGTCGGCACCGGTAATCGATGGGTGGGCAACATCTGGCAGTAGCATTGCGTCCAGCATGGTGACAGCTAGCGTCGCGACCGTACACCAAACGAAATGGTGTGAAGCGGGTCGTTTCCTGGACTGCGGTGTTATACGCAAATGTTGCATACGGTAGTATCTGGTCCCAGTTTTTATGGTCTTCGTCGACGTACATAGAAAGCATATCAGCGATGGTCTTATTGAGTCGCTCAGTAAGGGCATTCGTCTGAGGGTGGTAAGCTGTTGTTCTGCGATGACAAGTGCCACTGAGCTGCCTCACTTCCTGGGTTAGAGCTGAAGTAAATGCCGTGCCTCTGTCAGTTAAAACGATCGCAGGGGCACCGTGACGGAGGACTAGATTAATGATGAAAAAGTTCGCAATATCAGTAGACGTGCCGCTGGGAACAGCTTTCGTCTCACAATGCGGGTTAGATAATCTGTGGCGACTATAACGTACCGGTTGCCCAATGATGATATAGGAAATAGCCTGAGCAAGTCCATACCGACTTGGTGAAAAGGTACTCGCGGAGGAACAAAAGGCTGCAGCAGGCCAGCCGGCTTGACAGGTGGTATCTTCCGACGTTGGCAATCACGGCACGTCCTAATATAGCGCTGAACCATAGCGGCAAGCTTGGGCCAGTAGTACTTTTGTCGTACACGTGCCAAAGTTCGAGAGAAACCGAGATGTCCGGCAGAAAGTTCGTCGTGGCATGCCTGAAAAACGTCGGTACGGAGCGGCGTTGGGACAATCAGCAGATACTGAATGTCTGTGAAAGTGTAGTTTTTTTTTCTAGAGGACGCCGTCACGCAAGCAGAACGACGACAGGCCATTCGTGAAAAGGCGAGGCGGCGATGAGGCGGTTCCTTCGAAGTAATCGATGAGGGGCCGCAGTTCGGTGTCGACTCGCTGCTGTTGAGAGAGATCTGCCGTCGAGAGAGCTCCGAGAAAAACGGAGTCGTCTGTTTCAATTGAAGAACATGGGATAGCGTCTCGAGATAGACAGTCACCGTCATTGTGTTTCTTGCCGGACTTGTACACTATAGGGACGTCGAACTCCTGAGTGCTCCTTCCTTTTTAACGACCAGCACAACTGGTGAGACCCATGGGCTTGTGGACAGCTGGATCACATCATCGCGGAGCATTGCATCAACCTCCGCCCGAATAGCCTCTCGTTCGCCGATACTCGGTAGGGGTGTTGGTGGATAGGGCGATGGGTGGGATCAACTATAATTCGATGTTTGGTTACTGGTTACTGACGTCTGTTTCACTTTGGAAGTGACGGCAAAGTAGTTACGGTAAGTGCCCAGAATTGCTTGAAGGCAGTGCTTCTGGGTAAGAGACATAGCGGAATTCACGTCAGTTTGAACAGTATGTCCAGTGCTCTCGGGAGGGTTCTCGTTGGCCAGGGAAAGGGCGCAATGGGCGGATGGTGCGCTGACTTTGTCAAAATAAGCGATAGCTGTACCTTGCGGTAAATGGCGGTATTCGGCACTAAACGTCGTTAAAAGCAGTTCAGTTCGTTTATTTCTCAAGGCAAAGATCCCCCGAGCGACGCCTACTCGTCAGCTCAACCATTAATTCACGTTTGATTCCGCGAGGCCTTGAAAGGCGGGGGGTTGTCGCACTGCACTGTAACAAACTGGTGCTTGGAGGTAGATTGACATGGTCGTCGCACACTCGGAAAACTGGCCTGCATGTGTAGTCGTCGCTGTGCTTCGTGTACTCGTCGGAAATTGCGCGGTGAGTGGAAAACGTCACCATGAAGTCACGAAGGTCGATGATTGCGTCGTTTTCTCTAAGAAAATCAAGGCCGAGAATCAGGTCCTTGGAGCACTCTGCTAGCACAACAGAGCAACACGAGAAAGTTACGTGGTGAATCTCGACGCGAGCGGCCCACACTCCGAGCGGCGTTACCACATGCCCTCCGGCTATCCTTATCGGAGCTCCGTGCCAAGGAGTCAGGACTTTTCGCAGAATAGTAGCAAGGCCATGACTCATAACGCAAAAATCAGCGCCGGTATCTACAAGGGCAGTCGTGTTGTGGTTATCAACAATGATCGGTATCTCGGCGGAAGGTAGCTCACCGTCGACAAAGTCTGGCGTGTCAGGGATCGTCGGGCTGATGGGTCGTTCGTTGCGTCGAATTGCAGCGTCGAAGGTAAGCTTCCGCGATCGTCAAAAATTGGTCGGACTGTTGGTCCGAGTGAAGAGTCGGAGGTTGGTCTGTGTGATCGAATCGGTGAGCGGAGGATGTTGGTCGTAGTGTTCATCGATGGCGGCCCTACCCCCGAGGGTCGCCGTCTTCAGTTTTCCTGGAGCGGACTTGGGGACTGCCTGAAGGAAGAACGGCGGATGGAGGAAAACTGTTTCGGCGATGATGACCTGGATTGGTGACGCTGAGGGACGCAGCTAGGACGTTGTTGCTGAGGTATTGGTCGATATCCTGAGGTCGTTCGCCATAGCGCGGCCGTGGGGCATCAGGGGGAAATCCGCGCAAGCCCATCCGGCGGTACGGGCAGTGGCGCAGAACGTGACCAGCTTCGCCGCAGTGAAAGCACAAAGGCAGTTCGCCGTACGCCACGCGTGTGCTTTGCGAACGGGTGGTCGAGCTTCAGGCACACCAGTCGAAACTGGATATTGGGGTGGAGGACGAGCGGGATGAGCAGGGTTGCAGGGTGCCGATGGTTCAGGCGCAGGAGTACGCAACACGTCGCTGTACGCCATGATGTGTGGCGCACGCGGCTGGGGTGATGGTACTGATGGCACTGCTTGGCGGAGCTCTTCGCGCACAATATCCTAGATGCTCTCAACAAGTGGATGCTGCTCGAGAAAGGGCAGCTTTTGCAGGTCTTCGCGAACGATGCTTCGGATAAGTTTGCGAAGGGCTTCACTGTCGTTTCCGGCCATTGGCAAGCGGAAGTCTAAGGCAGCGTTGGTCGCAGAGTAATCGAAATGTACAGATCGCTAATTCAAGGCAAGCTCGATGCTTGTTGCTTCTTTCGTAAAATCAGCCACAGTACGTGGAAGGCCAACGAGCAGCTGTTCCTTGACGCCTTGCATAGGCTGGCGTACCTTTTTTACCTCCGACATGGACGGATCCGCCCGGGTGAAAAGGCGAGTAATTTCTTCTACAAACATGGAGTCGCTTTCATTAGGCCGCTGTGCTAGAGACTGTAGAGCGAGTTCGGCCATCTCTTTTTCTTGCATCGTTGCCAAATGTTCCGATCAGCTGCCGCCGGAAATCCTGCCAGGTGGCAATGGTAGCCTCATGGTTTTCGAACCACATCTTGGTGGCATCCTCCTGTGCGAAATAAACATTCTGCAATTTCCGCTCCTCGTCCCACGCATTAAACACAGCGTCCCGGTCGTAGCTGGTCAGCCAGTCCTCAACGTTTTCAGACTTGTCGCCATGGAACGGCGTGGGCATACGCGAAGCATGGCAGATCAGCGGCTGAGCACTCACGGGAAGCTGAATGGTTTAGACTGTCGCTGTAGTCATAGTGGTTAGTGGTGGGGAAACAGAAGGACCACACTCGTGAGCTAAGCATCTCAGGCGACGGCTCGCCTTGTGCACAGGTGTCGTGTCCACGGTGTGTAGATGGGCGCAGGGGACAGCCAGAGACTCTTCGTACATGGGATCTACCCAGCACCTCCACCAAAAATGTCACAGAAGCAATGGAACTAGGTTAAGCAGATTTGCCCACAACTAAGCAAAAGCACCGGCAAGATAAGGCACGGAACCGAGTGGCGGGCGAGCACCGAGAGCGAAGAAGCCGAGCGTATGCCAGTCTCCCGAGCTCGCCACATGGCGGCGCCAGTAAGATAACATTGCGGCAGTATAAAGACGGTGCAGACACAATCCAACGCCTTTCAGAGGCGTTTACATATGCGAGGGGAAAGATTATGGCTAGATTAATAGTGCAGAACGATATCTTTGAAAGATCAGGCGTGAGTGAATTGAAATTCCTGATTGTTGGGTTCGGATGGGAATGCCCGGTGAGAGAGCGCGCGTGCGACGGCGCCAGCTGCCTCATTTCCCTCAAGTCTCATGTGTGCAGTAGCCCAAGCAATATTTAGGCTGTCCCCGGCATACACGAAGTTTTGTAGAAGGCGGAAGGCTGGGTACGGTATCCAGCCTTGCTCAACGTTCGGACAGGCCCTTCGGGAATCAGAAATTATTATTTTGGAAGTGAGATGAGATGCAGCCAACGCAATGGTGACCTCATCCGCGTGTGTTATGTTCCCGGCTCGAAATGTAAGCCCGTTTCCTGCCTTACACTGATAGAAGACTGCGGTGTATACCCTCTTCCATGGCGGGGACCAGAGGCACCCACGTAAATTATGCCCAGTTTTATTCCATAGTGGCAAGCCAGGGTTTCCGCCCGCACCAAGCGCCGGTGATTATGGTCCTCTAGAGTTATGTCCGAGAGAAAAGAGCGTATATGAAGGACGCATCGCCATTGTGATATATTGTGTTTGCGCTCTTCCATGAGAATGTATGTTGCATATGTAGTCAGGCAGAGGCCGCGAACCGACGATGTGTTCGAAAGACGCGTATATTTGTTGGTCAAGTTGGCTCCCCGCTGCTCCCGAAATGTGTTCACCATGCCCATTCCCAATAGACGCTGATTGGAGGTGTTCACGGGGAGGTCTACAGCCTATTTAATAATTGTCCGGAAGATGATTTCAAGTGCATCCTTGTATTGCTTCCGCAGGTGGAGGTATGGTGTGGAATAAAGAATTCCACTGGCTAAAAAGGCATGCGCCAGCTGCAAGGCATCTTTGCTTCGTAACCCCCGCGCCTGTTAGAAACCCGGCGAACCATGTGGCCAACCTGGCCCCCAACCTATGGAGTTTGGCCAATGTCATTTCTCACCATCTGTGGTGATGTATGAAGAACCCCAGCACCAAGACTTCCACACGTTGATGGATTGGACCTGTCTCGTGAGACAATGTAATTTTTGCAGTGCACTTTCATGATGGGCCCCCAAATTCAGACTTTTGGGGGAGCATTGAAAGCTGCAGCGGCGAGAATAACGGTTTACTATGGTCACCGCGTGCTGCAGGTTGGCCTCAATGCCTCAGAGGCAGCCTTGCGTCACTCACAAGATGATGTCATCGACGTGCATACTGCACACCGGTAACAGCCCCGAGCTGGGCTGGCGGGGGCATCATGGCGAGATTGAATAACAGGGGAGAGAACACTGCGCCCTGTGGTGTACCCCTGGTTCCTAAGCGAAAAGGGAAATGCTCCATATCATGCATTGGAATGTAACATTGTCGGTTGGTTAAAAATTGCAAATGTATTGAAACGCGGTTTTGCCGCGGTTAGTTTGAGAGAGGTGAGTGAGAATATTCTCGTGTGTGCCGTTGTCGAATGCTGCCTTCAAATCAAAGGCTAGTACGCCCTTCTCATTGCGGGAGGACGGGGTCGAGGACAGCCTGATTGAGCAAGACATCCTGTGGAGGCGAAACCTGAACATAGAGTCTGCGAAGACGTGTTGGGATTCCTCTAACTCGGACAACCTGTCACGTACCGTCGCCTCCATGAGTTTGCCCACACATGTAGTTAGAGAGATGGGACGGACGTCCTCCGGGCTTATGGTCTTGCCAGCTTTAGGAATAAAGCTGACCAGTGCGGTCTTCTAGTCTATGGGGAGTGGCATATTTCCAATTCAGATGGAGGTAATGCAATCCAATAACGGTAGTTAGTTGGCTAACACGTTGTAATTTTGTCCCTAGCAGGAGAAGTGCCACCTTTCATTTTGGCCAAAGCCGCCTTGAGGTCGTGGAACAGTTGATCCCGCTCAACGTTCTCAAAGCCTGCACAAGAGTACGCCTGCCCGCGGGGGTCCTGGGCAGTGCACAAGTACTGGTCCCGAAGGTCGCACACCAACTAGTTTATGCTGCCCTGAAAGCTGTTTGTTGCTATTTGGAGTGTGTGAGTTTCTTTGTGTATTTGCGTTGGATCAATTAGGGCGCGAATGAGCCGTCAGGTGTTCTGGTTATACATGTGCCGTATGGCTGCATTACATCGGGCCACCCAGTTGGAGTAGGCAATTTGGGCCGCACACACAGCCGCTCGCTGGGTGAGCTCGGCGATGCGAGCTTTAAGTTTCAAGTTGTGCTTCTGTCGGCGCCATCGACGGGTGAGGCAATGTCAGGCCTCCCGCGGGTGAAAGAGGTTATTGTTCACCTCCGAGACTGCCTCTGAGAGCCGAATTTGAGTTTCGGAGGAGCAAATTCTAGAGACCAATTGTTGGAACCAAGATTGGTACCATTGCTCTGATGGGTGCCGTAGTGTTATAGATTTGCCTGAACGTGGTCCAATCTGGGAGTCGGGCTTGGGGTGTGGCTCGAGCGAAATGACGGGCTCTAATCGTAGTATTGAGGAGGCTGTGGTCGCTACCGACGGTCTCCTTGGTGTTGCCCCAGTCTGCATACTGAATGTTGCGAGTGAAGTTCTAGCCCGAACACTTATCCCGAGCCACGGATTTGCCTACACCAGTTGGGTGGATAGGGTCAGTATGAAGAGTGAGATCCAACGTTGACGCAATCTCCGCCAACTTGCGTCCAAGTTTCAATTCACGGCGGTAACCTCACATCCGTCTGGGGGTGTTGAAATTGCCCACAATCAGGAGGGGTTCCTGACCCCCTCCTGATCACAGATCTCCGGAGAACGCTACGGCCAAAAGCATGAACTAGTCGCCAGCCGTACACACGCACGCACGCACGCACGCACGCACGCACGCACGCGCACACACACACACACACACACACACACACACACACACACACACACACACACACACACACACACACACACACACACACACACACACACACACACACACACACACACACACACACACACACACACACACACACACACACACACACACACACACACACACACACACACACACACACACACACACAAAATTAACAAAAACTAATACAACCTACAAAGACTACTTATAGAGACGATGCTTCACTTCACGAGACAGCGTTCCCCTTTCCAGTTGACTGCTCGGAGGGGGCGACGCGTTTCGTGGGTCCAGGCAAAGGCATCGGCGTTGAGGGCACCATGTGCAGCCCGTTGAGCATTTACACTGCATTAAACAGTCTCACGGAAATTCATGTTGAGCCTTTGATCAAACTGACAGCGAAGTGTTCAACTTCAAATCTTTACTGAAGCATAGCAGCACGTATGTTGTTTCATTGTGAAACCTTTTGTGGTTTTGTTTTGTACAGCGGTGCCAAATAAGTGAAGTGCATGCGTTTATAATTGAATGAGTATTATAAGCTTTGATTTCTCCTTGTCTTTAAACGAGTTGAAATGTTCGTGCCAAGGGGTTTGTTTAGAAATTCTACTACTGTGAGTGTTGAAGTTAATATTGATATTTGCCTTCATAAAGACGGCTGACCGGTGCGTGAGTAAAGATCAGCAGAGCTTTTCCTGTTCACAGGAAAGCTCGCATACTTTTTTTACGTTCATGAGAACATTGTGTACGTCGTACTTGCGGAGTCTACAGGTGAGGTCTGTTTTTTTTTAAGTCGATATTTATTGCCTCAGGGCATCAGTAGGTTATGAGATGAAGGATGAATAAATGATTAAATGAATAGAAAAAGGTTGGCTGATTTTATGCAGTCCAGAAGTGAGCGATGATGAGGTCCCTGCGTCCAAGTGACGTATGAGGCAGGATTGGTTGCTGAAAGGCCAGCTATTCTCAGGTGCCGGATTCGTGTTGGCTTGAGTGCTGGGCAGTCCCACAGCAAGTGGTGGATGTCGGCCTCGACATCTTCGTTGTTACAGATCGGGCATCCTGGGCGAGGATATAAGTGTTGGAAGTATGACCACGTCCTAGTTACTGCTGGTGTAAGGGCAACACCGACCCGGATCCTCCTAAGCGCAACCTCCTCTGCACGGGTGAGACCGCGGGGAAGGGATATCGCACACGGAGGGATAAGTGCACGTGTGCGGCGCCGGAGGTGCTCCTTTCTTGACAAAAGGAGGGTAGCGTCGTCGACTTCGAGAAGCCGTGGGATTGATGCGTCTTGGTTCACGAGGCGGGTTGCAAAATCAGCTTGACTTTGGGAAGGAAGCAGATCCCGTGGGACCCACTCAATGCGTATTGACTGTGGGATGCGCGCCGCAAGCTGGTGGATGTCCTGGCAAATTTTAGGGCAGCGGCTGACACGTCGGAGCAGACGTACTGCTTGAAGTGCGTCAGTGCGGATTACAATGTGGGCTGTAGGGAGCATGGTTATAGAAGTCACGGAGCAGAGTGCCTCTTGAACTGCCACAAGCTCAACGCAGAAAGATGTAAGTGGTTCCGAAAGCTGAAACGTAGTTGTCTGATTCAGGCTAGGTCTCCGTGGACAGTGGATTGCCGTTTTGGCTTCACAGCTTTGCAGGCTTCCATCTACGTACACTACTATGGAATCTTGAGGCAGGTTAGTATCTTGCTCTTCAAATCTCTGGCGTAGCAACGATGCAGAGTTGGCAGACGTCGGTCTGCGGATGTCAGTTGGCTTGTGGTCTCCTAACTGTATAAATTTCCAGGGAGGGAGAACTGGCGCAGGTGGCTGAAGAATAATGTGTGACGTTGCATACGCCCTCAGTGCTTGCGTGGAATGTGACAAAGTGGCCTTGAGTCTGCGAGCATCTCGGCGCTGCTGCACCAGTTCATCGATGGTGTTGAGCTGCGCATTCTCCTGTAACGCTACGACCGGTGTGATTCGTGGAAGGCATGTTATGGCCCTCATAGCTTCTCGATTTACGGCTTCAAGGCGATCCCATTGTGCCCTTGTAAGATGCTGGAACTGGGCCTGATAAACAATACGGGGCTGCAGAACCGCCCTCACTAACTGGCGTGCAACAGACGAGCCAGCGCCGCCCGTTTTAGGTGCAATTCTTCTTATTAAACTTATAGTTTGAAGTGCTTGCTTTTTTGCCTGAGAGAGCCAAGCAGTCGCTGATCCTGATTGGTGAATTGTTAAGCCCAGAATTTTCAGGCTCGAACTTTCTTGTATTGGGGTGCCTGATAGAGAGAGACGAATTGGATTTGAGGCAAGTTTACGGCGTCCCCAGCGGTTGGCGACTGACGTGTATGAAGTTTTACACACAGAAAGTTGAAGGGCAATGGAGGATGCGTAATCAGAGGTTACGTCTAATGCTGACTGAAGGGCGGCCTCTTGAGTGAGAAGATCATGGTGAGTGCTCCATACCGTGATATCATCTGCGTACTGCAAAAACTTGATTTCAGGGATATCATGTAAGCGCCACGCCAATGGGATGAAAGTAATATTGAATAATGTCGGAGACAATACTGATCCCTGGGGCACGCCACATAGTGAAACGAATGAACCAACAGTGTCACCGCTGAGGCGTATTGCAAATTTTCGTCCGTCCAAAAATGATGCGACAAAAGTGCGTACTCTCGGAGGGAGGGAGGGGATGGAGGTCTGTTTTCTGCGGCTGATTTTCTTCCACAAATCATCTTCAAAGTAAAGTAAAACGCTAGAGCAAAGTACCAGTCGCTGTTGTCTATGATTCACGCAGGTGGTCTGCACCACCACTGTACATATCAGTGACATGTTCTAGCTTTGTGCATTTAAGAGTAAATCCGGAAAAGTACCGTAAATTATCTGCAGGTCAAAGTTCGCCTAATGAGTATTGCTCCACAGATATCTTGATTTTCAAGATGGGTGGTGCGTAATTCCAGCAGTTTTTGGTATATATTTTAATATTTTCTTGCGAACCATTCGATATGTGGCGGTCTCGATTATCTGTACGACAAATTGCAAAGGAGTCACCAATGAAATAAAATACGGTTACAACTATCAAGAGCGGCCTTCCAAAATGCCACTACATTTTCATTAAGGCCCATGCCATTATTATGCCCATTATGCCCGGTGACTGTTCGGGCGTCCACGGCTATTTCAGCAGTAAGCAATTAATGTACCTCTTTTGAGCACAGCTGCATAGTCGGGAACAAAAGCGGTATACAACACTAGGCAGAACTAGGGAAAACTGCATTTCAAAGCCATCTATAAACAGCTATCTGGGATCGAGACAATCGTGGCAGTGCCCCATTTCATTGACATGCATTGTGTGGTTGTCAATGTCCCTGTCGCTGGTTGTGTTTTGATGCAGTCTTTCCTAAAGTCGCACCAGTGACTAATTTTCCCGCGCTGCGCCACGAGCTGCGTGTTGTATAGCACATTAGCCCATGACTGTACGTAAGCGTAGGTTAGCTAACCGAAGTAGAAGGCGCCGAAACGTTTGTAAAAATCGGCAGCCTTTTCTCAGTGCTTTCATGGCTGTTCAGTGGGATTAGTGGTGGTGTAGTTCAATGCTACAAGCTGTTTCGGTGTCCGCGCGACAAAAAGGCACTTCATTTCTTCTGCGTGAGGACGGACTCATCATGGAGATGGAGCTTGGAGTGAAGGAGCTCTTTTTGCTCCTTCCTTCCTCAAGACGCGGCACATAAAGAGTTCGTTCCTGAATTCCTTATAGGTCGATAGTCAGGACTCGTCTGAGAACGATTTACATGAGGCCAGGTCTCGATGTAATGCGCCCCCCACGCGCCTTATTGGCAGAGTTCGCCTTTGTGGCGAAGAAATTGAGCTTTGTTGGACTGATTTTCGTGCCTCTTTAAAAAATGTATATGCTCATTCGTGTTGACAGTTGCTATCTCTTTTACTGTCTTCCAGGTCGCCCCGAGTACGCGGAGTGATTACTTCACTTCAAGCGCCACATGGCACATTTGCACATACCGGATTGGCGATCATTTGAAGCATATTTGACACACGTGTGTAAGTTGAGGCAGCCTGGAGCATAACTAGATTTCTCGCACTTCAAACACCACCGAAGGTTCGCGAAATATGGGCGGGCATTTATGTTTATGTTAACTACTTAGACTGAGTCAGGATGTGCGCTTGAGGCAGAGAGCTGAACCAGGGATTAGTGAGCATCTTTTATTTTTCTTTTTATTTTTGCTGAATGTACAAGGGTCAAAGTTTGTTCACCGAGTTCTTCCAACATCTCTTTTTCTTTCAGAAACAATCTCGGGCTCTCCTAATGACGTGGGTCTGTTCCGCCTGCACTTGAACGCAACTTGTTCCGCGCATTTGATTGCGCTTTCTCGTCTGTGAGGCCGCTGTGAAAGATTTATTTGGTGTGCTCTCCCGTGGTTTAGAGAATTAGTATTTTGTGCCTGTTTCTTCAGCCATTTTTTTCATTAGGGAATAATCGCATGGCATACGAAGTGAAAATTAAAAGGCTACACAAGCAAAATCTGACGCAGGAATGAGTTTTCTGTTTTCGTGTCTTCAGACGGTAATTGCTCAGCTTGCAGTTGTCTGTTACTTTTTGCATTTTTTGTTTCCGCGTTATTTATTCACGCTGACTCCAGGCTGTTGACCCGAACATCCCTGATTGGCTCTTCGCGCTCTTCGATGTGGATGAAATGCGAAAACCTATGTTTGACGTCGCTGCACGTGACACAGGTGGCTTAAATTTGGTAATGACGCTTCTGCCATTTGTCCACATTGACAAAGCGATGGTGAGTTGGACGTCCGCTGGCCTGAGAGCATGTGACGTACGGGACCACCTGAGTTCGAGCTGGATGAATAACTGTGGATGCGGCGTCACAATTCGAGGGCGTCGGCAAAAAACTTCTCAGTTGTTCTCGGGGGAAGGCTTGGACCAGATTGTCTGACGACTGACTGCCTCTGAGTTAGCCCCGCATGAATCACCCAGCACTCGGCGGCATGGTGCCGCGTGTCGGTGAGTGTCAGTATAACATTGTAACCAATTTTGTTTTCGTGGAACCAGCTGCGGTAACTAACTGACCAACTAATGGGCACAGCCGTGTCTCTCCAACGACACGCAATGGCGCCAGCATGCTCGCGCCTTTTAAAGGGTACCTCATCTCCTCCTCGGCATCGCTGGGCAACGATTATGTCGCGTGGCTGCCGATTATGCGATGTCAGTGTTCTTGAAAAATGACCACACCTATTTACAAGCCCATCATCACTGTTCCCGGGCCGGCATCTTTGCGAAAGAGAAGACAATGCGCCAATTGTGTATCTGTTCTGCGCGTTGTTAAGGCTTCGCACATAACTAAACAGAAGTGATTACTTATTAGGCATTGTATGAAACGTGCACCGGGAATAGGAGCAAGGCCGAAAGGTCTGCGTTTCTGTGTTCATAATGAACTTGTTTAGTTCTCTCTAAATTACGGTCCGCCTCTGCTTCCGTGACAGCTATACCCTGTGTGTGCTCGAGGCTGCCTTGGGATCTTAGCCGGCGCATGCTGCCTTAATATGCAGTCGTGGTTAGCGTATATAACATATAAGATACTGTAACAAAATGTCTACTGATCCCGAGCTCTCCAAAGTGAGTTTGCCCGCCCGCTAAAGTGGTTCTTGGATCCTTAACCTAAAAAACTGCGACCATAACATTTCTTTCGTGCACTTAATGAGGCACCGCTTTTGCACCATCACTTCGAAGTCTATAGACCAACACCGTGTTTACAAACAAAGGGGGCGCTCGCGGCGCTGCAGCCGACTGGGGGTGAAAAATAGGGTTACCGTTCATATGAATACATGGAAGCGAAATATTCCAAAGCATTTTTCTCATTTCAAGGGGCCGCTGTGGTGTCGTTTTTCGGTACAAAGCAACTATAAACATCCTAAAGCAGATCGTCAAAATATTAAATCTTATTACCGAGGCAAAGTATTTTTAAAATACCGCGAAACATGTTTGGGTGCGAGTTGGGAGGGCGACCCGTAGAAATACGTGTAAACACAACTTACCGGAGCATTTTTCTCATTTCGCAGAGCATCAAAAGTGGTGGCCGGTCATTAAACGTTGACAACCGCTTTGAAGAAGTGTGAGATAAAGTATGGTGAGTCATTACGGAGGCAGTCTACTTTTATAACTACCCGAATAACCTGTGTTATGAATACAGACACCGCCAAAAGGCAAGCTGGGTGTAGCGAATCGCCAGTTTTGTTAACAGTCTGATATGCTGCCGCATAGGGTAAATAAGCTTGATAATACTGTCGCTCCAGTGATACGCACTACACAGAATTACATTTAAAAAGCAGTTGTCGAACGCCATACGATTATATGGACCGAACGAGATTTGCGCATTGCAGCAGACGACAGCATAGCTGGCGATACCCACCGCGGCCGCCTCCAGCTCCGGAGCGTCTGCTAGCGACAGCGGGTGGTGCATGGTCGTCTGAAACTGTGCGCGGTCAGTTTATCGTGCTGTGAGCGGTCCCGCAAGTCGTCGGACTTGCATTACTTGCAAAAGAATGTAGTGTGTCATGCAACATGACGTCACGGGGCGTCGTACAAGACGTTCCCCTCAAAATTGAGAAAGGTTCAACGCTGCTGAACCGAGCAAAGTGTTGCGGTAAGTTGTGTTCACATGTATTTTTATGGGTCGCCCTCTCAACTCGCACCCCGGTACGTTTCGCGGTGTTTTAAAAATACTTCGCCTCGGTAATGAGATTTCACACTTCCACGATCTATTCTAGGGCGTTCATGGTTGCTCTGTACCGAATAATGATATCACAGATGACCCGTGAAATTAGAAAACTGCTTTGGAATATTTCGCTTCCATGTATTCCTATGGGTGCTATGCCTATTTTTCACCCCCAGTCGTCCCCCGCTGGCTATAGAAGCGCCACCGCATCGTGCTTACGTCACAGATCGGTGCTGGTCTATAAAGTGCGAGGCTTGTAAACTGCAGAGCTCCGCTGCTTGCTACCCAAAGTGTACGACAGAACTTCTCACATATGGCCCCTGCCGTTTTCCACTTTGAAATTGTAGCTCTGCCGGTTTTGCAGGGGCTGAGTAAATGCAAACTGCATAGTGGAACGACCGCCGACGTGCTCTTTCTTGTTGCCGCATTTCAATTATTTCCTGGTTACAGCTATAAAAGTTTTGCCCAAATGGATTGATATTTTACTCGTATATACAATTCGTGCCACCTGCCCAGAGTTTCAGTGCATACCATATAAGCCACTCGGCGAATGCGTCATCTGAGGAAAGCAAGGCGCAAGGAAACCAAGCAAGACGCATCCCAGCTTTTAGGCAGCCGCGAAGCCGTTTCAAGAACCTCGAAACAGCTGACCGAAGAACAGCTGACCGCCGCCAGGCGTCTAGACGCTGCAAGCGCCGCGGACAAGAGGAGACGAGTGCAACGGGCGCGAGCAGCACGCGGAGATAGAAAGCGCGCTCAAAACTGTTCCACGACCAATCAAAGCGCCGCGGATTCTCACCCGATGAGTGCCGCTGAATTTTGCTGATTGGGGAGGAGCGCGTGCTGCAGTCGCAAGAGCAAACATGAGGTTAGGTACCCTATAACCAAATATGACCTAAAGCGGAATGATCTGCCATAAAAAAAGATTAACCCTAGCCTCTGAGAACAAAGAACACATTATGAAGAAAGGAAAGCTCCCGAAATATACGAGAAGAAACAGGAAAAAGAAAAACAGAGGGAATCATGAAAAAAGGCAACTGTCAATTTCCTTCGGTCGGGTCAGCCCGAGGTGCTATGTAGACTGGAAGTAGGGCCAAGTGTTACACTGCCTCCGCCGAGGGGCCCTAAATGTCCAAACACACGTATTCAGTTCAGTTACCAGGTTCTCCACTTCCCTGGACACGTCGATGTAAGGTGTAAGACAAGGTTCAAGGTGTAAGACAAACATAAACACTTTGTTCAACAGGTGAACACTGATGGGGTTCCATTTAATCATTGAGCTTAGTTTCGATTGCCAGTGCATGTTAAAGATCCCCAGGTGACCGAAATTACTTCCTCCAATAGAGCACCCTTTTCTCTCTTTCCGCTTTCACTCCATCTCTGTCCATTCCCTTACGGCGCGGTTTAGGTGTCCTAAGAGCAAGTGTGACAGACACTGCGCTTTTCCTTCCCTCTGAACCAATTATTATTCATTGAAGATGCAATTCAGGTCTTAGGAAGAGCGTGTTCTTAATACGTTGTGCATATTTCTGCAGCGAGGGCAACATTGGCCGCAAAGTCGCATTTTTGCTGTGGCGGTGGCGAGCAGTGGTCGCACCACTCCTACATCACACCTGGCGAGCTACACCAGCGGTGTAGTAGTAATGACTTATGGCTAAAGAGTCACTAACCAGTAGCAATAATGGCTAACTAGTCACTAACGAGTACAGAATAAGCATTAGTTATGACTAATGACAGACTGCCTACGACGTCCTCACTTAGTGAAGTCATCGCCTGTGACGTTATGACCGGATGTGGCGTCATCATGACGTCACACCTGGTCATATCTAATAACCAGAAGTGACGTCATAATGAAGCCACATCCGGCAATGCTGTCACGACTGGTGATGACATGACTAGGCGATTCACACATATACGAAGCTGATCGATCGGCTCCGGGATGGAGCCTAGACGATAAATCAACGTCGGCGTTGACAAATACATAGCTGAAGAATGGGAAACCGAAACCTTCCACAAGCATGGAAGAGAGTGAATGTAGTCCTTATACCTAAGCCAGATAAACTATCGAATTGAAAAACCTGAAACCCATCTCACTAACCTCGTGCGTGGTTAAATAATGGGACACGTGGTGCAGACGATACTCACCAAATGCATGGAACAAGAAAACCTCTGGCCACATGAAATGGTGTGCTTTAGGCCGGGCCTCAGCCCACACGACTTTAAGCTCAGACTTAAGTACGACATTCTAAAGCGTTGCATACTCTGGATGCAAAGGCCTGGACCTGACCAAAGCCTTCGACAATTTCAAACCCGGGACAATATTCGCTAGACATCAAGAAACTGGAGTTAGCGAGAAAACATACAACTACATTAGAGACTTACTCTCGGATAGAGAAATAGTAATGAACTAACAAGACATCCAATCCCCTGTAGCCGCAATAGGGATCGAGGGAGCCCCTCAAGGCTTTGTCTTCTCCCCATTTTTGTTCAGCATAGCAATAAAAGGACTTCCCCAGTATTAAACCGAATCTAAAACCTAACTTTAATCATGTACGCGGTCAACTTAAATATCTGGATAGATAGGGGCAGTAACGCGAATTAGAGTGGACGCTGCAGACTGCTGCAAGTGCGGTAGTCAAATACGCATACGAAAGAGGCCTATCATGGTTTCTGCAGAAATTGGAGCTCTTTATCTACAACCCAAAAAGCAGCAAAAAGAAAGAGGCAGAAATAAAAACCAAAGTCAAAGATTCTCTTATCCTTCGAGTAAATGAAATCAGAATACAAGTTTTCTCATTCAAACGAATGGCCAACATACAAACACCGTAAGAAAACTGGAAAATTGCGTGGCGCAGGTTACGGAGATATTTAGGGTAGTTGCACTCAGAGGCCACGGGCTCAAAGAACGCAGCCTCCTAAAGATGATGCGGGCGCACATCTTCAGCCGCATATGTTAGGCCAAACCCTTCCTCGATATTAAGAAAGTTGAATGCGGCAAAATTGAGACCATAGTTAGAAAATGCACCAAGCGGGCATTAGGACTCCTTATATAAACTTCGACAGAGAAGATTTAAAATATAGGGATTCACGATACATGGTAAGAACTTACTGAGACGGTCCGAATCGCGCACCTAGAAAGATTAAGCCAAACAAAAACGGGGAGAACCATCCTAGAGTGGATAGGCCTCCAACCAGGTAGAGGCCTACAAGAAAAAACAGACATTCCTTTCGAGACGAGGAAATACTGATTGTTCCCACCATTGCCGAAGGACATGCGTCCGGTACATAATAAAGAACGCAGAGAACACAGAGCAAAAACCATTTCAAAAATATTGAGCAACAAGATAGCCGAAGAAAAAAGCCCATGTTGATGCATCGTGCGGGAAAAATGGAGCTGCAGTCTCGGCGGTGGTCGATGGAAACGGAATACCCAAGATTACGGCTTCGTCACACACCCGCGACACAGACACAGCTGAAGAGGTTGCAATAGCGCTCGCTTGCATTGATACGCAGGCAAACGTGGTTATTAGCGACTGCAAAACTGCCGTTTGGAATTTCGGAAAAGGGAGGAACTCTAAGGAAGCCAAACGCAACGTCTCAGTAAATTCTATAATTCGAAGAGTATCCATTATATAGCTACCTGCACCCGAATCTGCCTTTGGCAAAGAGGCCGCACACGAGCTCGCCCGAGCTCTCTGCCACCTGGCGGCTGCGGTACAGCCCGATTGTTATGGTGTCCATCCGGAAGTCGATGCAGACGCAGTCACTCTTCTGAAGCTCTGGGGTTTAGGGATACTAGTGGCCGGGTGAATAAAGCTGCGGGGGAAGCTAGCAAAAAATGATTGGAAGATTGGTGGCTTAAAAGCAGAAAAGTGACATGATTGTAATGTAGAAACAAGAATTTATTAAATAGAATCATGTTATAGTTAACCAATCTAAAACAATAATTAGATATAGGGAGAAAAATGAGCTTTATAGCAAGTACTACCACCCCATTTCAAAGGGGACGCACCTACATTCCAACCATTCATTCCATCCATCCATGCAAGAAATGAAAGTTGGCTTCATAACATATCATGAAATTACCGAGCACTACAAGCTAAATAGAAGGAGCTATCAGCCCCTAGATCGGTCTCTTCAAAAATGAGGCTTTCGTTTGGAGGCCTCAACAAGCTGGAAATTACATCTGTCCAGTTTGCGGCTTCCTGACGCAGACCGGAGATTAAATGATTCGAAATGCAAATACTGTTGTCAAAAGGGCACTCTCGATCACATATTTTGGGAATGCGTCAATTTCCCAGGAGCAGGCTTAAACATAGGCAGTAGAGGAGCCTGGGAAGCTTGGCTGCAGAGCGGCGATACCGCCGATGGATGGAAGGATAGAATATAGGAGCGTCCCCCTTGAAACGGGTGGTAGCAGTTGCTATTTTACTCGTTTTCTTCAATATATCGTAATTATTGTTTTAGATTGGGTAACTATAACAACATTCTATTTATTAAATTTTTGTTTCTACATTTCTAACATTACGTTTCTTCTCTGCTTTTAGGCCGCAAATCTTCCGATTGTTTTCTGTTAGTTTCCACTGCAGGTTCATTCACCCGGCCACTGGTATCTGTAATCCCCAGGGGCTCAGGAAGAGTGACTGCGCCTGCATGGACTTCCGGATGGGTACCATCACATTCGAGTATAAGATGGTTAATTGTTTCTGTCGATTTACCACACACTGCACATGCTTCATCATCATGGTTAATTTTCTTTTTGTAGCTGCGTGTTCTAAGCACCCTGATCTAGCTTCAAAAAGTAGGACACTGCCTCTTGAGTTATCAAAGAAATCTTTCTTCCTGATCTGAATTTTCCACTCTCGATATAGTTCCACACACTGTTTCTTTTCCGTAGAATTTAGCCAATGTTTACCTTCTGTGTTTTTCACCTGTTGCTTAACGCTCTTTATTCCTTCGTCCTTGTGACCAGCATACGTACTGGTTAGTTTCCTAGTTTTTTTCCTTCATTATGAGGCAAATCGTTTTAGGAATAGGTATTTAAATACTTTAGCTGCCCACCTGTTACTGTTCAATTTCCTGAGGTATTCCTCATATATTATTTTACTCTGAGCATCCTGTACTTCGAAAGATGCCCAACCATATCTCCCTGTACCGCCTCATTTCTGGTTTTGCCGTGGGCACCCAGTGCTAATCGTCCGAAGGCTCTCTGATTTATTTGTAATGTCGACTGTACCTCTGCTTTTAAGCACAAAACCGCAATTCCGAAAGTAAGCTCAGGCACCATAATTCCTTTCAAAATACCCCTCAAAACATCATAGCTGCTGTATCCCCACAATGCCCTATGCTCCATTATCCCGGTATTCCTTCGCCCTTTGGCCTTAAGTGATTGCTCATGCTTTCCAATGTATGCCAATCCTTCGTTTACCCATACCCCCAGATATATTCTGCTACTATGGGTATTTCATGGCCTTGTATTTTAAGACCCTCATCAGCTGAGCAGTTGAAAATCATCAGACCCGACTGAACTGCACTAAAACTGATGCCTTTTTGTGGCTGCTTTTTGTGGCTGCTTTTTGTGGCTGCTTTTTGTGGCTGCTCCTTCCTTGCACACAAGGAAAATAAAATGAATCTGAATTTGATTTAGAACATCCCCTTCGTCTCCACAATACTTAACTAGAGTTTGCAAGTCTTCCTGCTTATCTGCTAAAAATATTTTATCGTCTACATCCAATAAACCGGGGAGGCGCTGCTCTGCCACTTTACCGCCAAATATATATGACAGGTTAAATCCTAGGCTACTTTCTTTTATCCTCTGTTCCATATTTATCTTATAAAGCATCAACAGCAGCGGTGATAGTCGACAACCTTGTCTTAATCCTTTGCATACCTTGAAGGCTTCCGTACTTATACCTTGCCATGTAATTTCTACTTTTTTATCCCGGCATATTTCCTGTAGAAAATTTGTTATCTCATGACCGATACCTTCTTCTTTTATTATGTTCCACACTACCCCTTTTACGTTTTCGTACGCCCCGTTTATGCCCAGGAAGGCCAAATGCAAAGGTCTATTTTCTACTATAGATATTTCGATGCATTGGGTAAGCACGAACAGGCTATAATCTAAGCGCCTACCATTTCTAAAGCCGTTCTGAAGTTCTCCGAGCATGGCCAACCTGTTTATAACACAAGTTATGGTAATCGGCCTGTAGGATTTTACGTGCATCCTATCTCCTTTCCCTTTATAAATCAATGTCATTTTACTCTGCCCCCAGCTGGCCAGAATTCGCTTATTCGTTATGACTGTTTCTAAAGATTTAACAACGCTTCCTTACTTTTTAGACCAAGTTCATTAATCTCTTGATCGGAATTTCATCTATTCCTGCAGATGTGCTTTAGGAATATTTTTTCTGACTTTTTTTTCCAGTTTGGATTGCTTGTTTTTAAGCTGCTTTGTATTCGGCGATCTTGTGTTGCTTCCTGATTTGCTGAGATTACCTATCGTCACCCTTTAATGACTCGGCTGTAACTGATGTAATGTAGTTCACAGCGTTAGCTCCCTTTAAACAATTTTCCTCGTTATCTTGAATCCGGTGCTTCTTTCTTTGATTCTTTTTACCTAGCCAGCTTATATGGTTCCAGAACATTCTTGGTCCACCTCTAGTGGCATCGTGTATTTCATCCATCCAGCGATCGGTGGATTGCTTTATTTTACTTTGGACGAGGGCGTGTACACCAAGTTCCGATTGTCGATGCAATTCCCATTTTTGTTCTATATCCATCTGAGATACCTGTGCTTTCTTTGCCCCTCTGTGTTCCCTCGAAGCTTCCCGTCATTGTTCAATGGCTTCCCTGATTTCCTTATTCCACCAGCTCCGTCGCTTCCTCTTTCCATTCCAGCGGTTTGTTACTTTAACCTCCTTAATGCTTCTCCTTATGAGTAGTTCTACCTGTTCGTAATCCCAGTCTTCCATATGGCTTTTCTCTATTGCTTTCTTTATGGCTGCTGCTATATGCGCTATTTGATTATCGTTTAATTTTGCGTTTATTTTTTGTCTCCGTTCCGTTTCTCTTTTGATCAAGGGCCCCACCTGCAGACTAATACGTTCATGATCACTTCAATTGGACTTTATTCAACACCGTGAAGATGTTGGGTGCGCCGACAAAGAGGCAGAAATATGCTTGACAAAGGTCAACCCACTCTACAAAGAGTTGACAGCAGTATGCACAAGCAATCATTAGATACATAATGAAGTAACATTCTCTAGAATACAATAATAGCAGCTAGGTGCATATGAATAGGTTATACAGCATATGGCGAAACACCAAAATTACCAATAAACACAAAACAAAAACAAGTAGAAATCACAGTGATGCAACATTATTGATAGTGTTTTGTATACATTCGTTTGCTTGTGCACTGTTTAGCAAATAAGGAAGAGTATAGCGCAACATTTGGCGACCATAATTGGTTCCAGTTTTCAGCATAGTCCTTGTGAAACGAGCGCGAGTAGAATAATGTTTGTCTTTTTCTTTTAAAAGAGACATCTGTGTGATGAATGAGCTTCGTTTTGAAATATTAGTCTTGTACCTCCTAAAGAATATAATGTCATACAACTGGGGAATGGGGATGGTGCCAAGTGCCCCAAAAATCGGTGTAGTGTGATCAAATCGTGAATAACTGGTGATACTAGGAACAATTCTCTTCTGAATGAGATACAGCCGTTTAATATTGGTAAATGACGTGCTACTCCACACCAAAAAAAGTTATGAACAGAAGAAAATAGTGCATTGCGCAACATCTGTTTAATACGCTGCGGCAATAAAAATTGCATTCTAGATACAACACCGGCAACCTTCGACAATTTGTCCCCAACCATTTCGACGTGTTCTTCCCATGACACGTTTTTTGAAAAATCACACCTAATCTGTTGACCGAATGAATTATTTGAATCAGCGCTCAGCCAGTGTTTAGGCAGAGTGGCAGACATGGTGGGAAAGAAATCAGCTTATTGCGAGGGCCTAAAGAGTACACAGCCTTGGGTTTTCGGTGTTTATAATTAGCGAGTTGCATTCAGACCATTCATAAAGAAGGTGCAGACAAGCTATGGCTTGCTGTTCAAGGTCTTGTGTGTGTGCGGCTTTAAAGAATAGAGTTGTGTAATCAGCGTAAATTACAAAGATTGGAATCTTACTTATGCATACGACGTCATTGACATAAAGGAAGAAAAGCAATGGTCGCTACCCTGCGGAACACAGGAGAGACTACACTCCCCTTCTTCGTCTAATTCAGCAGCTACCCATCCGCGTGGCGGCTGAGACCGTGAAAAAAACAATGTAACTTCACTTTCTTTAGTCTTTAGTCCGCGGGGTATTTCCTGGCCCGTGCTTCCGGCCTGCGTGCCGGGTAATAGGAGGCCTCTTCTCGATGGACCAATAATGTTTTCAAACATGCATTCATTCATACATGCATCCCTCCGGGGTGGCGCAGTGGTTACGGCGCTCGGCTACTGTTCCCAAGGACGCGCGTCTGTGTGCTGTGCGATATCAGTGTACTTTAAAGAACCCCAGGTGGTCGAAATTTGTGACGTCCTCCACTACGGCGTCTCTCATAGCCTCAGGCGCTTTGGGACGTTAAACACCACAAAACCAAACGATACATACATACATACATACATACATACATACATACATACATACATACATACATACATACATACATACATACATACATACATACATACATACATACATACATACATACATACATACATACATACATACATACATACATACATACATACATACATACATACATACATACATACATACATACATACATACATACATACATACATACATACATACATACATACATACATACATACATACATACATACATACATACATACATACATACATACATGTGGGCGCGGTAGCAACGCCAAAATGAGCATCACCAACCCGTTCATTTTTCTCGTACAGATTGTGCTTGGATTGCCGCTGATACCAGAGGCTCCGCCGTTGACATGTCATCAGACGGTGACCATTCTTTGGAATCCTGGCGTCAACGAGGGGAAGCAACCACTTCGACCGGCAGTATTTGACCAACGCAGCTTCGACGTCCCTTACGGCGCCCCGATGCTATCAAAAGAAACATTCAACGCATCGTCACAGGCATCACGGCTGCCCAGCATAAAATGGGACCACCATGGATTGCTCGCCAGTGGGCGCGGCAGCAACGCCAAAATGAGCATCACCAACCCGTTCATTTTTCTCGTACAGGTGAGCAAATCCTACGGGAAGTCATTTCTAAGTAACAATGTCTGCTTACTTTTGCTGCCGTGCCCACAGCCAGTTTGTGAAATGCTCTCGATTGGGATTGTCTCGCTTAGGTATTTGCTTATGCTGAGCATAAGCATATGGAGGCGAATCCGGGCCCCAATGATACACAGATTGCAGAACAACTGAAGTTAATTGCGGATGACATTCAGGAAATTAAGAAAGGAAAAGGTCTAACCAGTCAAAAACTGAACGCAATAGAAAAGAAGCTTGAAAAAATAAGCTGGCTCGAAAAACAAGTGACAGAATGCACCAAGAGAGTCGCTGAGTTGGAGCGTAACCTCGCTATCATGACGAATAAAGTCGACGATCTTGAGAACCGAAGCCGATGCTCTAATCTAATCATTTGCGGTGTTGAGGAAGAGCAGAGCGAATTCACAGACAGCTTGCATGATACCATCACGAAAACTATATTTGAGGATATTCTGATTACTGATTGGCTTCCGATCGAGAAAGGAGTGAGGCAAGGCTGCATACTGTCGCCCTGCCTATTTAACCTATATGCAGAGTGCATCATGAGGAAGGCCGGTCTGGACGAGTCTTCAGCTGGAGTGAAGATTGCTGGAAAACGTATCAACAACCTTAGATATGAAATGATACCACTTTAATGGCAGAAAGTGAAGTGGAACTCAAGAGACTTCTGATGCGCGTACAAGAAGAGAGTAAGAAGTTTGGGCTTAAACTGAACATTAAAAAGACAAAGATCATGGCGTCTTGCCCTATCAAGTCCTGGAGCATCAATGGACAAGAAGTGGAAGCTGTGACAGATTTTCTCTTCTTGGACTCAAAGATTACCTCGGAAGGAGACTGCAGCCATGAAATTAGGAGACGCCTGCTTCTGGGAAAGAGAGCAATGGTTAGCCTTGACCGCCTAGTAAAACGAGCAGAGACATTAGTCTGCCAACCAAGGACCGTATAACTTGTGCTATGGTCTTTCCAGTTGTGATGTATGGATGCGAGAGTTGGACTGTGAAAAAGGCTGACTGCCGAAGAATTGACGCGTTTAAATTGTGGTGCTGGCGAAGACTCTTGAGAGTTCCTTGGACTGCCAGAAGATCAAACCAGTCGATATTGTCGACCATAAACCCTGACTGCTCATTGGAGGGTCAAATTCTAAAGTTAAAGCTCAGCTACTTTGGTCATCTGATGAGAAGAGAGGAGTCGCTGGAGAAAGATTTGATGTATGGGAAAGGTTGAGGGTCGCCGGAGAAGGGGTAGGCAGCGAACGCGATGGTTAGATGGCATCCTCGAGGCACTGGAGATGAAGTTATGTGATGTTAGGAAGATAGTGAGAGACCGGAAAGCGTGGCGTGACATGGTCCATAGGGTCACGAAGAGTCGGACACGACTGAACGACTGAGCTGAACTGAACTGAACTGATTCTTGATGTTTCAACGGCAGGTTTCGAACGAATTCATCGCTTGGGAAGACCAAGGAAAGACAATGACACTAAACCTAGGCCGATAATCTTGAAAATTCTTAACTACAGAGACAAAATTAACATTCTTAAGCAATGCACCAAGCTAAAGGGCTCTGGTTACTCAATCGGTGAAGATTTCTCTTTTACTGTTAGGAATATCAGGAGCAAATTATGGGATCGAACTAAAGAACACCGCGACCGAAAAGAAAAAGTTTCCCTTGTATATGACAAAGTTAAAATTAAAGATAAGGTATTCGCGTGGGACAGTGACCTCAATGACATTGTTGAAATTAAGGCAAAAAACGAAGACGAAAACAAGCCTGGAAAACGAATAACCAGGAACCAATGCTTTTGACTGTTCTCAATGGGAACGCGCGAAGTAATATCAATAAAGCGCATGAACTCGAAGCAATCGTACTGGCTTTCAAACCCGACATTGTTGCAGTTACCGAGGCATGGTTGCACAGCGATGTTTTGGACCAAGAAATCACGCCGCCGGGCTACACAATGTTGAGAAAAGACAGAGAATCAAGGGGTGGGGGCGTTGCCTTGCTTATTAAAAGTGAAATACAATACTCAGTCATGCCAGACGTGCCGGAAGTGGAAGCGGTCTGGTGCAAGATCTATTTGGCAGATGGTGTTGCACGTGTTGGCGTTGTGTATCGGCCGCCAAATGCAGAAAAAACCTACTTAGACCCTTTGTTTGATTACATGCTAAACCGAATGTCCGGCGGTAGAATACTTATGACAGGAGACTTTAACTTTCCCGAATTTGACTGGAGCTCTTTGTGTGCGGGAACTGCGGCAAGCTGCATAATAGCTGACTTCCTATTCACGTTTAATTTAACTCAGCTAGTTGCCACACCTACACGTATTCGGGGGGCATCCAGTACAATTCTGGACCTAATATTTGTAACCGACCACTTTCTGCGAGGTACTGTCGACATCCGTACACAGGAAGGCCTTTCTGACCATGAAATGGTGATCTGCACTTTGCACGTGCCAAACCTCATTCGTTCTCAGCGTTCAGTGAAAAGAGTACATGTTTTCAACAGAGCAAATGACGCCGCCATAATTACATACCTTGCACATGAATACCCAAACGTTTATGATCTTTGCACAAATAAACAAAATAGCATTAATGAAGTATGGATGCAATTCAAGGCCCATATTGCACATTGCATTGACTGTTATGTACCGTCACTAGTAAAAACCACCCGGAAGAAGAATCCCTGGATCACGCGTGACATAATACACGTAAAACGCAAAATAAAAGGCTACGCAAATAAAACAAGTCGCGACCTGTCCCAGCCTACTCATTCCAGATAACTGCTTTAACAAGGTCTCTAAAGAAGAAAATTCGTTGCGCGAAAGAGCTCTTTTGCAGCACCACTTTGAATAACTTCCTCAAAAGCGCTGCGCAAAAATTTTGGCGGTATATTAATGACCATCGTCACCCTTCTCCCGCACTTTCTGAGCAGCAGAACAGAGAAAAAGCTGATTCATTCAACCAATACTTCCAATCTATTTTTACACCAGACAATTTTCATCTTGATGAAAGCAGGCTGCGCCCTACTAGCCATGAAAAACTGTCAGGCATGCCTATCATATCTGAGGCTGGACTGTTATCGCTGTTGATAAACTTAGATGAGAAGAGAAGCAACGGACCGGACGGAATCCCGAACTGTTTTTTGAGACTGTACGCTGAGCCAGTCAGTAAGTTTCTTTTCCTTATATTTTCAAAGTCGCTCCGTGAAGGCCGCCTGCCATCGGAATGGAAAAGTGCTAAGGTAATCCCCGTGCACAAATTAGGTAACTTATCCACGCCGGCTAACTTTCGTCCTATTTCCCTTACCTGTACTTGCGGTAAATTACTAGAACACATCATTTTAAAATATATTACTAAGTTTGTAGACGAACATAACCTACTCAGTTCAAACCAGCACGGTTTCCGATCCGGTCTCTCTACAGTAACGCAGCTCATAGAGACTGTTCATGACCTAGCGCTCGGCATAAACAACCAATCTCAAATTGATATAATATTTTTAGATTTTTCAAGAGCCTTTGATCGCGTGTCGCATACTAAGTTGTTTTATAAACTAAAGAATGTATTTGGAGATGGACCGATTATTTGTTGGATTAAAGATTACCTTACAGATCGTTATCAGTTTGTACAACTAGATAATTGCACTTCAGACACAGTTCCCGTTCTCTCCGGTGTCCCCAATGCTCAGTACTTGCTCCGATTTTATTTTTGCTGTTTATCAATGACATCACAGAGGATATAAATTGCAATGTTCGCCTATTCGCGGATGATTGCGTGATTTACACCGAAGTGAAAAGCTATGAGGGCCAAGTAAATCTGAGCAATGCCCTAAACAGCATCGCGCAGTGGTGCCTGAAATGGCAAATTGTTATCAATACAGAGAAAACAGTGAGCATGACAATTACCAAGAAGAAGACACCTTTAAGTTTTGAATATTACCTTAACGGCGTCGCACTACGCAAAGTTCAGGAATATCGGTACTTAGGCGTATCAGTCACGTCGGATCTTAGCTGGTCATCGCATGTTAACAATGTCGCTAAAAAAGCTACAAACAAATTATTCTTTTTTAAACGCGTGCTGCGTCATTCTACACCGTCCATAAAGCAACGCGCATATGTCACTCTTATCCGTCCTGTACTTGAATACGCCAACATAGTGTGGTTCCCGTACGTGAAAAACGATGTAGCTGTCTTAGAAAGCGTCCAGCGCAAGGCTGTTCGATTTATATTTTACAGTTATCGCCGCACTGACTCGCCTAGTGAATTACTACGTCGCGCCTGCCTCCCCACACTGTCTGATAGAGCAAAAGTGCACCGTCTGAAATTTTATTCCAACTACTCCAAAATACTTTTAAGATGGATCCCTCAGCCATCATCCAAGTCAATCATTCAACACCCGTCATAAACACGCTCTCACGCTTCAGGAATTCTCTTGCTCCAACAACACGTTCTTTTATTCCTTTTTTCCACTCGCAGTGCGCGAGTGGAACGCGCTTGACCCAGAAATAACACAACAGAAATCACCTGAAAAGTTTACCGAGCTTTTGGAAAAGTCGTTACTCCTGTCGAGCACACCATGAATCTATCTTCTGCTAAATGTATTTCCTTGTGCTGTCTTTTTGGTTTCCATTGTTGCTGTAACGCGTGTGTACCATTCTTCGTATACATTTATTTTGAAACTCTGATTGGTGTATAGCTTTTTGTCTTTGTACCTCGTCTTTGCTTCGAATTTTAGTGATGTGAGTTATCGAGTCTGCCGCCTTATGTCCTCTGGTATATTTGTTTACTTTTGCCCTGTTAAACCACAGTGTACCATTTTTTTGTGTGTGCCCACCCCTGTTACAATCCCTCTAGGGATTGACAGTATTTTAAAATAAATAAAAATAAAGTAATACATACATACATACATACATACATACATACATACATACATACATACATACATACATACATACATACATACATACATACATACATACATACATACATACATACATACATACATACATACATACATACATACATACATACATACATACATACATACATACATACATACATACATACATACATACATACATACATACATACATACATACATACATACATACATACCCCGCCGGGCGTGCGATACAGGCGTCCGCGCGGCGCCATTCATTTGGTATTTCCTCGAATGCCCCACCACACAGCACATAGAAGCAGACAGTACAGCAGATGTCAGCGGCGTTTCAAATAGGTTTACAGGAAAGAAAAGTCGCAGTATCTGTCGCAGTATCTGTCACACTTTTCCACGGACACCTTAACCCAGTCGTAAGGAAAAGGAGGAAGGTGGGCGTGAAAATAGAAAGAGGTGCCGTAGTGGAAGTCTTCAGACCACTGCCAACACTGACTTTCGCCTCGTCACACTTTAGGGGTCCACAGTGCCACTATGGAATAAAACTGCATTGGAGTAATGAGAAAGCGCGGATGCTGTTGTTGGTTTCTTCTGGTTGCTTCTAATTGGTTCTAGTTGTTTAATTTCTTGTTTACCCATTCTAGTATTAGGTGTTTTCAAATTGCGCGCCAACCCCTTCCTATCCCCTTTTTCGGCTCTACTTCCGGTTGCATGACGTCGCATCCTTGACGTCACATTCACTAAGGCACCCGTTTTTTCTTTCCGCTTTCACTCCGATCTTCTTCCCTTCACTTACGGCGCGTTTCAGGTTTGGCAGATACTGCGCCTTTCCTTTCCTGTAAACCAGTTCATCTAATTACTTACCTAATTAACTTATTGACCAAATATTTTTCAGCAGCAACATTATATCAGCCTCTATCGATTGACACCACTCATTTACCTCTACCACTTCTCAAAACCCGCAACTGCTGCGGACAGGATTTTGCGGACGCGGTCTGTGGACAGAAATCTTTACTTTAGGACTAGTTAACATCAATTTCGATAATAAGTTTAATTAGGATATATAATATTTGATTAAGGGTACGTAACATTATTTCACTTCTTGTTTACCCATTTTAGTCTTCGGTACTATCAAATTGTGAGCCAAACCCTTCCTATGCCCTTTTTTCGTTGCGTGACGTCACATCCTTGCCGTCAGCCCAGGAGCTAAAGAAAATATAGATAGAGACGCCTGGGAGACCCTGCTGCGAAGCGACGACCCCGCTCAGCAGCAGCAAGCCATCCGCCTGGCGGCTGAGGCCGTGAAGCAACAATGCATATTCACCAGATCTTAGTTCGCGAGGCTCCTGAGTAAGGCTCCATCAGGCCTGCGTGCCGGGGAGTCCGAAACGGAGCTTCTCGGTGGAAATAAAGGTTTTCAACAACAACAACAACAACCCTAATTGACTGCCCTAATTAACTACTTTAGTCTTTGGTACTTTTAAATTGTGTGCCTATCCCCCCTTTTTGGCTCGACTTCAGGTTGCGTGACGTAACCCTAATAGATTGGTTTAATTATTTTAGTATGTTATACAATCAAATGTGGCGCCCAGACCTTTTTCGCCTTTACTTTTTCATTCTTCGCCTCTAATAATTGCCTAATTAACCTATGGGCCTAATTATTTTTCGCGGTTCAGTTCAGTCGTTCAGTCGTGTCCGACTCTTCGTGACCCTATGGACCATGTCACGCCACGCTTTCCGGTCTCTCACTATCTTCCTAACATCACATAACTTCATCTGCAGTGCCTCGAGGATGCCATCTAACCATCGCGTTCGCTGCCTACCCCTTCTTCGGCGACCCTCAATCTTTCCCAACATCAAATCTTTCTCCAGCGACTCCTCTCTTCTCATCAGATGACCAAAGTAGCTGAGCTTTAACTTTAGAATTTGACCCTCCAATGAGCAGTCAGGGTTTATGGTCGACAATATCGACTGATTTGATCTTCTGGCAGTCCAAGGAACTCTCAAGAGTCTTCGCCAGCACCACAATTCAAACGCGTCAATTCTTCGGTGGTCAGCCTTTTTCACAGTCCAACTCTCGCATCCATACATCACAACTGGAAAGACCATAGCACGAGTTATACGGATCTTGGTTGGCAGACTAATATCTCTGCTCTTTACTAGGCGGTCAAGGCTAACCATTGCTCTCTTTCCCAGAAGCAGGCGTCTCCTAATTTCATGGCTGCAGTCTCCTTCCGAGGTAATCCTGGAGCCCAAGAACAGAAAATCTGTCACAGCTTCCACTTCTTGTCCATTGATGCTCCAGGACTTGTTAGGGCAAGACGCCATGATCTTTGTCTTTTTAATGTTCAGTTTAAGCCCAAACTTCTCACTCTCTTCTTGTACGCGCATCAGAAGTCTCTTGAGTTCCACTTCACTTTCTGCCATTAAAGTGGTATCATCCGTATATCTAAGGTTGTTGATACGTTTTCCAGCAATCTTCACTCCAGCTGAAGACTCGTGCAGACCGGCCTTCCTCATGATGCACTCTGCATATAGGTTAAATAGGCAGGGCGACAGTATGCAGCCTTGCCTCATCCCTTTCTCAATCGGAAACCAATCAGTAAGACCATGCCCAGTTCTGAGTGTGGCCTCTTGCGCTTCATACAGGTTCCTGAGGAGATAGATGAGGTGAATTGCAACTCCCATCTCTTGGAGAGCTTGCCACAATCTGCTGTGATCTACGCAGTCAAACGCTTTCGCATAGTCAATAAAGCAGAAGTAGATGGGTTTCGGAACTCTCTTGCTCTTTCCATGATCCAGCGAAGGTTAGCAATTTGGTCTCTAGTTCCTCTGCCCTTGCGAAACCCAGCTTGCACGTTCGGAAGCTCTCGCTCCACATACTGCTGCAGCCTACCTTGGAGGATTTTCAGCATCACCTTGCTAGCATGCGAAATAAGCGCGATCGTGCGGTAGTTGGAACAATCTTTGGCACTGCCTTTCTTTAGAATGGGGATGTAAACTGACCTCCTCCAATCCTGTGGCCACTGCAGGGTTGTCCAAATCTTCTGACATAATGTATGCAGAATGTTAACAGCGTCATGGTTGAGGTTTTGAAGCAACTCAGCTGGAATGCCATCAATACCGCTAGCTTTGTTCTTAGCAAGGCTGGCTAAGGCCCATTCAACTTCACTCTTCAGGATGCCCGGCTCGAGATCAGCAATTACAACCATCTTATGTTGGGTTTGCACATTCGGGTCCTTCTTGTACAGTTCTTCTGTGTATTCCTGCCACCTCTTCTTTATCTCTGAGGCTTCAGTGAGGTCCTTGCCTCGTTTGTCCTTTATCACGCCCAGCTTAGCACAGAAGCTTCCTTTGATATCTTTGATTGTCTTATACAGAGCTCTTGTGTTCCTTGATTGGCTGTTGTCCTCGACTGCTTGGCACTGTATGTTCAGGAAGGCATTCTTATCTCTCCTTGCTATTTTCTGAAAATCCACATTGAGAACCTTGTATCTTTCTCTTTCCCCCATAACTTTTGCCATCCTTCTTTCCTCAGCTATTTGCAAAGCCTCTTCAGATAACCTGTTTGCTTTCTTGCATTTCTTTTGCTTTGGAACTACCTTAGTAGCAACTTCTTGTATTATATCACGAACATCAGTCCACATCTCTTCGGGCTCTCTCTTCTAGATCTAATTCTTGAAATCGATTCATCACTTCCACAGCATATTCTAATGGAATTTGATCCAGATCATACCTGAAAGGCCTTCTAGTTTTCTGCGTTTTCCTCAATCGAAGCTTAATTTTGGCAACAAGAAGCTGATGATCGGTGCCACAATCGGCCCCAGGCCTTGTTTTTACTGCGTGTATAGCGCTTCTTCATCTCTGCCGGCAAAGAAAATAATCGATCTGATTCCTGTACAGACCGTCCGGTGAAGTGCATGTGTACAGGCGCCTCTTGTGCTGTTGAAAATGAGTATTCGCTATGGTCAGGTTGTTTTCTTGACAAAACTCTACTAGCCTCTGCCCAGCTTCATTTGGCTCGCCAAGACCGAACTTGCCTATAATTCCAGATATTTTTTCACTCCCGACCTTATCATTCCAGTCTCCTATGAGAAAAACGACGTCTGATGATGGGGTGCGGTCTAAAAGGCATTGTAGGTCCGCATAAAATCTCTCAACGTCAGCTTCTTCAGCAGCAGTGGTCGGTGCATAGACTTGGATAACTGTTATGTTGAAAGGGTGACCTTGGATCCGAAGTGAAATCATTCGGTCGTTTTTGGGGTTGTACCCTAGGACTGCTTTGCCCATTCTTCTGTGTACTATGAGAGCGACCCCATTCCTTCTCTTGGATTCGTGCCCACAATAAAAGACATAATGGTCGCCGGAGTTAAATTCTCCCATTCCGGTCCACTTGAGCTCGCTGATACCCAAGATATCAATGTTCAATCTGTTCATTTCTCGATTGACGACATCCAGTTTACTTTGCGTCATAGATCTTACATTCCATGTTGCTATGTGATATATCTCCTTGCAACATCGGACTTTCCGCACAACATTAAATCCTCTTCTATCGATTGACACCACTCATTAACCTCTACGGCTTCTCAAAAATACAACTGCTGCGGACACGATTATGCATATTGCGCGCCAATCCCTTTCTATGCCCTTTTCCGGCTCTACTTCCGGTTGCTTGAGGTGACATCATCTACGTAAGAATACTTCACTTCTTGTTTAATAATTTTACTCTTTGGTACTTTAAAATTGCACGCAATCCCTTCCGATGCCCTTTTTCGGCTCTACTTTCGGTTGAGTAACGTCACGTCCTTGATGTCACCCTTTTCGTGCTCCCCGCATAAATCTGAGTTGTTCGTTTATAACCCAAAGTACCTCCGCTGCAAGAATAGAGGGGAGTTTCATATTCAGGTGGAGGGCAAACCGGTGCCAAAAGTAGATCAGATCAGGATTTTGGGAATGTCATTCAATGCCACGGTCATAATGGAGAGGTCCTGAAAAAATTAGAAAGTTACGCGATGCAAACCCTCGGGCTCTTGAGGAGGGTCGCCACTAAAGGAAGAGGCCTCAAGGAGAGAAATTTACTAAAACTAATCCAGGCATACGTAATAAGCAGAATCAGTTACGCCACGCCCTACCTGGACATCAAGGCCGGCGAAAAAGAGAAGTTAGACTGCCTGATTCGAAAATGCGTTAAGAAGGCGCTAGGACTGCCCATGGGTACCTCGAGCGAACGACTGCTCGAACTCGGGGTGCATAACACGTGGGCAGAATTGGCGGAGGCAGTGCGAGTCTCCCAATTAGAGAGACTAAGCACGACCGAGACGGGCAGGGTAATCCTTGCAAAAGTAGGCCTCAACCCAGACAGGGGAGTTCAAAAAAAAGTCACAATTAATAGCGAAATCAGGAATGCCTTGGTAGTCCCCCCCTTCCCTAGGAATATGCATCCAGAATTTATTATCGAAAGTAGGGCCAAACGAGCTGAAGCTCTAGAGCGACGGTTCAAGAACATGGAAGCAAAGGAAGTAGTCTATGTTGATGCGGCAAGTGGCAGAACAGCTGCGGCGGTAGCTTCGGTAGTCGATGGCCGAGGGGTGCCGGTATCCGCGGCAGCCATCAGAGGCCGCAACATAGAGACTACGGAGGAAGTTGCGATAGCGCTAGCTTGCGTAGGAACAGAAGCCAAGTTCATAATTAGCGACAGCAAAACTGCCATTCAAAATTTTGGGAAGGGGAGGATATCGCCGGAGGCGGCCAAAATCCTCCCCCAAAGAACAATAAATAGGAAAATTCAGTTAATTTGGACACCCGCTCACGCTGCCGTCCCTGGTAACGAGGCGGCTCACGAGCTAGCCCGAGCTTTTTACTTCCGGGTAGCCGTCGAGCCCTCCGAACACTGGGCATACGACGAGCGTCTGCAAAATTACAGGGAAATCATCGACCATTATAAATTGGGACGTAGACTGGTACCCCCGCCAGATGTTAGACTAAATAATAGAGAAGCTGTCGCGTGGAGGCGGCTACAAACTAATACGTTCATGAACCCGGTCTGGGCGTTTCACGCGCTACCAGACTTTAGGGACAATGATCTTTGCAAACACTGTGGAGCGAGAGGGACCCTCGACCACATAATTTGGAAGTGCCCACAATCTCCAGGGATAGGGCAAAATATTAGAAGTAGAGAAGCCTGGGATGCCCTGCTGCGAAGCGCGGACCCTGCGATCCAGCACCGTACCGTCCATCTGGCGGAAGAGGCCGCAAGAAGCCAAGGGCTACCTGCCAGCCTCTAATCCGCGGGCGCACGACTCCCCGTTTCCGATGGAATTAAAAGTTGTGCAACCAATCACCCTAATTGGCTGCTCTAATTAACTACTTTAGTCTTTGGTACTTCAAAATTGCGCGCCGATCCATTCCTATGCCCTTTTTTTGGCTCGAATTCAGGTTGCGTGACGTCACATCCTTGACATCACCTTGACTAATTTATTTACCCATTTTACTATTTGATACATTCAAATGTGGCGCCAAGCCATTCGCTAATGAGGCCGTTTTCGACTTTACTATTTCAGTTTTGCGTATAATTATTTTACCTATTACCCTAATTATTTTTGTCGCGCAGACTCTTCACCCTCTATCGATTGACACCACCTCTACGACTTCTCAATTACTCACAACTGTTGCGCACACAATTTTGCTTGTTTTGCCTCTAATTAATTACCTTATTGGCCTAAATATTATCTCGGACAAAACATTATGTTACCGTCTATCGAGTGACACCAGTCATTGACCTCTACTACTTCTGAATTACTCATAACGGCTGCAGACAACTTATACATTTTTGCCTGTAAATAATTACATAATTACTTATTGGCCTTAATACTTTTTTTTCAGCAAATTTACGTCAGCTTCTATCTATTGACACCGCTCATTAACCTCTACAACCTCTCAACTACTCGCAACTGCTGCGGACACGATTTTGCGGATGCGTTCTGCGGACAGATTATCTGTGAACATTGCGAAGTAACGCTTTCGAGTTAATAAAGCTGCCTCTCACGGCTCGGCTCCTGCAGCTCGGCGTCCATAACATCTTAGAAGTAATAGCCGAGGCGCAGCTCACGGCGCAAACGAAGCGCCTCTCTACCACAAACACAGGCCGAAGTATACTGACGTCCCTGGGTTACAATCCCCGAGCTCCCAGTCAGCAATCGTGCGAGATCAGCGATGAGGTGCGGGCCCACATCCAAGTGGACCCCATCCCGAAGAACGTTCACCCTGAGTACAACCAAGTACGGAGGCAGACGCGGGTCAAAGTTCTCGTCGAACAGCACGCCCAGGACCCGCACGCCCGGTACGTGTATGCAGCGGAATACAATTGCGAGAATGATTCGTTGCAGTGGACGTTGCGACGGCTACCGGCATCAAGACAACGGCAGTGAGTGTGCTGTGCATGGACGTTATAGACACCACAGACGCCGAGGAGGTTGCCATTGCTCTGGCGATCTCGGAGGCAGAGTGTCGCACCGTGCTCGGCAACTCGAGGAACGCTGTGCGCAACTTTGCCAAGGGGCGAGTGCGCGCGCCGGCGTCCGCCATCATCGGTAAGCTCCAGATCCAAAACTACGGCAACACTATCCGCATCAAGAGTTTCCCAGCGCACCCGGGAAATTGTGCATCCTCACGGAATCACAACAAGACGGCCCATTCGGCGGCGCAACCGCTTACGCGCCCTCGAGAGAACCGTTTCGAATGGTGGTTCCAAGCAAAGTACGGAATGACCAGTTACGAGGAAGTGACGAAGTGGTACCGCCTAGCTTGACGGACAATACCGCCCTCTCACCCGGCACTTAGTTGGGAGAAGGCGGTCATCCTAAGGAAAATACAAACCGTGTCACTCCTCACCCCGGCAGTGCTACACGTCCTCCATCAAGACATCTAAACGAGTGATATGTGCAGTGTATGTCAAGTGGGTCCGGCGGACCAATGGCACATCATGTGGAACTGTGCCAGGTTGCCGACCGAAGCTGTATCCAAGACATACTCGTCGGAACTTCAAAGGGCTGTGCAAAGTACAGACAAGGACATTCAACTATGGGCCGTCCAATAATCCCGGAGTGCGCTCTCGAAAAGAACCAGCCTCACAACCCACCGCAAACGGGCCAAAATGAGGTAATGCAGATTAGGGCATAACCCCGGGTCGACGCTTGGCCAGTATCACGACGCTTGGAACTGTCGTTTGCCGGCATCTCAATAAAGTTATACATACATACATACATACATACATACATACATACATACATACATACATACATACATACATACATACATACATACATACATACATACATACATACATACATACATACATACATACATACATACATACATACATACATACATACATACATACATACATTGCTAAACATGAATGACCACAACAAACTCCGCCATGGAAACGAACCTCTGGCTACGTATATCCAGACATTGCTGAGCTAAGGCACTGTCAATTTCTCACGTGTAACTCATTTATTAGGGCGAAAGCCTTTAAAGGCCTACTTGACCGAAAATCCTCGCCTGTTAACTGTGCTCCCAATGCATCGGGAATGTAACCAACATTACTAATCTGCGATTTTAAGGCTGTAAAGCGTTTGGTGTTCTAGTTACACGCGGTTAAAAGGTTCGGTAGCAGACGACGCAGCCCTCTAACGGCGTGCTAAGCAACTAAGCATCAAACCGGAAATTGCGTGCATTTGAGACGGCGCTCCGCTCCGCGGCTCCGCTACCACTGCCGCTACCCGTGCGCGAGTGGCCAATTCGCTTTGCTATCTTCGCGTGCTATTTGTTTTTGCGCTGCTGCGTTTCGGTGGTCTCGCTGCGAATGCTGACTTGGCTACTGTGGCGTCAATATCTGAATTTTTGGCGCCATGCCAACAAAATGCGTCGCTGTTGGTTGCTCCAACACCCACTCGGTTCCGGGGATCAGCCTTCATCGGTTTCCGAAGTGCGATAAGCTGCGCAAGTTATGGGTCTTGGCTTTAAAGCGAGACCGATGGGAGCCGACCAAGACAAGCGTTCTCTGTTCGGCACACTTCAAAGCTTAGGACTTTGTGCATGACGTCGACATCGCCGCAAGTTTGCCGTGCAAGCAGCTGAAACGACTTTTGAAGCCCGATGCGTTGCCTTCAGTTTTCGCACACTGCAAACGCGGCGAGAACGTTTGGCCAGCCTTCGAGAAGCGCCGTCGTATGGAGGTTATTATGCTTCTTTACAGTTGATATTACAGTGTTGCACCACAGCAGCCTTTATCGTTTTGTATAAATTTTTGTAGATCGTGAATAACGCCTTAGCGGCGTCTGCTACGGCGAGCGTGGGCTCGTCTTCGGCAATCATCGCAGCGCCTGAAAGCAACCCAGATATCTGTCTCGATGTTTGCGGTAACCCTGCAGTGTCAACAAGTGATGGTAAGTTGTATGAACTTACTTCCAAACAGACGCTTTAGTGTGATATGGATAGGAGCTATAGGACACTGTAGCTGTATATGTAGCCGCGGCGCGCGAAAGCACTGACGTTTGGTGCTTGACAGAAACCTCGCTAGAACTTTGTTTGCCTGTTTTGATGCCCGATATTTTAAGCAGCTAGGTTTCCGATACTTTCATATTCTTCACTTGTTCAGTATACCTCTCAGTGAATTGTGCAAGTGTTGAAATTCGGTTAACTTATGTAGCTCAGCAGCTTCAGAGTAGGACTTAGTGCGGCCGTAGTTAGGCTGTGACGACGTTTCTCGTTATCGGTGAAATGCGTGAACTGAAATATAGTCAAATGTTTTTGTGTATACCTCATAAGCAATGAGGTTGAAGGAACTGATCCTGAGTATCCTGAGTTTTTGTGTGCCTAGTAGCACATACAGTATTATATTCATCAGTGTGTAATCATGTGATGATTTGAATTTTTTGCTTGTTTTCAGATGGATATGACCAAATGGACACTAATTTCACGTGCTCTGCTTGTGGCCACTCAACAACTTCGAAGTCTTCCAAATATATTCAGGTGGACTTACCAAAGGCTACATGCAACAAAGGAACACTGACAGGCAGCCTGCTCAGGCACTGTGGTAATATGTTGGCAGTTTTATGTACTTTTATTCGAAGCGTGACTTTTTTTATTCTTTTTGTTGAAGGTGTGCAGACTGAAGAATCAAGCTTAGGGATGGTTGAGCGGTGCTCTACGCCTATCACAGACCATGTTCCAGATCGTTATTTTCCTGCATCTTGCCTAGGAGACAGCGATTCCAGCAGTGATGCTTCTGATGAAAGTGACTCTGACAGTGTGTCAACGGCTGAGATCAACGCAGACGATGAAAGTTTTGCATTATCAGAAGCTAGCAGGTGAGTAGATTGTGCGACGAATATCTTTTTTTTTTTTCATTTTCCTTGTTCACTAACGCACTTTGTTACATTCTTGCAGCACAACTGGGGCCACAACAACTGATGCTGTTGCAGAGACGAAATATATCGTCTTTGAGAGCTGCCTGTTAGAGCTCCTTGGACCCTGCAGGACATGCTTGGCCCAGTGCACTACGGAAATCCGGAGGTCTGGGAGCCTGGTGCAAGCTACAGCAAACTGCCCATTTGGGCATGTGTGGTCATGGGAGAGTCAGCCATCTCTACACAGAAAGGCTATTGGAAACATCCTTCTAGCTGGTTTGTGAATACAGTATTTGGGGCAGCATCTTTTGATAGTTTGCTAATATAATACTGTATCTACTGTGTGCATAATGCTTTGTAGTAGTCATTTTTAAGTTTTAATAAGGAAAACATCAGTGGGCATACCCTCGAGTTCAACTGGTAGCTTTAATTTCAAGATTGCAAATTATTTAAAGGTATAATGGATCACTCTTGATTGGTTTGATCGGTGTATAATCCTTGTTTATGTACCCTGTGACTGGAATGAGCTGTAATGTACTAATTCTTATGACAACAGGTACATACATGGTGCAAGCAGTTTATGTTCTCCAGATCATTGTGTAATATAACAAATATGCAGTACTTTGATTTGGCAACAGTTGTAAAAGCTAGTATAGAGTTGCTCTATACAACTGATTCATTCTGAAATTCATGTATAGACATGCACCATGATTGCTCACCTGACTTTGTATTTTCATGATCAGAGCTTGGCATTTTATCGGCCACAGTATAGCTTGTTATGCCTCTCTGCTTACACTTCTTCTGGCAGCGAGAAATATTACACGCCTTAAGAATTGGTTGGTTTTGTACATCCCTATATTATACCATGTTACTATGTTAAGGAGAAAACAGTCAGCTCCGATGATTATGAACATTTCGGGCTTGCTGGAATATATTTTCTACTGCAGCTGCATCATGCATTTCAGTCAGTATACTATTGTTGCCTAAATTTGCTCTTGTGTTGCAGCATTTATTTGCACTGATTTGTTCCAGCCAACACACATTTTTCTTACAATCCTTGCATAGATACTCTTGATAATTTACAGCATGCCTGTTGCAAATCCTATAATGTCCTTTATTCTCTCTAGGTGCTATATTGTTCACAGGGTCAAATCCAAAAAAGACACTGCGACTCCTTTCGTGCATTGGAGTTGCAACACCGGGGGAGGACCTATTCTTCAAAATTCAGAAGTGTGTATTATTCCCCTCTGTGCAGAAGGTAAGTGAAATTCAAATGTGTTCACAATTATTATTTATTTGTAAAAAAAGTACAAGGCAACTATATTTTTAAACAGGCGTGGAATGATGCACAGGATGTCCACCTCAGTAAAGCATCAAAAAAGCCTCTGAGCCTGACGGGGGATGGTAGATTTGACTCCCCAGGATTCAATGCGAAATACATGACCTACACACTGAATGATGCCGAACAGGATGTCATTTTACACACGGAGCTTGTGCAGGTTTGTTTCATTGCATACATTGCAAGATTCAAATGTTTGTTGTCAGCTTCAGTAAAGCATGTTTATGTCATATAGGTGAATGAAGTTGGTAACAGCGTGCGGATGGAAGTGGTTGGCCTAAGCAGGGGCATCAAATTTCTCCTTGGGAAGAAATGCAATATCAGCAGGCTTGTGACCGACAGGCACAGTGCCATTCGTGCCCTTGTCAAAAAAGATTACCCCGATATAGTGCACCTTTTTGACTGTTGGCACATGGCAAAAGGCAAGAACACTTCTGTCACCCTTGTCATAACCTGGCACTTAGAAGCAAAATCAACTTTGTTTTGTTGATTGTCATTTCAGGAATAAAAAAGAAGCTCCTTGCAGCCACAAAGCGCCGTGACACAGAGGTACTCGGAAACTGGGCTCGTGCTGTTGTGAACCACTTGTATTGTTCAGCTGCTTCAAGCGATGGGCACCCAGAGCAAATTGTTCCCAAGTGGAGTTCGTTGACCAGACATGTGGTAAATGTACACCAGCACGAATCTGAAGTTTTTCCAGAGTGTGCCCATGACGACCTCAGTGAAGATGGAAGACTCTGGCTGGTTGAAGGTAGCTAATAGAAAGCATTGGTATTTTCAACTGGTTTTCATTTGAATTTCTTTGCGTTTAAGGATCGGATGCCCACCGCAAGCTGTGCGAAATTGTACAGGCCCCATCACTCTTGAAGGACATAGCACAGCTATCTACAAAGGAGCAGACATTTGGTTGTGAGGCTTTTCACAGCCTAATAAACCAGTTCGCACCCAAGACGTACCACTACAGTTATGCTGGAATGCGAGCTAGGTTAGTGCTATGCTTGATTCACTGATGCAAGTCATAACACTCTCATATTGTAGTGCAGAAGTGCATATGTCTATAAGATTGTTATTTTGTTTTATCATGTGTCATGTAATGCTTTTCTAAAAAATTATTAATGTTGCTTGCAGAGTCCGCGTCGCAGTGTTGCATTACAACGAGAACCATGGGCGTCCTCAGGCAGTCCGAGCTGATGGCCAAAAGCGGTTTGCCAGGCGGTTTCGAAAGGGCCGAAATGGAGAGGCTAGCCTTTCATCTTTGAAAGTGGAGCCATCTTATGGTAAGTGATCGTTATTACACATAAAGGTAATTGTACCTATTTTAAATGCAGATCAGCTGACACAATAACATCCCCTTTTAGTCTTTATTAAAAGCATATCCTCTCTGCTATGCCCACTCACTTCAAAGTTTACTTGGAAGAACAATTTCTGGTCACCATTAGCTCGTTAAAGCTCATTGCAAGAGAAGCACATCTCTGAGAAGGTTGAGGAAAATAGCTCCTCTGGCCTTCAAAAGAAATTGTCTCATAACATAATAGCACCACTCAGCCAAATGATCAATTACCTCACACTATGACTGGTTACTGGATTTGGTTAATCTGTTCAAAGCTTCCTGCAACTTATACTCAAAACTGCAAGATGGGGCATGCATCACAAGAACACCCTTTTCCAGTTAAAACCAAATATAGAAAGTGAATTCACCATGGTATTACTGAAATTACTTATTTCTTTCTTTTTAAGTAAAGAGTGCAATGTCTCATTGTCATATAGCTGGGGCAGGATTTCTCTTGGTATTATAGGCATCAGTAGAGGTTATCCAGTGCTTGTGTGCATGTTCACAGATCCACAAACCATCTTATGCAGAAACGTTTCAATGCAGTGCATTCTCATTCTTTTCCTTTTTTTCAGGCTATATGCGTTTGCTTTTGGAGCAGGCGCTGGAGTTATGTGCACTGCACAAAACCTACAAGGAGGCCCTGCAAGCCAGCGGAGGTTCTGAGCCTTCTCTTCCTCAAACTACTGCAGGGCGTGAAAAGCCATCAAAGGATGAGCTCTTGGCATCGCACCGCACCAGGTTTAATCAATGCTAACTTGGCAGTCCAACCAGGTGTAATGTAATGCATTCCGGTAACTTTTGTATCCCTGTTTGTGGACAGGGTGTGAAGTGCAATGTAATGAAGGATTTTAGGTAAGTGTTTGTTGCAAGGGGTCTCTATCATGACATATTATTCTACTGCACCTTGATACTCCACCTTGTATTCCCTATTGTGCCAGCAGCATGTCTTCGTGTTGAGTACACTTAGATGGAGCTTTCAGACTTTTGTATATTCATTCGCAGCGTTTCTGTTACAGTAACTTCAATTCAGTTCTTATTTTGTAACCATTTATTGTGATGTTTTTATTGTTTTTACTTTGTTTAGTTTCACCTTTAAAATATCTCTGTCATAGTTAGTGTAAAGACAGGTTCTTTTTTGTGGTTTGGTTTCGGTTGTTGGGTTTAACGTTCCAAAGTGACTAAGATTGAAAGACGCTATAGGGGAGGGCTCCAAAATTTCGACCACCTGAGCGGGGTCAACAGCACACAGGCGTTCATGGCCGAGATTCGATCCCGCAGCCTTGGGCACAAAAGTTGAGCATCATAACCACTGCACCACCACGCTAGGTGTTATTTTATTCTTGCTTTGTTCCAATGCATATCTGCTGTCATAGCTTCTCACTGATGAGGGGTGTTAGGGCATTCATCGACTTGGAGCTGTATTTCAGCCATTCCAAAGTCAGCTATGCTTTTAGGTGTTATGAGATAATGTGGAAGATACCTTATTGCTAAATTTCTTTGCTTCTGTAACCAAATATTCTATTGCTTGTTCATTTTGTTAGCCATCTTATGTTTCACTGCAATTTGTTGTGCCGTTTCACTCTACCTCTGAGGTCACTCATGGCCAGAAGTATACATTTTATTGTGAAAGCAACACTCCGAACGCTAAACTGAGACCTTGCGTGGCTGCAACCATGCCGGAAGAGGCATAGCTACGGCCTCCTTATAAAAAAATTAGCCTTTCATGACATTTGAATTTACGTTACCCCCATGCCACGGGCAAGAGCTGCCAACTCGGGTCGCTCCTTTCATACGGGAGGGTGACATATCAGAATCAGCCTTCCAGAACCGTTTGCATTCTCGTTACCCCTATGACATGCAGCTTGGTTGAAGCATGAATTTATATGTGGGCTTATACTCTCGCGTCAGAATGAGCTTAAGTGGCCCCAATAATGTAGCACCTTACACTGATAGGGCCTGATAGGGGAATAAAGTAGCAGGCAAAAGAAGCTTCCACCACTGCTTTCGCAATTCAACTAGGGCTAGCCAGAGCTAAACCACTACTACTTTTTTGTGTGTTCACGAACTGTGACAAGGAGAGAATGTCTAGGTGCATACCGTCTTGGTCAGTTAACAGTGCTTTATAAAAACCATATTGCAGTTGATTCCTTATCATACAGGCATGAAGTTGTATTTCTACAGACTACCAAAATTTAAGTGGATCCTAGAAGTGCTTAGAATATTCTTGGAATATGATTTTTTGCTTTATGTGAGTTCAACGTACTTTTCTTACTGGTTCCCTCTTGCCTATTGGTTGATGAATAATGGTGATAAGAATAATTAAAGTAGTAGTAATATGTAGCATTTTTTATGTGGCTGTGTTTTGTACATTTTTGCTTTTTTTTGTCATTTTAAGTGTTGACATAGGAATTGATTGAAAATGAAACTATTGCATCTAGTCTGCATATTTTTATGACTGGGTCTCTTTAAAACAAACAATTATAGAAGTTTACCACATTTGCTAATGAAAGACATGCTAAAAAAATAGCAGTTATATAGATCAGTACATTGGAATAAGCAAACTGTGCTTTAGAACTTGCTGCTTGAAGATAGATTTGTTTGAGAAAAAGAATGGTTGAATTAGGAAAAGCTCACCGCCATTTTTGTTGCAGCATTTTAAATTTTTGTGTATAGTTCTTTACAAGAAATAGCTTTTCTGCCACTGTCCATGGAATGGCCACAATGGCAATGGCACATTTAGTGATGTATCGTCAAGTGACACATGGAAAAAAATAATAAAAAAAATTGTTTACTGACACATTCCTGGTCACTTTAGTGTCACAGTGCATCTCGACCCCTCGATTTCTAGCACCTATCTGAGCTTGTAGTTTCGTTCACATTTTATTATGTTGGTCTTACACCACTTTTGTTAGCTGTACAAACTGAACTGTTTTTTCTACCGGTTTATATGTTTTGTGTGTCCATTGTTTTTTCTAATCAAGGCTGTTATCTGTAGTTGTCTCCACGTTCTGGAAAATGGCATCTCTAGTTTCTCATTAGCACCTGATGTTGCACTTCTCTACATTGGCGCGTCTGCTATTGTACCCTATGACAGATTTTATTTTTCAATATTACATATCGTTCCTTTTGTTTGGATAGCCACTGTTTCAGGGTCACTGATATTTTTTTTAACTAAAGCATAGTAGCTTATACAAGGAAAACTTTAGATCAGTTCATCTGCCCACCGGCCAGCCCTGTTTAGTGCATCGTCGGGCGGTTTGTTCCGCAAATGATGAGATAAAATCTTAACTTGTTTGACGAAGATTCATGGCTCTGGATGTTACTTTTGCCATGACAAAGCTAGGCAATTAGTTTTATCAGCGAAAACGAAAATGAAACGCATGTTTTACCTTTCTGCTTTTGGGGTACATAACAATGATAACATACCACATACGTGACATGTGCTTCATTTTACAAGCAAACATGTCGGATATTAGCTCCGATCGCGAATCTGGCGAAGTGTCTTCGGATTAAGAGACCAGATATGGGGTCGTTCCATATCAATTCGAGCCGAGAAGCGATTCCGCCGAGCGCAACAGCACTTCTCAGCACCCGCCTTCGGCTCCAAGCCCCCCTAATTTAGACAGAATTATGAGCACGGCATGGTACGTATTCATGCATGCGTGTGTTGGACTGCTTCGTTGGAAATGCATGTGCACGCTCTTATCGCAGGTGCAGCTGCGCCCGATGCATAGTAATGCCAACCTGCGCGGAATGTGTGTGTTGCCGCGAAGATCAGCAGGTCCTGTTAAAGATAATGAATGGCCAGACTTGCGTCACTGAAAACGCCGAATTCGTGACATACTGTCTCACGCCATTCATTCTCGAGGTCGAGTACAAGAAACTACAATATTACCACCCCGCGCTTTCACGACGTCGTTAAAGTGAATGCGTAAGCTATTTCAGTGATTATTTCCAAATGCACGCAATGTAATTTTGACTCTATTCTGCATTATTTCTCAGTCGATACAGGTACACTGCGTACCGACAGTTTGCGTGGTGGGCGTATGGTCGGCTAGGCTCCGGGAACCGCGTCATCTTGCCCAGCTGTGTCGTAACACTGATAAGAAAAACATTCCCATCGGTTGAGTACACGGGCTTCAAGTGGTCCTAGGTAAGTGCGTTAATAAAGTCGCTTCATATATGACACGTTTTTGTGTACCGAACTTACTAAACTACGTTATTTCTCTACAGCTGCATGATTCTCCGAAGTACGATACCTTCCCGTAAGGCACCAGCGTCAATTCGTGCTCATGGAATAAAGAGGAGATTCTGATTTTGAAAGACGTAAAACTTTCCTGCTTTCTTCATTTACTTTACAAAGGACATCTATTCTTCTTATGAAATCGGCCTGGACACACCGTACTCTCACTGAATCACATCGCGTTTTTTACCCATGCTCTGATTTGCCATGCAATACCCGTGTCTGCCTGTAGAAATGACTCGAAGCAATTTGCTATTTGCTCTTCGGTTATACTGGATTATGCTTGATTCATTAAATGTGATCCGAACTCCGCATAAGCTCCACTTAAATACTTTAAGGCGAATATAGCTGCGTGACAAGTGTAGTGCGAGCACTTCGGCCACTGTGAACTGCTTTAAAACCTGTCGTACATAGACCACATGTATTTTACCCGAATGTATAGTGCTCACAGGAGGCATCGCGTGTTCGTTTACGTATAATTGCCATAAAAAACCAAAAAGCATCACGCGCAACCGCTGTCAGCGCTTTGCAGTCAGCGCTTCGCAACCGCCGCCCCCAGCAGACGACGCACATTTCCTGTCTCAAACAAGCGTCACAGCCGGCGAGCGGTAATGGCGCCTGTTTTTCCAGTTTCGGTTCCAAAAATGCTGATTTTTGCTTCCCGCTTGCGCCGTAACTTCTCGGGCCTGGAAGGTCATACTTTTATGGTAGCATGCTCTACATGTATACTATACAAACGTAGCTTTTTTGATGCCTAGAAAATTTGGGTAAAGTAGGCCTTTAATGGCTCATACTGTCGTGGACAAAGTGTGCCCCGCTTTTGCGACGGCTGTCGCGTGGCGTTGTCTTGGCGCGCGTTCAAGTGTGGAATTTCGGAGGGCAAAAACGCTAGACAAGATGAGATTTCTCAGGCTTTCGCCTTTCACTAGTTTAGTCGTTTAAGTCCCTCGTAATTTTCTTTTCTTGACTGCGAGTTTGAGGCGTCATTTTTTACAGCATACAAAGATATACGCAAAGGGAGAGTGCACATTGGGAATGTGTTGTTGCATATCGTTAGAAAGTTTACCTTACTGTTTACCGGGCTAACCAGGAGAAGCTGTGCATGAACACTCATTACTGAGATGCGACTACTGTAACGGATACATTTTAGCGTTGCCAAGAGCTTGCGTTAACTCGCACACTGCTCGGGAACAAGGCGCTAGACACGGTAAAGCTCTTCTAGCCCGCTTCGGATCAAATGCATGCAATCGCTCATTTCTTCGACGGGAGAGGAAGTTAGGATTAGTGGCACTCACATCATTTCACGCAATCTGAGCCATACTCCAATATTATACGTGCAAATTTGCGCCATTCATCAGATACTTTCCCAATTTCAAGCTTTTAAGGCTTGCTATGTGCTGCGGATATCACTGTCAGAGCGATGACAATAGTTATTAAGCAGTGTGTCAGATTTGGCATTTATATGTATATTCAAGTATATGTCATCCTTCAGAAACAAATGATTTAAATCACAGTACTGTCATAAAAAAATGAAGAAAGATACATTTGGAGCCACAGTTCAAGAACTTTGACTTGCTGTCACTGGATGGAACAATTAGTGGTGCGTTTCCTTTAACGACGCTGCTGCAAATGTCGCCGCTCATCTTCCTTTCCCCTAGTGGGGTTGACTTCGCCCTGATGGGGCTGGTGCAGGTGGGTCACCGCTGCTTGCGGCGGGGGCTGGCCTGGCACCGAATTTTGATCTGTTGTAGGCCGTCATTGCACACGCCACCGCTGGTGGTGGACGGCGGCTGTTGTTGCGGCGCGCGTCTTTCTTTCCCTCTTGCTTTTCTTTCTTCTCTATATTCTCTTCTATCTGCACGAGGCAGCGGAGGTGGCTCAGCTGCAGAGCCAGTAGCAGGCCCGTGCATTTTCTTTTTCTTCTTCCTACAGCCACAACAACAACAACAACTCATCTTCCCTGATGGGGCTGGGACAGGTAGGTCACCGCCGCTTCCGGCGGGGGCTAGCCTGCCACCGAATTTTTATCTGTTGTAGGCCGTCATGGCACCCGCCACCGCTTACCGCCACGCTTCGGTGGTGGACGACGGCTGTTGCTGCGGCGCGCGTCTTTCTTTCCCTCTTTCATTTATTTCTTCTCTATTTTCTCTTCTGTCTGCACGAGGCAGCGGAGGTGGCTCATCTACAGAGCTAGTAGCAGGCCCGTGCAGTTTCTTTTCCTTCTTCCAACAGCCACAAAAACAACATTAGAAAGTCCCAACTGATTAAAGGCGGCGTACGTCAATCTATAATTTCCTGCTAGTCTTAATATAGCCATGGTATGCAAAGTGGCTATCTTTTGGGGCGCATTTGAAAAGCCGGTTTGTCGGCTATATTGGCTTGAATGTGCTGCTAGAAGCAATTGAGAGGGAACTGGGAGCGCGTGGCGTTAGCATTTCGCAAATCGCTGCCGCCAACAAAAGAAAAGAATAGGTGCCATCATGGGGCATGCTTTGATAGAGCAGCTGACCAAGCTTACTTTGCATGCGCCTTTAACACTGATTCTTATCACATGTCGATGGCAGCTCTTTGCAAAGCGTGGAGCACACGTGCTCCCGTCTTTCCTCTCACATTGCTTCTAGCAGTGCAGTCTACCAAATAACGAAAGAACTATGTGGGCTCGGCCACTTAAGGCACGCTTCCGGCTCTAAATACACATAAGCAAAGAAAAATTATTGTCCATTCTTTTCGATATCATTCGAGGTCTTGGAGTTGCCATAATGGTTAACTGTACGAATGAGAAACAGCACTGTGTAGCGTGATCAGTTTTCGTATAGGCAATAGATATTTAAGTGCAGAGATAAATGCTATCAACTTGCGTGCACCACCTTACTGCCTAGAAATGCTTGCAATGCATACGTATTTTGTATTTGCATTATATGCTGGAGCGTTCGCCATCACCATCACAAGTACTCATTTAGCTAACACATTGCAGTGCAGATCATGAGATCCGGCGTCCGGAAAAACGCTCACTGCTAACGTAAACACGGTAGCGATACGCTAAAGCTTTTAGATAGCGTGCTTTCGAATGCAAAATGCGCAAAACTCTATTTCAGATCAAGCTGGAGTGTATGCTACTGTCCTTCAAATTATTTTACGAGTTCAACTTGCAAGTCTCTTCGGTCTATACATAAGTACCGTTACCGACAAGGAACCTGCACTGAAGCAGACCTTAGGTCTAGGGTAAATCCGTCACTTACACCGCATATTAGTGCGAAAGCGTCTCTACTGCCATTCTGCCAAAACGCTGGCGCCATAGTTGGTGGCCCGAGCCTCATAGTAGGAGAGAAAGAGGAGGTAGGAAGGAGAAACTGTAACAAATTATGATCTAATGCATACTGGTTCGCATTAAGCTAACCCTATAACCTCCGAAGATAAGGAGCAAAACTTCAAGGGGGAGAGAACAGGGGATATGAGAAAAACCACGTCCCCAAAATTAGAAATCCGAGTGCGGAGCAATGGGAGACTGCTGTCCTGCGACCACTGCGAAGACCAAGAAGGTTTGGGACAGCGAGCTCAACAGGCGGCAGTGGCCAGCGGATCCCTGGACTGAGGGCAGATGACCATTGGGCAGAATTGGACGAGGTCGACCGAGAAGACTTGTGGATGCAACAAGGAGACATCTCTGAAGACGTTCCGAGAACAGACAAAATAATATAGGGCTAAATAAAGTTTTTCCTTCCTTCCTTATTGCGCATTGCCATCGCCATGCGGGCGTCTTTTGGTCTAATAAATTACGTTAATCCTTACCCATTTATAAGTATTTGTTTTTAAACCTGCGTTAGGTACGTCGGTGCCATCTGTGCAGTTGGGGTTCACAGCAAGGCGGGCGTTGTGTGCATTCAGCAAACTCTTCTTTGACTTCCGGGCAAATTACCAGAACCATTTACACATCCTCACCCTCTCCTCTGCTTGCGACAGAGTTTCGTATTGCTGCGTGTAATTCCTCGATAAGCGCCGGCGACTGCAGCTGATAGGCTGGAAAAGCGTGCCATCAGCTCGCCATTGACGTTTGCCTCTGAGACAGCAGCAAAGCGAAGCTCTCTTGTGGGCAGCGCAGAAGAGTATCCGCTTTTGATAACCTTTTCCTCGCAATAGTTCATTGCCCGCGGAGTGGGCAAACTTGCCTGGTGTCCAGCGCGCGCAAACAAATGCGTAGAAGTCGACGCATGGGTCTCGCTCGGTATCCATGGACGCCTCCAGGGAGCGCACATAAATGCGGCAGGACGGCGACAAGCAGGAGCTTAAGGCGCTCCACGAGGGTCGTCGATCTCTCACCATCAGCCACAGCAACAACACCGAGGCGCTGTCGTGACGCTGGGACTAAGTCGACCCGCCCTTCACTTGGTAGCGTGCAGAGACTCCGGGTTGATGAAGGATTGAATCTTCGAAGTTGGTGAAATATATACAAGCAGGTTTAATGGCACTTTGAGAAAACTTATTTACATGAAAAATGGTATATCAGCAAAATGGCAAGCGTTAAGAGTTCATAGCGAGAAGCGTCTGGATGAGCCGTTTACCCAGGGCTCAGAGCGTCATTTCATGCTCTGCAACGTCCTTAAAACCCCCTATGCCCAGCCCCTCTCTGAAGATGCTGACCAACCAGTTCCAGGGCACGCCCCTCAGATATCGGCATCCAATCGAACACATCACTGCACTGATGGTCTGATGCCCTGACTGGTCCGGTATTGTTTCGTCGGGCGTGGTCACTTGTTGGCAGGTAGAGCTTCGGAACGGCGAGGAGGTAAATTTCTATTCTTCAGCAAAGATCCGATATGATGGTTCCGGCAAGTGGATTTCCTTCTCAGAAACCCAAGTGCACGTGCGCGCCACATACTGCTCCCAGCATTGTCCCTTTCCGACAACTGCAAATCTTTCCTGCATTCCCGGGAATTCCTCTAATGGCCGTATTCGTCATGCTCCTTTCTTGTCCTGTACGTCAGCGGACGTGTCACTCTGTCGTCTCCTTTGGACAATAGGCTTCTCGACGGGAAGGATGAACAATTGGACAAAAGCACATCCGGCTATTTTTCACAGGGCGACGTTTCTTTGTATTTTTCTTGACGTTCCCTTGACAGGGCCAATTTGGCATTTGCAGGGTCTCGACAAAGCAAAGCAGGTTCACACAAAAAGATTCATGGAAACAGGCTCACTTGGAGCCCTTGCACCAACAGCACATATTCACGGCACATATCCATGCCCACAGGCGAACAATAGTGCGCGCAAGTGCAGACGATGCACGGTCATAACAGCCTCCTCCGCCGCCAGAAGAGTCACGGAGGGCAGCAGTCGCAGCTGCTGCATGAAGAGACGACTTAATGGCCTGCATATGAACGCTTGAAGCTCGCTGTTGCTTGTCGCGTTGTCTTGAATGTAGTAGGCCAAATTGCTTGAGCTGTCTCTGAAACTCAACCACATGTCTAAGCAAGCACTCGCTCCCGTCTGAAGAGACCAGGTGAAAAGAAAACTGCCATCGTTGTCCGAGAGAAGCCCACACTCAAGACGTTCAGCACCCACGTATGCCTAGAAAACCAAACGTGCTGCCTTACATAGTCACACGTACACAAGCGCACGAAATAAAAAAAAAGAACCTGAGTATCAATTTGGATACATAGTGAGGAGCACCTCGGACCGCTTAGAAACAGCGGCTAAGCGCGTCCGCATTCCCATTTAACTTCCCATTTTTGTATGTTATTTCAAAATTGTACTGCTGTAAAATCAAGCTCCACCTCAGAAGGCGACTCTTCTTCGATGCCGCAGTTTGCAGCCAAGCCAGGGGACAATGGTCCGTCTCTGCTCTGTCTTTTTGAGAAGCTCCTGAGCGTTGCTTTCTTCTCTGCTGAGGCAAATCAAGTTGTCACCCATCTCCTCGAGAAGGTTTAACGTTAGATTTACCATGGCTTCCCTCTGCACATAAGGCTTCATAAGATTGCAATGATAAATGAGCACTTCTTTACGCCTACCGGGGATTTTCACTGCGTAGTTAGTGTTAGAAAGATTTTCAATGACTTCAGCAGGTCCTTCCCACTGTACTTCGAGCTTATTCTGCCTTGAACCTCTCAGCAACATCACCTGGTCCCCGATACGAAACGTCCTTTGACGGGCTGACTTATCATAGTACACTTTGGAACGAGCCTGGGTTGACTTCATGCTGGCCTCAACGAGTTCCTTAGTGTTATGTAAGCGATTCAAGAGGTTCAGAATGAATTCTACTACGGTTGGGTCTTCTCCGCGCCCCTCCCAGGCTTCGCACACCATTCGCAAAGGTGAGCGCAGTGACCTTCCGTACACCAACTCGGCTGGGCTAAATCCAGTGGATTCGTGCGGCACTGACCGCAAAGCGAAAAGTGCTGCAGGCAGGCTGGTATCCCATTCGCGCTTGTTTTCATAGCACAGTCCCTTCAGGACTCGTTTGAGAACAGAATGCCATCTTTCTACGCTGTTGCTCTGCGGATGGTGGATCGAGCTATGCACTACCTTAATGCCACATCGCTCGAGAAATGAGGTGGTGAGGACACTTGTGAAAACGCTACCCTGATCACTTTGGACCTCGGAAGGGAATTCAACTCGTGCAAACACTGACAGCAGCGAATCCACTACACTCTCGGACGCCGCCTCGCGCAGCGGAACAGCTTCTGGAAACTTTGTGGCTGAGCATAACAAAGTGAGGATATACCGGTACCCTGACTCTGTCACAGGAAGTGGCCCAACTACAACTATTACTAACCGGTGAAACGACTCGGTAATGATTGGTACTAACACCATCCGAGCTTTCCACTTATCTTGCGCCTTTCCAACCCGCTGGCACGTGTCGCATGACCGTACAAAATTTTCCGTGTCCTTAAAACATCCAGGCCAATAGTATTCTTGCAACAGCCTCTGCTTTGTTTTCCTTATTCCAAGGTGACATGACCACGAGCTGCCATGGGAAAGTCGCAGTAAGTCTTCGCGGTACTTTTGGGGAACGACTAATTGGTCCCGCTCTACTCCGCGCTTATCCTTGAATAAGCGACACAGCACTGCCTTTCTCATCTCGAAAGAAATATTCTTTGCTGTCTTAGTGGCGCGGTGGAGCTCCCTTGTCTCCTGTATCTTGGGATCATTGGCTTGCTCCATAGCTAAGTCCTCTCGGGTTCCACTTAAAAGTCTCGTGAGATTACTAGACACTGGCGGCAAGAGGTTACTCTCAAGAACGTCCTCATTCCGCGTCTCATCAAGCTCACTTTCAAGTTGACTTATCTGAGATGCCTCGCTCTCAAAGTTTTCTGACCCGCTATCTTCCGCATCGACCACTGTTTTAACTGCCGTTTCCTCCGCTGTGGATTTTTCTGGAATGAGCAGTGTAGCTAGTTCCCGCGCCTTTGAACGTGTTAAGGCTTGCACAACTCTGAATCCGAAAAGGATGCCCCTCTTTCGCCGTAGCATGTCCGATTTGTTGGAAAACAAATACGGATAGCACTTAGGAAGCTTTCCTGAAACGGCAGCCTCGGTTGTTAACTCGCCGAAAGGGCCCTCGATGACCACGTTCGCGATTGGCAAGCACACACTCTGTTCCTCCACTACCTGGCGGATTCATGCACACTGTCCTGTATAGTCGGAAGGCGACACATACGCCGGATGGAGAACATCCATCGTTGCGGCCTAATCGCGCAATACCTTGCAAGGCTTCCCGTTGACTACTAGGTCATGCAGGTAGGGTTCCAAAAGCTGCATATTTTCATCGCAGTCACTGACATACGAGAAGGCAATATTTTCTTTCCGACAGTTGACGGCAATGTGACCCTGCTCATTACACCTAAAGAATGTGAGCGGCTTCCTAGCTTCAAGCTTATTCTTTGTGTTATGCGCGTTGGTCACTTCCCCACTTTTCTCACTGCCGTCCTTTCTAAGGAGTTTGCCTGAAGAAGCCTTCCTTTCTTCGTTTCCAACTCTAGCAAAGTGCCTTTCTTGACGGTTATTCACACTCATCTTGGGACTGCGGGGCCTATCCACTGCTGGGTTGCTGAATTGTCGGCGCGAAGCATACTCCTCAATGAGTTCGGCAGCTTCAGTTGCCGACTTAATGTCGCCTCGGTCCTGTAACCAATTTCTTTCATTTTCTAGGAGGCAGCTATAAAACTGCTCCAAAAGAATTCGCTCGACTACAGCGTCCCTATCACTGTAGGAATCTGTGCTCTTGAGCCACTCGCCCAAATTGACTCTTAAATTGTACAGGAATTCAGGGTAACTCTCGTCCCTAGACTTAGTAGCGTTCCGAAAACGTTGTCTGAACGCCTCGACGCTAAGCCTATACTTTCTCAGAAGGCAAGCTTTGACCTTCTCGTAGTTGTCCGCGTCCTCCTTGCTTAGCCGCGCGACAACCTCCGCAGCCTCGCAGGGCAGAACCGTCAATAATCTCTGAGACCAAGTGTCTCGCTGGAAGGACAGTTTTTCGCAGGTTCGCTCAAAGTTAGCCAGATAGAGACCGATTACCCTGATATCACATATGGCTGCATGTACTTTGACATCTTGAAATCTGCCTCCTTGTTGAGAAGAGGTACCGCTAGCTGGGGACAATTGCCCGACCTCTTGCTCAACTCTAGTTCTAATTCCCGGAGCTCAATTTCTTGCTCCAGCCTTTTTGCTTCTCTCTCAATTTCACGCCTCTTTTCCTCTTTTTCCCTCTCAAGTTCACGCTCACGCATCTTTTCCTCTTTTTCCCGCTCTTTCTGCTGTCTGAGTTGCTCCTCCTTTTTTTGTCCGATGAGGTTCCATGCTTCACTGAGCTCCTCATCATCGGTTCCCAAATCAGTGATTGGCTTTATAATCAAGGGTTTTCGTGCCAAACCACTTGTATCAATTCCCAATTCCTCACACAATAGCAACAGTTCCGGTTTCTGCAGCTTTTGTAGGTCCATTATCGCTCCGAGTGTCGGCTACTTCCAAAACAGCTGTGCAAACTACCAAACCTAAAGGCGTTTCAACACTTTTTACCAGTTCCAAAATCTAACCCTGTTCTAGAACCTGGTCCACATCAGAAGAAAAGCCAAGCACTCACTCACACATGCGATCGATGTTACGAGCTGCTTTCTTGTTGGCCGATTGTTGCTTCTGCTTGTTGCTTGAGATGCCACCTCCGATCACCAGATGTTGTGGCTTGTAGATTCTGATCCACCTCCAATCACCAGATGTTGTGGCTTGTAGATTCAGATCCCACCACTGGTCACCAGTTGTCGTGACGCTGGGACTTAGTCGACCCGGCCTTCACTTGGTAGCGTGCAGAGACTTCGGGCTGATGAAGGCTTGAATCTTCGAAGTTGGTAAAATATATACAAGCAGGTTTAATGGCACTTTGGAAAAACTTATTTACATGAAAAAAGGGTATATCAGCAAAATGGCAAGCGTTAAGAGTTCCGTTTACCCAGGACTCAGAGCGTCATTTCATGCTCTGCAACGTCCTTAAAACCCCCTATATCCAGCCCCTCTCTGAAGATGCTGACCAACCAGTTCCAGGGCACGCCCCTCAGATATCGGCATCCAATCGAACACATCACTGCACTGATGGTCTGATGCACTGACTGGTCCGGTATTGTTTCGTCGGGCGTGGTCACTTGTTGGCGGGTAGTGCTTGGGGACGGCGAGGAGGTACATTTCTATTCTTCAGCAAAGATCCGATATGGTGGTTCCGGCAAGTGGATTTCCTTCTCAGAAACCCAAGTGCACGTGCGCGCCACATACTGCTCCCAGCATTGTCCCTTTCCGACAATTGCAAATCTTTCCTGCATTCCCGGGAATTCCTCTAATGGCCGTATTCGTCATGCTCCTTTCTTGTCCTGTACGTCAGCGGACGTGTCACTCTGTCGTCTCCTTTGGACAATAGGCTTCTCGACGGGAAGGGTAAACGATTGAACAAAAGCACATCCGGCTATTTCTCACAGGGTGACGTTTCTTTGTATTTTTCTTGAAGTTCCCTTGACAGGGCCAATTTGGCATTTGCAGGGTCTCGACAAAGCAATGCAGGCTCACACAAAAATATTCATGGAAACAGGCTCACTTAGAGCCCTTGCACCAACAGCACATATCCGCAGCACATATCCATGCCCACAGGCGAACAATAGTGCGCGCAAGTGCGGACCATGCACGGTCATAACAGCGCCCACAAGGGAACCCGCGTAGAGTAGGCTTCGCATCGACCGACGGAAGCGCCGGCGGTCCCCTTTAGTTGAGGAACCGACCAGCGGGAATTGGGCGCGCGGGGCGTTATACAATTCTACACATGGCGAACGGTGTCGGATATCACTGGGGCTAGACTCAGATGGTTATGTGATGACCCGAATTACTATAACGAGCTTTGCAAAGGGAAATACTTCCTGCCACATGTGTCTGTTGATTACTAAGCTGGTCTCACAAATTATAAAATTTGGTTGGCAGTCATACGCGGCGTCTATTAATTTGGTGCCCGATTTTAACATTACAGGACTGATACTTTCATTCCTTGTCCGTGAGCATTGATTTCGGTTAGAACTTCTTTAACTAGAGCTGCCTGCATAACGAATGAGGTCTGACTTCTCATTTTCTGGTGTTCTGTCTGCCGCCATCAACTCAGGCGGACTTCAGTGTTCCCCAATATTAGGGCGACCTGTGCACTGCGTTTACAGTGATGAATGACACAATGTATACTGCTCGCCATCGGCTGGGGTAGCAGCGTACATGACATCGCGTGGGTTCTGATCGCTGCCGCATGCTAATGCGACTATGCCACTTCAAGCGAAGGCAAGAAATGGTAACATACACTTTGCCACTCGCCTAATTACTACTTCCGTATGTCTTAATTACAAACGCACACATTAGCAATAAGTGTAATACCGCATGGTACAGATGTCCACCCTGTTTGTTGTCAACTCGCGCAAGCGTGCCTTGCGTAGCTGATGCGGCAGCGTGTCTCGCTCGCAAACAAATGTTGTCACTTTGAATCCCGCTCGAAATTCTTAGCATTGTTATTGAAGTGCAATCAATTTGCTTATAAATTTGAAGTATTTGAGACATATGGCAACTGTAAAGTCGCATTAATGCCGTTTTTATCATTTTTATTCATTTACTGAAGGCACGTATATCGTAAAAGGAAATGAAAAATCGTTTATATCGTGTCTGAAATTTCAGCGCAAGATTATAGGTCTATGATGTCATGAAACGTTCGACCAATCAAGATTTATACGTTACAACACCACCGACGCTTCATTTCGCGTAAAATAACACTTATGAAAAAGCGTAAATTTAGCCTCTTTCACAGCCCTGACGAAGGTGTGGATAAAGATTGGTCGAGTTATAAGTTTGTAATTTTTTATCGCAGACATATCTGTAAAAAGAGCGCTCACTGTGTCAGCTTGCGCCTGCGATGTCGTTGATTTGTAAACAGATTTTATAGTTTCACACGCTGGTCAAACAACTTGAGGGCGGGTAGACCTGACCCATCAACGATGTATGGGATGTAGTGGGCGCTCTCGAGAACGTGCACTTTGGTCATGCGATATTGTAGCCGGCTAACTCAGGGCAAGTTTTAGGAGGGAACGCACAGTACAGCTGCAGCTATGACTTTTTAGTAGCGGGGCTCTTGGAAATTATTCAGCTCTAGTCGACTTTTGCTGCCAGCTCACATCTATTGATTGCAAATGTCCCTGCCAGATTGGCCCATAGAATGCGCCCTGCGCTATGGCGTGAGCTATCGAATTGTGGATGAGGTTGCAGCAGAGTGGACGAGGGTCGTTCCAACGGCCCATCCGTCAGCAAGTTTGGGAAATAAGCGTACATATTGAACAGGTATTGCGTGCAGCCTGCCAAATGCATTGGTTCCGGCTGAGCGAGAAAAATAAATGACTATACTATAATTGACATGGGAGCTAAAGCTATATCTCTGACCAGAAACAGCAGCATTCAGTGGGATTTAGAGTTACCGTTTTTGTTTTACGTTTGCATTGTCCGCTCCCCTTTGTCTGATCCCGTTATGTTGTTTAGTTAAAGGCATTGGGGGCAACATGTAGATGATAGAGTGCACTAGATGAAACTCACTAGAAGATACTTTTTGAGGAAGGTTCGTCATTGCCAGCAGGTTCGTAATGCTTCCATGAATGTCAACTTCTAATAGGTACACGTCCTGACAAAGTAATGAATGGAAACTAATCATTTATATCATGAACTGACGCTAATTGCATCTTAAAATGGAGTACTGCTTCGGTAACGTACTCTGTTATGCGGGTAATTAAGAGCGAGCTAAGAGAAGACGAAAGTACGCCTCGAAAAGCGAATACACTGTTATCATAATGTACCAGTACAGTAGCAATCTAGTAAAACAAGTGATGTTGGTAACGCTTCCTGCCTTCTCTTCTCTAGCTAGGAAGTATGCCTAGGTCGAGAATTGTGTCGCCAAGCAGGTTCGTGCAGCCCACCCGCACTATGATTCGGTAAGGACAGGTTGTTTGCTTGTAGAGAAATCCTGATGCACTACTGGCTTGTCAGAACCAGATTCCTCTCCGCAGACAAAACGCCCTTCAAACGTCAGGCCAATGCCAGGCGTAAACTTAAAACTACCATCTATCAAAATCCTCAATTATGCAGCTTATACTCTATCTGTTGCATTTATTTAGTTTGTGCTGACCAGCGAAGGCAGCCGCGGCCCCTCCCCTCCCCCCTCACTGGCCTGAGTTCCTATCGCTCATGCTTATCTCCCTGTTCAGTAGCCCTGTCAGTACGAGAAGGTTTATAATCACGGTTTTGGGCAATAAACGCTGTTGTTCACTGCCGACCATCGTTCGTGCTGCTGCGCAGTTCGCACTGGCTTGCCTCCAGTGGCGACGAGTCCGAAAACCACCCATGCGGTGAAAATTGAAGTCGACAACCTGCCGCAACGTGAAGCACCGACGAGAGCTATGAACAGCCTGCAGCTCCCGACGTTCGACGACACGTAAGTGGAAGGCGTACCTTTGAAGGGAAGAAGCATATTTTGAAGCCACTGCTATTACTGACCCAAAACGTCAGCGAGCGTTGCTTGTGGCAGCACTCAGAACGCAGACGGTGCAAGTGTTAGCGGGACGGATTGCATCTCGGACACCGAATTCCCTCACTATGATGAAGCAGTGGCAGCTTTAAACAGCTACCATAGAGAAATAGATTGGTAAAGAGCGGTCACTCGGCGAAAACTGGCCCCAGGAAATGACGCGCGACTTTTTGCGCTGCCGCCGATTGATGGATGGCGGCACCAACGTGCGCATGCGCGGACGCGCGCGCGACGGCACTCGCTGCAGCGGTAGCCCGCCGGAGCAGACGACAAAAAGCTGTCGAAGGGAGCGAGCTGTTGTCTGCTCGTGCCTCGCCGCGCCTGTGCCGCACAGACGGCATATTTATCTCTCGTGGGCTGCTAAGCGGAACAACTGCGGTTTGGAACGACGTCAAGGTGAGGAACGTTTTTTTGCTGAATTACGCTGCATTTGAAACAGTTTCCATGACCACGCCGGCCGGTGCCAATTAAGTTTCGCAGCTCGTGAACAAGCGCGCCGGCTGTTCAGGCATAGAGAAGTTCAGGCGCAGTTCGTGACGCTCCAGCAGATTCCAACCGCGGCGAGGGTTAATATGTTGTGTTCCTGCGAAACTGAGCTGCATTTCGACTAGTTTATCTCAGCACGCTGGACAAAGTGGCATGCGAAGCACCAAGGCACGCCGTTGCGCCAACATGGCGTCGCCGGCCGGTGCGGCCAGGCCTGACGCGGTTTGCCGAACGACTAGTTTTCCTAAGTGTCGCGTTTAACAGGGCGACGGTAAGGTGAGAAATGTTGCATTCTTGACTTTCTTGTGAAACTGTGCAGAATTTCCAGCAGTTTAGCTCAGTACGGCGGCGACTGCGCTTCACAAAGTCGCGCGTGAAGGGCAAGCTAACAGGCATGACGAGGCGTGCTGGCCGCCGCGGTGACGTGACATGGCGTGAAGCGGTTTTACGTGGTGACGCGCGTTTAACAGGGCAACCGCAAAGTGAGAAATGTTTCATTCTTGTCAAACTGCGAGGCATTTCAGGCAGTTTAGCTCAGCACGGCGGCCTGCGCTTCACAAAGACGCGTATGAAGGGCGAGCAAACATGGTGTGCTTGCCGGCCGCGGTTTTGCGGACGGCTAGTTTTGCGTGGTGTCGCATTGCATTTAAAGGAAAAACGTTAAAGTGAGTTGTTTTTTACTATGCTGCAAGCTTTATTGCTTCAGTTGTTAAGTGCTTTTGAGGAATATTGTTAGTTTAGTGGCTGTTATTTCACTCACTGTAGAAATGCATTTTCAGATAGGTTCGGTTAGCCTGCATTTCCTGACCTCTACGTTGCAAGAGTAGCTTTTGTATCAATTTTACGAATGACAGCTTTTCTGTTCTGGACCATAACTGCTGCTCACAAAGTCTTCAGTACGCACCCATATGCACAGATGTGTGAGCGGTGCAGTGGCCTTACAGTTCATTGCAACCTTCTGCATGATGTTCATTCCTTTTCCAGCAGCACTGCATGGACCCACGGACTGCAGCCGAAGCACGGCAGATGCGACGAGTGAACGGTGTGGCCTTTCCCCAAGCGTCAGCACTCCCTTCCTTCCCTGAACAATACAAGTTACCCTTACTAAGGTAGCCGCTACTGGGACTGTGTGGTTAATGTATAATGCCTGTTTTGCTACATATCATTGGCCATAATGCGGAAATCAACGTTATGCTATTTTTTCTGTTTCTCGCCTTGTGTATATTTATTTTTCTGTACTGTGCACATCGTCTAATGTGTGCCAAGTTTGTCAATGCATCTGTCTACATCTGTTGCATCTCTTGTGTGTTTTATATAGAGCAAAATAAATGTTCATTTCACACAGCACTTGGCGTCTTTTCTGCAATACTGTTTTGCAAAGGCTCTGGCGCAGCTGCGTTGATGGCCAGTGTAGAGAACTGGGAATCTATTTTTCATGTTATTATGCATGCTGAAAATAAACACTAGCAGACCATGTAAAACCAAAATAATGCGCCAAAAGGGCAGGGAAGGGCGCAGCGCATGCTAACATTCAAATCGCGCGCCTTTCAGCAAGGCCGGAAATAGTTGCCGCCGGCCGCTTGGTGCACTACAGTCAAATGGGCCGCTGGGCCCTATGGGAGTGTCCGCTCTTTCTCTATGCAGCTACTACGACCCGAAGCGTCACGAGATAGCGGAGAGCTATAAATTTTTCACCCGTTGCCAACAAGAGGGTGAGGCGGTGCATGCATTTCTGGTCGAAATACGGCGCATAGCAGACGGCTGCAACTTGAGACTGCACTGCAGTAGACCGAATGCTGACGGATAGAATTGTTTGCGGTGTAAGCTCAACTAACATAGGCAAGCAATTACTGGTGAATAAAGATTTGACGCTGGAGGAGGCCGAAGCGCTGGCAATAGCAGCAGAAACAGCCGAGAACGATGCAAAAGATATTAGTGCAGAACAACCAACGGTGCTAACAATGCAAGCCAGTCATCGCTCTTCGTCGCTAGATAACTATACCAGCAGCGCAGCGCAAGAGTGCGGACGACGTGGAAGCGCGAAACACGATGATAACGCCTGCCGCTGGCCTAACGCACGGTGTTTCCGCTGCAGGCAACGTGGTCATTTGGCGAAGAAATGCTACAAGGCAAGAACAGATGAAAGTGCTGCTAGGCGAACCGCGAATGTCAAGGCATTGACAGTTGAAACTGCGTCTAGCAATGAGAACACAGATGAGGCACACGGCTGGACGTTAAGTTCTGAAAAGAAAAACGTGTTGGAACGACCGTTTTGCCACACATTTCGGTGGGGAGAAATATATCGTAACATGAATGTGGACACACGATCCCCGGAGTGCGTCATATCACGGGATGTTTTCGACTGACACAGATCACAGTGGCCACTCTTAAAATCACCACATATGAAGTTGTCATGTTACGCGGGACAGCTGCCGGTGCTTGGCGAACTCGAACTTCCGGTGCGATACAAAAATGTGTCGATAACCTGTCTACTTATTGTGCTTGACTGTTCAGGACCAAGCCTATGCGGTCGCGATCTAATTGCGGCACTTAGCAAGACAGGTGTTTCGATGAAAACTCACTGCGCTGGAATCGACAACAGGAAACACGCAGACTGCTCACAGAGTACAAGGATGTCTTTTAGACAGACCAGGGGTCATCAGGGGACCGCCAGCCAGCCTAAAGCTCAAGGAAATGGCGAAACCGAACTTCTGTAAGGCCAGATCACTTCCTTACGCCCTCCGTGAGAAGGTCTCTCGTGAAATTGATCGGTTATTTTCCCTTGGGGTCTTATCACCTGTGCAACATTCACAATGGGCTATGTCCCTCGTAGTTGTCCTGAAGAATGATGGCACCGTAAGAATATGCGGAGAATTTAAAGTCACGCTTAACCTTGCATGTGATATAGAGCATTACCCACTACCATTGGTCGAGGACATATTCGCGAACTTAATTGAAGGTGAATACTTCAGTACCTTGGACTTGAAGGATGCGTACAACCAGGTGTCCCTTGACGAAGCGTCATGCGGACTTTGTGTCATTAACACTCATCGAGGACTTTTTAGTTACAACAGACTTCCGTTCGGTATAGCTTCTGCAGCAGCTATATTTCAACGAAAGATGGAAGCTGTACTCAGTGGGCTACGAGGCGTCCAAGCCTACCTTGACGACATGTTAGTGTCAGAAGGCAAAGGGGACAAGGAAGCGCGGCTCAAGAAAGTGTTGGAACGATTCACTAGCATGGTGTCAAGCTTAGGGCCGACAAATGCAAGTTCCGGCCGCCTTCAGTGACTTACCTCGGGCATCGTATCGATCGGCAAGGCCTACACCCTGTCGAGAAGAATGTAGACGCCATTATGCAAGCCCAAGTATCGGGAGCGAGTTGCGTTCGTTCCTTGGTGTACTCATGTACTATGCACGGTTTCTGCCGAATATGTCGACTGTGCTCAGCCTCTTATATAGGCTCATGGAAAAAAGAACCCGTTGGGAGTGGCTACAGCCGCAGCAGTCGGCGTTCGAGCGAGCTAAACAAAGCCTGAAGAATGCACAATTTTTCATTTTGATCCTAACATCTCGTGCATTTTGATCCTAACAGGGAGCTGAAACTAGAGCGCGATGAATCTCCGTATGGTGCGGGCGCAGTGCTGTTCCATTCGATAGGAAATGAGCGCATGCTAATTGGGTCCATTTCCAGTACACTAACAAAAGAAGAGCAAAACTACTCGCAGCTGGAGCGAGAAGCACTAGCCCTCACCTTTGGAGTTTCTTGCTTTCGTGAATATCTTCTTGGTCGGCAGTTTATCCTGGTGACCGACCATGAGCCGCTGCTGGGACTGCTCAGGCCTGACCGCCAGACGCCGCCCATGGCTGCCGCGCGAATTCATAGGGGGGCACTATTCTTGGGTGGCTACCAGTGCAAGCTACAGTACGTGCCAGGGAAATAGCTGCTGACAGCAGATGCCCTCATTAGCCTACCAGCGAAGATTACGAAACCGGGGACCGAGGGTGAGCCGCCGGAATATATCCCTTCATTGCAATTCGTGGAAGAAGGTATAATGACAACGCACGCATTGCAGGAGCTGTCGGCCAAGAACCTGAGGCTAGCCAGTGTCACGCACTTCATTTTGCATGGATGGCCTCAAACCACTAAACTAAAGGAATGGCGCAAGACTTGTTGCCGTTTTTTGATCGTAAGCTGGAGCTATCGTTGTCTCACCGTCTAATCTACTAGGGCAACAGAGTGGTGATGCCGCGGAAAGTGCAGGAATCAGTGCTGCAGCAGCTACATGAAACTCATCAGGACTTCTCGTCAATAAAATCAGTCGCGCGGTCATTGTTTTGGTGGTCAGGCCTGGACAGAGGCACGCAAAATTTGTCTGCGCAGGGCTGCAACTGCGTGAAAAACCTACCAACACCTACAGCAGCCCCACCAGTGAGTTTGCCGAAGACAGCGAACCGGCGGGCTCGTATCCACATCGATTTTGCAGGCCCGTTAGCCGGCAAGATGATACTCATAGTGGTTGATGCCCACTCGAGGTGGATTGAAGCAGTACCCTTAAAGCACGCTAATACAGCTAATACAATCCAATGCTTAAGGAGCATGTTTTGCCGGTGTGGCGTGCCAAGCACAATCGTGTCCGATAATGGCACACAATTCTCAAGTCAGGAATTCGCCACGCCACTTTCGTATCGAGAAACAATATCGTGCACCTGCACACTGCGCCTTTCCAACCGCAGTCTGACGGAGCAGCAGAAAGAGTGGTTCGGACCATGAAGGACGGGTTGCGGAAAATGGGAGATGGACAGCTGGAAATCAACCTCGTGCGTTTGTTATTCAATTACAGGCAGACCCCCCACCCCCCAAAAAAAAGAAGTAAGGTCTCCTTCCGAGATGCTTCTGTTTTTTTCTGTCGCAGTTTCTAGGCTATCAGCTACGTTCCTGGCTAGACATGTTTGCCACTCAGAGATGCGGACTCGTCGGTGGGCGCACTCGACTGGACCATCTCGCCAGGCAGCAGCGTATGCGTGCGGAAGTATGATGCCTGCCAAAAATGGGTGCCTAGGATTGTACGACCACTTTAGGGGTGAGAATGATAACAATGAACGCGCCAATCAGAGCAGTGCAGCGTTACGTCGACCAAGTCTTCCGTCGTCAAGAGTTTACGCCAGGAACTGCGTCTGCAGAGGCCACTGCAAGCACGCAGTTAGAAGGCGGTCTTTACAAGGCGACCAGTGCGGGTCTGTCACCCGTGCATACGTCCAGGACCACTGAATCGGAGAAAAAACAAAGCCGTCAGCCGCCAGCAGCCGACCAAAGTGAAGTACCATCTCCAGCAACAACGGAGCGTCCAGTGTTTCCGTCGGGATTGTCTGACCCCCTGTCGTCTACGCTCAGACGATCGACCAGAACAAGAAAACCGGTACAGCGGTTTCAATTTTATGGGAGGCGAAACGTTGTATTTGTTTAGTTTGTGCAGACCAGCGAAGGCAGCCCCCCCCCCCTCTCATTTGCCTGAGTTCCTATCCTTCATGCTTCTCTCCCTCTTCTTCTGCAACCCTCTCAGTACGAGAGGGTTTATCATTACGATTCTGGACAATTAATGCTGTTGTTCACTGCGGACCATCGTTCATGCTGCTGTGCACTTCGCGCTGGCTTTATCCAGACAAGTGGAAAAATTGTGACAACTACGCTGACGTAAATCATACGACCAGGAACTGCCCACAGTGCCCGCCCACGAGTCACTTCATACGCGACTGTGATCATTGGGAGGCTCGACTGCTCAACCCCGACCCGGATGCCGAGCAAACCCAAATACGCCGGCGGCGTAACCTCCGCTGCCTAGTGAGGACAGAAGAGAAAATAGAGAAGAAAGAAAAAGGAGAGAAAGGCGGGGTTTGGTTGGTGGGGTTTAACGTCCCAAAGCGACTTAGTCTATGAGAGACGCCGTAGTGGAGGGCTCCGGAAATTTCGACCACCTGGGGTTCTTTAACAATCACTGACATCGCACAGCAGTCGGGCGCTTTGCTTTTCGCCTCCTTCGAAAAGCGACCGCCGAGGCCAGGATTTGATCCCGTGCCCTTGGGAACAACAGTCGAGCGCCGTAACCACTGCGCCACCCCGGAGGGGCGGAGAGAAAGACGCGCGCCGCAACAGCCATCATCCACCACCGGCGAGTGCAATGACAGCCTACAACCGGCTGCTTGATAGAAGCACGCTAGGTGCGGCCTATTGCTTCGCGCAGCCGTTAGTGGGCGGGTCTCCTTGAGGATTTTACAGTTGCGGCTACTGCTTCTGCAAGTGCGCTTCCATCAAGGGCCCATGGCTTTACTTAGCGTAGTTAAGCTTTCGCTAGATATGTGGGGAGTTGTAAAGATCACACTGAATGTACCATGTGCCATTAACAGAAAGAAAACAGGACACATTACTACATCTATGTTTTGCAGATCCTAATGCACAACGGGCGCGAAAGAAGACAAAGAGCAGCGCAGTCAGGCGAGAGAAGAAGAGCTTCTCGAATGTTCCGCTGGTAACGGCAAGGTTAGGGCACCGCTACGAGCAGAAGGCGTGATTCGGCTAAGTATTGGGCGGCTAGTCCTCTTTTTCTGTTTTCCCCTGCGCATTTGCGCTTTTCACCGTGTTGATAACGCTCGCAGAGAGATTGTAACTGTAAAGTGATGTCTACGCAGTCTCCCGGCCAGGGGCGCTCCCCCTGGTCGGCTTTCATTACTCCTCAAGATCTACCTCTGGAAGCGTTCCAACGATCTGGCGTTCCAAACATTCCTGTGGCGCTAGTGCCCAAGGGTGGCGGATTTATTAAAATGAATAACCCTGGGACTGTTCGAGCTGCTCTCCAGGCAGCCTCTACCCTGTATGACTCAATCACAGAAGTGAGGCAGTTTGGGCGCGGCGGGATACTGTGCCGATCTCCAGATCTCAATTGCGCGAAGGATCTGCTTAAATGCAAATCATTTGGATCGCTTCAGGTGAGCAGCTTTATCCCTACTCATCTTGCATGCACAAAGGGATTAGTCCGAGGAGTAGGCTCTTCTTTAACTCCAGCTGAAACCCTCGACCTTCTTTCGGCGGCTGGTGCGGTAGCGGTGTATCGTTGCAGCCGGGAGGTTAATAATACGCGGGTACCAACAGAGTCGGTGATTGCCACATTTGCGGGAACTTCATGCCCGTCAGAGATAAAAGCATGGCCATTGATCTTCCGTGTGGATCTTCTTAAATCTAAGCCATTGCAGTGCACTAATTGCTGGCGATATGGTCACAGTGCTCGTGGTTGTAAGTCCTCCGTGCGGTGTTCCAAATGTGGCGATGGTCATCATTCGTCATCTTGTTCACAACAAAACGATAAATGCTGCCTTTGCGGTGCAGCCCACGCTGCAAACTCCTTGGAGTGTCCATCTCGAAAACAGGAGCTGCAAATTCTAGAGGTAATAGATAGAAAACGCTGTTCGCGTCGTGACGCTTTAACAGAGGTTAAGGAACGATTACACGGTTATGCAGGTGTATCAGCCCGATCAGGTGTGCCTCTGGATGCATCAATCTCAAAGGCAATAATGACTGCAGTGGAATCATCAATGACTAAAATGGTCGACCGAATAGTTTCTACTGTCACAGAGTGTTTTTCTAACGTTCTGGCAGTTCAGCTAACGCAAGCCCTGCAATCAGGAACAGCCCCTTTCATAGCAAATATGCCCTCTGAAAGCTCTCAACCGCTTGAAAGCACTGCTGTTGCTTCGCCTAACAGGGCTGCTCCTCCAGATGACGATGAAAACATTAATGACGCAGAGATGGTAGAATCAGATGTAAGAATTTTAAAACGGTGTGGGTCTCCCATGTCCAATCATTCTTCTCCGCGGTCCCAACCTAAATCAAAGAAACATCAGCATACATTAAAGCCAAAGGATAATATTTTTGGGGCAGGTAGTTGCGGCTGCCAAGATTCCACAATCATAGGGGCACTAAGAGTTATCCAGTGGAACTGTCGTTCAATTCTAACAGCTTCAACAGATTTAGTTTACATTTCTTCTCAATATAATCCACATATAATTATTTTGCAAGAAACTTGGCTAACAGTTGAAAAGCATTTCTATTTACAAAATTATAATTCATTCAGACAAGATCGCCAATCAAAAGGAGGAGGTTTAATTATATTTGTCTGTACAAAATTCTGTCACAGGGCTAGGATTTCTTTCCAGTTATCTTCTATAGATTGTGAGTTATTGGCCCTAGACTTTGAAATTCCAGGGCACTGTCCGTTTTCATTAGTGAATGCTTATTTCCCTAGCGGTGTACAAGATACAAAACCTCTAGATCTGCTATTAGTTAATTTTCGAAACTCAGTTCTTCTGGCTGGTGATTTTAATTCGCATCATGTGTCATGGGGCTACAAGACAGATAGTTGTGGCAAGCGTCTTCGGGATTGGGTAACAAATAATAACTTTTCCTGTAGAAATTCGGGTTCGGCCACTTTTATAAGAAAACACAGTCAATCTGTGTTAGATTTAACTTTTACCTCTCCCAGTCTCTTCGTTAATAATTGGTCAACACTTGATTGTGGCACCTCTAGTGACCACATACCGATTGCGTTTGAGGTTAATCACCCTGTAACTCCAGCGACTTCTCAGTTGAGGTCATTTATCAACTATAATAACTTTCAGTCAACGTTACGCTCTAATCTTGAATCATTGACTAACACGAATGAAGAACAAAAATCAAAACGCTTATGCTCGGTGATTGAGGATTGCCGTAAGAAGTCTGAGATCTTGGTACGGAGCTCAAAGGTGAATACTTCAGCTGTTTGGTGGAATGCTGATTGTTCCCGAGATTACAGACGTAGAAAGGCGGCATGGAAAAAGCTTCTCCACAACCAGTGCCCGAAAAACTGGCAGGATTACAAGTTCATTGCAGCTACATTTAAACGTACAGTTGCAAAAGCGAAGGACGAGTATGATGCAAAGCATTTTGATTTCCTCTCTAAATCAGGCAATCGAACTGCACTTTTTGGTTTTTTACGCTCGCGGAAAAAGATTCCGCAAGCACAAAATCTACATTCCTTTATTTTGACTCCCCATGAAGCAATAGACACAATTGAAAAAATTGCCAAAGGACCGGAGAAACGTTTCTCGTCTGCACTACCTTCGGGCTCGATATCTGTAATGCCAATGGAACCTGTTAATTATGATCCTCAAATTTCCGTTTCTGAGCTTACTCCAATAGTTATGAGATTACCAGCCGCTGCTCCCGGTCCTGATAAAGTAACTTCAAAAATGTTAAAAATTCTTTTTGACGAGTCACCTCAGACGTTATTAGAGCTAGTAAATTATTCCATTAAACATGCTTGGATACACCCAGAATGGAAACTTGCCAAAATAATTCCTTTACTTAAGAATAAAGGCGGTGCCTTGTCTATTGATAATATAAGACCAATTGCATTAACATCAAACATTGTAAAATTAATTGAAAGAGTCATACTTATACGTGTTTCGGAATTCATGAATAAAGAAAATATCCTCAGTCCTTGCCAAATTGGTTTCCGTCAAAAATGTTCCATCTGGAATGCGCATGCTGATCTCGAGAGTCGAGTTCTTCTAGCGCGGCGCCAAAAAATGCACGCTGCCTTGATAACGCTAGATATAGCCAAGGCCTATGATAGCGTTGAGCATAGCATTCTATTGCAAAAATTAAAATCTCTTCAGTTTCCACATTATTTAGTAGCCTGGATATCCGAATTCCTCCAAAACCGAGAGTTTTACTGTGCATTAAATGGCGTCCATTCTGGCAGATATAAGCAAGCCAGGGGAGTGCCGCAAGGAGCAGTCCTTTCACCAGTCCTTTTCAATATACTACTCAGCTCAATACCTGTTAACCATGACGTTCGCACTTACGTATATGCTGATGATATTGCGTTTTTTGCAACTGCATCGGATATTCAATCCCTTTATCTCCACTTGCAAACGTACCTAAACTCTATTGAGAATTGGTTGTGTGGCTTGCGTCTCACATTAAATGTCAACAAAAGCGCAGTCCTCGTATTTAATATAAAAGATTCTGTAAGTCTGTCTGTAATGTACCAGCAACAAATAATACCACAGGTTAAATCATTAAAGTATTTAGGGGTCACTTATGACGATAATCTTTCATGGCAGCCCCACATTAACCATATTGCTACGAAAGGGGCTCGGGCCGTGGGCATGTTGCGCCGAATTAGTCGTCCCAGGTCTGGAATGCGGAGAGATGTCCTTTTAATGATTTATGTTATGTATGTGCGTCCAATTTTAGAGTTCGGTTCAGTCTTGTTTTCTGGATCAGCAGCTTATAAAATTCGACCGCTTGTTCTTTTGGAGCGAGAAGCGCTTCGTTTGTGTATGGGACTTCCAAAATTTGTTGCCAACAATGTGCTCTACCTTGAAGCCCGGATTCCACCCTTGATATATAGATTACAAATTCTAACCGTTCAGACGTACTTAAGGATATATGAATCAGAGTTTCACCGATCTATGTCTATTTTTTGCTGTCAACCGACCTCCTTTTTCGGTGTCCATTGGTCTAAATTTCACACCCCGCAGGTTGTTATGGTCAAAAATTTGCTGGACCCCTTAAATGTTTCCCTTCCTAGTATTCTACCCATACAAACCATCGGTTCATCTATTAAAATTGTCTTTGACGACATATTCCCGAATAATGCTAAAAACTTATCATCCGTTATTCTAAACGGATTATTAGAAGATCATTTAAGAAGTCTTTCTGCTAGTTTAGTTGTAGCTACTGACGCATCTCAAAGTAATGAAAAGGCGGGAGTGGGTATATATTGTCCACATTTAGACTGGTCTTTTTCTGTCCGGCTTCCGGACTTCACCCCAATTTTTGAGGCGGAGTTTCTGGCGGTGGTACTCGCTCTACGTAAATTAGACTCCTCTTTTTCTAAAGTGGCAGTAATTTCCGACTCTCTATCCTTGTGTTCATCTCTCTCTTCGTCGGTGGATTCTGCAATAGTAAAAACCTTTGTCTCCCTGATCCCAAAACATTTGAAAATTGTACATATGGTATGGGTACCAGGCCACAGCAATGTGGATTTAAATGAATATGCTGACAATTTAGCAAAAGAGTCCCTTAATGGCCCCGTATTATCTATCCTTCCGGCGACCGCGTACATCACCGCAGCGAGGTTTCGAAGAAACGTTCTATTAAATATGAAAAACGGACATCTTTTAAGATCTGAGGACTACCTGCATCTAAATTATTCTTGGAATAGAAAATTATGTCATTCACGGCCACTTGAGATTTCACTAACAAGGCTGCGATGCCGCATCCCACCTTTAAATTTCTATCTTCACAGGTCTGGTTTGGCAATGTCTTCCGTCTGCGCATTTTGCGGTGAACAAGAAACATTAGATCACTTTTTATTGTTTTGCCGCCGCTTTACTACGCTGAGAAAACAGTTGATGGAAAGGCCATTGCAACAGCTTGGCCTTAGTTTAAGCAGCCCGACATTGTTATCATTTGGCGCCACCATCCTTGGGCACAGTCACAGGTCTATTTTTACCGCCATGCAAAATTTTTTACTGCACTCAAATCGTTTTCCTTGCTAAATATTTAAACATCACTTGTCCTACAAATATAGTGTCAATCTCCCCTGAGTGTTACCACTTTTCATATTATATTTCACTTATTTCCCATTTTGTTTCGTTTCCTCTACCCCTCAAATTATTAATAATATATATTAAGTATATTAAAAAAAAAAAATTCTTTGCTACCCAATTCTTGGCCGATCCCCCTCTGTGGGTATGTGCCATAAGTTATTTAGACAACAACAACAACAACAAGAGGAGAAGACAAAGAAAAGAGGTGCCAGACAAAGACAGTGCAGGAGATGGCCAATGAGAGCGCCTCGACGCCTCAGAGAATACCTCAAAAGCTGCGCAGCTGTATCAACGACAACTCGGCGCAGCGGTCACCGCATACCGAGTACCGACCATCGCCTGTACCCTCGGACGCGGGCGCCACATCAGTGAGCCTCTTCATGAACTTCTCGATAACCCTCTTAACCTCAATAAACAGTTCGAACGAATTGAATATTCTTTCACTCATTTCAATCGCAATTTAATATTTTACAGGTCGTTTCAGAGCCGATAGCGCGACGCATATTGTGTCAGTACGTTCTACACCGAACAACGAGTTTCTGAAATGTAAAATCCGCATGCGTTTGGAACAACGCGGACGGCAGACTGTGGAGTTATCATGGTGGTTGTAGTAAACCTTTATTACCAACTGCTGATGCAGAGGAAAGACGTTACGCCCCCTCCCCCACTCCCGCTTAAACAATGGCGGCTATCCGTTGGGTAGCGGCGGCGTTCTCAGCTAGCTTGCGAAGCTGCATCTGTGTATCCGGGTCGCGTATTTGGGTTTGCTCGGTACGGTGGCTCCGCAAGGGATAAAACGACAGAAGAGACGAAGAAAGCGGGCTGTTCCGACTAGCATCTACCGCCCCCAGGAGCCGAGCAGCCTAGCGATTAGAGGCGCATGCTTTTTCAATGGGCGTCATGTTGGACGCGGCACTAGCTTGAGAAAGCCTATACTACTACTACTACTATCACTACTATTATTATTATTATTATTATTAGTAGTAGTAGTAGTAGTAGCAGTAGCAGGAGTAGTAGTAGTAGTAGTAGTAGTAGTAGTAGTAGTAGTAGTAGTAGTAGTAGTATAGAGGAAAAGACTCGTTTCACTAAGTTGGCACTGAATTGTCTGTAGATAACGGCCAAATTAACTGGCTAAATATTATCCTCACAGTTTTAATTATTAATGATAATATTAATTGGTTCACAGGGAGGGAAAGGCGCAGTATCTGTCACACTTGTGTCTGTGGACACCAAGGGATGAAGGTGTCCACAGACACAAGGGAGGAAGAGAGAAAGAGGAGCCGTAGCGGAGGGCTACGGAGGAGTTTAGGTGTCCACAGACACGTGTGACAGATACTGCGTCTTTCCCTTCCTGTGAATCAATTATTATTATTATTAATTAAAACTGAAGATAATATTTAGCCAGTTAATTCGACCATTAACTAGACAATTCAGTGCCAACTTCGTGAAACCCGTCTTCCTCTATACTACTACTACTACTACTACTACTACTACTACTACTACTACTACTACTACTACTACTACTGCTACTACTACTACTACTAATAATAATAATAATTAGCAGAGAAATATTACTGTGTGTTATTATATTATTATTATTATTTAGTAGTAGTAGTAGTTAGTAGTAGTAGTAGTAGTAGTAATAGTATTATAGGCTCTCTCAAGCTAGTGCCGCGTCCAACGTGACGCCCTTTGAAAAAGCATGCGCCGCTAATCGCTAGGCTGCTCGGCTCCTGGGGGCGGTAGATGCTAGTCGGAACAGCCCGTTTTCTTCGTCTCTTCTGTTGCTTTGTCCCTTGCGGAGCCACCGTACCGAGCAAACCCAAATACGCACCCCCACCGGGGTGGTGCAGTGGTAAGACGTCCGACTACTGTGCCGGAGTATCCGGGTTCGAGCCCGACCTCGGCGGCTGCGTTTCGATGGAGGCGAAACGAAGAGGCGTCCGTGTGCTGTGCGATGTCAGCGCACGTTAAAAATCCCCAGGTGGTCGAAATTACTCCGTAGCCCTCCACTATGGCTCCTCTTTCTCTCTTTCCACTTTCACTCCCACCTTCCTCCCTTCCCTTACGGCGCGGTGAGGTGTCCACAGAAAACAATTGAGACAGTTACCGCGCCTTTCCCTTCCTATAAATCAATAAAAAAAAAAGGCAGCGGAGGTGGCTCAGCTACAAAGCCAGTAGCAGGCCCGTGAATTTTCGTTTCTTCTTTCTACAGCCACAACGACAACCACATCGCGTAATCCTGTTTTACCTTCAATTGACCTTGAAAGATACTGCGCCTTTCCTTTCTAAGAAACTAACAAGCCATTTACAAAAAAAAAAGCGAGGTTCACTACACTATACTCCGTTTCATACATCAAGTGCAACACTACCAAAGCTACAGCTCTTGTTTGCGCTCTCCGCATCCGCTATAAAAAATAGTGCCTGCTCTTGACGAGAGAAAATAATAGTTGCTTTGTCTGCAAGCTTAATACATTTTACATTTGTCATCAACTTCAAAAAAAGCACCTTTTTTAGGGAGAAAAGGTCGGATTCGGCTAATTTGTATGTTTTTTTATGTCGTTTTTGTTCGTGCTGCGTTTTGCTGCCCCACAACCTTGCCAGCTGTGCCACCAGATGGCGCTGGCTGTGCCCTCCGCGCTGCGCATCTCTTTTTGAGAAAATGGTTCTTTGGTGCGCATTTTTTCTATAAGATCCGCTCTGTGAAGATGTCTAAGCATGCGAAGCATGTTATTGCAAACGTGTATGCTCGGAATAGAGCCCGTTTTGGCAGGAACCACTCGCCTACAGAACGAGTGCGTAGTGATACGCCTCCTGTTTTTTTTCTTGCGGACTACTTGCGTAGCTTTCGCTGCGTTGCACCTGATGTATGAAACGGAGTATAGGTGGAGGGTCTTTGCCTGGCACTACATTTGACCTTGATGCAGCCTTGACCTAATTTTAGTGGCGTCCACGATCCCGTGGGGTCCACACAAAAGTATACTCTGCCTTCTCTTCGCCAAAACCTAACTTAACATGAAGTACCGTCCGTGTACTGTGCGATGTCAGCGCACGTTAAAGATCTCTAGGTGGTCGAAATTACTCCGTAGCCCTCCAACACCACTCCTGTTTTTCTTTTTCCACTTTGACTAGCATCTCCCTCTGTTCCCTTACGGCGCGGTTAAGATGTCCACAGAAACAAGTGTGACAGATACTGCGCCTTCCTTTTCCTGTGAACCAGGGTGTTTCACCTAAGACTTTACATAACAAAAAAAGGAAAAGTGAATTTTAGTGTCATTCTTTTTTTAGCTATTGTATGAAGTGTCGAGAAAAATTAGGCGCTCTAAAAGCTACTGATTAAGCTAATAACTAACTAGCAATAACTAATTAACATTTTTATTTCCATCAGCTAGGAGACACTCAAACTGAAACAGTGAGCTCCCGGTGTGAGAATGCCAAATATATATTAGACAAGAAAAGCACATTTCTTAAGCACAGCAGCACTGGCAATTCTGGCCACCATCGACGCGCGAAAAGCGAACAGCCCTATGAGGTTGTTGTGGCTGTTGGAAGAAAAAAAAGAAAATGGACGGGCCTGCTACTGGCTCTGTAGCTGAGCAACCTTCGCTGCCTCGTGCGGAGAAAAGAGAAAATAGACAAGAAAAAAAAGAAGAGGAAGAGAAAGACACTCGCCGGAAAAACAGCCGTTGTCCACCACTACCGAGGCGGGGGCGGGTGCAATGACGGCCTACAAGAAATCAAAATCAGTGGCAGGCTAGCCCCCGTCGCAAGCGGCGGTGACCTACCTGTCCCAGCCCCATCAGGGATTACGGGGCTGGGACTGGTAGGTCAACGCTGCTTGCGGCGAGGGCTTGCCCGCCACCGAATTTTTATTTGTTGTAGGCCGTCATTGCACCCGACACCGCTTAGGTGGTGGACGCTGGCTGTTGCGGCGCGCCTTTCTCTACCCCTTCTTTTTTTTCTTCTCTACTTTCTTTCTTCTGGCATTTTTGTGTCTTGTGTCTGGTAAGACGCCCAACTACTGTGCCGGAGTACCCGGGTTTGATCCCGACCGCGGGGCGCGCTGTAACGGAAGGGATGAAGGTGGTACTGAAAGAAAAAAGGAAGAGGAACCGCAGTGGAGGAATACGGAGTAATTTCGACTACCAGGGGATTTTTAACATGCGCTGATGGGGCTGGGACAGGTAGATCGCCGCTGTTTGCTTCCCTGATGGGGCTGGGACAGGTAGGTCACCACCGCGTGCGGCGGAGGCTAGCCTGCCACAGAAGTTTTATCTGTTGTAGGCCGTCATTGCACCCCCCAGCGTTTCGGTGGTAAACTACGGCTGTTGTTGGGGCGCGCGTCTTTCTCTCCCTCTTCCCTTTCATTATTCCCTAGTGGTAAACGACGGATATTGTTGCGGCGCGCGTCTTTCTCTCCCTCTTCCATTTCATTATTCCCTATTTTCTCTTCCTTCTGCGCCCCGCCGGGGTGGTGCAGTGGTAAGACGCCCGACTACTGTGCCGGAGTACCCGGATTCGAACCCGACCTCGGCGGCTGCGTTTCGATGGAGGCGAAACGAAGAGGCGTCCGTGTGCTGTGCGATGTCAGCGCACGTTAAAGATCCCCAGGTGGTCGAAATTATTCCATAGCCCTTCACTACGGCTCCTCTTTCTCTCTTTCCACTTTCACTCCCACCTTTCTCCCTTCCCTTACGGGGCGGTTGAAGTGTCCACAGAAAACAAGTCAGACAGTTACCACGCCTTTCCCTTCCTATAAATCAATCTCTTCTGTCTGCTCGAGGTAGCGGAGGTGGCTCAGCTGCAGAGCCAGTAGCAGGCCCTTGCATTTCCTTTTCCTTCTTCCTGCAGTCACAACAACAACAACAACAGCGGCTGGCCTGCCACCGAGTTTTAACCGTTAAGGGCCCCATGTCGCAGAAAAGTCGGTGTTGTTGTGTCGTCGGCGACTGCCGTCTCGCGTCTCCGGCGTTGGCCGTGGGCTGAAAATCCCATAAGCATTAATACATAAAAACGAGTAGTAAAAATCGTCCACCTGAGGAATCGAACGTGGGCCTCTGGGGTGCGAGACGAGCATGATAACCCCTCCACCACGCCAGCTTTTTTTTTCTTTATTGCCTTACTTTGGCACAATACACAAAACCACTTGCAGGGCACAATGAGCATTCATTAATACAATAATCAGCCAGGTGGATTGTGGCGTCGTCATGCTGAAATTCTCTTAGGGTCACTAATGGCTCCAATCTTCCGAGCCACTCGGGAGCTTCAGGAGCAAGTTTCTGAATTTCTATATATCTATTCATGCCTTCCTGAAAATAGAACCGTGCTGGCCGTGCGTCAGGATCGCAATGGTATCCTGCCATTCTCGAGCGCCAAATACAGTGGAAGGCCATTAGCATAAGGTCAAATGGCACCCCATCCTCATTCTCTACTGGCAAGTACCTAATACCATGCGAGTCTAATGGAGATTCCTTTTTTAAAGTCTTTTGTAAAATATCCCAAAATTATACCCCTTCCAAACAATGTAGGAAAATGTGGTCTATAGTTTCTGGCTGTTTACAAATTAAGCAATGCGAACCCCAAGGTAAAAATAAATTCTTCCCTTCCAAGAACTTCTTTACTGGCAGTGTTTCTTTGTGTAACTTAAAGAAAAACGTTTTTGCATTTGACGGCACCTGCATCGCCTTCCCCCGCTTAAGTACGTCGCGTCCTGGTCTTCCACTTTATAAGGCCTTGTACATTGGTATGGGAAGAACTACGTCACACAAATCCTTGTACAGCTTCTTCCTGCTAACACAAGATAAATATTCATAAGAAAACCGAACAGACAGGAATCGCACACTAGCGACAACTTCTCTAAAATAACCAAAAATGCGTCCCGATACACTTTCGGTCGAGACAACATAGAAACAAACAAACCCTCCAGTACGATTCGCTATCGCGATAACTATCTAGTGGGACGCCCAAGTACTTTACTGGTGTTGTCGCCCAGGACATGTTTGCGAACTTCTCTGGCGTCGTTGGCCATTCTCCGTGCCAAAGCCCCAGGGACTTTGACCAATTAACTTTACTGCCGGAAACCTTTGTGACTTCTTTTACAGACGACACGGCCTCGATTACCCCTTCGCGATTCACTGCGAATACAGCCACATCGTCCGCATATGCCAGCAGCTTAACCTCTGCAGCTTGCAATTGGAAGCCACGAATTTTGTAGTTTTCTATGATATTTAAACACAGTGTCTCGATGTAAATGCAGAATAGCAGAGAGCTGAGGGGACAGTCCTGGCGCACCGATCGCTACACGTTTATGGGGGCCCCAAACCCTTATTTACAATCAATCTTGTTGTGCAGCTTCGGTAAGCCATGGCCACGCCCTCGCGAATGACGGACCCTACATTCACATGGTCGAGTATGCAGAACAGGATTTCATGTGAGACACAATCAAATGCTTTCTCCAGATCCAACTGAAGGATGGCTACACAACTGTTTGTGTGATCACAGCATTCAAGCACACTCCTCACTTTATGCACATTGGAAGCAATGGATCGACCCTTGATCCCACACGTCTGGTGTGGTCCAACTAACTGTTGAATTACTGACTGTAGTCTACGGGCTAGAATTTTCGAAAACCTTTGTAGTCTACATTCGTGAGTGCGATAGGGCGATATGCTGTAACCTGTTGTAACTTATCTGCTTCATTGCATTTAGGAATCAACACTGTGTGGGATTTGCCATAAGACGGGCGCAATTAATTTACTTTGTAGGACTCGTTGTACACGGCTGTCAGTACCGGCACTATTTCATGTTTGTATGCTTTGTAGAACGCCGCGCTTAACCCGTCGGGGCCGGGAGATTTTCCGGGGTTCAATTTTTCTATGGCAAGCTCGACCTCCGACGCGGTTATTGACAGCTCCAGCCTATCTTTCTGCTCATCATCTAATCGCGGTAAAGCGCCCAGAAACTTTCCTTTGAATGCGTTTACTTCCACGTCTTGCTTTGTAAACAGCGTTCGATAATATTCAAGAAACGCCTGCTGGATATGACAGCTTTCTCCAGATAACGTCCCACCCCATTCGATCAGTTCAATGTGATTTCTCTGAGCATGCGTCTTCTCGATTCCTAGTGCTCGTTTCGACGGTGTCTCCCCAGCAGCTATATCTTGCGCCTTCGCCCGCACAAGCGCACCACGATAGCGCTCTTCTTCGAACAGTTCAATCCTGTTTTTTATTTTCCTAATATCGTCCATCCATTTACCAGGCTCTTCGCTTTCTTTTTCAAGTAGTCTAATCAGCAAGGATCTTAAATTGCCCTCCTCACGCTTCTCTTCTTGTCGTATACAGCTTGACCGTTCAATTGCTGCTATCTTTATTTGCTCTTTGCAAAGTTCCCACTGCTGCCATATTTTCATCTACCCCTAGACTCTATTTTGTCAATTTCTTCGCTTACTTTCCTACTAAAGATATCGTCTGTAACGAGCTTATTATTTAATTTCCACGTCTCCCATGAAAACTGACTGCCTCGAATTTTTGTCCCTATCCCGACCTCCACTAAACAATGATCAGAAAATGAAATCGGTACTACATTGTAACTACTGCATTTTGATATGACGTCCGTAGACACATAAATGCGATCCAGCCGCGCGTGGCTTGACCGCTGGAAATGTGTAAACTTCACACAACGCGATCCTTCTAAACATTCCGCCACGTCGTGAAGGTTGCTAGTGTCTATAATTTCTGAGAGAGCCTCAGTACTTCTGTCCCTAAACGCTCTTGTAATGGATTTATCGCAGCCTCTCAAGACGCAATTAAAGTCGCCCATGACAATCAGGGATTTCTCACAACTGATGTACCTTTGTACGTTTTGAAAAAAGGCTTCCCTCTCGTCCACAACAATAATAATGCACCAATACTTTTTGTTGTACAAAAAATCAACACAAACACATCTGCCCGACGGACATGCCATATGCGCCTGAACTTCGAGTCTGGCTAATTTCTTAACAAAAATGACATAGCCCGCAGACGTGCCAATTGCGTAGCTCACTACTGCAAAATACCTAGTCGTGAAACGTCGCAACATGTTACCGGTCTCTTCTTCCCCATCAACGTTCGTTTCCTGCACGGCCAGGAAGTCTATGTCATGCTCAGTTAAAAGGCGGTACACCTGGCCCTGCTTCTTTTTGCTTGCCAGTCCCCTGACATTAAGTGTACCTACTTTTATCGGAGCCGCAGAAGCCATTTTCATACAGAGGAAAGAGGCCGGTAACATGGTGCTTACCTCTCGCGTCTAGCACGTGGCTAGACGACGTCTTTGACACCGGAGCCATCCGGTGCTGGCGGCAGGCCTGACTGCGGTGGCGGTTTGTCGTGGTCTCTCCTCTCCGCCGACACATTAGGTCGCGGCCGCAAAGTGGACCGCCGTCCTTGGCTGGTTTTTGCTGGCAGCTCCTCGACGCTGGGAGCTGTCGCCTTATCTCCCTCAGCACTGGTCTGGGTGTGGGGCCGCTTCGATGGGGCAGGAACCCCGGTGGAGCGGGCGGTGCTCTTGTAATGGTTCTGCTCAAACAGAGTCGCTGGTTCTGCTTCCTTGAGTGCCGGCCCGCTTACTCCTTCAGTCGGCTCCTCCATCTGGTTTCCCGCAGGTTCTCCCGCTTCAGGTTTCCGCCCGGCATCACTGCTAAAAGGTCCTAAAGAGTCCGTAGCGCCGGTTTTCTTCTCCTGCTCCTCAATGCCTTTTGCGGATTCCTCGGCCTCCACTACGTCCATCAGGAGCTCCGCCGTGTCGTCATTTGACGCTGCACCCGTAGCTGCCGCGTAAGTGCGTACACAGTCGTTGTCTGCGTGGCCGTACCGCCGACATTTCGTACAGCGGGGGACTTTGCATTCCCGGCGCACGTGACCGGTGCCGTGGCAGCGGAGGAACTGCATCGGGCGTCCAGGCGCCACGACAAGGGCCAACTCTCCGGCGACGCGTACCTGATGTGGCAGGCCGTGCACTTTCAGGCCCGGCTTCAACTTCAGTAGCACAGTCCTTGTTGTAGAACACTTGTCATTGGCGCCTTGTATCCGCCACCACTCACGCGTGACTTCCGTCACCTTGCCAAACGCCGCGAACGCCGTCCGGATGTCGTCGTCGGCCACGCCGTGAAGCATCCAGTGAAGCCGCAGCTTTACCTGCTGGTCTTCCGGGTCGATGATAAGACAGCGGCGTTTCTTCACTTGCAGCTCCTTGAAGGCGAGCAGCTTCTTTGTTGCCTCCGCACTCGCAAGGTAACCACCCAGACATGGTTGATTTGGTACGCCCCCAGTGCAACCACGTCGGGGAGTGCACCGGACTCGGCCAGGGCGTCACGAAAATCTTTGACCCGGAAAGGCCTCACTCGTACATCACCGTGAAGAAAAACCGTGTTTAAAACAACATGACCGATTGGCAGTGTAGGCAAAATAATCGGGTAGTCCTTACCTTCGCTTGCATCGATCCTGTTTCCGCGGCCGTCAACGGCCGCTATCGCCGCTCCGTTGGAGCCCATGACCCTGCGATCCGTTTAGATCGGCTGTAGATGGTTTGAAATGGTTAAAGGCGCGTCTATTGATTGCGGTGTTGTCTCAGATATGTCCCTTAGAGAAGTGTATTGTGGCGTATAGTAATAATTATGAGCATGTAAATTACAGAATTACAGAACACGCAGTTAAGCGAGTGGCAAATTACTTTCCCGCTGTACTTTTCCGATCTTCGCTTGGCGTGCACGTAGCGCCATCATGCGTGTGGCGCACGGAATACGATAGAGAGGGCATGGCCTCCGAGATCTTCCTATACAGTCCACCGAAAGACAGAGGGTCAGGAATTCCCGACCTACTGTGTAAAGCAACTCGACTCGCCGCAGGAACGCAGCTCCTTGTGGTGGGCGATTTTAATGCCCACCATTCGGCTTGGGGTTATCGGAAGAACAACCCCAAGGGTACAAAGCTGTGGCAGTCTATCCAGAACCTGGGCCTCACAATTCTTAACGATCCCCAAGAAATCACGCGGGTCGGCAACCGCATTAGCGCAGATACCTCGCCCGATCTCACACTAACCAAAAACATTAGCGACGCCTGCTGGTCCAACACCAGAAACACACTAGGGAGCGATCATTACATAATAGCTACAACATTTGACACAACATTTCACAAACTGCACCACATGCGCACACGCATCCCCGATTGGGATAGGTTCAGACGCTTACGAGAGCAAACTGCCCCCAGTCAGATAAACAACCTAACGGAGTGGATTGCTGCACTTAAAGAGGACGTCAAGACCACCACGGTCGAGACGCCGACTGAGGAGCCGCACCAGACGACTGACTCCAAACTCCTCCACATGTGGGAAGTGCATGCCAGCCTACTAAAACGTTGGAAGAGACAGAGACACAATAGAAATCTACGCAAGCGTATAGCGCAACTCGAGCGCCATATCGAAACGTACACTGTAGAGCTGCAGGAAAAACAATGGGGCCAAATCTGTGATAATATGAACGGGCAGCTTGGAAACAAAAAGACATGGTTCTTCCTCCGACACTTGCTCGACCCCACACAGACAAAATGCACACAGCGAGACCGACTCACGAAATTAATTCACCAATACCAGGGTACGGACGCTGAGCTACTTGCCGAACTGCGAACACGCTACCTGAGCACATCCCACACAGACCTTCTCCCCAACGACACCCTGGACGCCGACATAGCAGATGCCGAGGTCTGGTTTGCTCTCAGCCAGCTCCGTACCACCACCGCGGCGGGACCTGACGGGGTGTCAAACAAAACGCTCCGAAACATAGACCACACGTCTGTCGCGGCCCTGACGGAACTAATGAACACCTACTGGAGGGAAGGCGAGATCCCTCAGGAATGGAGGCACGCGCGGGTCACCTTCATCCCAAAACCAGGCAAGAAACTCTCGATCGAAAATTTGCGCCCCATCTCCCTCACGTCTTGCATCGGAAAGCTAATGGAACATGTCATCCTTAACCGACTGCAAAATTACGCGGAAGACCGCGACTTACTTCCTCCAACAATGATTGGCTTTAGGGCAAACTTGTCCACGCAGGACGTGATGCTACAGCTTAAGAAGGATGTGCTGGACCCTCCACGTGGAAGTGGGACGAAGGCGGTACTCGGGCTAGACCTCAGCAGAGCCTTCGACAACGTCTCGCATGAGACAATCCTCACGAATCTCTCTCAATTGGACCCTGGTGAACGGATATTTAATTATGTCCGATCATTCCTATCAGAGCGGACAGCAGAGCTCACTCTAGGTAGCCTTAAATCAGATCCCATTCCTCTGGGAAGCCGGGGCACACCACAAGGCTCGGTGCTCTATTTAATCTTGCACTCATTACACTTCCCCCCAAGCTCGCTGCCCTGCCGGGGCTGCAGCACACCTTCTACGCGGACGACATCACCCTGTGGGTAACCACGGGGAATGACGGCCAAATAGAGGATACGCTGCAGCAGGCAGTCGACATAATCGAAACCTACGTGTCGGGAGCGGGCCTTGAATGTTCGCACGCAAAATCAGAACTGCTGGTTTTCAGGGCCAAGCCGCGAGGAAGAAATGCAAACCAGGCCCCCCCGATCGCCCTGAACGTATGTTTGAGGGGCCAACCGGTCAGGGAGGTTCAAACCATGCGCATACTGGGCATGTACATACAAAACAATCGCAAAAACACCGAAACAATCAACAGACTCACTGCCACGGTGAATCAGACTGTACGACTTATCAGACGAATCGCCAACAAAAGAAAAGGAATGAAAGAAAAAGATATCTGTCGATTAGTCCAGGCTTTCGTACTGAGCAAAATTGTCTACTCTCTCCCGTACCTGAAACTGCAATTCGCGGAAAGAATGATGGTCGAGAGCTTAATCCGACAGGCCTACAAGGCTGCCCTTGGGCTCCCGCACAGCACGTCTACGGAAAGGTTAGTGGCCCTTGGGGTTCACAACACACTTTAGGAGCTGTGCGAGGCACACCTTGTCTCCCAGCTCGGACGACTCACTCGCACGAACGCGGGAAGGTCCATCCTGTACAGACTACACATGTGCGAACAACTTCCAGAAAAGGACGCGAAAACAAACACACTTACTTACACACATTAGGACAGCTCTATTCATTAAACCCTTGCCCAAGAATATGCACCCCGCGCACCACGAAGGCCGACGCATGGCGAGGGCTCGCGCCCTACATGCCAAGTACGGCCGACACGTCAATGCAGCATACGTGGACGCGCCGGAATATCGGCACACCCAGATACAAGCGTTCGCACTGGCCGCTGTGAATGGGAACGGTTCTCCGTTGGCGGCCGCATCAATCGCATCTACCTCCTCCGAGACGGCGGAGGAAGCGGCCATAGCCTTAGATATTGCAAACACGTCCGCCGATATTATATCCAGTGATTCTAAAACAGCCATTCGCAATTTCGCGAGGGGTCGCATCACGTCTACCTCCCTCCGCATCCTCCAAAGCACCCCTACTCCGGTTAGGGAAATTGAACTAATCTGGGTCCCGGCCCACTCGTCTAATTCGGGGAATGAGGCGGCTCACGCGCAAGCCCGAGGTTTCGTCGACCGGGCAGTGAGCGCGCCCTCCGACCCGAATTTCACGAAGGACGGGTTAATTTCTTTTCATGACATTACCCATCACTTCAGGCTGGAAAGGCGCACATATCCGCCCCCCACAAATCTTTAACAAAGGCACAGGAAGTTACCTGGCGCCGACTACAAACACGCTCTCTCCTAAATCCGGCGGTGCTTGCCCTGATGTACCCAGGCCAGTACAATCCAACCTGCAGTAAATGCGGCGAAAGAGCGACATACGATCATATTCTCTGGAACTGCGCAAATGATACACCTGCGGTGGAATTAATACAGCTCCCTTCTCCCGAGCAGTGGGAAGCCGTGCTGGTCAGCTCGGACCCGCAGATTCAACTACGGGCCATCGAGCGGGCTAATAAGGTCGCCGCCAGCCATGGACTAGCGGCCATCTAGTACGGCTCTCCATCGACCTGCTTGAGCGACGAAATAAATGTTTTCCAATCCAATCCAATCATCGCGCCGGCTCGGATCGGCAGCGATGTTGGCGACGAACTACGACTGCAACTTGAGGCTCGCGCGTTTCGGCAAGGTGGCTGGCAGTGCTTCTACGTCCCAGAATCATGTTTCAAAACAAGTAATTACCAAACAGTCATGCTTTGGACAAGTTAACGAGTGTTGTATCATGTGAACTACGTCTTTGTGTCACTCAAAAGCGCGACAAGCAAAAGAGTAGACGGTGCGAACGGGGCGCGATAACGCTATCGCGTTCCATTTTAAAGGCGAAGCTTAAGCGTCCTCCAAGTTTTCGTTTCTTCTTGCTACAGCCACAACAACAATAACAGCGCACAGCACACGGACGCCTCTTAGTATCGCCTCCATCAAAACGCAGCCGCTGGTGGTTTCCGAGAATGTGACGTCACGCAAACGAAAGTAGAGCCAAAAAAAAAAGGGTATAGGAAAGGATTGGCGCACAATTTGAAATTACCAAAAACTGAAATAGGCAAACAAGTGAATTAAGCAACTAGAAGCAACCAGAAGCGACAAACAGTAGCCTCCCTGCTTTCGCATTACTTCAATGCAGATTCTGCAGTGGTCTTTAATTATTATTATTATTCGTTTGGGGGTCATGATGGGCGTAGGATTTGGCTTTCGGTGCGATATGTTTATGACTCAATTAGAAATTCCACATGTACAATGTTTAGCTATTACTTAATCGTGGCGTTTTTATCGCCACCCATGGGATTCTATTTATATACCAAATTCGGTACAAAATTGCCCCAGATGGCTACCCCTTGTTGTCGGAGTATATACCGATTGTTTCAGGGAAGGTGAAGTGGTGGTGAAGAGTAGCTGATCCTGGCCCTGATGGGGTGGGACATTTAGGTGACCCCGCTTGCGGCGGGGGCCAGCCTGCCACCTAATTTTATCTGTTGTAGGCCGTCATTGCACCCGCCACTGCTTCGGTGGTGGACGACGACGGCTGCTGCGGGGCGCGTCTTTCTCTACCTCTTCTTTTCATTTCTTCTCTATTATGCGAAGCATATTGCTATAGGTAAACCCTTCGTGACGGTTACACGCCGTGCAAAGAATGTGTAATGCTACGTCACACCACGTGATACGCTGACGTCACGACAGAGGAGAGACGGGGGACCGGGTGATCTTTGAGGCAGCCGAAGTGAGCGGCCGCGCGTTCGATGAGCTCCGTCGAACGCAGCCGTTCAAGTCCAAGTTTCGACCTACGGCGTGCATTATACCGCTGGATTCGACTACACACGTGAAGTGGAGTCCGAGGAGACCGCAAGTTCGGAGGTAGGCACACTAATTTGCCTATTTTTCGGTGGCCCACGCGGGACCGCTAGGCCTACCCATAGGCCTAGCAGAAGAAAGACGCTCTCGGCGGCGGGAGCCACAGAAGAGCATGAGCAACGCAATGGAGCTGGTGGAGGGAGAGACTATCGACCCCGCGGAGCTAACTAAGGGTACTTGGTTTATTACGAAAAAGAAAGGCCGCGTAGTGCCCCTCGAAGAGGAAACGCGAACCGCGACCAAAGATGAAGAGCGGCGGACTACAGGTCACAAGGCCGCCATCGGAAGAAAGCTAGCGGCAAAATCGGTAGAGAAGCAGTCCGTGCAGATACCGAAGGACGCCGAAAAAATAATAATACGCCCCCGGGGCGGAGTCAGCCGTCTAATAGAAGGTGGAATGATTGAACTGGCTGAATCGATCGCCCGCGCCGCCGGCATCGAGCTCAGGGACGCCGAGAACGACATCTTCTCGGCAAATATAAAGCAACAGTCCATACTAATCGCCACTACTAGCGAAGAGCGTGGAAGAAGGTACGCGGCTTTGCGCGCAGTTCTTTGCGGCAGCGAGAATATAGAAGTAAAGGCCTATCCCGCTATGCCTGAAGATTGTGGCAAGGGAGTCGTGCACGACGTCCCCCTACGCTATTCCAACGAAGAGCTATTGGAGCGAATACGCAGGAGAAAGGAGAACCCTTCAGTGCTCGGTGTTCGCAGACTGGGAGCAACCTCCAAAACAATACTAATCCTCTTCGAAGATCAGAAGGTTCCGCGCTGGGTGTACCTATCTCCTTTCGCGCAAAGATGCGTCTTGTACAAGAAGAAATATGAAGTTTGCCACGCGTGCGGGCGCATGGGACACCGAGACGACGTCTGTCCGGATCCGATGAATAAAAAGTGCCGCGGATGCGGCATGGAAAACCCGAAAGAAGGTCATCTGTGCGAACCCAGGTGCCAGCTATGCGGAAAGAATCACCTCCTCGGCGATAAGCGATGCCGGGAGATATATAGAACCCCATACATCACCAAAAAAAGACGTTGGGAGAAAAAACTGGGTCAGCAGGAACAACTGGCTGATGCAACGCAAAACTGCGAGCGAGCGGGACGCTCAAGAACCAGAAATGGTGAAGAGGACCCCCGGCTACTAAGAAGGAGATCGAGATCAAACAGCAAGGACTGCCACCACTTCACAGCCAAAGAGGGGGACTTCCCAAGGCTGGAGGAAGGAGCCACCGCCAACTCTACGCGACGCCGCTCGAGCTCCGGTACCAGGGACCGTTCCAGCTCTGGACGAAGCCGCTCCAGTTCGAGGACCTTGGCCGACTCATCCACTGCCAGCAGCTCCGGGTGCTTTACACGGGACCCCAAGACGTCGTGGGGACCACCTGCACGCAGACGCAGTCCGAGCGAAGATCGAAAAACGGTAAGCTTCACGGTTAGCAGTTCCCAGGTAAATAGGGAGGCAGACGAGAGAACTAAAAAACTAGAAAAAGAGAATCGAGAGCTCAAGAGCATGCTCAGCATGCTCACTACAGAGATTCAAAATTTAAGAATGGAAAAGAGTACCCCCCCTCCTCCACCGAGGAACCAACTGGTACCCCAAAAACAGGTACAGAAACAGATGCCCTCTTCCCCGTCTACAAAGGTCGTAGTCGCGCGCCCTGAGCAGAAGGATAATGAAGAGGAGAAAATGATTACTGAAACAATCAGGCCACCCCCGCAAAAACGTAAAGGGAACGAGACGGATCCGCTGGTGGCATTAGAAAGGAGACTGGACGCTAAATACGAAGCAAGATTTGAAAGAATCGAGACCCTCCTCACCCAATTAATGGGTGCGGTAAATCAAATGCAGACGCAATTCACCGCGATGCAGAACGCCTTCACCGAGAGGCTAACTACATTAGAAAAGACTGTGACCCCAATTCAACAAAATGGACAAGCGCAGTAAAAATGAAGACTCTCTGGTGTGGCAGTGGAACTGCCGCGGCTTCCAACGAAAGCGAGCGCTCTTGCAACAGCACTTAGAGCAGAGCGCAGAAAAACCTTTAGCTATAGCCCTTCAGGAAACAGGAAAAGGTCTACCAAAATTATCGGGATATCAGGCGTTCCACGGTAATCGGGGAGAAAAATCCCGCGTCTCCACGCTAGTTAAAAGACACATAGCGGTAGTCGAGCATGAGGTCAACTCACGAGACATCGAAGCTGTATTAATAGAAATTATCACTGGTCGCAAGGAAGAGGCTAGTCTCTTCATCTTAAATCTGTACAGCACCCCCCAGCAGAGAAAGGTACGTTTCCGCGCCCTCTTCCGCAAAGCGATCAAAACAGCAGGAAGCAATACTCTTATAATTCTAGGAGACTTCAATGCCGCCCACCAAGAATGGGGCTACAATAGACACGACCCCAAGGGTAGGCAACTGTGGGAGGACATACATGAGCTCGGCCTCACCCTGCTGACGGACCCTAGCTGTCCGTCCAGGATGGGAAACAGCGTCTGTGCAGACACCACCCCGGACCTTACCTTAGGAAAAAACACGGGAGACGCAGTCTGGAAAAACACAGCTCAAAATTTTGGCAGCGACCACTTTGTTCTGGCTCTCACCCTCAGCAAGGGCGTCAAAACGCGTCGCCTCAAAAAACCCAAAATCACCGATTGGGACAGGTTTAGGCAAATCAGAGAAAACTGCGAATCGGGAGATGAAATCCAAAACATAGAGCAATGGGCAGAGACGCTTAAGAAACAAGTAGAGAAAGCAACCACGACCCTACGGGAGGACGATGCGCCGGTGACGGTTGACAGCAAACTCCTTCATATGTGGGAAGCAAAATGCGGCATGGAGAGGCGTCTCCGGTCGCAAAGATGGAACAGGAACCTTAGGCGAAGGATAGCAAGATATAACAAAGAGATTGAAGATTACGCAGTAAAACTTTGCGAACAAAACTGGTGTAGTAGGTGTGACGAGATGGAAGGGAACATGAGCCTTGCTAATACGTGGAGCCTACTCAGACACCTACTTGATCCTGACAATTCGAAAACTCAATCGGGCATAAGACTGACGAAAGCCAGACACGCGTTCGAGGGCACGGACGGGGAACTCATGGCGAAACTAATTAACATGTACGTAGGCGACACGCAAACCTTACCCCTGCCGGATTACGAAGGACCCTTAAACGAGGCCCTAGACGCGCCGATCACGGAGGCGGAGGTTCGCGCCGAAATATTAGGCCTAAAAACAAAATCGGCTCCCGGCCCAGACGGAATCACAAACAAGGTTCTCCGAAATTTGGACGATAATTCCATCCGCGCGCTCACCAAGTACATGAGAATCGTATGGGACAGAGGCCGCCTCCCACAACAGTGGAAGACGGCAAACGTAATTTTGATACCGAAGCCAGGCAAACCCCCTAAACTAGAGAACTTACGACCAATCTCTCTAACATCCTGTATAGGGAAATTGATGGAGCGGGTAGTCCAAACGCGACTAACGCGTTTCATGGAGCTTAACGACCTGTGGCCACACGAAATGGTTGGGTTCCGGCCCGGCCTGTGCACACAGGACGTAATGCTCCGCTTGAGACACGATATCATAGAAAGCGAAACCAGGGACGCGAGGGTACTACTAGGTCTAGACCTGACAAAGGCGTTCGATAACGTAAAACACGCGGCAATTCTTTCTGGTCTCCAAGAATTGGGGGTCGGAAAGAAAACGTACGACTACGTAAAAGACTTCCTGTCGGGTAGAACGATAAAGATAAAGTTTCAGGACATTGAATCCTCCACCGTCAAACTAGGAAGCAGGGGTACGCCACAGGGTTCGGTGCTGTCCCCGTTCCTCTTTAATGTTGCCATGCGAAACCTCCCGGCAGAACTGAGGAAAGTGGAAAACTTGAAATTCAGTATGTACGCGGACGACGTCAACCTGTGGGCTACCCAGGGGAGTGACGCGAGCATCGAGGAGCGCTTGCAAGCGGCGGCGGACACCGTCGTGTCCTACGCGGCCGAAAGGGGCCTCTCGTGCTCTCCACAAAAATCGGAACTGTTTATATACAACCCGAAGGCGCTCAGGTGTAAACGCCAGATAAACATCAGCGTAACAGTAGACGGCCAAATAGTGCCAAAAGTCGAACAAATTAGGATCTTGGGGCTGTTTCTACAAGCAGATGGGTACAACGATACAACGGTAAAGAAACTGAACGCGTACGCCACGCAAGTCACGGGTCTGTTCAGGAGAATCGCACTAAAGGGTCGGGGCCTTAAGGAACGAAGCCTCCTGAAACTAATGCAGGCTTACATCACTAGCCGCATATGTTACGCCACACCATTCCTAAACATTAGATCAGACGAAAGGCAGAGAATAGACGCACTCATCAGACGATGCGCGAAGAGGGCTCTGGGACTACCCATCTCGACCTCGACTGAACGCCTCCTCGAAATGGGGGTGCACAACAACTGGACGGAACTAGCGGAGGCTGTGCGCATGGCGCAACTAGAAAGATTAAGCAGAACCACCACGGGCAGAACCATCCTCGGCTGGGTGGGACTGCAGTCAGATAGAGGAACAAGCCACAAAGTAGACATTCCACGAGAGTGTCGCGAATATATAACAGTGCCCCCCCTACCTAAAAACATGCACCCTACGTACAACAAGGAGAGGAGACAAAAGAGGGCCGAGACGCTCGCAAAGAAAGCGGGGAAAATGAAGCCGGGGGAGGTCGCCTACGTGGACGCGGCTAGCGGGAAGTCGGGGGCGGCGGTGGCTGTGGTCGTCAACGGCCGCGGCGTGCCCGCCGCCGCCGCGTCCGTTAGAAGCCGAAATGTAGACACGGCTGAAGAAGTTGCAATAGCGCTCGCTTGCGTTGGAACGGAAGCCAGCATAGTTATTAGTGACAGCAAAACAGCTGTCTGGAACTTTGGAAAAGGGAGGGTCTCGACGGAGGCAGCCAAAATTTTAGAGAAAAGAAAACTTGAAAGAAAGATTCGAATTATTTGGACCCCCGCGCACGAGTCCGTCCCCGGCAACGAGGCGGCGCACGAGCTAGCCCGAGCTCTCTACTTCCGGGCAGCCGTAGAGCCGCCTGATTGCGATGGGATGGACGAGAGGCTGCAAACTTATAAGGAAATTTTAGAACACTACAGACTTAGCAGAAGGTCCCTGCCACCACCGGACCGAACGCTAACTAACAAGGAGGCCGTCGCTTGGCGGCGCCTGCAAGCTGGGAATTTCCCAAGTCCCGTCTGGCTTTTCCACACGCAAGTGGAGGAAAAGGCGGACGATAGATGCGAAACCTGCGGAGAAAGGGGTACTCTTGATCACATAATCTGGCAATGCCTTGATTCCCCTGGCGCCAAGGAAAACATAAACAGTAGAGAAGCCTGGGAACTGCTACTGCGGAGCGAGTCCCCCGCCAACCAGCAGCAAGCTGTCCGCCTGGCGGCTGAAGCCGCGAAGAAACACTGTCACTTCGCCTGTCTTTAGTCGCGGAGGCCCCGGCCTCCGTCCCATAGGCCTGCGTGCCGGGGGCGGGGAGTAGGGGGCCTCCTACATCGGTGGAAAAATAAAGTTCGTAACAACAACAACAAGACGGGGGACCGGCTCGCGCCGTCGGCTGCGGTTGCACGCCGTGCGGACCACGTGGTATGGTGACGTCACACCACGTGATACGCTTACGTCACGACAGAGGAGAGACGCGCACCGGCTCGCGCCGTCGGCTGCGGTTGCACGCTGTCCGGACCACGTGGTATAGCGCAGGTTTACATATAAAGGGGAGACGATTGCCCTCAGGGTGCTCTGCCCTGATGGGGCTTGTGCAAGTGGGTCACCGCTGCTTGCGGCAGGGGCTGACCTGGCACCTAATTTTTATCTGTTGTAGGTCGTCATTGCACACGCCCCTGCTGGTGGTGGACGATGGCTGTTGTTGCGGCACGCGTCTTTCTTTCCCTCTTGCTTTTCTTTCTTCTCTATATTCTCTTCTGTCAGCACGAGGCAGCGGAGGTGGCTCAGCTACAGAGCCAGTAGCAGGCCCGTGCATTTTCTTTTCCTTCTTCCTACAGCCACACCAACAACAACAACGCCTCCAGTAGACCCTCACAAAAGGTGGCGATGCCTCCAGGGAGTGCAGCCGAGCGGTGGAATGAAAAGCGAAGGCTGCGGCGTGCTGCAGAGAGCCCAGAAGAGCGGGAAGAACGTTTGGCCAAGGAGCGTGCTCGGCATGCGGCTCGGCGACAACGATGCTCCACTGATACGAGCAACGTAAAAGCACGTGTAACCAAGGAAAGAAACGTTTAGCCAAGTGTAACCATGGAAAGCCGAGTTATGCAATCAATATGCTTCACATCTGACCAGGCTTAACCAAGCTAAGCCCCAGCCATTTTTTTTTTCTTTTCTGTCCGCACGAGTCACTCGAGGTGGCTCAGCTACGGAGCCAGTAGTAGGCCCGTGCATTTTCTTTTCCTTCTTCCTACAGCCATAACAACAGGGAAAGTGATCACAGAGTTTTTATATACAGGGTTTTTGAGGTGAATGTCTAATTCCTAAAAATTTTATCTTTAAACAAGAGAAGCTATTCGCGGCATAGTAATTGCAGTGGTGGCGGACGTTAAAAAACAGGCGAATCATGTAAGCTACTAAAATTTTGAATTCAATTCTCATAGTTAACTTTTTAACTACTGCTGATAGGCAGCTGCTTGCAATCAGAGATTTGTAGCTGACCGTTAGTAATAACCATGTTCATTTTTACAATTTTGAAGATGCGAATCTGCTTGTCGCTACGCGGCAAGGTATTCTGGGTCTTCTCATAGTTTTTTTAACTATTGCTGATAGGCAGCTGCTTGCAATCAGAGATTTGTAGCTGACCGTTAGTAATAACCATATTCATTTTTACAATTTTGAAGATGCGAATCTGCTTGTCGCTACGCGGCAAGGTATTCTGGGTCTTCTCATAGTTTTTTTTAACTATTGCTGATAGGCAGCTGCTTGCAATCAGAGATTTGTAGCTGACCGTTAGTAATAACCATATTCATTTTTACAATTTTGAAGATGCGAATCTGCTTGTCGCTACGCGGCAAGGTATTCTGGGTCTTCTCATAGTTTTTTTAACTATTGCTGATAGGCAGCTGCTTGCAATCAGAGATTTGTAGCTGACCGTTAGTAATAACCATATTCATTTTTACAATTTTGAAGATGCGAATCTGCTTGTCGCTACGCGGCAAGGTATTCTGGGTCTTCTCATAGTTTTTTTAACTATTGCTGATAGGCAGCTGCTTGCAATCAGAGATTTGTAGCTGACCGTTAGTAATAACCATATTCATTTTTACAATTTTGAAGATGCGAATCTGCTTGTCGCTACGCGGCAAGGTGTTCTGGGTCTTCTCATAGTTTTTTTAACTATTGCTGATAGGCAGCTGCTTGCAATTAGAGATTTGTAGCTGACCGTTAGTATTAACCATATTCGTTGTTAGAATTTTGAAGATGCGAATCTGCTTGTAGCTACGCGGCAAGCTATTCTGGGTCTTCGCGGCGCGGGACATACATCTCAGCACTGTTGCCTAAGAACGAAGATATTGATGTGGCAGAGGAGGTTGCAATCGCTCTTGCTTGCGTCGGCACAAAGGCCACGTATGCGTTGAGGGACAGTGAAACTGCAATTCAAAATTTTAGTAGTGGGAGGATAATTCCCATGGCACTCAAAATGCTAAGACAAAAATAATTGGATAGGACAATTAATCTGATTTTGAGCCCGACGCACGAATCTGTTAGTGAGAACGAGGCTGTTGACAACCAGGCTCGAGATTTCTACCACCGAGCAGGTCGGAATGAGAAAGCTGAGGAAGGCTACAACAGAAAAGGGTGTCTGCTGTCGTATTTGATGTGACGCAATATTATAGAAGGCAGCGCTTGAAACTGCCCCCTCCAGACAAGACTCTAGATAGAAAACAGGTGACGGCATGGAGACGTCTACAAGCAGATGTTTATCATTATCCGGTCTTAAACGAATATATATTCCAAGATTTTGAAAGGTGAGAGCTGTGAGGTTTGGCGTGCAGAGAGGTACCCTGAACCAGATAATATGGGAGTGTTTGCATTTCCCAGGCAGGGCGAACAACGTTGATAGTCGAGAAGCCTGGGAGGCTTTACAGGAAAGCCCAATCCCGGAACTCCAGCTGCCAGCGGTTAGACTGGCCGCCAATATCTAAGGAATTTTGCCACCATCTGAAGCGGATTCTCATCTACCCTAAGGTTCTAAGGCGCCTCTCCTTTACAGGGGAGGGCCTGGGTTAAGAAAGAACCATTTTTGTCTTGCAATAAAGCTGATTCACTCACTCGCACGGAACCGCGTGACCGGTTCGGCATACAGCCACACCCACAAGCTCGCGTCACTCAAGGGGGCATACTCGCGTGGCTTACTGTGCCCCGTTAGCACTGCCCGGCTGTTTCCTGCTGCCTTGCTTTCTAAGTTTCTAAGCGAAGCTGGGTCACGGGCTGCCGCACTTGGCGAACGAGTTTTTTGGCCCGAATGCACGCCTTGCGGCTTGGACTGGCTTACAGTGCTGAACTGTTTGCTTCTTGCGATTTTTGTTCATTTGTGTATCAGTTTTATCATGTCCATTCCAACATACCAAGAACATGAGCTGGCATCACCGATCATTTTACTGCGAAATCACCGGCTGATCAAGTTCTTGTTCCGGCAGATGTAAAATGTACGCGCGTACTGTTCTTTTTATTTTTGCCGTGCGGGTAATTCTGAGGCAAGAAATGCGCGCACAACGGTTGTTTTCCTTGCGCTGTCATTTAAACGCAGCATATTATCTGCACATTGCTATAATTGACGAAACTTTCCTTTTTTGCCAGTTCTAAAATTGATAGTTTCATAATACTTTTTGGCTCGAAAGGCTTTTCTTGCGCCACTTGCCCTTCACTGCATTCGCTCTTTCTTTCCAGTTTATTCTTATTTCGTTAGTAGTTTTTCATAGGTTTTGAATTTGTTAAAGCCCCCGCTACGATCGCTCAGCAACTATGGAGTTCCCGAAAATAGCATGAGTATGTAATGACATGAGCAGGATTAATTGGTCTTGCATTATAATTAACAAGGTAGTAACTCGTTTGTATTCAACAAAATGTAAGTGAGCAAATAACGTTCCAGCAAAGTTGTGAAGGTTCGCTCTAACGGCCTATCACGCAGTCAGCAAGCTTAAGAAATAAGCGTGCATGTTGAAGAACAGGTATTGCATACAGCCTGCGAAATGCGTTGGTTTTGATTGAGCGAGCATTAGAAAAGACTAAATTGATCTGGGAGATAAAGCTGTTTATCTGACCAAAAACATCAGTCAGCGTGATTTAGCGTGACCACATTCGTTTTACGTTTGCATTATCCGCTCATGTTTGTCTGATCTCGTCACATTGTTTGCTTAACAGTGCTTGGAGCAATATATGTACATGATCTACCAGGAGGCTTAGCGCGAGACAGACGAGGACAAAAGAGGCACACAGGACGAGCGCTCGTCCTGTGTTCCTCTCTTGGCCTCTTATGTCTCGCGGTAAGCCTCCTTGTCATGACCTACCAACTGGCCCAGAACTCTACTTTGGTCATATACATGACCGTTCGCACCAGGGGAAACTTAAAGATATTTGTTTCGAGGAAGATTCGTCATTGCCAGCAGGTGCGTAATGATTCCAGGGCCGGCTTGCACGATAAAGTCCGAGCTAAGTCCAGACTTAAATGGTGTCTTTAGAAAGACCACGCTTATTTAAGACGGCTCGTGTTCCGAACGTCGAACGCTTCGGGTTCATGTTCACCAGAGTGGCTTCCCAGAACGGCCTCAGCAACCACTTGGGGCATTTTTCCTCGTAACACAATCTTAAGCCGCAAAAAGCAATGGCACGGATTTTACACAACGCAAAATTGACGGAATGTGTACATCTTACAGCAGGGACGGTGCCAGCGCATCCCTGTATTTCCCTAATTTCTCTACTTAGACACCTGGCGTCCTTGTGTCTTAACCAAGACAGCACTAGAGTCGTAATCATACAAGCGACTTATTAAAGTCAGGACTGAAGCCCAGTCTTGACTCCAGTCTTAAGCGGCCATGCTAGTGGCCTATTTTTTAGACTCCAGTTAAGTCTGGACTTAGCTAAGACAGTCTTAAGATGGTTTTGTGCAAGCAGGCCCAGGAATGTCTTAAACTGCTAGTAATAGCTCCACGTCCTGAGCTATTACTAGCTCAATTTTGTTGTTACAGGCAGGTAACGTGAAATGAAAGACGAGTAAAGAAAGCTTTATTTGGATCACACTTTTAACTGCGATGAAAAAAAATAATAAAAACCAAAGAAAGCCGCATAACAATAAATTTCTGTCAATTTACAAAAATTTTCTATCGATTGCAAAGAAAAAAAGCTGTAAAATGACAGAAAAATTAAAAACAGAAAATATAGCAGAACAAAGTTTCTGACAGGAAAGCGCCCAGAAAATATATGTATGTTTCAACAATTGTTTTTACAGCGGAGGTCGTTGTGGCCTTGGTGCGATTACCGGCACCTCCCACGGGGGTGAAGTGTCCCCCAGGGGCTCCGGAGCAGTGTTGATGCGGTGGCCCCGTGCCATGATCTCGTGCCCTTGCGTCGTGTTTTCTAGTCGAGATCGCTTTCTTATTTTTGCTTCTGTTATAATGTCTTATATGGGTGGTATGATGACCAACTTAAGCAGCTCTTCATTCCTCGTGTGCTTAGGAAGACCAGTAATGGTGCGAAGAGTGGCCCTGTGTAGCTTTTCGATGTCTGTAAGGTCGCGATTAGAAAACTCATGCACAGGTGCTCCGTACAGAATCCTGCCGACAGCAACCGCTCTAGACAGTGTTTGGCACGATGTTTGCCAGACGCCACCGTACTTGTTTGAAATCCGGCGAATCATGCAACATCGGAGTCCAGTTATTTTGCAATGTACGAATCCATTTATGAAGACTGTTGCAACTAGAAATATGCGCCCACAAGATTTTTATCTGCCCGTTTGTTGTTGTGCCAGTAAGAGGCCTATAGGCCTTTCACTGGCACGGGGACTGCCACCATAGGCCGCTGCCCAGGAGGACACATTTAAACTGTGATTACTTATCTGAACTCATTACTTAGACCAGGAATTTGCAATTCGGTTGCTGTACATTCGTTTCTGGCAAGAAGAGCAGCTAGACTCTGTGCATGTTGGTTTCCTCTGCTCTGGTGAAATATGGTAGGCTGCTGAAATGTACGCTAATCCCGAATAGTGCAAGGCCCTCTTGTTTCTTGCAAAAGGATGACCAGGGGCTTCAATTGTCTGACTTTTCCCTTAGGGTAGGTCCAGTCTGCGTGAAACTTCTGCAGTTTCATTGTAGACATATTGATCTCACTGTTATTGCGCTTCTGCGGGCTAACGTCTTTTTGGCTCATCGTTTTGGCGTTGGATACTGTACCTTTGTGCAACTCTACAAAAATTGCTTCAATATGAGTCTGTATCGCGTTGGTGATCGTTTGAAACTCGTCCCGCAGGCTTTTTTCTAGACGCTGTGTCTCGTTGCTTCGCTCTTGCCTCATGATGCCCAGCATTTGCGCATATGCCGAGTCTTGTGCGGTAAGTGCCTTCGTCGTCTGACGAGTCTTTGGCGTTTGAGTCAGTGGTGTTTTGGTGTGTTGGGACTCTACGGAGTTTACAATTGTTTTACGACTGGATGACCATCCTGGCTGGCTCTTCGAGCGCATGCGTTGTATCCGCCCAGTGGGAGAGACTGAAGCGCGTTGCTGCGGCGTCTGAAATGCACGAATGTCTTGTTCCGGTGGAAGCCTTGCAAAAACTTTCTCCAGGATTTCTCTAAGTTGCTCATTTTCTTTTCGCAACTCTTCCAGTTATTGTTTGTAGACAGGGGGCAGCGCTGTTTCCATCGACAAGTTCTGTCGCGCCTTGTCTGCCCATGTAACTTCTCCCTTAACCCTTTCAGGCGCTTTGTACACAATTGTGTACATATCTGTTTTAGTGTTTTTTTCGCGTTTAGGACGCATAATTCTCTATTAAGTTGTTTTTAGCGCATTTGCAAATATTAAACTGGCAACCATGTGCATTTCGGGCGCCATCTGTCGCGTTTTGGTGAAGATGTTCATATCAAAACAAGAAATGGCGGACGCCGGAGCAGCGAAGAGCGGTGAGTCAAGTTCTTATTTTTTAGAGCCACTTTTGTACGTTGTAGCAAGGGAAAAAAAATTATACGAACTTGTGCGTTACATAAAGGGCCGAACAGTGATAATTTCATTAGTTTTGAGGAGATGGCCGAAGGCTATCGCTCGCACGCCCATGTGTACACGATTGTGTACAAAGCGCCGTGGTCGCTGCAGAAATGAAGAACGCTGAGAGTTGCTTTGATTTTCTTTCCAGGTTTTTTGGCCATACCTTGTTCTTCTTTTTACAATGCGAAGAAGCATGAGAAAACCCAAGAATCAGCTGAAAGGCTTTTGCAGCTCATAGCTAATGGAAACGCTTCCGACGTCGGGGAAAGTGACGAAGAAGACGCCACGTGTGAAGTGACCGACGCCTGTGTTGCAACTGCGTTCACCAACCTCGCCGAAGAAGATACTGCTGCTGCAGGTGAAACGCGAGCTGTAGAAGTGACTGATCATCGCATCATTTCAAAAACTGTGCGCTGGCAAAAAAAGAAGTTCGCACCGCCAATAAACATCGCATTTGGTGGAGAAGTTTTATTCGCCCCAGACGAAGCTGGCACTACGACACCTTTCAACTATTTTTCGAGGTACGTCCCGCAGTCTGTGTATAAATCCTTAACAGAGTTTACTAACTTATACAGCGTACAGCAGTCCCAGATCTCAGTGAACACAAATCCTGATTAGGTGCGCAAGCTTTTCGGTATGCACATTCTAATGGGCGTAATCCCTCTTCCAAGGGTACGAATGTACTGGCAGAGCACTGCGAAAGTTGCTCTTATATCGGAGACTATGACTGCAAAGAGATTTTTCAAGTTGCGCAACAACCTTCATGTGGCTGTTGATGAAAAGGAAAGCTGCGAAGACAGACTCTGGAAGGTCCGCCCGTTTCTAGAGAGTATCAGGGCACGTTGCCTAGAACTGCAGGTAGAAGAACAAACAGTTGATGAACAAATGATACCTTTTAAAGGACAGCTCTCAAACAGTATGTGCGAGGGAAGCCGTCACCCTGGGGAGTAAAGGTATTCGCTCTGTGTAGAAGGAGTGGCTTGCTTTACGATTTCGTGGTTTACCAAGGCCAAAACACAATACCAGAAGAACTGAAGCAAGAATATGGACTTTGCTCTGGTGTTGTACTGCACCTCGCAAAAAGAATTCCGGTGGGGTACAATCATCAGTTGTACTTTGACAACTACTTCACCTCCATTCCTCTTCTGCCTCAACTCCGGACTGACGGCATACTTGGAGCAGGAACTGTTCGGGCCAACAGACTGTCGAAGTGCCCACTGCCATCAGCCAAGCTGACGAAAAAGAAGCCAAGGGGCTACTCAGAGGAGTGTGTCACAGATGATGACATTGTTGCTGTTATTTGGAATGATAATAATACTGTAACACTTGCATCCAACTTTGTCGGAGTAGTACAGCAATCTGAAGTGAAGCGATGGGACAAACAAAAGAAAGAGCACGTCTTTGTATACCAGCCAGAAATCATAAGAAAATACAATGAATCCATGGGTGGTGTTGACAAGCTAGATTTTTTGCTTAGTTTGTACCGCACGAAAATTCGTTCGAAAAAGTGGACCCTGAGGGTGCTTTTTCACTTTGTGGACGTAGCTATCTGCAATTCTTGGCTGGAATACCTCCGCGACAATCTAACGCTGCCATGAGCTAAACTCCTAGATTTGATGAACTTTCGCTTACAAGTTGCCGAAGCACTAATTAAGTCGGTGCCGCCTGAGAAAAAACGTGGAAGGCCTTCTCTTGCAGATATGCAAGTACCACAGCCAAAGATGGGGCAAAAAAAAGCAAGAGTATCGCTTCCTTGCACAGATGCCCGCTACGACTCCTTTGACCACTGGCCCGAAGCCCGTGACCAGAAGGAGCCATCGAGGTGCAAGCTCGAGAAGTGCACAGGAAGGTCCCGGATATTCTGTATGAAATGCGCCGTGCCATTGTGCCTGACAAAAGAGCGAAATTGCTTCCTTGCCTTCCACAAGTGAATTTTGTGACCACCGAGGCGCTGTGTACACAATTGTGTACGATGTTGCAAATAATAAAGTTTCGTAATAACTTTCAAGAATTCAATGGTTTTGTCTTTTATAGGTCTCAAAAAGATTGTTTACGTGAAAAAAAAAATTCTATGCATAATTAAAACTGGCTCCTGAGAGGGTTAACTGCATCAGGGTTCTGCTTATTTTCTTCAGGCTCTTTTGGTGCACGACTAGAACAAGCAGAATTGCTTGTAATGTGTCCCGGTTTCTGGCAGGCGATGCAGAATAGTTCTTGATTGCATTCTGTGTCTTTAGAGTGCAGCCATCCACACTCCTTACAAACCTCTTCTGCTGGACAATACCTAGCAATATGTCCCAGTCCGTGGCAGTTGTAGCAGGCAATAATTTGCTGTCTGCGCTCGTAGACCCTTGTGATTTCGTAATCAAAAACGAGACTTTCGGGTAGCTGCTCTTTATTGAATTTTAATCGTTGTAGTTTCACATTTTAGGTGCTCCTTGATGTACTCAATGGTATGACCAGGACGCACCTTGATAACGCCCCGACTTTTTTCCTCGCCTCGTGTTGGTGTTCGTTCAATCGTGACCTCATACGTGCAGACGTGTCCGTTGACTTTTCCGGCCAGTAGCGTCAATGCGGTGAGCCTTTTTGCGTGTCCCTCATCTCTGACAGTGACCCTGACGCGATTTGCTACCACATTGTAGCGGAAAGCAGCCAAATCTGCCAATTCGCAACTTTTTGTGGTCATTTCTAACGCCTCTGTAATGGCTTGTTTAGGTATATCACGCACATGTAACTCGGTTGAGTGGCCTGATCGAGAGTGGAAAGAGAGGTCGACTTACCCGCTCAAGACGAATGTGTTCAGGCTTCACTTTCCTTTGAGGTTTCCGTTTCCTGATTAAATGCCAGTCCCCGTTATCGCCGACGTCCTCACTTTCATCTTCGGAGTCTCTTTCGTCGCTTGGGTGTTGCCCCTTGGTCTTAGTGACTCAGCGTCCGCGTTCGGCAGCTGTAACGTTCCGTCCTCTTCATCGCGCGTTTGGCGTCGGGACACCTTTTCTTGGAGGCCTGTCACAAACCCCCGCCTTTACGGTCAAAAGAGGTGCGGGATCCCCTTTACGATTACTCGTCGTTCCTCAATCACACACCGACACACGTGCTTCACGGGTTGACCGGCCTAACTTTTCAATGTGTTCACAACCCTCATAGAGGAACGACGAGTAATCGTAAAGGGGATCCCGCACCTCTTTTCACCGTAAAGGCGGGGGTTGTAACTTTTGCTCATACTTATAATATCTGAAATACCTGCTTTATTATCTTTATAGTCTTCATATTTTTTTATCACAGTGTTTTGTTCATTGTCGGGTTATTTTTTTTTCTCTTATCATTTATTTCTTTGTCTTTATCAATATCTTGTCGTGGCGTTGTATTCTCTTTCATTGTACTCTATTATTATCAGTGTAATTTTGGTCTGCTATTTATAAACCTTCAATTGTTTGTAAAAGAAAGTGACCTATTTGTACTTATTCCTCAATCACACACCGACACACGTGCTTCACGGGTTGACCGGCCTAACTTTTAAATGTGTTCACAACCCTCATAGGGGAACGACGGGTAATCGTAAAGGGGATCCCCCACCTCTTTTGACCGTAAAGGCGGGGGTTTGTGACAAGGCTGTTTTCAGTTATTTTGGTGCCTATACTTTTTGATGAACCCACAGCTCCCGCACTTGGGCCACTCGAGTGTGAGCGAACCGACGCCGACTTCGGCATGGTGCGTCCTGACAGCCCGCCCAGGGCAGCAACTGAGCTGCGTCTGGGTGTTGTTAGGGTTAGCAGTCTGTCGCAAAAAACGTTCTCGCCGCAGGAAAAACGATGACTTCAGATGTACGAAAATCACTCCGCACTCACTGGAAGTACTCAGTGGGACATTGTCCTTTGTGTCGTACACAAAAAACAGTATGATTAAAAAGTATAAAAAGCTGCCAGCGTATGGAAGACGTTGAAGTAACAAGCGTTAGTTGGTTGGTAGTGAACATACCGATGAATCGAACGCATCTGAGAGGAGCTTCAGGGGGAGACGGCTCTCTACATACGTAGAGTCACTAGATAATTTTATCCAGTACGTGGCTCTATAAATATGCCTGCAAGCACGCTGCTTAGCGGATGGATGGATGGATGGATGGAATATAGGAGCGTCCCTTTAGAAACGGCGTGGTAGAAGTTGCTATCATGATCATTTTCCCCCTATATCTTAATTATTGTTTTAGATTGTTTAACTATACCACCATTCTATTTACTGAATTTTTGTTTCTACATTACTAACATTATGTCACTTTTCTGCGTTTAGCCACCAATCTCCTAATCGTTTTTTGCTAGTTTCCACCGCAGGTTTTTTCACCCGGCCACTGGTATCTCTAAACCTCCAGTTGCAGGAAGAGTGACTGCGCCTGCATCGACGTCCGGATGGATACCATTACATTCGAGTATATTATGGTCAGTTATTTCTGTGTAGTTACCACATACTGCGCATGCGTTGTCTTCATTGTTAAATTTATTTTTGTAACGTCGTGTTCTCAGACACCCTGATCTAGCTTCAAAAAGTAGGGCACTGCCTCTTGAGTTATCAAAGAAAGCTTCCTTCCTGATCTATCTTTTCCACTTTCGGTATTGTTCCACACTCTGTTTCTTTCCCATCGAATTTATCTGATTTTTATATTCTGTGGTTTTCACCTATTGTTTAACGTTCTTTATTTCTTCATCCTCGTGACCAGCATACTTACTCGTTAGTTTCCTTGTACTTTTCTTTCATTGTAAGTCAACGCTTTTTAGGTATAGGTATTTAAATACTTACCTGCCCATTTGTTGCTGTCCATGAAAAGGCGGCTGTGTTTCAGCGCGAGGTCACCAGACGCCATCAGTGAGGTCGCACCGCATTTCCCGACCAATTGCACAGAAAGTACACCGGCGGATGCAGTGGAGGAAAGTGCCGTGATACCAGGGAATAGTAAAGTTCGGAGAACTGCCGGAATGAGTGCCACGCGTGGAATGAAAACGGCGAGAACATGGGGAGGAGCCGCGCTGGCCTTGTGACGACATCCGAAGGGCGCCAACTGAAACGGCGAGCTGCGCAATCCTTGCTTGTAATCGGGAAATGGCGGATGACTCAGCTGTGGTAGTGAGGGCCGCGGCTGAAGAAGTCGCGTCATGGAGTCAACTGTTAACAGTGCGAGGGGATCGGGATACGTGCCCTGCAGCTCCCAGATGAGACGGATGGACTGCGGCAAGCACTGTCGGAAGACCGCCTTCAACACCGCACCGTTCGAGTCCACAGTGCTTTCTCCCAGGAGCTGTCGCATGCTAGTGAGCAGCTTGGATGGGCAGCGGTCTTCAAGCTCTTCGCCGGTGGGTGGGAGCCGAAGGCGCGTGCTCTCGGATACTGTGGAGCGGTCCAGAACGCTCTGATTTAGGCGCTGCTATAGAGAATCACACACTGGTCAAGAGGACCTCATCAGCTACCTCGGAAGAAAGATTTGAAAGGATGTGCTGGTACCGAGATGTCTATGAGGTGACGGTGATGACGAAAGATGGTTTCTGTCTGGGCTAACCACACCTGAGGGCTTTTGCGTCATAATGATGGCAGGCGAAGTTAAATTACCGCAAATGTCGCGTGGGAGCGAGTTAGCGTCAGGCGGAATTAATGTCGGCTCAAAGGGAAAGGTTACCGGGGTTGGTCATTTCTAAGTCCGGAGTCCCCACTCTCGGTCTTCACGGGGTTACAGCGGAGCACCAGAAGGAGGTACGCAACATATCGGGCTTCGGGGACCAAACTGAGCTTGCCCTACTTACGCCCCGGGCACATACTGCTTGACTTTATTTTCTTTTCTCTCCATTCCGCGTCACGTGGACCCTATAATTTCAACGATATAATAGGCCAAGTTCGGCCAAAGCACGCATAAAATGTTGCAGAGTTGACCTCACAGTATGGTTGTCAGCACCAATGAACAGTGCCAACGTGGGCTACACCAACTTTGCTGAATATTTATGTGACAGCGTTAGCTATCCCCTAATCCCGAAATTGCGGCGTAGACGTTTGGTGTGATAAAATCGCAGGCATGGTACTGGCGGCCAGTTGCCGACAGGTAGTACAGCCGTGCCTGACTGTTGTCCGACATGACGAGACTGCATGACACGGCAGAGATGGCAGACAATGCCAACTTGGTCTTAGCATTTGGTATGTGAAGGTAATATCAGAATCCCTGCTATCAGGACCTTGCAATTTCGAGGCGGACGCTCTTCCCAGACTATGCAGACACTTAAGTACAACTTTCGCAAGGCGGAGATTTATTTCTGCGTCGGGCTGTCTTTCGCCTCATATGTTCTCCAATGGCTGTATGCCAATGTGTATTCGTAAAAGAGCACAGATAGAAAATGTTGAGAATAAGCGAATCACGATATTTTGTTGGGCGAGTTGGTAAACGTCCATTGCTAATAAACACAGCGTAAACAGGAAGATAGGACAAGATAAAAGGAAGCTACAGGACAAGCCAGTAGCTAAGTGATCTGACGTGAAAGATGATGGGAAAGGGAAGGCGGCAAACACGTCCCATTAACACTGTCGCATCATACTCTTAAAGGCTGCGTTCAAGCCTTGCCCCAGTAATTGTCATAGGACATGGTTTCGGCGACGATACGAGCTCCCATTTTCGTCAGAATCTAAAGTTAGTAAAGGGTTCAATTATTATAGCCAGGGCACGAAATATCGGACTCTGCAGTACATGTTTATCATCTAACAGTGACTGTGTCGAGGTCGCAATACCATGCTTAATAAGAACTTAAGGACCACTTGTCGCGAATTATGAAAGCAAGGTATTTTTCATTCGAGGCTCAAAAGAACAGCATAACAGTATTTCAAACGCAAGGAGACTTTATTCATTGCTCATCTTGCAAACGCCTCTTTTTTATTTATTGATGCAGCATCTTTCGCACTTCGCCTTTGTTTCGAAATGTTTTCCGGTACATAAATATGCATTATGACCAGTGCAGCTCGTTCCGTCTTCGTTTCGGAAGTACCTGGTCAATCTGTAAACCGTGTTGCTAAAGTCTTCACTCCGATTACAGGTATAATCGCATTGTTCGCAGCACTCGCATCCGTAAGCTTGATGAAAAAATGCTGTAAAAGACATTTGATAAGTTCAATGTTAAATTTCAAATGTATATTTATATCAGGGGTAGCTGCTGTCCTGTGCAACAGATTGCTTCGACAAAGCATTAACATTTATTTAACTTTGCTTCCTAAAAATGTCATCAATACTCCTCCAAATTAAAAAAAAACATATTCAAGCCACATGTATAAAGAAAGTTTGGGGTGTGATGTATGGAATGAGAAATCATTTTTAAGATTGCCTCAGCACGCGTGCGGGAGTGAAGAAACGAAGACGCCCAAACAAGTATATGTATATGTACAGCAGTGTATTTCCAGCTGCTCTAAAACTGCAATTTGGTTTTAGGAATGCAATAAACTCCCATTAACGAAGGGTGTCACTCATAAAGACATAGTTTGCTGTCGAATAATAGTGACTGCGCTTACAGTTGGCATTCAAGACCGTGATTAGGTGAGGGGGTGATTTGATTTAATCCAAGTTACCTGTCATGAAAAGGAAATAACAATAAGAATAAGATTGGGATAGAGCGCATTTGGCAAGCACTCACAGATAATGACTAGCAGCTTACCGGTATCGTTAGCGAGGAACGTATACAACAGTTGCATCTTGCCCGTACTCACCTATGGGGCTGAAACGTGGAGGATAAATAAGAGAGTTCTACCTAATTTGTGGACAACCCAGAGGGCTATGGAACGAAAAATGGTAGGGGTAACATTAAGAGATAGAAAGAGTGCAGAGTGGGTCAGAGAAATGACTCAAGTTACCGACATTCCAGTGGAAATTAAGAAGAAATGGACATGGGCAGGACATGTAGTGCGAAGAGAAGATAACCGATGGTCGCTCCGGGTAGCAAACTGGATTCCAAGGGAAGGAGAGCGTAGCAGGGGGCGGCAGATAGTTAGGTGGGCGGATGAGATTAAGAAGCTCGCAGGGATCAAATGGATGCAGCTAGCACACAACCGGGTTAAGTGGAGAAATATGGGAGAGGCCTTTGCCCTGCAGTGGGTATAGTCAGGCTGATGATGATTTATTTATTTATTTATTTATTTATTTGATACTGCCAACTGCCTCTTGGCAGTCCAAGCAGGAGTGAGTAAGTACAGTCGGCACTACAAATCAAGGTAAACAAGAATGTGAGTGACAAGAAAACATAAGGAAATGACTTGCAATACAGATTATTGCGCGGGCAAAAGCAGCTTATACAAAATTACAAAAAAGAACATTAAAAAGAACAAAAAAAAAACACACACACACATCTGCAAACTGCAAAAACAGGAGACTGGACACTCTAAAATTAACATACTTCATTGCAAAGAGTGCACAGCAGACGCAAAGGATTCGACCGAGGTCATATTGGCGACTTCTTGCGGTAGGGCATTCCACTCTGCTATAGTTCGAGGGAAGAACGAGAAGCGATAAGCGCTAGTCTTAGCCTGTGGCATCACAATTGTTTTGCTATGCTTGCCTCTTGTTTCTCTTCTCTTATTAAAATTGATGTAGATGTCGGAATCCATTTTTGTTTGTTTATTAACTATATTAAACAACGTTTGTAGGCGATGTAGTCTACGCCGAAATTCTAATGTTGGGAGGCCGGACCGTGTTCTGAGTTCAGTGACCGAGGCTCTTCTACTGTAAGTATTATAAATAAATCTAAGGGCTTTCCTTTGCACGTTTTCAATGTTATTGATGGCAGTTTTTGTGTGGGGATCCCACACAACATCGGCGTAATCGAGCAATGGTCTAATGAGTGTCGTATAGGCAGCGAGTTTAGTCCTACTAGTGCAATGCTTCAGCCGGTGTTTAAGTAGCCATAGTCTCCTTAGCGACGCCGAAACGACATATTCAACATGAGCATTCCAGGTTAGCTTCGAGTCAATTACTACACCCAGGTATTTAAATTTGTCAACCGGCTTAATTGCTACGTTGTTGATTTTATATGTACAAATTAATGGTGTTTTCTTCCTTGTAATGACCATGTGTGTGCATTTTGACGCGTTTAAGTTCATGCGCCAGGACTGACACCAATTATTGATTGCAGTTAGGTAATCATGTATGGCAGTCTGATCGTGCAGTGATTGAATGTTATGATACACAATGCAATCATCTGCGAAGAACCGGCATCGTACCGGGGAATCAAAGGTCAAATCATTTAGATAAATTAAAAAGAGAAGGGGTCCAAGTACTGAACCTTGCGGTACACCGGAAAGTACGGGAGCAGGTAGAGAAATTGAGTTTCCTATACGGACGTACTGTGTTCGGTTAGATAAATAGGAGTCAAGCCAGCGGAGAATTTGTTCATTCTTTAGCACGCATTGTAGCTTCAGTTTTAGTCTATTGTGACAAACACGATCGAACGCTTTCTGAAAATCGAGAAAAAGCACGTCTATTTGCCCGCCCCGGTCCAGCGCTGCCATGACCTCATTGGTAATGTGTAGAAGCTGTGTAACTGTGGATAGGCCACGCCGAAATCCATGTTGTTTTTCGGAAAAGAAACTATTATTTTCTAGAAAGCTAATCACGTGCTTAAAAATAAAGTGCTCCATCACCTTACTAGCGGTGCACAGAAGAGAAACGGGTCTGTAATTAGTAATACTGAGTTTATCTCCGGACTTATAAATGGGTATTACCTTTGCTGCTGTCCAATCATTAGGAAGGACACCTTGCCTTAGACTTTCATTAAATATTATAAACAGATATTTTGCGCACCACTCCGCGTACCTAAAAAGAAAATTATTTGGGATGTCATCGGGACCAGCAGATTTCTTTATATCTATGCTTAGTAGGGACGAAAGAATACCTTCTTCAGAAACAAAAAGGTCCGGAAGTTCACAGCCAGAACCTGAAAATTCTGGATTATTGTCATCACTACCGCGTAGAAATACCGAGGCAAAGTACTCGTTGAACGCTTCGGCAATATTCTGGTTATCACTTGACTCGGTATCATTCACTCTAACTTTGGTGACCGGATCCTTTTTTTCCGTTATGTGCATCCAAAACTTCCTTGGAGCGTTAGTAAAAAAATGGTGCAGCTTAACATTGAAGAAATGATACTTTGAGTCTTTTATTTTGTTCCTAAGTTCTGTGCGCATTGACTGTAGCAGAGAACGGTCGACAGATGAATTGGAACGTGACAGGCGTTTTAAGCGGCGCTTTAGCTGCAATATGTCTCGAGTGATCCAAGGGTTGTTGCGAACCATTCTCTTGCGCTTTGTTGGAATGTACCTGTGCATACATTCTTGGACTGTGTGTTTAAAATGCAACCATAAATCATTAACACTGAATTCCCCCTGGATAAATTTTTGAGAAAAAGTGTCGAAATCTTGTTCTAAGTAGTCTAGTACACTTTCATCTGCCGCATTCTTAAAATCCATGAATTCTTTGTCTGGACAACGTAGCGTTTTTTGCGGTAGATTGCTTCTAAAGAGGACCGCACCATGATCTGATATGCCTGGTAAAACTTCTACAGTAAATCCTGTTTCACTGACAGCTTCAGAGATAAGAACAATGTCGAGGATAGTTCGCGAGTTTGAAGTGACACGTGTAGGTGTTCCTACTACCTGTCTAAGATTAAAAGAAAATGCCAAATCGATCAACAAATCTGCGTGCTGACAAGAAGGTCGAGCACAGAGATCGTCCCAGTTGATCATGGGCAGATTAAAGTCACCGCACAAGATAATATGAGTGTAGCGTTTACTATGGGCGTAAAGAAAATCGTGCAGCGATTCCAAAATTGAGGTGTCTGCATTCGGAGGCCTGTATACTACACCAATAAGAACGTTGCACCTGAACGACGGCACAAGGATCCAAGCCATCTCAACGCAAGTATTGTGAGCAATGGATGTGAATGGAATGCCCTTTTTTATTATGGCCGCGACACCGCCCCCTCTCGAGCCACGGTCCTGGCGAAGTATGTTGTACGAGCTGGGTATTATGTCGGAATCAGGAATAGCATCATGAAGCCATGTTTCCGTTAGTAGCGTGACGTCCGGGTTGTAACTAAGAAGTAGGCTTTCAAGGTCGTCAGACTTATTCACGACGCTCCGGGCGTTAACAGTTAATACAGATAGCGGACTGAACGCATGGGATGATTCCAACGATTGAGATTTAATTTTACTTTTGAGCTGTTTTTGACTGGAAGTAGACCGGGTTTGTCAATTCGTTGCATATGGAACTCCCTTATTCAGTGCTTCGTCCCATCTAAAAGTCTTGCCATTGATTCTAACTTTGTCAAAGGTTAGAAACACCTTGTGTCCTCTGTCTCGGTTTTCTTTCGTCCAAGTCCAAAGGTTTTTCCTTATTGCTTGGACCCTAGGAGAGAAGTCCTCAGAAATGCTATAGTCAGTGTTTTTGAAGGCGCTGCATGCTTTCAGTATTTTTAATTTGTCTCGGTAGTCCGAAAGCTTGAGTATTACTGGGCGACATTTGCCGTCCCTAGGCTTCCCTATTCTGTGGACGCGCTCCATTGACACGTTTGAAACTTTTAGTATGTCCTGAAAGATCTTTTTCGAAACCTCTTGTTCCAAAGATTGGGACGGTTCTTCCGTTGGTTCCGGTAAGCCATAAAGTATTAAATTGTTCCTCCGGCTTCGATTTTCGAGGTCATCTACTTTTAACAGTAGGCTGTCAACAGTTTTCTGAAGATCGTCCACCTTGGCTGTGTAGGTCTTAACAGTGGTCGAAATATCCTCCACTTTTCGGTCAATGGAAGCTAACTTAACAATGCTTTCATCTAAGCGTCGGTTTGTTGTGGCCACGCTTTCTTTAAGCTCTCGCAAGTCATCCATTATTGTTTGCAGCATTATTTCAGTAGGGGGGCCTGGATTTAATTCAACGTCCCCGCAGGAAGCCAGTAAGTTAACAAAACAATGGTATACATTTTTTAGCACATCAATAAACGACCGTGGGCACGGCAAGAGCAAAAGGCACACATCGTCACTACGATAGCCAGAAGCCTGGCGGTAGTCTCTCACCTGTATCAAGAACAAGAAGGGATTCTTTAGATGCATGGTTCCAAAGCTCTCGCCGCGCCCACTGATCGCCTGCCACGCTTGAGTCCCTTTTATACGCTCTGACAGTGGTGACGTAGCGGATGGTGGCGCTCGATGTCGGTCCAAGTGCGTCGTCCAGCTGTGCAGACCCGGTGTGTCGTCTGCAGGAAAGCCTGTCGATGCATTGCGCTGGTGTCCGTGCAATTCCGTCAGCTTCACCGTAGTTGGGTCGCACTCAGTAGCTGAAGCCGCATCGCTGTGGCTGATACAAATCACGGCCTGTATCAAGAACAAGAAGGGATTCTTTAGATGCATGGTTCCAAAGCTCTCGCCGCGCCCACTGATCGCCTGCCACGCTTGAGTCCCTTTTATACGCTCTGACAGTGGTGACGTAGCGGATGGTGGCGCTCGATGTCGGTCCAAGTGCGTCGTCCAGCTGTGCAGACCCGGTGTGTCGTCTGCAGGAAAGCCTGTCGATGCATTGCGCTGGTGTCCGTGCAATTCCGTCAGCTTCACCGTAGTTGGGTCGCACTCAGTAGCTGAAGCCGCATCGCTGTGGCTGATACAAATCACGGCCTGTATCAAGAACAAGAAGGGATTCTTTAGATGCATGGTTCCAAAGCTCTCGCCGCGCCCACTGATGATGATGATGACCTGTCATGTGCTCATTATATTAGGTGATGAGCTGCTGACGAATTACAAGTGATGCTGGATGGTATACAGCGAAACAACGCAAAGGCGTTTCTTACTAATCTGGTGCAAGAAAGAAACGCATCAACGAATAAGCGGTGAGGGGGAGGGCAGAAGAGTTCAGGACCTCGCTACAGAATAGATATTCAGCTATAAACGAGGATTACGACATTACCCTAAAAGCAATGAACAATAATTTCAGAGATATCATTACTGAGTGCGCGGTAGAAGTAGGCGGTAGGATAGTTAGAGAGGATAGCGGTAAGCTGTCTAAGACGTAAGATTTGATTAAGAAACGCCAGAGTATTCATACTTTGGCGCTTCTAATTCAACAGACAGCTTCCAATCCAACAGACCAGATCGAAATGGCCGAGATTCAGTGCTGACCATAAGAACTGGGACACCATTTTGCTTTTCGTTACCTATGCTTATAATTCCGTCGTTCAACGCACCACTGGCTACAGCCCATTCTTCTTAGTATATGGCCGTCAACCAACAACTCTATTCGACACCACCTTCTTATCTGCTCTTGCCTCCCATCTGCATCACTGGGCGACCAGTTTACTACTGCACACCAATTCTCACACCTGGATTGTGCGAGAAGTTCCTCCATCGCTACATCGGTCCTTACACCGTGCTCCAGCAGACGTCTCCCGTGAACTACCGCATTGTTCCATCGCATTGTCCCATCGCATAGTGTCGCCGATCGGCGCCGGCGCTCAGAAGTTGTTCATGTTTCGCGCTTGAAGCTGTACACCCGCCTAGCTACTTCCATCTAAACAGCGACCAGGATGGCCGCTGCCTTGCCGGAGGGAATTTCTGTGAGCGCGATGCAAGAACTTTCACCTCTTTTACCTGTACATACGCAGCATCGCCATCATTCACCGGTGTACGCAAGCTCACGCGCAGCATTATGGCTGGAATAAACAAGTTTGTTCGAGCGGTGTCTCAATATATATATATATATATATATATATATATATATATATATATATATATATATATATATATATATATATATATATATATATATATATATATACTTCCCACAATGTGTGTATACATATATATATATATATATATATATATATATATATATACACACATTGTGGGAAGTCAACATTTCCCTCGATTTGCAAGACGCGGCGAACACCCTCTCTTTCTCTCGGGGAGCCCACATCTTTCCCCTCCTGGCCTCCTTTCTCTGGCGATGTGGCGGAGAGCGCGGGGGGTGAGAGAACGGCCCCTCCTTCCCCCTCCCCTCTCATCACAGCGAACAGCATCGAGAGACGGCGCCGCGTCGCCGGAGCGCGCGGATGCTGCTAGTGCAGCGAGGAAGAACATTGGTTGGTTGGTTGGTTTGTGGGGTTTAACGTCCCAAAGCAACTCAGGCTATGAGAGACGCCGTAGTGGAGGACTCCGGTAATTTCGACCACCCGGGGTTCTTTAACGTGCACTGACATCGCACAGCACACGGGCACCTTGCTTTTCGCCTCCATCGAAAAGCTGCCGCCGAGGCCGGGATTCGATCCCGCGTCCTTGGGAACAGTAGTCGAGCGCCGTAACCAATGCGCCACCCCGGCGGGAAGAACATTGAGCGTTCCCAATAAACACTTGACCCACTGGTTATGTTTGCCTCTGTGTGATGTCCCTCATGGCCACGGGTGTGGTCAGAGCTAGGGGTGTGGCCTCGGTTCTCAGAGCGGAGCCGGAGCCCCGTGAGAACAGTACAAAATGGCGCCCAACGTTGGGCGCCAAAAATGTGGGATTTTATACGGGGCTGCGGCTCCGCTCTCAGAGCAAACAACGCTCCGCCAGCTCAGGTCTCAGTGGTCGCCCCAAGAACAACACGAACACCGAGGACCAATGGGTTAACCGGTTTAATGGCTTCCTCGGCCGCGCGCGTGTGATCAGGCAACACTGTTCACCTGATGCGAGCCCGTCTCTCTTCCTTGACGCGTCCGTTCAGCTGGCCCGTCCGGTCCTCACTGTCGAGTACTGTCGAGCTCGTTGCACACCACCACACACGCACTCACTTTCCCCGAAACCACACCCAGCCAACAAACATGCAGAGAGAGAGAGAGAGAAGTGGTTCTTATGTGGAAGATGGAAAGGGGGATCGGTGCGTTCAATTGTCTCCTCAGGTATGAGGGGTCACCGCCGTTGCGCCGATTTAAGGGGGAGGAGGGTAAAGGGGAGGGAGGATGACTGGAATGGTGGAAGGAAGGAAGGCAAAGGGCAAGAGGATAGTGAGCCATGAGTTTCGGTATAAGCGCGAGGCACATACAGCTCACGCCTCCCTCGCTCACGCCTCCCTCGCCACAGTAGTCGGGGGAGAGATGGGGAAGGAGGCTGCAACGTGATGTGGAGAGGGGATGCCGCGGCTCACCCTCACCGCCGCGCCGTATCCAGGAGCGGAAGGAGCCGTGATATGTGCCTTCCCACAATACATATATATATATATATATATATATATAGCATAAGTAAATAGACGTACTTGGTTGCTAGAGGTTACATAAAAGTGAAAAATTGCTTCATACTGTTTCCAAGTTTATTTGTAGTCGACGTTTCGGCAGGAGCCCTGCCTTTCTCAAGTCTTGAGAAAGGCAGGGCTCCTGCCGAAACGTCGACTACAAATAAACTGGGAAACAGTATGAAGCAATTTTTCACTTTTTTATATATATATATATATATATATATATATATATATATATATATATATATATATATATTAAAGAACCCCAGGTGGTCGAAATTTCCGGAGTCCTCCACTACGGCATCTCTCATAGCCTGAGTCGCTTTGGGACGTTAAACCCCACAAACCAAACCAATATATTTTGTAGCAATCCTGAAGGAGAGAAAAAACATAGAAGACATGGACAAAGACGTTGAAAAAGACATGGAGACTCTCGTGCCCGTGCGGGACTCGCAGCCGTTGACCAGCTGAGTTCTCTGCCTTCTCGACCTGTGCAGCACTCCGACTTATTACTCCCGTCGTACATTTTGGTGGAGGTGCTGGGTACGAATACCCTCACGACGCATCTTCAACCGCTGGAGCCTCGCTGGAGCCGTCGCCTTACTGGTCTTCCTTCCGTTGCTCTGAGAATGGAACACACAACTGAGCAGTTCCGAGCATCAACGCGAAGCATTCTGTCCCCGTCTGGTGATGTACTACCTACCACCTCAAACGCGACGCTACCATTTTGAGGGCCTCGTTCTATTTCCGGTCACACAAGGGAGATGTTGGTTAGCGGCTCGCTCATTATTTACTTTTGAGCCGCTTCAACCGCTGGGATCCGCTGGAAAAGCTCGCGAATGTGGTATTCTTCTTGACGCAGATCGGCTTGATGTGGTACGGGAACCACGAAGACTCTTTGACTACTTGAGATTGTTTTCTAGAAGCTAGTAAAAATGTTTTTGTGATACAACTGCGAAGAAGAGGCAGGCCCAACAGACACTTGCTCAGACAGCTCAAACAGCAGGTGATACTCGCACCACATATATCGAAGTGGTACTGAAATTATGCAAGATCGTCAACAGCCAGATGATCGAGTAAGACAAGGTAGGCGATCTGCTCAAGGGCATCGTGGAAGACGTCGAGAACTTCCTCATTGCCAAGGACCACTTGAGTTCGGTTACCAACGTCATTCGACAGTGTCGTACATTCCAGACCATCAAGACACGCCGCATTATACCAAAGTTTGAGCGGATGGCAAGTGCAACTACCGTAGCCAGCGCGAAGAATCTCCAGCGCAGTCTCCTGTGCGCCATTCGTAAAATCGCTAGGAATGAAATTTCATGACGTGAGCTGCTTGCCGGGCCCTCTGGCTTCGCGGATGAAGCATATGCTTTTCCAGCCCATGCACGTACGTGCCCACAAGCGTCCAGCTATACACTAGCCAATGACACCGACTTCGCCTGCCGCGAAGACCTGCACACTCCGCGACCAAGGCCCAACCAGATTTACAGGCAATTCTCTATCATCAGCGCAGAGACCCTCGGTTCTTCTCCAACCGTACACCGCGCCTAAATTTGAATATTCGTCGCATCCTACAATGCAAGAGTCGAATGAAGCGCCTCGTTTTGATCGGCCTATTCCCGTGTGCTACCGGTCCCCTTCATGGATCACTGCCTTGTCGTGGCGGAGGGGCTTGCGAAACTCGATGAAGTCGTGAGCTCTGCTGTGTAGGGCCACACAAGATAGACAGGTCACGGCAGAGAGTTCTGACAAAATGTGATTCACTGGAGAAGGTAATGGCAACCCACTCCAATATTTCCTGCCAAGAAAACCCTATGGCCAGTCACAATACCATTAATGATATGGCGCCGGAAGATGAGCCCCCCAGGTTGGAAGGCGTCCCACATGTTACTGGGGATGAACAAATGGTGATTCCTAGTAGCTCGAAGACGAATGAAGCGGCTGGGGTAAAGCCAAAAGGACGGTCTGTTGTGGATGTGGCGGGAAGTGACCGGAAAGTCCGATGTTGCAAGGAGATGTATCACATAGCAACATGGAATGTAAGATCTATGACGCAAGGTAAAGTGGATATCGTCAAGCGAGAAATGGACAGATTGAACATTGATATCTTGGGTATCAGCGAGCTCAAGTGGACCGGAATGGGAGAATTTAACTCCGGCGACCATTATGTCTTTTATTGTGGGCACGAATCCAAGAGAAGGAATGGGGTCGCTCTCATAGTAAACAGAAGAATGGGCAAAGCAGTGCTAGGGTACAACCCCAAAAACGACCGAATGATTTCACTTCGGATCCAAGGTGACCCTTTCAACTTAACAGTTATCCAAGTCTATGCACCGACCACTACTTCTGAAGAAGCTGACGTTGAGAGATTTTATGCGGACCTACAATGCCTTTTAGACCGCACCCCATCATCAGACGTCATTTTTCTCATGGGAGACTGGAATGCTAAGGTAGGGAGTGAAGAAATATCCGGAATTACAGGCAAGTTTGGTCTTGGTGAGCCAAATGAAGCTGGGCTGAGGCTAGTAGAGTTTTGTCAAGAAAACAACCTGACCATAGCGAATACTCATTTTCAACAGCACAAGAGGCGCCTGTACACATGGACTTCACCGGACGGTATGTACAGGAATCAGATCGATTATATTATTTGCCGGCAGAGATGAAGAAGCGCTATACAAGCAGTAAAAACAAGGCCTGGGGCCGATTGTGGCACCGATCATCAGCTTCTTGTTGCCAAGATTAAGCTTCGATTGAGGAAAACGCAGAAAACTAGAAGGCCTTTCAGGTATAATCTGGATCAAGTTCCATTAGAATATGCTGTGGAAGTGAGGAAACGATTTCAAGAATTAGATCTAGAAGACAAAGAGCCCGAAGAGATGTGGACTGATGTTCGTGATATAATACAAGAAGTTGCTACTAAGGTAGTTCCAAAGCAAAAGAAATGCAAGAAAGCAAACTGGTTATCTGAAGATGCTTTGAAAATTGCTGAGGAAAGTAGGATGCTAAAAGTTATGGGGGAAAGAGAAAGATACAAGGTTCTCAATGCGGATTTTCAGAAATAAGCAAGGAGAGATAAGAATGCCTTCCTGAACATACAGTGCCAAGCAGTTGAGGACAACAACCAACTAAGGAACACAAGAGCTCTGTATAAGATAATCAAAGATATCAAAGGAAGTTTCTGTGCTAAGCTGGGCGTGATAAAGGACAAACCATGCAAGGACCTCACTGAAGCCGCAGAGATAAAGAAGAGATGGCAGAAATACACAGAAGAACTGTACAAGAAGGACCCGAATGTGCAAACCCAACATACGACGGTTGTGATCACTGATCTCGAGCCGGGCATCCTGAAGAGTGAAGTTGAATGGGCCTTAGCCAGCCTTGCTAAGAACAAAGCTAGCGGAATCGATGGCATTCCAGCTGAGTTGCTTCAAAACCTTAACCATGACGCTGTTAACATTCTGCATACATTATGTCAGAAGATTTGGACAACCCTGCAGTGGCCACAGGATTGGAGGAGGTCAGTTTACATCCCCATTCCAATGAAAGGCAGTGCCAAAGATTGTTCCAACTACCGCACGATCGCGCTTATTTCGCATGCTAGCAAGGTGATGTTGAAAATCCTCCAAGGTAGGCTGCAGCAGTATGTGGATCGGGAGCTTCCGGACGTGCAAGCTGGGTTTCGCAAGGGCAGAGGAACTAGAGACCAAGTTCCCAACCTTCGCTGGATCATGGAAAAAGCAAGAGAGTTCCAGAAACCCATCTACTTCTGCTTTATTGATTATGCGAAAGCGTTTGACTGCGTAGATCACAGCAGATTATGGCAAGCTCTCCAAGAGATGGGAGTTCCAATTCACCTCATCTGTCTCCTCAGGAACCTGTATGAAGGGCAAGAGGCCACAGTGAGAACTGGGCATGGTATTACTGATTGGTTTCCGACTGAGAAAGGAGTGAGGCAAGGCTGCATATTGTCGCCCTGCCTATTTAACCTATATGCAGAGTGCATCATGAGGAAGGCCGGTCTGGACGAGTCTTCAGCTGGAGTGAAGATTGCTGGAAAACGTATCAACAACCTTAGATATGCGGATGATACCACTTTAATGGCAGGAACTGAAGCGGAACTCAAGAGACTTCTGATGCGCGTACAAGAAGAGAGTGAGAAGTTTGGGCTTAAACTGAAGATTAAAAAGACAAAGATCATGGCGTCTTGCCCTATCAAGTCCTGGAGCATCAAGGGACAAGAAGTGGAAGCTGTGACAGATTTTCTCTTCTTGGGCTCCAAGATTACTCGGAAGGAGACTGCAGCCATGAAATTAGGAGACGCTTGCTTCTGGAAAAGAGAGCAATGGTTAGCCTTGACCGCCTAGTAAAGAGCAGAGACATTAGTCTGCCAACCAAGATCCGTATAACTCGTGCTATGATCTTTCCAGTTGTGATGTATGGATGCGAGAGATGGACTGTGAAAAAGGCTGACCGCCGAAGAATTGACGCGTTTGAATTGTGGTGCTGGCGAAGACTTGAGTGTTCCTTGGACTGCCAGAAGATCAATTCAGTCGATATTGTCGATAATAAACCCTGACTGCTCATTGGAGGGTCAAATTCTAAAGTTAAAGCTCAGCTACTTTGGTCATCTGATGAGAAGAGAGGAGTCGCTGGAGAAAGATTTGATGTTGGGAAAGGTTGAGGGTTGCCGGAGAAGGGGTAGGCAGCGAACGCGATGGTTAGATGGCATCCTTGAGTTATGCAGATGAAGTTATGTGATGTTAGGAAGATATGAGAGACCGGAAAGCGTGGCGTGACATGGTCAATAGGGTCACGAAGAGTCGGACACGACCGAACGACTGAACTGAACTGAACCGGTGTGGTGTCGCGGGTCACATTTCCCGCGACTGCGATCGGGGCGCATTGTTCAGGAATCCCCCGACGGCATCGAATCGACGCGCCGTCCAGCCCTACATCGACAGCTATCGGCCAGAACATTCCTTCCGGAGGGCCGTTTGCAAAACGAAAAGCTCCGCAGTCATTCTTTAGCGTCTGACGATAGCGTGCCACCGCCTCCGTCATCTCGTGTGCGCCGCTGCTCGTCACCACGGCGCCGATCTCCGCCACCCTTAAAGGAAAGCTAGCCAGTGCGGCCAATGCAGGTGAGGTCACTGGACAATGTGCGCAGCTACCTATTATTCCTCCATCTGTGTGCATCTTAAAGAACAAGGTTATACTGTGCTTGTTGATTGTTTGCCTACAAAAGCCTTGGTAGACACTTGTGATACTGCTTCAGTAATGAGTTCTGATTTTAAGAACCTTTTGAAGAACAAAGTGATTTTTTGTTTTGTACCAAAGTGCAATTTTTTTTAGAGTAAGTGGAGAGTTGTTGTATTCTGCTGTGCTATGCAGCATTAAAGTTTATTTGAGGGGCACAGTATTTTCGTCAACAGTACCTCTTGCTGGGCTAGTAGGTGTGACATTGTGCTTATCCAAAGGAAACACAGCGCTAAATTTTTGACGAACCACACAGAAAGACTAACGGGACAGGCGCTGACCCCAACTAAGTTTTTTGAAAGATACATGTGCACATATATACCCCGAAGACAGTAAATGCTTGCGCAAGTCGTGAAAGGTAGGACTCAAGCACCTGCACAAATTTTGTACATGTAGCTCCAGAGAGCTACCGCTCGTGCATCGTGCGTGCCATGCACGACGACCCCACTTCTGGTCACCTGGGCTCTGCACGAATGCTGCAACATGTCCGCGACCGGCTTTATTGGCCGAAAATGCGCCAGACGACTCAGCGATATGTGGCGAGCTGCTCAGAGCGCCAACGACACAAACGTCCTACGTCCACGCTACAGGGCCTGCTAGACTATGTTACTCCACCGCATGATGCATTCGAGAAAGTTGGAATCGACCTTAGGGGTCCCTTCCCGAAGCCTCCCGACGAATCGCTTGATTGTGGTTTGCGCTGACGACCTCACCCGCTACTGCAAAACGGCCGCTCTTCCTTCAGTCACCGTTCACAGCATGTCCGCGTTCTTGCTTCGTTCCGTCATCCTGCGCCATGGACCTCCGCGAGTGATTATCAGTGACCAAGGTCTCCAGTTTACAGCAGATGTCGTGGCAGAGCTTCTCCGTTTGTCTCATCACATTTTTGACACTCCACACCATACTACCCTAAAACCAACGGTTCGACGAAGCGCACCGACCGCACACTCGTCAACATGCTCTCTATGTACATAGCATCAGACCATAAGAACTGGGATACCATGCTGCCGTTTATAACTTTTGCCTTCAACACTGCGACACAGGAGACGAACGGCTACAGCCCGCTTTTTCTTCTCTATACCCATGATCTTCGGTATTCTGTCGACACCATTCTTCCCTATTCCATCCATGACGAACCCTGCATTGCCGAAACTCTTTGTTGGGCCGAAGAAGCTCGCCGCCTCTTCCGTTTGCGGATTCTGGCTTTGCAAGAGCGTTCCAAAGCTCGGTACGACAGACAGCATCGTCACGTGTCGTACGCACCTAGAGACTTAGTGTGGCTTTGGCGACCTCTCCGGAGACGTGGTTTAGCACAGACAATGTTGGCGCATTACGCTGGCCCTTACGTTGCCCTCGACCGCGTCAGTGACCTGAACTACAGAATCGCGCGCATGGCCGTAAGTTGTCGTCGCTCAGCCACAACAAAAGGCGCTCATGGCGCCTGGACGAAGCCATGCCACTTCCGTAGGAACGACTGACTCCCTCGCCCAGGGGGTCTTCGGCTGTCCCGGGGGGAAATGTAGCAATCCTGAAGAAGAGGAAGAACATAGAAGAAGACATGAACAAAGTCATTGTAAAATACGTGGAGACTCTCGTGCCGGTGCCGGACTCGCAGCCGTTGACCGGCTGAGTTCTCTGCCTTCTCGACCCGTGCAGCGCTCCTCTGACGTGAGGGTGTCAGAACACTATGTATATATATATATACTGCGACCAGGCGGTTTCATGTAGCGCTTGAAAGACGAAGAACTAGTAGACGCTCGTGCGCTTCGACTAGCTAGGCCTGTAGCCTCTTGAGTCTGTGTCTGTGTCACCGTTTCTCGTGAACCCCTTGTCTGTGTCTCTGCCCTGCTTGCGTTTCCCATAAATCCCTGCCTTCGTGAAAATATAACGAAGATGGAATCCGCAATGTGCAGAGGCACCGCATGCACCCCGATGGACTCCAGCTGTTTGTTGCCATCAATACCTAGTTCCGTGGTGTAAAAGGAGCAATTCAGACACAATTGTACTTTTGGTCAAATATTTAGGGGAATCCCCCAAGGTGGAGTAGATTTGTAATAAGGGAGTAATTACTCATTGCATCCACCCAAGCGCAGCCATACGGCTACAAGGAAAGCTAAGCAGCTTTCTCAGAAACTTCGTAGTTAAAGAAAAATTCGTCCAAGTGGGAATGGTGTTGGTCAAATATTTAGGGGAATCCCCCAAGGTGAAGTAGATTTGTAATAAGGGAGTAATTACTCATTGCGGTGGGGCCGGGTTCAATTCCCGGATCAGGACGAATTTTTCTTTAACTACGAAGTTTCTGAGAAAGCTGTTTAGCTTTCCTTTGTAGCCGTATATCTGCGCTTGGGTGGATGCAATGAGTAATTACTCCCTTATTACAATTGTACTTTAAGTGCAAAGCAGCATTTAGACACGTGATGGCGCCATGAGGTTAGTTTGGGAGTGCCACTTTTGTCTGTCTGCTTGTGCATTTTGAAATCTTTGCATGTGATGCTTCCGGGGGTTGTTGTTTTTCAAAGGTTAAAATATATAGGTATTTGAAATGCTAAGGTTATAACTAATTTTTCCATTTACGAGGGGAAAGGATCCAGGTTTTAGCATTGATGACAGCAATAGCAAGTAACAACCTTGCGGTACAGTCTTTTTCAAAAGTGTAGACCCTAAGGAGACTGCTTCTGAGCCTCTTCGTGTGGATTGTAATTTATTTCACGAGTTCCGAATTTCTTATTGGTAATATACATATTTTCCTAGCCTCTAGGATGAGAAAGACCCTCACTCATGGCTCATGGCTCAGAAGCAGACGCCCTGGGCTCTACACTTTTGAGAAAGGCTGTACCTGCAGTAACCCAGATATAGCGTCATATTGTATGAACAGTTGATTTCACGTAGTATATTTGCGAAATTGAACTTAATGTTGCTACTTTCATGTAAGAGCAACACATCGCCAAAATAATTAGAAAAGCTATATCTAGTCGAGTGTAATTGTGTTAGAGAGGAAGGATTGCGACTACTTCCTTATTTCACGGTACTTCCCATACCTAATAGATATGCACCCTGACCCTACCAAGCAAACCTCTAAGCTCTCTAGAGCGCTCATAGTGCGCTTCACCTAATCGTTGGTTGTGGACAGACTGGTTTAGAAACGCAACAATATATTGCCACATAGAAGAGGACGCAAAAGATGACGACTGGGAACAAAAGCGCGAGCCTGGAAGAAGAAAGAGGAAGCTTGAGCGCAAGACTCGTTCCAGTCGATTATTAAAACCTTCTTATCTTAGGCCCTCCTTGGCGTTCTATTGAGACGTGACACTGTTGGAGGTGCTGGGTGTGCATAAGACTCCTTCCGGCAGTCCACAGCGGATCCCAGACATCGACACGCCGGTGCATCGTGCTAGCCGCCGCCTTTTAGGCCTATTCCCCGAGTTCAGCCATCTGCCGAACGACTCTTCAAACGCCCAAGTTCATCAGGTATCCCAAGCCATGGCACATCCCAACCCTACGCCGGTGACCCTTCAGAACACCAAGGTGCCAGAGTGCCTTCGCGGGGAAGCGTTTCAAGGTGTGGAGGACTGGCTTGACCAGTTTCAGCGAGTGACCAAGATAAATCAATGGACCACATACCAGAAGCTTTCCAATGTTTATTTCGCCCTTCAGGACAAAAGCAAGAATGTGGTTTGAAAATCACGAGGCCAGCTTATCCACATGGAATGACTTCCGCCGCCAGCTGATAGACACGTGATCGACGAGACAATGCGCTACGCCTGCTTGAAGTGCGCGTCCAGAAGCTGAATGAGAGCGTGGCTGTGTTTGCGGAAGACATGACATGCCTTTTTCGCCGTGCCGACCCTGATATGAGTGAGCCACGAAAGCTACAGCATCTCATGCACGGTGTTCAAGAACAGATGTTTGCCGGTGTCACGAAATCGGCGCACATTTTTATTAAGCCAGCGCGGCGCGCGGCCCGCGCGTCGCCGCATGATAACTTCTACAAGATTCGGAAAAAACCTCCTTCCCCGCGCGAGAGAGCGCGTAGCTTTGTACGCGTCGCCGTAGCCCTCTTTCTCACCACCCGGCGATGAAGGTGACTCACCAGTCTGGAATACGGAGAACCGTCCAGAAATTTGTACGGGTCCTAGCCAATGACGATGCGCTGCTCGACGGGAAGAAAAGAGAGCGCTTTAACCGGCGAAGCCAAGTGTGTGTGCGCGCTAGCTTTAGCGCGCGTTAACAGACAGACGCGGCGCGCCCTATTTATTGAGGCCGCGCCGCTTGTGTAGTGAGTCAGTCAGTCAGTGCGACGTTTTCGCTGGTGCTTCGGCTGGGCTCCCGGGGATCATCCGCTGCTGGCATGCCCACGGACCTGCGAGGGAGCGGCGCTCGTCTTGCATGGCGGCCACATCGTGACTCTCGAGGCGTCGGACTGCAACAGTGCCCGGTGAACAGTTTGGTGTTTGTGTTTGTAGCGCTCCCGTGTTGATCTGTGTTGTAAGCCTCTGTGTTCTTGAATACCTCTGTAGTCGCATGCTTAGCATTTGTTTTTATGTGAACCTCTTGTCTGTGCATTTCAAGTGTTCTTGTGTATTCCTTCGTATCGTCTCTTACCGTGCATAAATTGTGTTTTGTTTGTTACGTCTGGCTCCGATCCTTACTCTGGGTTGAACGGGCGACAGCTGGACACCAAACGGCCACCCCCTTTTGTGACTACAAGGTAGTTGAATTCCGAATGAGCTTACCACGCAGATCGAGGGCATCTCCTTTGCTACCGGAGCAGCTACCCCCTACCCTCACTCTAAGGGTGTCTGGGAGTGTGCGCACCATTAAGGGAGCATCGTTAATAATCCCTTTAATTATTAACGGGTGACAGCCAGCTTCGTACGCAACCCACCCAAAACCGTGAGTGAGTTCATTAAGGACGCTACGGCTATAGAGCGAGCTCTCTAAGCCCGGTGCCGCCAGTACAGCCGACCTGTCAACTGTGCCGCGACGACTACGGCGGCGCTGACTGCAACAGATAAGGCCACTCTTCGAGGAATCATTACAGAAATTGTCCTTGAGGAGTTGCAGCGAATTAGGGCTGCGAAGGCTCAGTCGTCAGCGGACCTCATGGAAGCTGTGAGGAATTAAATTCGTTGCGCCCTGTCACCGTCTGCACCACGCAACGAGTCTCGTCCAGTCGACAACGCGGAGGCCCTTTCCGAACCATACCACGCTCCCCAACCGGTCAGCTACAAGGCGGATATTTCTGCCGCTTACCACGAGCCGCATCCCGGGAGCTAAGCCGCGGTGCTTCGTCGCCCGCTTCCAGACCACGCCTCACCTAGCTCACTGAGCCCTCCGAGCCGTCAGCAGGCGCGGTTCTTCCAGGGACCTCAGTGGGCGCCTTCCAGGCGCTCTCAACTGCGCCGAACTGACAGGCGGCGTATTTATGACAGTCGACCACTCTGTTTCCACTGCGGACAACCTGGCCATGTATATCGGTACTGCCGCTACCGCGAAGAGGGGCAGGCCTTTCTGCCTGCTTTTGCTCGCCGCCGCTTCGACGCTGACTCTGTCCAAATCGAGGACGACCCTCCGGTCAGCAGGGAAACAGAATTCCCGGGCTTCCGCCGGCGCTTTTCCCAATCGCCACAACGTCATTCGCCGATGTGTCGCAGCACTGCTGACGTTAGTGGACGGCGGTTCCCTAGCCCTGGCCGGGGAAACTAATAGCCTCAACCTCGCAAGGGGAGGTTGCAACCAGTCGAAAGTGTTCAAACCCTCACCACCACCGCAATTGCCGACAACCCGTGCTTCTGACGCCGCCGTTAACATTGACATTGCCGCAATACCGCCGAAAATGCCGCCTACGTTACCGCCGAAAATGCCGCACCAGATGATCAGCCATGACGACGAAGCTGACTGCCCCGACCTTGCCGCACTTCCGCCGCAAATGCCGAAAGAAACGAGCAACTCAGATAACTTTGTTAGCGCTGACCTCGCCGTTTTCATTGATGGGATGGAGGTACATGCTCTGGTGGATACCGGGGCGGATTTTTCAATTATTAGCCAGAAACTGGCCGACACACTGCGCAAAGTAAAATATGAATGGACTGGGCCAGTAATAAGAAGTGCTGGGGGTCGGCTATTGGCACCGACAGGGAAATGCACTGCCCGGATAGGAATAGGAAACTCCGTGTTTGTTGGCAGCTTCGTTATTCTCCCTGACTACTGCAAAGACCTCATCTTGGGCATAGACTTTCTGCGTCTTCATGGGACTGTGATCAGCATTCGTGACAGCGTCGTTGCATTCACCAATAACCAGGAAGACCTTGGTTATGCGCAAGTACCACTATTGCCTTTACGCGTCGCCAATGAGACGGTGACATTATCTCCGCGATCATGCTCTCTTGTTGAAGTGAAGTGCGACGTGGCGCATACAGGCGATGGCGTCGCCGAACGGGCAGTTATCCTGGTACTCAGCCGAGGTGTTTCTATAGCTCGAGGGCTGGTCAACTTGACCAATGGGCATACCGAAGTGCTGCTGACAAACTTCAGCGGCGAGCGTTAGCAAATTCCGAAAGGCACAACTGTGGCCTTTTTCAACAGCCTCCCAAATGCGCAGCACTGCTGCTTCCTGCAACAGAAAGGATCAGTGTGCAAGACACCCGTAACTATCGTTGATGTGAGCCCAAATTTGTCTTCTTCAAAACGGGTCCACCTTTTGGATCTCATAGATCAATTTCGAGACTGTTTTTCTTCAGAATAGCGGATCGGCCAAACGCCTTTGACAAAATATCGGATTATCACGGATGACTCAATTCGCCCGATTCGACAAAATCCTTACCGTGTGGCTCCGAAAGAACGTGAAGCCATTCAGCGCCAGGTGGCCGAAATGCTTAGAGACGACGTTATCCAGCCGTCACAGAGTCCCTGGGCTTCCCCTGTGGTACTTGTTAAAAAGAAGGACGGCAGCTTACGATTTTGCATAGAATATCGCAAGCTAAACCAAGTGACCAAAAAAAGACGTGTACCCTCTCCCTCGCATCGACGATTCCCTTGATCGCCTACGAAACGCACGTTACTTCTCATCGATGGACTTGAAAAGTGGATATTGGCAAATCGAAGTGGATGAGAGGGATCGGGAGAAGACAGCATTCGTCACTCCCGACGGATTGTATGAGTTTAAGGTCCCTCCGTTCGGTTTATGCTCGGCGCCAGCAATATTTCAGAGGCTGATGGACACTGTGATTTCGGGACCTAAGTGGCAAACATGCCTGGTGTATCTCGACGACGTGATCGTGTTTATGGCCACATTTGAAGAGCATCTACTTCGTTTGCTAGCCATGTTTCAGGCGATAAGATCTGCGGGCCTAACACTAAAACCCGAGAAGTGCCACTTCGGTTACGAGGAGCTGCAGTTCTTTGGTCACGTCGTTAGCAAAGAAGGTGTCCGGCCTGGTCCTGAAAAGCTCTCCGCAGTCACCAAGTTCCCAACACCTACGGACAAAAAGACATTGCGGCGCTTCCTGGGTCTTTGCGCCTATTACCGTGGGTTTATTGCTGGCTTCTCACGAATTGCCTGGCCATTAACTTCACTGACGCGTGACAACGCTGTCTTTCGCTGGGGTAAAGAAGAGAAACAAGCTTTCAATGAGCTGCGGAGGCGTCTACAGACACCATTTGTCCTGGCGCACTTTGATGAAGATGCCCCTACACTGTTTCATACGGATGCCAGCAACGTGGGCTTAGGTGCTGTGTTGGTGCAGCACCAGGATGGTGGGGAAAAAGTAATTGTTTACGCCAGCAGGACTCTATCTAAAGCAGAAGCGAACAACTCGGCAACCGAAAAAGAACGCCTTGCAGTATTATGGGCGGTTACGAAGTTCCGCCATTATTTGTACGCTCGCCCTTTTCAAGTCGTCATTGACCATCACTCTCTCTGTTGGCTGATGAATTTAAAGGACCCTTCAGGGAGACTCGCGCGTTGGAGTCTTCGATTACAGGAATTCGACATGACAGTTAGATACAAATCTGGAAAGAAGCACGCGGATACAGATTGCCTTTCGCGAGCGCCGGTCGAACCTTCCACTATGACTGATGAAGACACTGCGTTTTTAGGTGCCTTAGATGACGCCACGCTTTCCCAACAGCAGCGAGAAGATCAGGAATTGCTTCTTCGTATTGATTTCTTGGAGAAGCGAACTGCGGTTCTGCCTAAGATTTTCGCCCGAGTAATCTCTTCATTCTTTATTCGCAATAGGGTACTTTACAAGAAGAACTTCTGTCCTGGGGGAAACAGTCATCTACTCGTCGTCCTATCGGCTCTCCGCACTCAAGTTTTGCAAGCGTGCCACGACGAGCCAACCGCCTGTCACCTAGGCTACACTCGCACGTTGGATAGAGTACAGCACGGATACTACTGGCCAAACCTGCCGGCGACAGTGAAACACTATGTACGTACGTGCATAGACTGCCAGCGCCGTAAATCACTCCCTGTAAAACCAGCCGGCCTACTCTACCCTCTTCAAGTGCCAGCGATACCTTTTAAGCAAATTGGCGTGGACCTCCTGGGACCATTTCCGACGTCTACAGCCGGGAATAAATGAATAATTGTCGCCACCGATTATCTGACCCGCAGCGCGGAGACCAAGGCTCTGCCAAGGGGTACCGCTGTCGAAGCAGCTAGGTTCTTTGTTGAGAACATTGTTCTGGAGCATGGCGCTCCGGCACTTATTATAACTGACCGAGGAACTGCATTTACGGCCGAACTTTTGAAGACCGTTCTTCGCCTCAGTGGTACCAGCCACCGTAAAACGACAACCTATCACACTCAAACCAATGGGGTGACGGAACGCCTCAATAAGACCCTCGCAGACATGCTTTGCATGTATGTTGATGTGAACCATAAGAATTGGGACGAAATATTTCCCTACGTCACGTTCGCCTACAATACGGCACGCCAAGACACCACCCGCATGACACCATTCAGTCTCCTTCACGGGCGACCAGTAACAACTATGCTGGATGCAATGTTGCTCCCTAATGCCGACACCGATGATCTCGGTCAGGACGCCGAGGAATTCGCTCAGCGGGTAGAGGAAGCTCTCCAATTAGCGTGTGTGCGGATCAAATACCAGCAGGAGCATGATGCACGACGCTACAATCATAGACATCGACATGTAATGTACGAACCTGGCGACAAAGTGTGGGTCTGGACGCCTATTCGTCGCCGTGGACTTTCCGAAAAACTATTGCGGCGATTCTTCGGACCCTATGTTGTTCAGCGACGTTTAACCGACGTCGTTTATGAGGTGGTGCCAGACGGGGTGTCGAAATCAAAGCGACGCCAGTACCGAGCTGACGTCGTCCACGTCGTACGTGTGAAGCCGTATCACTCAGGCTGACCATTTGTTATCATCGGGACGATGCTTCCTGAGGAGGGGGGCAATTGCCGCATAGACGAGGACGCAAAAGATGACGACTGGGAACAAAAGCGCGAGCCTGGAAGAAGGCCCTCCTTGGCGTTCTATCGAGACGAGACAATATTAATTGACATGTTCACGACAGCTGGTGGTAGGTAGGTCGGCTTTCTTGTCATCGCTTATTGAACAGTACCGCACCAATGATACCAAGCACACGCGAACGTGGAACATGCATTAGTGTGTAATCTGTGTATTGCGCTCCAGCAGCCAATAACATTTAACGGTCGTGATATGTGATCGCTGTTGCTAGGCTTTTAAAGCAACCTTTCCATGAAAGTAGACCTACCTACACAAGAGAGGCGCAGGCTATTAGCATTCTACGTGCTACCGGCACTCTACAGCAGGGAACAATGCGGATATCCAACTGGGCAGACGACGCATTGCCACATGAGGAGTTGGGCCAACAAAGCACTCTTCGTGACTGGTATTCAAACTCCTCAAAGCCCTGTCAGTGGTAGACATCCGGAAGTGTAGAATAGCTTTAGCTTGAAGCTGCTCGTGAAGATGCTTGTAGTGAGCCAGCGCGATACAAGGACGTAAAATACGAAGAAGAGGGAAAAGCACACGCTTGGCGCATCGAGAAAGTGCCCCGCGGAGAAGACAGCGCGGGCAGAGCGCGGCATGTAGAAGGGGAACAGGAAGGGAGCAGTCAGCAAGAGAAAATTCGGCTCTGTTTGTCTGCTGGCGACCAAAGGGATTAAGCCTGAGCCTCTGCTGCAGATGTTGGGGCCTCCACACCCAGATTGACCTTCATCCTAAGTCTCCAGATGCATCGACCTGAGCTGGCAGACTCAGGCGAAGCGGTTCTCGGACCTTCCGTGCATAACAGCTGTGATGACATGGCCAACACCTGGGTTATCGATCGCAAGGTACCCGCGTCTCCACCAGACGCTGCTCCGACCATCTCAAGCATGTGAACGAGTCCCGCGACTGACGGGTTCAGGCTGCAGCGCAGACGCCTGTTGCAAACGTGACCGTTGACCTGACCGCACCCGGAAGCACCGACTCCGTCGACGCCCAACCACGCCACTCCGCAGGACGCACCACCACCCCGGAGTACCTGAACATATGAGTGGACCTCTTTCTTTCTTTTGTGGACTATCCCCCTGTTCACTGTGCGTGTTTTCGTTTCCTTTTTCTCGCTTGTACGTATGTTGTTGTTTTTCTGTGTTATCTTAGAGTGGAGTTTTTTTAAGCAACCGCCGCCTCTTGCGTTGTTTACTTCAGTCCCTAGAACCTCGCAAATTTGGCGTCCAGGCTGGCGGTTACTGTATAGTTTAGGTATTGGTTTCCTTTCAAGGCAGGATGAGCACATCTGAACTTGTGGCGGCAGAAGAACGCGTGGGGCTCCGAGGTGCAGAGTTGCGTAACTGGGTGGCGGAAGAGCTAAGGAAAGCACGGGAGAACAGTTTTCGCAAAGGATTCGGGAGGGGCGTTCACGGACGGACTACTGTAGCCATCACAGACGCTGGTGTACACTTACGCGAATCATGCTGGTCAAGCGCTGGTCGCGGTGACTGGTAACATGAATATCCGTAATCTCCAGCGCCAGTTAGCAAGTGTCGAGGAGGCGCTAAGGCAGAAAAGAAAAAGAATTGAGGAGGCGCGTTTATGGAGGGCGGCGCGTACGCTACCGGAGCCGATGCGGACTCAATCGTACACTGGCGCAATTGGCGCTAATAAAACGCTGGTCGAGGCTACGGTTGGGGTGAGCAGCGATATTAATTTAGTTGTTAAGAGCTTGAACGAAAAATGCTGGATTCCTTCGGAGAGCAGAATTGTAGAATGATTCAAGGAGCCTCAAGTTTTGGAATCATCCCCAAATGTTGGTATAGAGAGGAAGTCGATTCCTGAGCTAGAGGCTTGATCTACGGAGGCGCATGTGAAATTGCCTGCCATTGATCAAAATATGTAGGCCAAATCTTGCGAAGCAGCCGAATGTGCTTACGATGTTAATGATGGCAATGAGTACAAAGACGCGAATTGCTTGGCTGGCGCGAGTGCTGAACTGGTGTTCTTGACCCAGAAAAAAAAAGAGTTCATGTGAAGATGTAGATGACCGGTGTCTGAGCTATGGCGAACGAAATTGCGTCCGGTGCTTTGAACACAGCAAAGTAACATTGCCGCAGAAAGTGTTGCACCAGCGTTCGGACAAAGGTGCGCATCTGCATAAAGGACGGATCGCAAAGGTGGAGCCACCCACCTGAGAACGAGAGTCTTGAGCGAAGCACAATAGTTTCAGACACCTTTTGGGTGCGTTCTTATTCAGGCTTTCATGGAAGCAAGTGCGTCGTGTAAGCAATCAGCTAGCATCTTCTGCGATGCAGGAAAGCCGCAAAGCCAAGAAGCAGGACGCGTGCAATTGTCTTGCACGCTGCGGCTCGTCTTTGTCATGATAGAAGTCAAGGTGTTTGATCCCGATGGTTAGCATTGAGCCCTTAATGTTCAGTCTTAATCTAATCTGCCACTGCCAGTTTGACGCAGGCGTAGTTTGACGCAGGCTCTACCACGCACTGAGGAATTACTGTGTATGGGGGAACATCGACTATTGATCAACGAGACTTTGAACAGGGAGTGCAGTCTTTCCTTTGCGGTACATATGTGCTGTGCGAACTTGGGCTGTTTATGCTTTATCATGCTCTGTTTGATGTATTTATTTTAGTTTTCGTTGGAGGCTTAAGAGGGATGTGTAAATTGCTTGCTACGAGTGCATCGTTGCCGATGTTGTTCCTTTCGGCAGCGCCAAAGCACTGGCCGTACAACTGAGAGTTGAGGGTCCTGCAATGTAGGTGCCGTTATTTGAGGCACGCATGATTTCTTTAAGGGTACCCATATTCCCAATGTTCAGTGCATTGTTTATTGCTGTTGTGGTTACTGGTTTACTGTCCATTTTGCCGTTATATTAGCTATGTTGTATGGTTGGCAAGTGTGTGCGTTTCTGGTGCAAACGATGAGCCTGTGCGAACAGGTAGTTAAATCCATTGATTGTTTGTCATGGGGTAGTGCGTGGTCTTTGTCGTAGAATTTTCCATGCACAATAAAGTCTACGGAGGCGAACAACCTTTGTTGCGTCTTCCCTCATCTAATTAGTGTGTCGCTGCGCAAGTTTGAATTTTTTCCTGTCGAAAAACATGTTGAAAAGAAGGGCTTTTGTGAGGAGCCAGATGCACACAAGAAGGACGCAGATTACGAAAAGGAGCGGCAAAAATAAACGCGTGACGAATCGAGAAAGTGCCGCATGGAGAAGGGAGCACGCGTACAAGAGAGCGGGGCAGATCGGGAGAATAAAACGCAACAAAAACATCGATATCCTGGCTTTGTACATGCGGAGCGCGTCCACTCAGCTCCGATGCGCGTTCCGCTTCGACCCATTTAACTGACCACTTGAGTGGGCAAGGTTTATGAAAAAGTTATTAAGACAAGAGTGAGTAAGTATCTGGAAGACAATGCTCTGTTTCCGGACACGATGTTTGGCTTCAGGCCCAGGCTCTATTCACAGGACGTTCTACTGCAGCTAAAGGAGACTTTCATAAACAGGATAACGACAAGCATTGAGAGCAATATACTGGCCATAGATTTGAAGGGCGCATTTGAGAATATTAGCCATGAAGCGATATTCAGGGAACACTCAGCAACAAATTGCGGAAGAAAGACCTTCGAGTATGTCAAGGCCTTGCTAAGGGACAGAACAGCCACCATTGGGACTTTTCTCAGAAGCGAGAAAAAGCCCCAACTAGGGAACATCACAAGGATCAGTCATGTCAGTAGTACTTGCGTGCGGGCTAGTTGGTTACACGACTCTGAAGAGGTCTTCAGAATCATTGATCTCTCCAATGCTGTTTAACATTGTCATGATATGAATAGCGAGAAGACTAAGGAACATACAACACATACAAGATGCAATCTACGCAGACGATGTAATAGTATGGATCCAGAAGGGGTCCACCGGCGAAAAAATAAAACAGTTACACCTCGATGCGTAAGAACTTGAGGATTTCGCTCGTTCTATCGGAATGCAGTGCTCACCTCAGAAATCACAATACATGAGATTACACTCTACCAGGTACAAATCAGTAGACGTCGACATAATCGTGAAAGAACACCTGATTCGTCAGACGGACAAAATGAGAGCACTACGACTGGGGTTACAAGAAGGAGGCAAGCGTGATCACACGATTAAATCTCTTACCACTGTGACGAACGAAATCTCTACAATGATAAACAGGATAACAAACAAAAGAAGGGAGATCAGGGGAAAAAGACACAATACGGATAGTGACAGCCGTCGGCATCCCGCGCCTCACCTACAGCCTTCCTATCTTAAAACAACCAAGACGGAAAGGAACAAGATGAACGTGCTAATCAGGAAGGCATACAAGCTGGCTCTGGCAATACCTCCATACGCCTCTAACAGCAAGTTGGACGATCTGGGCATGCACTTGAACTTCGAAGAACATAGCAAAGCTATGCTCGACTCCCAGATCAGAAGACTTAAACAGACCTAAACAGGCAGTGCTCTCCTTATGAAAGTCGGATATACCCTCAAAGACGATAATAGCGCAGAAACCACATATATCGCACCCGACATCATAGACAAGTTTATGGTCAGACCCCTACTCAGAAATATGGACCCTGTCAATCATAATAGCAGAAAGATTGCCAGAGCCAGAACCCTTGACGAACACCAGAACACAAAACATTTTGTGGCGCATGTACGTCGACACAGTGAGGTACGCAGGCAGAGAGGCGAACACAGCCGCGGTCACTGACTCACGAGACAAGCTCAAATACGGAACAACTATACGAACCAAATCCATCCGCACTGCGGAAGAGGTGGAAAGAGCCCTGGCAATCTCAGAAGCAAACCGAAGACAGTACAATTAGTGGATAGTCCCGGACTCGCAAGCCGCCTGTCGAGCCTTCGAAAACAATAAGATTCATCGCATAACAAACAAGTTCCTAGCCGGACAGCCAGAAGGAACAGACCCAAGTAGGCAACACACGATTGTTTGAGTCCCCAATGCTGGGGTGAAGGGTAACATTAGAGTAGATGCCGCCGTCCGAGGTTTCACTAGCCGGGTGGCGGAGCCATTGGTAGAGCCTTTCACAACACCAGAAACATACGGGAAAACAATACCAGCGCGTAGGGAGAGGCGTAGAAAATACTCACTTCTACGTGACACACTAAGCCGAAGATAAATCACTACACTTAGGCACCTACAAACAAACACATATCCAAACAGCACCCTGTACCACAAGATATGGCCAACACAGCACAAAAGCGTATGTGTCTGATGCGGAGACATTGATACACTCTACCACACACCATGAAACTGTGGGGTAAGCCCCCACAATGCCTAAAATAGATAACCCTAGTCCTGAGCAGTGGCAGGACATTCTAGCCGACTCGGACGCGTAGCATCAGCTCATGTTAGTGCAGCCAGCCAGAGGCGCTACTGAGACCAACGGACTCCTGGACAGAGCACTGCCGACCACTGCTCATACGTAACTCTCTACCACTAACCCCCAATTTTTTCTAATAAAGTTTATCAATTAATTGATCAATCAATCAATCAATCAATCAATTAAATGCTGGCTTTTGAAGATACATATATCGACAAACAAGAAAAGATAGCTAACTTCGATTTTCAAATCGGCACTGAGGGGTGGCGCTTATTTTCCTTATTGTAAACTCTCTCAAAATGAAAAAAAAGAATATCTGTGAGAGAAAGCCCGCACGGAACCAGAGGTTATCGTAGGCAAAAACCAACTGAAAATAAAAGAAAATGAGAAACTCAAAGAAAGCCAATCAGAAGAAAAAGAAACCTATGGCACAAATGTCGGGCGGCAAAAGTGATTTTTAGGGCAGAAATACCCCGAGACAAAACGGCTCATTAGAGAAACAAAAAAAAAAAAAATAAACCCACAAAGCTGGATACAGCGTGCCAAGAATTTTGCGATGTGCTCCCAAGTGTGCACGATAAAGGAAGGGGAGGGGAACTGTGGGAAGGAAGAGAAGTCAAGAAAAGAAGATGAGGGGACGAAAAAAAGGTGGAGAGAAGGTAGAGAGGGCAGTTCAGTTGGGGGGGGGGGGGGTGGTAAAGAATGCAGTACCCAAGAATAAAAAAAAAACATCCTGGGAGAGAGAAAAGAAAACAAGAAGAAATAGGTAGGAACAAGGAAACTGATGCGCAACTGGTCATAAAAAAATCGAAAAGGGTTCAGCTAACAGTCATTACGGAATGTATTAATACAGATCAAAATAAACTAGGGCACTTTGGGCAATCAAACAGGAAAGCCACATGTCCACTTGGCAGGGGCAGGGCCGCAGCCCACCAAAATCGATCTATGACGCCCCCGGCCATAAAAGACATGTAATAGACTTTGTATTGAGCGGTAGGGCTACGAAACATCCGGGTGGGAATGAACGCGATTGACAGGTGGAAGCAAGGAAGAGACACGAACGGCAATGCGTATAAGCAGCGCGCGAGAACGAGCGGAGGATAACAAAGAAGGGAAGTCTTTAGGGGAAACAAAGTTCGGGTATCCAGGCAGCATCTTTGCTATATCCGCAGTGAGGGGAAAGGCGCTTAGGTAATGAATAACGCCACCCTTAGCTTCACAGCATGGACAGTAAGGCAAAGAGAGAAGTGCAAAGCGATGGAAGTACGAAGGAAAGCGGGCGTGGCCTGTTAGAAGAGGAACAAAAGAACGGACGGAGGGAAAGAGAGGGCTGGGACATGAGAAGGCCGAGATACAGTGGGCTAGGACATGATATAAAAAGACAAGATGGTGAAGAGAAATAGTGGCAAGGATGGAGTTTTATGTCGTGGATGCGGAAATCTCGAGAAGGAGAAGGAAGGAAAGAGAGGGCTGGGAAATGAGAGGGCTGAGATACTTTGGGCTGGGACAATATATAAAAAGGCAGGATGGTGAAGAGAAATCGTGGCAAGGGTGGAGTTTTATGTCGTGGATGCGGAAATCTTGAGTGGGAAGATAATAGATTGCCTGAAGGAGACAAAGGCAGTCGGAGCAGATGTGTAAGGGTAAAGGAGAAAGGGCGTGCCGGGCATAACAACAAGCCTCGTGAAACGCAACAACCTCTGCGCAGAAGTCAATGAAGGCTGTCTCGAGGCTAAACCGAGCTACTTTACGTAGCGCGTCACAAGAGGAAAATGCAACGAAGGCAGCGCCCACAGAGCGGGATGTATAGAAACCGCCCGTAAAAATATCAAAGCTGGGAAAAGAGGACTGAAAAGAAAAATTAGAAGGGAGAAGACAGGTGAACGATAAAGGCAAGACCAGAGAGAGATAATCACACCAAGTATCAAAGAGTGGAAGAATTTCGGATGAGAGATGAGTGTGACCTCCAAAAGTGACGGTATCCACACCGTTTCAAAGGCTGTAATCTGCAAAGAGACGGTTCAGCTCCAAGGGAAGAGGAGGTACCTGGAGAGGCACCTGGAGAACAGCCGTGCGTGTTGTACGGAATGCTCCTGTGAGAGCGAGAAGAGGGACACGCTGCGCAATAATTATCTTATCCCGAAGGCGGGAATGAACGGGGCGAGACCACCAAGCTGGAGCAGCACCAAGCTGGAGCAGCGAAACTAATGGCGGGCTGTATCACCTGAAAGTAAAACCTACGGAGAGAAGAGCGGGTTATCCAACGATGAAATGAAATAAATGTGACGAGACGAGAAGTGAGTATCTCTGCCGCGTCCTGCAAGAGGTTAGCATGAGGTAAATATGTGAGATGGCGGTCAAAAACACCTAAAATTCTTAGTTCTTGTTTGAAGCTCAGCGGCCGGCCCTCAAAGCGCACGGTGGGGTTTCGTTTTTCCATGTTGCCCACGCAATGAGAAAATAGCATACAGAATGTTTTTGCCCACAAGATGGTGACGCGGGAGTGGGAGGCCCAGCTGGCTATCCTATTGAGGATGTCTGCACACAACTGCTCGAGTTCATGGCGCTTTCTGGCCGGTGTTATTATTATGGTGTCGTCAGCCTACGCCTATAAGAAGACACCAGAAGGCATTGGATAGTCTGAAGGTCTGCGATAATATTCCACAACAAGGGGGAAGCGGGCGAACTCTGAGGGCAGCCAAGAGTAGGATTGGCAGGCACTTCTTCGCCCGTGCGCGACACCGGTCTATCCACCATTCGCCACTGCCGGGACAATGCAGTACCGCTATATATCAACCGACCTGAGCAAATGCATCCGCATAATCAACATATGTGCCCCATGCCGCTCTGGACAACGTGACTTCTCCAAGGGTCTTGAAAAAAGTTCATAAGCCCAGCCGGCGTCATACTCATGGGCGACTTCACTACATCCTTTACATAAAAAACCACCGAAGCCTTCGCAGCACACACAGACGCATAGGACGAGACAATGCAGGCACCTGGCCCTCCTAGATCTAGTAGAAGAACTGGACCTGAAAGATAGCTGGCGTCTGCATCAACCTGGCAGAGCAGGCATGACGTGGACGGGCCGCGGTCTAGAAAGCCGTCCAGACCTAGTGTATGTCTCGGCCAACATGATTTAAGCATTACAGTCCACTTGGATATTCCCAAGAGCTCTTAGTGATAACTGGCTTCTAGTGCTGAGTCTGTGTGCTGCTGGCATCATTCCACATGCCGAAAGGGTCTGGCGACTAAATACGCGTCTTCTCGATATTGAAGACGTACAACAGGACATACTGTCAGCAATAAAGGGATATATATATATATATATATATATCCTTCCATGAATGCAGAAAAGTGAGATGAGATGAAGACCGCGGTGCTGGAATGCCTCCGTGAGGGGGGGGGGGGGGGGGAGTGGCAAGTGAAGAGCGCGAAGATATTTGCAATATTTCAGACGCAATGATTATTCTATCCGCCCTTTATCCCAGGCCCAAGCATCACGCCAACGCTCACGGCACTCCGCAATGAGCTTCATCAGCTGCTCAATTGGCATTGAGATAAACTGGGCGCATTAGTGCGAGCCGAACGCTGGGAATACGTGGCATGGTGTTCAAGGCACCTTTTGTGCCGCCGCCTCGCAACCAAAAGCGTCCTTGGTTGTGATAATACCTGAGATGGGATCCTGCACTGCCGTAAGTGCAGTGCAGGATCCCATCTCAGGTATTATCACAACCACCCCAGAAAAAGTGATGGAGAATGCACACAGCTTCTTCGTAGAACTATATACCGCTTAACCCTGCACTCCTATACATTTTCATCTCCATTGCATGAAGAAAAGCACCTCGTGGAAGCGAAATGGCTCACTGACGAGGAATTGTACGCAGCACTTTAATCTATGAAGTTGAACAGGAGCCAACAATGAGTAAATATGTGATATATCATTTCTGGCTGTTTACAAATAAGGTAATGTGTATCCCACGGAAGAACCAACCCTTTTTCTTGCAAAAACACTTTTACTGGCAAAGGTCGAGTGTGCAGCTAAAAAAAGAAAGTTTAGCCGCTGCCGGCACTTTCATTCTCTTCACCGTCTTCAGTACATTCCTTCCAGGGCCTCCCCTGTATATGGTCTTATAGATGGGCTCCGGAAGAACAACGTCGCACAAAGCTTTGTACAACTTTTTCTTTTTCGCAGTTGATAAATAGTCTTTTGAAAAGCTTGCAAAAAGAAAACGCACACTTTGAACAACTTTTGTAAAGTAGCCAAAAATACCTCCCGTGTAGCATTCGGTTGGCACAACAAAATCTGGCAGTGCACGTCCAAGACTGTGATCCTGATTCGCGTCCTGCACGAATTTTTTCCTCGAGGATCTTTATAGGTTTATCGAGATTATTGAAGTTTGACGATGATAATCCTGAGTGGTTGCCAAAGGTACAACCTTTCATGGATCTAAGAGAATTTTAGAACGACGAAGCCAGCCCCTGGCCGGCTTATTATATCAATGTCTTGTGTGTGTTTGTGTTGTCTCGCAAAAGTCAGGCAATAAAGAAAACAAAGTTGAACAGGAGCCCAGGAACCGATGACCTACCACCCGCCTTTTAAAAAACTGTTCTGGTCGATCTTGAAAACGCCTTTCAACGACTTATTGAACGCTGTACTGGAGAAAAAAATGCTCAGGCCCAGCATGAATGAGCAGCTTTTGACCGTACTGTGCAAAGACCTCGCAGAATGGAGCATAGGTCCATCGCCTTCCAACAGGATCATGGACCTCACAGCATGCTCACTTTTAAACACAGGCTATAAGATTTTACGAAATGTCTGTCATTGCGCCTCACACCCGCGCTCTCCAACATTGTCGCACCGCACCAGGCTTGCTGTATGTTTGGTCAATATGTGGAACTACACGGTCTCGCACTGAAATATATATCTTGGCTGCGATCGTGCAACCTCGGAGGCATATTAGTATCCCTGAACCAAGAGAACACATTTGATAGGCTGTGCCGTGAATACCTATTGAAGCAGCTGCGTCAAGCCAAGATTGATAAAGAATTTGTCCGCATGGTGCGTGCTCTGTATGCAGAGCCGCGCTCGGTAGTCATTCAGGAGCGAGTCTGAGCATTTCGTGGTAGCGAGGGGCGCCAGGCAGGGGTGCCTGCTTTCACCGTTACTGTACACAAGAGCGGATAGAGCAAATGCTACAACGCCTGGCCACAGAACCCTCCAACCAGGCTCCCAGTCGGCCCACTAATTGTGTCCATCATCATCGACTATGCTATCATCATCATCATCATCATCATCATCATCATCATCATCATCATCAGCCTGATTATACCCACTGCAGGGCGAAGGCCTCTCCCATATCTCTCCACTTAACCCGGTTCTGTGCTAGCTGCATCCACTTGACCCCTGCGAGCTTCTTAATCTCATCCGCCCACCTAACTTTCTGCCGCCCCCTGCTACGCTTTCCTTCCCTTGGAATCCAGTTTGTTACCCTCAGCGACCATCGGTTATCCTCTCTTTGCACTACATGTCCTGCCCATGTCCATTTCTTCTTCTTAATTTCCACTAGAATGTCGTTAACTTGAGTTATTTCTCTGACCCACTCTACACGCTTTCTATCTCTTAATGTTACCCCTATGCTATACTGAACTAGAATATTGTCTTAGTGGCGCGAATGGAGAACCCCAGGTGTGCTACTTGGCCTAGAAACTACGAGATGGCGCCACTGCAACTTCTTCTAGCGGCGGTTGATTGATTGAATAACTTTATTTGATCAGGGTATCCTTCGCTGTTGCTCCTTTGTGGAGCTTTCAGCACTGGTTTGCGTCTCTATTCCAGGGCTCCACTTACTTCCGCCGCCCGTAGAGCACGCTGTATCAGACCTCGTGGGTCTTCACAGTGGTCGCTGGCCAGCATTGCATCCCATTGCTCTGCACTAGGGTCTTGTATGTATTTTACTACGTAAATCTTTTGGCACGCCCATGTTAATATGATACATCGCGGGTTTTTCACCACATAACGGGCATAAGTGTGGATATGCCGTGGGGTTAATATAGTTTCAAAGACAAATATTCCGGAACGTTCCTGGCTGTAGTTTTCGCCATATACCCGCCCCTTCTTTGTTGAGATCCTTATGTGGTGGACATATCTACGTCTCGCCCCCTATAATATGCAAATATCACCGAGTAATCGTAAGACACCGGCGTAGGTTACTTTAGATCGGATGTTCCGGGAGTTCGTCACCGTACATATCCTCGAGCTACTCGATCCGCCTCTTGATTCCCTGCCATTCCTGCCTGTTCCAGCACCCATATGATTCTGTGCTGTATAGGTCTTATCGCTCCTTCAGCGTTTTTATTTCATCACAAGCCGCCTCAAGGAGTATGCACATGGCGGCCTTGTGCATCCTGCCTTCTCTAAAATTCCGGCAAGCCATTTGAGAGTCGGTTAGAATTCTTAGCGACCGTCTTTTACGAAAGCCTTCCGCCACCGCTAGAGCCACGGCGACTTCTTCCGCTTCCGTTAAAGAGCAGTCTCTGATCGATGCACTTGCAACCTCCTTGTGTCTGGAGTCGACCACCGTCGCAACTGCCTTCTGTCGGTTCTTCTCGTACGTGGCTGCGTCCATGTACACCCCTGCTTTCTTCCTCTCGAGACTTCTTTCCAGAGCTTTCACCCTTGCCCCGCGTCTGTCCGCGTGCAGTCGAAGGCCCATGTTTCTTGGCATCGAGGCTACAGTTATCATCCTGCGTGTTTCATTTGGAATGTTGCACATTCCTTCAGTATCCCGCAGCTGCCACTGGCACCCTAATCTTTTTAGGAGGGTCCTTCCAGTCGTCGTCTGGTTGAGTTGTATTTTCAGCATGTTTCAGGGCTTCCTTATATTCTTCGAAAGTGTTATGAAGGCTCAGAGCTAAGAGCTTCTCCGTTGACTTCGTTGCGGGGAAGCCTAGCGCCGTCTTATACGCTGATCTTATCAGGGTCTCCGCTTGGATAATTACAGACTTGTTGAGAGCCTGGTAGAGCAAGCTGTAGGTCACTCTGCTTACCACCACACTCCTCACCAGCCTAAGGATGTCTTCTTGCCTTATCCCATGTCTTTCCCGGTTACTCTTATCATTTTCGCTATCTATAACGTCGCCGTTTTTAGCAGCGCTAGGGTATGGGTACTGCGCTGGTTCGAGTGTATCCACATACCCAATATCCGCACCCGGTTCTAGCAGTATCTTGAGACCCGGTTCTGCTGCGATCTGCACTTTTGTTTTGCTGCCTCTCCGGATTCTTATCAGCTCCAACTTTTCTGTCGAGCACAACAGCCCCCACGCCAGGACGTACGCTTCCACGCAGGTGGCCACCACTTGCAGCCTCTCCTCTTTCTCTCCGAGGGATACCGTATTAGTCCAAATTGTTATATCGTCTGCATACATCACATTACCGGTTCCTTCGATTTTCTCTAATTTTCTGGCCAGCCCTAGCATCGCTACATTGAATAGCAGCGGTGAAATTACTGGCCCCTGCGGCGTGCCCTTGTTGGGTACGCGGAACTTTTCGGATTGGATTTCGCCCAGTCGCACCGTGGCCGTCCGGTCCGACAGGAACGCCCTGACACAGTCGTAAATCGTCTTCCCACAGCCAAGCTTCTCAAGCCATTCGGGGACTGCACCATTGCTCACGTTGTCAAAAACCCCTTTGATGTCTAGAGTCATGACGACGCCCTCGTTTGCCTTCGTTGGTTTCTGGATGACTTTCTCCTTTAGCTGTAGCAGGACGTCTTGTGTTGATAATTTCGCTCGGAAGCCGAACATGGTTTGCGGAAAGAGATCCTTGTCTTCCATGTAATTCTGCAGCCTTTCGGTGACCGCTCGCTCATAGAGTTAACCGAGGCTAGACGTTAGCGCGATCGGTCTCAGATTTTCTATGGCGAGGTTCTTCCCTGGCATGGGGATCATGACCACGTCCGTGTGCCCCCATCCCTCCGGCACCATATCATCCGCCGAGTACTCGTTCATCAGATGTGTGAGCTCCTGTATCGCCTAATCATTCCGGTCCTGAATTAGACCGTTGTTAATCTTATCCGCTCCCGCAGCCATGTTCTTTTGAGCCTTTCTCACTGCTGCATAGAACTTATCTTTGGTGATGGGTCTATCCAGGTTCTGGTTGTCTTTTCCTCTGTAGGGCCTGTCCTTGGCTCCCAGGTGCATTTCGTCTCCATAGTATTTGAGTTTCAGCTTCTTGATCAGCTCTTCATCTGTGCCTTGGAAAATGTGCACCAATCTAGCCATAGCTTCACCGGTTTCGGTCTGTGTTTTTTTGGGATCTACCAGTGCCCTCAGTATACATCACGTCTTGGCCGTACCTAGCGTCCATTGAGCGAGGCGCTAAACTGTTCTTAGTTCTGCCTGGCTAAATGCAAAGCCTACTCCTCGGATTCGGCCGTGATTTCCGCTATTCTTAGCTTCAGCTTTGTGTGGTGCTTTTGCTTTTTCCATCGGTTGGTTAAACTCCTCCTGGCTTCCCACAGGCCTAAGAGCCGACTGTCCAGGTCCGGTGTTTCCACCGTCCCGTCTAGCGTTTTCGTGCATTTTTCTCTGATGTCTGTCAGCCTCTTGCACCATTCGTCAATGGATTTTAGGCTTCCCAGTTTCCCCTCGCTTTCTTTTCGGAAGGCCTCCAAGTCAGTGATTCTGGCTTCGCCAATCTTTTGAAAGTTCCTGCTGTCACTCTTGTGCTCAGTCCCAGGTTTTCTATCATGTTTGTCCAGTCCCCCTCTCTCCTTATTAGCGTCAGGTCCGGGCAGGTGTCTCTGCTCAAGCTATTTCCTATCCTAGTAGGTGTGCTGGGAATTAGCAGCTCCAGTCCATAGTTTTCGATTTGTTTCTGTAGCGTTGTCCCCTTCGTGTCTTGTTTTGGGTAACCCCAGCTCTTATTTTTAGCACTCAAATCTCCTAGGATCACAAGTGTGTTTTTGCCGGCCAACGTGATCTTTTTTCTGAAGAGTTCGAATAACTTCGGCCTCTCTTGTCTAAGCGGACTGTAAATGTTCACGACGAACACGGTCTTCCTCGGAGCGCCTTTCTTCCTTTTTTTTCACCAGCTCGACGATTGCTTGTTCTATTCCGTATCGCCTACATTTGGATGTTGTACAGCAGTGATACCGTTGCTGACCAAGACAGCTGCTCTCCCTTCCCCCCGACTCACATAGTCATATCCTTGCAGGATGGGCTTAGTGCTCGTCTCCTGTAATGCTATGACGACTGGAGGTATCAGTTGGGCTTCTGCGTATTGCTTAAGGAGAACCTGCCTTTTGCGAAGGCCTATACAGTTCCACTTCCATATATCTAATCGTTCCGTATCCTTCCGACTTTTGCTATCCATAATTAGCTCTCCGAGGCAATCATTTGAGTTGTGGTCTCGTTAGCTTGAGCTACTTTTCTACCTTCTCCATAACGTTTGTGCGCCCAAGCAGCTTTCTAACGTAGCTCTTCAGTTCGTTACTTGATTGCGCTAGCTTCTTGTACATCTGAGCATCGATTTGGGCTAGCTCTTAGTCCAATCTGGCATTTATTCGTGTTTACATAGCTTCAAGCTTGGCGTCCAGCATAACCTCCAGCTGTGCGAATTTTAACGTGATCTGCTGCATCATCTCTGCTAGCGTTATTTTCAATGTTGCCATTGCTGCATAACTGTCGTTGGTGATTCTGGGAACATTCAGCATCGTCAGTTGTGTCTGCTGTGATGTTGTTATTAGATTTAATGGTGCGGTTCGCACCTGCCTCTGCTTCTCTAAAGCCTGTGTCGACTCCTTTACGAGCTACTTTCGTTTCCCCCTATGCTCTCAGGCAAGCAATCTCCCTGTCGCGTTTTTTCGATTCGCGCCTGAGTGCCTGAATCTCGTGCGAAACCCCATTGCGTTCTTTTTATTTCTTCCCCTACCCTTCGCGCGGAGCAATGTTATCAACTACCACCACTGGACAGCTCACCTTGTTTCCGTCGTTTTGCTGGGACAGTGACTTATTTGATAGTTTCTTCTTTTGTTGTTGCAGATTTCCGTCCCCAGCAGGCGGAATCAAGGGTGGGTAGGACTCGGACCTCGATCTATTCAACGAAGTCTCCTCCCCCTCCGAGCTCCGTCAACGCTGTCGTTGCTGCTGCTGCTTTAGGCTTTGCTGCGCGCCGCCACCTCCACTCTTGGTAGCACTCCTGCCCCTGTATACGCCTCCGTTAGTTGCCCCGGCCATAACCAGGGCCCATTGCTTGACGTTCTTGAGTCGATTTCAGCATTCCTTGGCTCCCGTCAGGTGCGCCTCACCGCATATCCCGCACTTGGTCGAGTAATCGTGTCCTTGCTGTGGGTCGGCAGAACCAGGGGGCGGCAGAAAGTTAGGTGGGCGGATGAGGTTAAGACGTTCGCAGGGGTCAAGTGGATGCAGCTAGCACATAACCGAGTTAAGTGGAGAAATATGGGAGAGGCCTTCGCCCTGCAGTGGGTATAGTCAGGCTGATGATGATGATGATGTTGTGGGTCTGGGGCCCCGCACTCCTGGCAGACCGGAACACCAGGGTTGGGGCACACGTCAGAGCGGTGTCCTTTCTGCAGACACTCCCGGCAAATTTGCGTCGAGGGGCGGTAGTGGTAGCACAGCATCTCTCCGCCGTAGTAATAAACTACTTTCGAAACTATGGGGCCCTCAAAAGTAATGACGGCCGTCTTGGACTTGCCAAGAATTCTAGCCTGTAGAATCTTGGCGCCTTGGGTCCGGATCCTGAAGTTTTGCTTGAGTTCATCGGAGGAGGTGCCCGGATCGATGCCGTGACTCACTCCACGCAACAAGTCCTCCGGTGCGGCCACGTAGGTATTTATTTCGTGCACCTTGCTCTCCCAGGTTGAGGGATGTAATTCGCCACAGGAGCTCTGCCATATATTCGTGAGGCGTACTCGTAATGATAATATTAGAGCCATTGCGGAGTCTCGTTATAAGGTCTCCGTCCTTGCATTGTGGGTTGTGCCTGCACGCCTCCGCGATAGCGCGCGGCACCGGGTGTGTACTCAGCGTTCTAAGCGCCAGCCCTTTCTTCGGTCGCATAATTATCTTGAGGTCGCCTTTAGGCAATGAGGGCAGCTTGTGATTCGGCTCCTGCCATCTCGACGAATCCTTTTTATTGCTATCCGGTATCATCGCATTTCCTGTTTGGGTGGTATCCGGCCCTCCGCTTTGTCCTTGAGTTCGAACCATGCCCGCGTAGCCGCGCTGGGAAGCCTGCAATCTCGGCCCAGTAACCGTCGCACCCTCTTGCCTCTCTCTCTTCGCTTGGTTTTGCTTCTTCCTTTGTCTTCGCGACAACGCCAGCTCCCAACTTTCATCGCTGAGGCTGGGGCCGAGAGGTCCCTTTTATGACGAGGGTGCGTTCGGGTTCCCCGCCAGCGCGAGTTTCCCGCCACTCCCGTCTTAAACGTCAGGATTCACCTCGGAGTCAAACTCTTCGTCCATCTCTTTGCTGTCTTCAGAAAAAGATGAATGACCCAGTCAGTCACCCGAGTCGCCGGTATTTTCCGCCATCTGAATCGTCCAGCAGCATTGCGGGGTAGCTACTTGAACCTTGAGCTGCGCGTTGCGCTCAGCTACTCATGCGCTAAAACGCCGAGCCCGCCGAGCAGCCTCGCGGTCGGTTAGGGCTATTTCGTCGGCGCCCGCTTTGCGTATTAGAGGTCCGATAAAAACCAAAAACGTGGTCTTACCGATTGAAGTTTTGTGTCCGCGGGGTCCAGGCCACGAGGTCTCTCTGTTCAGAAAATTTCGTCGGTCTCTGGTAAGTCAAGCCGGTTAAAAATGATCAAAACTGCGCAGCCAATGTGGCTCCTGTCTGCACGACATGAGAGACGCCACACTCTTCCTCTAGCGGCGGCATTGCTACTGCTTCAGACATTTGTGCGTGTTTCCCCCTGTCGTAGCCCTGTTGTGGTGCATATATAATTCTATAGTAAATATTGTTACGTATATGCTGGCGAAGAGGACGACGATAGAAAATAGAGAGACGACGAAGCAGAAGAAACCGTTGAGCTTGCCTGAACACCTGCTGTATTCTGCTCTGCTGTGCTGTGAACACTTGCTCATCAACTGCTGTGGTTTCCGGGGCTAGCCTTCTGTCCCGTATCATTTTGGTGGAGGTGCTGGGTGCGGCATCCCCATCCTCGCCTTGGAGCATCGAGGCCATCTTCAAGCCGGGACCATCACCGAGGGCCCAGGGACATCGCCGAGCAGCTTCGCCCCAGCCCTTCAAGCCCAGACCTGAACAACTACCACCGCCCAGCCCACAGCCCGGACCTGAAGACAAGGAGAACAGACCAATCAGAACCGAGATGAAGGACCCGAAAGACCCGAATGACCCGAAGGAACCGATGGACACGAACACGCAACCCCCGCCCAAGCTGCCCGACGTGACCTCGAGCCTACAGTCCCATGGACTCTGGTGACAGATGGTCGACAGCTCCAAGGGAGGCGGATCCCCCATGCATCAGACATCATACCGGCAAGCCGTTCTATTCTTCCTTCTTCCTCTTCTTCTTCAAGCATCCAGACACGCCCATCATCACGCCATAAAATCCTTAACGTCGCTACACTTCCTCGTCCACGATCGGGACGATCGCTCGGTGGCCCCGGGTCATGCTACGGACGACAAGGAAGAAGAAGCAGGCAGTGGCGCGGGCAGGAGCGCTCGCGCTAGGCGCGCCGCGAACATTCATAAAACGTCATCTACCATCGTCATCGGTCATGTTCTGTCTCCTGTCTTCATCGGCTTGCCGCTTCGTAACCTTGCCTGAAGACCTGCTGTGTTCTGCTCTGCTGTGCTGTGAACACTTGCTCGTCAACTGCTGTGGTTTCCTGGGCTAGCCTTCTGCCCCGTATCAATATTTCTGCCTGCCAGTGGCTTTAACTAGCTTCAGTGAGTTCGTCTTCCTCTTTGACATTGTGCCACTCAAGAGCACTCAAGAGACCATTTGGGGCCTGCATGACCTATGGTCGCGGACATGGTCGCAACCGCAGGCCACGCCCGCAGGCCGCGTCCTCGTTAGCCACATCGAAACGCTGAGTGACCGTCCGGAGCACGCGATCCGGGAGCCGATCCGACTGCCCTCAGCAGCATGGAGGCAGCGGTTCGGGGCTAGCAAAAGACGCGGCAGCGCACTTTGCGGGAGGAGAGACGTTTTGTTTCAGCCATTCCGCTGTCGCGCGCCTTCGTTCGCGCCAATAGATACGTATTCTAGTTGCACTAGAGGCTATGCTGACGACGTGACAGTCATTCTCCCAGACGCGTACTCAGCGGAGTGGATACTGCAGATTACCAGCAGCTACTGCACTGCGAGCAGGGCGCGCCTAAACAAGCACCAAAGCTCCGCTATGCACTCGAACAGCACCACTTCCGCCGTCGCAGGCATCCCGCTAGCACGGGAAACTAGGATGCTTGCGTTCTTCTTTGACCAGAACGGGCCCACTACAACGAAGTGGGAAGCAACCAAATACAAACTCGTCAGGAAGGCCATGGCCTTGTGTGTACTGCGTTGCCCTCTCAAAGCAAATGTAACCATCACCCCCCCCCTCCTTATTAGCACAATTATGTTCACTGCAAACACCCTGGACATGCCTGGAAGTACAAAAAAGATGCTGGACAGGGCCATTTTGTGATGCTTGTGGCAGGGCTCCGCAGACAAAGTTAGGCGTCCTGTCCTCCGCCAGCCAAGACATAGAGGAGGCCTCGGCATCCCAGACCTCATGGCCCTAACTAGAGCGTTGCAAGTCCGATAAGTAGTGCGAGCAGTAGAGTGCGACCTACCACTTACAAGGATTTTCACTACCTACTACCTGTGAACCAGGCTCACAGCCTTTAACAGGGAGTCCGTGTCGCATAGCTGCCCTCGCGCTGGGGCGCCGCTCAATTTTTTTTTCGTATAGCTCCGTAAAATTCGTTACTGCTTAGGAAGGGGTCAAAGAGCCTCAGCGTGAGCAACTGAAGACGTTACTAGACCCTAGACAGACTAGGCCCCACCTCGACCGAACCATTTACACAGAGATGTATTGTCTGCCGAGTGTCCCATGTGGCAATACATCTGCGCGCACTGCCTGGATGAGTGCCGCACGTCATTCATGCGGCGCTACGCTCGTGGCATTTTGCCCATTCGCTGGCGAGCTTTTGCGCTGGCAATCTCTGGGTCCCTCGATTCATGTCCTTTCTGTAGAGTACGGGAGACCATAGAACCAATTTTTCTTGATTGTATTTTCCCTATCTGACCCATAGATCGCCTGAAAGAACTGTTTGAGCTACCAAGAATACCATACCCACAGTCCAGTATCTCAACCAGCTGCCCAGCGAAGCATGCAGGCAATTCCTCCTGACTCGTTCAAATAAATGATCAGATATGGATCGCGAGATGAGCAGACAACAGCACGAACACCCTGTCTTCTCGAGGTGAAGAAAATTACGAAGGAGCTGTGGTCCCATCTTGACCGCGAAAAACGCAGCTTCGGCAAGAAAAAGTTCTATGAAGAATGGGAACGCCCCATGATAATTTTTAAGGAAGAAAATGAAAACATAGAATGGACGGCTTTGACCTGCCGGGACGGCGCGGACGTGGTGCCATGACACTGCGACCTCGCTCCGGCGGGGATAAGCCAGACTGAATGAGTCCCTTGGCTGGGAAAAACGCGCTCTCCGAAATAACCCCCCCTCCCCCTGTGGTGCGGGAGGCCTTGCCCGGGGTTGCCGTAGGGTGATGATGGTCGCTGGTAGAGGTCTCTACTCTCAAAGAACGACTGCACCTGGTGCATCCTCTTTTCGATCTGACAAGGCAAGGGAGTAGGAGAACAGGAAGGGGCAGTCGGCAATAGAAGAGTTGATTGGATGTGTGTGTGTATCTGTTGGTGGCCAGAGTGACCAGGCTCTGATCTCTGCCGCAGACGTCTGGGCCTCGAGAGCCTGATTGACCTTTATTCCAAGTATCCAGACGCATTTGACTGAGCTGCCAGACTATAAGGCGCAGCGGATCTTGGACCTTTCATGGATAGCAGCTGTGATGACTTGGCGTCCACCCAGGTGGCCGAATGTAAGATGCACGCGTCTACACCGGACGCTGCTCTGGATATCTGAGATATGCGAACGAGATACACAGCTGACGCGTCCAGGCTGCAGCTGCAGACGCGAACGTTGACCAGACACTTCGATTCAGCATACACCCGGAAGCACCGACTCCGACGACGCCCAGCCACACCCCTCTGCCGGACGCACCACCAACCCGAAGGACCCGAACATATGAGTAGACCTTTTCCTTTTTTTGTAGACTATCTTTCGGTTCATTGCGCGTGTTTTCTTTTTCCTTTTCTCGCTTGTATGCATTGTTGCGTTTTTCCTGTGTTAAATTAGTTTGGAGTTTTTGCAGGTACCGCCGCCTCGCGTGTTAATTCCTTACTTCAGTCCATAGATTTTCACACTGCCGCTACCCTAATTTTCCTCACTACTAAAAAGATTTTCTAGCCACAAACACAAACGCTTCAAGCGACTGTGGTGTGACCAGTGAGCATGTGCTGCGGAGCGCTTAAGTTTCCTATCATTGTCTCCAGCATTTTTATTTTTTGCATGCTCAACAATTTCTTTTGGGGCGATAATTGAAAGTGGGACATGCTCTTGTCTTTATGCACGTCTCTACAGAGAGGTGACTTTACAGTTTATTATTGCTCCAACCAAGTCGGGTGACCTTGTATGTTTTTATATCTAAAACTCAGTGGAATATACATAATACATATTTTGACAGTAGCTTCACCCTTGTTCACAATAAGCAGGCATCTGTTTTAGCTGCGGCCAATAGGTAGTCTCGGCTCCAAAGCTACAAAAAAGTAGTGAGATCAGCAAAAGGTCCATAAGCGCCAACCGGTACCAAGGGGATAGTCGTTTTCCGTTCACTCTCATGCATAAAATGCACATTCGTAACAGCTGCTCAATTATGGTAAACAAGAAAATCAGCAACAGTAGGTGTAAAGCATACACAAAGTGGCACATCGTTTTTCATTGCTGTAGATAATGCATCTTGGATGAAATTAAAAGGCTCAGTAAGAACTCGGGACTTTTTAAAACGTCGTAGTGATTACAAATGGACATCAAATCCAGAACAGAAGAAGGTGCGGAGAAAATATATCTGCAAATAAATTTACAATTATTTGAAAACCTGGAGAGATACTTGAGGTCCGCCTTTAAAGGTATGATTTGCCAGTGTCAATTGCTCCTGTCTCCGTTTCCCTTAGCCGACACTCATCTTTGCACCTGCATGTTGCTATTTGCTTCGTCACTAATCTATTTATCTCAAAAATTTATTTGCATAGAGTCTTAAGCTACCACATAATCTGGTAGACAGAGTCTATGTAAGACCTGGTGGTGGCTCTCCCTCCCGCATAAACCTGGGATGGTTACTGAATGTTAGGCAACAATACCCGGGATGTCCAGTTTTAGTTGGTGGTGACTTCAATGTGCCTCACCCGGATTGGGGATACCCCACCTTAAGTCCTCGCGGCAGGCGAGTGCGAGACGCCTTTACGGATGCGCTGTTTATTCTCCTGAACCATCCAGATACACCAACAAGGACTGTGCTTCATACTAGGAGTGGAACATACGCTCCAGATCTTACGTGGTGGTCAGGAACCGGCATCCCTTCGTGGCACTTAGAGCAGGACTCCTGGGGCAGTGACCATCATCCTATTGTCATCGGTCTCTATCCATCACAGGCCCGACGATTACGCCGCAAGTGTACAGTTGTCCATTGGGACAATTTCCGCGCCATTCTTCAAAATCACTCTGTGGAGTCGGCACCATCGCTTCTAGACCGCATAAAAAGCGCACTAAATGAGGCTACAACCATTACCTGGGTGGAGTTTGGTTGACCAACACCGGATGTGCCTCTGCTCAACTTGTGGGCTGCTTGTCGACAAGCGGAATTGACTGCAACCAGAGACCGAACTTCTGCGCAGGCACGTACAAGACTAAATTACATTACTGCTAAGGCTCGAAGGTATGAACTTGATCTCTCACGACGACAATGGCACCTGTGGTGCGAGCAGTTCTCCACACAGTCATCGAATGCTCATCTTTGGCGAACTTTCCATGCCATGGAGCACGGTTGTCGTCGTCCTGATGCAGCGGCCACAGCATGCTTTGCAGCAAACTTGTCTCCGAATGATTTCGCAAGACAAGCAGCAAGCAAGTTTTTCCCCAAGTACGACGTGTTGCCTACACCAGTTACAAGAACTTACTTGTGGGGAATGCCAGCCCATGTCGATAAGCTGCCATCTGCTGCCGACACCAAGGGAATCGCGAGTCCATTCTCCATGCCCGAATTGCTTGCAGCTATAGATGAAGCCAACCGAAAGACAGCGCCCGGTCCGGACTCCATTACGTACGAGGTTTACAAGAACCTCAGTGGTGATGCCCTTTCTCAACTCCTTGACACCATTAACAAGGTATGCCTAGACGGCGATGTACCAGACAGCTGAAAATCGGCTATTGTGATCCCTATTTCAAAGCCGGGGAAAGCACCAACAGACCTAAGCAACTTTCGACCTATTTTCTTAACGGCAACAATTTGCAAGCTTGCTGAGAAAATGCTGGCCACACGAATCTCGTGGTGGCTTGAACATCACGGTTTCTACCACCCGGCCCAGATTGGCTTTCGACCATCTATAGGCACAGAAGACGGATTGGCTGTCTTGGCGTCCTCAGTATCATTCTAATCATTCATCATCATCATCATTTATTAACCCCTAAAGTTCCCATTCGGGACATTACATAAGGGGGGGGTAGTACAGGGTTGTTCAGCAGTCATACATGATCATAAATATAAAAGTAATATAGAAGTATAGAAAAAATATATATATATAAAAAACAAATAACAAGATAACATAAAGACACAAAATAGAAACAGCAGGTAAAAAAAGGTGAAAAAAGAGAAGAGTAACAAATTCAGATAAGTCATGGCAGAGTGGCAAAAATATAAAACAAATTCAAATAACAGCTATGGAAGTAAAACCGGCTGGTCAGTTTGCAGGGCTTGGTAGCTGACGTAAGGTACAGGAAGATTATTTTTTTTCATTGAGATAGTCGATTAGGAGCTGTCTGAATCTAGAAGGATTAGCCTCAATGACTATGTATTCGGGGAGTTTATTCCAGTTTTCTATCGCACTGGGAAGGAAGGATTTATTGAAGGAATTGGTGGAGCCGTGCAAACGCTGTAAGCTTAAAGAGTTAAATAAACGGCGAGATAATCGTACGGGAACTCGTAGATGTTCTCGAAGTGCTGCAAAGTTAATGTACACTTTGTGAAAAAGACAAAGAATAGAAATTTTTCTGCGGAAAGCTAATGATTTGAGACCGAGAGATGATTTCAAGACTGTAATGCTGAACTGAGATTTGTACTGTGAGGTGATGAAGCGTGCTGCCCGATTCTGAATGGCTTCGAGTGAATCTATCAAGTAGGTCTGGTGAGGATTCCATATTGTTGAGGCGTATTCTAGTTTAGTCCAAATGTACATTTCATATGCTAGTTGTCTGGTGGCTGCTGTGGACATGGAAAGTGATCTCCTGATGAATCCGAGTGATTTGGAAGCACTAGCACATAGTTTGGTGATGTGGTCAGCCCAAGTTAAGTTGGTTGTTATTTCGATGCCGAGGTACCTGTATGGATTTGTTTGAGAGAGCGCTATGGAGCTCAGGGAGTACAAGAAATGAAGAATGGAACGTTTACGTGAAATGTGCATGAATTTGCATTTCGAGACATTGACCTGCATTTGCCAGTCGGAACACCACTGCTGAATTCGGGTTAGGTCATCCGGATATATTTCCTGATCTCTGCTATTGATGATGCGGCGATGAATGACGCAGTCGTCCGCAAAGAGACGGACGGATGATAAAATACCAGATGGTAAATCGTTAATGAAAATTAGGAAGAGTAACGGAGCAAGAACCGATCCTTGAGGGACCCCGGAGATTACTCTAGTAGTTTCGGATGCGTGATTGGAGATGACGGTGAATTGCAAACGGTTAGTTAAGAAACAGTGGAACCAGGATAAGACAAGAGTGTTAAGTGACAGACCTGAGAGTTTGGAGAAGAGACGCTGGTGAGGAATACGATCGAAAGCCTTGGCGAAGAAGTAAATGGTATCGGTTTGGAAAGAAGCATCTAGATTTAAGTGAAGATCAGTTGTGAGTTCGAATATTTGAGTTTCGGAAGAAAAACCAGTCCTGAAGCCATGCTGATTGGGAAATAAAAAACCGTTGTAGTCAAGGTGAGATGCGATATGCGAGTATATTTTATGTTCGAAAAGTTTACAAGAGATACAGGTCAGTGAAATTGGTCGATAATTTTAGGGGTCGGAGCAATCTCCAGTATTATCTATCATCAACACGCAGCCACAATGTACGCACCGTCCTCGCCATGGATGTAGAAAAGGCTTACGATAATATCAGTCATGCTGACATTCTGGATTCAATTGACATGCTCCATGTACCACTTAGAGTACGCAATTTTGTAAAATCTTTCCTTGAAAGTAGACAATTTGCAATACGCCTCAGTAACGAGGCCATAGGATCATTTGTCCCTCTTCGTGGTGTACTCCAGGGATCTGTGTTGTCACCAACATTATTTAAATTGCGTTTATCTCACTTGCATGGCGGTTACATGAAATTTCTGATGTTAAATTTTAATTTACGCTGATGACATCACGGTGTGGAGCACACAAAACGACCTACTGACTAAATCATCGGCCCTGCAATCAGCTTTAAATATTACGTGCACATATGCATCTTCCTTTGGCCTTGAACTTTCCGCCAGTAAAACTACGTTCATATCAGTCGCCAACCGCTGGGGCCGCCGTAAACTATCGGCCACACCTATTCGTCTACATCTATCCGGAACCCCACTTCAGGAAAGTTCAGCGGTACAAATATTGGGCTTAACAATTCATGAGTCAGGAACTGGAACTACATGGCTGTCTGGCGCTAAAAAACAGGCGTTACAGACACTGGGTCTGATTAGACGCATTGCTCCAAAAATGGGCGGCGCTCGCACAGATGTTGCGAGACAGTTGGTGCGGGCAGTTGTGCAACCGCGCCTTGTTTATCAAGCCCAATTTCAGCATTTCACAAAGGCACAATGGGATCGACTTGAGGCTATATATCGAGAGGCAATGAGGGTGATCACCTGCCTCCCTCGCAATACACCAATCGTGGCGCTCCAAGAAAACTCACAACTGGCGCAGCAACGACGTGATGCACGCAAGCTTAAGGCCACTCTCTCACGCAACGTGCGCTCTGAAGGCTTATGCTTCGACACATTCATTACTACCACCGCCACTGCCAGTTCTTTCTCCTTGGCGTTTTGTACAGCTGAGCGATAACAAGCCAACTGATTTACGCCGACCAAGAACACAGGAAACGGCGTCGTCACTTCGCTACCGAATTATGGAACAAGACGCCCGCTTGCCACATGGTTCCATTATAATTTACGTCGACGCAAGCATCAAAGCCTGTGAAGTGATAACAGCAGTTTACTGTCCTAGCAAATCTTCATTGAACAAGACGTCAACATTTCAATTACCGAAACCTCCATCTTCTTTTTGTGCGGAACTGCTCGCAGTGCAAGAGGCGCTTCGCTCTGTGACCGCCATTCCCATGCTTCCCACGGCCAGTATTATCATACGTATAGATGCCCTCCAGGTGACAAAGCTACATAGACGCGTTAGTAGTAGCCCGGAAATCTGCCAGAACATACACAGTCTAGCGGCTCGCATACCAAATCCAATTCACATTGAATGGACCCCGCGTGACCTTTTAAGTGCTCAAAGCCAAGTGGATTCTGCGACCCGCCTTTCAAACTCAACCTCGACATCGCCAAACCTCATAAAATTGGACAATGCGACCCTAATTTTAACAAGAAAGGAGCAGCTCCGGTGCCGTACACGTGCTCTTATACCTCCGTGTACGGTAAGCCTCCCCCGCGGTCTAACCCGTGCAGAGGAGGTGGCGCTTCGGAGGATTAGAGTTGGGGTGGCCCTAACACCAGCAGTGATCCGAAAGTGGCCACAATTTCGGTATTTATATCCACACCCTGGGTGCCCCATCTGCAAGTCTAAAAATATAGAAGCTGACATCCATCACATACTGTGGGATTGTCCAGCGTTGAAGCCAACGCGGATCCGGTACCTGGTGGCAGCTGGCCTCTCCTCCCATAATCCGCAGTCATATGCTGTTTGGACACTGGGACCGCATCATCGTTCACTCCTCGATTTGATTGCATCACCCAACCTTTTTTCATTTATTTGACCACACCCTTCATCCATCATAACATACCTTTTATGCCCTGAGGCAATAAACTTCGCAAAAAATAGTACAAAATCGTCCCATACGCTGCACTAATAGTTATAAGGCGGCATATGCTGGCAACTGTTGACAAAAAAAAAGATTTGAATGGTTCCTGAGAATGTGTTGATCGTAGCGAAACATTTGGAATATTAGAATATGTTATACATGCCACACGAACAAGACAGTGCATGAAAAATTACAATAATTAGTTAAGCGAAGCAGACGCCCACAGCTGTGAGTACCTTCGCTGGTAATGTGAGCTATTCAGATTCTGCTTTGGGGAAGAAAGGGAATTTGATGAAATCGCTAGTACTCTCCATTTATCTAATTTGACAGTTGTGATTTCTCCAGATAGAGGGGTCGTGAAAAGGCGTGGTATATTTAACTTTTCTATGCCACTGAAGCTATCATATATTGTATTTATTGACGTTGGTGCTGATTATCCCTAATAATAATGATTGGTTCACAGGAAGGAAATCGCGCAGTATTTGTGACACTTGTTTCTATGAACACCTGATCCATGCTGTAAGGAAAGGAAGAAAAGTTATCCTTCCGCCTTAAATTAAGCTGTTTGTTTGGCACTGTCTCCACGTGAATATTGTTTAATATAATCCTGCGTAGTATAAGGAAAGTTGTTGGGCCCTTAAACAAACTTTTGTTGGATTCCTACAGTTGCGTATTTGTGTATACGTTCTTTTGGTTTAGGAGCAAAAGTTTCAAACCAACGTTTTGAACTGCTTGAACTTACAGGATGCTGGTAATCATGAGTGAGTATTGTAATGAGTATTTTACAAGCATGAAATGACATATAATTTTAGCAGGGCGTATATGCGAACTATATTTTGTTTCATTCTTCTTTAGGCATAAAATATGCTCCCAGAATTGCTCGGACATAAAAATAACGAAGCATAAATTTGCGGTTAAACTAAATTTTTGAATTAAAAGGGAAATATAAAAGAAGCAATTGCAGGACGCAGAAGCTCCGCCTTAAAGAGTTTAAGACGATAGCGTTTAACCCAAATACTTTGAGTACAATGGATGGATGTATAACGCTTTGAATCCTGTGGCGGCAGGCGCCGTCTGTTGTGGAAGCGCCGTACGATCGAAGGAATCTTCCAGTGAGCGCCGCATCATAGGTAAGCAAAGCGAAAACGTTCTTTGCTACTCGTTAACTATTACATCTCTAATTAGTTGCTAATGATGCGCCTTAACATTAGCTGACATTCATAAGGCAATGCATACATTAGGTTCACCACATAGAGAAGCAATGCGGTTCTGTGGCGGGGTCGATTCTGCTTCTGGCCACCTGAGTGAGCGGACTCAGGATGCAGGGCTCCTCCGGAGCGGTTAAGCGGCTATGTCTGGTCGCAGAAACAGATCTTTTGAAACAGATCCAGATTACCAGCTGATTCTTCCTACTTTGCCTAAAGGACGTATTGTTTTACATACCGTAAATACTGGGCAGACCCGCACGCCGATGTGCGTGTCCACCCTTATCAGGTCGAAGACTTTAGGGACGCGCTGGCTCGGCTGATGCTACTCCCCGAGGTAATGACCTTGGGAGCATATTGAATTAGCCATGCGTGGGCCGTTACGTTAGTCTCTGCCGCAGCGGTAGAGAAAGTTGACCCTGCTAGAGAAGTGAATGGGAAGGAACGCCGTTGTCTGGTCATCGACACTACCAACCAAGACGTACACCTGCATTGGTTGTTGCACAATGTGCCCGACGAGGACGTGAGGGTAGCCTTTGCTCCGTACGGCAAAGTGAATGTCCAAAGAAAGGTGGCGCGTCCAAGGGTAGCCAATAAAGGTTCAACTACCCATTTTATGTCGTTAAAACTGAAACCAGGTGTGAAGCTTGAGGATCTGCCTCACGAAATTAGGGTGGACGGGGAGCTCGCTCTTTTTGTTGTACTGGGCAGAGCCGCTCTCTGCCTAGGCTGCCACGGTAAGAAACACATCCGCCGTGAGCACAAGGTCCCACGGTTTAGCTTCTGTCGCCGCTACGAACATAAATAGGGCATGTGGGCCCTAACGTATGCGAGTGCTGCTTCAGTTAGCACTGACATGGCATCCGAACACATCATGGACGAAGGGGACGCGGAGGAGGCTGAAGCGGCAGAAACGGATGGAGCAGTCAAGGGGAAATCACTAGCTAGGCCTCTCTTGACCTCAGATACTGAGGAGTCTAATAGTAGATGCCAACCCCAAGTCTTGCACCCAACTGAAGCTGAAAAGCCGAATCATGTAAGCCACGTAAGCTGCAAGGAGCCGGTCAGCAGTGTTTCGCGACATGTGGACAATATGGATGTGACAAAAGGGACCGCCAGCAAGCAATCAGGAAAGCGACCGTACGATAGCATTGGGGACGGAAGGCGTGAATCAAGCGAGGGCAGCGAGTTATCGCAGAAGACTGCTAGAGTGCGGCGAGTGACGTTGACACCGAGGCGGAATACATCGGCTGATCCACGAGCGGCGGCTCAGCAGCCGCAGTAGTGATGGGTGAGTGTTCCATAAGGCTTCTATAGAAGTGAGATGGCCCCCTTTGATTACGGCGTCTGTTAGCTGGACTTCCAGACCGGACACCAATGATGATGGTTCAAGAGACACGGAAGAAAATGCGCTGTGACTTTCCACCAACGTAGATTAGGCATATCGTCCTTTCCCGCCGTCTGCTAGCCCGAGGTAGGCACCATACGGTTCCTTTATTCAAACTAGACACATGGCTTCAACATCTGTAGTAGCATTGCGTGTTGCAACTATTAATGCCAGGGAACGTCCTTCCTATCAATGCCAATACCCATTAAGAAGTCTGTGCCTCGAAAATGAACAAGACATAATAGTCGTACAGGAGACGAAATCCGAAAGTCAGGAACAGACTGACCATATGGTGCAGCCCTTTACAACGCGCCACAACATCTGCGCATGCCGTTGTTTTGGGAAATCCGGTGGGTGTGCTATGTTTATCAAGAATTTATTGCGGATTGTTGTGCACAGTGTAACCGTTTGTCAAAGTGGCCGATTACGTGTAGCTCACTATTCATATTATTTGCTGTGGAGACTGATATGTGTGTATAGCCTCAATAAGGAGAGCGAGCGCATAAAGTTTTTTGAACGACTTGAGCAATATGTACGCTGTGAGCGTTTAATTTTGCTTTTGGGTTATTTTAATTGTGTATGCAAACAGTGATGAAAAAAAATATGTGAGTCAGAATGAAATCAAATATATTAAGTACAAAAAGGAGGTAATTAATGACATTGACATAAATCAGTTTGCTATTGTTGAGCAGTATCGGGACTTGTTTGGACGACGACAGATCTAAGAAGAGGGGTTTAGAATTACGTTCTTTTCACGCATGCCGAAATTAGAAGACGGCACTAAACGACGACTGGACAATCAGCATGAAAGAAATTGAAAGAGCTATTGAAGAGGTGAGCCCCGGAAAATCTCTTGGTCCTGACAGCTTAGATGCCGATTTCTATAAGCGTTTTAAAAAAGAAATCACTGAAGTTTATCAGTGCGTCTTTACAGAAATTTATGACACAAAGAAAATGGCGCCGTCATTTAAACAGCCCATGCGGTTTTATTACCTTAAAGTGAGGACGACGCGAAATTGCGGACTGTTGAGGCTTATCATCCGATAAGCCTCAGAAATGTTGATTATAAAGTGTTTTTATAGATTCTTGCAGGAGAGTGCAAAATATAAAATACAGTGTAGGGCCGCATAAAACGTGCGAACGCACCATCGCAATAAATGTACGCATTGCAAGCACCGTTCTTGAATACTGTGACGCCTTCGTAGAGCGAGTTGCAATGATGCAGCTTGATCTTGCGGAGGCTTTTGATAAAGTGTGACACGAAGCTCTTTTCGCAATAGTAGAACTTTAAGTGTTGGTTCGGTGATACCACGAGGTGTGCGGATGGCGTATGAAAACTATGTTGCAGGCATCATTCTGAATACGCAGTTATCAAAATGTTATCCAAATCGGCGCATGTTTTTATTAAATCAGCGCGGCGCGAAGAAAGCCCGCGCGGCACCGCATAGAAGGTTCTAGCACATTGGAGAAACGTACGTCTCCTTCTCCGTGCAAGGTGAGGCCGTAGCCTTGCACATTTTGGTGTCACCCCCGCCTTTTCAACGCTCAGCGGGGACGGGGGCTCACCTGGCCGGAAGGCCAGGAGTTTCGGCCCGGCCTGACCAAAGACAAAGCGCGGCTCGGCGGAAGGAAACAGGCACCCTTAGACGAGCAAACTTACGTGTTTGGGCCTTGGCACGTCGTAACAGAAGGAGGCGGTTCGCCCTATGTATTGAGGTGGCCTCGCGTCCAGGCCCTACGGCTCTGGGACTGGTAGGTCACTGCCGCTTGCGGCGGGGGCTATCCTGCCACCGAATTTGAGATGTTTTAGGCCATTATTGCACTCGCGGGGGTGGATGATGGCTGTTGCGACTCGCGTCTTTCTCTCCCTCTTCTTTTTCTGCCTTCTCTATTTTCTCTTTTGTCCGCACGAGGCAGAGGAGGTGGCTAAGTTACAGAGCTAGTAGCAGGTCCGTGCATTTGCTTTTCCTTCTTTCTACAGTCGCAACAATAGCAACAACAATGAACAGCCAGCCAGTGTTCGAGCTAGTATTGCACGAATGGCGGCTCCCGGGGTAACCCACTGCTCGGCAAGCCCATACGTCTGCGAGGGAGCGGCGCTCGTCTTACATGGCGGCCGCATCGTGACTCTCCAGATTGTCTGCGACAGTGCCCGGTGAACAATGGGGTATTTGTTTATTTGACTATCTCGTGTATTGTTCTGTCTTGTAAAGCTTCTGTGTTAATGAATGCCTTTTAGTTGCATGCTTAGCATTGCCTTGCTTTGAATCTCTCGTCTGTGTATTTTGCGCACTATTAGAGGCGCATCGTTAATAACACATATTATTAACGGGCGACAGTGTACTTGTCTGTTCCGTGTTCTTCACTCAGGCAAGGTTGTCCTCCCTCACCTCTGCATTTTGATATTTATCTTGAGCCGCTTCTGTTATCATTGATACATCATGAACTTGTCTGCGGGTTCACTCTCCAGTCTACCCAGGTAAAAGAACTTGCTTACGCTGACGATATCGCTGTTTTGTGCTTAGAATGGGAAAGAGCTAAAGAAGTCGTTCGAGCTTCGGGTGTCTACTGCTAAAAAGCAGGGTGCGAAATCAATTGGAAGAAGAGCATTCGTTGTCGGCACGGTTAATGGGATAATACACCGACAATGTTTGCAAATATGCGGTGGACGACGGTTCCGGAAAAGTACTTGGCTGTACCCTTAAGTATTATAAGAGCAGCAGAGAGTTGTGGAACGGCACAACACACCACTAAGCAAAAAGGAGATGATTAGAAAGGGTATCAGATGGTGCATCGCTAGGTTCATTAAACTATACTTCAGGACAAGCGCTGTCAATGATACCATAATCCTGGGACAAGAAATTACAGCCGAGAATGATGCCATGACAACCAGTGAGGGGGACGACTAACTCGATAATCTACAAGGCACCAGCAATGATGACGCGAGCAGTGCAGACAGCTGTCGCCTGTATAGGGGGAGCGGATGCGGTACGAAGCGATAGTCCCGCGAGATGCGTAGTCCCCTTCCTGTGGGAGCAGCGGAGGTTTTGGCAGATGACAGATACAGCGGCACCGGGGTCGACGAGTGCAAGAGTATGAACACCTTGAACCATGGCACATTCGCGGGAGGAAGACGGAGACATTGAAGTTCTGTCGAATATGCAGTTCGTGCCTCGCGAACTGCGGCACTTCCGGCTCCGGCTCATAGAGGGTATTCAGAGTACTGGCGCACCGGAGCGCCGACGTGGTGAAGGCGAACGACGAGGGAGGAAGGGCGCATGATTAGGGGGGCGCTTTTGGCGAACCCGGTGGGACTGGGAACTGACAGGCAAAATAAGGTCGCGCAGGCTTGCAGCAAAGGTCATAGATAGGCGGCGCCGGCAGTAGCGTGCAGTGTGCCCAGGGATGTCGCAAGCATAACAAATAGGCTTGTTGTCAAAAATGTGCCATGAAGAGGAGGTCTGAGGCAAGGGAGGAGCAAAAGCGGTTGGTGCTGAACGCACAGGGGGCGAATCATGAATATATTTCAGCATAGGAGGTGGACTTGAAGCCACTTCGGCATATTTGCGACGGAGTACCTGAACAGGAGCCGGTGCGAATGCTGGAGCATAACTTAGCGGAGCAACGCCAGGAGATGAAATTGTAAGCTCAGTGAACGGGCACTGATGGTGCGACCAGATCTGGTTGAAGACCGGAATAAGGGACGGATTCTGATACATATAGCTGGATTGCACAGTGAAGATCCTGAGCAAGGCCAGTTGTTGAATCCGTTACGTGCGACAGCGGAGACACTTGTCGCGCGACCTCCTCACGTAAAAATGCCTTAATTTCTGCGGAGAGGCCTGATGGGCTCTCGCTCAGCGGCCAGTCCAGCGAGCGAACCTTCAGGTGGGCAGTGAATCAAAACATGCCCTTGCGCAGCTCGTTATAGCTTTGGCAGAGATCGTAGACTTCCTTGACCGTAGTGGGAACCTTGGCAATGAGCATGCTGAAGGCTTCATCGTCGATACCCGTAAGGACATGACATATCAGATCGGCTTCTGTCATAAACGGGTTAACGCGGCTACACAAGTCAACATTGTTCTCAATGTAACTCGTGAATGATTCACCGGTCATCGGCGCTCGCGATCGAAGATGCTGTGTAGCGCGGAATTTGTGAACGGCGAGATGGCAAAAATTTCGTCTTTAAATTAAGCCATGTGGTAATGTACAACTCGTGGTTTCGAAACCACAGGGTAGCTACGTCGCTTAAGTAAAAGATGACGTTGTAGAGCTTGCGATTGTCGTCCCAGTTATTGTGAGGGCTGACCCATCCTCAGGACGAACAGCCAATCATCGACGTCGTCCTCGCTGCTAGTACTGAAAGTAGCGGGTACCGTTGACGTAAGGTGCCAGTGCAGGTGAAGTGCGGAGCTGGGTGCAGTGGGGTAGGCTTTGTCATTGGGGCGATCGGCGGAGAAGTTGCAGGGCGAGAGGAGTACTGGGAACCTCGAAAGGGCCTCTACTAAGTTAAAAGAGGATTTGATGCGTTGGCCCAACGGCTAACGTTGCCAGTACTTCGGACACAGTACTTCGGACAATTACTGGCCGCAGGGCACAGCTTCAGAGAGATGTTGTTCTGCCCTCAGATAAAGGCAAATAGCCACGAGAGGGAGTGGCCACACGTGACAACACTAGTAAGGGAGTTATGCTGTTAGATACGAGAATAAAAAACTAAGACATATAAATATGCAATACGACAGAAAAAGCCCTAATGATCAGAAAACAAGAAGGAATAATTTGAACTGAATAAGAAAGTGCAAAGGAGAAGCAGAGGAATCGGCACACCGATTACTAAACAGTATAACTTTCATTTATACCGCACTTTAAGATGCGAGGTTACAAATAGCACGTCTTTTTTTCACAAACTGGCTAACACTGAACTCAGTTACAAAGTCTACGAAACAAGAAGCATCGATAAGTGGCATATTAAATCATACAGACCAGCATACGGCTGTCAAACACTGGAAAATACACTGCCACGTCTTCTGAATTTCCTTCATTTCAATATTACTCCACTAGAAAATACCTCATTATAAAAACTATGAATATTTCCTACCTAATGACACTCCATTATGAAAGTAAAAATTCTACATGGTGATTTTGTTTGGCATGTGAATAATTATGTATGTGGTTTTATTTTTGCTTTTGTGAAGAATACTTGTCATGTGATTATGTAGTTTTCTGTGATACATGTATTGTCTTTTTCTAAATATCATGTACTACGTTTGCTGCCAAAGTAAACGGCTGGGTGCCTGTGGCCTTGTCAAGCAGCCCAAGAGGCAGCTTTTACTGTAGGCATCCTGCCACCATGTACTTCGTTGTAGTGAAATAAAGTTATTATCATATTATTAAGCAGGGACTCCAACCAGAGGAATTAATAAACTTTTGTGCACCGCTGAGCGAACTGTCCCGCTGCTGAAGCTCAGCTGAGTCGCACTAAACGAAATTAACTTTAGAGCAGTCAAGGATATAGATACATTTTTGCAAGAAATTTCAAGGAAGAGTTTTCGGAGGGAGGCAAAACGGCGACAGGTCAGGAAAACTGCTCCAACGTCTCAGGTTCATTGCAGTATGAACACGTGGCTGAAGGAGAACAACCCGATCTATGAATATGAAAGTTAAGAGGAGATATCCTGCCCCTGACATTTGTCAGACACACCTCGCACTGTCGAGAAAGGCACTGTTTAGGATTCCATTTGTACCTCAAATGCCGGAAGTCGTCCAAAGATAAAAAGGCCAAATTTTAAAGAAACTGTGTGAATCGCGCCGCCACCAATGGAGAGAAGTGTGAAATCAATTACAGGATAGGGCCATTCAAAGAACCGGACGCAAAAAAGTCCGCGGATTCGTTCATTGAAATTCCACAATGGCCAGGAACCTACACAAGTCTAATTTTGCGGATATGAGACGGCGCGAGGTCATAAAACTGGCGACGCAAAGAAGATGCAGTTGAAGAAGTCAAGGCAGTACAAACTGAAATAGCGTCCGTCAGTACAATAACTTTGCAGTGATCTAAACAAACTCTCCGGGTGGCTAAAACAATAGCTCAAAATTCCGCAATAAATATTGGGGTATAATCGGGAAGGCGGAATGAAAACGCCCAATCAAGGTAAGAGGAAAAAATCCCTACACCCGCTTTTTCCTCGCGGTGTGCAACATCAGTGGCGATTACAAAATATGAATGGAAGTGTTGCAGATGGTCATTTAAAATAGAAACCAAGGTATACACTGGCAAAGAGTTGGCACCATTGGGATAAATATCATCATGGACCAAATTAACTTGAGGTAGACGAGAAATGGCATGTGAAAGAGAGCACACATCTACTGACAACGGAGTTAATAGTGACTGCACACATAGAACCTGCGGTCTTTCATAGGGATACCAATGCATACGAAAGAATAAGTGGGGAGAGGTAATGCAAATTGTTTGCGAGCACGATAGAAAAGAATCATATAATTTTAGAGTGCACTGTACTGTAAGTTGCTGAAAACGGAAATCCAAAGGAAGTACCCGAGCCTCTGATTACAAGAGATTTATTGCCACAAAAGTAGGAAGGCCCAGGCAAAGCTGCAATGCTTGCCGTTCAATCAAGAGAAGTGGTCGCAATTTGTAAGCCGCGCAGCCTGTAAACAAGACGCACCCAAATTCGAGAATAGGGCACAAAGTTTAGAGATCATAACAAGGGAAGATCTTCTCATTCCATATCTTCTGTGGCTGATGCGAAGCAGTAGACCCAAGGCACGCTCCGATTCGCGCCTAATATGTTCAATATGAGGTCTCCAGCTCATTTAGGAATCAGAAAACGCCGAAGTACCTAATGGTTGTAACCTGAACAATAGGCTCTTGATGGCATGAAAGAGAAATAAAGACAGGTCGACTGACCGGAAAGACTAGAATGAAGCATTTATTGACATTTAGAGAACAGGAAAGATTATCTAGCCAGGATTCAAGAGCATTTAGATAATTATGTAAGGTATGATATAAGGTATGTATATCTGTAGATAAAGAAAAGAAGGCAATATCGTCTGCGTAGACGTACATGTGAACATCGTCTCGCAAATGTATCGAAGAAAGGAAAATTTTGAATAGAAGAGGGGACGGCACTGAACCTTGAGGAACGCCTTTCGATTCAGAAAATGTGCGAGATGAAAGACCCCATTGATAACAGTAAAAATATCTTCCTGATAAAAATTCTTGAATCCAGGCGACTGTATAGTTCGAAACTTGACAATTTATCAAATGAGAAATTAGTAGTCTTTGATCACCACTTTCGTAAGCTTTTGAAATATCCTAAGTTACTAGAGCAGATATTTCACGCGACCGACTAGCCAAACGAATTTTATTCTCCAAGTCAATGTGAGCAGACCATATTGAACATTCTGGATGTACGTCAATCTGTCTGGGAAAAATAATTTTGTCTTGAAACGAACTGAGACAAACGAGAATAGATTATTCGCTCTATTGCTTTCACCAGAATAGAAGTTAACGAAATCAGCCTGATATAGTCAAGGACATAACCAAGGCCTTGATTCTTTAGTTGTAGAATCACTTTGGCAAGCTTCCAGGAGCTAGGAATCCAGGAGTACTTCAGTGAACAGTTAACAATATTCATTCTTTCCAGTGAAGAAAACTGGAATATGATCTCTAACATACCAGCAGTAATGCCATCAGGGCCTGGAGCTGAAGCTATTGCTTTGAAATTACAGTTGCCCATTCTGACATAGTCATCTCGAAAAAATGTGTCGCAGCGACCGCCAATGTGAGTGACCATGGGCATGGCGACGAAAAGCGAAGTTCTAAACCGCGACCAACACTAATCCAATAAATCAGGCGCCTCGCTAGGGCTCAGCACCACAGATGAAGATTATACAACTTGCTCGGAGATTTAGCACGACGCAGGAAACGAAATAGTGCACTCCGGTGCTTATTACCAGATAAAAAAAGGATGTAAATCAGTCTTATCACATCGCTTGGCTGAAAACACAGCGCGTTTAAAAAGGGCAGCAGGATACTTGTAGCCATTTAGAGGGGGACTGATTATGACGCAGACTCTGCCATGCAGCTTTTCGACACCGATAAGCACGAGTGTAGTCAGGATTTTATTAATATAAAATTGAGGGCTGAATAGATGAAGCAACAGAAAATTCAGCTGGTTCAATCGCATCGTGCAGCCATGACACCACAGACGTCGGTGTTGACCCGCAGTTGAAAAAGTAAGGTCCAGAGCTGAGGAGCACTGTCCCCGCATGAAAGTGATATCCACAGAATTGTGGTCCTGGAAGCCATTGCCCTGAATCCAGTCCCACAACTTACGCCCACAAGAATCGTTTTCAGCCCCCAAGAAATAGGATGAGAATTAAAGTCACCCGCTAATATAAGGTTTTGAGAGCAGCGAGTTAACAAAGCCTCCAGCTGCGAAGTAAACGAACGCCATTTGGGCAGTACGTATTAGCCAAAGTGAAAGGGTAGAATCGGGTAGCGTAAACTCCAAACAAAGTATTTCACAATCTTGACAAACGACTTCATATGCAAATGAAACCTTATGACACAATTTTGACGAAACTAAAACCACTAACCCCTGTCTGGGCGATCTAATCTAAACACCGGACAGTTGTTAAGAATCTTTTGAGAGGAAAGCCAGGAAGCTTGAAGCAAACTAATATCAGGGTGAATTGTCAGCACTAAGCAGAGGATACCATACAAACCAGAATTAATTGAGTGGCAATTCCGTTGCAAAACTTCTAAGAACCTATGTTGAATCAAAGATGTACTCTACAGCAGACAGCACATCATGTGTCTGCCGGGGCTCATTCTCAGAATTTATCTTGGGTCGAGATTTAGAGGGCTGGTTCTGGAGAATTTGTGCATGCTCCAGGAATTCTTGAACTAGAAGCACGGGAATTTAGTGAGCCAGACGCCTTAGAATTGATTATATGGATTGTAGCAGAGGTTTCTTTGCTGGGAGGCTTATTCATGTTGGAGACTACAGGCATAGCAGGCGCTACAGAGGCACCGGTTTTCAGAGTTTGGAAAAACGTCTCTATCCTTGTCACAAGCATCTGAGAAAAGGTCTTCGCAAAAGAAATAAAGAAGCGCTCCATCACAACCGGTATAGACTTTGCAATGGCAGAGGTCACAGCAGAATAAACATTGGATTCTAAGGAGGCTGACTGAGGCGCAGTCACAGCAGCAAAACCGGAGTTACGATCCTTTAATATTGCCGCAGTCTCCCCACGTGAACGACGTCGTTTTTCGATTATTTGAAGGAGCGCAATGTCATTTTTGCGAGCTGTCTAACCAGAATCAGAAGCAACGTGTGAGGCAGAGCACAGGCAGCAACTCAACACATAAGATCCACATTCTGTTGTGGAATGGGGACCACCATATGAGCAACAGCGAATTGCAGATCTGCAGGCATTTTCACTGTGGCCAAAACGCCAGCAATTGCGGCACTGCAGCGGACGTGGAGACAAGGGCTCAACTCGAAACAGGTATGACCACACTTTAACTTCAGATGGGCAGGCGAGGCCGGCGAAAGTTAAAATGGCACTCTCTGCGGATATGCGAAAATCACCGGCAGGCCTAGTGCACTGATAAACGGACACCACACAAGCAAGGACAAGCATTTTCAAACGTGCTTCCGGAGAGAGGTTTGCCGGAACGCCACGGACAATGCTTTTCACGCAAGCGAGGTGCAGGGGGACAGAAGTCCTTACGGCTGAGTTGCCAAACCTGACACACGCCAGAAGGTCGTTCAGGCACTCAACGTTTGATAATCTGCATGGGATACCTGTCTTGCGAAATCACTTCACTTCCGAAATGTCTAGGAAATGTCGAGTAATAGAGCTAAGTTCCTCCTGTATAAATTCAGACTCGTTTAATCGAATGGCGCTACCATCAACCAGAACAAGTGCAACCGGTATAGCATTAAACCCATTTCTGAGGAAGGAATCCAAAGGCAATGACTCCGCCGGACGTTTGGCCTGCCAGGATGACGAACCCTGGCTGGGCAAAGAAACCGCCATAGACGGAAGGAAAGGGGCTAGCCTAATGAGCTACCCTAATTCAGTTCAGTTCAGTTAAGTCGCTCCATCGTGTCCGAATCTTCGGGACCCTATAGACCATGTCACGCCACGCTTTCCGGTCTCTCACTATCTTCCTAACGTCATATAACTTCAACTGCAGTGCCTCGAGGATGCCATCTAACCATCGCGTTCGCTGCCTACCCCTTCTCCGGCGACCCTCAACCTTTCCCAACATCAAATCTTTCTCCAGCGACTGACTCCTCTCTTCTCATCAGATGACCAAAGTAACAGCTTTAACTTTAGAATTTGACCCTCCAATGAGCAGTCAGGGTTTATGGTCGACAATATCGACTGATTTGATCTTCTGACAGTCCAAGGAACTCTCAAGAGTCTTCGCCAGCACCACAATTCAAACGCGTCAATTATTCGGCGGTCAGCCTTTTTCTCAGTCCAACTCTCGCATCCATACATCACAACTGGAAAGACCATAGCAGGAGTTATACGGATCTTGGTTGGCAGACTAATGTCTCTGCTCTTTACGAGGCGGTCAAGGCTAACCATTCCCAGAAGCAGGCTTCTCCTAATTTCATGGCTGCAGTCTCTTTCCGAGGTAATCTTGGAGCCCAAGAACAGAAAATCTGTCACAGCTTCCACTTCTTGTCCATTGATGCTCCAGGACTTGATAGGGCAAGACGCCATGATCTTTGTCTTTTTAATGTTCAGTTTAAGCCCAAACTTCTCACTCTCTTCTTGTACGCGCATCAGAAGTCTCTTGAGTTCCATTTCACTTTCTGCCATTAAAGTGCCATTAAAGTGGTATCATCCGCATATATAAGGTTGTTGATATGTTTTCCAGCAATCTTCACTCCAGCTGAAGACTCGTCCAGACCGGCCTTCCTCATGATGCACTCTGCATATAGGTTAAATAGGCAGGGCGGCAGTATGCAGCCTTGCCTCACTCCTTTCTCGATCGGAAACCAATCAGTAAGACCATGCCTAGTTCTGACTGTGGCCTCTTGCCCTTCATACAGGTTCCTGAGGAGACAGATGAGGTGAATTGGAACTCCCATCTCTTGCAGAGCTTGCCACAATCTGCTGTGATCTACGCAGTCAAACGCTTTCGCATAATCAATAAAGCAGAAGTAGATCGGTTTCTGGAAATCGCTTGCTTTTTCCATGATCCAGCGAAGGTTGGTAATTTGGTCTCTAGTTCCTCTGCCCTTGCGAAACCCAGCTTGCACGTCCGGAAGCTCCCGATCCACATACTGCTGCAGCCTACCGTGGCGAATTTTCAACATCACCTTGCTAGCATGTGAAATAAGCGCGATCGTGTGGTAGTTGGAACAATCTTTGGCACTGCTTTTCTATGGAATGGGGATGTAAACTGACCTCCTCCAATCCTGTGGCCACTGCAGGGTTGTCCAAATCTTCTGACATAATGTATGCAGAATGTTAGCAGCGTCATGGTTGAGGTTTTGAAGCAACTCAGCTGGAATGCCATCAATTCCGCTAGCTTTGTTCTTAGCAAGGCTGGCTAAGGCCCATTCAACTTCATTCTTCAGGATGCCCGGCTCGAGATCAGTAATGACAACCGTCTTATGTTGGGCTTGCACATTCGGGTCCTTGTACAGTTTTTCCGTGTATTCCTGCCACCTCGTCTTTATCTCTGAGGCTTCAGTGAGGTCCTTGCCTCGTTTGTCCTTTATCACGCCCAGCTTAGCACAGAAGCTTCCTTTGATATCTTTGATTGTCTTATACAGAGCTATTGTGTTCCTTAATTGGCGGTTGTCCTCAACTGCTTGCGACTGTATGTTCAGGAAGGCATTCTTATCTCTCCTTGCTATTTTCTGAAAATTCGCATTGAGAACCTTGTATATTTCTCTTTCCCCCATAAATATTGCCATCCTCCTTCCCTCAGCTATTTGCAAAGCCTCTTGAGATAACCAGTTTGCTTTCTTGCATTTCTTTTGCTTTGGAACTACCTTAATAGCAACTTCTTGTATTATATCACGAACATCAGTTCACATCTCTTCGGGCTCTCAGTTTTCTAGATCTAATTCGTGAAATCGATTCCTCACTTCCACAGCATATTCTAATGGAATTTGATCCAGATCATACCTGAAAGGCCTTCTAGTTTTCTGCGTTTTCCTCAATCGAAGCTTAATTTTGGCAACAAGAAGCTGATGATCGGTGCCACAATCTACCCCAGACCTTGTTTTTACTGCTTGTATAGCGCTTCTGCATCTCTGCCGGCAAAGAATATAATCGATCTGATTCCCGTACAGACCGTCCAGTGAAGTCCATGTGTACAGGCGCCTCTTGTGCTGTTGAAAATGGGTATTCGCTATGGTCAGGTTGTTTTCTTGACAAAACTGTACTAGCCTCTTCCCAGCTTCATTTGGCTCGCCAAGACCGAACTTGCCTGTAATTCCGGATATTTCTTCACTCCCGACCTTAGCATTCCAGTCTCCTATGAGAAAAACGACGTCTGATGATGGGGTGCGGTCTAAAAGGCATTGAAGGTCCGCATAAAATCTCTCAACGTCAGCTTCTTCAGCAGTAGTGGCTACCCTAATTAAATAGTAGCTAATCCCCACTCACAGGTTCAATCAGACGTACAGGAGGCACAATGCCCGTTAGCCTGTGTCGGTGTTGTTCTAGCCACGTGTCGGACGTGGAGACAAATGATAGCGATCGCGATGCCTTGGCGCTGAGTTCTTTTTCTTCTATACACGCACTAGGAGGAGGAGGAGAAAAGAAGGGCGGAAGGCAAGGATGTCAACCAGAAATAATTCCGGTTGGCTATCCTGCACTGGGGAGGGGGAATGGGGGGATAAAAGGGCAAGGGCAGAAGAGGAGAGGAAGTGAGAAAGTCACAGTCTGTCAATCAGGCTACTTTCTCTTAAAAACTACAAAAAATATTACGGTGAACGTAAATTGAAGAAGAGCTACATGGTCGTATGCATGCCGCAGCAATCTATTTTGTAATGCTTAGTTGCCGCAGAAGAGTGAAGTGGGGCACGCGCGCTATGTTTTGTATGAATATGTAACGATTGCAGAGCAGATAAAGGATATAATGTTATTTATTTGTGCTATATTAGTGCACACTGTCTATACCTCGTACAAGAGTGGGTCGAGTAAGGTTTAGAAATAAAGCAGAATAAACAAAGAACCAAGATCATGAGCACACTTTAGCTGCCGGGAACGGTATCATTATAGAGAATTATGTCATTTTCATGAGGCCAAAATCTGCTGTGCTTCTCTCTTCCCATTGTTTTATTTGCAGAATCCCTAAGGCCGCTTGATACGGGCATCATATTTTCCATTGCTCTCTGCGAAATAGATTAGAATGCGTCACAGCATGCCCGCTAAGGTCCAATGCGTTTGTTATGACCAGATACTGTGATGGATCGACGTTTTAAACCAAAATTTCTTACACGCTATTTAAGAAAGGCTATCTTTAAACCCACCCTGCTCATTGGAGGGTTAAATTATAAAGTTAAAGCAAAGCTACTTGGGTCATCTGATGAGAAGAGAGGAGTCGCTGGAGAAAAATTTGATGTTGGGAAAGATTGGTCAACAGTATCTCTTGCTGGGCTAGTTGGTGTGACACTGCGTTAACCAAAGGAAATACAGCGCTAAGTTTTAGACGAACCACACAGAAAGACGGACGGGACAGGCTCAGGGTCACCGGAGAAGGGGTAGGTAGCAAACGCGATGGTTAGATGGCATTCTCGAGGCGCTGCTGATGACGTTATGTGATGTTAGGAAGATAGTGGCAGACAGGCAAGCGTGGCGTAATATGGTCCATAGGGTCACGAAAAGCCGGACACGACTGAGCGACTGAACTGAACTGATCTTTAAAGCGCCCATACATCACTCCATCCGCGGTAAGCGCAAGAGGGCAATTATGCCACTGTAGACGCTAAGTGACGATTTATATACCATCCCTCGGAAGCAGCGCTGACCTCCAAGGAGCGAAAGCCGACCTTCCATAAGCGAAAAACCTAAAAATAACTTGCAAAAACCGCTCGGTGATGTTTCCACCACGGACGTGGAGCTAACAAAGCCTTCTTCCAGTGCTATATAGCGTGGTCAGATATTTTCGCTCACCAGCCGTGGTTTGCCCAAGTCCGCTGGCGACGAGCGAATCAGCGCACAGAACTTGATTTCGCAGCACCGCCGGCTACAATGGCCGCCGCAGCCACCACCACCTGCCGCCTTGGTTCAGTGGCGAGATTATCTTTGCAAGTCTTTAGAGAAGAAGCGTTTTATAAGACATGGATTTTCACGTGCCTAAGTGAAGTCAGTGCAAGTGTTGCCTTTCTGCAATGATTCAGGGGCTCACTGGTTGCAATGCAAACAACGTACCGTGTTCTTAGTATTAGCTTCCTCACTTGGGATGTGATCTGAAAGGATTTACGAGATTTTAATGCGAAACATTGCGCCTACCCTCTATGGTGCGATGACTGGCCGCGGTGCTTCGTCTCTAGTTTCTGCTTTGTTCATGAACGACGTTAAGAACAAAGTGCAGCTTCATTGAAATAATATCTTCTAAGGCTAAAGCAATCGAAAAGCTTACGGTGAGTGTTTAAAAAAGCTATTGTGAAAAGTGTCAGAAACGTAGAGGCCGGAGACACAGTGCATTGCCTGGGCTGCTACTCAGACATGAAAGTTTGCCGATTTCTTTTTTCTATTCTTGACATATGCCATAGCCTCCTCTATACTCTGTGCTTGTCAACGCGCGCGCGAACAATAGAGCGGCGCCATCGGGTAAAGTTGCGCGGCGCTGCCACTCCGGCGCCACTGACGTAGGGGCCAAGACGCACGGGTCGCACGGGTACGAACGTCGGCGCGGGGCGGGAGCGCTGTTATTCGCTAGCCTGATAACCGTTCCTAAGCATGAATCGTGCATATTCAGCATATTTAATTTTAAGGCCGACAACCACTAAGCATAACAAGTGATCATGATACTTGTTAGGCAATAACACCAACGCTATATGACATTTTATGTCAGGCAGTTTCAAGAAATTGCGCATGGCTCGAAAAACTGCGTGACTGCTCCACTAGTGCCAATGGTAATAGAAAAATTGCATTGCTAGTCTACGCTGCAATAAAACAAAATTTAAGAAGAAAGGCACTAGCATTTATTTACACATTTCATAACAGCACTTGTGCTACAAGAGTACCATTTAGAAGTGGTGTGATGAATAGTTGCCACAAGTAGGAAAAAATGTTCACGGTGACTGCTGTCACTGATAGCACTTCAGAAGCCAGCTTGATTTACAGAGGATTGGAACAACTGCATCGCAGTATGCATTTGAGACCTTTAAGGAAATCAATTTTGGTATCAGCTGTTACTTTCAATGATTCAGCGCGTCGTACAAACGTTTTCTTTATCTTGAAAAACAAGGAAAGACAAATATACGCGTTGCATCTTTCCGTTTCGATCACTCCAAAATAATCGTCACAATAGGCAAAGCTTGTGTTTTTATCTTTTCACAGAATCGCGCAGTTAGCGAAAAAAAAAAATGCTGCGCTGGAGCACATGCAACATACCACACAGACGAGCTAACCAGGGAGGAAGTTAGCATCGCAGTCCAGAAAATACACGTGCACATTTAATATTATTATTACCTTACTGAAGGGTAATAAACACACTTCTGGTGTTGTCATTATTTTTCACAGGTCTTAATGCGGTTGAGTACGAGTTTTGCGGTTTCCGATGCTAGAGAGGGACAGCGATTTAGTTGACAAGGAAAACTAATATAGGCTTTGCACGATTCGGTTTAACTCACTTTAAAGTAGTCATATTCACAATAGGTAAATCTTGTGTTTCTATTTTATCACAGAATTTCGTAATTAGCATATACTGCAAAAAAAAAAAAACAACTTCGCTGGAACACATCTAACACACTATGCAGACGAGCCAGGCAGGGAAGCAATTAGCATTGCAGTCCAAAAAGCACAGGTGCACATCTAACATTACTATTGCAGCATTGATGCTTAATAAACACAGTGTTTGGTGCGGTCAATATTTTTTACAAGCCTCAAAGCAGCTGAACACTTCGCAGCGATCGCCGGAAGGACAAAGCAAAACTGGCACTTACCACTTGGTGCAATTCTGTATTCCTGCAGCACCCGAAGGCAGAGAAAAGTAGAAGCATGACCTTGCACACTGCAAAACAGTCCACGAAACAGCGAGAAAGGGACAGCGCGTGGATATCCGGACCGCTTTGCAACACGGCGCACCCGGCACTCGCCTGGCGAGGTTCACCCTACGTCGCTGCCGCCATCTCTCGGCAGCCAGCGGCGTAACTTGTCAACGGAGGAGGAGCGGAGGCGACGGCCGCGGAGCGCGGAGTTGCCAGGCATAGAGTGTATAAAGGAGGCTATGCATATGCATAAGAATAGAACGCAGAAACGTTCTTAAGGCTACATGCGTATAAAGATAAAAGAGTTTTGTCTGCCTGTCTTTACGAAATGAACTATATGTTTACATGGGTGAATTTAGCGTTTACATTGAATTTATTGGGCACTCTGGTTGCTGTTTGAAAAACAAAAAATCTAGTTCTATAGTTGGGTCATATGTTTCTCGTTAAAGTATTGCTTTCTGACTCCTATTTAATTAACCACGATGTTCCAGAATAATCACATTGGGAAGATACGCGCGGTTTCTCGGGCATTGCGCTTCGGTTGAGAAGAAACAGTCAAATAGTAATTATATCCAAAATGAAGGCACAACAACGAAATTACACCTGCAAAGGAAGGTCTGCATCCTTATCGATGTTAAGTTATGTATAGCCTAATCTAGAGATATTATTGCCGCAATGTTAATCCTCACTGGCACCGCCATGTGGTCGGCCTCGGTAGACTGGCACGCGCTCGTCTTCTTCGCTCGGAGTGCTGGTGCTAGTAAATCTGCATCCCTAGCTCAACTGGCTTCTGTGAAAGTAGGCTCGGCATTTTTTTTTTACTTTTACAGGATTACTGCTTGTGCACTGCGGAATACACACCGGTGCAATCTCTGCAGTGAAATATACATTAGGGGAATGCTATGCTCGAGCAGCATCAATGATTAGACGATGATTTAGACTATATGAGGATAAATTATCTACCGAACGATATTATTTCAATACAGAAAAATATGTCAGGAAATTGAGGCCCGTCAACAAGGAACGAGGGCATGTATTTTTATCTAATTTTCTAGAACAGCCATGTGGTTCCTAATACTCATTGAAAAATAGGCATTTTGCGCTTGTTGAGTCGGCTATCCCGATTTTAATGGTTGAAAAATGGTGACGGTAGTATTTCGCACCCATCAACTCGAATACACAATATGCGTCAACTATTCAAGAGAACATCATTTTGGCGACAGTAAGACGCACAGGCACAAGGAAGCGCACAGACAGCGTCTGTAACACCTCATGACTACCCTGTTTCACTGCAGCCCACACCTCTTGCTGCACCATTAAGGTACAACCCCTCTGTTGTCGTGCTGCCTCTACCTGTGCTAGTACAGATGCCTCCCACATATGCAGGAGCTACCGCCAACCTTCCGCCGCCACAGTCCTTTGCGTACGGGCCGGCTATGGCGTCACCGTCCGTCGCTCCACTGTTTCGATCAACGACGTGTCCCTACAATCTTTGGCGCACTAATGACAACCGGGCTATCTGCTAAACCTGCGGTATTCCAGGCCACGTCGCCCGCCTGTGCCGTCGTACTCTGCGTTCTGCCCCTGCACGCACAATGGCTGACTGCAAATATCAGTACATGTACCTTGCGCCCACCTTCGGTGACATCTCCAGGGCAGCTGCACAACTTGTCGGGCCGCCAGCACATTCCATTTCACCGCTCGCCGCCCCCTCGCCGTCGGTGCATGTCGCCAATGCGGCGTCGCCGCGTGACACAAGACTCGGAAAACAAGCAGCCGCAGTTCCCGGGGCACGAACTGCGCACATTTCGCCTACCACAAGTCCTCTTCTGTCTCCGAGAAGTCCTCTTCTGTCTCCGCCGAACGTTCTCGAAGTTTTTGTTGACGGTGTTCGTGCACTTGCACTCGTTGATACAGGGGCCACTCTCTCCATCATTAGCGTATAGTTTTGCCGCTCGCTTCATACCGTCACCACCCAGCCTTCTGGACTCTCTCTTCGCACCGCCAGCGCCGATTCCGTTCGTCCGTCTGCTGCTTGCACAGCGCGTGCCGTTATCGTGAACGTCTTATACATCGTAGAGTTTGAGTGCTTGCGTCATGCTCGCATGACTTAATTGTTGGCTGGGATCTTATTTCTCGCCACAATGCTGTTATTGACTGCGCTCGAGCCCACGTCGCCTTCTCTGCGCTCTGTGATGCGGTTCTTGACGATGCGCCGTCTTTTTATTGCCCAAAACTTGTTGTCGCCGACGACAACGACATTCCGACCAACCATGCTGTGATTGTTCCTGTGTGTGTGCCCTTTTCTTTAGACGCGATTGCTCTTTTTGCTCCTTCTCGCATGGTCGCTTCCGGCCGTCACCTCATTCGTTTCCTTTGCTATCATCGATATTAACCGCAGTGCAACTGACATCGTTGCTGTGAATGCCTCAACCGCTGTGGTACGCTACTTTGTAGCGAATGCCTTGGATATATTGAAGTTGCTGACTTCATCTCGTCATTTGTTATTGATGGGTACATATCACAGAGTGCCCACGTAGCCTATCTAGCACCGATTACTGCTTCTTCCGATATACCAAATTGGGAACTTTTTTAATCATCTGTGGCCAGTGATCTCGACCCGACTCACCACGAGCAACTGTTTGCTCTCCTCAACGAGTTTCGTTCTTCGTTTGACGTTCAGATGACTTCCTTGGGTCGTACGACCGAAGTGGCTCACCACATCGATACCGAAAGTCATGCCCCTCTTCGCCAGAGCGCTTACCGTGTTTCGCCTAAGGAGCGCCGTGTCATTGCTGAGCAGGCCGATGACATACTACAACGTGGTGTAATTCAGCCTTCGTCTAGTCCGTAGTCGTCTCCCGTGGTACTTGTGAAAAAGAAGGACGGCTCCAACCAATTTTGTGTGTACTACTGCCGTCTTAACAAAATTACCCGTAACGACGTATAGCCTCTACCCCGCGTTGACGACGCCATCCAATGTTTACAAGGAGCCGAGTTCTTTTCGTCCCTGGACCTGCAATCTGGCTATTGGCAAGTCCCTATGGCTTAGTCTGACTGACCCAAAACAGCCTTTCTTACTCCTGATGGGCTATATGAGCTCACCGTGATGCCGTTTGGTCTCTGCAACGCTCATGCTACGTTTGAGCGAATGATGGACATCTTACGCTGACTCAAGTGGAATATTTGTCTGTTATTTGCATGATACCGTCGTTTTCTCTCCTGATTTTCCAACGCACCTCGTGCGCTTGCACCAAATCCTGAGCTGTCTCACTGGCGCCGGTCTCCAACTTAACCTGAAGAAATGTCGTTGTGGCACCCGCAAGCTGACAATACTGGGTCATGTCGTGTCCGAATATAGCCTTCTGCCCGATCCAGACAATCTATGAGCGGCAACTGAATTCCCGAAACCAACTTCTTTTAGAGAGCTGCGCAGATTCGTCGGCCTATACTCATATTTTTGCCGTTCTGTCCCCAATTTCGCTACCATCATTGCACCACTTGCAAAATTGCTGAATGGTCCCGCCGACTTGTCTACCTGGACCCTTATACCTAGTGGTACGAGTAAAGGCACATTATTTTATGTTTTTTTGGGTAGCCTCACCATAATATATGTCTACCTGGACCCCAATCTGCGACGATGCTTTCACTACGCTCCGACGTCTACTCAATTCGCCGCCCATTCTCCGCCATTACGACCCATCCGCTTCTACAGAGGTGCACACTAACGCCAGCGGCATCGACCTCGGTGCTGTCCTCGCTCAACGCAAACCCGGCTTTTCTGAATATGTTTCCGGCTTTTCCGGCTTTTCGGCCTACGCTAGCCGAGCGCTAACGAAAGCTGAAATTGCCTACACCGTCACGGAAAAGGAGTGTCTTGCAATCGTGTGGGCGTTAAAAAAGGTTGGCCTCTACGTATATGGCCGCAGCTTCAACGCCATCACCATGCCTTCTGCTGGTTGTCTTCACTGAGAGACCCTTCTGGACGTCTCGGCCGCTGGGCTCTTCGCCTTCAAGACTTTGACGTGATATATCAATTGTGACGCAGACGCTCCAACGCTGGCGCCTTATCGCGCTCTCCGCTGCCTTCTCCTGCACCCTCAGACTCGATATCCGAACCCTCCGTTGCAGCTCTTACGTCCGACGACCTGCCTTTTGAACAACGCTGGGAGCTCTGGATATCTTCGCTTCTAGACGTCCTCCCCGCATACTCAACGTCTTCATTCCCGCGAGCCCTTCGTCGCCACGCTTCCAATTTAGCAATCCGGGGTGGTCTGCTGTATCGCAAAAGCTATCGCCCGGATCGACGAGAATGGCTCTGGGTCATTCGTCGCCATCTTCGGACAGACATTTGTGCGCATCACCATGCCGACCCGCAAAGCGCAAATGCTGACTTGTTGAAGACATACGAGCGTCTCCGCCAGCGGTACTACTGGCGGGGAGTGTACAACTTTGTCCGCTGCTACATTCGCTCCTGTACTGCTTGTCAGCAGTGGAATTCATCTCCGCGCCCCTCCGCCGAACCATTACAGCCATTTCCTTGTCCAGCGCGACCCTTAAATCATGTCGGCATCGACCTCTATGGCCCCCTTTCATCTTCGACATGAGGCAACCGCTGGATAATAGTCGCCGTGAGTTACCTCACTCGCTACGCGGAGACTGCAGCTCTGCCTACGGCTAGTGCTCGTGACGTCGTCTCCTTCATCCTGCGTCACTTCGTTCTACGTCACGGGGCTCCTCGTGAACTTCTCAGTGACCGCGGTCGCGTCTTCCTTTCACAAGTGGTCCACGAGCTGTTGGAAGCTTGCCAAATAATACACCGAAAGACCACAGCTTACCATCCTCAAGAAAATGGCCTCACAGAAAGGTTTTACCGAACTCTTGGTGGCATGCTCGCCCTGTACGTGTCGTCTGAGGCTTCTAATTGAGATCAAGTGCTTCCGTACGTCACCTATGCCTATAACACAACGCCTCAGGCAATGACTGAATGTTCCCCTTTCTTCCCCCAATACAGTCTTGAGCCTTCCTGTCTACTGGACACCATACTTCCTTACCACCCCAACATTTCTGTTCTGGTTGTGTTGGTTGTGTTCCGAGCGGAATGCTGGTTGTGTTCCGAGCGGAACACAACCAACATTCCGTTGAGCCGGTGTTTTAGGCAGTATCCGCTTTTATGCCGTGAGTTGGGTTGAGTTGTTGCTCTATCTCTGAGATCTGCCCCACTATATGCGCACACTCACAGTGGGGCAGAGTTGCATGCGATGCCAGCAGGCGCTTTCCTGCTCCATCGATCAGCTCACTGCGGCGGCGCACGCGTGCGCAATTCGGAACCTACCCTTTTCTCTGTGCCAGCGCGCGCATCTACAAGGATACAGCTTCCCTTCTCCTCCTCTCTGTAGCGAGCGCAGCGGAGGAACACACCGTGACACGGCGCAGCTGGCTGCCTTGTATACGGTTCATGCACAGCTGCGGGTCTCCACAGCGAACTTGACTTTAAGCTTGTGAAGCTTTCGCTATAAAAGGTGGCATAATCCTACTAGGCGAATATTATTGCGAAAACAATGCTATTCCCATTTTCAGCCCTTCAACGTAGCCACGGTCGGTAGGCACGATTGACCTTTAATGATCCCATATGGCCATGACGTCATACCAGCTGCGAGAGATGTGCTACTAAATCGAATTGTCGGGTGGCAGCGGTCGGTAGGCACAGCGCGCCGCGGATGAGATGATGACGTCACTGTGACGTCATACCAGATGCGAGAGATGGCCTACCAAGTCGAGTCGTTGGATGGCGGCGCTCGGTAGACACGGCGCGCTGCCGCTGGAACCGCGCTGCTACCGAGTGGAGGCGCTGCTATAATCTCTTCTCTCACAGTTGAGAGGAGGACGAGGATAACGATGGGCATATAAATGCTCGCGCTTGCTCAGCTGAGGCACTTGCTATGCATCCTGATAAACAGAAAGAAAAGTCACGCCGTCTCGACCTATTACGCTGGCGTAACACCTCTGTCGGCACGGATGAAGCTCCGCCTGGAGCGGATCCTTTTCCGTTTCTTGTGGAGTGGCGCTCCGGACAAGGTCAAACGACTTGTGGTAAAGCTGACTAGGGACAGGGGAGGCCTCGGCATCTCCGACCCGGGCATCGTAGCCCCAGCCTTGCACGTCAGGTGGACCCAAGTAGCACTGGACTCGGAGATGCCTCTAACTCGAAGCGTGATTTCGTTTTTTCTGTGTGCTCGAGTCCGTCTTTTCGCCCACAGCACGTATTCTCATTGCGTGCCACGGTCGGGCTCTCCATCCTCTTTTTATGCTCAGGAAGCTACAAGCCTAGAGTGTCTCCGTAAGGCGGAGGCGGTCATTGATGTGGTTTCGGTTCCCCTTAAGAAATTGGTTAGACTTCTGACTCCAAGTCTCTCTCCTCACCTCTGCCAGTATGATCTTATCAATATTAGGCCAAGCTGGCAGTACATCAGAGCGGACGTCTTGGAAGTAAGCAGAGCGTCCTTTATGTACCGCTTCGCCAGGGGAGTCCTCCCGATTAAGGCTGAAGCGTTTACTTGGGCATGCTTGTGACCAGCTTGTCCGATTTGTGGTGGCAGAGAGGACAATGTGCACATCTTCTCGCATTGTCTTCTTCCTGAAGCGCTTCTCCATCGTATAGCTAGTCTCTTCCAGCTTTCGGGTACACCGTACCAGACTGCGATACCTGAATCGATTGCCAGACGTAGCCGTTAACCAGTTCGTCCTCCTGCTCGTGGAGTGTGCGTACCAAGTATGGCTGGCATGCTGCGTGGGCGCATACAACAGCAGGGTTCCGGGCCGCCATGAAGTAACTGCAAAGGTACGGAAGGAGGTCTCGCTCTACCTGCTGCGGGAACGTCACACTCTTGGCGAGCGGAGGTTCTCGAAGACTTGGTGCGGGACGTCTGTGATTTTCACCGTTAAGCGTGAAACACTCTCTGTGTCGTTATGAATTCATTGCAGGGAATGGTCGTCCTTAACGGCACTCGTTGTGTAGTTATGAAGGTCCATCTCGTTGGCTCAATGTCACGAAAGCGCTGCAGGTCATCTTCGCGTAGGATGCTACTCACTCTTGTGGAGGCATCGCGCGACGACCCCCCCTTGTCCGGGTAGGGCCCTCACCTCGAACTAAAAAGCTCTCCTAGTCCCCACTTGGCCCTGCCGCTGCCCCCCCCCCCTTAGGTATTTAATTTCTTCAACACGTCCCCTGCCGGACGTGTTGAATAGGTGATCATGAGCTGATGAGTTGTGTGTGACTCTAAGGCACGGAACTTCCGGGCGTCAATCCACTTTCCCATCTGACAACGGCAGGAAACGACAGCGGGCTACAGAGACAGATGAAGAACGGAAGCATGCGTCTCGCTCGACGGCGCGCTCAAGATACAGCTAGACGAGCGCGTCGCGCTTCTCTTGAATGGTCCTCAACCGGTGACGACTCTGAATGGAATGTAATGGACGCTTTGAACCGTGAAGTTTCTTTGTCGACGTGTTCACTCAGCAGTAAAAAACGTAGGAGTGTAACTAGGCGGCAACGACCCGTTCAGGAAACAGAAGAAGAACGGTAACGGCGGAACTATAGCGTAGCCTTGATATTATTACTTTCGCAACCTCCCGGGCTTAACTATTTATTTATATACCCTAAAGGCCATTTCAGGCGTTACATAGGGGGGAGGAGTCACATGAACAAAGTTGGTTATAACAGGCACATAAGTAACAATTGCACTTAAGGATCAGAAAGGAGGAAAAGAAAGGAAAAAAGAAGCAAGTCATTCAGGTCCCTATTTTTCCTTTTTTTTATACAGTAGTTATATGACCTAAGCAATTTTACATGCTCTGAAGAAACGAGGTATGCGCGCGCTTAATACCAAGCAGTAGGCTGAAATGAACAAGAAATAACAGCACTACACATCAATGGACAAGAAGTGGAAGCAGTGACAGATTTTCTCTTCTTGGGCTCTAAGATTACCTCGGAAGGAGACTGCAGCCATGAAATTAGGAGACGCCTGCTTCTGGGAATGGTTAGCCTTGACCGCCTCGTAAAGAGCAGAGACATTAGTCTGCCAACCAAGATCCGTATAACTCGTGCTATGGTCTTTCCAGTTGTGATGTATGGATGCGAGAGTTGGACTGTGAAAAAGGCTGACCGCCGAAAAATTGACGCGTTTGAATTGTGGTGCTGGCGAAGACTCTTGAGAGTTCCTTGGACTGTCAGAAGATCAAATCAGTCGATATTGTCGACCATAAACCCTGACTGCTCATTGGAGGGTCAAATTCTAAAGTTAAAGCTCAGCTACTTTGGTCATCTGATGAGAAGAGAGGAGTCGCTGGAGAAAGATTTGACGTTGGGAAAGGTTGAGGGTCGCCGGAGAAGGGGTAGGAAGCGAACGCGATGGTTAGATGGCATCCTCGAGGCACTGCAGATGAAGTAAAATAGTGAGAGACCGGAAAGAGTGGCGTGATATGGTTCATAGGGTCACGAAGAGTCGGACACGACTGAACGACTGAACTGTACACATCAAGAAAAAACGTTATGAGCATTGCAAAGTATTATTAAGAAAGTAAAGTCAGTTTAACATTCAATTCCCTCCAAAGTCTTGAGGAATGAACTATGGCCAGGTATGGTAGCGACATCTGGTGGCAAACTGTTCCATTGTGAAATAGCAAGTAGCAGTGGTGAATATTTAAACAGATTTGTGCGCGCATGTACAGGGTTGATTTTAAATGCATGGTCCACGCGAGCAAATATATGGGGGGCAGGGCGAAGGAACGTTTTTCGAACGTCTGATGAACCTTGATATAGTTTATGCATGGAAGATAGGCGGGCTTTTAGTCGCCTAGTCTCAAGGGGCAATAAATTAAATCGTTGCTTGATGTTGTTTACGCTAGTTGGGTAGGAATAATCGTGGGCAATAAATCTGGCTGCTTTACTCTGTAGAGATTCAATGGAGTTTGCTAAGTAAGCTTGATGAGGGTGCCAAATGATGGATGCATATTCAAGCTGAGACCTGACAAGTGTTGTATAGGCTAGGAGTTTCGTTTTTTTCATTAGCTTGATAGAGAGTGCGCTTTACAAAGCCTAATGTTCTAGCGGCCTTGTTGATAATGTGTTCAATGTGAGTATCCCTAGTAAGGTCAGAAGATAAATGTACTCCTAGGTATTTAATGGATGATACATGTTCAATGGCATTGTTTCCAATGAAATAGGTATGAAGGACAACGCGCTGCCTTTTAGTAAACGTTTAAGCTTTAGTTTTGTCAGTATTTACTTGCACTAGCCACGTTGTACACCAGTCATAAATAACGGTTAAGTCATCCTGTAAGGTAATGTGGTCACGAGGGCTTTTAATGGGACGGTGAATGACACAATCGTCTGCAAACAAACGAATACTAGAGGCAATGTTATAATGTAGGTCATTTATGTACATGAGAAAAAGAATCGGTCCTAAGACGGAACCCTGAGGTACACCTGATTTCACTGAGACAGGAGCAGAGGCATTTTTGTTAATGATGACAGATTGAGAGCGATCCGTTAAAAAATCTTTGATCAGTCAATGACCCCAGGGGATAAATTCATTGCATTAAGTTTATGGAGGTACACCTGATTTCACTGAGACAGGAGCAGAGGCATTTTTGTTAATGATGACAGATTGAGAGCGATCCGTTAAAAAATCTTTGATCAGTCAATGACCCCAGGGGATAAATTCATTGCATTAAGTTTATGGATTAGGCGGAAGTGAGGAATGCGATCGAAGGCTTTAGCGAAATCAATAAAGATGGCATCAATGGGAAAGTCGAATGAACAGAATGGTTTAACTAATGGTTTAGTGGTTTACTGGGCTTAACTAAAGCCAAGCCCCAGCTAATTTTATTTTTGCAGGCCCTGGGGGCGCAATGACATGAAATAGAATGGCTGTGCTTTATATTTAGTTAAACCTAGTATTTCATGAAGAAATTTCATGAAGAATATGAGCGTGTTCTTTAGAACACGCTCAATTTCTTCACCCTAAGCATGCCACTGATCCTAAGCATGCCACTGCTATGCCGCACTTCACTATCTTCAAATGGCCTGAATAATAAATAAGTTAAGGCTTTGCTGACCACTGTAGAAAGGAACAACAAACATGATCTTCGTTCCCTTCCATTCAAACATTCAGGAAGTGGGGCTAATTTCCTTCTCGTATTTTGACTTTTTTCCAAATTTTGATGTTTACTTTCGAAATACGAAATGAAAACAGCTCCAATCTTGGCTGTTGGAAAAGAAGGAAGATAAAATTTGTTGGTTCTTTCTACATATGTCGGAAAAGCCTTTACTTAGTTTTCATTCAGAGCATTCGAAGACATTTAAAAGCAGCATAGCAGCGCCATACTTATCAGCGATTACTAAATCATGCATCCCCAACATAGACAGAAGTTTCAAGCAGCAGGTCCAGAGGCTAAAGTTAGCCGGCTTCACAAATGACGTGATAACTCTTGCTTGCAATAAAATCCTGAAAGAGATTGTCGTTTAGTAAACATGATTCACAGGGGCCTTCCAGTAGAGACAAAAAGGTATGCAGTGATACCATACATCCATCATTTATCTCATAGGCTTAAACAAGTTGGCACTGGATATGCGGTTGAGGTATTATTTTCGGCTCCTAATGAGCTAGGAAAATTTCACACTTTTTTTGACAAAGAGCCAGAGAATGAAAACAAAAAAAAGCCAAAAAAAAAACGGCCAAGTGGAATATGAGTTGCATTTTGTGCCATGTGAAGAGGGCGTGGTCTAAGACATACCTTTTAAATGCGGTAAGAACTATATAATATGGGCCAGACCGAAAATTCATTAAAACGCAAAACGTCTTTAAATGGTGCTCCTTTATGAAATCTAGCCCTACATTACTGAGACTCACCTGAACAAACCAAGTGTGTCTAATGTGTCAAAAAAGCATTTGCTCCTCTTTTTATTCGGGCAAAAGTTATGTTCAGACATCAAGATGAATTGACATTGTATGAAGCCTATTGACAAGAACAGCAACACGTGCATAAGCATCTGTTCAGTAAATACACATGACTGAAATTTCGTATTCGGATATCTAACTAATGTCTGTTCTTTTTTTTTTCCTTTTTTGTTAAGGGGTAAGGAGCAAGCGCTTGCACTTTTGGTTGTCTTTCCTTCCTTCTCATCTTTGTCCCCTGACGCAGCATTGGTATTAGAATAGAATAGCTGATAGAAAAATGCTCGGTATACAACCAGACCTTACACATAGCATTCTTTGATAGAGAAAAAGCATTTGACCCAATAGAAACCTCTGCAATCGTGCAGGCATTGCTCACTGCAGAATCTGGGTGTAGACAAACGGTATGTGAAAGTACTGAAATATATCTGTAGTGGCTGTATAGCAACCATTATTCTGTGTGAAAGAGGTAGCAAAATTGTAATACAAAAGAGGTGTTAGGAAGTATCAGTTATCCCATAGGCATAAACAAGTTGGAATTATATTGCTGTTTCCAGCTCCTAATAAGTTAGCAAGAATTTGTGCTGTTGTTGGCTGAAGAGCCAGAGAATGAAAACAAAAATGAAGCAAAAGGAAAAATGCCTACCAAGTGGAACATGAGTTGCATTTGTGCCGTATGAAGAGGGAGTGGTCAATGACATACCTTTTAGATTTGGCAAGAACTATATAGACCAAACCGGGAAATTCATGAACACGTACTTAAGCCAACACAAAACGCCTTTGAATAGTGCTCCTTCGCCAAATTTAGCCCTACATTACTAAAACTCACCTGAACAAGCCAAGTGTGCCTAATATGTTAAATAGAAAAGCATGCACTCCTCTTTTTTTACAGAGCAAAAGTTATTCAGACATCAAGATCAACTGACATGGGAATTGCATGATGCCTATTAGGTGTACAAGAACAGCAAAACGTACGTAACCATCCCTTAAGTAAATATACACGACTAAAAGTTCTTACCTGGATTCCTAATGTTTTTTTCGGGGGGGGGGGTGAAGGTTGGGGGAGTAGCTCATGAACTTCTGGTTGTCTTTTGTCAGTATAATAGCTGTGTATTTCTCAAATAAACTTCAGTTAGTAGCGCTTGTCGTTCCTGCTCTCTGTCCCCTATCGCAGCACTGGTAAAGTTTTTGAAGATGTACCAACTGAAATGTATGTTTTGCTATGGCATGGATATGATCGATAGTAGAGTGCAGTATCGTTTCCGAAAACCTGCGTGGTCTTTTGCTTGACAAATGTCTAAGGTCGACCTAATTTTGTTAGAAATTGCATTAGTAAAACCTTATATTTAACGGGTAGTAAGCTGATTGGGCCATAATTTTCGAGTCCTTGACTTCCCCTTTTTATGAATTAAAATAGTGTTAACAATCTTCCATGATTCCAGTTCTGTTGATGACTCCAGGCCTTACACTTAAAGGGTGGCTAGCTTTCCTAGCATGGTATCCCTCCAGTCTACAACAAATCTGTGTTTACCTGATCCTTCCCCCTTTGCACAGTTTCTGCAGCTTTCTCAATCTCGTTCTTCGTCACTGATGGAACGTCTGATTTTTGTACAGCCAATCTTGCTGTCCTGACTACTTCGGATGATACATTGATTCACCGTTTTAAGGCTGCCCGTTCTTTAGAACACGCTCAATTTCTTCATGTAATACTTCCTTACGTCGGACACTTTGTACGTGTTGATTACCTTTGATAGCTCTGCCAGTTTTATTGTCGTTTGGTTTGGAACCTTTTATACTTTGGCATTTCTTAGTCAAATATTTAGGCTCATTAGACAGCTTACCGGTATTTTCTCTATCCTACCACCTACTTCTACCCTGCACCCAGTAGTGATGTCACTGAAGGTATCAATCATCATTTATACACAAAAGGTGTCATCTTCGGTTAAAGCTAATAACGAAATCGACTTTGGTCGTATCTGATGAAGTGAAATTTGTGGGTCCAGGGGGCAAAATTCTGGATGTTCTCCATCTCCAATCGGATATGCTCGAATAGGTTAGACATATCCAATATCAGCCCAGTTATCATTAAACCAATACCTAAAACAACTATGGGCAATATAAGCTTTTATTCACACTCATCATTCTCACAAAGCACCTTTCACTCCTACTTGCTGCCTATGAGCCCAGTCTTGCTCGGTCCACTATTGCTACTTCTATGAGCAATGTAAAGTGCATGACTTAATCTTGCAATTTATTCGATATTGCAACTATTCACATTTCTTGTGTCCTGGGACAATACCCATGCATCTGCCTGGAGAACCACTTTCATGTCTCTGTTGCACTGCCATAAGTTCATCGTTCTTATGAAGGTTGAGTCATTCAGGAACCGGAGAGGCCAGTATAAAAAAAAAAGGCAAAACAAAGGAGAGGTGTTAACTTGCAACAGTTACTGCATGCAACAACAGACTTGCATGATTACAATATTCACTCAGGAAGTGCTCCAAATCACAGCCATATATTAGAAACTAGGACCGCAGTAAGCATCTGCTCCTATATTTCTCTGAATAATATCAAATTGTTAAGTAGACCCTGGCCAAGGGAGCACTTCATGAGTAAAGCATGCATGATAGTGCAGTGGCGATGAAACCTTGCTGCATCAGTGCATGGCGTGATCTAGACTGCCATTTCTCCCGAACTGCTTTGCATTAATTTTATACACTTACAAGTCGTAATGATGTTCCAGGCAAGAAGTGGCCTTGTAGTCAGAGTTTACGAATGGTATAATGATTTTCAGTTCAGCCACTTCACACTGATGTCAAACATTTTTTCTTTATGGTTTAGGGCATTTATTACCCCAAAGTGACTCAGGCTATGAGACACACCATAGTGGAGGGCTCTCAAAATTCTAACTACTTATAGTTAACGTGCACTAGACACCTTGCTCTTTTGCATCCGCTGCTAAGTGGCTGCCACACATTTTGAGCAATCCAAATTTTTTCGGCATGCCGTCATGTCTTCCACTGAATGGCAGTTTTAACACTGCTGTGGATGCTGCTATTGCCAAATATCACAAGAAAAATGGCAACTAAGATTAATGAAATACATTCTTCAGGAAACCCAGTATGTGTGTGCATGAGAGGAACGGTGTATTACCAAGCCACACGATACATATATTGGTCCTTTCATACCTTGCAGTTGTGGTGAAGGTATCCAGAGGGGAATATTGTTCAGAAACTGCTATGTCTACGAAGTTTCCCTGTAATCTATGGTAATATGTCAATATTTAATTTTTTTATGTGTTAAAGGATGACCTGCGCTCCAAACGATCTTCTATTCATCTATTCTATTTATCAACTATTTTTTCAAAATTGTTCTCCCCTCTACAGTATGAGCTGCATTGCTTTTTGAAACTTGTAGGTGCTTCTCAATTTGTATTCCATTTGTCACTTTTATTTTGGCATTTCATCTTTTGCATGTGCGGCGTGTTATGACCGTGCATGGTCCGCACTTGCGCGCTCTATTGTTCGCCTGTGGGTATGGATATATGCTGAGGATATGTGCTGTTGGTGCAAGGGCGCTAAGTGAGCCTGTTTCCATGAATCCTTTTGGTGAGCCTGTTTTGCTTTCTTGAGACCCTGCAAATGCCAAATTGGCCCTGTCAAGGGAACATCTAGAAAAATACAAAGAAATGTCGCCCTGTGGGAAATAGCCGGAAGTGCTTTCATTCAATTGTTCACCCTTCCAGTCGAGAAGCGCTATGGTCAAGTGAGGAATGCCTATTGTCCAAAGGAGACAACGTCCGCTGACGTGCAGGACAAGAAAGGAGCATGACGCATACGGCCATTAGAGGATTTCCCGGGAATGCAGGATAGATTTGCAATTGTCGGAAAGGAACAATGCTGGGAGCAGTATGTGGCGCGCACGTGCACTTGGGTTTCGGAGAAGGAAATCCACTTACCGGAACCAGCATATCGGATATTTGCTGAAGAATAGAAATGTACCTCCTCGCCGTTCCCAAGCTCTTTCCGCCAACAAGTGACCACGCCCAACGAAACAATGCCGGACCAGTCAGTGCATCAGACCATCAGTGCAGTGATGTGTTAGATTGGATGCCAATATCTGCCGATTGGATGCCGATATCGATGCCGAGCTGCCGATTCCAGGGCACGCCCCGGCATCGGGGCGTGCCCTGGAACTGGTTGGTCAGCATCTTCAGAGAGGGGCTGGACATAGGGGGTTTTAAGGACGTTGCAGAGCACGAAATGAGGCTCTGAGTCCTGGGTAAACGGCTCATCCAGACTCTTCTCCCTATGAACTCTTAACGCTTGCCATTTTGCTGATATACCCTTCTTTTTCATGTAAATACGTTTTCTCAAAGTGCCATTAAACCTGCTTGTATATATTTTACCAACTTCGAAGATTCAATCCTACTTCAACCCGGAATCTCTGCACGCTACCAAGTGAAGGCCGAGTCGACTTAGCCCCAGCGTCACGACAACTGATGGCAGCGGTGGGATCTGAATCTACAAGCCACAACATCTGGTGATTGGAGGTGGATCTGAAGCTACAAGCCACAACATCTGGTGATCGGAGGTGGCATCTCAAGCAACAATCGGCCAACAAGAAAGCAGCTCGGAACATCGATCGCATGTGTGGGTGAGTGCTTGGCTTTTCTTCTGATGTGGACCAGGTTCTAGAACAGAACTGGTAAAGAGTGTTGAAACGCCATTAGGTTTGGTAGTTTGCACAGTTGTTTTGGAAGTAGCCGACACTCGGAGCGATCATGGACCTACAAAAGCTGCAGAAACCGGAACTGTTGCTATTGTGTGAGGAATTGGGAATTGATACAAGTGGTTTGGCACGACAGCCTTAGATTTTAAAGGCAATCACTGATTTCGGAGCCGATGATGAGGAGCTCAGTGAAGCATGGAACCTCATCGGACAAAAAAAGGAGCAGCTCAGACAGCAGAAAGAGCGGGAAAAAGAGGAAAAGAGGCGAGAGCGTGAAATTGAAATTGAAAGAGAAGCAAGAAGGCTGGAGGAAGAAATTGAGCTCCGGAAATTAGAATTAGAGTTGAGCAAGAGGTCGGGCAATTGCCCCCAGCTAGCGGTACCTCTTTTCAACAAGGAGAAAGATTTCAAGATGTCAAAGTACATGCAGCCATATGTGATATGAGGGGATATCGGTCTGTATTTGGCTAACTTTGAGCGAACCTGCGAAAAACTGTCCTTCCAGCGATACACTTGGTCTCAGAGATTATTGACGGTTCTGCCCTGCGAGGCAGCGGAGGTTGTCGCGCGGCTAAACAAGGAGGACGCGGACAACTACGAGAAGGTCAAGGCTTGCCTTCTGAGAAAGTATAGGCTTAGCGCCGAGGCGTTCAGACAACGTTTTCGGAACGCTACTAAGTCCAGGGACGAGAGTTACCCTGAATTCCTATACAATTTAAAAGTCAATTTGGGCGAGTGGCTAAAGAGCACTGATTCCTACAGTGATAGGGACGCTGTAGTCGAGCGAATTCTTTTGGAGCAGTTTTATAACTGCCTCCCAGAAAAAGAAAGAAATTGGTTACAGGACCGAGGCGAAATTAAGTCGGCAACTGAAGCTGCCGAACTCATTGAGGAGTATGCTTCGCGCCGACAATTCAGCAACCCAGCAGTGGATAGGCCCCGCAATCCCAAGTTGAGTGTGCATAACCGTCAGGAAAGGCACTTTGCTAGAGTTGGAAACGAAGAAAGGAAGGCTTCTTCAGGCAAACTCCCTAGAAAGGACTGCAGTGAGAAAAGTGGGGAAGTGACCAACGCGCAGAACACAAAGAATAAGCTTGAGGCTAGGAAGCCGCTCACATGCTTTAGGTGTAATGAGCAGGGTCACATTGCCGTCAACTGCCGGAAAGAAAAGATTGCTTTCTCGTATGTCAGTGACTGCGATGAAAATATGCAGCTTTTGGAACCCTACCTGCATGACCTAGTAGTCAACGGGAAGCCTTGCAAGGTACTGCGCGATTCGGCCGCAACGATGGATGTTGTCCATCCGGCGTATGTGTCGCCTTCCGACTATACAGGACAGTGTGCATGGATCCGCCAGGTAGTGGAGGAACAGAGTGTGTGCTTGCCAATCGCGAGCGTGGTCATCGAGGGCCCTTTCGGCGAGTTAACAACCGAGGCTGCCGTTTCAGGAAAGCTTCCTAAGTGCTATCCGTATATGTTTTCCAACAAATCGGACATGCTACTGCGAAAGATGGGCATCCTTTTCGGAGACAGAGTTGTGCAAGCCTTAACACGTTCAAAGGCGCGAGAACTAGCTACACTGCTTATTCCAGAAAAATCCACAGCGGAGAAAACGGCAGTTAAAACAGTGGTCGATGCGGAAGATAGCAGGTCAGAAAACTTTGAGAGCGAGGCATCTCAGATAAGTCAACTTGAAAGTGAGCTTGATGAGACGCGGAATGAGGACGTTCTTGAGAGTAACCTCTTGCCGCCAGTGTCTAGTAATCTCACGAGACTTCTAAGTGGAACCCGAGAGGACTTAGCTATAGAGCAAGCCAATTATCCCAAGATACAGGAGATAAGGGAGCGCCACCGCGCCACTAAGACAGCAAAGAATATTTCTTCCGAGATGAGAAAGGAGTGCTTTATCGCTTATTCAAGGAAAAGCGCGGAGTAGAGCGGGACCAATTAGTCGTTCCCCAAAAGTGCCGCGAAGATTTACTGCGACTTTCCCATGGCAGCTCGTGGTCATGTCACCTTGGAATAAAGAAAACAAAGCAGAGGCTATTGCAAGAATACTATTGGCCTGGATGTTTTAGGGACGCGGAAAATTTTGTACGGTCATGCGACACGTGCCAGCGGGTTGGAAAGGCGCAAGATAAGTGGAAAGCTCCGATGGTGTTAGTACCAATCATTACCGAGCCGTTTCACCGGTTAGTAATAGATGTAGTTGGGCCACTTCCTGTGACAGAGTCAGGGTACCGTTATATCCTCACTATGTTATGCCCAGCCACAAAGTTTCCAGTAGCTGTTCCGCTGCGCGAGGTGACGTCCGAGAGTGTAGTGGATTCGCTGCTGTCAGTGTTTGCACGAGTTGGATTTCTTTCCGAGGTCCAAAGTGATCAGGGTAGCGTTTTCACAAGTGTCCTCACCACCTCATTTCTCGAGCGATGCGGCATTAAGGTAGTGCATAGCTCGATCCACCATCCGCAGAGCAACAGCGTAGAAAGATGGCATTCTGTTCTCAAACGAGTCCTGAGGGGACTGTGCTATGAAAACAAGCGCGAATGGGATACCTGCCTGCCTGCAGCACTTTTCGCTTTGCGGTCAGTGCCGCACGAATCCACTGGATTTAGCCCAGCCGAGTTGGTGTACGGAAGGTCACTGCGCTCACCTTTGCGAATGGTGCGCGAAGCCTGGGAGGGGCGCGGAGAAGACCCAACAGTAGTAGAATTCATTCTGAACCTCTTGAATCGCTTACATAACACTAAGGAACTCGTTGAGGCCAGCATGAAGTCAGCCCAGGCTCGTTCCAAAGTGTACTATGATAAGTCAGCCCGTCAAAGGACGTTTCGTAACGGGGACCAGGTGATGTTGCTGAGAGGTTCAAGGCAGAATAAGCTCAAAGTACAGTGGGAAGGACCTGCTAAGGTCGTTGCAAAGCTTTCTAACACTAACTACGCAATGAACATCCCCGGTAAGCGTAAAGAAGTGCGCATTTATCATTGCAGTCTTATGAAGCCTTATGTGCAGAGGGAAGCCGTGGTAAATCTAACGTTAAACCTTCCCGAGGAGATGAGGGACAACTTGATTTGCCTCAGCGGAAAAGGAAGCAACCCTCAGGAGCTTCTCAAAAAGATGGAGCAGAGAGGAGAACTAAAGAAATCCCAGCTGTCCGATCTGGGCGAGATAATAACACAGTTTGAGGCCTGCTTCGTGGACAGGCCAGGCAGGACTGATTTGGCTGAGCACGATATTGAGCTGACTTCAGACGTGCCAGTGCGATCAAGGTGCTACCGATTTTCTCCAAGGCAAAGAGAAATTCTGGATAGGGAAGTAACTCGCATGCTGGAATTGGGAGTAATAAAACCCTTGGAAAGCGATTATGCTTCGCCTATGATCTTAGTAGAAGCTCCAGGTAAAGACCCTAGGCCTGTGGTAGACTACCGAAAGATAAATTCTCTCACCAGGGATCAAGTGTATCCTATTCCAAATATTGAGGAGAGAGTAGAACAGGTCACTAGAGCGGCATATGGGACTACGCTGGACCTTACTCGAAGATGCTGGCAAGTACCGCTCACTGAACGCGCCAGCAGATACGCGGCTTTCGTCACTCCGACGGGCAGCTACCAGCCAACAATGATGAGTTTCGGGCTCAAAAATGCTCCATTTTGTTTTTCCCGACTCATGGATAGGGTTTTAAAGGGGTGTGAAACATTCGCGGTGCCTTATTTAGATGACATTGCGGTTTTTTCCGACTCATGGGCGGACCATATGGTACATCTAAGAGCTGTACTCAGCCTTTTGCGTCAAGCTGGGCTAGCCGTAAAGGCCGAGAAATGTTGCCTGGCAAGGGCGACCGTGGACTACTTGGGTCACAATGTAGGTCAAGGTTTCAGGAAACCCAGCGAGATTAAGATTTTTGCGGTAGCAGACTACCCGCGGCCGAGCACGAAGACGGAAATTCGGGCATTCCTGGGGCTGACGGGATACTACAATCAGTACATCCCTAAGTATTCAGCTTTGGCTAGCCCTCTGACCGGCGCTCTCCGCAAGACAGAACCGACAAATGTAGTCTGGGACGAACAAAAGGAAGCCTCCTTCGTAAACCTGAAGGCTGTGCTGATTAGCCGCCCAGTATTGCGAGCTCCAGACTATGACCGAGAATTCACGGTCCAGTGTGATGCAAGTGATCGAGGGCTAGGTGCTGTTCTCTGCCAGAGAGATGACGACGGTAATGAGCACCCCGTGCTCTACCTGAGCAAAAAACTGAGTTCTAGAGAGAGGATTATTGCGCGTCAGAGAAAGAGTGCGCTTGCATTGTATGGGCCACTCAAAAATTGCAGTGCTATCTTGGAGGGGCCAAATTCACCGTAGAGACGGACCATTGTCCCCTGGCTTGGCTGCAAACTGCGACATCGAAGAACAGTCGCCTTCTTAGGTGGAGCTTTATTTTACAGCAGTACAATTTTGAAATAAGATACAAAAAGGGGAAGTTAAATGGGAATGCGGACGCGCTTAGCCACTGTTTCTAAGCGGTCCGAGGTGTTCCTCACCATGTATCCAAATTGATAATCAGGTTTTTTTTTGTGCGCTTGTATATGTGTGACTATGTAAAGCAGCACGTTTGGTTTTCTAGGCATACGTGGGTGCTGAACGTCTTGAGTGTGGGCTTTTCTCGGACAACGATGGCAGTTTTCTTTTCAACTGGTCTCTTCAGAAGGGAGCCGAGTGCTTGCTTAGACATGTGGTTGAGTTTCAGAGACAGCTCAAGCAATTTGACCTACGACAATCAAGACAACGCGACAAGCAACAGCGAGCTTCAAGCGTTCATGTGCAGGCCATTAAGCCGTCTCTTCATGCAGCAGCTGCGACTGCTGCCCTCCGTGACTACTGGCGGGGGAGGAGGCTGTTATGACCGTGCATGGTCCGCACTTGCGCGCTCTATTGTTCGCCTGTGGGCATGGATATGTGCTGAGGATATGTGCTGTTGGTGCAAGGGCGCTAAGTGAGCCTGTTTCCATGAATCCTTTTGTGTGAGCCTGTTTTGCTTTGTTGAGACCCTGCAAATGCCAAATTGGCCCTGTCAAGGGAACCTCTAGAAAAATACAAAGAAATGTCGCCCTGTGGGAAATAGCCGGAAGTGCTTTCGTTCAATTGTTCACCCTTCCCGTCGAGAAGCGCTATGGTCAAGTGAGGAATGCCTATTGTCCAAAGGAGACGACGTCCGCTGACGTGCAGGACAAGAAAGGAGCATGACGCATACGGCCATTAGAGGATTTCCCGGGAATGCAGGAAAGATTTGCAATTGTCGGAAAGGGACATTGCTGGGAGCAGTATGTGGCGCGAACGTGCACTTGGGTTTCTGAGAAGGTGTATCGCTGGTGTAACCTATTTCCATCCCTCCAAAGAGCTTTTTTCCAAGTATGATATACTTTCGGTGTGCCAGTTATTTGATTACAGGCTTATATTGACTTATAAGTCTCACATAAAATCAAATAGCAGTTGTATAATTTCACTTGTAGACATAAAAGAAAATCCTGGAAGCAGACAAACTCGAGATAAAGAAAAATGCCTTGTTCCAGTACCTCGCACATACGCATATACACAGTCACTGCATTATACTGTACCCAAATTGTTGAATAAGCTACATTTCGCCGGACTTGATCCAGTTTGCGTGTCGAACCCCGATGTCAGCCTCTATTGTCGAGGAGAGCTGTCGAGAATTTGTATATATATATATTTTTTTGCATCTTTGTGTACCATTGTTTTCTGTATCAGCAGTGCTTTCCCAGTTCTTTCCTTGTACCTTTGTGCTGTATTTTATAACGTTCCTTCGTTCGTACAGAAGGAACAGTACAAAGTTTTACCCGTTTTTTATTAGCATAACGTGTTTAGCTACAAACATGTGAATTGATTTTTTCTCCTGTCTGCTGCTCTACCAACCTTGTAAGGGGGCCAGGACCCCGTCAAGCTGTTTTTACAGCTTTTAGTTCTGGCCCCTCCTTTTCTTGCTAAAAAGAAATAAACTTGAACTTGAACTTGAAATCCACTTACCGGAACCAGCATATCGGATCTTTGCTGAAGAATAGAAATGTACCTCCTCGCCGTTCCCAAGCTCTTCCCGCCAACAAGTGACCACGCCCAACGAAACAATGCCGGACCAGTCAGTGCATTAGGCCATCAGTGCAGTGATGTGTTCGATTGGATGCCGATATCTGAGGGGCGTGCCCTGGAACTGGTTGGTCAGCATCTTCAGAGAGGGGCTGGACATAGGGGGTTTTAAGGACGTTGCAAAGCACGAAATGAGGCTCTGAGCCCTGGGTAAACGGCTCATCCAGACGCTTCTCGCTATGAACTCTTAACGCTTGCCATTTTGCTGATATACCCTTCTTTTTCATGTAAATACGTTTTCTCAAAGTGCCATTAAACCTGCTTGTATATATTTTACCAACTTCGAAGATTCAATCCTACTTCAACCCGGAGTCTCTGCACGCTACCAAGTGAAGGCCGGGTCGACTTAGCCCCAGCATCACGACAGGCGTAACATAATTCATTCTGTTGAAGTATTTCCTTTCTACCTTATTTATTCCTTCCTTAATGTCACCCTCCAGACTCGTCAGCAATGCCTTCCTAGAAACTCCGTCTTCTTCTTCCCTGCCTTCTGTGCGATCTGTTTCTCACAGTACCTACTGCTATTCGCAGCTAAGTTGGCATGGCAATTCACTTACAAAATCATCAATTTTCTCCTACAAACACATGCAAACATCCAACCTGCTTCTTGTGCCTATTCATCGTGTACAATGCACTGCACTTTCAGTGCTGCAGCAACATTTTTTATTTTCTTCAGGTTAAGGGATCACCTATTCATCTTGTACAATGCACTGCTCTTAACTGCTGCTGCAAAGTTTTTATTTTCTTCAGGTTATGGGATCACAAGTTCGAAGTTAATATAAGGCCATTTCCAAGGCAGCATCTTTTTGTTCCTTCCCTACTCGCCTTAGTCCTTGGGAAGCAAAAACAAAAACTACACCACTGCCCAGACATTGACAAGTTCACTTGTCAAAACATCCACTGGCAGACTGCGGCTGCCCCTCAATCATTCCTCAGTCTCCTTGACTTTATGTAGCTTATTGCCTTCATTTTGTTCTGATCTATTTTAATGATAAAATACTGATATTCAGGCCATATTACTAGGCATTCTCTTGGTGCCACACAAATTAGCTCGCTAGGATTGTTATAGCAGCTTCATACAGCAATTGAGTCCAGCTGTGGCTTCATCTATAGTCGCAGTAAGGGTTGTTTTTTTTTTCTTCCAACTCTCACCTCTGATAAATTAGGACTTATATTTACCTCAGCATTTGGCCTTTTTGAATGAATTATGTAAACGATTGAACCTGAATTAATTTGGTCATATTGAGGCCCTTGCATATCTCACAATATATTTGGTTTCAAATACAGGCCTCAAAGTAAGCATATAGTGTGTTAGCGTTTTGTTTTAGCACGATTTCAATACCAATCAGCGTTTGCAACAGCCGTAGCCATCCACTAGCAAAAGTTTATTATGAGAGTGCTAAAGAATTCCCAATTTAATGACACATGAATAAAGAAGCCATGAGAAGCTCAATTTCTGTCCGCTCACATTTACATCAATCATGACCTCTCCACACATGTTGCCTTTCATTCACTTAAGACAGGGTTTTAAGGAACACTGATGCTCAACATAATATTCAAAGTGGTCTGAAACAAGTCTCGGCTGAAATCCAACTACCAAGAATGAATAAGGTATTTTGTACATAGTTATACATATTGCTCTAAAATAACGAAGCACCAATGACGAACGAATATAAGTTCCACTACAAGTTGTCCATGTAAAATGAGAGGAACAAGATTACTACACTGTATGAAAGAGCACTGGAAAAGAGTAGAGGGGTGAAGCCTCAGTTCGCAGGTTTAACAAACATTTCAACAAGTGGGGGTTTAAGGGTTTAAATATGCTTTTGATTTTACTCTCATCTGCCAGCCAGCACTGCGATACCATAATGTTGACAACTACCAACTAGCCCAGCAAAACACCCTGCATGGATATCTAGTCAAACACCCTGCATGGATATCTAGTCCATCGACTTAACCACTCGGCCACCGACTGCACACACACAAAAAACAATTATCAAAAGCATTCTCCAGATGAGGGAGAAGGACATAAAAATATTAACAGGACAGTGAACCAGAGTGGCAGGTATGGCTCACTGTCCTGTTAATATTCGATTTCTTTTTCCTTCTCCCCCTATGGGGAAAGCTTTTGAGAATTGTTCCCCTGCAGATATCAGTTATCAGGACCTTTTGGAATGCATGTTGCTTTTCAAGAAGTGTGTCTGCACTAAAATTGCTTTAGGTGCCGACTAATCACTGCAGAAACAAGCATACACTCGCTCCAATCTTCTGAAAAAAAAAAGGAAAAACCATGTTTCGGGGCTGGTACGGGTCCCTTGTTAACATGAAGCGCTGCATGGAACGATAGCGTCTTAAATATGGTTAAAATTGCATAATGTCCGATTGTAGATCTCTGGAAGATATATATGTGTCCTGCTAAGAGCATGCCTCGTGTTATGCTTTTAATAGGACATGTGGAAATCTTCCAGAGATCTACAATCGGACACTACCGAATTTTATCGCATTTAAGCTGCCAGTGATGTTTGGCTCGTTCGTTGCCAATCTTCGGAGAGGCTGAAGCCTCTCCAAACGCGGTCATTTGGCAGTGAAGAAGCAGAAGACGATGATCTGATGATGGTCAGGAGGAGATATATATTTACAGAAGCAAAATAGCATGCATAGGCAAAGTTACAGCAACAAGTCACACAGACAACTGTAACTTAAAAGAAAATGAAGACTCTCACGCAGAGAAGTCACTTTACAGGCCCATACTTTCCTACCGAGCGTTTCGGTTAAAGCCTAGGGGGTGTAAATACGTGCTAAGCACGGAGCCTCAATCTTGACTGTCGAACATGGTCCGAAGACCGCTTTTTGATACCAGACATCAACAAAGACCCAAGGGCGGTCACCTTAGGTGATCCGCCCCGAAAATGAAGCAGCCAATCAAATTATTTAAAAACATGCCACTGCCCCCGTGGGTTGGGAATAATCTTGGAGCCAGGTCCTTATTAAGCCAAATAAAAATACAACATTCAAAACACACACTCTCTTTACTCGCTGGTCCCCAAACCCTCTCACACGGCGCCTGTCTTTGCCTCCCCTCCTCAGCGTCTTTGCGACGCGACCTTGCAGCTGGCGCTTTTGTGAAAGAAACGCCGCGGGGATCTGGAGACTAGGCCACCCAGCCGTCCCGTTCGAGGAAAAGGGGGGGGGGGGGGCACTGTCCCAGAGCAGTGTACAGTCGCTGTTGCTCGGACCCAATGTCTCGCGACACAGCGGGAGGCCGCTGGGCTGATTGCCTACTTGGGAGGGCCAAGGGTCGCGCCTATTGTCGCCTTCTGCAGGACATTTAGTGAGCGCTTGTGGCAGTGCAAAAAGCTTCATTAACGGCGTCTCCCTGCACCCATGCTTGGCGCCACGGCGGGACATCGCTGGACGAGCTGGCCGTAAAGTGGTTCGCAGAAGCGTGCCGCTGTAGTTACCGGCTGATAAGGACGCGACTGCCGTTCGCTTTTTGGCGACGCCTCGGGGCGAAGGGACTAAACAAGCCAAGCCTCCCGCGCGCCGCGCGGGGCGCATTCAGCGCCCAAGAAGAGGAGAGAAAAGGAGAACAAAAAACAACAGCACTCGCTCCTTGGCCTCGGCGCGTGGGGGATTCGACCTCCAGCTCGACTCCACGTGCGAGTAGCTTTTAACTGCGGCCTTACACGTCCCTCCTAAGAGGGTAAATGAGCTTGGAATCCGGTCATTTACACAAAAAAAAACACAGGCCGCCACATTCCTCTTCAGGCAACCATTTCGCCAGGCTACAGCGCACCTAAATCCGTCTGCACTGAGGAAAACCGTACACTCGAAGTCGGGAAATAAAACCAATACAAAATAACGGTACTGAAAACACGAAATTTCCTCATGACAGCATGCCAAATCTTGCATTGCGCACAGCAGTGTGCCCTATATTTGCTATACATGACACACACACACACACACACACACACACACACACACACACACACACACACACACACACACACACACACACACACACACACACACACACACACACACACACACACACACACACACACACACACACACACACACACACACACACACACACACACACACACACACACACACACACACACACACACACACACACACACACACACACACACACACACACACACACATTTCTCTACAAGAGCGCGTGCAGGCTACACAGAGTCGCCATAGCCCGAGTGTCAGCACAAAAGCACTCCTCCGTGGCGCACGGTTGTAGCACGCGCGTCACACATCACATAACACGGCGGGTGACGGGAACACTCACGCCACTGCAAAGTTCCCGCTCCGCCATGCAACTGTCTTTACACCACTTTTTGGTGCCGCGAAACAGTTCAGTGCACGCCACCCGTTGGGTAAGCAGGAACCCTCACGCCTGGTGAGGCCAGCATGGCTATTCCAAATAACCAGATACAAAATTGGACAGTGACGCTTTCTTCGTCCCTGTACTTTGGGCAAGATTTGTACGGGGGCTCCAATGACGAGGCTAGCCCATGCCCATGCAGTTTCCTGCGCTGACGAAGCGAGTTGGGCAGGCGCCAGCTGCTATCATTCGAAGCCGGTACGATCTCGTGCGCGCCTCGGCGCTCGCGTTGTCGTGCAGTAGGAGCGATCGGCGCTTGCGGTGCACCGTTGTCACCTATCGCGGCCCTAGCGCTTGAGATCCTCTCACTGACCCTCACTGGCAAATTGTAGGTTACAACTGGCACGTCGTCGCACCTTACTTCTGGCGACCGCAACTTTCGGAGGCTGCCCATTGCTGTCAAGACTGCGTGAACTTTGAGAGGTCCACCTGCGTACCTCTCGCCACTACTGTGCTGTAGTTTAGCGCGTTCGCTCTCTTGACCAGAGATATTGAACTGGCCAGAATCCGTTACTGCGCCCTCCGTTTCAAGTGGGGCGGGCAATCTCACTGTAGGCTCAGCCTCAACACCTGTTGCGCGTAGATCCACACAAGGAGCGCACTCCGTTTCCGTCAGCTGATCAGCTCGCACTTCGGAAGCGAAATTTCTGTGCGCGTGATCCGCGCCGCTGCTGTCGGGCACCGACGGCTGATTTTCGCTATCCTGCACCGAGCGATATGCTAAGTCTTCTTCAGATAGTAACTTCCGCTGGTCCTCGTTCATTTGGGTTTGCTCCGTGTCGACGGCTTTTCGAACGGACTCACTAGACCTAGCCATAGCTGATACTGACAAGGGCTCATCAGCATCTGCGCGAATTTCTATCCGCGCCATGAGACTGTTCGGGCAGTTCGTTTCGCCGCCTAACGCTAGCTCCTCTAGCTGCGCCTTCGCGGCTACACTATTAGTTTCCTCCGCTCCCTGCCCTGAACTAGCAACTCTTTGCTCGTCCTGGTTATCCGCATTCGTCGAATGCCGGGAGGGGCAGCTCTCAACTGAACAAGTGATTGCTGCCACAGGGTCAACGTCTAACTGTCGCTGCTCCAATCCTGCTAACGGCTCGTCCGTTTTTTCGCGAATTTCCAATCGCGCCACGACACTGCTCATGCAGCTCGTCTCGCCCCCTAACGCTAGCTCCCCTAGCTGCGCCTTTGGAGCTGCACTAGCAGTTTCCGCCGCTCCCTGCCCTGAGCTAGCAACGCTTCGCTCGTCCAGGCTATCTGCATTCGTCGAATGCCGGGAGGGGCAGCTCTCAACTGCACTAGTGCTTTCTGCCACGGGCCAAGGTCTAACTGTCGCTGCTCCGTTGCTTCGGACGCAGTTTTAGCCTTTCCGCCGCCGGCATGCTCACCCATCAGCGCTCTGATCAATCTCTCTTCCTCTTAGAATTTCCCGTTTTTTCCGCTTAAAATCCAATTCAAGCTGCCGAATTACCAGACGCTCCTCCTCCGTCAGGGGATATGCGTAAGCCTTGCTTTCAATCATATCTGGCGTCCTTACTGCCTAGTACCTCACTTTCTCTAGCACAAGCCAGGCCAACCTCGACCAGACGCGAGAAATCCCACTCACCCGTCATCAGCGTCGCTGCGGGTATTAGCACCAAGCCCGGGAGTCACGCCTTAGCTGGTCGTCCTCGGCAGGTAGCTTGCAGTCGTCCTTTGGCTGCCGCTGCTGCTGTCCGAGGCCTTGCTGCTTGCTGCTATGTGGTAGGGTGCCGAATCCTGTCGCACTGCGCCAGTAATGAATAGCTGTCTTCGGCGGTGAGGAAGCAGTAGACGATGATCTGATGATGGTCAGGAGGAGATATATATTTACAGAAGCAAAATAGTATACATAGGCAAAGTTACAGCAACAAGTCACACAGACAACTGTAACTTAAAAGAAAATGAAGACTCTCATACAGAGAAGTCACTTTACAGGCCCTTAATTTCCTACCGAGCGTTTCGGTTAAAGCCTAGGGTGTGTAAATACGTGCTAAGCACGGAGCCTCAATCTTGACTGTCGAACATGGTCCGAGGACCACTTTTTGATACCAGACATCAACAAAGACCCAAGGGCGGTCACCTTAGGTGATCCGCCCCGAAAATGAAGTAGCGAATCAAATTATTTAAAAACATGCCACAACCCACGGGGGTTGGGAATAATCTTGGACCCAGGTCCTTAATTACGCCAAATAAAAATACAACATTCAAAACACACACTCTCTTTACTCGCTGGTCCCCAAACCCTCTCACACGGCGCCTGTCTTTGCCTCCCCTCCTCAGCGTCTTTGCCACGCGACATTGCAGCTGGCGCCTTTGTGAAAGAAACGCCGCGGGGATCTGGAGACTAGGCCACCCAGCCGTCCCGTTCGAGGAAAAGGGGGGGGGGGGGACTGTCCCAGAGCAGTGTACAGTCGCCGTTGCTCGGACCCAATGTCTCGCGACCCAGCGGGAGGCCGCTGGGCTGATTGCCTACTTGGGAGGGCCCAGGGTCGCGCCTATTGTCGCCTTCTGCAGGACATTTAGTGAGCGCTTGTGGCAGTGCAAAAAGCTTCATTAACGGCGTCTCCCTGCACCCATGCTTGGCGCCACGGCGGGACATCGCTGGACGAGCTGGCCATAAAGTGGTTCGCAGAAGCGTGCCGCTGTTGTTACCGGCTGATAAGGACGCGACTGCCTTTCGCTTCTTGGCGTCGCCTCGGGGCGAAGGGACTAAACAAGCCAAGCCTCCCGCGCGCCGCGTGGGGCGCATTCAGCGCCCAAGAAGAGGGGAGAAAAGGAGAACAAAAAACAACAGCGCTCGCTCCTTGGCCTCGGCGCGTGGGGAATTCGACCGCCAGCTCGACTCCACGTGTGAGTCGCTTTTGACTGCGGCCTTAGACTGCCCTAGTTCCATGCAGCGCTCCATGTGATCAAGAAACCCGCACGTGCCCCGAAATGTAACGTTGCCTTTTTTTTTAGAACATTTTGGCGAGTGTATGTTTCTGCAATGTCCGCCTTTCGCCAGACGGTAGTCCGTGAAAACCTGGACTATGCTGACTAATCATTTACCCCGCATTGCAGTTTTTCCTGCTGCTGCCACTTTTATTTCTTTTTTAGGCAACAGGAACAGATTCCTGGCTGAAAAATCCATACTGAAATTTTTTTTTCTCTATTTTTCTTTCAGTTATTGACCTACTTTCTTCTCAAGCACCCTCCTCCTCCTCAGCTTTTCTTCAGCGTGTTTAAACCCCTGCCAGTGATGATTTCTCCGCCCAGATGAAGTTAAGCCAACTGGTCAAAACGTTGACCTGCGAACTTAGGCATCTCCCTCTACCCTCTTCCAGTGCTCTTTCATACAAGTTGTCCGTGACACTTAGTTATATTTGTTCATTGTTGACGCTTCTTTATTTCATAACATGCACCAACTAACACAGCAAAAAGTTCTACTGGAGTGTTTACACATATATTGCAATATTTATGTAGGATGGAGAACACCTAATCCAACTTAAAGAGAAGCACTGCAGCCAGAACACGCACCATTGGTTCACATGTCGCTTCTGAATATTTTCCAGTTGCCGCAAATTCATTGCAGTGAGCTCCCATGTGGTATGTCCTGCAGACATAATGCAATGCCGTCATAAATACAACTGAGCAATGTGACCAGAACAAAAATTTGGCAGAAGGGAGAATAAATAAAAGAAGCTCTGTAGAAGTTATCACGCAGCAGTTTTTCACACACGGACCATATTTTTCACTTCCCATTTTTTCTTTTATACACCGATACTTAGCACCACAAACCATTAGCTTTCGGTTCTAACCAGTCTGACAACTTTGATTGTATTTTCATTTTTTTTCAGTTAACCAATTGGTCAATTATACACTATATTATCTTAATTAGCAACATCAAGCATTCTGTCTGAGCATTCCCTTGCCCTTAAACCCTCTTTTTAAATTTATTTTTTAAATCATCAAATATGAATTAAATTGATTGCATCAACTCTTAATCCACTATTACACACAATCAATCATCTATCACTAGAAGCAAAAATTACCATGATCAATATTTTTATGAACTCTTTTCGGCATGCTGTGCCAACTACTGCTACAACTACTGCTAGTATCACTACTACTACTACTACTACTACTACTACTACTACTACTAGTATTACTATGCCGACGACTTTTCGACCGAATGTGCGGCATATGCTGTCACTTAAGCTGAAGACAGCATGAAATAAATGCAAAGCAATCAGATGCGCAAACCAGCGGCCAACGCCAGTGCAGAAGATAGAGAAAATGTTTTCCCAAATATTGCGCTTAAGCAATATATTGCATAGAACTAAAATACAGCCCATGAGCGCGAAGGAACCTCCGGGCGAGATGGAAATCGACCAAACGCATTCTCCTTGCCTTTCAAACTAGTCAAATTTTAAATCTGCCAGAAAGCAGAGGTCCTAAAGAGCATCCGCTAGTAATCTCTAACATGGATGCATAGCTTCCAGTTATAATCGTATAAATCGAATGATTTCTCTATGTTTACTGTTCAGCGCACCCAGCTCCCTCCCCCCTCCCCGTTAGTGTTGCAACCGCTCTCGGCGGAGAGCTCCGAACAAGTCTGTAACGCTTGCAATTTCCTGAGCGTCGAACTCAGCAGTATGACAGGCATACTTTCTGTAAAACATGCGTTCTAGAATTCACACCCACCATGTGCCAATACATAGGATCGCTTACCTTTAAAGGGAGGTCGAGCATCGTCGTCAAGACAACAAAGAACGCAAAGCTTCATAGGGAACTTCGAGGGCCACTTCAGTTCCGAATGTATGTCAGGCGGCACATTGACAACAGTGAGCGAACCTATTCACATCAGCACCGTAGTGTTTTTGGGTGCATATTTATGCACCCAAAAACACTACGGTTCCCTTCAATACGTCGCAAAATATGTCCGAATATGCTGTTGGCATGGACAATGCACCGCCGCGACAAAATGGTGGGAAAACGTCACCACGACGATACCGATGGCCGCTTGGTGGCAGACATGCAGCGATGCAGCCTCGCTTTCGGTTTTGGTTATATCGCGAGACAAAACGTGTATTTTTCGTACAACAACAACAACAACAACAACAGCAGCAGCAGTAACAACAACAGCAGCAGCAGCAGCAGCAGCAGCAGCAGCAGCAGCAGCAGCAGCAGCAGCAGCAGCAGCAGCAGCAGCAGCAGCAGCAGCAGCAGCAGCAGCAGCAGCAGCAGCAGCAGCAGCAGCAGCAGCAGCAGCAGCAGCAGCAGCAGCAGCAAGCAGCAGCAGCAGCAAGCAGCAGCAGCAGCAAGCAGCAGCAGCAGCAAGCAGCAGCAAGCAGCAAGCAGCAGCAAGCAGCAAGCAGCAGCAAGCAGCAAGCAGCAGCAAGCAGCAAGCAGCAAGCAGCAGCAAGCAGCAGCAGCAGCAGCAGCAGCAGCAGCAGCAGCAGCAGCAGCAGCAGCAGCAGCAGCAGCAGCAGCAGCAGCAGCAGCAGCAGCAGCAGCAGCAAGCAGCAGCAGCAGCAGCAGCAGCAGCAGCAGCAGCAGCAGCAGCAGCAGCAGCAGCAGCAGCAGCAGCAGCAGCAGCAGCAGCAGCAGCAGCAGCAGCAGCAGCAGCAGCAGCAGCAGCAGCAGCAGCAGCAAGCAGCAGCAAGCAGCAAGCAGCAAGCAGCAGCAAGCAGCAGCAGCAGCAGCAGCAGCAGCAGCAGCAGCAGCAGCAGCAGCAGCAGCAGCAGCGGCGGCGGCGGCGGCGGCGGCCGCAGCAGCAGCAGCAGCAGCAGCAGCAGCAGCAGCAGCAGCAGCAGCAGCAGCAGCAGCAGCAGCAGCAGCAGCAGCAGCAGCAGCAGCAGCAGCAGCAGCAGCAGCAGCAGCAGCAGCAGCAGCAGCAGCAGCAGCAGCAGCAGCAGCAGCAGCAGCAGCAGCAGCAGCAGCAGCAGCAGCAGCAGCAGCAGCAGCAGCAGCAGCAGCAGCAGCAGCAGCAGCAGCAGCAGCAGCAGCAGCAGCAGCAGCAGCAGCAGCAGCAGCAGCAGCAGCAGCAGCAGCAGCAGCAGCAGCAGCAGCAGCAGCAGCAGCAGCAGCAGCAGCAGCAGCAGCAGCAGCAGCAGCAGCAGCAGCAGCAGCAGCAGCAGCAGCAGCAGCAGCAGCAGCAGCAGCAGCAGCAGCAGCAGCAGCAGCAGCAGCAGCAGCAGCAGCAGCAGCAGCAGCAGCAGCAGCAGCAGCAGCAGCAGCAGCAGCAGCAGCAGCAGCAGCAGCAGCAGCAGCAGCAGCAGCAGCAGCAGCAGCAGCAGCAGCAGCAGCAGCAGCAGCAGCAGCAGCAGCAGCAGCAGCAGCAGCAGCAGCAGCAGCAGCAGCAGCAGCAGCAGCAGCAGCAGCAGCAGCAGCAGCAGCAGCAGCAGCAGCAGCAGCAGCAGCAGCAGCAGCAGCAGCAGCAGCAGCAGCAGCAGCAGCAGCAGCAGCAGCAGCAGCAGCAGCAGCAGCAGCAGCAGCAGCAGCAGCAGCAGCAGCAGCAGCAGCAGCAGCAGCAGCAGCAGCAGCAGCAGCAGCAGCAGCAGCAGCAGCAGCAGCAGCAGCAGCAGCAGCAGCAGCAGCAGCAGCAGCAGCAGCAGCAGCAGCAGCAGCAGCAGCAGCAGCAGCAGCAGCAGCAGCAGCAGCGGCGGCGGCGGCGGCGGCGGCGGCGGCGGCGGCGGCGGCGGCAGCAGCGGCGGCGGCGGCGGCGGCGGCGGCGGCGGCGGCGGCGGCGGCGGCGGCGGCGGCGGCAGCAGCAGCAGCAGCAGCCAGAACGACTGTGTTAGCAGACACTCAAAGGAATTAGGGGAACTAATTTATTGAGGTGGCAGTAGGAAATTAGGTGGAAGTCAGTCCGCAAGAAGAACGCGCCTGTGCGAAATCCGCTGTTGCGAGGCGTGTCTGTTCTATCGCTTGGTCCAGCTTCGACTGACATTTAACACCTTCACATCCGTTCTTCCCACGGTTGAATCTCTGTTACCGGCATGTACACCAGTCACACACACGTCAGAGACGGCTCGTTCTCTCTCCTCGTGTGATCTTGCTCTCTGGTTTCGTGTGCTGCGCCGACGGCCGTGAGAAAGGTGTCGGATAGCGGCGTCAGCGTTCGATGGTCAAGGTAGGCAATGCCTAAACGGGCACTTTGGTGGGCGTAGTCGGCGTAGCGCTGCAAGACCCTCCCGAATTTGCGCCTGTCCTCAAGTGCAAGCATTCCGGGGAGATGGCATAAGCTCATTAGCGACGAGATCGCGCTCCTTGTATCTCCGCAGTTGTTCAACGTTCACTGTTTTTCGGTTGATTTTACCAGGTGCGTGGTGTAGTCTTTCTATGACTACAAGGTTTGGCGCGATCACTTCAGTAATTTCAAAGGGTCCTTCGCAGCGCGCGGCAAGTGTGTTCCGTGCGCCGGCTTCGAGCACGACGAGACCTCCGGGATAAAATTCCGTGGCCCGTAGCCTTGCGTTATATCGGGCGGTTGATTCTCGTTGACTCTCGAGAAGGCAGTCCCTGTTTCCGCACTGACAATTGCTACAACTGCATGTATAATCTGCTCTGTCGCCGCGAAGGTCGGTCTCACGGCATGCATTAGAATGAGAGGCAAGCCCGCATTAAAATATGGAATAGTTAATTCCAAAGCAAAGCGCTTTCTCATATGCGCCCATAACGAGGTAACAAGGAGCTTTAAAGAAATACTGTCGGCCTCCAGTTTTATAGGTACATGGAGCGCAAAAACTACTGATAGATGAAAATTGAGCTTAACTGAATGTTCATTTTACAATCTGAAAATGAATATGCGATGCCCCATGTTATGTTTCGGGCGTCGGATCCCCGTGAGCGAGGAACCTCTCGATTCGGTTGCTGGGTAGAGACTACTTTATTGTGCTTTAGGAGAGAGAGGAAGAGAAGGAGAGAGAGAAGCGCGAGCGCCTGTAAAGAAGGCATTGCTTCTCGTGCCCTGGTCGCGCACATGGTCCCAGGACGGTCCACTTCCGAGGCAACACACGGCTCCATTACGTCCGCGCGTAGTCGTCGGCGCGGCCGGCTCGCAGCTGCAAGGAGGCATTGCAACTGGAGCGGCTGTGCGTTCGTTTGCTAGGAGGCGGTGTGGTAGTGCGTCGGTTCACGTACACAACACCCCTTTCTCCTTAGACTGGGTCACCGTATCGGTTGGGTGGACGACGTTCACGTTGAGGCCTTGGCAGAGCTTGATCATGCCTGGACTCGTTCTGTTGGTCGTCGCAGGGTTGTGTTGCGCAGTCATTTTGTCGGGCCTCAGCTTCTTTATGTTCGGTGTGGGGCGCTGTAGGCAGATCGTCCTCAGGCGAAGCTTCCGCTTGTGGTGTCGCGATCATGTAAGGAGCCGGCAGTGTGACTGTTGTTCGCTTGCTGCTGGTCCGCTGGTCTGATCGTTCAATGGCGGATCTTCCGTAGGGTAGGATTCAGCACCTGACTTTTTGCGATCAAGGTGCCGACGAACCGTTCCGGTTTTGGACCTGATCAGCCAAGATCGATGCCCTGGTCTTTTTTGTACGGTGCCTCCTATCCAAGCAGGGCTTCCTGCGAAGTTGCGGAAGAAGACCGATTTTCCAACGGCCACTCGCCTCGTAACGTTCTCGTCCAAGGTCTTTTCAGCAAGTTCTGGCTGAATATGTGTAAGTGCCGCTGCAGTGATGTACGCATCTGGCTACTCGTAGTGTGGCCATGCGAGGCAGGAAAGCCTCAAGGTGAGGTAGTGTTGGTGGTCTAGGCGTTAATTATGTGGCCAAATAAAATAGTAATATGCAGTAATGCTTACGAGCTGCGCATGTAGTTAACAATGCGCCTGCAGGGATGTGTAACTTTCTCCTAGATCATCAGGATGCAAAAGAAGTACTGGACAAATTTTAATTCCGCAACGGCATTGCACGCTCCGTTTGGCGCCGTCACTCTGAGCCCGCGATACGATGGTAACGGGGTAGATGAAAATGTTGGCTTGAGGTTATATCCGATGGATGGACTCTGGCCGGCGTAGTGCACTTCTCAGATTTCTTAAGGCTGCCGGAATATAATATAATGGATAATGTTTAATGGATAAAAACATATAATGTTTACAATGCCAATGTGTAGTGCATTACAAGTTAATCTCGGATTCTTCTACTAATTCTACTAGTTCATCTACTACGCACGACGCTCCCTGCCTTTTACTGTTGTATATAGCCTAATTATGGACACTGAACTCCGCATACAGTATTTTTCTTTTCATTCTTGCAACCGTTTGCAACAAAAAAAAAATGAGCGCCTGAACGTGTAGTAAAGAGCACTTGATATCAGCACCGTGACAGCACTTGTACTGCTTTCACAATTACTTGAACAGACTTCGTCATTCTGCAAACGAAATCTACGCTGATCCCTCCCTTTATCCTGAAGGTTTCGTAATTAATGAAAAATGAGAAAAAAATCAAAACACCCTTACACCCTTGGAGATTGGCGGGGTGCATTCTACTAAATGATCCTTTTCAACACTCTAAAAATCCCCAGTGGGGGTAAAGAAGGTGAGAACAATTAAGAACACCCATTTCACAAAAAAACATGGGTGTTGTAAGGGTGTTAAATGACTAATATACCCTTAAGGATGCAAAGTGGTTTACAGTGTATGATCGCCTACTAGACACATTTACCTTCATTATAACATTGTACCTTTCAACAAATTATTTGACAGAAGATTTGCGTGCCTTTGTAAATAACCAATAAAAAAGGATGATTCATTTTTTTCTCAAATTGTCCTAAGTATATGTCGTCACTCATCATACGACATCAGATCGCAGAGTAGGTTGGAATTACCAAAGAGAATAACTAATTATGGGTTTGTATGTTGAGATTTATTGTGCCAAAGATCTTAAATACCTCTCTCAGTGACCAAATAAATATTGTCTTTTTCTGCCATTTGGAAAAGCTTTATTCAGCCATTTATCCTACAGTGATGTCAAGTGTTTGAAAGTATTGTGCCACTCTGTGTTATAGCAATCACGGTCTTCTGCGTCTAATATTACTGCCAGTTATGAGACATGTTTTCGTCAACCTTGTTCTGTAGATGCACTTGTATTCATTTTTTATTGCGAAAGCAATACTGCTAGCACATCGAGCCTTTGGCGTGTCGTGGCGCCTCCGTACATGACCATTCATGTGATGGTGTGACGTCACGCCAGACCGAGAGCAGGGGCCCCAGCTCGCGCCATCGGCTGGTGGCGGTGAGTCTTTACAGGAGCCGCGGCGGTGACGTCACGCCATTTTTATGTGACCGTGTGACGTCACGCCAGACCGAGAGACGGAGCCCCAGCTCGTGCCATCGGATTATGGCGGCGAGTTCATATACGGCGCTGTGTCGCAGCCGAGAGAGGGCGCTCGCTGTTTGTGACGTGATGTATGCAGACGATATTGTGCTGCTAGCTGAAAGTCTGGAAGAATTGCAAACTCTTGTTAAGTATTGCGGAGACGAAGCTCCATCCATCCATCCATCCATCCATCCATCCATCCATTCACGCTAGGAGGATAAATGGGGCTGTGGCTCGGCTCTTCGAAGTAGTCGGGGCGCAGCCTTACGGTATATCGGATGATGCCTATAAGGCGAAGCTGAAACCATAGCCATAAGTTAATCAAGGGAAACCAACCATGGCACACCACCAGCCGAGCAAGGCGCAGCCAAGGGTAATGCTTTCGCAATCTACCAGGCTTAACTAAGCTAAGCCTTCAGCCAATTTTTTTTGCCTTGTGTAAGCTAAGCCTTCAGCTATTTTTTTTTACCAGTAGTTGATTTTGCCTTGTGTTTACTGCTGACTTGTAGGGTTCGTCAGACCCGTCAAGCGGTTTATAATTGACTGCTTTTTTCTCACCATCCTCAGTTTGCATGTATAAACTAAAATAAAGACTGTTTGTTTGATAGTGAATGTTGTTTTCTTTTTTTTTGTAGTGAAGAGTAGTGTCCCACCTGGGTGAATAAGGCCAGGAAATCCCAGGCGCCCGGTCTTGAAGTTCGCTGGCGAGGAGATGCACTACCTCATTGCCTGGGATTCCAACCTGACCAGGAATCCACCTCCGTGTGACAGTGTTAGGACGTAGTTTGGTGAGAGTTCTGTGTAGATCATCCTTCAGTTCTTCAGAAATGCGAACCGTATGAATGGCTCGTATAGCTTGTTTTGAATCAGTGTATATGGTATATCCTGAAGGGTTAGGGCGTGTTTGTGCGAGATCTTGAATACTGGCGAAAATTGGCAGTGTCTCGAGAGTCGCTATAGGAGGAGGATCTATGTAAGGACCGAGGTTATGCGTCACTAACTAGGTACAGCTCTCAGTTGAGTAAGCAGCCACTCCGACGCTAGTTCGTGATGCATCCATGTAGACTATCGGGGAATATGTAGGGTGAACCTGATTGGAAACGCGAGCGGAACGTCTGCCTGGTTTAGTATCGGGTGCACCGTTTTTTGGAATGGGGGTTACTCTGAGGTCATCCGGGACCAAAGATGGAGGGGTAATTCTAGGGGGTATTCACATGACGTTACAGCTGACGTCAGTATGCAGCCGACGCCATCTTTTCGTCCTGTTCTGACTAGTACTAGTACGGGGCGGCGGTTAGCTTAGCTCTTCGTGCGCGTCCGTTTGCTCTATCAATCTGCCTCTTGCCAGCACCGTTGTTATGAAAACTCAGTCGGTATCATGAGTGCCACTTCGATTTATCAGCAAAGTGTGCGCGATGCGGACAGAGACCTGTACGGAACAAGACATTGGTACCGACACGTGTGCAGTCGATATGCGCAACTGCACGGTCAGCGTCGGCCTGTGCCCACACATAAATATGAGCGACATTCATGAATTCCTTGTCCTGCGGACGAGCTTCATCACAAGAAACCAATCACAAGCCTACAGACCACTCGAAGAACGCAACTACGTTACAAGCGGCTGGGTTAAGCGCCGCGGTTGAAGCAGACGAACTCGCTCTTTGTGCAATTACGTGCGTGCCGTCCAACGTTTATAGCAACTAAACCGCTGAGTTTTTGTAGCTGATATTCTGCATAGAAATGGCGTTTGGTAGTCAGTATCTATTACACAAAGCATGTTTGATGTACTTGCCTCAATCGATCAGAAGAAGTTGGATGCTTGCATCGTCTGTGGCGGAAAAGAAACCGCTGCAACTGGCCGCAGTGATGACACCGGTGGCGCCACCTCATTGCCTTGCGGGCTCGAAATAACGTTTGCAAACAAATTTCTTGAAATACAGCGCAGTTTTGGCGAAGCTAAACTTGATTTGTTATCGGAGATAAATAAGTTTGTAAAGTTCTTCAATCCTTCTGCAAAACAAGTCTGACCGCCTACGTTCCTTCGCCGAATCTGCTTGCGGTCTGATTTGATTAGCAGCCGACACAGACGATGCGAACATCCAACTTCTTCTGATCGAATGAGGCAAGTACGACAAACACAAAGTTTAGCGAGCCCTCTTTGGAGGATTTTATTGCAGCAAAACACAACGAGAGGGTGTTGGCGGAGCGCTGAATCTATGCGCATGACTGGAAGCTATACATTGCCGCGCTGCTCTTTTACCGGGAATGTGTCCTCCGAGTGCGTGAAGAACAGTCGTGCACGGATAGTGACAAGAGCTGGCTGCTAGGGCACATCCGGAAGATTCTAGTCCAGCCCATTTTGACATACATTTCTCATATTCCATGATACCTGCGCGGTTGAGCCGTGCCAGCCATACGTGACGTCGCATCTCGGTGAGGTGGCTCGTTCGAGTGGAGTTGTTCGTGTGTACTTCCGGAACCTTAAAATGCCGAGGTCGTTCGCGCAGCTCTTCAGCTTCCGTTGCTTACACTGTGCACGCGTCTATTACAATCTACGATAGCTCAATAAACAACATATAGCTGCGGATACCACTGCTTGTAGAACCGCACGAAAGCACGAAGGAAAGAAGCCAACAGTCGGCGAGGCCAAGGAAAGCGTTGGGGATGGTACTTTGTCTTTTTTATGTTTACTTGGATAATCACAGAAATTAGTAATGTAATCTATTTAGGGGAAAGATAATTAAACACAAAGTCTAAGAAAAAACAAAGTGCCGATGGTGGGAACCGAACCCATGACCTCCGAATAACGCGTCCGGTGCTCTTTCAACTGAGCTACATCGGCCGCTGTCCCCCTTGCTACTTTCTTGGGTATTTATGTTGTCTGTATACGAACCTTGAGAGTGTTCACCAGAGCCACCCTCAGCCATAGCCGCGGACGTAGAACGTCCTTTGTTACCGCCAGCGTCACGTAGAACGTGATCAAGAGCGAGGGCGAAAGCTGTGCTAGAGCCCTCTTACGCTACCTATCGCTTCAAGACTGCCAGAATCGAGACCCCCGTAAGCTACAAGCAAATCAATTTGATACGTATGTTCACCCTGTTCGTTCCATGGACACAAAAATGGCCAACTGCGCCTCAATTACCCACAATGCACCGCGCACAGAGCGTCAGTGAATACCCCCTATAGGGAGGTCGATAGGTTTCAGTGCAACTTGCTGCAGTATCTAGTGTCCTTGTTTGGTGCTAGAAAAACATGCCATTTGTCGGTCTCGATGTTGTTTTATGAGGTCTCCCTAGGGAAAGAATAGCCCCGTAGAGTATATGCGCTCTGTGGGCCTATGTACAGGGGCGTTAAGGGCAGCCGTTCACAATATATGAATCGCAACCTCAATCTGATTGTCTGGCTGCAGGTTAGTGTAAGGTAAAGAATTGTATATAAAATTTCGCTGAGGGTTAATGCGTGGGCAAGCTGCTGAATTGGCCCTTGCGTAGACCGGCGTGCTTATTGACAATGCGACGAACTAGACGCGTAAGGTGACTGAAAACGTTAACGGTTTTAGTTGTATAGGCTTGATTAGCTCACTGATTCATAGGAAGTCAAAGGATCAGGCAGGACGACACGCGAGCGATGGGGTGACCTGCCATTGTGAGATTGATTAGCTGGTTAAGTTGGCATAGACAGCGTGTTTTAGACTCTGCAGCAATTAGGATTTTTCAGGGGTACGAAATAGCCATATTTTTATCAAGATAACTAACGACTGCACCGATACCTTGCTGTGTGGGTATCCTCTACTACACCAGAAGACCCAGAAGTGCACAAAAAAAGTAAGGTCGTCTACATGAAATGTATGTTTTAGGTCTGAGATAGATGCTAGAATACAAGATAGGGGAGCCATTCCAAGGTTTAAAAGGGTGGTTGACTGAATAGCGCCATGAGGAGTGCCACGTGTGAGGGGGAGATCAGATATAGAATCGGGGAGACGGAGCTTGGCCGCACGGTCGCGGAGAAATGCCGTGAGGTAGCCGTACATCTTTGGACCACAGAAAGTAGAGACAAGCATGTCTAATAGAGGATCGTGGGCAAGGTTATCAAAGGCCTTATGCACATCAAGGGCTACTATGGCTTGTATCTGGGAAGAGGGCAGAAGGGAAAATTCATGCATGAGAAGAAAAAAGAGGCCCTGAGCAGACACACCTTTTCAGAAGCCAAGATTTTTAAAGGGAAATAAATAAGGGCATGTTTCGTAATTACCGTAGAAATAACATGTTCATATCATTCGTACGTTGATTACAAAACATGAAAAAGTGTCTGAAATTGACTTTTATTCGAAATACTGTTTGCTATATAGTTCACATAAATGCACAGCTGCGTGAACCTTCACTAGAGGTAAAGCCATGCCTATATATTTAAAAATAAAGATAATGCACAGTTCCATAAGCAAAAGAAAATAAAGCTCAGTAAAGTCACGTAGACTTGGCAGGGGTTAATAAATTTACTAGATGCTGCTTGGCTAGAAGTACAGCATTGCGCTACTAGAACGCACAACTAACTGAGTACTATCAATATGGCATCAGTCGAACATCACATCAACTAAGTCAATACTTTCTCAGACTAGCTATGAAAAATTTGAAATGCTTGACATAATTACGGAACTAATACTGCTAGAAAATCCGCCAGAAAATTTAGATACAAGACTAAATTCTTCTGCATGTATTACTTATGCATAATTACGGAACTAATACTGCTGGAAAATCCGCCAGAAAATTTAGATACAAGACTAAATTCTTCTGCAGGTATTACTTATGCAGGTAATGACTAGGAATGGAATTTGTCGCAATAGTTATGAAAAAACGACCATTCATAACGATAAAATTTGATATCGCAAAAGGTGGAACATTAGAAGCAGTGCAGATGCGGTAAAACAAAGTGCATATCAAAAATTTAAATGAGTATATGAAAGACTGAACTTGTTCCAATGGCAGCATCGTACGTAAAAAGAGCGTTTTAAGTACTGAAATAAAACAAAGGCAGTCTTGGGCCTTATAATGTAACTAGGGATATTCACCAGCACATGAGTCTGGTCTGTAAAATTGCACAGCAGATCTGTTGGGAAATGTTATAGCAGCTTGGACCGCACTGAGTTGGCGTGCAAGAAAACGAGGTGCTCCACACTGTCCGATAAATTTGATTCCTGCCGACCGGTTACTGTATTGGAAAGAGCCTCTCGCTTGCCGCCTGAGTAGCCGCAATGGCAAGCTACTTTCTAGCCATGGATGCAAGAGTTCCAGGCTTGATTATACCTTCTTTTTGCCACCACTGAAATGGAATGCTATCACGAGGCAAAACTGGTGACTGAAGACATTCCGACATTTCTTGCATCAAAGAATAAGGGTTTTCTTTGCATTTTCATGATATCAAGGCATTAAAAACTCCCTAAATGGATTATTGTTCTCCTCTCCGATCCATCGGCTCTTGTGCAGAAGGTTCTTGTTAGCAGAACTGTAACACCATTTACTGTTCCTGTTCCTGTAATACTGAAATACGACAGACCGCATGTACCCCTTTTCCATGCTGATCGCTTCAGACAATCTTGAAACGAGGGTCAAGCAGAGCGGCGACAGTATGGGGCTTATGTGTGCTTATACCTTGAATACTTGCTTTCACAGACCTCAGGAGGGTCCTTGAAAACTTTAGCTCTTAAGCCCCCCTGGCCTCTTTAGAAAGCAGAAACTGAAGGCCGTGAATAAGGGGAATAACAAGAGAATGTTGGGTGGGGCTCGGAATAAGAAGTGGTCGTAGCTTCAGTTTGTGCAGCACTGGCAGGGATGCTCTACTTGACGCCATTCAAGTGTGCTCAGGTTGTCAGCAGAATCTATTTCTGCCAAGTCTACTGTCAGAGTTTACATAAGCTGTTGCAAGCGCGCTAGCATGGCGTATCCACTATTCCATCTTGTCCGCGCATCTTGTATCACCTCTAGTGGCTTCTCTATGCCCATGCTCCTTTATATTTCTTACAGTCTTGATATCACGCTGCTGCTTCGTTGCATCCATGGCTAGAAAGTAGCTTGCCATTGCGGCTACTCAGGCGGCAAGCGAGAGGCTCTTTCCAATACAGTAACCGGTCGGCAGGAATCACTTTCATCGGACAGTGTGGAGCACCTAGTTTTCTTGTACGGCAACTCAGTGCGGTCCAAGCTGCTATAATATTTCCCAACAGATCTGCATTGCAATTTCCCAACAATAGCCCGTGCTTTTCTCTACACGCTTTCGAATCCGTTGCTTTCTTTCTTTTCGTCGTGAACACGAAGTTGCACACTGTGCGCGAAACAAGCAGCGTCTGCCCTGGGCGTTGGCCCAATCACGGGGACACAGTTCCGAGTATTATCAGTCACTGTGTAGCAAGGAAGGTCCTCAGGTATGTCCAACTCTTTCAAAACATCTATGAGTAAACAACGCAGGTTCTCTGCAGTATGGTTTGCACACAGGTGACGGCACTAAGTCCAGTATGTGCACTATGGGGCACGAGGTCGTCACTCAACACGAGGCACGTCACAGACACTTAACTGCCCTTAGCTCGTAACGTCCAACCGTCAGTTGTGATGGCGACAGAGCCGATATCCGGGCTGATGACGCTGTGCAGCTCCTCATGGAGGCAGAGTTTGACAGCATTGTACGTTCCCCGACACGTACAATGCTGCCAAACGGTCCTCGACTTTGTCGACACGACGGTCCTCGACAAAGTCGTGCGACAGGGGACCTTGTATTCGGGCACCATGTACCACATCGGGTCTTGAAACCTTGGCTCTTCGACAGCAGAGTAGCTATGCAAGCCGCTTGCAATGAAAGAATTTTCTCTGTAAGTGCCTTGGCGCGGGGGCTCTGAAGGCTCAGCTGTGGCTTGAAAAACGAACTAGCACTTGCCTGTCTTGTCTTTGATGTTGAACGCTGCTGAACGGCAGATGCTTCGTTGTCATACTCTTTGCGGGCTCCTGGATGTCGTCTGAGGTGGTTGATCAAAGGCGTCGTTGTGTGAGCTGGCGTTTTTAGAACCGCTTTGCACAAGACGAACTTTGACTAGGCCGCCTCTACACAATAGTAAAAACCCCAAATACCACTGCGTTTATTTGGGCATGTTGCAGTCACTCTTTCACGTTCATTCGTGACGAGGCAGCAAGAAGCGTCGAAGCAGCGGCGTCAATCGACCCACAGAAAGCAGCAGGCGGAAACGTACCCGTATAGTCCCGTTTTATTTGTGGCGAGCGGGCGGGCAGGAGCAGCAGAGCGGTAGCGGCGGCGCTGCGGTAGGGCGCTATAACTCGTGGAGTAATAGATGTGACGGGAAAAGGTGGAACGCTGATTTCCTCTAGAGGGCGTAACCACTAATCTCTACGCCCATTGTCAGTTGTTGTTGGTTTTTATCGACAACAGTTACGTTTCGAGCTTATTTAGTGAACTAGATTACATGATGCAATATATCATAAATTACGGATGGCTGAGCGACGCTTCCGTCCGGCTTGCGTCTATGTAACTCGAGGCGCTTCCCGTGCTGTCGGCTCTTCCAACCAGTTATAGCCGAGCGCGCGATCTCCTCATCGTCCTCTTCGTTTCATTGACTCATTGCTTTCGTTCTTTCTCACTTGGCTAGCGTTCTCCCCTCTAGCTTGCGCGAGGCGACCGAAGATATATAATGTAGAGATGTATGAGTATGGAGCTGACAACATGCAACTCTCATGTCATGCGCGGCTCGCATAATAAAGTTAACCTTAACTATTGATAATGAAAGCGAATCAAATTTTCTGGTAATAAACATGTAGCGCCACTTTTCGGCAGATTGGAGACGTGTGAGCTATGACACGATTATGAGAAGTGGCCACCGCGAATGGAGATATGTCCAAGCTTTAAGGTCGGCATTATGAATGTTTCCATACGAATGGACCGTATCGTGGCCACACTGAAGCCTGTAGGCTCCCTGGAGCGGTGGTCTCTGCTTCTTGCGTAAGTTGATTACGCTGTGCGTGCTCGGAACTAACCCTGCCTTGGAGGGAATGGTTGGAAGTAACCGAGGCATTCTTTCATGCCAGTTATTTAAAAAGTATTGAAAAATTTGCGAATATATGCAAAGTGTTTCGAATAATTTTCACATTTCCGCTATTTCATTCGTTTAACGAATAAATAGTGGAATACTCTCATACTTGGATCGTTTAACCAATCAAATTTGAGGATATTCGATTCTATATTCGAAGCAAAAGAAGCTGCAGCGAGAGAACAAGACTAAGAATTATAAAATAGAATGGTCCTAGAGGAGCCACTGGAGGTGATACAAGATATGTGCCGACATGATGGAACAGTGAATGCGCCATGCTAGCGCACTGAAAGAAGCTGATGTAAGCTGTGACAGTAGACTTGACAGAAATAGATTCTGTTGAAAACCTGAGCGCTATTGAATGGCGTCAAGTAGAGCATTTGTGTCAGTGCTGCAACAAATTCAAGAAACCACAACCACTTCCTGTTCCGAGTCCCACCCAACATTATCTTGTTGTTCTCCTTATTCACACCCCTAATATTTGCTCATTTCCAGTCAGTTGCGGCTGTTACAAGTCGTTGGGTGACATTTTGGTCGTTCCGTAAGCATGCTTAGTCATTATCTATCGTAGCTAAGTATCTTTACTCATTTCCACTCAGGAGCGGTCATTAGAAGTTTTCTTTTAACATACTGGTGATTCAGCAGCCATGCTGAGTCATGCCTAGTCATGGTAGTCATTACCCCACATATCTAAGCATTTTTACTCATTTACAGTCAGTTGCGGTCATTAGAAGTTGTCGTTTGGCATATTGTCGCAGAAGCCGGTATGACTAAGTAGACAGGTGCAAAGGCAAAATATCGTACTACGCGTTGAACATATTGAAAAGAAACATAGATGGATCACGCTAACGTGGGCCCCGGCTCGCACCAACATACCAGGAAACGAAGCGACCAACGCCCTTGCTCGAGCGCTATTTATCCGCGGGGGATGCCGGCCTCAACCTAACTTTAAGGTCGAGACGCTCGCGACCTAGAACGAAGTCATCGAGCACTACAAGTTAGGAAGGCGCAAAAATCCACCCCCAGATAGGTCCCTCACGTCCGCAGAGGCCGTCACCTGGCGCCGCCTGCAAGCCAAGAAGCACATGTCTCCCAGATGGAGATACCTTACGCAAACTGGAAATCCGGAGGACCAATTCTGCAAATTCTGGAAAGATATAAGAACTCTAATACATACCTTGTGGGAGTGCAGCCACTCTCCGGGTTAGAATTTATTCAAGGAAGCAGAAGAATGGGCGTACGCGCTTCATAGCGAAGACCCGACGACGCAGGCCAACATTGTCCGTCTGGCAACCGAAGCGGCGAACCGCTTCGTCTACTAACCCCTGCCCCTTAGGGTGACATCGGGCTCCCTAGACGCCTGCGAGCGCTACAGGAACTCCAGTGTCACCTCTTCCGGTCAATAAAAGTTTTCACCACCACCACCTACTTGCACCAACGCACAAGCACCGGCGAAAGATGGCACGGCTGGCTAACTGACTAGGGAGCGGCTCACCTAACGAAGAAAACGAGCGCGTGCCAGTATTCCGAGCTCGACCATATGGCGGCGCCAGTAAGTAACATTGCGGCATTTCGCCTTAATGTGGAAAAGGCATCGTCCCAATGCAGCATGGCGAGGTCGAGCAGAACCATGGGCAGTGTGAATTTCGCGTTTACAGGAACAGTCACAGGAAGGTAAAATCATATGGCTTGAGCTAGCGGCGGTAAAAGGGCTTCATCCTGGCGACGTGTATGAATTGCGATTGGGCTTGCTCTTTGGAGGAACGAACAGCTCCTTGCCGGATCACTTCGTAGGTTACGTCGCTGAGCTTGCGCAGTTCTTAGTAAGGCCAAAATATTAGCGCAGAAGCTTCTCGGAGCGATCCCACTGAAGAACAGAAGTCCACACCCAAACTTGATCGCCAGGAAGATAAATTACTCCCATATGATGAAGATTATAACATTTAGCATCCTTAGCTCGCGGTGTCAAGACTCTCAGTCAAAACGACCGCAGAGGCACCGTTACGAAGGACTAGGTTAAATTTGAAAAATGTTCGCAATATCAGTAGAAGTGCCACTAGGAAGATGATTGTTTTCCCAATAGCGGCTGAGGCAATCAGTGGCTACTATACTGTACCGGTTGCTCAGTGATAGCGTAGGAAATGGCCCGAGCAAGTCTACACCGATTTGGTCAAAAGTTACCGGATGCTTGGATGCTTGACATGCTTGCTTGGAGGCCGGATGCTTGACATGCGGCGTCTTCCAACGTTGACAATCACGACACGTCTTAACATAGCGCTGGACATTAGCAGGAAGCCTGCGCCTGCAGTACTTTTGTGGTACCCGTGTCAAGGTCCGAAAAGACTTGAGATGCCCGACAGAAAGCTCATCGTGGCATGGCTGCAAAACGTCGGTATGAAGCGGCGTTGGGATCACCAGCAGTACTGAATATCTCTGGAAGCGTAGTTTATCATGTAGAAGATGCCGTGTCGCAAGCAGAATATATATGAAATATGGTCGAACTTTTATTACCGCCCACAAAATGGCAAGGCTACTCTTCTTCAGTAGGAGAATAATTCATTTCGGTACGAGTCAGGATGCGGCTAGCGTAAGCAATCACCCGCATCAACACCATCTTGACACTGATCGAGAACTGCACCGAGGCCAATGTTACTGACGTCGGTATGCAATTCTGTGTCCGCCTCCTAGTGGCCAAGTACGGGCGTTGTTTGGAGTCGCTTGCAAAGCTCCTAAAAGGCCCTTTGCGGCTCGCCGACCCAGATGAAAGATTGTTCGTCCTTTGCTAGACTAGTCAGTGGTTCGGCTACTCGGGAGAATTCGTGCCCAAAGGGTATCTAATATGCAGCACAGAGGTTTATAAGTGGGGGTCGGAAAAGCAGCTATGGTAGCCGCCTTTTCTGGATCAGGAGTGATACCCTCATTTTTCACGACGTGGTTGAGAAGCTCTAGTTGTTGGAATGCAGAGTGGCGTTTTTATAGTTTTAGTGAGAGGCCGGCTCAAAGATAGCTATTAGCATGGCCGTTAGCTATTAGCAAGCTATTAGATAGCTATTAGCAAGGCTATTAGTAAGCAGTTGAGATGTTCCTCGTAGGTCGCAAAGAAATGACAATCGCGTCAAGGTGGACGAGACACGTCTGCCATTTGAGACTGGCTAGGACACTGTCCACCTTTCTTTGAAAGGTTGCGGGAGCAGAGAACAAGCCGAAGGGAAGTATTTTAAATTTGTACAGTCCTTCAGGAGTAATGAATGTGGTCTCGGAATCACGTTCGTCTGCCAATACCCACTGCGTAGATAGAGCGATGAAAAGTATCGGTCATGGCGGAGTCGGTCGAACGAGTCGTCGATGCGAGGCAAGGCGGGTAGATGTCCTTTTTAGTAATTTTGTTGAGCGTGTTGTAGCCAACACAGAATCTGAGTACTCCGTTTTTTTGGCGAACAGCACAACTGTCGAGGACTATGGACTTGTGGGCGGCTGCGTCCTATCATCGCGGAGAATTTCAGCAACCAGCGCCCGAATAGCCTCTCGTAAATTCACCATCACTCGGTAGGGGTGTTGGCGGGTAGAGCGCTCGATGGGAGCAACTGTAATTTGGTGCTTTGCTATGGACGTCTGTTTCACTTGGAGGTGACGGTAAAGCAGTTATCGTAAGAGTGCATAATTGTTTGCAGGTGGCGTTTCTGGGCACGAAACACAGCATGATTCATGTCAGTTTGAAAAGTACGTATGTCCGGTGCTATCGGGAGTGGCCTTGTTGACCAGCGGTAAGGCACAGTGGGAGGAGGGCGCACAGACTTCGTCACATTAAGCGACAGCAATACCCTGCGGTAAATAGCGGTATTGGGCACGAAAGTTCAATAAAAGCTGTTCAGTTCGCCTGTTGTCCACGGCAAGAACCCCCCGATCGAAGCAGACTTGAAGGCTCAACAGTAAAGTCACGTTCGTTTCCGCGAGGTCTAAAATAGTGGGTGGGTTGTGGCATTGCACTGTAACAAAGAAGCTGCTGCGTGGAGGTAGAGTGACCTTGGTCATCGCACACTCTGAAAACAGACCTGCCTTGTGGGTGATCTTCGGCAATTGCGCACTGGGTAGAAAAAGGTACCATCAGGTCATGGAGGTCGATGATCGCGCCGTTTTCCTGAAACATTAAGACCGAGAATGAGGTTTTTGGAACACTCTGCGAGCTCAGCGAAGCAACCCGAGATTCACTCGTAAATATTTATGCTTTATTAATGATGCGCCCCTAATGGTACGCACACTCTCAAGCACCCTTAGAGTGAGTGGGGGCAGCTGCCCAGTCTCAAATGAGATGCACTCGACTTGCGTGGCAAGCTCAGCCAGAAGTCAACTACCTTGTACTCACAGAAGAGGGCGGCCGTTTGGTGCCCAGCTTTCGCCGGTTCAAGCCAGAGTAAGAGTCGGGGTTAGAAGTAACAAAAAAAATTATACTTAGCAAGAAACGATAGAGAGGAATACAAACATGGTTCAAAGAAGCATTGATGGTGATTTATTCTAATTGCCTTTATTTTGCTTGATCTGCTTTCCAGTGTGAACTACGTATTGCACAGTGAGAGACGAACCCTCATAAAGTCAGCGCTTTCGTACCATTTGTGAAGTTATTCCTTCAAGTTGTTGGCCACAGATCATACTGCCTGTCGCGTTCTGAAATTACACGTAGCGAAAAGTTCTCGAAGACTATTTACGTAAGCTTGAAAGTTATCACCGGGTAGTGGTTTGTGCTGTCGAAACTGGTGACAATCCACCAGGTCATTTGTTGCCATTGGGAAGAGAGCATCCAGCGGTGCGACAGCAGCATTGAAGCGGTCCTCGTCAGCACTTGACATGACAGTTGCCCAAGGACCTGCGGTGCTCCTTGTTGCGCCGAGGCTATGGTACACACGCTGGCCTTTTATTCCGAGGGAGTTCCGAAGTATTACATTGCGATGCTTGGACTGTGGCTCGTCGCCTCCGACCGCTTAAAGGAAGTTCAGGAAGACCAGGTTCCACTATTACCAATGTACTGCAGGTTCGCCTGGCGTACGCAGGAACGGTGGGGATGGCCGGAACGATCCGCCGGACATAATTCCTAAAACGCAGTTCTCGGAACGGAAACTATATTCGTGTCCTCGTCGCCAGTCGCCATACTGTGGTGTCCGATACCGGGACGGAGGGAGCGAACATGTGCAGACGGCAGCTCATGGTAGACTGTTTATTTACAACAGGGATTGTGAGCGTGTGGGTTCAAGAGAAGACAGGAAAACGTGGTGATGATGATAGCATGGCCTCTTTAGAAAACAAAACTGAAACTTCTGGGGCATACACCTCAGTTCAGTCGTTCAGTCGTGTCCTACTCTTCGTGACCCTATGGACCATGTCACGCCACACCTTGGCATTGAAGTCAGCCAGCTGCACATTATAAATTGTCCATACTTTCGCCATTGATGATTCTGTGTATGCGAAGAATATTTTGGCTGCCTGGTCATCATAACTACATTTAGGCGCATACGCCTGTACAACCTTCACTTTATGCTAATTTAAGATGTATGCAACTCTTTCAATACTGATATAGAGGTCATCTATGATATCAGATATATACTTATTTACAAGGAACCCTACTCCTAGTTCTCTGTTGTCCTTTAAACCTCGATAACACAATATGTGCCCGCTCTTTGGTATAGTATATGCATTACTTGGCCTTCTAACCTTACCAGGCCCTTTGATATCCAATTTCATACCCTCCAGTTTCTCTAAAAGCACTCCCAATCTATCCCAGGGTTCTAGCATTAAACGTTGCCAAGGTCAGTATTCAATCGCGGCTTGTCCGGAGCTAGAAACGTTTAGCTCTCTCCGCTGCGTCGCAGGTCTGACCGCGGCAGTGGTCAGTTGCTCCGCAGCCGCTGGAAACTGAAGCCGGGCATTTTAATAGAGCATTCATATTACTGCACAAGGGTGCCCAAATTCTTTTCCGATGAGGGAGTGAGCTTCCGAAGGAGTTTCTTGGATTCAGGTTGCACCACAAACCAGTTTATGTAAATTCCATCGACACGCGGATTTTCTTAATCCGAGGAAGAATTGCACGACACTGGAGTTCAAACCACGGTCCTCTTCAGTGTGAGGCGGGTGTTTTATCTCTACGCCATCTCTGCTCACCGGTAGTTGGACGGTATTTTGGATGGTAGATTTTGATAAATTCATGGTCAGCTTTTTTAAACAACAGAATAATGTTGTCAACCTTTAGAGCGTGAGAAAACACGCCACAGAAAAACTTTTTATTGCGATAGCGATACTACGCCAGGTTTCAGCCCATCGCGTAGTCCCGGGAAGGGCCACGTTTGACCACGAACAGCCGCAAAGAAGACTAACGCGAAGAAAGGCCGCCCTTTAATCAGCATTAGAAATAACCTCTGATTACGCATCCTCCATTGGCATTCAACTTTTTGCGTGTAAAACAACATAGATGTCTGTCGCCAACCGCTGGGGACGCCGTAAACTTACTTCATATCCCATTCGTCTTTCTCTATCAGACACTCCTATAGAAGAAAGTCCGAGGATGAAACTTCTAGGCCTAACAATTCACCAATCAGGATCAGCGACTGCTTGGCTTTCTCATGCGAAAAAGCAAGCACTTCAGACTATGAGTTTGATAAGAAGCATTGTGCCTAAAACGGGTGGCGCTGGCTCGTCTGTTGCACGCCAGTATGCGAGGGCAATTCTGGAGCCACGTATTATCGAGCCCAGCTCAAGCATCTCACAAGACCACAATGGGATCGCCTTGAAGCCGTAAACCGAGAATCTATGAGGACCATAACATGCCTTGCACCACTCCCTCCGGTAATAGCTTTACAAGAGAATGCGCAGCTCAATACCATCGATGAGCTGGTGCTGCAGCGCCGTGATGCTCGCAGACTCAAATCCGCTTTGCCCCATTCCACGCAAGTACTGAGGACATATGCAACGTCACGCAGTATTCTTCCGCCACCTGCGCTAGTTCTTCCTCCCTGGAAATTTGTACAGTTAGGAGACAACAAGCCAACTGATATCCGCAGACCAACGTCTGCCAACTCGGCATCGTTGCTTCGCAAGAGATTTGAAGAGCAAGATACTCACCTGCTTCAAGGGTTCATTGTCGAGTACGTGGATGCAAGCCTGCAAGGTTGTGAAGCCAAACCGCAATCCATGCAGAGCTAGCCATGCAGAACATAGCCTGAATCAGACCTCTACACTTCAGCTTTCGGAACCACTTACATCTTTCTGCGCTGAGCCCGTGGCAGTTCAGGAGGCGCTCTGCTCCATGGCTTCCATAACCATGCTCCCTGCGGCGCACATTTTCATCCGCATTGACGCACTTCAAGCATTACGTTTACTGCGACGTGTCAGCTGCTGCCCTAAAATATGTCAAGACATTCACCAGCTTGCCGCGCATCTTGCACTCAGTACGCATTGAGTGGGTCTCACGGGATTTGCTGCTTTCCCAAAGTCAATCAGATTTAGTGACCCGCCTCGTGAACCAAAGCTTGAAGTGGACGACACTACCCTCCTTTTATCAAGAAAGGAACACCTCCGGCACCGCACACGTGCACTTATCCCTCCGTGTGCAACAACCCTTCCCCGCGGTCTCACCCGTGTAGAGGAGGTTGCGCTTAGGAGGATCCGGGCAGGTGTCGCCCTCACACCAGCTGTCACTAGGACGTGGTCTCACTTCCGACACTTATATTCCCGCCCAGGTTGCTCGATCTGTAGAAACCAAAATGCTGAAGCCGACATTCACCCCTTGTTGTGGGACTGCCCAGCACTGAAACCAACATGAAACCAACATGAACCACCAGACGATAGCTGGCCTTTCAGCAACCAATCCTGCCTCATATATCGCTTAGACGCAGGGAACTCATCGTTGCTCACTCCTGGAATTCATAAAATCAGCTAACCTTTTTTCATTCATTTAATCATTTATTCATCCCTCATCTCATGCCCTTCTGATAGCCTGAGGCAATAAATGTCAATGAAAAAAAAAGACGAACACGAAGAAGAGGAAGAAGACGAAGGCGAAGTAGACGAAGAAGAAGGAGACGAAGACAAAGAAGACGATGAACAAGACGAAGAAGACGACAAAGAAGAAGAGGAAGAACGCTCGGTCACCTTGAGCTAATGCTTTCGCTCCACATTCGGTTCAGCAGCACTGAACCCTTCTCATTTACATGTGGACTGGTAGCTTATGATCTCGCGTCCTACTCTTAAAGCATGAGCTTAAGTGTCCCCAATAATGTAGCACCTTATACCGATAGGGCCTGACAGTGGAATAATGTAGCAGGCAAAAGAAGCTTCCGCAGTTGCTATCGCAATTCCACTAGGGTGAACCAGAGTTGAACCACAACTAATGTTTTTAACCATTACTGCTAATATAGGGGAAACGTCTGCCACAAATGTTTCTTAAAAGGGTAAATTCAGTCTGACCCTTACTCCTTTGCTTTAAGCGAAAAAATTACTTCTTAGACTTCATCTCTTACAACTAAATCTCGGCTGCTATACCTATGAATATACACGCAGGTTTTTCTACTGCTGTATAGCTGAAGTAAGCTCTGGCGTTTTACTCTCAGGTCCTATTAAGCTCTGTAGCAATGGCACGTCCCAAGGATCAATCCGCTCCCCTTTCCTTTTCAACCTTGCCTTGGTCATGCTACCTCCTAAATCGAATGCTACCAGAGGCCATCCCATACCGTATACGCGCACAATATCACCCTCTGGAATTCAACATATATTGATGACGAAATTGAATCCATACTTCATAAAGCGGGGGATGTCATTGAACGCCACGTAGCTGGAGCAGATCGTTCATGCTCCCCTCAGAAGTCTGAGCTGCTCTTGATGCGAGGCCCACGCAGCTTTGACGATCATCCTCCCATCTGCATTAGAACTAACGGCCAGCCCATGCCGGAGTATTTTCCATTAGGTTTTTGGGGCTTCTTATTTGGAGCAAACGGAAAAAACACCGACACTCTAGCTAAACTCACAGCCGCTGTCTCGCATACTGTTCGTCTCATTCAGAGCATTGGTAACATAAAGGCATGCGGGAGGCTGACTTACGACTTTTGGTCAGGCGTTTGCTATCAGTAGTTTAATATATACCCTGACTTACCCTTACCTTAGCTGCCAGGAACGGGACCGCTTTGATTGCCTTAATCGACAGGCATACAAAGAGGCTCTTCGCCTCCGTCACCGGGTCCCCACCTGCAAATGCATGACATTAGGGGTCTATAAAACTGTAAAGGAGTTCATGGAAGATCATCTTACCTCTCAGTACAAGCGCCTCACTCACACCCCCCGGAATGTCACAACCTCCACAAGGTAGGATGAGGCTTCGAAGCGACCTTTGCTGGTAAGGCGCAGCCTCCACCTCTTATCCACAGTAACATCATTGTAACCCCGCTTTCTAGGAACCTGCAGCCAATGTATCATATCGTTCGCAGAAAGGTTGGCTAAGTCCCTGCAAAAAATATTCCACAGATTGGACAGCTGTCTGTGTCGTCGTAGCAGAATACCACAATCATGATTCTATTTCGCTTGTTGTATTAAACCACTCTGGATGCAATAACGTTAGCTGTTGGGCCAGTTGGTGCATGTTGAACTTAATTCCGTCCGTGTCTACCTCCTTGTTCTTGTGTACGCGTCTTTGTGTTTCTGCTGGCGCCCCTGTGATTAAGTTCACTCTGAATGGCCGTTGGTTGCGTGCTTCATCGCCGCCAGATTATCTGAAAGGCCAAGGAGGTGGTCATAGCCTGGCGATAGCCTCCACCTTTGCAAAGACCATCTTCAGTGGCTCCAAATCTGCAACTCGTAACTTCGCCAAATGCCAAGTCTCCCCCGCCGTCTTATCCCTCCTCGATTCCACCAATCTAACTCCATCAGATGCAACTGGTCTGTGTGCCAGCGCACTCATCCCATGCAGGGAACGAGACGGCGAACAATTGCGCCCGAGGATTCGTCGACCGGGCTGTGGCGTCACCTGTTATGCGGACGGTGAGAACCCGTATGCTACGTTTCATGGCATCGCTATTCCCTACAGTTGAGGCAGACTTATCTAACCCTCGCACATATTTCCTTTACGAAACCTCAAACCGTTGTGTGGAGGAAACTCCAAACGAACACGTTACCAAACCCCGGGGGGAGATGGCTGCTCCTGGCCCTACAGGGCTGGGACTGGTAGGTCAACGCCGCTTGTGGTGGGGGCTAGTCTGCCACAGGATTTGTATCAGTTGTAGACCGTTATTGTACCTGCCACCGCTTCCGTGGTGAATGACGACTGTTGCGACGCGTGTCTTTCTGTCCCTCTTCTTTTGCTCTATTTTCTTTATTTTATTTTATAATATTTATTTTTTATTAGCTACAGAACCAGTAGCAGGCCTGTGCAGTTCTGTTTCCTTCTGCTTACAGTGGCAATAATAACAAACCCCCCATATATTCTAGCATATATCCTGAGGTGGTGGTGGTGGTGGTAAGAACATTTATTTACACAAGGGCCAGGAGGTATGTTCGGATCGGCCCATAAGGGACCGATCCTTACAAGCACTAGGTGGAGGTCCCTAGTTGGGGACCCCAGTGGCGGTTGCCGCCGCTCGGGCGCGTCCGACTAAGGCTTGTTGGGCCTGTAAGTCGTGGCAGCCGAGCAGGACCGCCTCCCAGTTCTCCCGGGTTGGGTTGGGGATGGGGGGAATAGCCGGGTTGGAAGGGCAGGCCCACACCATGTGATAGATGTCAGAAGACACCGCTCCACAGTGTGTGCAGCTGCCACTAAAGGAGGGGTCAAAATGTTTTAGGGCTGCCGGGCACAGCAATGTATTGGTGAAAAGGCGGAGAAGGAGCCGCTCATCCGCCTTTTTGAGACCTTTACATGGGCTGGGATAAAGGCGATGACAATTTTGATAGTACGTCGTGATATCTTTGAAGGTGTAGGCCGGATTAAAATCGGGTTCCTGATCGGGTAGGGAGGAGAAAACAGACCGGTGAGAGAGCGCGCGGGCGGCTGCGTCTGCTGCCTCGTTTCCTGCCAAACCCTGATGAGCAGGGGCCCATATAAGGTAGCGGTGTGCGGGTTCCGTATCCCGTATGCAATTTAAGTAAATTTTATAGGCTAGTAAGGGAGTCCAGCCTTGTCTGACGTTCCGACAGGCTCCTCGCGAGTCGGTAATTATGTATTTTGAGTCGGAATGAGAGGCCGCGAGAGCAATCGCCACCTCTTCTGCGTGTGTTGTACTTTGTGCTCTGAAGGTGAGACCGTTAATCGTTTTGCTGTTGCGAACTACAGCGGCCGTGTACCATCCCCCGTGGTGAGGGCCGGAGGCGTCTACGTAGTATACACCTGTTTTGTTGCCATAATGTCGGGCTAGGGCTTCCGCTCGTGCCAAGCGCCGACCATTATGATCTTCGTGTGACATATTCGCTGGCAGAGGTCGCACGCAGAGGGCGCGTCTCCACAATTCTGGGATGCGAAACCTGTCTTCTATGAGTGTGGTGTGTTGGATATGGAGTCGAGCAAGAAGGCGGCGACCCGACTCCGTTTGCGACAAACGCGTGTACTGATTTGTAAGGTGCGCCTCCCGGAGCTCCCGGAAAGTATTCACCACCCCAAGGGCCATAAGACGGCTGTTTGAAGTAGTGATGGGTAGGTCTAGGGCACGCTTGATAATTTTGCGAAGGATAACCTCAAGGGCATCCTCCTCTTGTTTCCGTAGGTGGAGATAAGGTGTCGAATATAGAATCCGACTGGTCACGAAGGCGTTTGCCAGCCGCAAGGCATCCTTACTTCGCAACCCCCCGCGTTTGTTTGAAACCCGGCGGACCATGCGGCCCACCTGGTCCCCCACCTTACGGAGTTTGGCCAATGTAGTGTCTGACCGTCTGTGTTTGTGTATGTAGAGTCCGAGTACCCGTATCTCGTCAGCTTCGTGTATGGGACCACTGTCTAAAGAAAGAGTGATTTGAGTTGTGCACTTTCGCGAGGGGCGGAGGTGCACAAATTCTGATTTTTGTGGGTAACACTGAAGACCACAGCGACGGGCGTAGCGGTCTACTATCGTCGCCGCTGTTTGCAGGCTGGTTTCAATGTCCCCGATACTGCCATGCGTGGCCCACAGGGTGATGTCATCGGCATACAGGGCGTGCTGCACACCAGTGACACCATCGAGCTGGGCAGGCAGGTGCATCATAGCCAAATTGAAGAGCAGCGGGGAAAGTACTGCGCCTTGGGGGGTTCCCCGCGTGCCGAGTAGGTAAGGACCATGCTCATTATCTTGGATGCGAATGTAGGACTGACGATCCGTGAGAAATTGCTTGATGTATTGGAATGTGTTGAGACCACAGTCGGTCTGGCTTAGGTGGGTGAGTATAATCTCGTGTGTTACATTATCAAATGCCCCTTTGAGATCTAAGGCGAGTACTACCCGGTCATTATGGGGGCATTCGAGTGGGTCAAGGACTTCCCGATTGAGTTGCAGGAGGACATCTTGAGCGGATCTGTGTGGGCGGAATCCGAACATGGTGCCTGCGAATACATGTTTTTGTTCAAGATATTCAGATAGCCGGTCTCGCACCATCGTCTCCATTAGTTTGCCCACACAGGAGGTGAGAGAGATGGGACGGAGGTTATCTGTGTCAATTGGTTTCCCTGATTTAGGAATAAAGGTTACCAGAGCCGTTTTCCAGTCGCTTGGCAGGGGGGTGTCCCCGCGCCAAATCGCATTGATGTAGTCAAGGAGGGACTGGTATGCCGAGTCGGGCAGGTTCGTCAAAAGTTTGACGGTGACATTATCCCTTCCCGGGGCAGTGCCCCGTTTCATTTTGGCAAGAGCCGCCCGCAGATCATGGAGTTGGAAAAGTTGATCCAGCTCTGTGTTCTCTCTGCCTGCATAAGAGTATGATGATCCACGGGGGTCTTGGGCTGTACACAGATACTGGTCCCGGAGTTTCTGTGCCAGTTGAGTAGTGTTGCCAGAGAAAGCATGTATGGCTCTCTGCAAATGTTTCTGTGTTTCGGTTCGTGTTTGGGTTGGGTCGATGAGGGCTCGAAAGAGGCTCCATGTGCTGCGGCTAGACATTTGTCGCGCGGCCGTGTTGCATCTATCCACCCAGTTGGAGTCGGCGAGATGGGCCGCGTACTCAGCCGCTTTCTGGGTGAGCTCGGCAATTCGAGCTTTAAGCTTTCTGTTGTGTTTCTGGCGTCGCCAACGGCGGACGAGGCTGCGACGGGCTTCCCAGAGGTGTAGGAGGTGGTTATCCACGTCCGTAACCGCCTCTGAGAGCTGGATATGTGTTTCATGCGAGCGAAGGTGTGTCAGCAGCTGTTGGGACCATGCTGAGTAGCCCTGCTCGGAAATGGGTGTGTTATCAAGTGAGTCAAAATTTTGCCTGAATTTCGTCCAATCTGGGATACGGGCTTGTGTTGTGGGACGTTTGAGCGGGCGTGTGTGTATTGTAATGTTAAGGATGCAGTGGTCACTACCGAGGGTTTCCTCGGTGTTGAGCCAGTCTGCGTGTCTTATGTTGCGAGTGAAGGTTAAGTCCGGACACGTATCCCGTGTCACGGAGTTTCCTAACCGTGTTGGGCAGACCGGGTCAGTGTGGAGGGTGAGGCCCAATGTGGACGCAAGTTCCGCCAACTTACGTCCGCGCGACTCCTCCTTGCGATACCCCCACAGCTGACTGGGAGCGTTAAAGTCGCCCACGATCAGGAGGAGGTCGGCTTCTCACCCTGTATACTACCACTATAGTGCCTAGAATATACTAGGCACTATAACTACCACACATACCTTGAGTACCTTGAGCTTGCCCTCAGAACTCCCCTCCCGCCGGGCGTAATTCCGTCTCCTTAACGGTAGGGACCCGCAATTTCTTTCTCTTCACTGGTTGCCTCTGAGCGGGTTAAACGGCAATTGTTACCGAGAAATGTGTGTGCACGCAACCTAAAGGGAACCTACACTCACTGAAGGCAGGAGATGGCTACGGTGAAGGTAATTGAATAGTGTTACCGTTGTCATGTCCACTCACTGAAGGCAGGAAATGGTTACGGTGAAGGTAATCGGCTGACGTTAAATGCGCTCTTATTCATTTTTACAATATTTCCGCTTTCTGTCGCCAGGTGACGCTGCTCGGTGGACCCTACCGTTGAGAGAACGGAATCACGCTCCCGCAGGTTTATAGCTTTCGAATCAAGATTACTGGGAAGCCACGTTGCTCACGTCTGCCTAGGACACAGATCCTGGTCCTGACAAGAGCGCGAAGTCGCCGAGCGCGGAATAGCTTACGTGCACTTGGTGGGGCTATAGCCCCAGATTATATTACTACTTCCTGTCGACGGAAATATAGTGCATCCTCCTCCACGCGTAACACTAAATTGCGTAACACTAAATTTAGCTTCAAGTTACCTTAAGTGTGGCTGTCCCCGATGCCATAGCCTCCACCTAAAAATACACTGCAACTCCCTTCCCCAAAATCTAACTTGAGCGGTGGTGCAATGGTAAGACGCCAGACTACTGCCCCGGAGTACCTGGGTTCGATTCCGACCACCGGCGGCTGCGTTTCGATGGATGCAAAACGAAGTGGTGTCCGTGTGCTGTGCGTGTCAGCGCACGTTAAATATCCCCAGGTGGTCGAAATTACTCCGGCAACCTCCACTACTTCAACTCTTTCCTCTACTACTTCAACTCTCTCTCTCTCTCTCTCTCTCTCTCTCTCTCTCTCTCTCCGTTTTCACGCCCACCTTCCGGTGTCCACAGAAAAAAAGTGAGACAGTTACCGCGCCTTTCCCTTCATATAAATCAATCCCTTTCCTTACGTCGCAGCACAGGTGTCAACAGAACAAGTGTGGCAGATACTGCGGCTTTTCTTTCCATTGAACCAATTACGAAAACAGAGAGGCAGCTCATTGCTGTGCGCTGTCAGGACACGTTAAAAACCCCTGGAATTACTCCGCAGGCCTTCGTTATGTGACGTGTTTCACTCCCACCATCTACCTACCCTCACACGCATTTCAGGTGCTCACTAGGAGTCTCACAGATACGGCGCTTTTTCTTGCTTTTAAACCAGTTTAACTTTACAAGAACAATACCCCAGCAGCACACAACACGGGGCCCCTAGGACCCTTGGGGCAACCACTATCAAGCGGGCAAGCGGGCTCGCCCCTGTTTAACCCATTTGGGCATCATAAAGGGGTGGCAACGGCTAATTGGGTACGTATTCCCACATCATGCCCTCAAGTCTATCTCGTTGGGGATTTTTGGGCAGATTGAAAGCACACTTGGGCGTAATGTAAAAACAACCAGCGATAAATAAATGAGGCTGCCCTGCGGCGGGGTATGCGCACACGCTACTTACGTGGGTCCATTGTGGTGAGCTTGAGAGAGACTGGACGGAATTGTGGACTTCATGTAGAAATTTAAAATAGTATAGACTTCATGTAGTATGTAGACTTCATGTAGACTTCATGCAGACTTCATGTAGTATAGTATAGACTTCATGTAGAAAACCAAAACCAAACCAAATGAACCAAAACCAACTAGCCCAGCAGCAAGTGCTTCATGTAGAAAGTTCCTGGGCTATCCTAACGGGGCTGCCCACTCCAAAAATCTATAGGTTCTGCCTGCGCAGCCGCAGGGTTTAAAGCAGTCATGCCCGCTTGATGACGACATCGGTCTTTTTCCGGGCACCTCAGGACAGATGCGACGCAAATGTAGGCATTAAGTAGATAGAAGATGGGCTAATCCAAATTGGGCTGCCCAGTCCAACCCGAATAGGTTCTATTGGGCCGCATGACTCTAAACACGATGATGTGCGCACGTTGTCCGCACGTTGTCCGCACGACGTTTTGGGTCAATTGCGGGCAACTGAAATACATGTTAGCGCTCAATGTGGCACAATAAGATCAGCCTAATTGGGGCTGATCATTGAAGTCCGCAGTGGTTCTCTAATTGTCCGTAGCCGGCCTTAACACTCCCCAAATCCTTCATCCTATATTGAAGGACGGTATTTATTTATGTAATTCATATTATACGTGCTGGTAACTGTCTCTTTTGGAGTTTTCACATAACACTTCTAAGCATCATGTGGTAGCTAAAGACTACCTTTTTGACTCTTGCAACTATGTCAATTGTGCAGTTTTGATATGCACCAGTAATTTTTCCGCAATAAGAGTGTGTACTTAACTACCTCTGAACCTTCCCTACGTCATTATTCTTCGATGTGGAGCGCCTAAAAAATTTTAGACCAGTGGAAAATGTGGCATAGCCCATATTATAGCGTTGAAAATCAACTCCTCCTAGGTTGCCCAGAACAGAATAGCAGATAAAGAATTTGTGCACAGTGCTTCCCCATTAGTTATTGGAACTTGGGCAGTCCCGAAAATATTTGCTCGCACATGAGGCCCACAAGAGCCCACGCCTGTACTTTTTGGGTATTGGAGGGGTTAACCGACAGGAACATTAAAACGGTGGTCATGCAGCGGAACTCGCTTGTACAAAAGTAGCGGTTCATTCGTGATTTGGGTATCCTGGCCATATTCGGCTATCTGGACCGAATGTCGGCAGCATACCCGAAGTTAGAGTAGTCACCGGTTTATTATCCGGTTACGTTAATAAGCGGGTGTGTATTCGGTGGCGCTCATGTCTGTTTTAAATTAAGATCTTCACTGTGCCATGTCATGGTAAGGTCACCCTGCGAAGCAGGAGTCGGTACCGCGCATGCACCGAGCAACAGGTGCGTCGCGCTTGACCTCATAGTTGCGCCGCCACCGACCCAACAGCCACGCTGCTCCATATTCTCCGTGCTGGAACGCTAACGTGGACATGAATGCTCACTTTAATTTGCTCATATAGCTAGATTCCAGCCATGAATAAACCTGCACCCTCTGGATCCAATGGAGGCGAAAAGTAAAAGCGTCCGTGTGCTGTGCAATGTCAGTGCACGTTAAAGATCCCCAGGAGCTCGAATTTACTCCGTAGCTCTCCACTACCCCCTTCTTTCTCGAGATAAAGAAATATAGAGAAATAACATTTATTTGCAGGCTCAAAAGGTCGACCAGTCTCCTAGGCTCAGCTCTCTCCCAGCCACGTCATTCCCCTCAGCCATTGACCTGGATCTACAGCGGCCAGGTCAAGACGGATGACTTCACGTTGTCCTTTTTCGTCCTTTTTGAGAAGCAGTGGCTCTTAGGACTCATCTGTTTTGTCAAGTTCTCCAAATCTAGGACACTTCTATATCATGTGGATCATGTCCGCTATGCCCTCGTAACGTGTGCACCTGGGGATAAACATTTTCGGGTGCGACTTGCTGTAAAGCAGGGAGATTCGGGTATACTGCAGTTTGTAGCTTACGCCACATAACCTCCTCCCTTTTAAAGAGTTGCTTACAATGCTTTTGGAAATATTGATCTGCCTAATTTTTAAAGATTAAAGATATCTTGGTATATACGAGTTGGCAGTCCGACGGAGTGCTTGCTCTGGCGCTATCATGCTGCGTCTTTCCTAGGAAAAGGCCATCGCTGTTCACTCTTCGGCTAAAACCGCGCCCTGGGCTTCTTGCTGTGCTGAGCTGGGAAGAATCGGATCACCTAGCCACGCATGCGCGGACACCGTACCAGCTCATCGCTTTTGCATGGACTACGCCCCCGGATGAAGCTCTTATCTGGGACACACCAAGCTATTTAAGCAGCTGCACCGGATTGGCCGGTCGCAGTCCGACGGAGTGCTTGCTCTGGTGCCAACATGCTACATCTTTCCTAGGTGAGCATTGTTGCTTTCATTGTGAAAATTCGGTTTCTGCACTTCGCCGGACTGCGATAGTGCCTATTTGGTGCCTATTTATTTCGTTGATTTTTCTTTTGCTTACCATCATGTCTGCTGCAACCAGTGATACAAATTGTCCTACTTGCTCAAAACCAGTGCAGCGGGGCAAACCGAGCTTACAATGCAGTGAATGTAAATGTGTTTACCATACGGGAAAGTGCACTGGCGTGTCTAAAAAGCAGATAAAACAGGATTGGATATGCAACTCATGCGTAGATATTCAGTCATCTGAGCTTGAGGAAGAGGACGATGACTCTCAGCAGCCGACTCTTAAACAGGTCATATCCGCAATACGTGCATTGAGCACCAATCTTTCAGAAGTCAACTCACGAGTCGACAAGCTTGATAAGACCATACAACAGCAGTCTGCTAAAAATGACACAGTAATTGAACAGATCCAAGCGGAAGGTAAAATTATTGAAGGAATTGAACAGTCAATCGATCTGCTTTCAAATAAGTATGATGAGATGAAGACTGCTCTCAATACTCACAAAGTCGAGGTTGCAGCACTTGATAACCGTGCAGCAGACTTTGAATCTTTGCTGACTGCCAAAAACCAAGAGTTAGCGGAGCTTCACAACGCATTTACGAACCTTGACTCATGCTCTAGGAGGAACAATGTAGAGATACATGGGGTTGCTCAGACAGACAAGGAGGAGCTCCCTGTCGTGTTAAACGAACTAGCGTTGAAACTTGGCGTCTCTTCGAACACACTTGATCAGGTTGATTCAATGCACAGACTGCCTGCTCAGAAGAAAAAAATACCTCCCATAATCGTGAAGTTCAACACTCGGGCCCCTCGAGATGAATGGCTCAGTAAGAGATACACGTTAAGTTCAAAATATATTTTTGTAAATGAAAACCTACCGCAGTACACGAAGCACATGTTCTGGAAGGCGAAACAGACAGCTAAGATGCTGTCATTTAAGTTTGTTTGGATCAAAAACGGCAAGGTCTATATGACGAAGGCGGAAGGTCAGGGAGCTGTTAAGGTCTTAAATGAAGGGGACTTGTTGAACCTACACTAAAGATGTTCAATACATTTGATTCATTTTCTAATTGGACTGAGGTAAGAGCTGAACCTAGTGTTCAGAGAAAACAAGTACTGGACCTCGTTCACGTGAACGCAGAAGTATTAAACGTCACTGGAACTTACTAAACACTTACTTGGCTTAGCCACTTACATATCTGGACATTCTGTTGCTGTCTGAGGCCAATATAGATCAAGCTGAATCTGAAACATTTAGACTTAACGGCTTTAATTCCTTTTCGCGCTGTCGGGAATCGAGTAAAGGTGGAGGTATCATGGCGTATGTTAGAAAGAAATGGCTTACTGAAATTATTCCATTTGAATTTACCGCAGCTGAAGCCATCGCTTTCTCAGTGAGCAATTCTGAACTGAAATTGTTTGTCATTGCTATATACAGGCTGCCCCCAAGCTCCGACCTTCACACATTTTGCGATGAACTGTCATCATTGATTGGTTCGTGCGGAACGAGAACTTAGTGATAGCTGAAGATTTAAATATAGATATCAGCCAAACTCGAAAACGTGGCACTGCCGTTTATTTGGATTTACTTAATTGCGAGCTATGGAACTGAAAACAACATTCACAGTTACACTAGATAGGAAATCATGGGCAATAGGTTGACCAGGTCGTGTATTGACCACATAGCCTCGCGCTCTAATACTTTAGAAATATCTCCTGGTGTTATACATCAAAAGGTTGCTGATCATTATTTTACAGCTTTATCCATTTTTGACAATTCTCATCAGGATAGGAGGGAAGTAAACACAATAACTATTTTTGATAATGCGATAGTGGATGAATTAGTTCAGACTTCGGACTGGGACGGTCTAATTAATTCGAGTCACACAGAGGCATACGAGGGCCTTTTAAGGACTTTTAATAAAATATTTGCCATTACAACGCGTCAGGTCAAGATAAGACGCAGGAATCCGGAAAAAATGGATAACCAGTGATGTTTTAAAGTTATATGAAAAGGGCAGATTGTGGAACTCGTGCAAAAAGAACCCAGATGACTCTGCTCTCAAGCAGGAGTACCGTGCAGTTAGAAACAGGCTCACCGCTATGTTAAAACTTAGGAAAAAACAGTTCTTTACAGCTGAATTATCGCATTGACGGCGTAATGTGCTAAAGAAGTGGGACACTTTGAACGACCTGCTGGGCAGGCCCAGTCAACAATCTTTAGATGAAAAACTTATTAGAGCATTTCCACGTGAATCGCATCAAGATATCGTGAATTCATTTAAGGTTTCTTTCACCGCTTCGATAGATAAACTGAAACAGAATGCCCCTAAACCCCATCCGGGTTATATCGAATTGCCATTGCTCAACTTTGCTTTTCTTCCGTCAACTGATACAGATGAGCTGCGCACAGTGCTTGCTTCCTATTCTGCCCACAGACCTCCGGGACATGATAAAATTAGAGGGCGAGATTTGCTAAAAAACTTCAACAAAATAAAAAAAGTTAGAGCCATCATGCGTGTGGCGCACGGAATAAGATGGTCAGGGCCTGGCCTCCGAGATCTTCATAGCGCCGGCTCGGATCGGCAACGATGTTGACGATGAACTGCGACTGTAACTTGAGGCCCGCGCGTTTCGGCAAGGTGGCTGGCAGCACTTCTACGTCCCGGAAGGATTAATACAAAAAAATGACTATAGCAAGTTGCTCGATAACGCTATCGCGTTCCATTCTTAAAGGCCAAGCTTAGGCGTCCTCCAAATTTTTCAAGTATATTTTTTTGTTTGAAACCTAGTTTCGTTTCCTGTAAACACAAGGCTACGGGTAAGTATGTGGCTAACATAACTCTCATGTCACTTATGTTATGTTAAAGACCCCTGAAATTCCAGTGAATGAAAGCCATTGCGTGTTGTATATGCCGAGTAGGGTACATTTAGGTTTTACTTCAGGCCCCTTGAATTGGGGCTTCTCTCTTTTTGTCTATCTAAAGAGCGCCGTCGCCGTCTGATGTTGACGGTAAGGGCTACTTTGGTTGGTCTACACTACATCTTCAGATGCGGTGGACATTCGCGTAAAACACGTGTAAGTGCTTGTGTTTAGCGTCGCCGTGTGGTCAGAGGACTTGGAGTCCCCTTGGCTGGAGGTGCGTGCAGCCTGTTGTGCGGTTGGTGGCACAGGGACGCCACTGCCACTATGGGCAGAGATGGCCTTTCCCCAGGTTCACTTTTCGTGACCTGGGCAGGTGCATAAGGCTGTTGTGGTGCCGTGCCCTCTCGCGCCACAACAGAGTAGGGAAGTGTTTAGATTAAACCCGCTGTCGTGTTTCCTTGAATGTCATGTCTTCTTTTACTTTAATTTCAGTTTCTTATCTTGTTTCCATGTAGGATCTGACCACGAATACGCAGAATGTTTGCCTTCTCAATTTTCCACAACGGTGTACTTCAGCTTCACATTTTATTGCGAGAGCAGTACTACGTTAGGTAGAACCGTTCTTTAGCGTGGCCTGTGCTCCGTGCTCCATCGCGCCGTGCGCCACTCAGCCACAGCTGGCGCGCCGTCGCCGTGGCAACACCATTGCCGTAGCAACGCGATGATGTTCGCTTACTCATGCGCTCGCTCCGCGGCAGTTCCCCAAATTTCGATGCCTGGGCGCAGGCATCTTAGTTTGATTGTGGCGCCCCATATGAGCCAAACTGGGAAAGTCTGCTCCGGCTCCTCTTGACGCCATCTTGGGCTGTGCTGTGCGTGTTGATGCTGCAATGCGGCAGTGTAAAAGTGCTATTTCGCGGTGCTCTTGAAAGCTACCCGACACCTTGGTGCTATTTTGTACTTCGTTTCAGTGCGCCAGCAAACCATGTGCAATCCGTTTGGCATGGCGGTGCTGGTTGAAACAGCCATAGCGGCCGGGGCGACTGCGAAGGGCCGCGCTCCTTTTCCGCAGGCCGAACTCGTCAGAGTTAACTGTGAGGATGTATGTGTTGTATCTTTCACGATACATGTATTTTCAAATATATTTTATGATCGCAATTTCAACTGTACACATAAACACATCACGAATGAACCGTAGCTACCGAACGCGGAATACAAATACTAAGATGCTTTCCAATCATCGCCGCATTGATTTAACGTGAAGTGCGATCCATTTCAATATACGATCAAGCTGTCCTGCTTCAACAATGTGTACTTTCAAGTTAAACCGTGGTTCAAGAACAGCACATAGAAGAAGTAGCGTCTAAAGTACCATCCGTCCACGTTTTTATACAGCCTTGGTCCCGCGGCGCAACGACACCGTATCCCCATTTCGTACGAGTATCGTTTGCTCGAAGTATTGTTGAGAAAAACGTCGAAAAACGTGCCCTCTCAGCTTCTCCGTGAATGAAGAAAATAAATTCGCGATTCATTTGTAGCGGCGCCCACGAAAGCGGCGCCGTCCGCTGGCGAGGCGAAGGACGGCACCCTCACCGAGCGCTACTCCCTAGTCAACGCTAGGCCTAAATCGTTTCGCGTCGAAGGCACATTCGACGGCGCTTTGTGATTGCTCAACGCTAGAGTAAATGGCCTCTCATTAAACTGCCTTACTGCCGATCCCATTGTAGCAGTAAAAGAAAGATGTAAATATCGGTGACGCTTTAGCAACGGAGCCAGCGTGCAGACATGAGATGAGCAGCGCGCAGCACCAGTGGCAATGTGTTGCGAAAGTTGTTTGTATTGCAATTATCAATAACACGGGATGGTTCAAAAATCCACAAGAAAGATTTTTTTTGTCGGCTTATTGTTTAAGTAAAGAACAGAGTTTGGCATGCTCTTTTTGCGCTGGAGGAATAGATCCACCGTGTCGTTGGCGCGGAGGGCTTGCGGGGGCACGGCCTGCCCGGCGTGCGTGTTTACTACGGTGGAAGAAGTAAAGTAAGCATCATATTCGTGAGTCCGTCATTAGTACTAAGTCTATCTGGCGTACACAAAACGTTTATAGGCGTATTAAATCAGGATCGACTGGAAAGTGGTGAAGCAGAAACATACTACAGCCTTAACTTGGACTGCCGTTGCATGCTTCCCGCATACGCTCTCGGCAATCATCTTGTGATTTCTTTGATTGTGCAGTGCACGATCCCGCATTGCTGTCCCGATGACATTACTGCTAAAAGGGGCGCTACAAAGGTATTTAAGTCTCTTAAACGACAATATACCAAGGTGCAAGGCCGCTCTGCCATGCATGAAGCGCGCGAATGCACAGCCCACTAGGTACTGGCAACAATGGGCCGGCGCAAAGAATCTGTTTAGAGAGTATTTTCCTCCTCTCCTTCTTGCTCTCGGTAAAACGGTCTATAGACCGTTTTCCCGGTGAGGAGGAAAATAGCCTTGAGCCGCAGGGCACGGCGCCGCACCTTCTCTCTGGTATGTGGGGATGCGATGATAGCAGCGGGGGCGCCAGGGCATTCTATGGAGAAAGCGCACGCTCTGCGCACTCTTTTGCACACAAAGTGTCTTTATAGACGAAAAGTGTCTAAGCTGGTTAGATGATGCGAGCGATGCACTATCTTTGCAGCTTTATTTTATATTTGCTAGGCCTTTTACATACCCCCTTCCTGTTATTTTTTTTTAGCTCCTTTCTTCCGCCGGCCGCAGTTCAGCTGCTGAGAGGTGCCGCGGCAAACAAAATCTTTTTTTTATTCGGTTGTTTGAATTACCAAAAAGATAACAACCAAACGAAGATGATTAACAGAAAATGAATTGTTAAGAGCGGTGGTATGAGCGTGCGTCGCTCTGCGCTGTTCCAGTTCCAACTCTTTCATTTGGACGAAGCGAGCAGCCTCTGAATGTCATTACCCAACCGACAGTGTTTCGCCTTGGCTGCCTTTTGTGCGAGTTCGGAACACTGTGTTTGTAGAGAATACCAGTGCAACAACTCCAGCCTTTGGGATGGCATTCCTTACGGCAAACATTTACGAGAAGCCGCCTGGTAAAGATAAACTATTTCGATGTAGTCACCTGGAGGTTTATGAAAGTATGAAAGAACGTATCCCATTTTAAGAGAACAATGCCTAATCAATTGGTTGTCAACTTAGTATTTAGTGAAACAGCGCTTTAAAAAAAACACGCATCTCGTAAGCATTTGCTTCCGATAATTAATTGGAAAGCAGTGATTTCTTGAAGTAAGAAAATCTTTCGACGACAAATGACGTATAAAAGCTACTTTCGCTGAAGTCATTATGGGAGATAATTTAAGGTCACTATTCAATAAGTATTCCATTTTCCGTTTCATCTGGATGACAGCATGACGGCAGCATCAAAGAAACGCAGCTAGCGGCCAGTCAAAGAAATTGCAAGTAGCAGCTCCCGCCGTCGACAATTCATCGCCACTCCACTCACATACCGGTAACCGGTAGTTGAGTCACGTAGGAATGCTGAAATCCGATTTATTTATTTTATTTATTGTACCCTCAGGGCCAAAGATATTACAGAGGGGAGTAGGCCATATAGAATACCACAGTACATACAATAAAGTGAATGTTATAAGAGCGCAAACTCAATTTTCTTTAGAATAAACAAAATTAGCTAGTGCATCGCGAAAACGCTACTTATCTTCAACGGCTGCAATATTGGATGGAAGGCGGTTCCACTTGACGATGTCAGGGGAAGGAAAGACTAAAAAAAAAAAGCTTTGGTGCAGCATTTAGCGGTTCCGACCTTGTAACGGGGATCGTGCGACGCGAAATGTATTCAGGTGGTGAGATGTAGTCGTCGTGTAGCGTGTCGTAAGGATATATCTTGTGGAATAGAGTTAAGCGATTGATTTTTATGCTAGATTTTAAGGATGGGAGGGAGAGATTAGCTTTCATGGCTGTGATGATCGCGGTACGGTTATAATATGAAAGAACTGCCTGGTAGTGGGCGCTTGAATTCCTTTGTCACCCAACAAAAGTAGCCTAGGGCAGAGTAAAAGGATCTGAAATGGGTAATGAATCCTTAGGAATAGAACCCCAGTAGAGGTGTGCAAACTCCAGCATAGCCGATCCAGCAGTAAACAGTATATGAATGATCGGCTGACGAAACAAATGTAGTGAGATTAGCATTACTTCTAAATACGACATAAAATGGCGATATTCGCTTGCTTTTATTGCTCAAAATGTTACGGTAGTTCGTCCCTAGAAATCATTAAAGGATAAAAAATAGGTTAAATGGCCATGACTTGCTTGCTTCACCACCCTCGCGGCCAGTGTGGCGCCACCGCTTCTCTGTTGCACATAAAAGTTACACACTAATTGTAATCAGGTTTGTAGCCTTCAGCCGACGTGATCAGGAGTATAAATATATGTTATTTCTGACCGAATGGCTGGGCTTGCTGCTAAAAAGCTTTTTCTTCGTTCAGCAAGGTACTTTCAGGAAGCAAAAAAATGCTTTCGAAAGCTCCGAAATGCCGGTGTGCGCTACTTGTCGCGTGTTCTGCGGATGGAATCACGCATACCAGCATGGCGGCCGGTTGTATTAAACTTGGCCGCTAGATGGCGCCTCATACACAAAACGGCAGCGCCTATGACAAAACGGTCTGTAGGGAGCTTGCATGAAGCGATGCATGCTGGCTAATCCGACATGATGTCCCTGGCAGCAGACGACGCAGAACGGCACTGCCACACAGCCTCGTCTGCATGGTCGCGTAGGGCACGCAGACGATGCTGGCGCGATCGGACAGACTGACTGCGGGTTCTTCACGATTTAAAGAATACGTCTGCGCGAGGGCGAGAAGGCAAGGAATTTCTCTAGCGACACCGATGCGAATGGCTCGCAGGGGCCAACATATGCAAGATCAACGCCAATCCGGGGAAGTATTAAACTACTTGCTAGAACTAGAAATCATGAATGTCGGCGATGTCGAAGGGCGGCTAGGTCCAGACGCATAGTGCAGTCAGTCGTTCTCGCGTAGCTTGAACAGGTCTGTGTCGCACGCTTTGCATTTCTTCATAGCGTGCCAAATTTTTCAGGCACAGCGTCAACGCGTATATGTTCCCCAGGAATCTGCCGACACTTGCACGCACGTAAGGGCAGCGCACAAAAAGTCGCGTATTTGCTCTGTGAACCGTAAAAAACAACAAGGCACTTGCTCAATTCGGCATGGCTGCGCTGCCTGCCATCGGCTACCAGAGACAACATCATGAAGGATTACCCAGCATGCCTCGCTTCATGCAAGCTCCCTATATATATATATAGCGATGCGCTAAGTGAGCGCTGCTCACTCGCGTTCGCTCACTCTTGCGCTCGCTCCACAGGCAAACGATCAGACGGCATTGGAAGGGAACTCCACTGGTATCCCTGGGTGCAATGAAAAGGAATTAGCTCTCGTGAGCGGGGACATCCACAAAAACAATGACTCCTCATTCGTGCAAGCTGTTGAGCGGTGTCCCTGGGAGTTAAGACCGCAAAAACAAAATTCAACAAAATATTGGGCCAGAAGTTTGGACTTGGTATTCCATAGAGGTACCCCGGGAGCAACATACGCCATTAACAAAGCAGAAACCAAAACAAACTTCTTCACTGATCTTAAGAGCCTGTTCATTGAAACAAACAAAGTAAGTACATAAAATACACCATGGCTCTGTCTACGTTGATAAGCCAAGGTAAGCCAAGTATTGCTCTCGCAAAGCTTTAGCTTAACCACAGTTCAACCACAGCCATTTTTTCTGACTCATGTTCATGGGAGGAGCCTTTAGCACATATCAGCTGGCCCCGACAGCTCTTAGAGTCGTGAGCGTACCGCTGCAACTTGAAACAGCGTCGTGGGTTTGGTTATAATGCGTGACTTCGAGCTTTATGTAGCCTATATCTATAGATTCTGATAGTATGCTCAAGGCAAAGGTCAGGATAATGTGCTTGGTGGGCACCTATTTACTATCGCGTCTGATCATTATTCTGTAAAAATTGGTAACATTGATTTTTGAGGCCTTCCAGAAGTTCCACTGCAGTTATATATTTCAGGTCCCGGGGTTTAAAGAACGGTGTGAGCTTATTATGACTAGGATGTCTCCAAAAGCATTTACGTCTGACAGTTCTGTTGTTGGTGATTATATATTGAACTTCCAAAAGAAGGTCCCAATTTGCCAGTTCCTTTACTTTATAGCCGTCTTCCATAATATTTGTTAGCTTGATGGTAAGTAGGAATGGGAAGACAAGACGAGCGGTCGTTTCAGCTTGTTCGCTGTGAACGATGTGGAACGTTGGAAAGGTGGCGTATTCTTTTTTTTATATTGTGATCTACTTTGGTGCCCCTTCTCTTTCGGGGGAGGGCGAAGTGAGGTGCAAAGTCACAAAAATTATAACAATTGCATGTGTTCAGCCGTGGTGCCAGCCACCCACCATGAAGCCCATCAAGGGAATGGGACAGGAATTGGCAAGCAAGTCCTACCCACGCAAGGCGCACACCATGAATGTAACCAAATATGGCATATCACAAGGTAGTTAGCCACACAAGGTTAACCCTCGCCGTCCGGAGGTAGGTAGAAGTGAAGAAGATACGTGAAGACAGGACAGTTATAATAAAGATGATATTGTAGCATGCGCTAACGACGAAGACCCGCAGAGGTGTGATAGAACGAAGAAGTGTGCTAGTTCCATGACTGAGCTCTAACGCTGTTTCTGGACTCTGAGCCTGCCTCGGGCACAACTGTGAGGGGCCTCGTTTATGCGACATTTCGTGGAGCTTCTGGGTACGACTTTCATGCATCGGACACCTCCTACAAGTCGGGACCCAAGTCCGGGACGCACGCCTCAGATAGAGACCCCAGTACATCAGAACAGTCTCCGATTGCAATGTCTTTGTCCCGAGCGCGGTCCTCTCTCTGACCACAAACTAACAAGGAACATTGGTGTAAGCGCGATGAATCCGCCGGTATCGTCAACTCCGGTCCTGCTCCACCAGCAGGGAGAGCCACCACGTTTCCACGGCTTGCCCCATGAGGACGCTGAAGACTGGCTGGAGCATTTTGATCGAGTGGCTGTTTTCAACGCCTGGGACGCGGACTCCAAGCTGCACCATGTCTACTTCGGGCTGGAAGATTCTGCGAGAGCATGGTTTGAAAATCACGAAGCCGGACTCCGCACATGGGACACATTCAAGGCGGAATTCGTGGGTACGTTCACCAGCACATTTCGCAAGAAAAAACCGGAACTTCTTTTAAATAGCCAAATATAACATTCGAATGAACGTGTGACGGTATACACCGGAGATGAAGCGACTGTTTCGACGTGCAGACGCGACCATGTCGTATGATAAGAAAGTGCGCCTTTGATGAAGGGTGTTAAAGAGCAGTTATTTGCCGGCCTGTGCGAAGTCCACGAACAACAATAGGCGAATTCATCAGGAAAGCGACCCCCACCGAAAAGGCGCTTGACGTGTGTTCTCGGCAATATCAACGTACTACTGTATACATGATCGCCGCCAATGCAAGTGAAGGCTACAGTTTTCGACGGAATCGCGGCGTGATACAATCCGGGCGATAGTCCAGGAACAGGTGGCTAAATACCTGCCGATTCCGTCACAACCACAAGTCGCAACAGTTTCTGACATTATTCGGGATGAAGTACAAGCGCAGGGCGTGCCCGCTCCCGTTATGCCCGCATTCGTCTCAGCTACACCGCCACCCGCCACCCCATACCTTGAATTACGCCATGGTCTCCAGGCGCTACCTGCCGCCTTCGACGCCGTTCTACGAGTCACGCACACCGGCCACCCATGGGTCTTCCGGACCAAAGTACGCCGTCGTGGCTTTCGAAGGACCGATGTCTGGCGAACACCCGATAACCAACCGTTGCGCTCTCATTGCGGGGAAGCTGGACACATGTTTCGCCTCTGTCTCTACAGGGAACTCGGCTTCCGTGGATTTCCTCTCGATGCCCGTCGTTCATTGCCTGGATAGCGGCCACGCGAAATTGCAGGACACCTTTTACATGCCTACCCGGGCCCAAGCTGCCTGCGATTGCCGTCGCCTCGCCGGTACCGCTCTCATGGGCGCAAGGGGCAATCCTAAGTCCCCGAAACTAGCTGCAGCAGCCTCTGGAGATGCGGCTGCTCAAGTACGAAAATTCCAAGATAATCCAGATACGCACTACAGTTATTCGCCGCACACTAAAGTTCATTGCACACAGACACCAGCAGATCCGACGCCCAAACAACCCGCCAATCCCCAACGTAACCACGACGTCGACCTCCGAATCACCACTCCTTCAAAACACTGAAGCCGAGACCGGACGCCTTGAAACTACCGCCGCACGACAACACAGACTGCCGACCTACAGATCTTTGTAGATGGCACAGACGCCACAGCTCTCGTCGACACTGGCGCTTATTCAGTTCTGAGGGGACAGTTCGCAGCAGCTCTCAGAAAGGTCACAACAGCATGGGATGGCCCACAAATACGCACTGCTGGTGGGAATTTAATTATGCCCACGGGAGTGTGCACGCCGAGGTTCACTGTACAAGGGCAAACCTTTCTGGCGACGTTCATCGTGTTGGCCCAATGTTCCTGTGATGTCATCATCGGCATGGACTTTCTAACGGAAAACGGGTCAATTATCGATTTGCAGAATCAGTCGGTAAGATTTTCAATTGGGAATGCCATCAAAACCAGCAGCATGTTCAATTCTGCGCTTCAAATCATAGATGCCCAAGTGAGTGTGCCCCCACGTTCTAGCATTATGGTGTCCATGGGTTCTCTCCCAATGCAAAATACAGAAGAGGTATCGTCGAGACCAAACAGCAACTGCTTATAGGAAGAGGCATTGCAGTTGCTAGGGCAGTTTTTCTTAAAAAGTGGCAAAGTTGATGTTCTTCTCACGAACTTCAGCAATGAGCATCAACATCTGAACAAAGGGACAACTATAGCCTATCTCGATGCCATAATTGACACTAGTTCTGCACGAAGTTTAACGAGCGCTTCAGCAGCAGAATCCTACTACAACGTTCACTGAACCGCTGTACGACGTAAATCCGGCATTACCTCCGCAGTATCAATAAAAACTACGCAACCTGCTCAGTCACTACTCTGATGCGTTTGTCAGATCGACAAGAGTTCGTCGAACGCACCTTGCAAAGCATCGCGTCATTACAGACGAAGCTGTTCGACTACACCACCAGTCGCCTTATCAGGGTTCTGCAAAAGAACGTACTGCTATCCGAGTACAAGTCAAAGAAATGCTCGATAATGATGTCATTCGACCTTCCCGCAGCCCTTGAGCTGCACCTGTGGTAGTTTTAAAGAAAAAAGACGGCACACTTCGTTTATGCGTAGACTATCATCGAGTGAACGATGTTACGAAAAAAGATGTTAATTTCTTGTCAGAATAGATGACGCCTTAGATCGTCTGTGCAACACAAAGTACTTCTCCTCCATTATCTCAAGTCAATGCTGGCAGATAGAGGTCGCTGAGGGGAACCGAGAAAAAACGGATTTCATTACACCTGATGGTGTATACGAATTCCAAGTTATGTTCTTCGGCCTTCTCTCCGCGCCCGCAACCTTTCAGCGACTCATGGACAGCGTTCTTGGAGATCTGAAGTGGACGACTTGTCTTGTATACTTGGACGACGTAATTTTGTTGGCCCCGTATTTCGAGGAGCATCTTCGGTGACTGGACGCAGTACTAGAAGCGATCCAATTGTCGGGCCTCACTCTGAAAGCCGAAAAATGTCATTTCGGTTACGAAGTGCTCAAGCTTTTAGGCCACGTCGCGAATCAGGGGGGCGTTCTGCGGGATCTTGAAAAAACTTGCCAAAACCGATTTTTCTGACTCCGCGGGACCAGAGCGAATTTCGACGCTTTCTTGGATTATGCGCATATTACCGGCGTTTCGTGAAACACTTCTTCAAAATACCCACCCCTTCCACTTCTTACTAAGGCTGGTATACTCTTCACGTGGGGAGAACAGCAAATGCAAGCATTTCAAGAGCTTTAACGTCATCTGCAGCCACCTGCAGTTCTAGTACAGTTCGATGAAACGGCAGACACAGAGCTGCACACCGATGCAAGCAATGTCGGTTTGGGCGCTGTCCAAGTACAGATACAGCGCAGTCAACAGCGTGTGATCGCGTTCGCTAGTCGGGCTTTGTCTAAGGCAGAGGCAAACTACTCTGCCACTGAGAAGTAATGCCTCGCCATCGTGTGGTCTATTTCGAAGTTCCGATCATACCTATACTGCAGACCGTTTAAAGTGCTGACCGACAATCACGCGCTTTGTTAGCTGACAACCTTTAAAGACCCTTCAGCACGTCTCGCAAGATGGAGCCTACAACTTCAAGAGTATGACATCACTGTAACCTACAAGTCAAGTCAGATCGTAAGCATTTAGAGGCGGATTGCCTGTCTCGAGCTCCTGTGCAACCAGCTTCGTGCGCAAGTGGTGATGACGACGCATTTCTGAATGCAGTCAGTTCAGCCAACTTTGCCAATAGTCAACGCAATGAACCCGAGCTTCGCCAGGTAATCGACTTTCTGCAAGGTGCCGGTAGCATGATCCCTAAATCTTTTCGTCGAACTTTGTCTTCTCTGAGTTTACGTGACGGCGTTCTCGTCAAGAAAAAGTTTACCGCCAATAGCCGCCAATACCTACAAGTTGTACCAGCAAGCTTACAGGACGAAATGATGAACCCACATCCGGCCACCTGGGAGTCACTCGGACGCTATACATATTTAAAGCACGGTATTTTTGGCCTCGTTTGTCAAGCGATGTCACACATTATGTTCGAACTTGCCATGACTGCCAGCGCCAAAAGGTTCGTCCTCTGAAGGCAGCCGGTCTTTTCAAGCTCATTACACCACCGTTCAGACCATTCCAGCTAATAGGGATGGACTTGCTTGGACCGTTCCTACTTACACCTGTTAGAACAGGTGCATTATAGTTGCTACTGACTACCTGACCCGCTACGCGGAAGCCGCTGCTACTTCTTGTGCTACCGCGTTTGCAGTTGCGAAATTTTTCGCTCTTCAAATTCTCCTCAGACATGGAGCAATAGAGGTCCTGATTATAGACAGAGGAGCAGCATTTTCTGCTGAGCTTATTCAGCATATCCTTATTCTTAGTGGCACAACCATCGCCGGACAACTGCATACCATCCCCAAACAAACGGCCTGACGGAACATCTGAACAAGACCATTGCCGATATGTTGTCGATGTATGTGGACGCCTATTGCAAGACGTGTGACGAAGTATTACATTACGTAACATTTGTGTATAATACCACAATTCAAGAAACGACCAACATGAATTTACTGACGAGAAGTAACGACCGCGCTCGACTCCATACCGCCTCATATAGGACCAAATTCTAAATGACGTGGTCGCTTCTTTTCTACAGCGTGCCGAAGAGGCCCGCCAACTTGTTCGAGTGCGAATTCAGAAAGCAGCAAGGCCGAGATGCAGAACGCTACAACCTGCGGTGGCGCACTGAAGATTATCTTCCAGGTGACCTTGTCTAGATTTGGTACCCTATTCGACGACGCGGACTCAGTGAAAAACTCTGGCGCCGTTATTTCGGTCCCTACCGCGTTCATCGACGCGTTGGTGATCTGGACTATGAAGTTATTCCGCATGAGGAACTAGAACCCCGACGTCGAAAGCATTCTGAAGTGGTCCACGTGGTCCGGCAGACGCCTTTTCATGCCAGACAACAGTGCCTAGACTATTGTGCCCCCACTTCAATTTAGCATCAGGCCGATGCTTCTCGAACGGGGGGGGGGGGGGGGAGGGGCTAATGTAGCATGCGCTGACGACGAAGACGCGCAGGGGTGAGAGAACGAAGAAGTGCGCTAGTTCTAAGACTGAGCTATAATGCTGTTTCCGGACTCTGAGCCTGCCCCGGGTGCAACTGTGAGGGGTCTCGTTTACGCGACAGTGGCGAACTATAACTTCCAGAGAGGCCTTACTCTAGCATGTGGACTTGTTCTTCAAAAGATGATTGCATACAAGTGTTCGTGAGAAAAGCTATTCTGAAGAGCGAGAAGCAGTCATTACTTTTATATCTTTCCATTTGTATTTGCATCCTATTGACGTGTTAATGAATGACGCATACTTTTGCCATGATACTTTAAAAAACACCACGACAGATGTGTCGGGCCTTAGCTCTCTTCTTTGTTTACACTGATCCGATTCTCGCATGTTGCGTATCTTATTTTGTTCCTTTGTTCACCTTTACTTCGAGCGTCTACGACATATAGTGGCTATGTCACACCATTACTGTCGTCCTCAAAATGGCGAAGCGGGTATCAGTAAATTCGTTGATACAAAAGATTTGTGAAAAAAACAGGTTTCTCTCTGCTCTCAATTGTTCCCAATCTGCGACGAGAGGTTTCCAACGTCGTTGGTCACTCTGGATGACTGACGGCGTAAACGATAACCTGATTTTTGCAGACAAGTGACTGTTTCAGCACGGTTTGCTGAAGACATGCCAGTTAAAATCTCTGAACGCAGTGGATGAACAAAATGTGAATAGAAAGGCTAATTTTTCCAGCAGATTTGAGAACTGTATGCACGCTTACTAGAAACCAGCGAGTAAGCGTAAGTAAAAGGGATGACATCCCTTAAGGTTTCGTCTTGTGGGTCCGTTTTCTAAATGTTTGACAAGGAAGATGCAATAAAATTTTCAGCTATCATGCATGGACCTAGAAATCCATTTAAAAAGCTTTATTATTCATCTTAAGGTGCAAGTTGAGATTTAGAGCGTATTGTAATGACTTTAACACTGTAGGTTTAAAGGGCCCATTCTTTAGAAAATAATTTACTGATATTGACTGCTAAACCTAGTTAGCCGAAATGAAAGCGTTATTTTGCCTGTTTTTGCTTTCTTTGGGCTTAAGTTTTGGCATGGGTAAATAAGGTTTTGTGGCGACTAAATTGCTGAGACTATGTAGTTGAGGACACCGTCAACTACAAGAGGAAACACGACGATGTTGTGTCTATCGTCAAAGGTCAGCAGGTGGTACACCTTATTTTGGTACCATGATTAAGCTTTATGACCAAGCTATCACCTCGGGCGCGTTGAAGATCAAGCGGCTGGTCAGGCTGACCTTGGCTGATACAAGGCTTAATGAAGCTTCTGCTTCAAACGTAGCTGCGGCTTAGCTCGGCAAAGTCCGGTTATACAAGCAAGAGCTTTGTTATGCTTTCTTATACTGCGTTTTACATCTAGGTTAAACTCATGTAGTTGGCCTGGATTTATTTTACAGAGTGGAAGCTCGACTAAGAATGCAGACACATTTTGTTGTTGGTTAGCTCTTCTATGACACGTAGGTGCTGAGGTTATTTTAATGGGAAGGTCCCGGGAGGCGAGCCAGACAGGCAGCGGTTTCAGTGAGAGAAATGGTAGGCCAAAGACTGGAAGGTTGTATAGCATTATGTCAGGGAATGTGGTATATTTGTGGAGATATGTACCGAAGCATGGAGAAGAAGAAGAAACAGGTGCGTGGAGTAGATAAAGCAAGCGCCCCCAGCTCCATGTGCCACGCGCTCTGAGAAGAAGCGAGCAAGGCTGGCTCAAATGGGACCGTGTCGATCCAAAAGTCTTGAAGGGCTGGATTCTAGCTTCAAGGTCCCAGCTCTAAGGCGAAGCCCGAGTTGGCAGCACCTGCCGATTCAGCCACGTCACATGGCCTCGTGATGTGACACAACCTAACGACCAGTCAGTGCTCGGTCATGTCACCCGCCATCTCCTGTGGGCTCTCACTCCCAATGCCATCGCCAGGTTTTCAGTAGATCGGGACTTTCAACGCTGTTGGCCTAAACTCTATAGTGACAAGGTTGTCTGCTTTCACTTTGTCGCCGCTGTGGGCAAATGATCGCTGCATTGTAACGTTTACAGGTGGTAGTGAGATGCACTGGCCGGGAACTGGCTGGCCATCTGGTTGTGTGACATCGCAAGAGCACATGATATAATCGAGACGGCACGTGCGCTGCCAACTCATGCTTCGCCTTTGAGATGGGAGGGTAATACTGAAATTTCGAAAGCACGCACGGACACCGTCCCGTGAGCGGGGTATTTTTTTCCCTATGGCCTGAAAACAAGTGTACTTTATTGGACCACTGCAGATTGCCAGCTGCTCCTGCGATGCAATAGAAAAATAAATCTGATAGTCTTAGGTTTACGATTAGTTTACACAATTTTGTACCAAAGCTGCAATGTTAAAACTTTTAGAGGAATCGGTCTAATATTCAGCAGTGATTGGGTACGTACTTACTACAAGTTTCCGCTTTTGAGGAAGCGAATCAATATGTTTGCAATTACGTCTTAAAAAAAAACTTGCCAGGTGCAGAGCCGTCCTATTCGGCCGGGGGCAAGGGTGAGGTAGTTTGCGCACGTAGCACCCTGGTGGCCTGCTTTTACGCAGGCCTTTTACTTTCGTGGTTTTGCATCCTTGTGTAAAGTCGTCTTCAAATTACCTTAGAGTATGTCGCATATATATAGGGACTGCAAAGCAACCATAGTTCTCCATAAAGAAAGTAACAAAATTCCCATAAAGAAAGGTGTTAGGCAAGGAGACACGATCCCCAAGTGCTATTCACAGCTTGCTTAGAGGAAGTATTCAGAGACTTGAATGGGAGCAGTTAGGGATAAGGGTAGATGGAGAATACCTCAGCAATCTGCGATTCGCTGATGACATTGCCTTGCTAAGTAATTCGGGGAATGAACTGCAAATTATGATTGATGACCTAGACAGGGAAAGCAGGAAGGTAGGCTTAAAAATCAATATGCAGAAGTCTAAGGTAATGTTCAACAGCCTCAGGAAGGAACAGCAGTTTACATTAGGTAGCGAGGCACTGGAAGTAGTAGGCGAATATGTCTACTTAGGACAGGTAGTAACCACAGATCCAGACCATGAAAAGGAAATATTAAGAAGAATAAGATTGGGATGGAGCGCATTTGGAAAGCAGCTTACCGGTATCGCTCAAGAGGAAAGTATACAACAGTCGCATCTTACCTGTACTCACCTATGGGGCTGAAACGTGGAGGCTAACCAAGAGGGTTGTACCTAAGTTGAGGACAACCCAGAGGGCTGTGGAACAAAAAATGGTAGGGGTAACATTAAGAGATAGGAAGCGTGCAGAGTGGGTCAGAGAAAAACCTCAAGGTACTGACATTCCAGTGGAAATTAAGAAGTAGAAATGGGCATTGGCAGGACATGTAGTGCGAAGAGAGGATAACAAATGGTCGCTTAGGGTAACAAACTGGATTCCAAGGGAAGGAAATCGTAGCAGGGGGAGGTAGAAAGTTAAGTGGGCGGATGAGGTTAAGAAGTTCGCAGGGGTCAAGTAGATGCAGCTAGCACAGAACAGGGCTAATTGGAGAAATATGGGAGAGGCCTTCGCCCTGCAGTGGGCATAGTCAGGCTGATGATGATGTCGCAGGTATTGATGCTGGCTTCACGGCAAGTCTTTGGTTGCTAAAGTTCTGGCAAAGAGATAAATGCCGTCCTGTAAATGCATTACACCGGCACTCGGGTTAACATTCTGAATAATTATAATCGACCTGCTGGTGCTTACGTGTCTTAAGTCTCAAAAATTCTGACTTGGGTAGAGTACCAATAAAGGAACCGGAGTTTGATATGCTATTAATAATAATTGATTGTCAGGAAAGCAACGGTGCAGTATCTATACACGGCTTGTGTGAACACCTGACCGTGCTGTATTAAAAGGAACGAAGATTTGAATGAAAGGGGATAGAAAGAAAGAAAGAGTTGTCAGTTATATCGCATTGCTGGCCTTTCAGTGATGTTCGGTGTTCTCCTGTCCCCAAATGAAGAAATCTTCCCGTTTGCCTGACCGCAACAAAAAAAAAAAAATAGTGGTAGTACCGAAGCCCTTCATGCAGTAGGTGGCTCCGATCTGTCAATGGTAGTCAGGACATCCACCAGCTCCCTGCAGGAAACCGGGCGTAATGCCTTCTCAAAGCTATACAGACTTAGCTACCCGCTAAGCGACCCCAGGCTCACCATTTAATTGGCTCCAAATATTACGGCAGTACTACTCATCAATAAACACGCACCTCCAGCACAACACACGTGATATTACCCCTCCGTGTGCGGCAACCATCCCTTGCAGACTCACCCGTGCAGAGCAGTTTGAGCTTCGGAGAATCGTCGTCGAGGTTGCCCTCACTCCTGCCACCACTCAGGTGGGGCCTCATTTCCATCATTTATATTCCAACCTAGGGTGTCCGATATTCAAATCCGAAATTAGTACAGCCGACATTTACCACTTTTTGTCGGACTTCTAGCACAGCAGCCTAAGAGAATCCGAAGCCTGGTGGCAGCAGATCTTTCCCCGAGAAATCCTGCTTCAAATATTGCCTGAGCGCAGGGACCACATCATCGCTGACTGCTTTAGTTCATAGAATCAACAAACCATTTCATTCATTTAATAATTTCTTCATTCTCCATCAGATACCCCTTGATAGTCTAAGGCAATGAATATTGTTAAAAAAGTGCCATAGTTGCTTCAAAACGGCTAGAAACGAACATGGAAGGGGGCTTAACAGAGCACCAAAGTGTAGCTTTCTTACGTCTAGCAACTTCTTGGTGATTCTGATATTGCTTACATTTGGCGCAAGTTATCCAAACCAGAAAAATACGGGAACAAGAAAATGTCGGCGCCATGGTTAAAGTCAAGCTGGAATACCTCAGCACAGACCATTGGCCCAATATGACTACTTTGTTAGCAATGCTATGCTTTATGTAAGGCTGGGCATTGTAAACACAGCAATATTGATATTGTGCCCAAGGTGTGTACAGCTTGGAAAGTTTTGGTGAAATTTGCAAGATACAAGCATTACAGCATACTTAATTGGCAGGTCAAACTTACCGAGTGCTACTATTTAATGGTCTGAGGCAATCTATCTTTAAATTCACAGCTAACTTTAATACTTCTCCTTTTAGCATGACAGTGATGCGGGGAAACTAAAACATTAGCTCTTTATTTGTGATGTTCGAAATTCCAACCGCTTTCGCCCCTACCTTTCTGTAAGTCGCCCGGTGCCTCCAACCTTTGGTGCCATTTATTAGGCGAAAGCCTTTATAGCCTCATCATTGTCGTTAGCGAAAGAGTCCCGTTTTTGCGGCGGCTCCGTTTGGTCGAGACGAGAGGACGTCATGGAGGTCTCGACCAATCACAGAGCACCACCACAGTATGCGCGGATGTGTGCCTTATATAGCCATATGCCAATCAATGATTAATGATTAATATATGACTAGTTAATTATAATTACCCATTATCAGTATTTTAAATTTTTTAATTACTGCTCACTGATTAATAATTACTACTTGATGATTGTTAATTAATTGCTAATTACTAAACAATGACTGTTGCGTAATGAGCTAAATATTACTAATAAATGCCGCGCACCCCGGACAGTATGCGCGAATGCGTGCCTTATAAGGTAATATGCCAATCAATGGTTATTTACTCATAAAAGATTGACAAAAGACTTAAAACTTAGTACTAATTGTTAACTAATTGGTTATTACTAATAATGATTATTATTTACTGACTAACTAGGCAATTACTTTTTATGATAAATTAGTTATTATTTACTAATTAGGTACAGTTGTGTAATCAATTAATACTGCCACCTTAAATGGCCATATTGCAAGCAAAAGCAATTGCTAATTAATGGCTATCTAATTAATTAATAAATAAATGCATGCTTAATAATGACAAAATAATTATAATTACTAATTAGGGACAATTACCTAATTATAATAATTATTATCTTATTGTCGCCTTAAGCAGCCATATGGCTATCAATAACAACTTAATAATTAATGACTAATCAATGTCTTATGGAATAACCTGTAAATATTGATTGCTTATTGATAATTACTAATTAGTGACAGTTGGGTAGTTAACTATATAAATCCTAATGAATGCCGTGCACACGGTAAAATCGCATACCAGAATGCAGCACTCAGGCGTTCGTCTTTCATCACTTTAGTGGCCAAAGTGTCTTCGAATATTCTTTTTCATCAGGACAAACGTCCCTCATAACCTGAGTATACTTTGGGACTTAACAAGTACATTCATGCTAAACTCCTGTTCAAGCATTTATGTTCTAGACATGTACGGCCTATATAGATGGCATCATCATCGAAACCCCCACTCCCCGTTGTGTTTTCATGAGATTCGTTTATACCGAATACATACATTTTGTGACTACACCAAGATGTCAAACTCTAGCTCAAAACAACTTTACATAATTTACCTGCTGCTTTCAAAGAATAAACTTACTTATTTTCACAACTCCTTCCGCTGCCTTTTAAAACCTGTGCGTCTTTCTGAGCACATTGGATGCAACGGCAGCCGTTCGACACAGGATCAACACTGCTTATTTTATTCAACTTGTAATCCACAGAGCCGTTATATCGCCGGTCAAGGAGATAAAATAAATAGGGTACCCATTGTTATTAGTCGAACAGCCTCCGCTTCGAGGCTCTGCTGTACGAAATTATTCAGGACTCATCAACATCTCTTAGGACGAGACGTCGCAATGAATTTCGCGGTGACTACGGGTGCCCTTGAGGAAAAGGCAAGTAGGGCTTTAAAAGACTAGAGATTATCATCATCATCATTGTCGTCAGCCGGACTATACCGACTGCAGGGCGAACACCTCTCCCATTTTCTTCCAAATAAACCGCTCCTGTGTTATCTGGATCTACTCCACCACTGTGAATTTCTTAACCTCATCCACCCATCTAATGTTCTGCCGCCCCCTGCTAAGGTTAACTTGGAATCCGATTAGTTGCACTTGGACCCATCGGTTTTCCTCTCTTCGTGCTAAATGTCCTGCCCTTGCCCGTTTTTATTATATTTCAACTAGAATGTCAGTAATTTGAGTTATGTTTGTCTCACTATGCACGCATCCTCTCTTAACGTTACAACTACCATTTTTTGTGCCATAGCCCTCTGCGTTGTCCTCAACTTATGTAGAATCCTCTTCGTTAACCTCCACGTTTCAACCCATAGGCGAGTAGCGCTAGGATGCAACGGTTATAAACTTTACTACTGTACTTTATACTTTGTTACATGTTTGAGTGATACCGGTAAGCTGGTGGTCAGGAATAGTTTTCCAGATACGCTGTATCCCACTCTTATTCTCCTAGTTAGTTTGCTTTCGTAGTCTGGATCTGCGGTTGCTACCCGCCCTAAGTAATAATATTCGCCTACCAATTCTAGCCTCTCGTTACCTATTTTAATGCTCCTTTACCAGGCTATTCAACATTACTTTTGTCTTCTGCATAATAATCTTTAGGCCTACCTTTCTGCTGCTCCTAAGTTGCAATTGGTCCCCTGAGTTACTTAATTAAGGCGATGTCATCAGCGAATCGCTGATTACTCAGATATTTTACATCGACCCTGGCACCTAACTGCTCTCATTTCATGCCTTTGAATGCACTCTCTAAGCACGCTAGAAATAGTACTGGGGAGATCGTGTCTCCATGCCTAACACCTTTATTGATTGGAATATTCTAACCTTTTATGCAGAACTATGGTTGCTGTGCAGCCACTATAGATATCTTCCAGTACTTTCACATATGACTTACCTACACCCTGATCTCGCAATGCCTGTATGACTACTGAAATTTCGTCCGAGTCAAATGCTTTTTCGTAGTCAATGAATGCTATGTATAGTGGCTGGTTATATTTCTTTGCACTATTTTATTATTTGGTTGATTGTGTGGATGTGATCGATGGTAGAGTACCCTTTCCGAAATCCTTCTTGATCCTTTGGTTGATTAAAGTCTAAGGTTGTCATGATCCTATTAGTCATTACTTTAGTAAATACTTCTAAGTAACGAATAGTAAGCTGATTTCTCTGTTATGTTTCAAGTCCATAGCGTCCCCTTCCTTATAAATTATGTTAAAGTTAGCGTTCTTCCATGATTACGGTACTTTCGATGTGATCAGGCATTGCGTATACAGGGTGGACAGTTTTTCTGGCATAATATCCCCTCCACCCTTCAACAAATCTATAGTTACCTGATCCTCCTCAGCTGTTTTCCCTCTTTTCATAGCCTCTAATGCTTTCTTAAACTGGTCATTCGTTACTTGCGTAAAAAATGACTGCTCTTCGCAAGAGCCAATCCCATTTTTGTCCTGACTACTTGACTACGGTAGAGGTCTAATACAACTGCTCGACTGCCTCAATTATCTTGTATATGCTAGTTATGACGCTGCTCGCTTTGTCCCTCACTGCATACGTCTGATTTTGCCTGTGCCTAATTTCCTCTTTACCGCTTTCATGCTACGACCGTTCTTTAGAGCATGGTCATTTTCCCTCATGTTCTACTTCTTTATGTCGGCCACCTTGCGCTTATTGATTATCTTTCAAACCAAACGTTTTCCTTTTGGGCAGTCAGTGACCAATCAATAGAGTACTATATTCCGTGTTTTTCCCTTATATAATGAGCAAAATTCCTTCATAACCCTCAGTAAGTCGGGGATTTCCGTCTCTAGGCCACATTTTCAGAAAACAGAATGTAGCCATCGACGCATCTGATAAGCCTTCTAAAGAGTTCCGATGAATTGCCCTCAATTTCTCTTTATATCTGTGCGACGGATACACTGCTCAGAGCACTGGCTGCACAAAACTCGATGGGTTAGCTAGCTTACCGAAGGCTGGATATTGAAAGGCCACAGAGACGACCTAGAGAGCATGTAAAAAGGGCCAATGGGCCAGATATTTCGAACTATCACGTAATAAAATTAGGATGGCATATCAGCATCGCCTTTCTACAACCTTTCCTATAGACAGCAGACAGCCAGGTCCAACAAAAAGTTCCATTGTCTTGATACACGGGAAAACATACAAACAAATCAGTACCAAATTTGAAATTTCATGTCATTACCTACTGGGTACTGGCTTCAGAATATGTTTAATAAAACTAGCTCTCACGATGTTTATAGATGAAATGAGCCTTTTTTTGGTTCCTTAATATATTTATACATTAGACACGCATTTGATATATGCACAAAATATGCACTCTGCAATCATTGTATTTTGCTCTAATGATTGCAACTTGGCTTTCATATTATCCGGAACCGCAATATCCTCTTCAGCCACTTATTTTCTTTAGTGAACGACGAGTAAAAGTACTGCCCAACGTCCTCTTTGCAACAAATGTGAGCAAGGATTCTGGCTGACCGCGTGTTCTTGCTAAGTGGCAACGATTGTCAGATTGCACCAAGAAGCCGCTGATTGCAACAGACTCCGAAGTTTTATCTCACCACTATTGTTATAGAGCTTGATACGAGACTCCTGATACAGAACAAATATTACAGGCAAAAACTCTAACTTTTGCTCTCATTGCGGGACTCACTCTAACCGAGGGAACTAACTGCTACTCGGACCCGTGTTTCTGACTGTCGAGCACAACCAGAGTAGCCACGTTCGTGCATGGCGCACTTTCTTCGAGAGTATCTTCTTGTGCTTACCCTGGTGTTCGCAGCTGAGGCGTCACAAGCAAATGTCATAAATATCACCCTTTACTATGAAGGGCTGTGCGGCGCTTGTCATGGATTTATCCTGGACGAGTTGCACCCTACATACGGCAAGCTCGAGCAGTATCTCAAGTTGGACCTTCTGCCATTCGGCAATGCCCACATGAAAGTCGTCAACGGCACGGTAGTCTTCAACTGCCAGCACGGACCAGACGAGTGCTACGTCAACGAGGTGCAGACGTGCGCAGTGAAGTACGTGCACCCCACGAGGAAGCTCCTGGATTTCATCGCCTGCATGTTGAGCCACGACGATCCGACGAAAGCGGGCGAGCCCTGCGCGCAGAAAGTGGGCACTGACTGGGGTGTCCTGAACCGTTGCAGCACTGGACCCGAAGGCACACAGCTTCTCTACGAAATGGGCAAGAGAACACGTGAACATCAACCACCTATCGAGTACGTACCCTGGATCGAAGTCAACGGAGTGCACAATCTCACAATTCAAGAACAGGCTCAGGGTAACCTCTTCGGCTTTGCATGCGAACTCCTGGAACCCGACCAACCAAGGATTTGCAAGAAATCGAATCCATATTGCTTTTATGGACAGTGAGTGCTATATATATATATAAAGGGTATATATATATATATATATATATATATATATATATATATATGTACATATAAAGGGTCATTGTACAACCACTGTTATTAAGAAATGTTTTGTTTCCACTAACGCGTCTAAGCAGTTCCAGTATTAAAATAGTCGGTGCGCTTTAATATACATACTAAGACACAATATCTGTGCGCCATTACAACTTTTGTTATATGACAAACAAGCTTCAGCCACCATGAAACACTTGAACAATCCCTATACTTCCTGTATAGCGGCTGACATTTGGCATCTTTGAACTACTGTCCTGTACTAGTAAGCAGATAAAATCTTGGTGCCAATACTGATGCTTCTATATTTTTTCGATAACTTGGCCACTTTTCTACGGCATATTTAAAGCAATGAATCACATCAGAGGAAAGTGATGTTCATGTGCCCTTTTGGTTTACAATATTGCAATCCAGAAACTGGAGAATTGAATGGCGTGGCTTGGTATAAGCACGAGAAAATGCACCATACGGAGTACTCGTAAAACGTGGCAACATGCAATATAATGACTTCATTTTGGATAGGTATTTCTCAATTAACAGACTCTCGGCCTTCCTTCTTAGCGTTTATTCTCTTCAAATTGCACATTGGTCAAAACCAGAATCCTCACAAAAAAGATATAGAACTCAGCAGTTCTATTACAAGTGTACTTTTCTGCTACGTTTTTAATGGTTGTGGCATATAGTGAAGTTTGATATGTTTTCAGCAATATCAGTGTGGCTATTACCCCGAATATGAAGTATCGAAAACATGTGCACTTTCCTAAATGATAAGGCTTACTGCATAAGCCTTCAGTTCGAGTTTATGAAGGCCTTCATATATTAGAAAGAAGCTGACAACCCTATATATCAGCAAGAAAAGGTGCCAAAACTGGAGGCTATTATTCTTTAAGTCGAAGCCACTGTAAAGCGCTCATATACAACTTTCTCGGTATCAGTATTGTTTTTCAAAACAGAAGTTGGAGGCTTGAAGGCCCCCTTGACATTGCTTGTAAAGTACCGTGATCAGAAACATCAGCTTGAATGAACCTTAATAGCGTATGGACAACTTTGCAAGTGTGTGCGCACATACGAGAACTTTTTCCTTGAAAACTAAGCTCCTCTCTATGATCTGGCGACAAAACTGGCATTAGATAATTGCGCGCTGTTCGATACATTGAATGCAAAGGTAGAGCCTATAGATTATGTTTTACTCCTTTTTATTACGTTGTGACAAATAATTTAGATTCTTTTCACAAAGGAGTAAGTGTGAAGAAAAAACAATAAAAAACAATCACCCAATTGTATTTAGATTTCATGACGTCTCATTAAACAATTTTCTTATTATTGTAGACAGTCTGCGATACGCCGCCCTCAGTCGAGTTTATCAGTAGTCAGCTGAGTGTATTTGCTGGCCCAACTCAGCATTTCTGGCAGTGTCCTTGCGGAGGATGGGCCTTGATTGAGCTAATGTGTAATTATTCCATATACCGTGGAGATATTTAGGTAACGATTATGGGCACACATTACCGCTACCTTTGAAGGCATGACGCGACAGATCTAGTAGCTTCCGTCGGCAGCTCCCTTTGCGGTTCCTCGATCCCGTATATATATTATCTGCACGAGTAATTACAAGTCCCTCAACGTTTCCTTCTCTTATCTCGCAAATTCATATCAGCACACAGTCCTAACCTGCACTCCACCACTCGACCTAGACGTAAATGCCCGCTTTACCTTAGCCTTACAAACTGGCCTGCGTGACCTAGGAGTAACGTGCTCGGCTCGGCGTTCACCAGCCTTAAAAAGTTGATTTCTATCCCACTCTTCCACCCAAATGAGCAACCACAGTTGGCAGCTGCCCCCAACTTTGCGGCAGAATGTTATATCATTACAACTTGCCGCGATGCAAAAGCAAGGCGCACGTTTACTTTGCGAGGCCAGTGCACGTTAAAGAGCCCTAAGTGGTCGAAATTTCTGAAGCCCTCCCCTATCTCTCACAGCTTCAGTCGCTGTGAGACGTTACCCGTGAAACACCCAAACTGACCGTTAGATCATTACGTTACTCACAGCTTCAGTCGCTCTGAGACGTTACCCGTGAAACACCCAAACTGACCGTTAGATCATTACGTTACCCGCCCATTGCCAAATCAGCACCCGGCCATGTCACCTGCCAACTACCACGCTCCAGTGCCGTGCCTGTGGTTTTTATCGCAACACAGACACCGTGTTTTATGCAAAACTGGGCCTTTAATGCAGTCGCGATAAATATTTATTGCATTTGGTGAACAAATTGTTGTTTAAAACATTTATTTAAATGAGTGAATATTTCGTGGCAAGGAAGACTGCAAGTCGTCTTCTTGCGAAGTAGAGCGCTGGAGGTTAAAGCTTATTTAACTCTTGACATCCCCCTGGCAGCAATCTTCTGGTGAAACTGTGTTGCTAAACGTTGTCTTCATCCCGTCGCCTCATAGTAGAAATGAAGAGACATATTATATATCCTGTAAAAAACATGTGTAGCAACAAGGGTCGAACCGGAAATCCTGAAGGAAAGAAAGGGAAAATAACACTCTAACTTGTAGTCCCAATAATTGATAAGGCACTGTATCAGGTCCGATGTCGCTCGATGGTGGTCAAAGTACATGACAGCAGAAATTATCACCAAACAAAATACTTGAGGTCGAAGCTTCGGGCTATCGACGCGCTCTCCTTCAGATAACATTTGTTTTCAATGGCCGCCGGCAGATACCAAGCCTCTTGCCCCTCAAGGCTGCTAAGCATCCTCTGAGCCCAAGGCAATGCAACGATTGTGAGATCATACGGTCTGATCCGTTCAAGCGCACGACGCCGGCGTTGGCACACTGCAGTCGACAGGAGCTATGAAAGTCATTGATGTCTTTTGAGGACGGTATGTCGCTCTAAGCTTGTTCGCCATAGTGACGCAACTGTGGTTCCCAATAGTAGGGACATCCATCAACGTCACTCTCTATTACGAAGGGCTTTGTCCTGACTACCATGAATTTATTCTCAATCAGCTATGGCCAACATATGCGAATCTCGAAGAGTACCTACAACTGGATCTTCTACTATTTGGCAATGTAGATATGAAGGTATTTAACGGCACCGTCACCTTTCAATGTCAGCACGGCCCTGATGAGTTCTACGTCAATGAGGTACAGACATGCGCTGTCAAGTATGTGCATCCTACGAGAAAGCTCCAGGACTTCATCGCATGTATGCTTTGGCAGGACGATCCCACAAAGGCAGGCGAGCCCTGCGCACAGAAGGTCGGCACAGATTAGCCTGTCCTCGAGAAGTGTAGCAAGGGCCCTGAGGGAACGCAGCTTCTCTACGAGATGGGTAAGAGGACGCGAGGACACCAGCCTCCCATCGAGTATGTGCCCTATGTTGAAATCAATGGCTTCCACAATGAAACTACGTAAAGCGAGGTGCAGAGCGACTTGCTTCACTTCGTCTGTAAGCTACTAGAGCCCGAACCACCCAAAATGTGCATGAAGTCCTCCGGTGAGCGCTGTTTTACAAACCTTGTTCATCATCGGGTTTTCAACCAAGCCTATTTTCAGTAGGACTCTTAGGGCTGAAACGCCATTCGCTGTTAGAGCGCTGAAGATGCTTGTTTGTTATGCCTACAATCCCACTAATCATGTATTAGCAAAATAAATTTGTATTTTCAAAGTTATTGACTTCATGCTTTGCTAGTGGGGCTATACAAGTGACCACAATAGAGCCTATGCCTTTCGAACAGTGCCTGTGCTATACGGTGTCAAAGAAGGTCAAAGAAGCCTAGGTAGCGTAAATTATCGTCTAATTATACCTGCTGTCAGCACTTAGTGCACATAATGCGCGTACAATGTGTTCATTTCAGAGAGCTGCATTAAGTTAAGTTAATACCTACCATGAACCATGTGTGCGCTCCGGGTCCGTTTACAGAGATCAATTGAATCAGAAAAGTACATATACGAGATTCCCACGCCCGAAAGGCAATATAAAAACATTTCCCGAGACAACCTAGATGTCCTAGTGCAAATAATATGTTATCTAGACTGAAAACTACATTTAAGCTACAAATTAGTGCCTTTCGTATATTTAAAACTCATGCAATTGACTGGTTCCGGTCTCTTAACCATCCATGATCACTGCTTCAGCGACGCGTCTCGGAATACAAGATGCCTATCGCTTACAAACTCACAAAAAGCGTGTGAATTCTTAGCAATTATCTTAGACTTTTTGCTTGCTGAACAGTACCCAGAAGCGCACTGCGATGGCCACTTCCCCTCTCGCCAAGGCTACGTGCGTGCATCATCAAAGTCAAGGGCAGATATCAGCCACGTGCTTCATCTTCAGGGTAAGTACAGGACATAAGATAGCGGCAATTCGATATAGTGATAGCAGCTTTTTCTATAAGCGCGCTTGCATGAAAGAAACACGATGAGATAGCGCAGGCGAAGAATGACCATTTTAACTTTCATGGCGAGCAGAATCGCATCAGATATTGACTTTTATATTGAGGAGTCCTCGGAATTAATATACTTATGGTGTGATTACGGAAAATTGTGCATTGAAACGTGTTAATTTTTTGGGTGACATTCCAAAAAACATGATAACCTGGATTCCTCTCCTACGACGGCTGTACAAAGCCCAGGAGCACTTGGATATTAAAGGCATCCACATGCCATACCACTGAAACCGAAGCCTTCATGAGGCCAAATAGCGTTTATTGTACTACAACCCGCTATGCTGCATTTTAATACAGTGGAACGTCGAGCTAGTCGGTGAGACATGATGAAACACGCAGCAGAATAGGTGACAAGACATAGGGAGTCGCGCGCACGCACGCACGCACACACACACACACGCACACACGCGCACACACACACACGCGCACACACACACGCACACACACACACACACACGCACACACACACACACACGCGCACACATACACACACACACACACACACACACACACACACACACACACACACACACACACACACACACACACACACACACACACACACACACACACACACACACACACACACACACACACACACACACACACACACACACACACACACACACACACACACACACACACACACACACACACACATATATATATATATATATATATATATATATATATATATATATATATATATATATATATATATATATATATATATATATATATAAAGCAGCATCGTCCTTGTTTATGTGTGTGTCTGTGCGCCTCTTCCATGCGTTGTCACCTATTCTGCTTCGTTTTTCACCGTGCTGCATTTTACGCTTGAACTAACAGTTAAGTTCTTAAACGTGCTAGCACCAGTATGCAATGAGTTGTACTGCCTTTTTTTTTTGCAATACAGCCAGCCCAGTACACCTACTAATGTCCACTCTTCTCTTTTACCGGGTGCCGATATCTTTCTCGCCTTTAAGCATGCAAGTCACAACGCATTGCGCAGTTAAGGAACGGCTAGAAAACCCGTGAAAAATACTACAGGCCTTAAAATGTGAGTTGTTTCGTGAGGCTGACCCATGCCACAAAGTTCCTGAACCACTCGGCAACCGGCACTTCTTCCTCTTTATTATTACCTATATCACAAAATATGAATGCAAAGATATCTAGTCGCGGAAGGAATCAAGTTGTCAAAGAGAACTTTTTATTTACGTTGCCAAAGCTATGCAGCCACTCTGCTGCTTGATTGTTTAGTTGATTGCCAAATTTACTGCCAATGCTTCTGTCAAATTCTCTCTAATAGGTCATCTGTCAACATCTGCGCGGCGCATCTCCTTTCTGCTATTGTGTACTATGCAGGCCAAAAGACTTTGGGAAATCGTAGAGCACACCATCCTTGTTTTTGATCCGCAGGTGTCCTATGCAGTCGAGGTCAAGAAGAAAATGCTTCTTTCAAGTCCTTTAGGAGATGTCCAAGGAAAAATAACCTGCTTAGACGTTCAAGGAAGCGTGTTCGATTGTTTGAAGAGATGTACTTGAGAAGCTACTGTCCGGTCCCCTGCTCGTCCTTTGTGATTTTGAGCGCATCGCTTTGTTGATGAAGAGATGGGTTTGCCGCCATAGATAGCAGTCAGCAAATAACTCCTAAAGAAGTCATTTTTTTAATTTTACTGAAGGTACAAAATCATCTTTAAGAATCATGTGCCAAGTACAGAAATTAATTTAGTAATATATATTGAGCAACGCTCGAATTAAATAATGAGCCCTATGCTAAACAGTCTTCAATATGTTTGTGCCTGGAAAGTAGTTACGGCTATATGTTAAGGTACATTATATGGAACCTTGTTCAACTAGGCTTACTTGCAGGTGTTCAGCCTGCAAGTGGTCTCTTCAAATTGAAAACTTGCCGGGCGCCTCTACTACGCGGGCAATAAAACCTTCTTGTAATCGACAGTTCGCACATAATTCCTGCTACGTTCTGAGTCTGATGGTTCAGTTCTCTTCGGCAGAGAGCAAGTCAGTTGCAATGGTCCTATCATGCTACGATGTTTTTTCATGATCAATAACATTTGAGTGTAATGCGTGTTAGCAAACCCAGTGTTGCAGCTCATTAGCCCTATAAGAGCGCCTGCATGTCGACATATCAGATGTATCAGCAAAATGGAACAAAGGTTTAACAAATTACAGTGTCCTCTCCCATTGAAATTAACTTGGAGTTGTTTTCTCTTGTATCGCCCAGTCTGCTATGGCTATATTCTTCAGTCACATGGTTAGTAATGATTTATTTTTAATTAGTGGCTTGAGAATGAACGTATTCATTAGGAATAATTTGTTGATCGTTTCGTAAAAGGCCAGTTTTCAAGAAAGCGCTTTGCCGAAATATTATTAGTGCTACGAGTGCTCTACACTGATTCTCAGATGGGGTTGGTCGGTTCGAGCCCTCTGTAGATCAATCTAATAAATCAGGGATCCCTGAGAACAGCATTCGTCCTCTTCGAAACTCTAACGGCGAATTTCATATGTGGAAAACTATTTCGCTAGGGAAGCGCGCTACATCCTTCGAGCAGATTTCAAACGAGCCTTTCAAATGCGCGAGGAACAGCAGCTCGACTCATTTCGGCTTCTTCAGCTTGTCGTTTTGTGAACGCGCTACTTTATACTCAATTCATTTACTCTGAATACCAGACACCCGCAGGAATGCGCAGAAGCGCGCAGACCACGAAAAGCTTTTGGGCAGCAGCGGGGATTCGCTCTTCGAAAGGAGGCAGGGTGAAAAGAAATTAAAGAATATTTTAATCCAGTCTTCATTTCGAGCCCCGAAATAAGAAAAAAAGAGAAAATAATGTGTGCGACTTGGGAGGGGGGGGGGGGAGGAGAATTCAGCCAAATTTGCATCTGTGTGACTGTTCATGGTTTCTTTGTTTCTGGCGAGAAGCAAGGCTTTTATATTACTGATTTCAAAACATTGTTAGTTGTCCAACCTTAGTTAAACATAGCTACAAAGCGTAATTAGTAAGGCTCAATTATACTTGACATGAGCTGTACAAAGACGTGTTTCGTGTATTACTCTGCTTGACTCGAAGGTATGACATTTAGACTGAGCTGAAGATCAAACTGGCGCATTCTGTTTAACCTTTTGCACCGGACGTTTGTGTGCTTTCACTGAGTAGAGTTACCAAGGTGATATTCAGGCAGCTTCATTTAATGGCCTTCAAAAGAAAGCGTCCCGACTCCCTCTGCTGACTCAAGTCTCTTGCACACTGCAGACGCAAATCCCCAGAGAGGTGATCGCTTGAGAGAAAACTCCAAGGTGCGTCTGGGAACGACGAGAAGCACTGGTATTACAAGGGAACAAAACACTCTAAGCAATCAAAATCAAGTGGTAGCTAGGTTCAAAAATTTCAGTCAGCTGGGTTTCTAAATGGTCTGCTTTTTTTGCAAGTAGTGTTCGCTTCTGAAGCCATTAATTAAAACGTGAGGTAATTTATCCCTATGAACTTTGGAGCACGAGCAAATACCGGAGACTAGGCCAGGCGAGTCTCAGTAGCCCACATTGATTATTTGATTTCCCTTGGCTGGGACACAATATTTTAATATGTTGGCTACAGTAAGCTGGTGCACACAGTATACATGTTGCTATTCTCCTTAAACATCTGAATACATGTACACGATACATGCGCAGCCATTCTGCACGCGAATAAATCTGAAAAGCCGTAGACTTGAGTGGTTGTGCGCGTTACTCAACCACACCTTCGGGAAATGTAATATAAGCTAGGTGAATGAGAGAAAAACAAGAATGACGAGAACCATTGTTTGTCTGCGTTCCTATCAGGAATGCAGATGGTGAAAACGCAAACTCAAAACACGTTTCTTTTTAGAAGACTTATAATATGCTTGAAAAATTGGCCACGCCTGCTCGAAATTAGGTTTTTAATCCTTACCTCGATTATCAACAACCGAGAAGAGAGAGCGCATGAATGTCTGCAGACCTTCGAATGAGCGGGGGAGGGGGCGAAAGGGTGCTTGTGACTATCCAGATTAAACGGGCAGTCGTGCCACTATAAATTTATCTACTCTTCAAGAAATACCCCGATATGTGCTCTAGGCGAAGGAACCAAAAACACAACTGTTTGTGTTTTTAGTACCTCAGCAGCACGTAGCAACGTTGAACACATTCAATAATCTCGTGGATTCTATGACCTTGATCATCTAGGAAACAATGGTCGCGAAGGCTCTTCGAACCCGCTCGATTAGCAAAACAGGTCAGCATCACTCTCCCTTCCACGAGAGCGCTATGCTATGAGCGCTACACGATATTTGTTACACGCGGATTTGTGCAGTAAGGGCAATACAGACCTTTTGAGAGCCCCAACGGTTGCTGAGCAGCCCCATCTTACAGAAAAGACAACTAAGAGACCAGCAACGATAAACACCAGGTCAATAGCGGAAGCCGTTTTAGGTGAAAGCCACTTTCCTCGGCAATGTTTTCATGCTAAGTATCATTCACCTGAAATGAATTTTGGGTGGAACAAAAAGTTGAACGTTGCAGTCCAGCATGCGCATCGTTCCCCAGGCTGGAGTCAAATAAATAAAATTATACGGCTTCTAGTCAGCTTCAGTAACTGCAAGGTATTGCCCACTGTGCACATTCACAACAAAACACTTCTTTATAAGTAATTACAGCACGTCTCGATAGAGAATTGCGTATTTAACAGGCGGAAGTTAACCGAAGATGCAAAAATATACTTCTCACGGAGCCATGTGTTCACAGGTAAAGCGCCGGCGTATAATTAAACAAAAATTATTTGGAGCAAAGAGAATTTGTTTTTTGCGCATCCTTTATAGCTTATGCTCGCCTCTAAGACGGTATAAAGAATGGTACAATGCCGGCGGAAAGAGCGTTGTTATCAATTTTCTGCATCGATACGTTGCCCGGAATTGAATACATAGTGACGGACGGTGAGTAATGAAATTTGAAGAAACAAACATTAAGTTGGATAGCAGAGCCATGAAGCTAACTTGGAAGTATGCTCCAGCTCTAACAATCGGATGGGAACAATAGCGAAGCTAAAAACTAATTATTATCTGCCTAACATACAAATGAACTAAACCCAACTCATACACAAACAGGCCTAATAGGTTACCACGCCACGTATAGCTGAAACTTTCACCACCAAATGAACGTCGTACATATTCGATGAAAGCGCTGAATGTGATGTATAGCACCGTGGAGGACCTCAAGTATATAATAGACTGTTGTTGCCAGAAACATGTAACACGCCTGGGTCTGACCAAATAATGAACACCGATGGGAGATAAAAGTATGACCAAAAGGCTAAGCGGCGAAAACTCCCTCCCTCTGTGCTATTGCTGCATTCGACCATGCCTCGTGTTGAACTGCAACACACTCTTACGTTGCGCACTGCACTTCGTAGTCTCCATCAACTTTTCTCTGTGCGCAAAAAGCTTTATGGTGTCCTACTGAGATTGCCTATTTTAAAACTCTAATAATATTTTAACGATAACACGGAAGGGTATGTACTGCATGCACGTTTCTGTGATGTAAGCAGTTTAACGAGATTTTATCATATCTCGTTCCAACATGCAGCACAAAATCTAGCGCTCTAATATAACTTCGAGGTAAACGGCTCCACAGGCGGACTTTAATTCCGTTAAAAAACTAAAATCGAGAATAACGTCTTAGAACAGTCTACTGACTTTCAATGATTCAGATATTACGAAGCAGAGATGAGTAGCTCACAACTTCCTCCGTTGATCAAAAAAGAACAGACAAATGACAAAGCACGCATGAAAGCCTTCGTCGCATGTCTTTGCGCCCCTCGGGCATGAGTATCGTGCAGTGCAGACACCGAGGCGTTCTGAATATCCAAACTGGTATTTTAATTTTTATTCGAATTATGCTTTGACCTTTCGAATTATGAAGCATTGCTGCCAACGAAGAACTCGCACGCAGAGGTATACCAATGTGTATATCTTCCGTATGTGCAGAATGTAAAGATTTCCCCGCATTCGTAGTCACTGTATCGCAGTAATGCGACGCCCCACAATATCACTGATCACGCATATACCGTTCTGGTATTTACAGGTTTCTATTTCAAAACATAATGAGAGATGTCTCGACGCTGCCCCTACATGCGTGTTGTAAAGAAGGGTGGACTAATGTATTTTAAAGAAATTGACTATTGGACGATTAATAATATAATTTACTGTTCCAGCTTTTATTAAGGGCGATATTACTTTGTGAAACTGAAGTCAGTCCACGTCGAAACAAACTCACTTTTTAAATTCGTCTTATCAGACAATTTGACTCGGAATATTGAACGTTGAAAATACCTACCTGAAATCTAAAGGAGTTGGCCTTCACGCATTCATAAAATGGCGTCACCACGCGCTCCAGTGCAGCAGAAATAATAACATCTACATCAGCAAATAAGAAAAGATGTGTGTTTGATGCATACAAATCGGAAGCGAGCGACCTTTGGTGTTGACGACCATCAGTTTCGTACTGCGATCACTTCCTTAGGATAAACAACTAAAACGTTCATAGCGCAATTCTAGTTAATCAGTTGCCTAAAACTTTACCTCTGTAACGTACTTATGCATGCGTGTTTTTTTTCGAACCATTTGCTTTGAGGGTACCGAGGTATCTTTCATTGATTTTTAATTACAAATCTCTGAACACCAGAAATAATCACTAGGTTCATAGTGCGTGCCACAAGTCGATGACATTGAGGAATGATACTTTGGCGCCATGGTACACAAGACACCTTAACCGTTTATCAAACACCAAAGGTAGGCGTTTCCGAGCAGCGAAAAAATCGCCGACTGCTGACAAATGGTCCGCTTACGCCATTGCAGCAAAAGAATACACCAGAGCTTTGAAGGAAGCAAAATTTAATTTCTTTAACACCACCCTCCCATCGTTACTTAAAACAAACCCAAAACGCTTTTGGAATGTTGTGAAAAGCCACGATAATCAAACTATAACCCTCACTAACGAATCAGGTGATGTAATACCAAGCAGTCATTGTGCTTCTGTACTTAACCTTGCTTTCATCCATTCATTTAGCTCCGCATCCTCTAGCAGCTTTCCCCCATTCAATTCCCCTAATTTATTTTCAATGGACCCGTTCATATTTGATTCATCTGGTATACACTCGATTATTAACAATCTAAAAAGATCTTCGTGCGGCATTGATGGCATTACGTCCAAATTCTTGCAGGGCACTGCAGAATATAGTTCCATTATCCTAAGCATAATTTTCACGAACTCCCTTAACAATAGCTCTTTACCGAAGGACTGGAAAACAGGCAAAGTGGTTCCTCTTCACCAGTCCGGTGACAAACATAACCCCTCCAACTATAGACCTATTTCATTGACATCAGTTCCATGTAAAATCTTTGAACACGTCATTTTCTCACATCTCGCTAACTTCTTGGAATGAAATAATTTTTTTCATAGCAGTCAGCATGGGTTCCGAAAGTCCTTTTCTTGCGAAACTCAATTATTAACATTCTGCAATGATCTTAATACATTTCTGGACACTGGCTTTATTACCGACTGTATATTTCTGGATTTTTCGAAAGCATTTGACAGAATTAACCACCACCTACTCTTATCAAAACTCGGCAGACTAAACATTGATCCTTTGGTTTTAAACTGGATTCGAGAGTTTCTTTCTAACCGCACGCAGTATGTTACCACTAATGACAGTGACTCTTCTGAGGTACCAGTCGGTTCAGGGGTACCTCAAGGATTAGTTTTAGCACCGTTGCTTTTCTTAATTTACATCAATGACCTTCCTAATCAAATCTCAAGTTCCATCTGTTCATTTGCTGACGATTGTGTCATATACCACAAGATCGAAAGCAGTAACGATACAATAACACTCCAGCATGATCTGAATAACATTGTAAACTGGTGCGCGATCTAATAGAACTAAACACTTCAAAATGTAAAACAATGAGAATCTCTCGAAATCAGTCAACTTGCTCCACTTACGTACTTAATAATACTCCACTTGACCAGGTTAATTCATACAAATATCTTGGCGTGCATATTACTAACAATCTCACATGGAATCAACACATTGAATACATTACATCGAAAGCTAACCGCATTCTTGGCTATCTCAAGCGTAACTTTTCTCTAGCCCCAGCACCTCTAAAAAAACAACTCTACATCACAAATGTCAGGCCTATCCTCGAATATGCATGTTCAATATGGGACCCAGGATATGCCACTCTAATAAAAATCCTTGAAAGCGTACAAAATCGTTCTGTACGTTTTATACTTAACAATTATAATCGTACTGCTAGCGTTACTGATATGAAGATTGTGCTTAACCTTCCCCTTCTTTCTTCCCGTAGAAAACTATCACGTCTTTCCCTTTTTCACAAAATCTACTATCATAACCAGATACTTAAGTCACGTTTCATTACACCAGCGTCCTATATCTCCCCACGTGTGGATCACCGTTTCAAAGTTCATGTACCTTCGCAGCGCACAGTCACCTACTCATATTCATTCCTGCCAAGGACCTGTCACCACTGGAACCACCTGCCTGAGTCTTTAGTTGCTATCACCGACACCGATCATTTTCGCAAAGCACTAACAAATATTTCAGAAAGTGAGTTTATTCCTATATGAAAACTTTTTTTTTTTAGGTTTTGTTCCTTACTTCCTTTTCTTTCGCATACTGTAAGCTATCTGTTTTTGTTTATCTATTTTGTTCAGTTGCCATATTACTCATTTGTCTCTATTTTGCCGATCCAATTATGTTCTTCATCTTGTTTGTATTTCATTTATATAATGATGTGCAAAAGCCCCTCCCCTCTATAACGCTTCTTGTAAGCCCTGAGGGTACATATAAATAAATAAATAAATAAATAAATAAATAATTAAATAAATAAATAAATAAATAAATAAATAAATATCATCCGTCTAAGAGGCGTGTGCCCCTATGAAGGATAAAAATGAAAGGAATATAGTTCGTTACTTGTTCCCAATTTCTCGTAGAATCCCCTGGTTTCCAGTAGCGATGTGTCAACTAGGAGTTGTGTAAAATTTAGGCTGCAGCTCTGTACGTACCCGCTGCGGTGGTGTAGAGGTCAAGGCGCTTGACTACTGTGCCCAAGTATGCAGGATCGAGTCCCGGCCGCGGCTGCCGCTTTTCGATGTTGGTGAAAAACAAGGCTCCGGTGTGCTGTGCATTGTCAGTGCACATTAAAGAACCCCAGGTGTTCTAAATTTCCATAGCCCCCTACTGCGGCGTCTCTCATGGCCTGAGTCGCTTTGGGACGTTAAACCCCATGAACCAAACCAAGCCTCCTGCACGTGATGCCGCTTTAAATTTTTTGAGCGTACCAATAGGAGTGCTTACAAAAACAAAGCAGTGCAAATCACCTGTTAAATTTGTTGGTCGCATAACAGCCCTATCTCACCCTATCTTTTACGTAAAACGATATAATTAATTCGGTCTAACAACCGTCATCATACTCGTTTCGGCTCTGATGTTGTCGGGAGTTGTCAAATTAGGCGTTCGACAGGCCCATACTTGATCGACAAGTGCTGAGTAATGGATGGGTAGTGTGAAGGATGGTTAAGTCGAAGGAGAAACGATTTTCAAATTGGATGAAATACAGCGATTTGAAATTAGGGGTTTTGTTAATAATGTGGGTCAACTAGTTCTGAATTCTTTCGGTAAGGAAAGGTTGTAGTTTGGGGCAACAGTACTGCAACAAATATACATAAAATTTCCGTCCTCCAGAAACGAGCTCTCCGCGCAGTTGGAAATGTGTTAGCCTTGAAACACACAGCACCACTTTTTCGTACACACATTAAGGCGCAAGATATATATGCGCACAAATTACTTCGCACCTATAAACGGGCCATTAAAGGTACCTTAGACCTATCTTTAGATTTAACCCAACTAACAAAACCTTCCAATGCCTATTGTTTTCGTAATCCATCAAACTGGCTGGTTCGGTCAACACGAACTAATTATGGTGAAATGACGACTCAACATATGTTACCAACACTACTAAATCAGTATGATGCGCTTCAGATTGATATCGCACAACTGTCGCAAAAGAGTATAGCTGAACTGTTTATATAGCGTCGTTTACTGCCCCGTACATAATGTATCGTAGTATAATATACTATGTGTGTCCTAGTAATTGGAGTCTGATTATGTACACCTTTTTGCTTATGTATTTTGCATGTTCATTTTTCTTTGATCATGTACACCTTTTTACTTATATATTTTGCATGTTGATTTTTCTGTATTATGTATAAGTGTATTATGTATAATTAATGCAGTCAAATTATGTATAAACGTAAATAGTGCATCGTTCGTCAATGCTACTGGGTGAACGGAGCACAGTCACACTGCAATAAAAGCAGCTTTTTCTTCTGTCACCCTTTTCCGCGGTGCATTGCATGTGAAAATAAACTCATTGATAGATTGATTGATTTATTAATTGATTGATTGAATACCGTAATATCGCCTGTTAAAAAATTAGGAGGACGCTTGAGCCTCACCTTAACAGTGTACGCGAAGGGTTTTAACTCCACCTTTTCATTGCGCAAATGATTCTTGATTTTTCTTGTTTAAATCGTTATAGTTTTGAAAATATTATTACTGTAACGCCAGTACACATCCCAAACAAACGTTAGTAAGTGATACGTACGAGATCGTGCTGCCTGGATTATTTTCTAACCCGCTGGTTGGGTGCAGTGGTCAGGGCGCTCGAATACTGTGCCCAAGGATGTGGATTCGAATCTTGGGCACGGTGGCCGCAGTTTGATGGAGGCGAAAAAGAAAGACGCCCGTGTACTGCGCGATGTTTCTAAAGCCCTTCCCCCCCCCCCCCCCCCCCACTCCTTTAAAGCGTCTCTTATAGCCTGAGTTGCTTTTGGAAGTTAAATCCCATAAACCAAACCAAGCCTTCCCGCTTGGTACCAACGACATTTCGTGATCAAAGCAAGAAAAAAGCACTTGATGCCTTATTCGTTGCGGGCCCGTTTGGCATGCAGAGTACCTGGGTTCGAAATCGGATGGTGACAGGTTTATTTTATTCAGTATATTTCATAGCTTTACTTTGTATGTAGGGTGCTTGAAATTATCGCACGACGGCAAGTGGTTTTGATATCATATAACCCTGTTGAGTAATAAGGATGTTTCTGCACGCTGCTACTACGACGCTGACGACGTTTCGATAAAACATGTATACGCTTCACGTATACACTTTCGGGATCACCGGATGGGGTACTTAAAACTAGGAAACAAGCTGTTGTGGTGTCAATTGCGTAGGAGGAGAAATACCGTTAAAAACTCGAAATTAGTATGCACAGGAAGATGTGATTGGATCAAACCTTAAGGGGCTGGTCCTGACAAGCACTACTTGGAGTCCCTAGTACGAGACCCCAGTGGCGTCGGCCGCAGCGCGGGCGCGCTCCACCAAGGCCTTTTGGGCCTGATGGTCAGAGCAGCCAAGGAGGGTCACCTCACTGTGCTCCCGGGTGTGGTTGGGGTAGACGAGATAGAAGGTTTGGTTGACCAGGCCCACACCATGTGGTAGATGTCTGCCGACTTCTCAGCACAGTGTGGCCGCTGCCCAAGATAGAGGGTCAAGTGTTTTAGAGCTGCAGGGCACAGCAAGTATTAGTATTATCACAGAAGCAGTGGAACTGTTTAAGCAGATTTACTCACAACTAAGCAAAAGGGCAGACAAGATAAGGAACGCAACCGACTGGTGGGCGAGAACCGAGAGCGAAGAAGACGAGCGCGTGAAAGTCTCCCGAGCTCGCAACATGGCGGCGCCAGTAAGACAACATTGCGGCATCGCCCCGATGCCGAGTGGCGCGGTCGAGGATACCCGTAGTCGACGAGGGTGCCGCGTGCACATCAAGAACTTAAAGGAAGCAAAAAAAAACACACGTAGCTTGATCAAGCGGGAGTAGAAGGGCTTCATTCTGGCGGCATGTAGGACTTCCGATTGTGCTTGTGTCGGGATGAGCGAACAGTTCTTTGCGGGGTCACTTCGCAGGTGACGTCGCTGAGTTTGCGTTGTATTTCGTACGGGCACAAGCGGCGCACAAGCTTCTCGGAGTGAACCCGCTGGCGAACAGGTGTCGACATCCAAACCTGATCGCCAGGTTTGTAAATTAGCTCCCTGCGGCGAAGGTTATAAAGTCGAGCATCTTTAATTTGCTGTGTGCGGACTCTCAGTCTAGCCAGCTGGCGAGGGCCCTCGGCATGCTGCACGAATCGTTGGGTGGGAAATATCTGGCAGTAGCATTGCGTCCAGCATGGTGATAGCTTCGCAACCGTACACCAAACGAAACGGTGTGAAGCGGGTCGTTTCCTGGACTGCGGTGTTATACGCAAATGTTGCATACGGTAGTATGTGGTCCCAGTCCTTATAATATTCGTCGACGTACATAGAAAGTATATCGGCGATGGTCTTATTGAGTCGCTCAGTAAGGCCATTCGTCTGAGGGTGGTAAGCTATTGTTCTGCGATGCCAAGTGCCACTGAGCTGCATCACTTTCTGGGTTAGAGCTGAAGTAAATGCCGTGCCCCTGTCAGTTAAAACGATCGCAGGGGCACCGTGACGAAGGACTAGATTAAAGATGAAAAAGTTCGCAATATCATAGACGTGCCGCTGGAAAGAGCTTTCGTCTCACAATAGCGGGTTAGATAATCTGTGGCGACTATAGTGTACCGGTTGCCCAATGATGACCTAGGAAATAGCCCGAGCAAGTCCATACCTGACTTGGTGAAAAAGTACTTGCGGAGGAACAATAGGCTGCAGCAGACCAGCCGGCTTGACAGGTAGTATCTTCCGAGGTTGGCAATCACGGCACGTCCTAGCATAGCGCTGAACCATAGCGGCAAGCATGGGCCAGTAGTACTTTTGTCGTACTCGTGCCAAGGTGCGAGAAAAACCGAGATGTTCGGCAAAAAAATCATCGTGGCATGCCTGCAAAACGTCGGTACGGAGCGGCGTTGGGACAATCAGCAGATGATGAATGTCTGTGAAAGCGTATTTTTTCTTGTAGAGGACGCCGTCACGCAAGCAGAACCACGACAGGCCATGCGTGAAAAGGCGAGGCGGCGATGAGGCGGTTCCTTCGAAGTAATCGATGAGGGGCCGCAGTTCGGTGTCGACTCGCTGCTGTTGAGCGAGATCTGGCGTCGAGAGAGCGCCGAGAAAACCGGAGTCATCTGTTTCAATTGAAAAACATGGGATAGCGTCTCGGAATAGGCAGTCAGCGTCATTGTGTTTCTTGCCGGACTTGTACACTATAGTGACGTCGAACTCCTGTAAGCGGAGACTCTAGCGGGCTAACCGGCCTGAAGGATCTTTAAGGTTCGCTAACCAACAAAGTGAGTGGCGGTCGCTGACCACTCTAAACGGCCGACCATACAAATACGGCCGAAATTTTGTTACCGCCCACACAACTGCAAGGCACTCCTTTTCGGTAGTAGAATAATTCGCTTCGGAACAAGACAGGGTGCGGCTGGCGTAAGCTATCACCCGCTCAACGCCTTCTTGCCACTGAACGAGAACTGCACCGAGGCCAACGTTACTGGGGTCGGTATGCAATTGTGTGTCGGCCTCCTCGTCGGAGTGGCCAAGTACGGGCGCTGTTTGAAGGCGCTTGCGAAGCTCCTCGAAGACCCTTTTCTGCTCGTCGGCCCAGATGAAAGGCTCGACGTCCTTTGTGAGATGGGTCAATGGTTCCGCTATTCGGGAGAAGTCATGCACAGATGTCCTGTAATATGCTAATATGCACAGAGGCCCAAAAGTCGACGCACGGAACTTTTATCAGTGGGGGTCGGGAAAGCAACTACGGCAGCCGTCTTCTCTGGATCACGGCTAATTCCCTCAGCACTCACGACGTGACCCAGAAACTTGAGCTGTTGGAATGCAAAGTGGCATTTTTCTGGTTTTAATGAAAGTCCGGCCCCGCGGATTGCATTCAGCACGGCCGTCAATCATTTGAGGTGCTCCTTGTAGGTCGCAGAGAAAATGACAACGTCAATGTAGACGAGGTACGTCTGCCATTTCAGGCCGGCTAGGAAAGTGTCCATTATTCTTTGAAAGGTTGCGGAAGCGGAGCACAAGTCGAAGGGAAGCACCTTAAACTCGTACAGTCCGTCAGGAGTAATGAATGCGGTCTTCTCGCGATCCCGTTCATAGACTTCGATCTGCCAGTACCGACTGCGTAGATCGAGCGATGAAAAGTATCGTGCGTGGCGGAGTCGGTCGTACGAGTAATCGATTCGAGGCAATGGGTAGACGTCCTTTTTCCTAATTTTGTTAGGCCTTCTGTAGTCGACGCAGAATCTGAGTGCTCCGTCCTTTTTAGCGACAAGCACAACTGGTGAGACCCATGTGCGAGTGGACGGCTGGATCACATCATCGCGGAGCATTGCATCAACCTCCACCCGAATAGCCTCTCGTTCTTTCGCCGATACTCGGTAGGGGTGTTGGTGGATAGGGCACTCGGTGGGATCAACCATAATTCGATGTTTGGTTACTGACGTCTGTTTCACTTTGGAAGTGACGGCAAAGCAGTTACAGTAAGTGCCCAGAATTGCTTTAAGGCAGCGCTTCTGGGTATGAGACAATGCAGAATTCACGTCAGTTTGAACAGTATGTCCAGTGCTCTCGGGAGGGTTCTCGATGGCCTTTTCGTGGCGCAATGGGCGGATGGTGCGCTGACTGTCAAAATAAGCGATAGCAGTACCTTGCGGTAAATGGCGGTATTCGGCACTAAAGTTCGTTAAAAGCAGTTCAGTTCGTTTATTTCTCAAGGCAAAAACCCTCCGAGCGACGCCGACTTGTAGGCTCAACAATAAATTGACGTTTGTTTCCGCGAGGCCTTGAAAGGCGGGGTTTGTCGCACTGCACTGTAACAAACAAACTGGTGCGTGGAGGTAGAGTGACATGGTCGTCGCACACTCGGAAAACTGGCCTGCCTGTGTAGTCGTCGCTGTGCTGTGTGTACTCGTCGGAAATTGCGCGGTGAGTGGAAAACGTCACCATGAAGTCACGGAGGTCGATGATTGCGCCGTTTTCTCTAAGAAAATCAAGGCCGAGAATCAGGTCCTTGGAGCACTCTGCTAGCACAACAGAGCAACACGAGAAAGTTACGTGGTCAATCTAGACACGAACGACGCACACTCCGAGCGACGTTACCACATGTCCTCCGGCTATCCTTATTGGGGCTCCGTGCCAAGAAGTCAGGACTTTTCGCAGAATGGTAGCAAGGCCATGACTCATAACGCAAAAATCAGCGCCGGTATCTACAAGGGCAGTCGTATTGTGGTGCGGCGTGTCAGGGATCATCCGGCTGACGGGTCGTTCGTTGCGTCGAATTGCGGCGTCGAAGGTAAGCTTCCGTGATCGTCGGGAGGTCGTCGGACTCATTGGTCGTGCGGTGCGTCGATTGGTGTCGTCGGAGGAAAGCTTCGGCGATCGTCAAAAAGTGGTCGGACTGTTGGTCGGAGCGAAGAGTCGGAGGTTTGTCTGTGTGATCGAATCCGTGAGCGGAGGATGTTGTTCGCAGTGTTCATCGATGGCGGCCCTACCCCCGAGGGTCGCCGTCTTCAGTTTTCCCGGAGCGGACTTGGGGACTGCCTGAAGGAAGAACGGCGGATGGAGGAAAACTGTTTCGGCGATGGTGACCTGGACTGGCGTCACTGAGGGACGCAGGTGGGACGTTGTCGCTGAGGTATTGGTCGATATCCTGAGGTTGTTCTCCATAGCGCGGCCGTGGGGAATCAGGGGGAAGTCCGCGCACGCCCATCCGACGGTACGGGCAGTGGCGCAGAACGTTACCAGCTTCGCCGCAGTGAAAGCACGAAGGCAGTTTGTTCGGCGTACGCCACGCGTGTGCTTTGCGAACGGGTGGTCGAGCTTCAGGCACACCAGTCGAAACTGGATATTGGGGTAGAGGACGAGCGGGAGGAGCAGGGTTGCAGAGTGCCGATGGTTCAGGCGCAGGGGTACGCAACGCGTCGCTGTACGCCATGATGTGTGGCGCAGGCGGCTCGGGGGATGGTACTGATGGCACTGCTTGGCGGAGCTCTTCGCGCACAATATCCTAGATGCTTTCAACACGTGTCTGTTGCTCGAGAAAGGGCAGCTTTTGCAGCTTTTCGCGAACGATGCTTCGGATAAGTTCGCGAAGGGCTTCACTGTCGTTTCCGCCATTGGCAAGCGGAAGTCTAAGGCAGCGATGTTCGCAGAGCGATCAAAATGTACAGATCGCTGATTCAAGGAAAGCTCGATGCTTGTTGCTTCTTTCGTAAAATCAGCCACAGTACGTGGAGAGTCACGTACAAGGCCAACGCACAGCTGCTCCTTGACGCCTTGCATAGGCTGGCGTACCTGCTTTACCTCCGACATGGACGGATCCGCCCGGTTGAAAAGGTGAGTAATTTCTTCTACAAACATGGCGTCGCTTTCATTAGGCCGCTGTGCTCGGGACTGTAGAGCGAGTTCAGCCATCTCTTTTCTTGCATCGTTGCCAAATGTCCCGATCAACTGCCGCTGGCAATTCTGCCAGGGGGTAATGGTAGCCTCATGGTTTTCGAACCACATCTTGGCAGCATCCTCTTGTGCGAAATAAACATTCTGCAATTTCCGCTCCTCGTCCCACATATTAAACACAGCGTCCCGATCGTAGCTGGTGATCCAGTCCACAACGTCTTCAAACTTTTTTCTGAAGAACAGCGCGACTTGGACAAGGACGGAAGGAAGACAACACGGACAGGCGCTGTCTTGCAACTGATGTTTATTGCTCGGAACGTGGTAATATATATATCATGTTCCAAACAACAAGAGAAAACACAGAAGCGATACACAGTTGATTATACACTTGAAAACACGTGTGATGCCACCATGTCACTTCCCTGTAGCTAGGTATCTAAGTTCCTTTGCTGACAACGCCAAGGACGGGCTGCTGACACAGGCGTCATTTGACCATGCGATTTGTGCGGCCTCAATAATTTCGCGGGTTATCTTGTCCCGATGCCTATTTAACAATTTTGTTTTTTGTAAATGAGGCTGGCAGTCGTTACTTTTACAATCTGCAATGGATACCGAGATGCCCTTTAACGGAGTTCAAAACATTATTATTACGTTCTCTTAGGCGCTCGTTAAGGCATCTGCCCATCTGGCCGACGTACTGTTTGCCGCAAGATAGTGGGATGGAGTAGATAACACCATCTTTGCATGCAACAAATTGTTTCTCATGTTTTATAGTGCACTTTTCTCGTATAGATTCAGCGTTAACAAGCTTGCACAATTTCCCAAGCTTTTCGGGAGCCGAGAAAACAACTCTGACATTAGCTCGGTGGCTTATCTTCTTTAGCCGGTGGGAAAATTTGTGGATGTAGGGAACGACTGTCGTCTTTTGTTTTTCTTTGGCGGATTCGGCCGTTTCCTACGTTTTGGTTTTGCTTAAACACGCAAGCAACGATTCAGAAACAGACACGAGCAGTTGCTTGGGATATCCTGCCTTCACAAGGCGATCGGGTTGACGGTTGAAACATTCTTTTACGGAATGAAGACATGCTTTGTTTAAGGCATTTTGTATAGCACGACTTAGCCACGGCGCGTTTTACGAGCTTAGAGTGCGACGACGCAAACGGAAGCAATTGCTTGTTGCTGCGTGGTTCATAAGATCAGCAGGTGTGATTTGGCAGGAAGCTGAGTCGGAGATCAAGAAATGTTATCTTATTATCTTGAGGTACTTCATGAGTCAACGTGAGCGGGTGAAGGCACTGAACAAAAATATCTTGAACCTGGTGCATGACGGAATCAAGCTCTTTGTCATCGGTATTTAACAAAACAAGAAAGTCATTAAGAAACCGAAAACGCTGCAAACATTTCTATCCTTCTAAAGGTCGTTGGAGCATTCTGTCTTTTTTTGCGAGTAATAGATCACTGAGCACGGACGCTACACATGAGCCAATGCACACGACTTTTTCCAGCAGGTAAAGTTCACCATCCCATGTCGCATAAGTTGATTTTATATACACTTGTAGTGATTCTAAGAAGCCAGCGACGGAGAGGCCTGGCTCCTTTTGGAAGGCGACAATCCCTACTTGTCAATACGTTCTTCGATGCACGAAACAGCTCGTCATGCGGCAGTGAATAACAAAGATCTTTGACGTCAAATGAGCAAGTCAAGATATTTTTGTTCTTTTTGGTTTCTGAAGCCTGGATTACATCCTGTGTCGTTTTCACCAGAAATGGATCGTCTATGGTCAATGAATTTAAAATCTTCTTAAGAAATATAGCTACAGTTTTTTGCCAAGTGCCGTTTTCAGACATCCAGTATGTGGCGCCGTCTGTCGGCGTCAATGGGGGTCTGGGCATACGCAGTTGAACGCGCGGTGGCGGATCCCAGTAGTGGATCGCGGATCGCGGTAAGCTAAAACTCTCTACTATTACCCGGAAGCGGCATTCCGGTGTGTACGTCTTAGCACTGAAGAATAGCTGCAGACTGAGTCGTTTACACTTGTCGATAAAATTTTTCAAGGCATAAAGGTTATGCTTTTCACGTAGTTTCTTAGCTTTAGCCTTGACTTTAGCCAAGGAGACCTTCTTTTCAACACTAAAGCACGACAGTACGGCTTCGCGACCCTTAGTTGCATAAAGATGCGACGGGATCACTAGGAAACCTTCTTTGTCAACCATAAGCAAACGCAGCGAATGTTCTTTAGAGTAGGACAGAGTTCTCCGCACAGGAACAGAATTCACAGGAACCTTACACCGTAGCAATGCATCGACTCCTTCGGACACACACCTGTCTGATTCGGCCACGGGTGCCAAACTGGATACCTGTCTCACCAAGCCCAGCAGTTCTGCTCGTGACCTTCTGGGTGCGGTGGAGTACTTCTGTCCCTGGGAAAGGACACAACGCACATCGGTGGGCAGTGAAACGTTCCCTCAGGTGTGGATGACGTTATTCGCCTTGCGCTTCTTTTCCGGCTGTGAGGCTCGGAGCTGTAGAAGTGCATGCTGCCAAATGAAGTGAGCAGTAGTATTGGCCAGGTCAGAGAATTCTTTCCATTTCTTCCTTGAGTGGGCCGGGGCCCAAGCCTTGTGAAGCTGGAGATAAATGCAGTGCCGGTAAAACCGAGCTTGTCTGTTCCATTCAGATTTCGGGATCTGTAAGATTCGTGAGCAGTAACCTTGCGATGGCTGGAAAACCCCAAACAACTGCAGAAGTTGCCTTGGAAAGCGCCTTTCCGTTACGTCAAAAGCATGGGTTCGAGCTTGGAACAGGACGATGGCGACGTAGGTGACGTAGGTGACAAGAGCACAAGGATGGACAGACAAACAGTTAATAGGGCCCGATGTACAAGAAATGAAAGTTGTTAGAACTGATGCTTGGGCGAGGTGGTATGCCATTTTCTGAAGAACAGCGCGACTTGGACAAGGACGGAAGGAAGACAACACGGACAGGCGCTCACTTGCCACTGATGTTTATTGCTCGGAACGTGGTAATATATATAGGAGGCTCCAAACAACAAAAGAAAGCACAGAAGCGATACACATTTGATTATACACTTGAAAACACGTGTGATGCCACCACGTCACTTCCCTGTAGCTAGATATCTAAGTTCCTTTGCTGACAACGCTAAGGAGGGGCTGCTGACACAGGCGTCATTTCACCATGCGCTTTGTTCGGCCTCCATAATTTCACCGGTTATCTTGTCCCGATGCCTATGTAGCACTTTTGTTTTTTGCAAATAAGGCTGGCAGTCGTTACTTTTACTATCTCTGCAATGGATGCCGAGATGCCCTTTAAAAGAGTTAAAAACATTATTATTGTGTTCTCGTAGGCGCTCGTTAGGCATCTGCCCGTCCGGCCGACGTACTGTTTCCCGCAAGATGATGGGATGGAGTAGATAACACCATCTTTGCATGCAACAAATTGATTCTCATGTTTTATAGTGCACCTTTCTCGTATAGATTCGGCGTTAATAAGCTTGCACAATTTCCCAAGCTTTTCGGGAGCCGAGAAAACAACTCTGACATTAGCTCGGTGGCTTATCTTCTTTAGCCGGTGGGAAAATATGTGGATGTAGGGAACGACCATCGTCTTTTGTTTTCTTTAGCGGATTCGGCCGTTTCCTTCTTTTTGGTTTTGCTTAAAGACGCAAGCATCGATTCAGATACGGACACAAGCAGTTGCTTTGGATAACCTGCCTTCGCAAGGCGTTCGGTTTGACGGTTGAAACTTTCTTTTACGGAATGAAGGCATGATTTTTTAAGACATTTGTATAGCACGACTTAGCCACGGCGCATTTTAAGAGCTTAGAGTGCGACGACGCAAACGGAAGCAATGGCTTGTTGCTACGTGGTTCATAAGACCAGCAGGTGTGATTTGGCCGGAAGCTGAGTCTGAGATCAATAAATCTTATCTCATTATCTTGAGGTACTTCATCAGTCAACATGCGCGGGTGAAGGCACTGAACAAAAATATCTTGAACCTGGTGCATGACGGAATCAAACTTTGTCATCGGTATTTAACAAAACAAGAAAGTCATCAACAAACCGAAAACACTGCAAACATTCCGATCCTTCTAAACGTCGTTGGAGCATTCTGTCTTTTTTGCGAGTAATACATCACTGAGCACGGGCGCTACACATGAGCCAATGCACACTCCTTTTTTCTGCAGGTAAAGTTCACCATTCCATGCCGTATAAGTTGATTTTATATAAACTTGTAGTAATTCTAAGAAGCCAGCGACGGAGAGGCCTCCCTCGTTTTGGAAAGCGACAACTCCGTGCTTGTCAATACATTATTCGATGTACGAAAACAGCTCATCATGCGGCTGTGAATAATACAGATCTTTGGCGTCAAATGAGCAAGCCAAGATATTTTTGTTCTTGCGGCAAACAGTACGTCGGCCAGACGGGCAGATGCCTTAACGAGCGCCTAAGAGAACACAATTACCGGAGACGTATGACATCTCTCGGAGACGTACAGACGTAGACGTATGGACGCCTACTGCGCATGCGTGAAAATTGATGTAGACGTATTCTGCTGACACCGGGCAAAACACGTTTTAGCTGTACGTATCGCCCATACGTCAAACGTATCGGTAGACGTACATGCAGATGATGATGATGGCTATCCAATAAAAGAGATAGCTATTTGTAATAAATACTTCAAATAATGTCACTAAAATGACACATGCAGATCCCCCGAAGTCATCATGTTGACGTGTTAGCTGTGTTTTGAATAATTATTAATTTGAGCTCACTTTTATTCACTTTACCACCTGCAGCAAGGCTGAACAATCCAAGCCTAGTTGCATTAAATCCGTTTGTTTTGGGGCTCGCATGGAGGAAGGAAACAACTGCTCGTGTTTGCTGCTGTTCGGTCGTGTGCTAGAGTTTGCTCCCGCTAACGGTGCAACCTGCCCACGTTACTTTACATTATGCCGACAGCATCCTTCACCCTTCACGACAGGCCGCTTTTAAGCACCCTATCATGGGATGAAATTGAAGGCATGCATGAGATTTCAACGGGAGCGCGATATTCCAAAGCCTCGAAAAAACTTACGTGAGCGTGGTACCCTTCAACATCGACGCCAACAACAACACAGTGTTCAACAGGATTTTTAGATTCTAGAAAGAGGATTTCTGAGAGCTGCAGTTAGCTCTGCTAATTCCAAATGAGGTCATCATTGCGCAGCGTGTCAGGGTCTCCGGCTCCGAGGCACCTTGGCACAGCTCGAGCTTTAGTTCTGTTATCTACTCTACGATATGACAAGTGGCTTGATCTGCAAGCTCTTCAGCGATTCTCCGAGGTAAGTAGTGCATGGTGTGGTGGCTGTGGTGGCTTGGCGGTTACAAGCCAAATTATTGATATCAGTGCTTTCTGTGTCAAATAAATATGCCCGCCTAAACATGTAAAGCAAAGCTGACTGGCTGTGGCGTTTCAGTAGACATCTTTGAATGCGAATTAGCGCTAATCCTGAGGTTCAGAGCTTATCAAAACAGCCTAACACTTGTGCGACCGCTTATAGCGCTTTCAAATTAAAAAAGAAATGCCGGAGCGGATTTAAAGCAATAAATTTCTTATGAGAAGCGGGGCGGGATGTCGTATCATCCCGCGTGCACACTGCTACGCACTCTCGCGCTATTCATTCCACATCATCCCCATCAGCTTCCATGTGTGCATAAACGCTACCGAGCCTTCTACTCGGTATAACTACGTCAAAACCCTACCATTTTGTAGTTGAAAGCCACCAGCGCTCATGCTCCTAGGGATGATGGCATGGGTCCCAATGCTCTCTGGCGCGTAACGGCGTTGTGTCGTTTCTAGCAGGCGAGCCGTTTTGGCTACTGTAAAACATAATATACATTAACGATTGCAGTTCACTCGTGCCCAGTCACCGACTGTCTGCTGTAATCATTCAGTATTTTTTTTTTACGTCAATTAACTTAGGCACACTTGTGCAAAGGCATATATATACATATTGTAGGGGTGTGTTTATTCGGTGAACCCAGATGATTCCAGCCGCTCAGGGGAGACTCGCAGCGAAGCGTCAGGCGTGGCGAAAGAGCAAGGCAGCGAACAACTTCTTCGTCCTTGAGAGCGGCAGCACGCGACGCATGTCAGTGGTTATATCGATGAAGATTACCACACTACAGTTTCCCCCCGGGCAGAGAAGGAGCCATCCTGGCGACTCATGGTGCCGAAAGGACAGACGGATCGTAGTAGGGCTTGATTCGGTCCACATGAACTATTTCGCGTCCACGGCGACGCAAGTCCGCAGATGGCATAACGGGCTCAACTACGTAGTTCACAGGAGATGTTTTTTGAAGGACTCGGTATGGACCGTGATACCGAGCAAGAAGCTTCTTTGACAGGCCGGCGGTTGTGGCAGGAACCCAGAGCCACACCAGGGAGTTGGGCGCATATGAAGGCGCCTCACCAGTGTCACGATGGTGTTTTTGTTGCCACTGATTTTCCTTTGTGAGTGAACGAGCGAGCTGACGGCATTCTTCTGCATACTGGGCGGCGTCCGAGAGTGGCGTCGATTCAGAAACATCAGGGCGGTAGGGAAAAAGCGCGTCCATTGTGCAGGTTGGCTCGCGCCCGTAAAGAAGAAAAAAGGGAGAGAATCCAGTGGTGGTCTGTATCGCAGTGTTGTACGCGTAGGTTACGAAGGGAAGAACGTGGTCCCAGTTGGAATGAGCGTCGTTGACGTACATGGCCAGCATGTCACTCAGAGTACGGTTGAAGCGTTCTGTCAGGCCATTCGTCTGAGGGTGGTAAGAAGTAGCGGTGCGATGAATGATGCGACATTCTTTCAGTAGGGCCTCGAGAGCGTCGCACAAGAAAACGCGTCCGCGGTCACTGAGCAGTTCCTTCGGAGTCCCGTGGCGAAGAATCAAGTTGTTGAGAATGAACAAAGCAACGTCTCTTGCAGAGGCAGAGGGTAACGGTGATGTTTCAGTGTAGCGAGTCAGATGGTCTACTGCCACAATAATCCACCGGTTTCCAGCAGGAGTAGTCGGAAGAGGGCCATAGAGATCTATGCCAACGCGGTCAAACGGACGAGCAGGGCAGGGTAACGGCTGCAACGAAACAGAGGACTTCTGAGGAGTTTTTCGGCGTTGACAAGATTCGCAAGCGCGCACGAAATGTCTTACGAAGCGGTACATTCCACGCCAGTAAAATCGCAGACGTAGGCGCGTGTAGGTTTTCAATACGCCACCGTGAGCACATTGTGGGTCACCATGGTACGCAGCACAAATGTCGGCGCGGAGATGACGCGGGATGACTAGAAGCCACTTCCGTCCATCAAGCAAATAATTGCGGCGATAGAGAAGACCGTCACGAATGGAGAAGTGGTGGGCTTGGCGGACGAGCGCTTTGGATGAATGACCGGGAGTAGGACTTGAGAGAAAATTCAAAAGTGCATTGATCCAGGGGTCATTCCGCTGCTCGGTAGCCATGTCGATAGTTGTAAGAGTCGACAAATCGTAGGCACAGACGTGGTCAGACGAATTATCTCTAGGCAATGGCGAGCGGGAAAGAGCATCCGCGTCCGTATGCTTCAGGCCTGATCGATAAATGACATGAATGTCAAACTCCTGGAGACGAAGAGCCCAGCGAGCAAGGCGACCGGATGGGTCTTTCAGAGAGGCAAGCCAGCACAAAGCGTGGTGATCGGTCACAACGTAAAACGGTCGACCATACACATAAGGACGAAATTTTCCGATAGCCCAAATAATGGCCAAACATTCCCTTTCTGTGACTGAATAATTAGATTCTGCCTTTGTCAATGTTCGGCTGGCGTATGCCACAACATACTCGCTGTAACCAGGCTTACGTTGGGTAAGGACGGCACCAAGCCCAATACCGCTGGCATCAGTGTGGATCTCCGTAGGCGCAGCCGGATCAAAGTGGCGTAGAATGGGCGGCGAAACCAAAAGGCGGCGTAAAGTGTCGAAGGCTTTATCGCAGGCTGGAGTCCAGGCGGAAAGGTCGGAGCTGCCGGCAAGGAGCCGGGTCAGAGGAGCGATGATAGAGGCGAAGTTCAAGATGAAACGTCGAAAGTAGGAGCAGAGGCCGATAAAGCTCCGAAGCTGCTTCAGGGAGGTTGGCTTCGGGAACTCTGCAACTGCGCGAAGTTTGGTGGGGTCGGGAAGAATGCCGTCCTTAGAAACTACGTGGCCTAAAATTGTGAGTTTTCGAGCGGCAAAGTGGCACTTCTTCAAATTCAACTGAAGCCCAGCGCCGGCGAGACACGTGAGGACATCCTTTAGGCGGAGAAGGTGAGAAGAAAAGTCGGCAGAAAAAACTACGATGTCGTCCAGATAACAAAGACAGGTCTGCCACTTGAGTCCACGAAGAACAGTGTCCATCAGGCGCTCGAAAGTAGCCGGGGCATTGCAGAGGCCAAAGGGCATAACGTTGAACTCGTATAATCCATCCGGTGTTATAAAGGCAGTTTTCGAGCGGTCATTATCAGCCATCGGTACCTGCCAGTAGCCGGAGCGCAAATCCAAAGAGGAGAAATACTCGGCTCCCTGTAAACAGTCCAAGGCGTCGTCGATTCGCGGCAAAGGATAGACATCTTTGCGCGTGATTTTGTTAAGCCTACGGTAATCGACGCAAAACCGGATGGAACCATCTTTCTTGGTGACCAAAACAACCGGAGAAGCCCATGGACTGTTAGATGGCTGTATGACGCCCCGGCGAAGCATGTCGTCCACGTTGTCAGCAATGACTTGGCGCTCAGAGGCCGACACGCGATAAGGACGCTGTCGTAAAGGTGCGTTTGTACCAGTGTCGATTGCGTGCGTAACGACAGACGTGCGACCCAGAGCAGTGTGAGGAAGGTCGAAGGCAGAAGTGAAGTTCTGTAGAAGAGCAGCGAGTTGATCGCGTTGTGCGGTTGGGAGATCTGCGTCAATAGCTTGTTGAAGAACATCGGGTGGTGTCGAAGCGGTCGCTGTATCGCAAGAGCTGAGCACATTAACGTCTAATGAAGTAGGCGTTGCAGGAAGAGTATTTACAAGCGCGGGATCAAGTTCTTCAATACGACCGAGACACTCGCCGCGTAGCAGGACGGACGGGCACGAAAATGGATTTGAGACGTACATTGCACTAAGGCCATCTTCGAACTTGAGGACCGCAAATGGAAGCAGGAGGCAGGGATGGCGTGAAGCGGCGTCGGAAGGTGTGAAGAAGACAGTCGAACTAATAACGCTTTCACAGGAGAGTGGAACGAGGGCAGCAGAAAATGGAGGAATGTCTGTGTCACTGGCGACGAGGAGTTTTGCAGGCCGGGTAGGGACGTCACACAAGACGGTATCACAAAGAGGTAAAAAGGAAACTTCCGCGCGGGCGCAGTCAATAACGGCATGATGAGTGGAAAGGAAATCGTAGCCCAGGATGATGTCGTGTGAGCAGCGAGACAGTACAATAAACTCGATGGTGTATAAGACGTCTTCGATGAGAACACGGGCCGTGCACGCCGCTGAGGGATGAATGCGCTGTGATGAGGCGGTGCGAAGCGAAAAGTCGGAAAGTGCGGTGGTCACCTTACGAAGACGACGGCAAAGAGCTTCACTGATGACTGATACGGCAGCGCCCGTGTCGACTAGAGCGAGTACTGCGACGCCGTCGACAAACACTTGAATTACGTTAGTGGGAGAACACCGAGGACTTGAAGAGTTCGAACCAAGCGCAGTTCTTGCCCCGGGAACTGCGACTGTTAGTTTCCCTCAACGGTGCCGGTAGAACGTCGGAGTGGGGACGGGGAACGGCGACGAGGGGAAGGTGATCGGCGAGTTGTGTACGTTTGATTGTCACGAGATACAAATTCGGAACTGGGCGGATTTCTCGGCGAGGGCTGGTCTGTATTGTAGGAGTAGTTCCATAGTTCAGGTCGAGAAGGTGGAAGGCGTTGGCGGCAAAGGCGTGCGACATGGCCCGGCAGCCCGCAAGAGTAGCAGATTGGTCGGTTGTCCGCGGTACGCCAAGGGTTCGTAGGGCGTTGGCGTACCCTTGGAATAGGGACATGGAATGCAGACCCAGGCAAAGGCGAAGGAAGGTTGGAAGGAGCGGCCTGGTAGGAAAGAGATGCTGATGGCATGAGCGGCCTGGCCGCAACTTGGGCGTAAGTCAGTGGTGCCGTTACTTGCGCTGGCACGGGGCTGGGCGGCAGCACAGGGCTGGGCGGGAGCATGGAGCTGGGAGGAAGGACGTCAGCGATGGGATCTTGAACGGCACGCCGTATAGTAGGGGCCAAAGACGGAGCCATGTCAGGAACAAGGCGGCCACTATCCTGTAACTGAGGGACCAGCGATAGCTGGCGGGCGACCTCTTCTCGAACGAAGGCTTTGATTTGCTGAAGTAAAGGGCTGTCCTCTGATGGGGTAGAACCGCCCAGCGCAAGTGTAGAGATGGCGTCGTCTCTAACACCGGACCGCCGGGTAGAAGCGCGCTTCTTACGAAGCACGTCGTAGCTCTGGCAAAGCTTGATCACGTCACTCACCGTGGCAGGATTTTTTACCCAGAGCATTTGGCACGCGTCGTCAGAGATGCCTTTCATGATGTTCTCGATCTTATCCGCTTCAGTCATTAGCGGATCGACACGCTTGCATAGGTCCACGATGTCCTCTATATAACTAGTGAACGACTCATCGACTTGCTGAGTGCGCTCACGCAAGCGTTGTTCTGCCCGGAGCTTGCGAACTGCAGGGCGGCCGAACACTTCTGCAAAATTCTTTTTAAATGCAGACCAAGATGGCAGGTCTGCCTCATGGTTGCGAAACCAGAGGTTCGCCACGTCAGTCAGATAAAAGATTACATTGCTTAGCTTGATAGCGTCGTCCCATCTGTTGTAGCTACTGACGCGCTCATATGCCGCCAACCAATCGTCGACGTCCTGGTCGGCTGTGCCACTGAAGAAGCACGGATCACGCTGCCGTAGAGCTCCAGAACACAGCACGGTGGTTGGGAGGGGCGACGATGTCGTGGCAGTGTCGTCCGGCATGCTGGAAGCAGAGGGTAACGTGCGGCTTCTTAGTTCCAGGGTGGACGGGAACGTACCCAGCAGCACCTGCACCAATTGTAGGGGTGTGTTTATTCGGTGAACCCAGATGATTCCAGCCGCTCAGGGGAGACTCGCAGCGAAGCGTCAGGCGTGGCGAAAGAGCAAGGCAGCGAACAACTTCTTCGTCCTTGAGAGCGGCAGCACGCGACGCATGTCAGTGGTTATATCGATGAAGATTACCACACTACAATATATATATATATATACACCCCTGCTCTGAGCTTTAGGAAGGTGCTCTCTTGTCGACATCGAATTTAGTGAAACTGATTAACGTCCCTAATGCAACCCGTGCTATGATGCTTTTCGATCTTGCCTACTAGCACAGCATAAGGTCATCAACATAAACACTAACACATTTACAAGTCAATATTTTTTTTTATTAAATTAGGGAAGCCCACGGAAACACAAACTGAGAAATACGCAAAAGGTTGTTATCAGCACAAGTTATTTTTAATTTGCTTCATGTATTAGAAATACTGAACACAGAAATTTCTTAAATGTTATGCAATAATTTAAGCAATGTAAGCAATTTTGTATTTGGCCCTTATCGATATGAAAATCTGTATTTGACCCTACTTTTTGTACGACAAAAGCGGAATAAACATTCATACTTTGACCGAATGAAATTTTTTTTCAGAGTCGTTTCTAGTCTCTTTGTGAAAATAATACCTGTAAATGGTCATACTATGAATACAGCTGGTGAAGAGTTGTAATATTCATTGTCACACATTCAGCAGCACTGATTTGCTCTAAAGTGAGCAAATAAATGCTTAGCGGGCTTCTGCTTCAAGCAAAGATGTGAGGCTATTTTCTATTGGTAGAAATTAGTTGGAATGTGTTTAATGAAGAGCTATTTTAATTCAGTGCACCATTGTATTGCCGGGGAATGGTAGATGCACATAGGATGCTAAGCGACAAGAAAGCGGCAAATATTGTCGTTTCTTGCCAGTTTCGGCTATTTGCTTATGTTGCTAAATGCAGAAAGCCGCTGCCAACAGGCTAAACTGAATGTAGTCTTTTATAAGTTATTTTGCTAGCTTTATGCACAACTTTCTTCGTCTGCTGTAGGGCTATGTTCTCAGTGTTTTATCTTCTGGCTTCAGATTTTTCTGTGATCTCTTCGTATCCTAGGCAGCGATAAGGAAGTAGCTATGGAGAAGCAATAATTGAATTTACACTGGCAGTAGTCCACCCTATCATGCTAAAGCTGAGAAAGAAAGCTGTCAAAAATAAAATAGATTTGGCTCATTTCCACCTGCACATCAGCAAAATCTGGCTCATTTTTGATTTGACACATGATTTCTGTGCAATTCCTGGTCTTTATTTACATCCTTAGTGTCTCAAACCGTTTGAAAAAGTTAGATGTATATGTGATCTTTCAAGTACAAAAAAAAAAGAAAATAACCTAACGTAGGTTTCTGAATTTCGCTTGCTTTGAAAAAAAAATCAAGTGTCAAAGATAGTATTGAAAAACTCCGGGAGCACTGCGGAATCTACACTGCAGAAATGTGAAAATCTAAGCGTTGCTGGTGCACACGGTGCATAACGTTTGCTCTCATCATCATTATGAATGAAATGCACCGTCATTATCATTGCTAATGTCATCACTGCTAATTCCAACTTCATTGTCATCGCTACTATCATCCTTACAGTAGACAAGGAGAATTTTGATGTGTGTTTCATGATCCCGTACGTTGCACAGTTGGTTAAAGCGCTCGGATGGGGATACGAGGGATAGAGGTTCGGCTCTCAGCGGAAACAGGATTTTAATTTTTTTCTGATGGCATCATCATGGCGTCATCTGATTGACAGCTATAGTGTGACCAAACAAGCGAATGCAGACAGTATGAGCCATTAACGATCTTCACCTTAAAATTGATGGGCCTGTACGAGGTAACGCTAGTGAACTCTTCCAAGAGCAATGCAATAAGTATTATGCTACGGCACAGCAAAGAAGGTGCACACTGAAACATTATTTTCTCGTGACCACTTTGTAGGGACTTTATAAGCGATCGTTGCTTGCAGCCGCTTCAATTTTTCCTCCTCAGGCGGTCCATGCAAAGGAAGGCCCCCGTGCTCAGCTGCTGGGGCTTCATCATGGCACAGCAAGGCAAATTTGTCGATCGTCTGTGGCTCAGAAGGAGGGCTTCTCTGGGCACAAGTGGAGCCTGTGCAGAAATATCAGGTACTAATGTGTACCAATGCCACAGTCTGCCAGCTGGATGGGCCATTTAAAGGCAGGCGTCACAATGCAGGTAAGCCTGTTCAGTCATGTCTTCATTGCAGTAACTAGCTTTAATATGTTTTTCATATTCAGGGGAGTGCATTTCCAAATTAAAGCCTGACATCGAAAATTCCACAAGTACTTTTATATTTTTTGAGTTGGTTTTTGGGAAAGGGTACTCAATGACCCACCTCATGAAAAACAGCATTTCATCTGTGAAGAAACGTGGCACTTAAGTATGTGATGCAAGATAGTGTTAGCATGTGGCATTTTATAAATTTGTAGGAAAGAATTGTATCTAAAAACTTTCCACTGTAATTACATCTCCTTATACAAAAAGAACAGAGGCACCTGTGTAGACCTGCATTAGTTATATTTTTAATTTTTGATATCTTTTAGGGATCCTCAAGGAGCCGGTGCACTTTGAGAACCTGCAGAAGATCACCATGTGTCATAAATATGTGATCTATAGTGATGCAGCCTACCCCCGATGGCCTCTACTCTACAAGCTGTTTGGAGGTGCCATACTGCAGCCTCATCATGCTGCCTTCAACAAGGCAATGAGCAGTGTTAGGAAAGCTGTAGAGGGGGAGTTTGGCAGCGTAGCACGGGATTTTGCTTTTATTGACTATTTCAAGAACTAAACTTTGAGATGGTAACAGGTAGGGCGCATGTATAAAGTTGCCACTTTGCAATGAACTGCCGAACATCTTTTTACAGCTGCCATGTGTCTATCTACTTTGTCTTGCGTCTGCCTCAATTGGTCACTACCTTGTGCCTTTTCAGACATAAGTGTCGGCCTACGTCCTGCGGTCAAAAAATTTGGAACATTTTTTTAGGCTGCCTTTCTTAGTAAAATATGGACAAGCATGGCCAGCAGTGACCTTCATAGTCGAGGCATTTGTCAACAGTCGCAGAATTCATCTCTTTATTCCTTACAGCAATAGTTGCAGCATGCAGTGGTGCATATCTTGTAAATAGGGTAAGTGCACTAGGAAACCTGGACATCAGAAACAAGTGGACAGGAGGCTTGCAGACTCACAACTGGATTTTACTAAGTAAAGACGACACATATAAAGTGCACAAAACTGTATGCTCAACACTATACTTTTGCTTGCTGTATATATATCCTCTTTCGGTTAGTAAAATGCAGTTGTGAACCTGTGTACGTCCATGTCCACTTCTGTATCTGTTGTCCGTGTTTTCTAGAACAGTTACTCCATTTCCAAGATGAGCATCACTGCATGCAACAATGCTACCCAAAGATTTATGCTGTTCATTTGTTGACGCTGTTATGCCGAGATGCAGCTTTATGAATTTTTTTTATGCGAGATGCAGCAATATTTATCTCGACTGATTGCAGCGGTGCATGACTACTTTCTCGTTGTTCCAAAATGTTGTAACTCTGGGCGCTCTATCATTCAACCAACCACTTCAAATACTCTGGAAGCCACTACGATGGCACACCTACAAGTAGATATAATTTACGGGATCTTATTTGCGGGATAGTTCGGGAAGGCGTGTGCTGGCTGGCTGCTACTGTTGTTCCAGCAGCCTCAGGTGACAATGCTTACGGACGTCCATGAAGAAGTCCAGCATGCATTTGCCTACTGGCCATTTTTGACTGTAGTGGAAGCTCTAGCCATAACTTATGCCTTTATAGTACAAAGTCTGGGTCGCATATCTGCACTCCAGACCCACTTTGACTTGAACCAGTAATTGAAGGGACACCAGCCTCCCATCATAAAAGCGATGCCCAAGCCCCAGGAAAGCAGAGCATGGAGGACTTCAAGCCACTGCCTCTTGTGCTTCCATTGCGATGAGGCTAGCCACATTGCCATGCCTCTAAAGATGAATCAGTTCAATTCAGTCGTATCCCACTCTGTGTGACCTTATAAACCATATTGCTCCAAGCTTTAAAGTTTCCCACAATCTTTCTGGGAAAGAGTGAGGTACACAGGAGAACAGATACAGGACACAGGAGGCAGCGAACTCGATGGTTATATGACATCCTCGTGGCATTGCAGATGAATGTATGTATAAACGAATAGGCATGCTCAATTCTGCCATTGCTGCCCCAAAACCACACAGCGGCCAGCGACTGCAGAAAATTGACGACCTGCACAGGGGAGCGTGTGTCATCAGGTTATATATTTCATTATTCATCACCGTTCAGCACACAATCTGTGTCATCGGGCCACAGCTACTGTGGCTGTCTGAGGAAGGTTCACACTTCTTGTAGAGGAAACTACAGAGAGCAAGCTATGGAGACGAGGTTACTTAACAGTGAAGTAATAAAGATGTGCTGACGAATGGTGATGGTGCATCTGCTACGGTGGTGTCAACGACGACATTGCGATAGTTCAAGATGACTACGTGCCATTAAGTAATGTGTAATGATGGCTTGGGTACAATGTGCTAGCGCTGAAAATGAAGACACCACCAGCTGTGTGAGCCTGAATCTACGACTTGCATTTTGTTCAGTCAGTCTCCGCCGAGGTTCTTTCCATGCGCCGTCTCTCTCGCTCGCCAGGCCTCTCCTGCCGAAACCTTCTATGTCAGGGTTATGACGAGCTGCACCGACAACTTGTCTTCTCGTAGCTGCCCTCAGGGCAGACCAAGGCTCTTACCAACCTTGACTTGATGATGGAAGCCACCCTTTTACTCACAATACACTTAAAGCATGCTTGTCCGTAAAGTCACTTGACAGCTTTCTCCTTCCCGAGCCGACCATTAAACATGGCACTGACCCTTAAGCACGTGGTCCAGGAGCAAGTGCCTGAGGTCATGCAGTCAGTTTTCAACCTGCCTCCCGTTGCTGCACTGCTCCCACTGAAGTTGCCTGACAAGCACTGGCAGCAGTTGTCAGTTTAACGTCCCCCTGGGCAACCCCTGTTCCTGCTGCTCTACCACCTCTTCAATGTTTTAAACCATGGTGGACTCTGGACAATGTGCCTATTTGCTACACCTTCAGCATCGCGTGACACGTGATGCATCACTGCCATTGCCGTGTCTTGCCTGCTGCTGACAAAGCCGACCATTGAGCATACGCTTATGACCCTCTTCGTAACTTTACCTCAACCTCACCTCCTGAGCACCTGGACTACAACAGCTGCCGTCTGTTTGCCACTGTTCCTTATTTCCGCGTCACCGCTCGATTTCTTCCATGATCTGTCATCCGATACTGCCACAGGAAATCTAGTGATCACAGTTCCAGAGGCAATTCAATTGCCTTTTCATTGATAAGTTGAGACTTGCCTATACCGTCAAATGTGATGAAGGTTCCTGTGGAGGGCACTGATGCTCTTGCCCCTTTTAGATACTGGTATTGCTATGTCCATCTAGAATGAGAACCTGTGCTGCCAGATTCAAAGTGATGATGCCGTTATGTGGTTTTTCAATTAGTGCTGCTAATTGACAGCTCAAGCCTTTGGCCTCATGCACTGCTAGAGTCATTATTTGGGGCTTTCTGTACACCACTGAATTTATCATACTTTTATTGAGCTGTCATGACCTCATCAATTGCTCTCGTACTTAAGTTGAGCCCTTTTCTTTGGCAATACGCTAGTCGATGCCTCTACAACGTGCGCCAAACTAACTGTGCAGTATGAAGGTGCAATTCTGCTATGTTCTGCTATGCTGCTATGATCTTGTTATCTGCGACTCTTTTTAGTGGGCCTATGTGGTGGTCGTGGCACTGGTGCAGCAGTAGGTTTGGCGAACATGACATGGTGTGTGCGTGGTGGCATTTAGAGTGGCGTGTGATAGTAATCGTGTTCAAATGCAGGGGTTTTTGCCTGAGTTGTGTGCAGCGATATGAGAGCATCGGTTCGCCGTCTCGCTACTTGGCGAACTGAAAGGACGCGATGACTTTGGTTCGGCGTCGTCTCCCATGCTCCTTCGACTGCGTGACCGTCTACGGGTGGACACCTGACAGCTGTGCTCCGGACCAACGGCTTCACTTGTTCCCAACGCTGACTTCGAACTGTTAGTGGCACGAGATGCTTGTGACCGCAAATATGCACTAGACCACCAGTCTGAACGCTGTACTTGAGTTCTGCCGCGTGGGCCGTCTCTAGTGTTTCACCCGAACGGTTGTGTGTGCGTTTGTGTATTGTCTAGATTAAGGAGAGGTGGCATCTGAGTTATAAAAGTGTCTGTATGTGTGAAGTGCCATCTGCTTTGGCGAACGAGGCGGCGAACCACCACTGCCTGTCTTCACGCCGACGGCTTCTGAGAGAACCATGTGCTACCAGATGCGAAAAGTGATGATGCCATTTTATGGTTTTTCACTTCATGCCGCTAATTCACAGCTCATATATTCTTTGATCGCATATACTGCTAGTCATTATTCAAAGTTTTCTGTACGCTACTGAATTAATTGTACTCCCATTGAGCTGTCATGTTGTCATCATGCCCAAGACGCTTTGCATTGTAGCCCTATCCAGTAGGGCAGCCAGAGCTCGAGTTTTACCAACGTTGGCATCAACGAATGCCGCAGATGCCCTCTCCCTCTGTTTCCGCACTCTTGTTTTTTCATAAAGTCGCCTTTGAATCTCCTAGATTTTAACCCTACAAAACTGTGTCTAGTCAGGCCAAAGCTATCACGCATATCTTTCTTTTTTGCAGCTGTGGATTTCGTGGACCCTGAAAATCACTTCGTGAGCCCTTATTTGAGAAACACTGACCTATGATATGCTTTTAGCAATTACCACTATGTGACGCGACATTTTGAATTCCTTTTGGTGAAGTGGTGACCACAGGCCACTAACAGAGTTTTCAACGTTGTAGCTGAGGCTCACTTGAGAAAGGTTGTGCACATATTTTTTTCTAGTCATTGAATATGTTTACAATTCTAACAATGCAAATATTTCTTAACATATGTCATTTAAAATTAGTGTAATGTCTTTTGCACATAATTTTGGACCTGTATTTTCGAAACTGTAGCCTTAGCTACTTATGCACCATAAAATGCAAGAACAGAAACACAGCGACAGCATTTGTGCTTCAAAAATGTATTTGGGATTTATTTGGCAAAGGGAACATGGTCGAGAGGTGGTTTTGGAGAAAATAAACTGGTGCTATCTGCAATGTGATATAGTGGCAACATAAATAACTCATTCTTTCATCAGTGCTATCAGCATCTTGTCAACTGATTGCGAAGATTTCACCAGCTGATCTTCACATGTCCATCTTCACACGAGGCAGTGTTCGTCACCATGTGCTGCATAAAACATCCGTGTTGTATTCTTCTACCTTCCTGAAATGAAAAGGTGCAATGTTCACAGAAATTACTGTAAAATTAAAGCTTTTATGAGAAAGCTGGAGGTTGTTTAATATTGCTCTTCAGCTGGTATTACAGTGAATAACTACGCACATGATTATTCATGAAATGTCTGGGCATATGGCATACCCCTATATCATGGCACAGAAGTGCAGCAGTCTCCTCTTTTGAAAGCACCTATCGGGGGTGGAAGTGCCGCTCCATTTGTTCCATTCTGCTGCAAACTGCTTTTCCTGCTCCATCCTGCTCCAAAGTGCAATATTGCTCCAAACCTGCTCCGAACTGGCTGTTTTATTGTTCTACCATCAAATTTGGTGCAACACGCGAACAATGTCTTTGCACCAGTGGCAAAGATATAACGCATCTAGCACTGGGCTTAATACAAACGAAATTTTTATAAGAGAAGGAAGCATGTGGCATAATAAATATTTGTTCGCAAGTAAATTTAATATGAGTCAGTGGCAATTGGAGATAATTGCAAAAAAAAAGCACTGTGCATGTGACGTAGCACCTCCTCTCATCCTTTTGAATCGCCGGTGGAGAGAGAGGCAAGAGCAGCAAGCGAAGCAGATAGGCGAAAACTACCGTGAGTCGTTCAGAAGGAAACTTGTCCGACTGGAAAAGCCGCATGAGTTATTCTAATGGTTCTAGTCTAAGAACAAGCAGGCACTTATCGAGCCTCTTTTTCAATAACAAGCTTGTCGGGCCTACGGCAGACAAAATCATACTTGAATCATTATGGGTTGGTACTCCAAAGATGTCACTCACTAGGAAGCGTCTCAAGAGTGTTGGAAAGCCATACAGGGCCTATTGCCAAGATTTAAAAAATGAGCCCCAGCATTGCTCAAGCAAAGAATGACAGAACTATTGGAAGGAGGTAGTGAATTAAAATGCTTAAGGATGAAAAGGCTGCCCTTCAGTGCCATCTACATTTCCTGAAGGCACTACTGACCACTGCTCAAGAATTTATCAGCACATGCATAGGATCAAAAAGGGGTATGCACAAGATAGAGAGCAGAAATGTCATGCCCATTAATCTGAGCTCCAAATTAGTGGCATTTCTTGAGTGCATTGAAGTGGTAAACTCGACATTTCAATCTGTCAGGTCAGAATAGGCAAATGCGTCAGGTCACAAGGTTGTGACCTAACGCATTTGCCTATTCCGACTATTATAACCGAACACTAGGTGTTCGGTTATAAAGCACACCAGCAAACGTTTTGTTTGCTGCTAGTCTGTTCCACGTTGTTGGCCGTTGTCTTGTCGGAAATGAGTGCGAAGTTGGAGAGGCATTGAACTTGCATAAAAAGGAAGAGCTCATCCTTTTCTGTCAGAAAGAGAAAAACAATTACTACAATTATCGGAGGCATTTGACCTTAGGAACCTGCTCCAAAACATAATTCAAATGCTCCAAAACTCTTGTCTCATTGCTCCAAAGCTGCTCCAAAACCCTTGTCTCATTGCTCCCAAAGCTGCTCAAAAATGCTTGAGCCTGCTTCCAGCCCTGATCTATGTATCAGACCCATTGATGACTTTCTTTAGTGGTAATGGCACATACCCACGGCGGGGAATAGGTCATGGTATATAGCAGGTACAAAAGGTTCATAGACAAGCAATTGGGTATTTTGATAATTACGCGTCTTAAACTAGAATTTCATGAAAAAAAAAAGAAAAGAAAAGACAGTGAATTCTCATTGTAGCAATCTACCTGTTGTGATTATATAGTTGTGAACAGAATTGCACACAGGTTGTAGGGTATATCCCTTGGCACTTGCCCCGAAGGAGAGGAGAATAAACACAAATAGCATGCCTGAGTAATCACCATTTGAACGATCTAACAGTCACTAACGGTGTTCCGCAAGGAAGCCTGCTTTGGCCACTGTTGTTGAAAGTGTTTATCAAAGACATTGCCCACATCGACATATCCATTAAATTTGTCGTACATATATAAGGTGGATCTCGTACATATGATATGGGCGTGACAAAAAATAATTTTGGGAAACTACTGTCGAGCTCACGCCCTGAAACTCTGCTATGCCTAATCCGGCTAGCTGACGTCGCCCATGTCCAAGGACTCCAGGCCGTCATCTTTTGCGGATAAGTTGACACCTATCTTGCACCTGTAGGACATTTGTTAGTTTTGCCACCACCACATGCAGATGACTGTTCTATTATGACGAGCACAGATGCAGACACGTTGACAAAGCAAAGCAAAGCCTTCCTGTTAACATTATCGTTGTGGTTGCAATCAAACAATATTAATATAAATTGTTCAAAGACAACGCTAATTATTTTCCCAGAAAGAAATTTTCTTTTTAATTGTGCTGTCAGCAATGAGAGCCGGAACGTTACAATTGTAGGCTCGCAGAGAATACTAAGTGTCACGTTCAACAGCAATCTATACTAGGAATTGCCTGTTGCTGGCATATGCAAAAGATTTTCCATGGTATTTGATGTTATTTTGTGTCAGTGAACGCTCCTTCTGATGCACAATAATCATTTTTTCACATCAACCAATGCATTAAGACCACAGTGGAGGGTGGAGTAAACAATATAATTTTGCCATTCTTTTCTTGAGGATAAATAAAATTCACCAAATGGGTAATTGCGGTAGAAACGCTTCCATAAAATATTACTTCTGACTTTTGTGTTGATTATGCACATGCACAGCAGCATGCTGCAATGACCTAAGAGCTGGAAATGCATCACGCGTCCAGGCAAACATCACACAAAAGTGTGAAGCCGTAAAAAGAAAAACTATGTGGGAACTTCCCACGCTTTGCCCGATGATGAATACATTCTTGAGAAGGGTGCCTGAAGGCACACCGCACAGGAAGATACGGTGGCTGTTTGGGAGAAGGGACATGATCATAAAACCATTACATTGATCCATTAGGAGTTGAATTCTAGAGATGCTGTTTTGATCCGCTGTATGTGACATCAGACATGCCCTGTGTTTTTCTGGCAGACAGACTCCTTGTTCGACTATTGCTATGCTATCGAAGTGAAAAAGGAAGTTTTTATGTCTCCTCGCCTGTTGCCAAGGTCTGACTGCAGGAACATTGCTTACCAATACTGTTTGATAGACTGGCTGATTGACCCGGAGAGATGTGCTGTGCTTTATTTGCCAAAGTTCTGTGAGAGGGCTGGAGTGATTGTTTAAAGGTTTCTTGTGGAGTAAAAAAAGACAATACTGGCCCTGGGCAAGAGGTTCAATGGTCTATCATTGCTATGAACTTGCTTTTGATCTTTTGCTGTTAAGACCTTTGAAGTATGTACATAAGTCTGCAGAAGTGCAATCAAATTTCATTGTTTTTGTTCTCTCATGTTCGAAACGTCATTCTTCTCTCAAACCGAAGACTCAGTTATGCCACCAAATGGAGTGTAGGTTCAAAACAGTCTGAGACAAGCATAACAATGCACAAAGCATTACGATGGTCTCGTGAGTGTGCACCATGAACATGAAAATTTGTGAATAATTTGTTTTCCTACTCATTTATTTCATTTATGGCTGCTTTCATAGACCATTGCATTTTGTATAATGCACTGTTGCTGCTGCCGGTTCGTGCATAGTTTTGGCATGAATGCAAAAGCTAACAAATAGGTTCTAGTGCAGTTGTACTGAGCAGTCTTGAGTTTTAAACTATAGTAAGCTGTTAAGGCATTGAGATAAATAAAACTTTTTACAAATTGGTGCTGCTCAAAATAACGTAAATATGTCCTCACCCCTCAGTGGCACTGACTGCAGGCTTGGTGTTGACGGCAGAGGCTCCACGCTGTGCAGACTTGTGGCTGTGCCATGGAAGCAAGCAAACAAATGAAAGAAATAATTATTTCTGCAGCCATGAGATCTTGGGCTGTTTTCCGGTGCATAACAACATGCACGAGCTTACTTTAGCACTCTGGCTACACCTTGTACACTGCAGTAAGAGAATCAAGACTGAACATTGCAGTGCTTTGTAAATAGCTGTAACATGTTCAACAAGAACATTGAAGAAAGTAATATAAGAAGTGTTGTCGCTTACTATTCTGGGAGTTGTCATGATTGCTTTCATCATCATGAGTCTCTCTGGGCACCATGTCATTCAGGCACTTGCAGGCTTATTTTTATCTGAAAGAGGATAACCATATGAGACACAGATGATTGGTAATTAACTTTCCAACATAATATAGGATCTAATTGTGCAGCTGAAAGTTGCGCCAGGACACTAGAAAAGTGCCACGATGCAGACACTGTTGCCTTCATTTAATGCAATGGTCCTTAACAAGGATCCTTTTTTAATTTTCAGGTGTTTTTATAACACAATGAGCAAACCGGTTCAGCCTCTGTGACTTGCAAATGCTAATAGGACTTCCAGTGCCTGAACGTTTTGTCCAACAGCATAAATATTGGCGCACTTCATTTCGCGTGCTGACACAGGGACACAAGTTCATAAGCTTGGAGCCAAAAAAAAAATTAAATGAAATCTTGCAATATTTGGCTTTGGCACTGCATTAAGCATGTGCTGTTAGCTAATGGTGCCAGACAATTGTCTGAGAAGATAAAGCAAATCATCTTGCAAACAACTTTCATTTATTGTGGCTCCTGGTGTCTGTGCACGTTTACATGCACATGTAAACAAAAGCAGCTACACGACCTGTATTATGCAACTCGAGCCATGCTTAGCAAAAATGCTGAAATATCATGTATCTAATTCGCACAACGTAAGTGGCTTTTCACTTTGCGCTGCTATTCCCCAGCAATCGACTAGGCGGTGTTCAGACGGGCGGGCCGTATGTATCGCGGGAAAGCATCATCCACCACCACTCCTACTCGGAGCGCACGCGATCGGCAGGCGCCGAGTCACTGCCATTCCGAGCTACTCGAAAATGCCGTTTTCGTCACATATGATAACTAATTGTTCCGCTCTGACAGTCCGCTGTCCAGTCCGATCGTCTGAACAGAAAAGGTAGTGGGTAGTGACTTACCAGAATCATTTTTTTTCTGACGCTGGATGGCTTGCAAAGACCTTTGCGAGCGCCTTCATTGCGCAGCGGAGCGAGCGCTCGTTCGCCGTCGGCGGATCCCTAGAAATTGTTGCAACTTCTTACGATGGCGCCTTCTCCCTGCGCCGTACAGTGTATGTACAGGATGGTGGCGATCTCGAGCTACTTGCTGGTCGTCCGCCACACTGAAACGCTTGCGCATGATGTTTTCTTGGCACGGGCAAGGGTATTGCAGCATTCGATGACGCATTCCTTTTTTTTTTCCTTCGGGATGCTTGGGAAAACTATGTGAAAACGGGAGAACTATGTGGCCCGTTGCACACAGCAGCACTCTACAAGCACTCGTAGCACCATCCCATCGGTGCTTGGCTTAGCTTGGCGGCTTGGCTCCATGACTGCTGAAATCTCGTGAGATATCGCGAGATTACGGCAAGCTGGACATGACGCGTCATACGTCTCCGGAGTAAGTCTCCAGCGCCTGTACGTATCGGCAGTTTTCACGCATGCGCTGTAGGCGTCCGGTACGTCTACGTCTGTACGTCTCCAGCAGACGTCATACGTCTGCGGTAAGCTAAATCTCTCTAATGTTTGTAACTCCGGTAAAGGGCATCTCGGCATCCATTGCAGAGATTGTAAAAGTAACGACTGCCAGCCTTATTTCCAAAAAACAAAAGTGTTAAATAGGCAGCCGGACAAGATAACCCGTGAAATTATTGAGGCCGCACAAATCGCATGGTCAGATGACGCCTGTGTCAGCAGCCCGTCCTTGGCGTTGTCAGCAAAGGAACTTAGATATCTAGCTACAGGGAAGTAACGTGGGGGCATTACACGTGTTTTCAAGTGTATAATCAAATCTGTATCGCTTCTGTGTTTTCTTTTGTTGTTTGGAGCCTGATATATATGTTACCACGTTCCGAGCAATAAACATCAGTTGCAAGTCAGCGCTTGTCCATGCTGTCTTCCTTCCGTCCTTGTCCAAGTCGCACTGTTCTTCAGAAAATGGTATACCAACTCGCCCAAGCATCAGTTCTAACAATCTTCAAACTTGTCGCCATGGAACGGCGTGGGCATACGCGGAGCATGGCAGATCAGCGGCTGAGCACTCCGGGGAAGCTGTATGGTCTGGATTGTCGCTGTAGTCATCGTGGTTCGCGGTGGGGAAACAGGAGGATCACACTCCTGAGCGAAGCTTCTCAAGCGACGGTTCGCCTTGTGCACAGGTGTCGCGTCCACGGTGTGTAGATGGGCGTACGGGGCAGCCAGAGACTCTTCGTACATGGGATCTACCCAGCACCTGCACCAAAAATGTCGCAGAAGCAGTGGAACTAGGTTAAGCAGATTTGCTCACAACTAAGCAAAAACACCGGCAAGATAAGGCACGGAACCGGCTGGCGGGCGAGCACCGAGAGCGAAGAAGACGAGCGCGTGCCAGTCTCCCGAGCTCACCACATGGCGGCGCCAGTAAGATAACATTGCGGCAGTATAAAGACGGGGCAGACACAATCCAACGCCTTTCAGAGGCGTTTACATATGCGGGGATAAAGATTATGGCTATAGTAATAGTGCAGAACAATATATTTGAAAGATCAGGCACGAGTGAATTGAAATTCCTGATTGTTGGGTTAGGATGGGAATGCCCGGTGAGAGAGCACGTGTGCGACGGCGTCAGCTGCCTCATTTCCCTCAAGTCTCATGTGTGCAGTAGTCTAAGCAATATTCAGGCGGTCCCCGGCATACATGCAGTTTTGTAGAAGGCGGAAGGCTGGGTACGGTATCCAGCTTTGCTCGACGTTCGGACAGGCCCTTCGGGAATCAGAAATTATTGTTTTGGAATTGGGATGAGATGCAGCCAACGCAATGGCGACCTCTTCCGCGTGTGTTATGTTCCGGGCTCGAAATGTAAGCCCGTTTACTGCCTTACGCAGATAGAAGACTGCGGTGTATATACCCTCTCCCATGGCGGGGACCGGAGGCACCCACGTAACTTATGCCTAGTTTTAGTTCATAGTGGCAAGCCGGGGCTTCCACCCGCACCAGGCGCCGGCCATTATGGTCCTCTCGTGTTATGTCCGAGAGAAAAGGCCGTATGTGAAGGGCGCATCGCCATTGTGATAAATTGCGTATGCGCTTTTCAATGAGACTGTTATGTTGCATATGTAGTCAGGCAAAGAGGCCGCGAACCGACGATGTGTTCGAAAGATGCGTGTATTTGTTGGTCACGTTTGCTCCCCGCTGCTCCCGAAATGTGTTCATCATGCCCATCCCCAATAGAGGCTGATTGGAGGTGTTCACGGGGAGGTGAAGAGCCTGTTTCATAATTTTCCGGAAAATGATTTCAAGTGCATCCTTGTGTTGCTTCCGTAGGTGGAGGTATGGTGTGGAATAAAGAATTCCACTGGTTAAAAAGGCATGCGCCAGCTGCAAGGCATCTTTGCTTCGTAACCCCCGCGCTTGTTAGAAACCCGGCGAATCATGTGGCCAACCTAGTCCCCTAACCTATGGAGTTTGGCCAATGTCGTTTCTCACCATCTGTGTTGATGTATGAAGAGCCCCAGAACCAAGACTTCCACACATTGATGGATTGGACCTGTCTAGTGACAATGTAATTTTTGCAGTGCACTTTCGTGACGGGCATATATCCCCAAATTCAGACTTTTAGGGGGATCATTGGAGGCCGCAGCGGCGAGAATAACGGTTTACTATGGTCACCGCGTGCTGCAGCTTGGCCTCAATGCCTCTGAGGCAGCCTTGCGTCACTCACAAGATGATGTCATTGACGTACAGTGCATACTGCACACCGGCAACAGCCCCGAGCTGGGCTTCCGGGTGCATCATGGCGAGATTTAATAACAGGAGAGAGAGCACTGCGCCCTGAGGTGTACCCCTGGTTTCTAAGCGAAAAGGGAGATGCTCCATATCCTACATTCGAATGTAACATTCTCGGTCGGTCAAAAATTGCAAATGTATTGAAACGCGATTTTGCCGCGGTTAGTTTGAGAGAGGTGGGTGAGAATATTCTCGTGTGTGCCGTTGTCGAATGCTGCCTTCAAATCCAAGGCTAGTACGCCCTTGTCATTGTGGGAGCATTCGACGGGGTCGAGGACAGCCTGATTGAGCAAGACATCATGTGTTGGCGAAACCCGAACATGGAGTCAGCGAAAACGTGTTGGGATTCCTCTAACTCGGACAACCTGTCACGTACCGTCGTCTCCATGAGTACCGTCGTCTCCCACACATGTAGTTAGAGAGATGGGACGGACGTCCTCCGGGCTTATGGCCTTGCCAGCTTTAGGAATAAAGCTGACCAGGTCGGTCTTCTAGTCTATGGGGAGTGGCATTTTTCCAATTCAGATGGAGGTAATGCAATCCAATAACGGTAGTTAGTTGGCTAATAATTTGTAATTTTGTCCCTAGCAGGAGCAGTGCCACCTTTCATTTTGGCCAGGGCCGCCTTCAGGTCGTGGAGCTGGGACAGTTGATCCAGCTCAACGTTCTCAAAGCCTGCACAAGAGTACGCCAGCCCGCGGGGGTCCTGGGCGGTACACAAGTACTGGTCCCGAAGGTCGTGCACCAACTAGTTATGCTGCCCTGAAAGCTGTGTGTAGCTATTTGAAGTTTGTTTGAGTTTCTATGTGGATTGCGTTGGATCAATTAGAGCGCGAAAGAGCCGCCAGGTGTTTCGGTTATACATGTGCCGTACGGCTGTATTACATTGGGCCACCCAGTTGCAGTAGGCAATCTGGGCCGCACACTCAGCCGCTCGCTGGGTGAGCTCGGCGATGCGAGCTTTAAGTTTACGGTTGTGCTTCTGCCAGCGCCATCGATGGATGAGGCAATTTCAGGCCTCCCGCGGGTGAAGGAGGTTGTTGTTCACCTCCGAGACTGCCTCTAAGAGCCGAATTTGAGTTTCAGAGGAGCACATTCTAGAGGCCAATTGTTTAAACCAAGATTGGTATCATTGGTCATGTATGGGTGCCGTAGTGTTATAATTTTACCTAAACTTGGTCCAATCTGGGAGTAGGGCTTGGGGTGTGGGTCGAGCGAAATGACGGGTTCTGACCCAGTCTGCATATTGAATGTTGCGGGTGAAGGTCTTGCCCGAACACTTATCCCGAGCCACGGATTTGCTTATACGAGTTGGGTGGATAGGGTCAGTATGAAGAGTGAGACCCAACGTTGACGCAATCTCCGCCAACTTGCGTCAAAGTTTCAATTCACGGCGGTAACCTCACATCCGACTGGGGTCGTTGAAATTGCCCACAATCAGGACGGGTTCCTGACGCTCCGGCCAAAAGCATGAACTAGACGCCAGCCGTACACACACACACACACACACACACACACACACACACACACACACACACACACACACACACACACACACACACACACACACACACACACACACACACACACACACACACACACACACACACACACACACACACACACACACACACACACACACACACACACACACACACACACACACACACACACACACACACACACACACACACACACACACACACACACACACACACACACACACACACAAAATTAACAAAAACTAACACAACCTACAAAGAATGTCGATAGACACGATGCTTCACATCAAGAGACAGCGTTCCCCTTTCCAGCTTACTGCTCGAAGTAGGTGACGCGTTTGGTGGGTCCAGGCAAAGGCGTCGGCGTTGAGGTGGCATTCGACTTGCAATCAGCTGGTCCTGGCCGCAACGGACGACCTCCCGTTGAAGCGTGGGCTGAAGCAACGTTGGCGCTCGCGGCGGCGTTGAGGTGAACATTCGAGGCGATGCAGATGAACGGTGATACGAGGTTTGGAGGTGCCCCCTGGACGTAGCAGGTGACTAGGTAGTCGCTCAATCCGCGGAACCGGTTCGAGAACGGCAGGGAGTCTACGGTGCAGCGCCGTAAAACATGACGACACCGGTACAGCAGCCGGCGTTTCTCACTCCCGGAGCATCGATCCGTTTCTCTGGCTTCCACCCCCTTTAATCTCCATATCGCGCCTTTTTATAACCCCCGCGTTTATGCCCGTGAGCCTTGTTGTCGTCTTCATCGTCTTCTGTTCACCAATCAGCGCTTGCCATGCCACCGACTACTTCTTCATCTTCTTAATCCTTCGTTTGTTCATGTAATCTTTTTTGCCGTCGTCTTCTTTGCTTTCGCAAAAAGCCTCTGTATTTGGCCTCTTACATGTGACAGAGACCCAACGTTGAAGCAAGCTCCGCCAACTTGCGTCCCCGTCTCAATTCACGACGGTAGCCTCACATCCGACTGGGGGCATCGAAATTGCCCACAATCAGGAGGGGTTTCTGACCCGCAACTGTCAGCGCGCGGCTAAAGAGGTCGGGGAATGACAGATTTGGCAATTTCGGAATGCAGTATATATTGATTATATGTAACGGTGGGTCCTGGTTGCAGAGTGAGAGGAGGGTCACCATTACATAGGAATATTCAAGTTGTCGGTATACGTCAGCCTGGTTAGCTGTATAATTTCTACGGATGCACATACAAGTAGAGGGGTCCTGGTATGTCCTATAATTTGTAATTGGGGCGGCCCTCCCTGGCTCTTGGAGAGAGACCACGGCTGCCAAATGCCGGAAGGTTGAAAGGAAAAGCAGGAAGTCGGCCCGCTTGGAACGGAACCGGAGCGCCAGACAATTCCATTGAGTTATGGTAATTTGGGTACCCGATTTGGAAGGGGGGAGTTCCTACATAGAGGGTATCCCATCATGCTGAGATTTCGGGGTGACATGTGAAAGTGAGCCTGCCCCTGAGCCAGTTATCTGAGGCTGAATATCAGCTCCTGCATGGGATCAGTTGTCGTTGTGATCTTCGAGGTCAGTGACTATGCGGGACAATTTAGGTGGCCGACCAGATACTTCCCTAAGGGAGCCAGCTCTACGATAAAGGCAGGTGTTAGTCACGACGTGTTCAGTGATCATAGAATGGAAAGCATCCATGAGTCGAGCGATGCGGTTTACCAGTGCTGTCCCAAGCAGAACATCAAGGTTTGCATGTAGACGGGCTGCGATGTCGGCAAGGGAAGGTATCGGCGCCACCGCCGTCTCGATCTCCATAGTGGGTGTACTAGGGGGAGTTTTCTTTTTCTCTAAGGCTTCAATTTTGACGAGTCGCATTTCGTTTTGTGCCCGGAAAGCAACTACTTATTTGCAAAGCGCAGAGTGCGTCGGCGAGCGAAGAGGAAGGGAAAAGCAGCGGGAGGAGAAGACAACCCTACTCAGCCGCTCATCTGTTTGTCATATTTGACGGCGTTGGCCTAAGCCCCGGCCGGGCCATTCTTGTCGTGGGAGTGACCTTGATTTTCCTGGCCACTGTGTGGGGGCGGTGACGGGAAGAAAATCAGGGAAGCCTTTGAACAACGACGGGCAGCTGCAAGGAATACCGAAGCGGAGGAGGAAATAGACCAAAAAATGGGAATCGTATTGACAAAAAGAAACTTGATGTATAGGCGCTCGTCCAAAGTAAAATAAAGCAGTCCACAGATCACTGGAGGGCGGAAATACACGATGCCACTAGAGGCAGACCAAGAAAAACCTGGAACCATATAAGCTGGCTAGGTAAAACGAATCAAAGAAAGCAGAACCGGATTGAAGATAACGAGGGAAGTTGTTTAAAGGGAGATAACGCTGTGAACTACATTACATCAGTTATAGCTGAGTCATTTAAGAGCGACGATAAGGTAATCTCCGCAAACCAGAAAGCAACGCAAGATAGCCGAATACAAACTAGCTTAGAACTGACCAATCTAAACTGGAAAAAGGCAGACAAAATATTCCTAAAAACACACCTACAGGAATAGATAAAATTCTGATCAAGCTTATTACTGAACTTGGTACAAGAAGTAAGGAAACTTTGTTAAAAGCTTTGGAAACAGTCATAACGAATAAGCAAATTCCGGATAGCTGGTGGCAGAGTAAAATGAATGTGATTTATAAAGGAAAAGGAGATAGGAGGCACATAAAATTCTACAGGCCGATTACGATATCATCTGTTCTATACAGGTTGGCCATGCAGGCAGTGAAATTAAAGATGCGATCATGGGTAGTAAGTAAGAAGATACTCGGAGAACTTCAGTACGGCTTTAGAAATAATAGGCACTTAGATGATAGCCTGTTCGTGCTTACCCAATGCATCGACATATCTAGAGTGCAAAATAGACTTTTGTGTTTGGACTTCCTATTGATAAACGGAGTGTACAACGTAAACAGGCAACTCCTGTGGAACATATTAAAAGAAGAAGGTATCGGTCATAAGATAACAGATTTCCTACAGGAAATATACTGGGATAAAAGGTAGAAATTACATCGGAAGGGATAAGAAGTACGGAAGCTGTCAAAGTTGTATCGGTATACGCTAAAACCTGTACGACGCACGCCAACCAGTCTGGCAACGGGCTCGAGCCTTTCCGGTACGGCGCTAATAAACATCAGTCGTTCCTCAGTCACTCAGCGTGTCCGTCTCGTTTATTACATGATGTCAGAAGCGGCAAGTTCCCGTGTCGAAAAGGGGCGGAGCTACCACCTCCACAGCCACTACGTTTCGGGATAATGGGGCGGACAACTGCATTCGATTTAAGTAGCGAGTACAATTGTACTTCGTTGTCACAGAGTCTCCGGAACCTGAAAAGCAGCGTATCAACAGCCAGAAAGCCGCCGTCTTCCTTCACCTCACCGGTCAAAAGGCCATCGACGTTTACAGCACCTTCGACCTTAACGTTGAAGAAAAGCAGGCCTACGACAAGCTGGTGCAAGCATTTGAAGCATATTGCCTAGCCCAGAGCAACGAAACATTCGAGCGCCACGTGCTCCGGAGTCGCACACAAGCCGAAGGTGAGCCTTTCAAGCACTTCGATTGGGACCTGCAACTGAAATCTCAGAGCTGCAATGTATACGCTTTCCGAGAATCTATGCTGCGTGACCAAATAGTGTACGGAACATCTAGTAAGGCATAAGGGAAAAGCTTCTAGCCAAAAAGGACTTGACGCTCACCACTGCTGTCGAATGGCCCAAGGCGGAGGAAATCGCAGCAGCACAAAGCAAAGCGTGGAGTGAAGACAAGAGCGTTGATGCCGTGGCGCAAGAGAGAAGCAAGCGTCAGCAGCAGAGGAATAGCGGACTGTATTACGACAAAAGGGAGACACGAAGCCAAAATATGCGGCTACTGCAACCACCCGCATGGGCACCGCCAGTGTCTAGCCTATGGAAAATGTGCGGTAGATGGGGAAGACAGAATAGGTTCGAGGTTTGCTGCAAAGCAAGAAAAGCCGACGTTTAAGAAATAGCCGAGCAACAGGACGACGACGACTTCACAGTGCTGCACATATCTACGGCACGCAAGAAAGCGAGCGGAGCTTAGTCAGTGTTGCCAAATGTCGGTGAGCAAACGTAGCTAGATGGCAGCGTGAAAGTAGATAAAGTAGCTTAAATATCCAGCAAGGAGCTAAAAGTAGCTAAATTTTCTTTGTAAGCATTTTTGTTTTTTTAATTTGAATATATAACGCATTTATTGGCAGCTGTATTATTGTAAACACTAAACACAGCTGTCAAGGTTTGTTTTCCTGCGGGCGACTACGCATAAGAAGTGCTAACTAAGCTAAATGGGCATTCGACGGGACTGGAAGGTAGCGACTCATATTTCAGGACGGGAAGTGCGGCTGAAAGTCGATACCGGCGCGCAGGCCAACCTGCTGCCACGCTGTTTGTTTGAAGCCCTGGAAACGAAGCGGCAGCCACAGCCAGCCAGGGCAGTACTACGCAGCTATGGCGGGAATGAAATAGCGCATATGGGAAAGGTGTGGCTCCCGATTCGGACTGTTGCCGACACTCAAGTCGTGGAATTCTTTGTTGTAAAGAAGGGTCATCACGCAATCTTAGGACTGCTATCATGCAACACAATTTGTTTATCACCTCAATAGTAGTAGTGTCGTTCAACTCCTCAACATCTGGATAGTTAGAGTAGGCATCGTACACGACTAGGTAATGCTTCCCCGCATGTTCGCAAGCTCCTGTACTTGCTATTCTTGATCCCGCCATACCTACAACGCTATCCACTGACGCATCCGCCTTTGCACCGGGTGCAGCACGTTTTCAGCAGCACGGAACCGAGTGGCGGCCTAGGCTATGCTTCAATGGTGTTGACAGAAACTGAGCGCAGGTACGCACTGATTGAAAAGGAGCCCTTGGAATAGTGTTTGGTTGCGAGAAGTTTAATGAGTTCGTTATGGGCCGTAGAACTGTGCTAGAGACGGGTCACAGCCCATTGATATCTAACTCATAGAAAGGGCTCGGGGACATACCTCTTCGGCTTCAAAGGCTGTTCCTGCGCCTTTGGGATATGACTACCTGCTGTAGTTCGTTCCAGGGAAAAAAATCGGGTTATTGTTGACACCCTTTCGAGGATGCAAGGGCAAAGCTTGCCCGATAAATTCTCAGAGGGTTTGAAAGTACACGCCATAAGTATGTTGGAGTATCGAGTGAGCAGGAGGACAACGGACAAACTAGAAGAGTGCACAAGTAGGGATCTTGAACTGTAGCAAGTTATGACAAAACAGCAGGCGCCAAAACCTATAAATGGAGAGTGAAAAAAAAAAAATGTGCTTATGAACTGTCAGTCGTAGAAGGAGCACTGTTGAAAGGTACCAAAGTTGTCATTCCCTCCGAGCTTCGAAAGGAAATGCTTTGTCGGCAGAACAATGGACAAACTGAAAGGAAGAGGAGGAGGAGAAGGAGGAGGAAGACGAGGAGGAAAGGCAGGGAGGTTAACCGGTAAAGAAAATCGTTTGCTACCCTGCACTGGGGGAGAGCGGTAGTTGGGTATAAAAGTTGTGCGTGAGAGAGGGATGGGTGGTGACAGTACAGTTACATCACAGACATGTCACATCACTTCACAGTCATATTACGTAACATAAAAAATCTCCGCGCAATTTCCGGGCGGACGAGGTCACACAAAGAGCCCACCAATGCGGCGATTGTGTGTTGATTCCATTTTCCTGGGCAGACGCTGCGGGCAGGCTTCGCGCACTTGCGCGTGAACACACGTTCTCCTTGTGGAGTTCTGACCAGTTTCCGAACTGCCGCTTAAAATCCCTGGACCCTGACCTGAAGATCCAGCTTCCACCTGGCCTACCCCGATGTGAAGAAACTTTGCTGAGCCACCTGTGGGTTGGTGTAGCATTTACAAACTCTTATTCTTTTGTGATAGGTAATGCAAATAGCCTTGCATGCACAAACTGCGGGTGCGAAGAGACTATAGGCCACATTCTTTGTGAGTGCCCCATATACAGCGAGGAAAGACAGTGCCTATGCCTTGCGCTGGAGCATCTAGATGGACGCCCACTAACTGAAATTAAGATCCTAGGTCCCTGGCCACGGCGATCGTCTGCGGTGAAGGCCCCCAAGCACTGCTCCGCTTTATGAAAAGCACAGGACTGATCGAAAGACAAACTGAAAGTGTGCACAAGGAGGAACCCTGAACTGCAGCAAGTTAGTTCAGTTCAGTTCAGTTCAGTTCACTTTATTTTCCTTTCAAGTGAAAGTGGAAGACGAGGCAAAAGGTGTGTAACCTGACAAGGCCTCGTCTCCCATGTGCAGCTCGCCACAGGCAACACGTTACGACGCATACAAAGGGAAATGTCCTGATTAACAATACAGCAAATTAAAAAAACAAAAAATAGATATACAAGTTACATAGGAACACACAATGCAGTTTACAGTATAACACCACCTTGGAGCGAAACAAACACATAAGAGAATATGCGACAGCGCGAAGATGAGAACAAAAATGCAATAAAAATATGGATCTGTATTTGACTGGAAATATCATGACGACATAGACTGTAAGGAAAAAAAAAATCAAGAAAAACGAAAACTGATCATTTGGATTCAGATGGGTGCACCTATATTCAATAAATATATTCCGTGGTCTTTAGGAATGCTTTATATGCTGATTTGAAGGAATTAAATGGTAACGTAAGATCAATCCTGTGTTCATGAAGGTTTAGTAATTTTACTGCTTGATATTCAATATCCTGTTTGCCATAATTGGTTCTGGCTTTTTTTGTTTTATGTACAAGGGTTCGAAAGCTATAATGCGGAGATATATCTGTGTACCTTGTGTACAGCTTTCTTTTATGGATGATTTGCATCAGTTTAAAGTAATATACCTTGTTGGCTGGTAATAAATCATATTTTAGGAAGAGTGGCTGGGTTGGCAAGTCACTTATTTTACATTTGTAGTTTTCAAATAGACGTAGAATGCGCTTCTGCAGTACAAGCAGCCTATCGTAATTTCCTTTCGTCGTGGTACCCCAGACTAATATTGCATAAAGTAGACGCGAGTAAAATAATGTGTAATACAAAGTTTTTTTAAGCCAGAGAGGGATAAGAGGAGCTATACGGCTAATACAACCTACGGCACGGGAAAGATCGGTTAGAAGGTGATTAATATGCGGAGTCCAGGATAAATCTTCGTTAAACCAGACACCTAAAAATTTTTGTGTAGACACCTGATCAATATATTCCATTCTGTATTTAAGTGTAATGTTTTCTTTAGAAACTTTGTTAACTGGTTTGAATAGTATAAACTTTGTTTTGTGCGTGTTCAGCTGTAAACTATTGTTCTCGAGCCAGATAGACAGCTGGGATAGGTAAAGATTGGCTTCCTTTTCGATCCCCTGCACATTTTTGCCCGTGAAAAATATACTAGTGTCATCAGCAAAGATGGTTATTTCAGGTGTGTGTTTAACCTCAGTTATATCATTTATATACAACAAAAATAGTGTGGGACCTAGTATGGAACCTTGGGGTACTCCAAGTTTTATTTCTAGATTTTCCGAGCGCTCTCCATTGAGATTTACGAATTGGTGTCTGTCTGATAAATAGCTTTTAATAAGGTCTGATGCAACGCCTCGTATTCCATACCTGTGGAGCTTATAAAGCAAAGTTTCATGGTTAACTGAATCGAAGGCCTTTCTTAAATCAAGAAAGATTCCCAGAGTGTACATTCTTGTTTCAATATTTTTTATAATTAATGATTTTACTTTAAGCAGGGCCTCTTCGGGCGTCTTGTTCTTTTGAAACCCGAACTGAAAGGGTGAGATTATCTTGTGTTTCTGGATGAACCCAGTCAAACGATTATTTATAGCCTTTTCGTATACCTTTGAAAATACCGGTAAGACTGAAATTGGTCTGTAATTTGTGAACTCATTTCGCGTTCCTCCTTTGTGTATAGGTACCACTTTAGCTATTTTAAGCTGATCTGGAAATATGCCAGCTGAAATAGATACATTTATTAAATGTGACAATACAGGGCTAATTTCAGACGAAACATACTTCACGGTCGAGGCTTGTATGTCATCATAACCACTTGCCGCATTTGGCTTTAACTGCTGTATTAGCTTTTCAGTTTCCGCTGGCGTAACAGCACTTAGTACTATAGACTTAATTTGTGAACATACATTGCTTCTGTTGTCGGCTGGGTGTTGGGGGCACATTGCTGTATTGATAAAGTACTTATTCATTTCATCTGCTAACTGTTTGCCGCTGTATACATTGCTGTTTAAAAACATTTGTTGCAATGGGGGGGAATTTAGGTTTTTGCCGACGAGGGCGTTTACCTGTTTCCATATTTTTGCAGGATTACTTTTTATTTTCGAAAACATTTCTTCATAATATTTTAACTTCGATTTCTTTATATCAGCGTTTAATTTGTTTCGAAATTTCTTGTACTCCGCAAATAGGTTTACGTCTTTAGTAGCAAGAAATCTGTGGAACATTTTATTCTTAGCTGTTATTCGTTTAAATAATGCGTTATCTATCCATGGTTTCTTTATTTTCTTTTTGCGCTTTTTTGCTCTTTGTAGAGGAAACGCAGAGTCATAGCAATTCATGAATATATTTAAGAACGCTTCGTATGCTTTATTTGCTTCAATCTCTAAGTATACTGGACACCAATCCACCTGTTGAATTAGAGCTTTAAATGTGTTGAGTGACAGCTCATTGATATTTCTATGCTGGAAATAATTGTCATTATTTGTCTTTTGCGATAGGGGATGCGTGACGTAAAAAAGAGGTAGATGATCACTAATGTCGGACGAAAGCGTGCCAGAAATGAACTCTGAGGCAACATGGTTTGTTACACAAACATCAATGGATGTAGAGCAGCTGGGAGTAATTCGAGTTGGTTCGGTTACAGTATTTACGCAACCGTACGATGCAATAAGATTATTAAAATCACGTGAATGAGTGTCATCAGAAATTGTATTGATGTTGATATCACCCATGATAAAGAATGGCTTTTGACAAGATTTACAGTATTCAAGCACCTCCTCAAACTTTTCCAAAAAACGTCGCTTATAACCGGTTGGCGGTCTGTACACCACGACAAGTATAAATTTATTTGTATCAATCCCTAAGAACTCAACGTCAGGATTTGAATCCGTAATGTCATCAATTACATCACTTGCGTACTGGTGCCGCAAGTAAATGGCGACACCGCCACCTTTTCCGTTTCGATCCAACCTCATGCACGAGTAATTACAAATTTGAGGGGAAGAATCGGTTCTATCTAACCAGGTCTCACAAAACAACAATGCGTCAAAATTCACCTCTAGTTCATCCAGATAAGTAATCAAGTCATCCTGTTTGTTCCGTATGCTTCTCAAATTCAAATAAAACAGAGAAAAGCATGGTTTAAAAAGGCTGACCCTTTCAACAAGTGAAACACATTCTGTAGAGTCATCCATTGACACGTGCAGCATGAATTAACCAGGGGAGTTGATTTAACTGCGGGTACAGTCAGTGAATAAGGGCAATGTCATTCTTCGTAGCAAAACTGCAGGCGCCAATGCCTATACAAGGAGAGTGGGAAAAATGCGCTTATGAAATGTCAGTAGTAAAAGGAGTACTGTTGAAAGGTAACAAAGTTGTCTTTCCCTCCGAGCTTCGAAAGAAAATGCTTTGTCGGCTGCATCGTGGGCATCTGGGCATAGCGAAGTGCAATCCACGAGCACGCTGTCTCACATACTGGCCCAAAATGGCAGAAAATGGTAGGGCGGTGTCAAACCTGCCAAATACATGCATATAAACAACCTGCTGAACACCTGCTATTTCGTGACACACCTAGTCGCCATTGGCACAAGGTGGGAGCTGACGTGTGCGAACATGCGGAGAAGCACTACCTAGTCGTGTACGATGCCTATTTTAACTATCCAGATGTTGAGGAGTTGCACGGCACTACTACTAGTGAGGTGATAAACTGTCTCGCACGTTTGCGCGTTACGGCATCCCCAATGAGCTCTGCACTGATGGAGATCCCCAATTCACAGCCAAGGAATTTAAAGACTTCACAGTGATTTTTGACTTGGAGCAAATAGATTCCAGCCCCTATTATCCGAAATCGAATGGACTCGCAGAGCAAGGCGTATAGATAATCAAAAGATTGTTCAAGGAGGCAGGACAATCAAAGGAGGAGTTCTGGCTCGTACTCTTCAACTACCATGCATCTCCGCCGGAGAACGCTGTCTCACCATCCGAATATCTCATGGGTCTCATCAGCAGAACGCAACTCCACGATCGTCGCTCCGATTAAACTGAGCAGCTCCAAAAACCTCGAAAAAACAAGCAAAATATACACGCAGGACAACAGCTCGAGCCGCTACAGCCGGGAGACAGTGTCCAAATTAGGTCAGGCAACAAGTGGGACACTGAAGCTGAAGTTTTGTATCTCGTGTGGCCCCATATCGTACAGATACGAACAGAGGATGGCAGCGAATTTAGAAGGAACCGTCAAGACTTACGGAAAATGACAGAGGTTTTCAAATCAACCACAGAGTCGCTTCATCCCACAGAACGTAGCACCTGATGCGTGTAGAGTCATCCAATGCTACATGGAGTGACAGGGCTCCAACAGACCTTCACGACTGTTGGCTCTCCGTTATTGAGTGCAAGGCCAACAGTCGCATCAAGGAAGCTGTTTGCACCGCCTAGAAATCTAGGTCCTCCTAAAGCATCATCACCAGCAGTTGGAGTAAACGATGCCGTCGAATGCCTTGCTCGCACTCCTCCTAGACCAGCATCATTCGTGTGTCGTCTTTCACTTGTCCCTATCTATCAAGTAGCGGAGTATTCCCCAGCTGGAGTACTTCGAGCAACTGAGTCAACAGTGTCGCCCAGGCAACAAGCTGCGGAGCACCCAGCAGCTACATCTCCAGGAAGAACGACAGGACCAGCTGCAGAGACTCATCACCATCACCATCACCAGGGCGAAGAACTTTCCCATATTTCTGCAATTAAACCGGTTCTGTGCTAGCTGCATCCACTTGACCCCTGCGAATTTCTGAACCTCATCCGCCCACCTAACTTTCTGCCACCCCCTGCTAAGCTTTCCTTTCCTTGGAATCCAGTTTGTTACCCTAAGCGACCATCGGTTATACTCGCTTCGCACTACATGTCCTGCCCATGCCCATTTCTTCTTCTTGAGTTCCACTAGTATGTCAGAAACTTGAGCTATTTCTCTGACCCACTCTGCTCGTTTCTTATCTCTTATTGTTACCCCTACCATTTTTCGTTCCATAACCCTCTGCGTTGTCCTTTAAGTTAAGTAGAACCCTCTTGTTAGCCTCCACGTTTCAGCCCCATAGGTGAGTGCAGGCATGTTGCAACTGTTGTATACTTCCCCCTTGAGCGACACCGGTAAACTGCTAGTCATAATCTGCGAGTGCTTGCCAAATGCGCTCCATCCCAATCTTATTCTTCTTGTTATTTCCTTTTCATGGTCCGGATTTGTGGTTACTACCTGTCCTAAGTGACATATTCGCCTACTACTTCCAGTACATCGGTACCTAACGTAAATTGCTGTTCCTTCCCGAGGCTGTTGAACATTACTTTAGTCTTCTGCATATTTATTTTCTGACCTACCTTACCACGTTTGCACTCTAAGTCACCAATCATTCTTTGCAGTTCATCTCCTAAGTTACTTAGCAAGTCAATGTTTTGAGCAAATCGCAGATTACTCTGGTATACTGCATCTACCCGTACCCCTAACTGTTCCCATTATAGGTCTCTGAATAATTCTTCAACGCAAGCCGTGAATAGTACTGGGAAGATCATGTATTCTTGCCTAACCCTTTTCTTTATGGGAATTTTGTTACTTTCTTTATGCAGAGCTATGGTTGTTGTGTAGCCACTATATATATATATATATATATATATATATATATATATATATAATCTTCCCGCACTTTTACTACGGCCTGTCTACCCCCTGATTTCGCAATGCCTCCATCACTGAATGCTACTTACTAGGGCTGGTTATATTCTAAACATTTTTCTACCCCTTGATTGATGGTGTGGATATGATCAATAAAATTGTACGACGCACGCCAACCAGTCTGGCAACGTGCTCGGGCACTTCAGGTACGGCGCCAATAAACATCAGGCGTTCCTCAGTCACTGAACGTGTCGGTCTCGTTTAATATAAAGGTGTGCAAAGGATTAGGACAAGGTTGTCCTCTATCACCGCAGCTGTTCATGCTTTATATGGGAAATATGGAACTGAGGATACAAGAAAGTAACCTAGGTTTTAATTTGTCACATAGATTAGGCGGAAAGGTAGAGCAGCGTCTTCTCGGTCTAGTGCGGACGATATTATGCTGTTAGGAGATGGTCAGGAAGCCTCGCAAACTCTAGTTCAGTACTGCGGAGACGAAGGGGACACTCTAGGCTTCAGTTTTAGCGCAGTCAAGTCAGGTCTGATGATTTTCAACGGCTCAACTGATCAGGGTCCTAAAATGCAAGGCCATGAAATATGGGCAAACGAAGGATTGCATACATTGAAAAGAATTAGCAATCACTTAGGGCAAAAGGGCGAAGAAATGGCGGGATAATGAAGCATGAGCAATGTGGGGATATAATAGGTATCGGTGTTGGGAATATCTGGAAAGGAATTATGGTGCCCAGGCTTCCTTTCGGAAATGTGGTTTTCTGCCTAAAAGCAGAGGTACAGTCGACATTAGAGCCGCCGGACGATTAGCACTGGGTGCGCACGGCAAACCCACAAATGAGGTAAGCTCAGAGTAAAATATTATACGAGTAACGCATGGGGAAATTGCACAGTAATAGGTCGATGGCCAGTGTCCCAAATGGCCAGTGCTTTCCGGGGCTTGATGACTACTAAGGTCGTCCTGTGAGAACTTGAGCAGAGACTTGGGCTTCCCCTTAGTCACTGCATTGCGACCCTTAAGAGCACAGTCGTTCGCAGCTCTCGAAGCTTGAACTCGTTGAGTAGCGTGAGCCTTGCCCGTTGACGATATGGCGTTAGCCGCTAACTTGGCCTTTCGTCGGGAGCGGCGCTAAACTAGACGGAGAAGGTTCTGATTGCGAAATTTGTCCGTGGTGCCGAATTCTGTTTCACAGTGACGGGAAAGGTCGACCAAAACATGGCATCCGGATCATAACCACGCTGAAGCAGCGTTTCCTCCATTTTGACACGAGAAGCGGCTCCCTCGCAGCTGAGCGCCAGCGCAACCGTTAGGCTTAGTTTCGGTGCCACGACTGAAGAAAAAACCGCTCGAAAATTCCAAAAAGTGGACCCACCTGGATGAAATTGGTGCCCACGGATGTCAGTCAACTTGCTGAACCAACAGGGAGCAAAATGATGGGGTACAAAACCTTTATTCTTTCCCCCTGTCACAAATTGACAGAGCCGATTCACCGCACGTCTCTCGAACGTGAGTGCACCATGAAAGGGGGGAGGGGGAGTGTACGTTTGTGGTCAGCGCTGCCGCAGGTCGAAGAGCAGGTCGTGAAATGGCGATTGTGTCAAGGCTTCTAAAAAACTAGCTTCTTGAAAAATTCGTTGGAGGCACTTAGACCTCTCTTAAGTGGGGTAAGAAGAAAGCCTTTCTAGCAAATATTCGTAATCAATTGCTGCGTTTTCACTCATTTGCCTCATTTTTTCTTCTCGTTTTAACTCATTTTGCTCCCTCTTTCTTTCTCTTTTGTTTTTGCTCTAATAACTTTCTCTTCTGTTATCTTTTTTCCTCTTTTACTCTTTACTGACTGACGTTGTAAGGCAATGACGAGGCTGACAATAAAGCTTTGCAACATTTTTGCACGTCTTTCGCAACCTTTTGACGTCCGTGGCTGTTTTGACGTCAACAAACATGACTATTTCGGTGTCAAATTAAATTTTGCTCTAATCAATTAACTAATTGCTTCATATCAACGAAATTTTGTACAAAGCCGTTTTTCACCCTACCTCATATACCAGTCTTTTCGGTGTGACACCCTCTGAGGACGAACACTTTCCGAACAGCATACAAAGGCTTTCCCGTTACCGAAGCAGCACATCACTATTGGACAGACAGTGGTGCAATTTTGTTAAACAGAGGTATCAATACAGACCTACATTGACTCTCGGGGAGTGTACTACATTATCTATTGATGGGCAATCGTTCATGCCGATTTTAGTACCTCGTGCAGCTACTTTGGTACTACTAATATGTGCTTAGTTTTGGTTTTTCAATTCATAGCCTATGTAGGACAACTCCCTATGCCACCAGCGTTTCAAAGCTTGACAAACCAGTCTCTTTCCCTACATGCGCCTATCACAGGCTTTACCATTCATGCCCCACTATAAACCTGCGATTTTGATAGCATTATCAAACATTTCCGCTGTTTATCCTGCATGGCTATGCGAATTTATGTTCCTATATTAGTCTGTAGGGAGCGATGCACAATTTAATTTCTGTGTCAAACGGTTCAATGAAACTTTTAACTTGCAAGCAACTAGAATGTATTCATATAATGAGAAATAAAGTATTCACAAAAGAAAATTATTTATTTCACTCAGACACACATGTCTTCATGCCTGCAAGCAGAATACCCAGGGAAATGGAGGGTTCAACAACTGGATATTCCGTCGGAAGTAGCTTTGGCAGTGACTATTTCTTGTACAATGGGCCTTATTATTTGCTCCTTTGGGTGTATCAATCTTTACGCCTCCTATGTACTAGCGTGTGTCACGTCCCATTACCTTCTGTGTGTGTTTTCTTGTGCGCTAGTGCCATGTCTGAATTCGTTCACCAACTAGCCCCGTTAAATGCTTCGGCAGTCATTCTTTCTTGTACAATTTGCGTTATTATATCCTCCTTTGTGTGTAACAATCTTTCCACCTCGTATGTCCTAGCGAGTTTCTGGTTTCACTACCTTAGGTGTGTGTTTTTCTTTTGCGCTAGTACAATGTCTGAATTCGTTCACTAACAAGTCCAGGTAAGAGCTTTGGAAGGAAACAGCCTTTCAGTATTCAATGTATACCACAAATATACCCATCTTGTACTACTTATTCAGTTGCCTGCATTTTCAAGTAGCCTAATACTGAAAAGCGACCATTTGTTATGCATGAAATGAACAGAGGAACAGTTCTTGGGAAGTGGCTTGGGTTGTCCAGGTAGTTGAGTGTATACCCTGCTATGGGGCAGACAATTGTTCAGAGGTTGTGCTGGGGTGGGAGCAGTGTCTGGCTGCAGAGGGTGGACTGGCTCAGCGAACCGCTTATTCTTGCCGCACTGACAATCTAACGAGCCAGGCAAATATTTGCGTAGGAAAATCTGGGAATCGAAAACTGCAGTTCCGATTACACGCATGGCATCTGTAAAAAAATCAAACCACAAGCCTTATTGCACCAACTAGAAATCAGGTTAAATTTTCAGCTAGATAAGCATAGAAACCAAGACATGGGCAGCATACGTTTCACTACGTACAATCCCGTACTGTGAGCACCGTAAGTAGTGATATATATATTTAAAAAGGTGACAAGTATCACATTTTAGCAACTGTGTTGAGCTGTTACAATGGCGTCGTAGTGACCACCAATAATGTAAATTGTTGCGCTAATTGTGTATTCTTCGTTTAATGATGTAGAGATGAAATTGTAGTCGGCTGGAAGCTGTACGGCAGTCAGCTCCAGCGCCTTGACAACAGATGGACTCTGATGGTTTAAGGAAGTCTGCTCTGATTGAAAGGTATCTGCTCTTTCAGAATTGAGTTTTATCTAGCCGTAAAATAGCCGATAACTAACTGCATAATTATAATTACGCCTAGACCACATTCATCATCCCTTATAGAAAATGACGGCACTTTTAGCAAAAATGAAAGAAAATAATCATGTTGCAGCAAAGCATGTGAATGTTATAAAAAAACTGAATTTTTCTGTTATTATTTCGAACTGAAACCTAGCGCAGTTAAAAGCAAAATGTTCATCGGCTTGCCTCCTCGTAACAATATATTTAGCCTTGCACTTGATCACTGATTTCAAATCCCAATGCACCGTGTCACACACCCAAATATAAATTGTAAAGCCAAGTGTCAGAACTACTTTTATCTAGATTCTAACGTTTTTTACCACTTATAGATATTGCATTTTCTAGCTTCTTTGAACAACCTTTTCTTATAGTATCATGCTAGTAGGCTAAGAAATCTTTATGCACACGCTGAACACATCAATTTTAAAGCTTTGGTTTGTTCAAAATTTTTATAGCGTAAATGAAAGTAAACAGTATATCTACATTCCTCCGCATGGTGTACAATGAGACCGCATAACTTGGAGAAGACCGTAAAACATCGGCATAATTACCTGGATAAAGAAATTCGGTACCTGTGGAAATATATGTGCGCCAAAACTCGGCATGCCAATAAAGAACAGCAAGAAAGCATTACACGCTTCCTCAAGGCTATTTAACATGCAAGTTAACACGCTCAACATTTCGTACAACATTAGGAGCAGAGGCATAGGTTCAAAAGGTGAAATATGTTGCAAGTCCTGGGTGCGCAATCATGTGACATATCGCTGTCGTAGGCTTTACATCACATAGTACGGCTTCATCTGTTTTGTTCTTGAAATAGGCATGCTGCTACGTCAAAAGGCGCGATGCGCTGGAATGCAGAGTCCGCAAATTTTTTGCTTTCATTCTTTTCCTTCCGGTGGTTTGGTGGGTGTCTGGTATACGTAGCGACACAGGAACTTGTAGTCGTGAGTTTATTTCTTCGTAGCGAGCTGCTCAGAAGCGCTTGCTTTCCTCGTTCTAAGGAAAAGGTTCTAGAATACTGACCATATGCGGGGCTGCAAGTATATTGAGTACTTGCGTATGAGGTATTAAGGCGAAAGCTCTCTAGGCTCATAGAACAAAATCCCGTGCGCGAGAATGGTGCGTGAGATCTGCCATTCCGCAAAATTTCGCTAGATGTGTTCTCGTGTCCTTGCCATCTGCAATCCCACATTTGAAGCGCGCCAAGGAACGCCACGCGACAGGAGCGATAGTTTACCGTCCAAACTCACAATTGCCAGAGGAAGTGCGACAGATACTGCGTCGTTTCATTCTTGTACACAACTTATAACTATATGTAGCACTGCAACGAACGCAGATAAGAGGGAAACGATGAGAGGCAAACGATAGGAAGGAAGGGTAGACTTCCGCCATTGTCCTGTTAAGAGACACCTAAAAGAGGCCCTTTATTGTTTTTGCACACACGCTCGCCCACACACGTGCCGTTTTGTAGTGGCGGGAAAAAATAACTGTCAAGGTTGAGAACGTCTTTTAAACGGCACGTAAACCTTTATGCTTGGAATTAAGCTGCGAAATTATACAAGATAATGCTGTACTATGTGAAATTATTCAAGATAATGAGAGGGGCGTAACTAAATGTACAAAAGCAGCCTATTGAGCGTAGTGTTCACGCACATAAGCAGTCAAATCTGTAGTGGTTCTTCCGCTTAAGCTCAGGCTATCGCAGCCCAAGCCTCGCTGCTAAGAAAAACTGGAAAGTAAGCAAGCGTGTATACTGGTCTGTGCTTTGCCGAGAGCGGCTCCAAGCCGTCACTCGTTTAAAAATGCACCGTCTGCGTTGACCAGCCTACTCGCCCCTCATCTTGCCTTTCCACACAGTGGGAAAAAAAGAAGAAAGCGTGCGTGCTGCTTTGCGCTTTGCTCCCAATGCGTCTAGACCCCCACTCCCTTTCTCGGAGAGCTCGAAGCCATCAATCGTTTGAAATCGCTTCAACAGCCAGCCTCCACTCTCTCCTATCTTTCCCACGAATTGGACATGAGAGATATCTTCAAGCCTCCTCTTGCCCTCCCTCCGTGCCCATTGTAGTGTTTGTTAGAGCCTCGACCTATAACCTAGCGGACTGTCGTTCCAAAATACCCAGTGGTCTGAGACACCAGTAAAGCACCGTTTTTACCAAAAGTAACCAGGCTGCAGGTTCCGTTTCTTGGTTGTGTAATAGAAAACTTCGACCACTTCTGAAGCTCTAGGCGAGCTACTGTCCTCTCCTATTAGCAAGTAGTGGTCCTCTGGAAAGCCATGATGGCTTTAAAATTGTGGACCTCAGCCCTCACTCAGGGGGGTTCGTGAGCCGCCACCCATGCGACAAACGACCGGCAACAACGTGAACAAAAGAAACCGCTTTAATTTGAGCAGTCAAAAATAAACTATGATGAAAGGCATGGTGAAACGCATGGTGAAAGAAAACAATCTTGCGAGTTGCTGCACGGCACCGTACAAGGAAGCGAGCATCGATAACATGCCACACCACCAGGTGGAAACACAAGAGCCAAGCCGCATGTGGCGAGGCCGGAAAGCGCCTGCGCTGCCGGACAAAAACACGACGCTTCGAAAACGCAAACACTCACGTAGAGCCCCCGGCGAACGCCGCTGCCCGGGCCGTCCAGCGGGTAAAAAGCCCCCAGCGGCTGTTTGCTCGTCGCTTATCTAGACGCTCGGCGAGTCACGTGCAACGTTACGCGTCAGAGTCCAGGCTGCCTGACATGCGCAGTAGCGTCGGCGCCGGCCGAGTGCGGCCGGCTGCGTTGTTGCATTGATATGCTCCAAAACACAGGGGCCAAGGGCCCCACAAAATACAAGAGTGAAACAAAATGTGCAGCCTGGTTACTTTTGACAAAGACGGTACCTAGGGCTGCCACTATATAACTATAAGGATGCAAAGGTATACTTGAATATTGGAACCCTCAAGGCGTGACAGAAAATACTTAGCTAGGGTGGACGCAAACATTCAATGTTCTATCGCACTATGATGTTCAACTTGTTCTTTGTCGCGAACAACTGGTACGTGCTTCTCGTGTGGTGCATTAGGAGAGCAAACGTGCAAAAGATACATAGATTATTCGCGGTCTTTGTCTGGGAATCTACATGGGAGCGAACTGGTAGGACCAAATTGTTTCGCTCTATGCGAGAAGGGGGTCTCTGATTGGTTCATTTGTTTTATATCAGATGTTTTTCCTATGTTTCGGAATAGTGCAGGAGAAAACTGCTTTGTCATTTTTGTAGCATAGTTTGACTTTTTTAGTTGGCTGGTATGGCTCAGGCGGGGATGGTGCTCTTGCCTTGCCGGAGGCGTGATTGCGTTCTCTCAACGGTAAGGGCATCTAAGTAACGTCACCTGGCGACAAACAGCGGAAATGTCAAAACGAATAAGATTCCTTATAAGGCCCGCCATCCCCGTTGCTTCTGTGGCGCAATGAAAAATACTGGTTATCTCAACATTCAAAACATATGTGCAAACCTCCTAAGCGCTATTGTGTTTGTAATCGTTTCTTACAAATTCACCAAGGTAAAATGAATTACTAACATATTTCCTGGAGTGGGTGTTTCCCCTGTAGGTTCAATATGAGATGTTTGTGATTCTTAATAGCCGCAAAACCAGTCGTGAACAGAGCCAGGAGGTGACTGAATGCAACAGTTACACAATGCGATTACTTTTACTGGAATCATTTCCTGCCTTCAGTGAATGCATGTTACCTTTACCTTGATTTTAAAAACACAGCTCAGCAGCAATCGCCGTTCAACTCGCTGAAAGACAACTATAGTGAGCAGAAAGAAGTTGCAGGACCATACCGTCGAGAGAGAACAGAAATAGGCTTGCCAGAGGGGAGGTATTGTGCACACCTCATCACTAATGTTCTAACTGAGACATTCGGCCTGCAGAATTCTCCCCTCTGGACAGGACCGGAGACCAGCCAAGCCGACACCGCCTATTTGGGGACACCGACGGACACCGAGTCAAAAAGTACAAAAAAAGAGTCCGTAACAGAAGTTCACATCTATACAGACACCTTAGCTGCCATAAAACAACTGAAAAGAGCGACAAAAGTACTGCGTGTAACCCAGGAGATTATGCACTTAATAAGCAAACAAAGATACGCTCCCAGATGCACTGTGCACAAGATAATGCTCAGAACGCTCAGCAGAGAAAACTTAACCGCACACATCAAATTTCAAACACTAATGCACCCCCAGCATGCTACCTTTTGATGCCCGCTCCGTTGTCCCCATCCTAGCATCCTTTTGCGGAAAGCGCACGTGCCCTCATCACGCCAAGTACTTACCGCCTTAATCATAACTTAACTAGACTGGAGCAGATATTCCTTAGAAAGATAAGAGCTGAGGCGGCCCTTACTTTGTTCGTCTCGTGCCGATGGGACTCTCAAGGCATCGCACCGACTACTTGCCCGAAATGTTCTACACCGGTGTTTGTGAGGGCGTCTAGCGCTGGTCTGCGGTAGGCCTACACCGAGTCGTAATCATGGCCAGCAGAACCACGAGAAAGCAAGAAACATTAGATATTTGGCAGTGGAACTGCAGAGGCTACCGCAAAAAGCAGGGCCTCCTACAACAATACATACACACACAAAACTCCCACCGGACATAATTGCGCTGCAAAAACGGGCGCAACTCCAGCGCTCACGGGATACACGTGCTACGAAACGCGAGATAAAGGGAAGACGGCGATTCTACTCGGCAAAGCACTTACGGCCATCCAGCACGACGAAATCGCTGGCACCGACGTAGAACACGTGATAGTGGAAATCATCCCGAAGAATAAAAGGAAAAGAGGTAGCATCTTCGTTGTCAACGTGTACAGCCCCCCAAAACAAAGGCAGGCTAAATTCCAGGAGTTATTCAGAGGGGCGTGCAAGATAGCAAAAAGCAGCACACTAAACATCTTAGGGGACTTTAGCGCTATGGACAAGAGCTGGGGTTATCGCAGATTTAACATCAAGGGCACAACATTAGCGGAGGCAGCGCAGGGCACGGACTTCAACCTCCTACCAGACCCAAGCGCACCAACTAGGATAGGAAACAGCGTTAGTACCGACACCTGCCCGGACCTCACGTTGATACAGGGTGCAGAACAGGCCGAATGGGAATGCCTACAAGAAAATCTAGGCAGCGACCACTACATAATAAGAACCCAAGTTATAGCCGACTACATAATAAGAACCCAGGTTATAGCCGATAAACTAAAAAGGGATATAGGGGTAGCTAGAATCACAGACTGGAACGCCTTTCGAGAGGACGAAGGCGACCCGAACGAACAGGGCATCCTTTCGATACTAGAATGGGGGAAGGCGATCAGGGAGAAGCAGAACAAGCACACGAAGCAGATAAAAAGAACCACGCAAACACCTGAAGTCGACGCCAGGCTGCTCAGATTATGGGAAACTAGGCGGGGACTCACGAAAAGAAGGAAACGACAGAAGCACAACAGGAAACTGAGACTCAAAATGGCGAAAGTCACGACCAAGGCAGAGGAGCGCGCAGTGCAGCTAGCAAAGCGGAACTGGCAGCAATTCAGCGACTCACTCAGCGGCACCCTGAGCACGAAAAAGACATGGCACATACTCAAGGCACTAATAGATCCGACAAAAACCAAGAACGAAAACAACAAAGCAATTAACAGACTGGTGCACCCATTCGAGGGACCGAATGCAGACCTCCTGGAGAAGGTACAGGCAAAATGCTTTGGGGACAAAAACCCGGCAGCGTATGCAGAGCCCTACCGAGGTGGAGCGAACGAGAACCTGGATAAGCCCATTACCAATAAAGAAGTCTATGGAGCAATTAGAAGTACAACTAGGAACATGGCGGCAGGCGCAGACTAAATTAACAACGCGCTCATACGCAACCTAAGCGACGAGATGATTGACCAGCTTACGGGCTACCTCAACAAGCAATGGGAGGGAGAGACAGTAGCTGAGGAATGGAAGCATGCGGAGGTGGTCATGATACCGAAACCGGGGAAGAAACTGCAAGTCGAAAACCTCAGGCCAATATCGCTCACGTCGTGCCTTGGAAGCTCTATGAAAGAATGATCACGCAAAGGCTGCAACAATCCATGAAAGATAAAGACCTATATCCCCACATCATGTCCGGGTTCAGAGCAAAACTGTCGACCCAGGACATACGGCTGCAGATTAAAGAGCAAGTACTAAGAAACGTCCCCAAGATGGGAGAAAACGTCATCATGGCGCTAGATATCAAGGGGGTATTCGACAACGTAAGCCACGAAGCCATACTGACAGGCCTTGCAAGCAAGCCTGAACTGTGGAAGGAGGACATATGGCTACGTCCAGTCCTTCCTTTCGAACAGAACGGCAAAGATAGGTCTGGGAGAACTCAGATCCGAAAAATTCAATACCCCAAACAAAGGCACGCCGCAAGTCTCGCTGATCTCGCCCATGCTCTTTAACGTGGCTATGATCGGCTTAGCAAAGAAGCTAAAATTGATAGATGGGATAGAACACGCCCCATACGCGGAGGATATCACCATCTGGATGACTACAGGATCACTAAAAGAAAAGGAGGAGAAGCTTCAACTAGCAGCCTCCTGCGTAGAAGGATATGTCAAAGCTAGGGGGCTCCAATGTTCCACCAAGAAATCGGAGCTACTAAGAATATGGCGAGGGAAAAGGAACAAAGAACCACCCACTGACAAAGATCCTAAAAGTATACCTAGAAGGGGAACTCATTCCGGAGAAAACAATAATCAGAGTACTGGAAATATTGATACAATCGAATCAACGCTGCACCCATGTACTAGCCCAACTTAGGGTATCGACCCTCCAGGTGGCAGGAATAACGCGCGTAGCACACCGGAGGTTGGGAATGAGGGAGGAAGACACGCTGAAACTGGTCGCGAGCTATAGTGGTCAGCCGAGTGTCATACAGCATTCCGTAATACCACCCTCTAAAGAGCGAAATACCGCAGGCAGACACGATCCTGAGAAAAGCGTATAAGACGGCACTTCACCTACCCCACAACACGTCCACGGAGAAACTCCTAGCGCTGGGATTGCACAAAACATTCGACGAGCTTCGAGAAGCGCACATCAACGCGTAATTGCGCAGGTTGCAACAAACACCGACGGGCAGAGAACTTCTGAAGAAGCTAGGATGGTCAGACCAAATTCAAGAAATACAGAGAACCGCCAACATTCCGGACGAATATCGCAAAATAATAAGGATAGCACCACTCGCAAAGAACATGGACCCAAACCTTCATACGTACCGCAGAGAGGAAAGAGCCGCATACCTGCGGAAGGTAATAGTCCCAGAAGAAACGACGGTATATCTGGAGGCGGCCACATACGTCAGGACGAGTGGGCAGGAACACTCAAACGCGGTAGCGACACTTGTTGACTCGAATCTACAAGAAGTGTACAGCGCATCGCTGAAAGACTGCTTGGTCGTCGAGGCCGAGGAGGTAGCCGTAGCTATGGCCCTAGCGGAAGGCTACAGGCAGAAGCAGTCACTGACAATTTTGACAGACTCGCAAGCAACGTGCCGCAACTATCTGCAGGGCAGAATCGGTCATCCAGCGATCCGCATAATTCGTTCGAATGGCCACCCATTGAAACAACCTGAGGAAGAAGACCTAATCAGATGCACGATCTTGTGGACACCAGGACACACCGGGGTAAGGGGAAACCAGAAGGCGGACGAGATAGCTCGAGGTTACGCTCAATACCGGGCATCTAACACGTACGACCCTCTGGACAACGACCCCATACCCCAAGAGTACTCGGCAATCCTGAACTGCTACAAAGGCTGCAGAATGCGGTATCCACCCCCGCACAGATCCCTCAGCAAGAAGGAGTCCGTCACGTGGAGGCAGCTAGAGACAGGTTCCTTCCTGAACCTGCACACACTACACAAAATGTACGCCACACAGTACGCAGATAAATGTCCATGGTGCTTAGAGACACCCACGCTATATCACACGACGTGGGAATGTCAGGGAACTCCAGTAGTGCCTATTATAACAAACCCGAATGTGGAGCAGTGGAAGGGAATGCACTCCAGCAACCGGCGGGAAGACCAAGAAGGTCTGATCTGACGGGGCCAGCTGGCAGCGGCATCCTGCGGGGCCCTGGAATAAGGGCGGACGACCACCGCTATGGAAGATGGTAGACATCTGACCACCACAAACTCTATAGATGAAATAAATATTTATTCTCGCTCTCTCTCTACACCGGTTACAGAGGTGGATGTTCGCCACCTGCCGTGGACTTGTGCAGGGGCTAGGGAGTCAAGGACACGGCTTCCCAAAGAAATAGGCCTCTCGGTGACGAAGGAGGAGGATTTCTGAAAGTGGCAAAGAGAAAACACTGAAAGCAAACGCCTTCTCCAGTTTCTGGCAGAAAACGAGTTACATGAGTTTCTATAGTACGCCTTATGGCAAGTTAGCAAAATAAAAAGTAACTCGATTAACAATTGAAATAAATTTCGGATCTTCAGAATGGCCTCGGTCTCTGCACTGCATGATACTCATGCCCGAAGAGAGAAACAGCCTTAGACAAAGGTTTTCAGGAGCGCTTTGTGATTTCTGTGTTCTGTTTTCAATCAGCGGAGGAAGTTGTGATCCGTTTTTGCGAACAGTGATACAAGTCAGGCTACAAGAAGCGTTGTCTGACATTGTTCTGTCAACGTATGGAGCAACGGCTACAAGTGTTCGAGGTTTCTCGCGCTAGCTTGTATCAGCATCTCAGATTTTGAAATATTTTACTCCGGAATATCTGCCTAGTGTTCCTAGAAGACATTACAAATATGCAATGTGCTGTTACTTGTACCCCTAATCATTCTAATACGATGCATTTCCTGAAAGAGCTGTCTTAACGAGGATTAAGAATATGCCAATTAGTTCTTGGCATATAGAGGCTAACCAAAAGGGTCTACTAAAGTTGAGGACAACCCAGAGGGCTATGGAACGAAAAATGGTAGGTGTTACATTAGAAGATAGGAAGCGTGCAGAGTGGGTCAGAGAAATAACACAAGTTACCGACATTTTAGCGGACATTAAGAAGAAGAAATGAACTTGGGCAGGACATGTAGTGCGAAGAGAGGATAAGCGATGTTTGCTTAGGGTAACAAACTGGATTCCAAGGGAAGGAAAGCATAGCAGGGGGCGGCAGAAAGTTAGGGGGGCGGATGAAGTTAAGAATTTCGCAGGGGTCAAGTGGATGCAGCTAGCACAGAACCGGGTTAATTGCTGAAATACGGGAGAGGCCTTCTCCCTGCAGTGGGTATAGTCAGGCTGGTGATGGTGCTGATGATTATGAATTAGTTCTTCAGCGGAAAGCTTCTTCAGCTTCACACTAACAGATCGGTTAAGCTAGAAGACGAAAGGGGATTTTTGTACAATGGACTCTAAATTGTTCATTTGATATAAGCCTGAGATAATAGAGCTCATGTTTCAGGAATGTTGGGGGTGCTGTTTTTTGTGGAATTTACTGCAGAAAAATCTTTAAAACAGCTCCCTTTAACGCCTTTCGGTAACCGTTGTTTGCCTGTACCTGGTCCAGGTACCGTATGACTTGATCGTGCTGGTCTGCATACACACAGCGTATGTGGGTGGCAGTTCGCAATGAAGATTTAAATACAAGGCCTGTTATGTAGTATTTGTTTGAGCAAATTGTGTACATTCGTGATGCGTTGAAATCACTAGGTGTGCCCCAAGACTGATTACCAACGTTTGGCCTGCTGGCTTCCCTCGAACAATTTTAATTTTAATACATGAGTGTCACAGAATAGGTGGCATCTGATAATTTGCCCATGTTGCATTTATTACACACGCAGAAGTGTTGTTCTGTAAACCCCATATCGTCACGTGGTGGTGACAAGGGCCGGTGACACAAATGAAGAGTCGGTGATTACACTGAAGAAACTCTGTATAGGGCTGACTTGCACCCGCAAAAGAACTAAGCAACCTGATGGCTGCGACAGCAACAAACGTGCTCGTCGATCGTAGAACTAAGAATGCCTGTCACACTTGTCAACGCTCAATTTAAAGGCTGCTCAGAACAATCTAGATAACGTCGCAAACTGCTACTAGTACAACCTGGAACATTGCAGAAACATACGCAAGTGATCGGAATCTTCGAGACAGATCTCGGCGCATCGTTCGCGACAAAGAAAATTATGCGTCGTATCGGGACAACGAGCATGAACAAACACGGGATACAGAACTGATATGCCATCCAGAATCAGAGTGATTAGGCCTTATGGCCCCTTAATCACTCATGGCGGCGGCTGTTAAAAAATAACAACTACAGTTTTGAAGGTTTCGCGGCAATACACCCCCTTAAAAATACTGCCTCGATGATTCAAAACAAAGCAACTTAAACATAAACACTACAAAGTTTAAACACCACAGCTTCTATATAATTTTTACAATGTACAATTTCTGTGCGCGCGGTCGCCGTTGTGATGCTGACGTTCCGTCGGGAATGACTTCATAGTTCATTGGTCCAACGCGGCGAATGATTTAGTACGGCCCAAAATATCGACGCGACAACTTTTCACTTAGGCCTGGAACATTGTAGAAACATACGCAAGTGATCGAAATCTTCGAGAGAGATCTCGGCGTATTGTTCGCGACAAAGAAAATGATAACGCGTCGTATCGCTACAACGAGCATGAACAAACAAGGGATACAGAACTGATACGCGATCTAGAATCAGAGTGATAAGGTCGCATGCCGGCGGCTGTTAAAAAACAACAAATACAGTTTTGAAGGTTTCGCGGCAATATGCTCACGGGACCTGTATATGTGACCGTCGGTCGGGCGGGAAAGAACCCGTACATGCACGTTACCTCGGAACAGTGTAGAGTTCCCTGTGTTAGCTCCAACTCTCTCCATGCTCGAGCAGAAGAGTACGTGCTGCCTGTGTCGTACTTACCCCACTCAAAGTCACCCTTACTACGTCCAAAGTATAAGCTTCCTTTGTGTATCCGTATATTCTTTTTCCCTGTTAATGTGACCCCCAGTAGAACCGAAGTTGGGGTGTACGTGACTGTGATGGCGGCCATGCAGTAATAAAGTGTGGTGTGTTTACATGAGCCTTCCATTGTGAGTTAACTACTTTGTGCGCTCTAAGTGTGTTTTATTTCGAACACCGATCCTGCGCCAAAGTTATCCTCGACGAGGGTTTAAAAAGGAGCTGCCGAGGCCCCAACGTTAGGCCTCTCAGTTCGCTCCCGAAGAAGTAAAACCGAGCTGCCGCGTACTTCCGGAGGGCGGGGGGGGGGGGGGGGGGGGGGAGGGGGTACCCGAGCCACCACCGCCGGCACCGCATCCACCGACCGCACGCTATACCGGAAATATCCTCACCTTCGAGTGTGCCACCCGTCTGCGTCATCCCAGTGATGGGCTGCCGCCGCGTTCCTTGGTCATTTGTGTGCTCGAAACAGCTCTGAACTTTCTTTCCCTTGCTGTTACTTGAATTGTTACTTCCATCCCGGAAACGCATAACCCTGTATACGTAATTTGCAGTATTAATTTCGACTGTTTCTTCACTCGTGTCGTTTCCATTTAAAATGTTATTTAAAATGTTAAACTGTTAATTTAAAAATTTAAAATGTTAATATCTGCCCTCTAAATGTTTTGTGTATTCCTCGTCCTTTTATTGTTGTTTCAAGTCAACGCGTCTTCGTCTCATTTCCCACGTTTGCTTACCGGCTACACCGGGCATCGAACGACCCTCCCCCCTCTCTTTGTAATGTATCGATGATGACCTCCGGTGATTACCGAGCACGTGACAATGAGGCTTCGTGCAACATTGCCCTGGCGAAAAAAACTGTGAGTCATAATAACCTCATACATATTTCGCATTATAAATTGATACTAAATTCATAAAAATCTACAATCTACATACAATATTTCTCATATGTTGAATGACATGTGTTTGAGAGTATATGAGATTTCTACGAGTTTAGTATGAGTAATCTGTATGAGGTTATTGCGACCCATAGGGATTTTTCGCTACAGTGTCTATCTTTTATTACCAATCTATCTGTTAAATTAAAAAGCGGAAATATTTCTTATTTTCTGGTTTCTTATTCTGTAGTGATGTGGCAGATAATAAAGAAAAAAAGGACCGTAGAGTAGCAGCAGTGTATTGTTAACTACAAAATTTTTGCCAAGGTTTTTTGTTGACATCTGCAGCTGGTCATTATGGACCTGATAGCTTCCCATCACGTATATGGTATCAGAGTCCGCAGAATTCAAACACATATGCATATTGCAAGTTCAGGTTTGGAGACAGTATCAGATGAGACGGACCAAGTAGCATCGATACAAATGAACCTGGCGAAGGCATTTGATAAAGTTCGGCACGATTTCGTGTTCGCGGTCTTGGGGTATACAAAATATATTGGTGACGTTCTGCTCAAAAGCTATGCTATAAAAACTGCTATTCAAGGATACTTGAAAATACCATGCGAGAAGCATTTATACACAAACAGCACTGCCTCGCCGTCTTCTTCGACATGGAGAAGGCATATGACACTACTTGGAGGTTTGGCATTCTGCGCGACCCTGCAGATCTAGGTTTACGTGGCAGAATTTTGAACTGCCTAAAGCATTTCCTTTCAAATCGTACATTCAATGTACGTTTATGCTCAACACTCTCAAGGACCTTCATGCAAGAAAACGGAGTACCACAAGGATGTATTTTAAGCACTACTATGTTTGCTGTAAAAATGAATTCAATATTCAAAATAATCCCGAAATCCACCATATATTCACTTTATGTTGATGATCTCCAGATCGCGTGCACATCATCTAACATATCAACATGCGAGCGGCAAAATACAGTTCACAATTAATAGACTAGCCACATGGGCAGACAAAAATGGATTCCAGTTTTCACCACAGAAATCATTTTCTGTTCTGTTCTCACTGAAACGAGGCATGCATGCCGACCCTTACCTACACCTAAAAGAATTTGCGTTACCTATCAAAAGCGAACATAAATTGCTGGACTTTTTTTTTTTTTATAAAAAGCTAACATTTCTACCGCCAATAAATACCCTCAAAACGAAAGCATCCCAATCGATAAACATACCGAAAGTACTATGACAGAAACACTGGCGGTCCGACAAAACATGTCTTCTACACATTTAGCGTTCTATAATACGCTCCACCTTAGATTACGGCAGCATAGTGTGCGAGTCAGCAAGACCCTCTTATCTGAAACGCCTGGATCCTGTTCACAACTTGGGGTTGCGCTTCTCAACTGGTGGTTACAGAACGTGCCCTGTAAATAGTTTGTACGTTGAAGCAAATGAAACACCTCTTTCAGAAAGAAGAACAATGCTTACATGCACATATGTACTCAAAATAAGGTCCATACCCAAACACTGGGCTACCCTATAGTTACAAATTGCCCATCGAAAACACTCTTTGAGAACAAACCCCAAGAATTCAGACCAATAAGTTTTCGTTTTGAATAGATGTGTCAGGAATTGAACGCATTCGACTCGCTTCCAAACATTGCCCAAAGACCCAACTCACTGGCCCCTTGGTACCATTTCCCCACTCTGTGCGACTTCACATTAACACACTTTAGTAACAAACGAACACCTCACAAACAGATACTGCAAGAGTTCTTCGCACTAATTGAAAACTACAAAGATTACAGAGCATTCTATACAGATGGGTCCAAAACAGCGCTTTACGTAGGAAGCGCAGTAATACAAGACAAATTGAAGAAAATAGACCGGTTGCCCGAATGCTCTTTAATATTCACAGCTGAATGCTATGCAGTTTTATTGGCAGTAGAAAACATTTTACAAAAAAGAATTGGAAACAGCGTAATTTATATCGATTCCATAAGTGTAAAAATGCACTACATCACAGAAATACTACACAACTTCTTATTATAAATATATATATGACGTGATAGCTGCACGATCACATGGAAAATCAATTAAGTTATGTTGGGTAAATAGCCATGTTGCAATTATCGGCAATAAGAGAGCTGATGCATGTGCTGCAGCCGCCTGTAATGCCAAAATACAGCAAGTTAACATACCACATAGAGATATCTTAAAATCCATTAAGGGAAACCTAGGAGTCAGATGGCAGGATTCATGGAATAGTGTAATCAACCACAAACTACATCTCGTCAAACGACTAATCGAGGAGTGGAAATCATGTTGCCATCAAAAACGCTTCATTTAAGTTATTTTATGTCGCCTCCGCATCGGACGCACACACTTAACACATAGCTTCATTCTCAAGAAAAAAAAACATACCTCTATGTGAGCAATGCGGAGTGGAACTAACAAAAAATCATATATTACTTTCATGCACTAAGCTTGCGAAATTAAGGAAAAAATATTTTAAACCTTTTCACAATGAACAAATTCCGTTTTATCCTAGCCAGCTTTTGGGAGAAGATGCAATTGCTACAAACTTTTCATGTTTTTATATTCCTAAAAGAGGCAAAGCTCCTAAGCAAAGTTTAAAAGTTATCATCTACAAAATAAAAAACACCTCGCTCTTGGCGCATGATAGCCTGAGTTGCTTATGCGCCAAAAAATACAGCACAACGTTTCCTTCCTGTCGGTCCTCTTTCCCACATGATCTTGTTTGCTCTCGTTTAATGATTTCTTAATTGTTTCTAGAGCCCACTAATGTTTTCCTAGCCTACCTTTCATCGTGGTCGTTGCAGCAGTTGGCCGCGAATGTTTGAAGGCCACTCACTGTCCTTAATGAGGATACCTGTAGGAACATTAGATATCATTTCAAGGGCAATGCTTTTCTGCAGCCAGCATCTTTCCTCTTCCACTGGCCATCCATACAGTGCGAGCCTGTAGGTGTTGCCAGAGTTTTTTTTATTTATTCAGATACCCTAAAGGTCTGCTGGGGGCATTAAATCAGTTCAGTTCAGTCGTTCAGTCGTGTCCGACTCTTCGTGACCCTAAGGACCACATCACGCCACACTTTCCGCTCTCTCACTATCTTCATAACATAATATAAATTCATCTGCAGCGCCTCGAGGATGCCATCTAACCATCGCGTTTGCTGCCTACCCCTTCTCCGGTGACCCTCAACATTTCCCAACATCAAATCTTTCTCCAGCGACTCCTCTCTTCTCATCTGATGAACAAAGTAGCTGAGCTTTAACTTTAGAATTTGACCTTCCAAAGAGCAGTCAGAATTTATGGCCGACAATATCGACTGAAGCAAACGGAAGAACCGGAAATGGACACAGAAAAGTCCTAACGGGGAGACTAAAATGAAATTGACTTCATAATGTGTTCAACTTCCGCCATTATGCAAGATGTAGAGGTAATCGGGAAAGTGCGATGCAGTGACCACAAGGTGGTGAGGTCCTGAATTAGAATAAATATGAAGGAGGAACGCATCACATTAGTACGAAACAACCCCATCAACAAATTAGCGATGAGGGGGAGGGCAGAAGAGTTCAGGATCTCGCTACAAAATAGATATTCAGCTCTAACCGAGTATGGCGACATTACCCTAGAGCAATGAACAATAATCTCAGAGATATTACTGAGTGCGCGGTCGAAGTAGGCGGCAGGATAGTTAGAGAAGATACCGGTAAGCTGTCTAAGGAGACAAAATAGTTTATTAAGAAATGACAGAGTATGAAAGCTTCCAAACCAACAGACCAGATCAAAGCTAATCAATAAGAGCAAGGTGGCCGATATAAGGAAGTATAACACAGAGAAAATTGAGCATGCTGTAAAGAACGGGGGAAGCCTTAAAGTGGTAAAGAAGAAATTGGGCATAGGCAAAAACCAGATTTATGCGAAAGGGACAAAGCGGGCAACGTCATCACTAATATGGACAAGATAGTCAGAGTAGCCGAGGTGTTCTATACAAATCTCTACAGTAGCCAAAGTAGTCAGGATCGTAATGAGATTAGCGGTAGGGGAAAACAGTCAGACGTTGCACCAGTGATGAAAGACGAGGTCAAGAAAGCATTAGAAACTATGAAAAGGGGGAAATCAGCTGGAGAGGATCAGATAACTACAGATTTGCTGAAGGACGGGGGGATATCGGGATAGAAAAACTGGCCACCCTGTATACGCAGTGCCTGGTGTCATCGACGGTACCGGAACCATGGAAGAATGCAAACATTATCCTAATTCATAAGAAAGGGGACTCTACGTACCTTAAAAATTACAGACCAATCAGAATACTGTCTGTTACGTATAAGGTGTTTACTAAGGTAATCGCTAATAGAATCAGGACAACTGTAGACTGCAATCAAGCAAATGATCAACATGTTTCCGGAAACGGTACTCTACTATCGATCGTATCTGTACTATTAATGAGGTGATAGAAAAATGCTTGGAATATAACCAACCCTTATACATAGCATTCATTGATTACGAAAAAGCGTTTGACTCAGTTGAAACCTCGGTGGTGATGCAGGCATTGCGAAATCAGGGGGTAGACGAGCCGTACGTGAAAGTGCTGGAAGATATATATAGTTGCTGCACAGCAACCATAGTTCTGCATAAAGAAAGTAAAAAAATTCCCATAACGAAAGGGGTCAGGCAAGGAGACACAATCTCCCCAGTACTATTCACAGCTTGCTTAGAGAAAGTATTCGGAGACTTGGCATGGGAGCAGTTAGGGATATGGGTAGACGGATAATAGCTAAGTAATCGGCGATTTGCTGATGACATTGCCTTGCTAAGCAACTCGGGGGATGAACTGCAAATAATGACTGATGACCTAGATAGGAAAAGTAGAAAGGTAGGCTTGAAAATCAATATGCAGAAGACTCGGGAAGAAACAGCAGTTTACGTTATGTAGCGAAATACTGGAAGTAGTAGGCGAATATGTCTACTTAGGACAGGTAGTAATCGCAGATCCGGACCATGAAAAGTAAATAACAAGAAGAATAGGATTGGGATGGCGCACCATTAGCAAGCACTCGCAGATTACGACTAGCAGCTTACCGGTATCGACCAAGAGGAAAGTGTACAACAGTTGCATCTTACCTGTACTCACCTATGGGGCTGAAACGTGCAGGCGAACCAACGGAGTTCTAATTAAGTTGAGGACAACCCAGAGGGCTATGGAACGAAAAATGGCAAGGGTAAGATTAAGAGATAGGAAGCGTGCAGAGTGGGTAAGCGAAATAACTCAAGTTACCGATATTCTAGTGGAATATAAGAAGAAGAAATGGGCATGGGCAGGACATGTAGTGCGAAGAGAGGATAACCGATGGTCGCTTAGGGTAACAAACTGGATTCCAATGGAGGGAAAGCATAGCAGGGGGCGGCAGAAAGTTAGGTGGGTGGATGAAGTTAAGAAGTTCGCAGGGGTCAAGGGGATAAAGCTAGCACAGAACCGGGTTAAGAGGAGAAATATGGGAGAGGCCTTCGCCCTGGAGTGGGTATAGTCAGGCTGATGATAATAATAATAATAATAACTTTATTTCACCACCACAAAGTACATGGTGGCAGGATGCCTACAGTAAAAGCTGCCTCTTGGGCAGCTTGACAAGGCCACAGGCACCCAGCCGTTTACTTTGGCAGCAAAAATAGCACACAATATTTAGAAAAACGACAATACATGTATTACAGAAAACTACATAGGCACATGACAAGTATTCGTCACAAAAACAAAAATAAAACCACATACATAATTATTCACATGCAAAGTAAAATAAAATCACCATGTACAATTTTCACTTTCATAATGGAGTGTCACTGAGTAGGAAATATTCAAGCAGTTTTTTGTATGAGGTATGTTCAAGTGGGACATTATTGAAATGAAGAGAATTCAGGAGACGTGGCAGCGTATTTTCTAGTGTTTGACAGCCGTATGTTGTTCTGTATGTTTTAATATGCCACTTATCGATCTTTCTCGTTTCGTAGACTTTGTAGCTGAGTTCAGTGTTAGCCAGTTTATGAAAAAAAGACGTGTTATTAGTAATCTCGCGTTTTAAAGCGCGGCATAAATGAAAGTTATACTGTTTAGTAATCGGAAGTATTTTATGCTTAGAAAAAAGTTCCAGTGTGTGGTATGTTCTAGGGACATTTTCAAGTATTCTTAAAAAGCTTTTTTGTAAGATATGCAACTTTCTTAAATTTTCCTGCGATGTTTTACCCCAAACTAAATTGCAGTAGCTGAGGCGAGAATGAAATAAAGAATGATAAACTGCGAGCATTGCTTTTGAAGGCAAGATGTGACGATGGCGATATAGCAACCCAATTATCTGGGAGAGTTTGTTTGCAATAAAATAGATGTGATCATCCCAGGTCGTTTTTTCATTGAATACGACGCCCAGCGTCTTAAATGTTGGTACTATATCTAAAGAAACGCTATTGAAGTAAATATTTTTTGTTAGTTTAACTGTCTTATTCTTTGCTTTAAAAATGACTGCTTTAGTTTTTGTGGCATTAACTTGTAAGCCATTTTTTTCTGTCCAATCGTATAAATGGAAGAGCGCAGAATTTACTATATCTATTAAGTCATTTACGTCAGTTCCTGAAAAAAATATGCTCGTATCATCAGCATATATTATATATTTTGCAGGAGCAAATACCTGCACAATATCATTGATAAATATATTAAAAAGAAAAGGACCCAATATGCTACCTTGAGGAACGCCACGAGAAACCGGTTCTATATCTGATACATATTCTTTAATGCTGACAGCCTGCCTTCGATTTCTTAAATAGGACTCTACAAGAGATCCTGCGTGACCTCGAAAACCATACCTATGAAGCTTTCGGATTAGTAGTTCATGATTCAACAAATCAAATGCTTTTGTAAAATCTATGAATATGCCAACAACAATTTTATTTTGATCCAGCTGTTTTAATATGTATTCTTTCTGATCTAATAGTGCATGCTCAGTAGAACGGTGTTTACGAAATCCATATTGTGAATCTGTTAATATCTGTTTTGCCTTTTCAAACTTCGCAAAGCGTCTGAGAATTAATTTTTCAAGGGGTTTCGAAAATAGTGGTAGCACTGAAATAGGCCTGTAATTGCCCAGGCCGTTTTTATCACCTTTCTTATATATCACGGATACACGAGCAATCTGCATTTTGGAAGGAAAGACAGCATCAGCAATGCATAGATTAAATATATGCGTGAGGGGCGGAAGGAGAATATCAAGGGCAAACTTAATAGGTTTTATCTGCATGCCATCAATGTCTATACTTGTAGTATTATTAAGCTCTTTAAACACGCTTTGTATTTCATTATCTTCGATGGGGTCCAGAAATATGGTTTCAGTGCTCAGAGGGATTTTACTGAGGTCATTGTACCCGCAGGGGGGATTAGGAAGGTTAATGAAATGCTTGTTGAATTGGTTAACTAATTGTTTATCTGATATTTTAACCCCATTTTGGTTTGTAACGATCGTTATGACTATTGTAGGTAAAGAAAAGATTATTTAATTTTTTCCACATAACATCCGTACGACCTGTAGTAGCTAGCTGGTTTGCATAGTACTCTTTTTTTGCTCGATCAAGTTCTTTGTTTAAACGATTACGGTATGTTTTAAATCTCTGCAAATCACTGCATTCTTTCGTTTTGATAAATTAATGATATAAATTATGCTTCTCAGTAATTTTACTCATAAGTTGACGATTCACCCATGGTTTTCGAGTAGAGCGGTTGCGCCTTGCTACTTTTATGGGAAAACTTTCTTTATATATACGTTTAACGATGCCTAAAAACAATTCATATGCCTTGTTAGGGTTTGTTTCGTGAAGAGTACTAGTCCAGTCGACATTTTCTAGTGTTACTTTAAAGTTAAGGAGAGTTTCATCATTAATTACCTGAAAGTGGTCTTTTGAACTATGAGGCTTAATTTTAGTGTTTTTAACACAGAGAAAAACAGGTAAGTGGTCACTGATATCATAAGTAATGATGCCGGATGTAAGACAGTGAGCTTCAAAATTCGTTATGAAAACATCTAGTAAAGACGAGTGAGAAGCTGTGATGCGTGTTGGTGAATTGATTACATTCGAGAGACCGTGCGTCTGCAAAATAACGTGTAGATTTTTAGCATGCGTATCCGAGACTAATAAATTAATGTTTATATCGCCACCAAACACCAACTTTAAACAGTTGTCATTAAAATACGAAAATAATGATTCAAGAAAATGAAGGAAATTGGTAATGCAGCCATGAGGGGGACGATAACACACAACAAGAATAATATTGCCGAGACAAATGGACAGAATTTCAAAATCGCTTGTAGATGTAGTGAACATAGGTAGCAACTCTGGCTGAAATGTTTTCCTAAGCAAAACGCAAACACCGCCTCCGCGGCCAGTCACGCGGTTTAAAAAAAATGTTTGATAACTATCTAACCGAGAAATATCTATAACACTGGTGCACCATGTTTCAGAGATCATAATGATATCAAAAGATTCATTGCAGGACTGAAGTAAAATTGATAACTCTAACTCCTTGTTTCTGATTGATTGATTGAGCGTTAAAATGAAGACACTTCAAGCTCTTTGCAAACCTTGATCCGATACGGTTTTTAAATTCGCCAGGATGAACGTATTGGGTAAAAATGCTAGGGTGAATGCCAGCCATGTAATGTATATGTAGCCCTAAGTGAGACGTTCGAGGTCACACGCTTTGCTTATGTGAATTGCTGACATACCATCAGACTTTCTTAGCAATACTTTTCCGTTCGAGTGCCACACATACTTGTGATTGTGTGCCTTTGCCCACTCTTTCACTTCTTTTAACAGTTCTCGATTTCTTTTAGTCAAGTTTTCCAGCAGGTGCAATCCATTGCCCAAATCGGCCACTTTCCTCCTATTTAGCCACCACGTGTCCCTGACGCTTTGCTTAGTGAATCGGCAAATAACGCCAGGAATCTTATCACGCCTCGCTGGCAATCGATGAACTGCATCTACGTCTTGATCAGTGAGCGGTGGCAGCTGGATTTTTTGGGCGATAGTGTTAAGTTCTGTCAAAAGGTCTTCATTATCTCTTTCCCGAATGCCATGGAATTCCAAGTTTGCTCGCCGATGTCGCCATTCCAGTTGGTCGATCTGGTCTTCTAGGCACTCAGTGTTTTGCTCCTGTGCCTCAAGTTTGTCTACTCTGCTCCTTATTTCCTTTATGTCACGTTCATTTTGTTCTACGCGCTGCAGCAAGTTGGATATCTGGTCGGACATAAACTGTACGGCATCCTCGATGCCATCGACCGTTTCTTTCAGCGGCATTATGATGTCAAGTTTTTGATTGATTGTCTGAAGCATGAGCCATGTATTACGCTGTTCTTGTTCAGCATTACCTTCGGATTTCTCAGGTTGTTGTGACCGAACTTTCGATCCTCTACACTGCTGGCACCTCCAAGCTTTGCGATATAGGTCGCCTTTTGATTTTAACGTAGTCTCAGAGACGCCAGCGCATTTACCCATATGGCATATAGTGTGACAAACAGTGCAGCATACACCATCATTTGACTCTGACACATTCTCATTACATTCAGGGCACTCAGAGATTTTAGACATGGCAAATGATGATGATATCGACTGATTTGATCTTTTGGCAGTCCAAGAAACTCTCAGAGTCTCCGCCAGTGCCACAATTCAAACGCGTCTATTCTTCGGCGGTCAGCCTTCTTCACAGTCCAACTCTCGCCTCCATACATCACAACTGGAAAGAGCATAGCACGAGTTATACGCATCTTGCTGGGCAGTCTAATGTCTCTGCTCTTTACTAGGCGGTCAAGGCTAGCCATGGCTCTCTTTGCCAGAAGAAGACATCTCCTAATTTCATGGCTGCAGCCTCCTTCCGGGTAATCTTGAAGCCCAAGAAGAGAAAATCTGTCACAGCTTCCACTTCTTGTCCCTAGATGGTAAAGGACTTGATAGGGCAAGACGCTATGATCTTTGTCCTTTTGATGTTAAATTTAAGCCCAAACTTCTTACTCTCTTCTTGTACGCGCATCAGAAGTCTCTTGAGTTCCACTTCACTTTCTGCCATTAAGGTGGTATCAACCGCATATCTATGGTTGTTAATAAGTTTTGCAGCAATCTTCACTCCAGCTGAAGACTTGTCCTTACCGGCCTTCCTCATGATGCACTCAGCATATAGGTTAAATAGGCAGAGCGACAGTATGCAGCTTTGTCTCACTCCTTTCTCAATCGGAAACGAATGATTAAGACCATGCCCAGTTCTGACTGTGGCCTCTTGCCCTTTATACAGGTTCCGGAGGAGGCAGATGGGGTGAATTGGAACTCCCATCTGTTGGAGAGCTTGCCACAATATGCTGCGATCTACGCAGTCAAACGCGTTCGCATAATCAATAAATCAGAACTAGATGGGTTTCTGGAACGCTCTTGCGTTTTCCATGATCCAGCGAAGGTTGGCAGTCTGGTCTCTAGTTCCTCTGCCCTTGCGAAACCCAGCTTGCACGTCCAGAAGCTCCCGATCCACATACTCCTGCAGCCTACCTTGAAGGATTTTCAACATCACCTTGCTAGCATACGAAATAAGCGCGATCGTGCGGTAGTTGGAATAATCTTTGGCACTGCCCTTCTTTGGAATGGGGATGTACACTGACCTCCTCCAATCCTGTGGCCACTACAGGGTTGTCCATATTTGCTGACATAATGCATACAGAACTTTAACTGTGTCATGGTTGAGGTTTTGAAGTAACTCAGCAGGAGAATGCCATCAATTCCGCTAGCTTTGTTCTTTGCAAGGCTGGCTAAGGCCCATTCTTCTAATGGAGTGAAGCTCCATAAGAGGAGCTTCACTTTTCAGGATGCCCGGCTCGAGATCAGTAATCACAACCATCGTATGTTGGGTTTGCACATCCGGATTGTTCTTGTACAGTTCTTCTGTGTATTCCTGCCACCTCTGAGGCTTCAGTGAGGTCCCTGCCTCGTTTGTCCTTTATCCCGCCCAGCTAAGTCGAGAAGCTTCCGTTGATATCTTTGATTGTCTTATACAGAGCTCTTGTGTTCCTCAATCGGCTGTTGTCCTCAACTGCTTGGCACTGTATGTTCAGGAAGGCATTCTTATCTCTCCTTGCTATTTTCTGAAAATCCGCATTGAGAACCTTGTATCTTTCTCTGTTCCCCATAACTTTTGCCATCCTCCTTTCCTCAGCTATTTGCAAAGCCTCTTCAGATAACCAGTTTGCTTTCTTGCATTTCTTTTGCTTCGGAATTACCTAGTAGCAAATTCTTGTATTGTATCACGAACATCAGTCCACATCTCTTCAGGCTCTCTGTCTTCTAGATCTAAGTCTTCAAATCGATTCCTCACTTCCACAGGATTTTCTGATGGAATTTGATCCAGATAATACCTGAAAGGCCTTTAGTGTTGTGCATTTTCCTCAATCGAGGCCTAAATTTGCAACAAGAAGCTGATGATCGGTGCCACAATCGGCCCCAGGCCTTGTTTTTACAGCTTGTATAGCGCTTCTCCATCTCTGCTGGCAAATAATATATTGAATCTGATTCCTGTACAGACCATCCGGTGAAGTCCATATGTACAGGCGCCCTTTGTGCTGTTGAAAATGAGTATTCGCTATGGTCAGGTTGTTTTGCAAATTGTGCAAGCACAATTGAAGGAAGCATTACATGGGGGGGGGGGGGGGAGGGGGAGGGGACATAAGCCAGTATGCAATTCTTTGTTGGAGATACAATCAATCAAACGGCAAAAACAGCAATGGAGATGGTGAAGTAGCACTCATGAACATCACACCCAGAGATAACTTAGCATTACATCCTAGAAATTAAGTATAATGGAATCTCGGTGGAAATCATGCAAAAGCAAGAAAACAGCGGTAGGAAAAGAGGCGGCATAGTGGTCCAATATATTTACCGAAAGTGTAAAGATTCAAGGTAGGTTTGCAATGCTGACTGAAATAAAGATAAATCTGTTATCGTGGCGATTCTGGGTGGCAGTTCAGTCCATTCTTTTATTGATACTATTAATGGTGAATGTTTGTACCTTTCCGTCCGGGCGAAAACGGGGTTAACTTTATGGGCATGATCAACGCGATATGACGTATGAGAGGGTGGCGAAATATGCAACCGGGTGAACGAAGTGCTTTTATGATAAAGTGTATGAAAATACAATAAACGGGTGATTTTTCTGCGCACTGATAGGGATGGCATGTTGAGTGTTTCCTTCATAGATGAAACGCTTCGATATCGTGAATAGGATGACAAGATGAATCGAGCAGTTTTATTTTGGACGGATTCAAGAATGTTACGGTGCTTTGACAAGGGTGCCAAAATTATTGATGCATATTCCAGAGAAGGTTGTACAAGGAAATTATAAACTTCAAGTCTGGTGTCCCTGTCGGCGAGATATAAGCGACGCTTCAGAAAACCTAGTTTCTTTTGTGGTTTAGACGTAACTTGCTCTATGTGGTCAGTCCATGTTAATGTAGAATGGCAGGAAGCATCTGCTCCTGTCTGGGTCGCTTGCACGCATTCACATATGGCAGTCTTTCTTTGCCAGCTGGGTAAGAAATGCAATACTAGTCTGCTAATGACAGTCTACTGCGTTTGTTTCCCGAATGATGAAAGCTTCAGTCAGCATAATGTTTCTAACATTCCCTGTTTATAGCACTGTTCGCTGTAATTATTCATAAGCTTATTGTGCTTATGTGGCCTGAGCTTCTGCGCCCCATGTTTTGTGTTGGTAGTATTCCTAACTAATCCACTGAGCTTAATTTCATGCCCCTGATTAAACCTATGTGAATTGCAATACAAGTGTGATAATTGGAGGGAAACCTACAATCTATTTATACATGAGGTTGCAGCTTTATGGTCAATATTTATGCCCGATTAGCTGGCAGTGTCAATTAGAAGGAAGCTTTAAGATGTGTTGTTCAATTAAAAAGCTAAGTAGAACAAGCCATGGTTGTCCATCTTTTGGACACATATTCTGTCATGTACAGTGGTTTTCAAAAATACACGGCCCACGGCTTCGGTACGCGTAGCGGCTGCCGGGCCGCACCGCGGCGCTGCTATCTTTGCTCAGCGCTCGGCGGGAGGGTGCCATATGTGACGATAGCTATCTCCCTCCCTCTGGCGCTGTCAAGTAACACGCCTTCTGAACACTTAGTGCGGCGTTCGTCTGTTTCGCCCTGCCGCTCGCTACGAAAGAGGGCGTCTGGACACTGGATGTTCGTAGGGTGTTCGGGTCGTCTGGAGGATTGTGTGGGTAGGCCCACACCATGTGGTGCAGGTTTGCCTTCTCCCCGCAATATTTGCATTTAGGGCCTCCAAATGACACAATACAGTGCCAACAATTGAGGGGTGGGAGGCTGCCCTATCCAGCTCTGGACTAGAGGCCCAACGAGCCCTCGTGACACGGGCGCGGATAGCAGTGGCAGCCGCTGGAGTCCTGGACTAGGGACCGCCCCCCCCCCCTACACATCCCCCTCCCTTATCTCTTCTCAATAAAGTTTTCCTTTCACTCCCTCACTGAGGATGCTCGCATCGCCGGTTTCGGCGCTCACCACGTGGGTGATTGGCGCGCGTTTGCAAATACTGGCGCCCTTCTTTCTTGCTCCAACATACGTTCATAGGGACGCGTGCATCAAGACGCGAAAAACAAGTTCCGTGGCTCTCTCGCCACGCCGTTATGCGGACCTATGTCCACGAAGCGCTGAGATGCCGCGCTCTGCAGTGGCGAGATCTTGCTTCTCAGTCTGCTTCTCTTGTGCAGTTGTGGCGAAACTCAGTACGACTTTTCTAGAAAAGATTGCGCTGTCTTCAATGCAAATCCTTCGAAAGAAGAAATACCAAGTTTAATGGGAAGAAGTGTTCTACAATTTGTATACTTGCACTGGACAAATCGGAGATCTTAAACATCTACTGTGAATTACCTGAGTGCGAATAAATTTGAACATTATGCTACATCTAATGATATATCACTAGATAGCTTACATCAAGTACGATTACATTGTACTAACTGTTGGTACTAATGCGTTGTGACTAATTTTTAAATTGCGAATAAATATTTTGCTGCACCTTCAAGTCATAAATTGTTGGGTAGTAATTTCGCTGACTAGCTAAGAGTTCTTTTCAAATAATTATCGCCCTCTTGTTAATTGTAACTAAATATACAATATGCATGGTTGGAAAACTTATATAAAGTATTATATCATGTAAATAATGGGAGGCGTTAATTAATTATCAATAATTTGTTAATCGCGAATATATATATATATATATATATATATATATATATATATATATATATATATATATATATATATATATATATATATATATATATATATATATATATATATTGTTGGCGTAAAATTAAGGGCGAGTCTGGCTTGCTGGCACCTCCCGCACCCGAGGACCACTGGCCGAATAGGGCTCTCTGCTACAACCAACTCGGTGGAGAGGGTCGTTCCGAGCGCTGTCAGATGGACGATGACACGGCCGACTTGCTCCACCGGGGCGCTGTTAAAAGGTAAGAGCCGGGTTTTGTGCGGCTGGAAGAAGCAGGTGGGGCTCGTTAACAATAAACGATTTGTCCAGCACATTGACAGCCGCTCCGGTGTGGACGAAGGCCTCTACGTGCCGGTCAAGCAGAGTGACGTCGACGAGTGCGTAGGGAGCTTCAGTTGTTATCGAAGCCAACGAATGGAGGGGACAAGGAGAACAAAGGAGTGTGGGGATGTTGTCCATATTATTACACTACAACCTCAAGTTATATATCATTGGATAGGTTATGTCGACTATTATTGCTCACAACTAATAATATGGGTGAATTATGTATCGCTAATTTGTTATCGTCATAGACATAATTCGCTACAATACAGCAGATTTAGCCTAATTCAGAGCTAGATACTGTAATCCTTACTGATCTTTGTTGATAGTGGGGTACAATTATACACAACATAGGCTATTCAAATATATATAACTTGAACATTTAGCATGGCCCTCAATGTTTAATTGCAATTAACAATTAGCGATAATTAAGTAACACCCACTATCAGTTCTGTGCAATAATACTCGGCATAAGCTATCCAATAATATATAAATTCAGGTTGTAGCGCAGCATATTTAATCGCAATTAACAAATAAGCAATGATTAATTAACAACTACTAGTAGATATGTGCAATGGTACTCAACATATGCTATCAAGTGATACTGAGGTAGTAGTGTATTATATATTTAATCGCAATGAACAAATTAGTGATAAATAATTAACCCATATTATTAGTTCTGTGCAATAATACTCGACGTAAGCTACCCAGTGATACGTATTTTGGACTTTTAGTGTAACATGTATATTTATTCGCAATTACCAAATTAGCACTAAATAATTAACGCCTAATATTAGTTCTGTGGAATAATATTCGATATAAGCTATTTATTGATACGTAACGTGAGCTAGTAGTGCAACATATGTATTTATTCGCAATTAACAAATTCGCGATAATAGTTTAGCGCCTACCAATCATTATTTGCTTTAATACTTTATACAAGTCTTCCAACCATGCATGACTTCATGTTGTATCATACTTCATACTTAGTTGCAATTAACAAAAGCGCGATGATTAATTGAAAAGTACAATTAGCTAGTCCAGTACAATTATACTCTGCAAAGCTATCCAACAATTTACGACTTGAAGATATAGCGAAATATGTATTCGAAAATTGCTAATTAGTAAAAACTCATTAATACCCACAATTAGTACAGTGTTATATTTGACAAGCTATCCTGTGATATATCATTAAATGCACCATAATGTTCAAATTTATTCCCACTGACATAATTCACAGTAGACGTTTAAGGTCTTCGATTTGTCAAGTGCAACTATACTAGACAAAATGGCCAATGGTAGAACACTTGTTCCCATTAAACTTGGTATTTCTTCTTTCGAAGAGTTTGCACTGAGGAGAGCAGACTTTTCTAAAAACGTCATACTGAGTTTCGCCACCACTGCAGAAAAGAAGTGGGCTGAGTAGCAAGGTCTTACCGCTGCAGAGCGCGGCATCTGAATGCTCCGTGGACATACCCAGGTAGCACAGAATGTGGGGCCCCAGTAAGTCCGATGTAGGCAATTGGGGCTGGGGCAAACATCATAAAACCTGCATCAGTCCCCGATGGGGCAAATGTGGGCAAGCTCCATTTGGGCTTGCCCCTGTTCCTCCTGCATGGGTCCCATAGCGCCGGTGCTCGGGCTAATCCAGAGCACATTCCTGCATCCATACCGCAAGGGTCCTTTGTCGGATATTTAAGGGCAATCCAACCTAAATGTGGGCTCTTTACGGGAAAGCCCTCATAGATCCGAAATGAGGCCACCCCCATAAAATCTTTGTGGGACCTTCATCGGCCGTAATGGGGCAAACATAATGGACATGCCCACATGCTGCCCCAATCGGTCCCTTGTAGGTTACTTGAAGGCCGGTGAAATATGAATAAGAGCTCAATTTGGGCAAGCCCTCGTGAAGCCCAAATGAGGCAGCCTTAGCTAAGCCGGTTTAGGTCCCACATAGGCTGTAATGAGGCTGGAATGCGGGCGTGCCCGCATGGTACCAAAATTGGTCCTTTGTGGGAAATGTGAAGGCACGTGCAACCGCAGGTGGGTTCTAGGTTCAAAAACAAAACCCAGCCTAATTGGAGCTGCCCGCACAAAACTGCTTTATATCCCACATGGGCCGTAATGGGGCTGGAAGGCGGGCAGGCCTGCATGATACCAAAAGCGGTCCCTTGTGCGGAATTGGAAGGCACGTGCAACAAGTGGGCTTCAGGTTCAAAAACAACACCCAGCCCAACTGGGGCTGCCCGTACAAAACCGCTGTAGGTCTCACTTAGGCCGCAATGGGGCTAGGCGGGGTGCGTGCAATTGTGTAATGATTGTTTCCAACCTTTATTTATATTAGATGCTGCCCTATATTATTATTATAGATGATTTGTATAATAGTTGAAGCCATGTTCAGTAGGTTAGAAGTATTACGTGGCTTTAGTTCTCGCGCACATGCAAATTGCACTAAAAATAATAAAACATACTGATTGCTAACTTTTTCTCCTAATGTGGTTGCGGTGCATAGCCTGCAACACTGGACACAAAATTACTTTTCGGAACACACATCTCCATAGCCTGAATAAGGTGTACACGAAGTCATTTAGGCTAGAATAATGTTAAGAATTATTGTAAAATCAGTTATTGTGGCTGTTTAGAAAGGGCAGACATGCATAAAATAATTACTTATTTATGTGCATAAGTAATGATTGGGAAAACTTGGACAAGGGCTTCCCATCAATTTCCTACGTCGGACCACTATGAGAATAATGTGGGCAAGCCCAAGTGCGGCTTGCGCTGTAGAGCCCGCATCGGTCCTATGTCATTATCTGAGGGGCTAACCGAAATAAAAAAAAAATTTCATCCAGAGCGGCTGCCCGAATCTGTCCAAAGTAGGACCATCGTGGGAATTTGGCGGGATGTGCCCTTTTGGCAATGCGAGAAAAATGTGGGCAGCCCGGCAAGGGCTGCCTGCATCGGTCCCTAGTGAAGCCCATCGGGGCTTTGTCGACAGCCCCCTTCGGGCCTACGTCGGGCCCTCTTGCAGCACCCCCATTGGGCCCACCGGGGCTGTCCTGCATTGCCTACATTGGACCCACCAGGGGCCTTCCTTCATAGCCCACTTTGTGCTACCTGGGTAGGTCCGATAACAGCGCGGCAAAAGAGAGGTACGACGCTCGTTTTTCGCGTCTGGATGCACGTACGGTGATGAACGTATGCTGGAGGAAGGTAGCAGGCCGCCAGTATTTTCAAACGCGCGCCGAGACCGGTGATGCAATTATCCAGAGTCCAGACGCCCTCTTTCGTAGCCAGCGGCAGCGGCGAAACCATGAGGAAGAAAGGCGAAACGGACGAACGTCGCACATAGAGTTCCGAAGGCATGTTACTTTACAGCGCGAGAGGGAGGGAGAAAGCTGTCGTCACATAGGGCACCCTCGTACCGAGCGCCGGGCAGAGATAGCAGCCGCTGCGCGGACTGAAGCCGTGGGCCGTGTATTTTTGGAAACCACTGTACTTGTAGAGTAGCAGTCATGGAAGATATTAATTAGTGGTGTGATTTAAAGGATTATAGACACTTCAATTTGGTGTTTCGAGATTTCTGCTTTAATTGAAGCCCAGCATCCAGAACGGTGTAAATACAATGTGAGAATCTCGAGAACAACGTAACTAATTACAAGGCCGTTTATCGTGGCCCATTTATGTTTAGATCTCGGAGAACACCAGCCTGGCGTGACGAATTGCTCATGTCGAAGCATCGGACTGAGCTCCCCCTAATGGAATTGTTGAAATCGCGTGGAAACACAATCCAGTGAGCTGAGGTCTGAGTTTTTCGTCTCCTCGGAGAAATACGTGAGCGCTGGTGGAAATGTCATCGGCATCATCACCCGAGAGCGATGGGGAAGGCCTTGCTGCCCGCGACTATGGCGACGTAATGAACCCAGCAAACCACTCCGCCTTTAACATACTGGCAAGGAGCAGTTATGACAGCGAAGAAGCGGTCAGCAGCGATGCAAGAGTGCATGACTTGTGGATTGGCAATGTCGACAGGGCATCAGTTGCTGCCAATCACGACCACCTGAATGTAGACCTACTAGTTAATGCGAGAGAGTTAATAATGGGAACAAACGCTACTTCATCTTCCAAATGTGTCTCTACCCCCGCATAGCGTGCGACTGCAAATATAACGTAGCTAGTATGCTTTACACTAACCAGAAGGCTTACTCTGAGCGGCAACATGGTATTCACCCTCTGTTCGAGGCTCGTCCTCTCGCCATCTTGACCTGCAGCTAAGGTATTGCGGACGCGCCGTAGAAAACATCCGCGCCGCTGGTCCAACTCACGCGACAAGACACTGTACAATGCCACTCTAGTTACGCCACTATGTGCAGAGCGGTGGCTTAAAATGCCCGCGCAAACACACCTTGCAGAGGCAGGTCGTCAGACGAACATCAAATGCGACGCGTATATGTCGCTCGTCAGCAGCATTCTAACCCGGAAAATATTTTTCACAGGTGCCAGTGTGGTCGCTGCCACCCCTGGAATAAGCGGCTGTATCTATGTGCTGCTGTGAAGTGCCGCTGGCAAATGCACCAGTGCCGGAAGGTACGAAGCGCATCACACCACACCGCACTTTCGTGGCGGACTGCTTACATATTAGCGCTCTTGAAGTGGCCTATTATGACCTCATGGAAGAGCGACTGGGAATTGTGCAGCCGCCAGAGATCCACACGTAGGTCTACAATTTATGGTTTCCATGTGCGCGGCTGGTGTAGCATGATTGGCGAATTGAGTTCGATGTGTATTATTTTCGTGAGCAAGTTTTGTGACCGATTGTTTTTCAAAGAGTGACGCGTTCTGTCATTGTGAAAAAAGAGCGAATGCATTGATAAACATGGCAGGTAGCTAATTCTTTTTTTTTTCGCCATTACAGGAACACAGTATACTGGCAGCTTATCGGATGGGTGTGACACTGCCTTGGCAGCCGTTCTGCAAAGTTGCGTGGTGGAGAGAATAAGGCAGTCCTTCCCTTCCCAATAGTACAAAGGGTTCAGTTAGCCACGATATTAAATATAGTGTGAAGAGGAAGTAGTGCATGAGAAACATTCCAGGCAGTGGCATCGTGATCGCTGCGCGTGTTGCACCTGACTGTGTTCGTTGCCGCTGTGTTCGCCGCTGACCTGCCCAGTCCTGCTGATCGAGTCCTGCTGATCTACTCAATAAACCCCCATCTTACATTTGGTGGAGCTGCCGGTTAAGATCTATCCTCTCGCCCTGGAACTCTGCAGCCGCAATTACCACCTCATGCGATGCCTGAGGACGTTAACCACCAAGCCGTACAAGTTGGCTCGGCTATCATCTGTCCCGGCTCCCTCCGCCAGCGAGGCCCCGCCATCTTCAGCGGCACTGACGACCATGACTTCGAGGACTGGCTCACGTTCTACGAAAGAGTGAGCGCTTACAACAAATGGGACGTGGAAACGAAATTAAGCAACGTGATTTTCTATCTCACCGGCATAGCCAATCTATGGTTTCGGAACCATGAAGAGGACATTCCATCATGGTCCGTGTTCAGAGCCAGCTTCTCGGAAGTTTTCGGCCGTCCGGCTGGGAGAAAACTCGGCGCTGAACAGCGCTTGCGTGCGCGGTCTCAGCAGGTTGGCGAAAATTTCACGAGTTATATCGAGGACGTCGTCGACTTGTGCAAGCGCGTGAATGCTCAGATGTCAGAGGCTGACAAGAAGTACATTCTGCAAGTCATTAATGACGACGCCTTCTAGATGCTGAATGCTCGAGATATCCTCACCGTCGCAGAAGTGGTCACACTGTGTCAGAGTTATGATGAACTGCGCAAACAAAGGGCCATACCTCGCGCGAACACCATGCATTCTGAGTCGCTTGCTAGCCTGACAGATGCAGCTGAACATTCTGCGCTCCTCCCACAAATCAACAGCTTCATTCGGGAAGAAGTTGCTCGACAGCTCCCCCTTATGTCCTGCCATGAAGGGCCTTCCGCGCACCTCGCTCCCAGTGTGCGCCAGATCATTCAACAGGTAGCTGAATCCCTTCCTCCAGCCCCTAAATCCATGCCTGTCGCAGCCCCGTTGACATATGCGGCTGTTGCTGTCCTACCACCACCTACGTATGCTCCGCCGCAACCTGCCTACGTTCAGCCGCCTCCTAGTCCTGCTCGAGAACCGGCTCAGTTTTCTCGACCGGCTCCAAGACCACGCAATCCCTGGCGCACGACAGATAACCGGCCAATTTGTTACACTTGTGGGCTGGCTGGACATATTTCTCGTTATTGCCGAAACCGTCTCCCAGTGTCGGCATCACCTACTCATGGCCCTAGGTACTGGTCTTCGACGCCTCAGTATTCCGCGCCTACTGAGCCTCCAGCCAGCCGTCATTTCTCCCCAGACCATTCAGCCATGTCCGACCGCCGTTCACCGTCACCGCGACGCCGGTCTATCTCTCCGATGCGATGTCGACAGAACGCTTCACATGAGGAAAACTAGAGGCCCTGTCGAACTTCCCAAGTCCTTATCTGTCGCCGGCAAACCTTATTGAAGTTTTCGTCGAGGGTGTTGCTGTCATGACTCTAATTGACACTGGTGCTGCGATTTCGGTTATGGACGCAAAACTATGTACCTCTTTAAAGAAAGTGAAGACGCCAATTGCTGAACTTTTGTTGCGAATGGCCAGCGCTCAGCATATCAAGCCTTTAGCAGTGTGCACTGCTCGAGTAGTTATCCAGAATTGCCTTTATGCAAATGAGTTCGTCGTGCTGCCATGTTGCTCACACGCTGTAATTTTAGGCTGGGATTTCCTCTCGTCTCACGCTGCTGTTATCAATTGTGCTCGAGCTGAAGTGGGGTTTTCGACTTTGCCCGATGCCTTACCAGACGCTGATCTACCAAATTCCTGTGCTAAAGCCCTCGTCGCCGAAGATATCTACCTTCCTCCCTGCTTTTTTGTGCTTGTTGGCGTCGCTCGTGCTTCTGTTAGCGATGACACAATTCTCTTCACACCAGCCCATACTTTCCTGCGCCGCAAGTGCATCCCATTTCTCTACACTGTGCTCGCTATTTCCGCTTGCCTTGCAATGTTATGGGTCTCTAACCCATTTACCTCCCCTACTGCATTGCGCCATGGTGAATGCCTCGGCAGTATCCAGCCAATCGCATCTCTTCTGATCACTGAGGAACCTGACGATGCGCCGCACTCTGCCGTGAATGCGCTCAGCCCCCCTTCACCTGCACCCGCTTTCCCCTCTACAGACTTGTTCCTCCGTTCCATCGAAGCCGATCTTCCTCCAGCGCAGCGCACTCAGCTTTTGAACCTACTACATCACTTTCGCTCCTCCTTCGACTCTCATCAAAGTTCTTTGGGTCAAACTTCTACAGTCACTCATCGCATCGACACCGGCACCCACGCACCACTGCGACAGCGCCCCTATCGTGTGTCTGAAACCCAACGCCAGGCTATTGAAGAGCAAGTCGACCTAATGATTAAGAATGGCGTGATTCAGCCCTCAAGCAGTCCTTGGGCGTCACCTGTTGTCCTCGTAAAAACGAAAGATGGTTCTATTCGCTTCTGTGTCGACTATCGCCGTCTTAATAAGATTACGCGAAAGGACGTCTACCCTCTCCCACACATCGACGATGCTCTCGATGGTTTGCAAGGCGCCGAGCTCTTTTCTTCCCTAGACTTACGTTCCGGGTACGGGCAATTTCCCCTGGAAGCGGCTGATCGCCCCAAAACTGCCTTTGTAACTTCCGATGGCTTGTACAAATTTACAGTTATGCCGTTTGGCCTTTGTAATGCTCCGGCAACATTTGAGCGGATGACGGACACCATTTTGCGTGGCCTAAAGTTGAAAACGTGCCTCTGCTACCTCGACGACATTGAGGTCTTTTCTCCTGACTTTGACATACACTTCTATCGTCTGAAGCCCGTTTTGACCTGCCTATCTGATGCCGGACTGCAGCTGAGTTAAAACAAAATGACGTTTTGCCGCCCACCAGCTCAACATTCTCGGCCACGTTGTCTCCTAAGAAGGTGTATCCCCAGATCCTGCCAAACTTCGTGCCGTAGCAGCCTTTCCCAAACCGACTTCCACCAAAGATCTACGTAGCTTTCTCGGGCTGTGCTCTTACTTTCGCCGCTTTATTAGAAATTTTGCTTCAATTGCTGCTCCCTTGACAGACCTTCTTTCCGGCAGTTCCGACCTTTCGTCGTGGTCGTCAACGTGCGACAATGCCTTCAATGCTTTAAGCCGCATCCTCACAGTACCGCCTGTCCTACGTCACATCGACCCCACAGCGCCTACTGAAGTCCACACGGACGCCAGTGGTATTGGTCTCGGCGCTGTGCTCGCTCAGCGTAAATCAGGTTATACTGAATACGTGGTCGCCTATGCTAGCCGTACACTCACGAAGGCTGAATCCAATTACCCTGTCGCTGAAAAAGAGTGCTTAGTGATTATTTGGGCTCTTTCTAAATTCCGCCCTTACCTCTACGGCCGCCCTTTTGACGTAGTGACGGACCACCATGCGCTTTGCTGGCTTTCCTCACTGAAAGACCCGTCCGGCAGACTAGCAAAATGGGCTCTTCGCCTTCAGGGATATGATGTCCGCGTTGTTTAGCGTTCCGACCGCAAGCATCACGACGCCGACGCACTTTCCCGCTGCCCACTTATAGCTGAGGTCGCAAGCCTTCCCTCTTTCGACGATTCCCCGCCATCGCTTCACATCAATGACATGCCGTCAGCGCAACGGCAAGATCCTTGGATAAATCCTCTCCTGAATTTTATCTCCAATCCTACAGCTGCTTCTTCATCACGTGCTTTCCGCCGCCATGCTTCCCACTTTGCAATTCGTGATAACCTCCTCTACCGTTGCAACTACTGGGCAGATGGCCGCAAGTGGTTGCTAGTTATTCCCCGGCAGCTACGTTCGAAAATTTGTGACTATTTCCACGCTGACCCACAATCCGGTCACGCGGCCGTCTTCAAGACATACACTCGTCTCCGGCTGCGTTACTACTGGTGGGGTATGTACACCTTCGTACTCAAGTACGTTCGCTCATGCCTCACCTGTCAACGTCGCAAGCCATCTCCTCAACGTTCTGCTGGAGAGTTGCTGCCGTTACCCAGCCCCCACGCCCTTTCGACCGCGTCGGCATCGATTTTTACGGGCCGCTTTCCTGCACTGCAGCAGGCAACCGCTGGGCTATCGTAGCCGTTTATCATCTGACGAGGTATGCAGAAACCGCCGCACTTCCATCTGCCACAGCGCCAGAAGTATCTTCCTTCATTTTGCGGCGATTTGTTCTTCGCCACGGCGCACCTCGGGAGCTGCTCAGCGACAGAGGACGCGCTTTTTTGAGTGACGTTGTGAAAGCCTTGCTCACCAAGTGCAACATTATTCATAGAACCATCTCCGCCTATCATCCCCAGACTAATGGCCTCACTGAGCGTTTCAGTTGTACCCTTGGTGACATGCTCTCTATGCACGTCTGCTACAACCACTCAAATTTTGACCTCGTCCTTCCGTATGTCACGTACGCTTACAATACCGCAACGCAGTCTACTACTGGCTTCTCTCCTTTTTTTCTGCTCTACGGCCGTCACCCCTCTGCTACAATCGACACCATACTCCCGTATCAGCCAGACATATCAGAGTATACTCCTGCGTCTCAAGCAGCCCAGCATGCGGAAGACTGTCGACAAATCGCCCGCGCATTCACGGCTAACACCCAGTACCGCCGTAAATCCAACCATGACAACCAACACTCGACACCGGACTTCTCGTCTGGCGCACTTGTGTATCTGTGGATACCCTCAAATACTCCTGGACTGTCTTCAAAATTTGTTGCTAAATACCATGGCCCATACCGAGTTCTGGAGCGCACCTCTCCGGGTAATTATGTGGTGGAACCCCTTACGCCGTCTCATGATTTACGCCGGTGCGGACGAGAGATTGTAACGTAAAGCGCCTCAAACCTATTATGACCTTGCCGTCTTGCTCACGCCGTAAGCCGCCAGGATGTCTCATTTTCATCCCGGGGGAATTGTGAAGAGGAAGTAGTGCACGAGAAACATTCCAAGTAGTGGCATCGTGATCGCTGCGCGTGTTGCACCTGACTGTGTTCGCTGCCGCTGTGTTCGCCGCTGACCTGCCCAGTCCTGCTGATCGAGTCCTGCAGACCTACTCAATAAACCCCATCTTACAATAGTATTAAATGAGGGTCAAATTTTATAAGACAGCAAATATGGGCTGGTCAGCACATGCTTAGAGTAAGATGTAACAGCGCTTACACAATCGTGCAATAGAGCGCATTCACTTCCCTAGTATATTTGTCAACCTTTCGGCCCGTCTTCGATGACCCGTCTTCTACATTGCAGATATCTTTCTGTCTTTTCTCGTCATCTTAGCCCTATTGCATCCTAACCATAAACAAATTTTATTCAGATGCAGTGAAAACGCAGAGCGTTGTGCACATGTGTTGCGTCCCCAAGATGGTTGATTTGACCCATAAGCTTTACCATCCCCAATGAACTCGGGCTATGACATGCTTTGGCTCTTTGTAGTCCACTAACATGCAACAAAACACGGATGCTTTTCTCCAGCCTCCATCAAAGTGACAGCTGCAGTCGGGATTCACTTCCACATCCATGGGTACAGCAGTCGAGCGCCCTACCTGCAGCGCCACTGCGGCAGGCCACCAGCACTCGTGAGGTTTTCACTAATTATGCACATAAATGTTTATGAGCTGCCCAGCTTTCGTGATTAATTTGAAAATGATTCAATGAAAACGCAAGCAGAGTGGCTGTTTGTTAACTACCCCTAGTATCTGAACATGCAGAACCTAGGAACACAGCTCAACACGTAGGCAAAGGTATGCTGATGCTACCATGCAGAAATGCTAAAAACGATGCTGAAATATGAAGAGACCACATATTGCTTATTGCTTTATACAGCTGCACATTTTGCAATCCTGTAACATCGCTGCAGTACAGCTTCTTGTTCAGTAGCCCCACAGGGCTTACAGTATGTACAAATAACACTGAGTCACCTCTAATAGAACAGAATATTTTTGAGAATCTGAACAGTTGCTCATCAATCTCCTGCCTGCCATTGACAGGTGAAGATATTATAGTGTCACGTGGTAGTGACCAGTGTCGACAAAAATGAACAGTCGATGCTTGCACTGAAGAAACTCATTATTGGGCTGACTTGCGCCCGCAAAAGAACAAAGCAACTCGGCCGCGGCGATAGCAACAAACTTGTTCGTCGATCGTCGAACAAAAGAATTCCCGTCGCACTCGTCAACGCTCATTTAAAGGCTGCTCAGAACAATTTAGATAACGTCGCAAACTGCTACTAGTACAACCTGGAACATTGTAGAAACATATATAAGTGATCAGAAACTTTGAGACAGATCTCGACGCGTCGTTCGCGACAAAGAAAATGATAACGCGTCGTATCGCGACGAGTATGAAGAAAAACGGGATACAGATTTGATACGCGTACCAGAATCACAGTGACAAGGCCACATGCCGGCGGCTGTAAAAAAACACCGAATACAGTTCTGAAGGATTCGCGGTATTACTCCCCCCATAAAAAAACCCCCTCGATGTTCCAAAATAAACAAAGCAACTTAAATAAAAATATTACAAAGTTTAACACCACGGAATTATTAATGCGCGTAATAGGGCTTCAGACGAACAACGTGTACGATTTCTGGGGTGCGCGTCGCCGTTGTCATGCGGACGCTCCGTCGGGAATGACTTCATAGTCCAGTGAGCCGACGCGGCGACTGATTTTGTACGGCCCAAAGTATCGACCCACCAACTTTTCACTTAGTCCACGACGGCGCATTGATGTCCAAACCAAAACTTGGTCTCCTGTACTCTGCGTGACGTCGTCGTAAGTTGTATCGTCGGCTGTCGTTGCGCTGCTGGTCTTTAATACGCAGCCGTGCGAGTAGTCGGGCTTCCTCTGCACGCTGCAGGTAGGCAGCGACGTCAAGGTTGTCCTCGTTGGTTACGTGCGGCAGCATTTCGTCGAGCGTCATCTTGGGGTCCCTGCCGTACACAAGCTTGACCGGGGTCGCTCTGGTCGTCTCCTGGACTGCCGTCTAATACGCGAACATCCCGTACGGCAAAATGGCGTCCCAGGTCTAGTGTTCAGCGTCGACGTGCATGGCGATCATGTCCGCGATCGTTTTGTTAAGGCGCTCCGTAAGGTCATTGGTCTGGGGATGGTACGCAGTCGATGGCTTGATGACTGTATTCCAGGATGCCTCGCGTCAACTTTGTCGTAAACGCCGTTCCCCTGTCCGTGATGAGCACTTCTGGGGCACCGTGTCGCAAGAGAATTTGTTCGACAAAACACTGTGGCAGTGCTTTTGCTTCGGCGTAACGGGTAAGGTAGTCAGTGGCGACGATGATCCACTTGTTACCCATAGACGAAGCTGGAAAGAGGCCGAGGAGATCCATCCCAATTTGTTGAAAGGGCAGGTCTGGGGGCGGCATCGGGTTTAGTAGTCCTGCTGGTCTGATAGGCGGCGTCGTTGGCACTCACGACATGACTGCACATTGTGGGCAACTTCGGCAGGCAGTCGCGGCCAGTAGTACTTCTCCTGGATGCGACGCAAATTGCGTGCAAATACGAGATGGCCTGCTGTGGGTTCATCATGCAACGCCTGCAGAATTTCCAGCCGGAGGTTTTTAGGCACTACAAGAAGTTGCGCGGTCCGGTTGGGGGCGAAGCTCTTCTTCTCGAGGAGGTATTGCTTAACGCGAACGATGATAAATGTCGCCTGAACACACCAAGAGGGGAAGTGGTCTTCCTTTCTAAGTAATCGGCTAGCGCTTTCAGCTGAGGGTCTGATCGCTGGTGTTCTGCGAAACTGCTGGCGCTTACCGGTCCCAAAAAGGCGTCGTCGTCATCGTCCTTCGGGGGAGCGTCGAAGGGAGCGCGGGATAAGCAGTCTGCGTCGGAATGCTTCCGGCCCGACCTATAGACTACCGTCAAGTCAAACTCTCGAAGTCGTAGGCTCCATGTGGCAAGGCGGCCGGAGGGATCTTGATTTGATATCGATTTTTTTTCTCTCATGGGCCCATCGCTCGGTATAGTACTCTGTTCCTTGTTTTTTTTTCATTTTTGCTGTTTAAACTGGCACGCGGTGTAGGCTACGCTCGCTAATATGTAGGCGCTGTTTGGAGCCTGAGCTTGAGCCAGCTTTGAAAATTTTGGCAGTAATATTCAAGAAAAAAGGGGGGCCTTGAAATTAACTCCACATTGATTATGATTGACTGAAATAGCCGAATTAGACATATATTAGCAGGCAATGACATAAGGTACAGCTTGTCAGCCAAAGAGCTTATAACGTGTAGGTGTTCTGTCAAGCATACAATATGTGCTATGATTAAATACATGGATGTGTGGCGAGGGTGCGACGTGTACTTGCTGATCGAGTTTGAACAGTACACGTAGCTGACTCAATAAAATTATATCGAAAGATTTGAAGTTGGGTGGGTTTTTGAGTTAAGGTATAAGTATAGCGGCCATAGACAGTAGAACAGATGATTCTACATCAGGCGCATCAAAGCAATGCTAGAGGAGAAAAAAGTAAGCCTTGCGCTTACCATAAGGCGAGGTATTACCGAAGGCTCCCGTTCACAGTCATCGTATTCATTCTTCAGTTAACGGTCCCCATTCCGTTTCCAGACAGCATGAAATGCGACTAGTACAACAGCTGCCTTTTTGATACTAAGTCAAGCTACAATTGCAACAAATGAAATATGCATTTTATAGGATGCAATATTTGTCAGCACACAGGTTATACAACCGTCGAATATCTCTCCAAAGTTAAGCAATGAGCGCTCGCGTGCTGCATCTGCTGTTCGTCTGTTTATTCCAGCTTAGTGTGAGCTGATTGTTTTTCAACGCACCGTCGAACTGTCCGTTTCCAGCCGAGGCATGAAATGCGATATGTTCAACAGGAGCCCTTTTCAGAAAAAGTCAAGTTTCAGTAGCAACAAATGAAATATGCATTTTTATAGGATGCAATCCTTGTCGACACAGCGTTTATACGACCGTCGACTTTACCTCCACAATAGAAAAATGAGCGCTAGCCTACTGCGGCTGCACTCTGTCTCGCCCTTGCAGATTAGTTTGACCTGAGTGTTCAACAAAACGTGCATCTCTGTGCGCTTCCAGCCCCAGCATGGAAGCCGACAAGTTCAACAGCTTACTTTTATACACTAAATGAAGTTTAAATAGCAACAAATGAAATATGCATTTTTTACGGCCCAATCCTTGTCGACACAGCGTTTATACAGCCGTCGACGATCCCTCCAGAGTATAGCAATGAGCGCAAGCGTGCTGCATCTGCAGTTTGTCTCGTCCTTGCTACTTAGTTTGAGCTTAGTGTTGTTCAAAAAAACGTCGAATTATGTTCGTTTCCAGCCACAGCATGAAATCCGGTAAGTTCATTCGCTGCCCTCTAGACACTAACTCAAGTTTCTATGGCAACAAATGAAATATGCATTTTATAAGGCTTGTCGACACAGCAATTATACAACCGTCGAATATCCCTCCATTGTGCAGAAATAAGCGCTTGCGTTCTGCCTCTGCGGTTCGTCTCGCCCTTGCAGCTTTGTTTAAAATGAGTGTTGTAAAACGCAACGCCGATCTATGTAGTTTATAGCCACAGCATGATATCGAACAAGTTTAACAGCTTCCTTTTATACACTAAATCAAGTCTCAATGACAACAAATGAATAGGGGTGTGCGAATATTCGAAATTTTCGAATATCGAATCGAATATCATAATATTCGATTTGTTAAACGAATCAAATAGTGGAAATTGAGAATTATTCGAAACTGTTCGAATATCTTCGCAAATTTTCGAATAATTTTCGAATACTTTTCGAATAACTGGCACGAGTTAACGTCTCGGTTACCTCCGACCATTCTCGCGAAGGCAGCGTCAGCTCCGAGCAGGCACAGCTTGCTGCCGCAATAAACCTACGCGAGAAGCAGAGATCACCGTTTAGGGAGCCTACATGCTTCAGCGTGGCTGCAACACGGTCCATTCGCATGGAAACATTCTTAAAGATTGGACATATCACGAATCGCGGAGGCAACTTCTCGTAGTCGTGTCATAGTCCACACGTCTCTAATCTGCCGGGAAGTAACGCTACATGTTTATTCCCTAAAAATTTCATTCACTTTCATCATCAATGGTTGAGGTTAAGTTTATTATGCGAGTGGCGCATGACATGAGAGTTGCATGAATGTTGTCAGCTCATGCTCATACAACTCTCCACTATATATCTCAGGTCGCCTAGAGCCAGTTGTAATCGCCTAGCGCCAGCTAGAGGGGAGCACGCGAGCTAATTGAGAAAGAACGAAAGCAACGAAAGTCACTGAAAAGAAGAGGAAGATGAGCAGATCACGCGCTCGGCGATAACTAGTTCGAAGAGCCAACAGCAGGGGAAGCGCAACTCTTTGGCCTCGGGTTACTCGGACGCAAATCGGACGAAAGCGTCGCTCAGCCATTCGTAATCTCTGATATATTGTATCATGCAATTTAGTTCACTAAATAAACTCGTTCAAACGTAATTGTTGTAGATAAAAACAACCAGCAACTGACAATGTGCGTAGAGATTAATAGTTGCGCCCCCTAGAGGAGATCAGCGTTTTCCCGTCAGATCTATTACTCCACGAGTTATAGCGCTCTACCGCAGCGCTATAACAGCGCTATAACGAATAGTGGAGCGCTCTATAGCGCTCTACTATTCGATTCGTATTCGATTCGCTGCTTTCACTACTATTCGATTCGTATTCGATTCGCTTTTTAGCTACATTATTCGTATTCGATTCGATAGCAAGAGTGCACTATTCGTATTCGATTCGGCTTGGAAAAAGTACTATTCGCACACCCCTACAAATGAAATATGAATTTTGTAGGGTGCAATGCTTGTCGACACAGTGTTTATAGAACCGTCGACTATGCCTACCCTATGCAGGAATGAGCGCTTGCATATGAAGCTTGCCCCATCCTTGCAGTTTAGCTTAAGCTGAATGTTGTTCAACGGAACGTAGAACTACGTCCGTTTCCATCCACAGCATCAAATTAGACTAGTTCAACAGCTGCCCTTCGGACAATAAGTCAAATTTAAGTAGCAAGAAATGAAACATGCGTTTTATAGGGCGCAAGGCTTGTCGACACAGCGTTTATACAGCCGTCGACTATCCCTCCACTGTGCAGCAGTGAGCGCTCGCATACTGCATAAGTTTGTATCATCCTTGCAGTTTAGCTTGAGCTGAATGTTGTTCAACGCAACGTCGAACTATGTCCGTTTACATTCACAGCATCAAATTGGACTAGTAACAGCTTCTTTTTATGCACTAAATCAAGTTTCAATGGCAACAAATGAAATATGCATTTTGTAGGGTGCAATGCTTGTCGACACAGCGTTTATAGAACCGTCGACTATCCCTCCACTCTGCAGGAATGTGCGCTCGCGTTGTACATCTGCAGTTCGTTTCGTCTTTGGAGCTTTGTTTGAGGTGTGTGTCGTTCAACGTAACGTCGAGCTATTTCCGTTTGCAGAGAGCATGAAATACGACAAGTTCAACAGCATCCCTTCAAAAGTCAAGCTTCAAAAGCAAGCTTGAAATATGCATTTTATTGGGGGCAATCCTGGTCGACACAGCGTTTATAACACTGTCGACTATCACTACTGCATATGAAGTTTGTATCATTCTTGCAGTTTAGCTTGAGCTGAATGTTGTTCAACGCAACGTCGAACTATGTCCGTTTACATTCACAGCATCAAATTGGACTAGTAACAGCTTCTTTTTATACACTAAATCAGGTTTCAATGACAACAAATGAAATATGCATTTTGTAGGGTGTAATGATTGTCGATACAGCGTTTATAGAACCGTCGACTATCCATCCACTCTGCAGGAATGTGCGCTCGCGTTGTACATCTGCAGTTCGTTTCGTTCTTGGAGCTTTGTTTGAGGTGTGTGTCGTTCAACGTAATGTCGAGCTATTTCCATTTTCAGAGAGCATGAAATACGACATGTTCAACAGCATTCCTTCAAAAGTCAAGCTTCAAAAGCAACGCTTGAAATATGCATTTTATTGGGGGCAACCCTGGTCGACACAGCGTTTATAACACTGCCGACTATCACTCCACTGTAGGAATGAGCGCACGCGTACTGAACCTGCAGTTTGTCTCGTCCTTGCAGCTTAGTTTGAGTTTAATGTTGTTCAACGCAACATCGAACTATGTCCATTTCCAGCCACGTCATGAAAGCGGACAAGTTTAAGAGCTGCCCGTTAGACACTAACTCAAGTTTCAAAAAGAACAAATCAATTATGCATTTTAAAAGGTGCAATACTTGTCGACATTGTAGTTATAAAACCATCGACTATCGCTCCAGAGTGCAGGAATGAGCCCTCGCGTAGTGCATCTGCAGTTCGTCTCGTCCATGCAGCTTTGTTTGAGCTGAGTGTTGTTCAACGCAATACCTTACTGTGTCCATAAACAGCCGAGCATGAAATGCGAAAAATTCAACAGCTGCTTTTTAGACACTAAGTCAAGTTTCAATAGCAACAAAATAAATATGCGTTTTATAGTGTGTAATGCCTGTCAACACAGAGTTTATACAAACGTCGACTATCTCTCCACAGTGCAGGAAAGAGCGCTTGCGTACTTCATCTGCAGTTTGTCACGTCCTTAGTTTGAGATTAGTGTTGCTCAACAAAACATCGAACTATGTCCGTTTCCAGCCACAGCATGAAATCCGACATGTTCAATACCTACCTTTCAATCACTAAGCCAAATTTAAACAGCAAGAAATGAAATATGCGTTTTATAGGTGGCAATGCTTGTCGACATAGCGTTTATACAACCGTCGGCTATCCCTCCACAGTGCATCAATGAGTGCTCGCGTACTGCATCTGCATTCTGTCTCGTCCTTGCCGCTTAGTTTGAGTTGAGTGTTATTCAACAAAACGTAAAACTATGTCCGTTTCCAGACACATCATGAACTCCAAAAAGTTCAACAGCTGCTTTTTATACACTAGCTCAAGTTTCAATAGGAACGATTGAGAAATGCATCTTATAGGGCGCAATCCTTGTCAACACTGCGCTTATGCAAGCGTCGACTATACCTTCACAATACAGCAATGAGCGCTCGCGTACTGCGTCTGCAGTCTGTCTCGTCCTTGCAGCTTAGTTTGAGATGAGTGTTGTTCAGCAAAATGCCTAACTTTGTTCGTTTCCAGCCGCAGCATGAAATCCGACAAATTCAACAGCTCTTTACACATTAAATCAAGTGTCAGTAACAACAAATCAAGTATGCATTTCAAAGGGTGCAATCCTTGTCTATGGATAGTAATAAAGCTGCAGGTATGGATGAAATTACAGTACGTATGTTAAAAGAAAACATCGATATCCTCGGTCCTATATTGTGCCATGTCCTCAACCACTCACTGCAAACCGCCAAATACCCAACGTCGCTAAAAACAGCCAGAGTTGCCCCGATATACAAGGACGGTGATCGCTCAAACCCTTCTAGTTATCGACCAATATCTGTGCTCAGTGCCATTAATATACTTTTCGAGAAAATCCTTGCAAACAGAATTAATAGATTTATAGAGAAATACAACATAATTTGCCAACAGCAACACGGTTTTCGGCCGAATCATTCAACGTCATCAGCTGTGCAGTCATTAGCCCAGATTATAAACAGTGCTTTAAATAATAACAAACTTGTGGCTGTAGTCTTTCTAGATTTAAAAAAGGCTTTTGATACGGTCGACCATTCCATCCTTCTGTACAAGCTAAAGCACTATGGTTTTAGGGAACGGATTTTCGAGTTGCTTTCAAGTTACTTTAATGAACGTCATCAGGTAGTTGTCATGAATAATGTCTCATCGTCACCACAACCTATACGTACAGGCGTGCCCCAAGGGTCTGTTCTGGGCCCAATGCTTTTTTCGGTATATGTTTCCGACCTTCCACGTGCCTTAAAATTCGGAGAAATGCTGATGTATGCAGATGACACCGCTATAATAATCACAGGCAATAGCATCGAGGAAATACAGGCTAAAACAAACGTCGATTTGGCAAACCTTTCTGAATGGTTTTTAGCTAACAAGCTTTCTGTTAATGTCAAGAAAACAAAATATACTATATTTCACTCTCGTAGCAAACAAGTAGATACCAACTCTTTTAGCATTAGCATTAACAACTCCGTACTAGAATATACACCTTATTTTAAATATCTTGGTGTAATCTTTGATAGGCATCTGCACTGGCAAAATCATGTATTAGCAGTGGGGGCGAAGGTGGCATCCGGGTGCTATAAACTACTGCAAGCACGTGACTTCTTTGACACCAATACACTGCGTATTTTATATTTCTCCTTTATCCACAGTCATCTCTCATACTGTCTGGAATCATGGGGGTGGACGTACGACAGCTATCTCGAGCCGATCAGAAAATTGCAGAAACGATCGTTACGAATCATAACACATTCTAAACTGGATCACCCCAGCAAACCATTATTCCGCGACCTACAGATACTACCCTTCGATTCACTGCGCCAGCTAAAAACAGCAACTGTAGTTAACAGCATCGTAAGATATAACCACCCCTTCCATATATCCCTTTTTCATGCATCATCACGTACTACCAGAAATGCAGTATTAGGAAACTTTAATCTACCGCCCACCCATAATGTGTATGGAGAACGACGGCTGTCTTTCATAGGTGCTAAAATATGGAACACTCTACCACAAGAAATAAAATACGCTCGAACTTTCGCGTCTACAGCTAAAACATATTTTCAGCGCATTCATTATATGTGATACTAATACTGTGCACCGTTGGCATCTGATATATTACTGTAATTTAGCACGCACGATGTTTTTCTTTTTTTTTTTTTTTTTAAATGAAGCGATTGTTCATTGTTCTGCTTGTTTTTAGAATTTGTATTGATGTATACATCCTACTCCCCGCTGTTCCTGGTTTGTATTGTGCACGAGACGAAGTGTCTGCATCATTGTATCTCATTTCTTGGACCCATAACTAGCCTATGGCTACGGGTCCAAACAGTGTTGGACATATCTTTATTGTATTTTTCAAGAAAAATAAAGAAAAAAAAAAAAAAAAAAAAAAGTGCATTTATATATACGCCAATTATGCCTCAACACCGCAGCGAGGATTGCTAGCGTACAACATGTGCTGTCCATCCCATCAATGCTGCTTAGTTTGAGCTGAGGGTTTTTTTCAACGCAACGCTGAAAGTGGGCAGTTTCCAGCCGCTGCATGAAATCCGACAAGTTCAATAGTTGCCCTTCACACATTAAGTCGTTTCAGTTACAACCAACGAAATATGCAGTTTATATTGAGCAATCTTGATCGACAGAGCATCGATACACTGTCCAATATTCCTCAACGGCGAAGCAGGAAGCGCTCGCGTATTACATCCTTAGTCCTACACATCCTGGCAGTTTGTTTGAGCTGAGTGTTTCACGCAAAGCCGAAAATGTTGTGCTGCCAGCCGCAGCTTGAAATCCGAAAATTTCAACATCTGCCCTTTAGGTACCAAATTAAGCTTCAATGGCAACAAATGAAATATCCATTAATTAGGATACAATCCTTGTCGACAAAGCGTTTATACAACCGTCGACTATCAGTCGACTATCTCTCCCCGGTGCAGCGACAAGCATTCACGCACTTCATCTGGAGTCCGCCTTTTCCTTGCAGCTTAATTTGTGCTGAGCGTCGTTCATGCAAGGCCGAAAATAGTCCTTTTCCAGTCGCAGCTTGAAATCCGACAAGTTCCACATCTACCCTTTCACAATCAATAAATTTTAAATAGCAAGAAAGGAAATATCCAACTTCAGGTTTCAATCCTTGTTGACAGAGCGTTTTTACAGCCGTCAAGTATCCCTCCAGGGTTCCACAAAGACAATTTCCGTAATGCATCTGCTGTCCGTCTCCTCCTTGCAGCGTAGTTTGAGCTGAGTGTTGTTCAAAGGAATGCCGAACATGGTCCGGTTCTCGCCGGTGCATGAATCCAAGTTCAACATCGGCCTTTAACAGACTAAATCAAGTTTTATTAGCAACAAAATAAATGTGCGCCTGATCGGGGGAAATCTTTGTCGACAGAGCATTTATACATCCGTTGAGTATCCATCAACTGCGCAGCAATGAGCACTCGTGTATGGATCTGCAGTCCGCTATGACCTTGTAGTTTAGTTTGATCTTAGTGTTCAAAACAACGCCGAACACAGACCGTTTCCAGCGGCAAGATGAATCCGGCAATTTCAACAGCTGATCTTTAGACACTATATGAAGTTTCAATAGCAACAAATGAAATGTGCATTTTCTAGGGTGCAATCCTTGTCTGTAGAGCGTATATACAACCATCGAGTATCTCGACAGTGCAGCAATGAGCGGTGGCGTATTGCATCTGCAGTCCGTCTCGTTCTTACAGCTTAGTTTAAGCTAAGTTTTATTTAACGGAACGCCTAACATGGTCCTATTGCAGCGGTAGCATAAGTTCAAGTTCGACAACTGCCCCTTACACACTAAATATAGTCATTTTTCTGTTTTGAACGCATTGGTTTCGGGGAACGCCGGCTCAAGGTTAAATATATAATTATCAAATTGTCGCTGTCACATCCGGTCGTGGCCAATGGCATCCTAGAACGACAATCTGAATCTGCATGACACCTCGAGCGTTTGTACAACACTGCAAAGTCATATTCCTGCAACCGAAGAGCCCAGTGTGCGAGGCGACTACAAGGGTTTCGAAGGTTCTGCAGCCAATAGAGTGAATGATGGTCAGTTACGATAGGAAACCACCGTCCGTACAAATATCACCGGAAACGATGCCCAGCGGAAATGACCGCCTGGCATTCCTGTTCAGCTACTGTGTAATTTCGCTCTGGCTTCCACAGGGTACGACTTTCGTACGCATTAACATAATCTTGTTCGTCGTGCAGCTGGACGAGAATTGCACCAAGACCGATTCCACTAGCATCCGTGTGAACTTCTATCACTGCAGCAGGATTAGAGTGACTTAGAATGGGTTTCAATATTAGAAGAAACTTCAGTTGACAGAATGACATCTCGCAGTCTGGTGTCCAGTCAAAAGGTTTTTTTTTTGTGGAGAAGGCACGTAAATGGGAAAGCAAAGTCAGCATAGCAATGTTAACACTTCTAAAATACGAACACAGTTCTAGAAAACTGCGGAACTTCTTGACCGTTTGCGTGGGTTTAAAGCACTCAATAGCGGCACTTGTCAGGGGATTCGGCATGACGCCATCATCATTGACAAGGTGTCCTAGAACCAGTGCTTGGCGCTCTCCAAAGCGGCACTCTTTCGAGTTTAAAATTAGGGCAGTGTTTTGCAGACAGTTCAGGACGGTCACTAGATGGTCATTGTGCACTTGAAAGGACTTCCCAAATATGATGATATCGTCTAGATAGCAAAGGAAAATGTCCCATTTTAAGCCGCGCAGGACTGTCCATAAATTGTTCAATTGTGGCCGGCCCATTGCACAGCCCTAATGGCATAATATTAAACTCATAAAGACCATCTGGCGTGACAAAGGCTGTTTTTTCCTTATCCGCAGGGTGCACTGGAATTTTTCAGTAGCCTGGTGTCTAATCAAGACAAGAAAAATGGGACGCACTAGACAGGCAGTCGAGGGAGTCATCTACGCCAGGAAGAGGATAGACATCCTTTTACGTCACAGAATTTGGACGTCAGTAATCGACACAAAATCGTCATGAACCGGCTTTGTTGCATACGAGAATAACAGGGGCTGCCCAAGGGCTAGATAACTTCTGTATCACCTTTTTCTGTAGCATGCCCTCCACTTGCTCATGAATGATTTTGCGCTCAGATGGGGACATGCGATATAGTTTTTGACGGATGTGACGAGACGCTCCGGTGTCGATTGTATGATTGGTCCGAAGTGCAGGGTGACAGGTTGGTCCCTCTGTTTGGGAAAAGTCAAACATAGGCGAGGACGGTAGAAAAATATCCACAATTTTACAGCGTTAAGGTGAGTTCATTTCAGCCCCAATCATGTGGTAGAGAGAAGATTCATCAGCGGTCGGAGGTATGGTGGCACTCATAGCATCTGTGACCAAAGCAATGACGCGAGACGTATCAGGTTCACATGAGGAAAGCTTCAATCCAGTTGTTAAAACTGCGTGATCGGACATTGGGTTGATTGTTGCAACCCAGGTTGGTTTAAAGAGGCACAACCGTGATGCACGGAGATACACCCACGTGATGAACCCAGCACCTCAACCAAGTTGGTTCGATGAAATAAGTAAGGGGATGTTTATTTACAGTGCTGTGGTAGCCGTCCAAGGTAAAAGCCTATTAGTCCACGAAACACCAACGCTTCTTCCTCTTCTTCTGTCACACAATTACAGTATTTCATCGTAGTCAGTAACGTGATAATATATTCCCCTGTCTTGCAAGGCGTATTGCCGTTCCCCGAAAACTGCCACAACGGAAATGAAGTGATGTAGGCAAATTGAAATGCAATATTCATAAAATAGTTTTATTGATTGAAATTATTTACTGTAAAGAGCATGATACATCGGTGTCGTTTGTCGCGCCATTGTTGCTACGTTGAATACGTTAACTTGAAAATTAGCAGCAGCGTAAATCCGTAAAATAAAGTTTAAAGCATCTTAAAAGGCGATTGTTGCTGAAAGCTGCCTCTGAACGCAACCTAACGCTAACATGCACTGACTGAAGACAGGAATTGATTGCGGTGAAGGTAATTGTATAGTCTAACCGTTGTCATACCGTCACATTCTAGCTGCGGTCGCGGCTGGGTTTGCTGCTATTAAGAACGAAAACATCGTATTATGCAACATAAAGGGGGACAAGCTCCAGGAAATATGGTCGTAATTTATTTGAATGTTGTGAATTTAAAAAAAATAAAACATTGTACCTACAGCAATCGAACACATGTGTCACAATCGGGTACGTGGTGTGAATCCAGTGCGCCACAGAAGCGACGGATAGTGCGGCCTTGAAATGCGCTAAAATTCGTTTTGGTTCAACGTACTAATGATGGCGCAACGGACGCAACTGGCATGAGCAGAGGAATACTGCAAGCAATTGTAACCCACAAACTATTTTATTGCATATGTATTTTAGTTTATGCACTGCAACGTATACTCAAACAACATATAGCTTTATTGAGCTCCTTTTTGTTGTGTTTTATTTTTTCGTTATGCCACCCGGCACTTCCGTTGCTGCAGTTTTCGGGGAATGGCAATACGTGTCTAGCGCGACTACTTCGTTTCGGGATCGCTCTGTTTAGCTCAAGTTTTAGAATGGCGGTCATCAGTACCAACTGCCCCAATTACGCGCATATTTTCCTGCTGGTGGTCAAGAAGAAGCAATATTTTTGCGACGCATCAGTTATCTCCATATATATCCCAAAATATCTTAATTTTTCAGTGCTGGCTGATTTGTCATTGTCCGACAATGAATGTAATTCTGTTACATTAGGGTACATACAGCGCCTATTGCGTGTCGTATTGCCTGCTTGAGTTCCACATGAGGCCAGTGGAGGCGCGTGAAAGAACTTCGCTTCTAAGTGCGCCTTCACAGGAGTAAATGCTTAACGAAGGAGGAACAAATGAGGTCTCCAAGAGAAAAGTAAATGCAAGATATCGTGCCAAACAATGTTTTTCCATGTATTTTATATTGTTTTGATGCAATTGCTTGCTGTGTTACCTGGAGCGTTCTTTCCGGGTGGCCGTTATCTCAAGAACATGTATTTTTCTTACTACGTCATTACAGCGCAGTTCATGTGCTACGTGTGCAATGTGTACGCATGTTGGGGTCACTGAAACATTGTTTTTCATCTTTCACGCTTAAGGCTACGTTCATTTTTGCTGTTTTGTACTAGTATTTTAATCAGTTTATCAGTCTGTTGATATGAGGCTCCGCCACTAGGCCGCATGAGTCGCAGTGATGGTGACTGGTAGTAACAGTAACAATTCATGATCAGAGTTGAGTTGCGTTTGGTGTAATTGCATATCGGCTTCTAAGATCTTCATGCACCAAACGGAAGCAATGCTAAGTGTTTCAGTGCTAAATAGCATAGTCTTCGACGTATTTCTTGAGTAACAGGCAGAGAATTAGGTAGAATAACAGCCACTGCAGCTGCTCTAGCGCTAGATCTGCCCATGCGATTGCCTCATTTTTCGTTTTCCTCGTCAGCAGCACCAACCGCTGCTACCTAGCGATTGTGGCAGCGGTTGCCACAATTAGATTACACCACATACCTTTTTTATTTTCTTTCTTTCTTTTATTCAAGATATTTTGTAAGAGCAATGCCATTGGGGACGCGACAAAAGGCAGAATCGTGCCTGACGAGGCCACTCTCCCTTGGCTGAAGCGTACATACAACACAGCAAATGAATGTACATTAAACGTATTACATTCAGGTTTCATCAGATGATTAAAGCATGAGTGACTCATACGCAGGTTGCTAACATAGTTATATATTTAAAAACAAGTCATAAGAATACAGATGAGGAGCAAAATAGGATCAAAAGAAAATCAGCCCACCAGAGCCTTCAGGGTACGTTTAGAAAAACCTCCCGTAGGATGCGTCGTAGGGGCGAAATCGAAGTAGATGTAGCCAGTTTTTCAAAAAATATGGTATTTGTTTAGTGCATCTGGTATTAAAAATATTAGTTTTTAACGCCAAATGTACTACGGCAATCTTAGTTGCATGTGTCAAAAACCTATTGCCGGAAACTCTCCGTCATTGTGCTGTAGCGAGTGCGAACTTGCGTTTCATGTCGGGCCCCGTTCTGGGGTTCCAGAGGAGGCGTACAGTTCTAAAATATGGAAGGCTAAGAAATCTTGGAAGTGTGATTCATATAAGGGTGTCCGTGCAGCATATGATGCACACGACGAGCAGCAGGCTGATCGAGAGGTAGTCAATAGGCTGCTCGCATTGTGAACCAAGATTGCCTCTCTTCTAGCCTTGTCCTGTAAGCTTAAGTTACTAGAGGCATCTGTCCAGCTGCTCTCTGATAAATGTGATGATTTTCAGACCCGCTTCTAGCCCAAAAGATGTTAACGAAGGAAGTGACGAAACGAGTCGAACAACTCGAAAAGGCTGAATTGTCCAGAGAAATTACGCAACTCAACCTAAATGTACTCAACAAGGAGTGGCACAACTGACGGCTGAACTTTGACAGAGGATGAGGATTTGATAAAGGAAGTTAACAGCCTGAGCTCGAAGCTAGACCTCGAAAACATCTGCTCAAATGAGTTAACCGCTATACGCAAACTTCCCGCTAAACCGGGTAAAACACGGGACGTATCTGTGCGCTTCGCACTGCAAGAGGTTCGCGACGCTTGGCTGGCAAAATAACAGGTGCTGTGAGATGGCGAGACCGTAAGAAGGGTGATCTCGCATGCCTGAAGTGAGAGCATACACCTTTTTTATATTTAAAAAAAATGTTACGCCATTCGTGTCGACGTTCGCTCATGATAATGCTTTTTTCAAGAACAAGCCGAAGTTTTCAGTGTTTCCTTTAGAGGCTCAAAGTCTGCGTAGCAATTTCGATGTGGTGAATCTTTTCTGTCAAATTTAAACCACGCATTTAATTTTATTTGCTTTAGCAAGACATGGTTCACAAAGGATGATTGCTTTCGTGTGACGGATTGGGATTGTGTGTCAGCGTCTGGTCCACTAATGCCTGGAGGCAGTGTCGCTTTATATGTACGTTCGAATCTACAAATTCCGCCAAACTGTAAAATTGTGAATGAAAATTATGAATGCCTTACCATTCACTGTTATAACATACTACTTGCTCTCGTGTATCGTCCACCATCTGGGAGTTAAAGTCATTTTATGCAGCTTGCAGTAGATATATTAGAACGCTGTGTGGCGCTCAAACTTGCGTGTGTCTTTATACACGACTGCAATATATATGCCTTCCCAAAGAACAGTTGTTTCCTGCTTTTCCGAGAGCTTTTTGAGTAATTTGGCTGTTCAAATGTGATCAGATATCCTACTCGTGTCACTTCAATGAACGCCTCAAATGGCAAATGGACACCTTACTTTGACTCACTCCGAAATGATATCGGGCGTGCTTTTGGAACTTTAAATAAGATAACATAATATTGCCGCATAGAAGACGACGCAAAAGATGACGACAAGCGCGAGCCTGGAAGTGAAAGAAGCTTGAACACAAGACTTGTTCTGGTCGACCATTCAAAAAACCATCTATCGCTAGGTTCTCCTTGGTCTTCTACCGAGACGTGACACTGGTGGAGCGCGCTGGGGTATGCATAGGACTCCTTCCGGCAGTCCACAGCGGATCCCAAACATCGACACGCCTGTCCATCGTGCTAGCCGCCGCCTTCTAGGCCTAGCGCCGGAGTACAGTCATCTGCCGAACGACTCCTCAAACGCCCAAGTTCCTAAGACCTCTCAAGCCATGGCACATACCAATCCTACACCGGTGACTCTACAGAACACCAAGGTGCCAGAGTGCTTTCGCGGGGAAGCGTTTGAAGATGTGGAAGACTGGCTCGACCAGTTTGAGCGAGTGTCAAAGATCAACCAGTGGAGCGCAGACCAGAAGCTTTGTAATGTTTATTTTGCCCTTCAGGATAATGCTAGAACGTGGTTTGAAAACCATGAGGCCAGCTTATCCACATGGGATGACTTCCGCTGCCAGCTGGTCGACACTTTCGCGAGAACTGACCGACGGGACAATGCGCTGCGCCTGCTTGAAGTGCGCATCCAGAAGCCAAATGAGAGCGTGGCTATGTTTGCGGAAGACATGGCTCGCCTTTTTCGCCGTGCCGACCCTGATATGAGTGAACCAAAGAAGCTACGGCATCTCATGCATGGCGTCAAAGAACAGGTGTTTGCCGGCTTGGTCCGCAACCCCCCTAAAACCGTGAGTGAGTTCGTTAAGGACGCTACGGCTATCGAACGAGCCCTCCAAGACCGGTGCCGCCAGTACAACCGACCGGTCAACTGTGCCCCGACGACTGCGGCGGCGCTGACTGCAACAGATACGACCACTCTTCGAGACATCATTAGAGGCATTGTCCTTGAGGAGCTGCAGCGAATTACGACTACGAAGGCTCAGTCGTCAGGGGCCCTCATGGAAACAGTGAGGAATGAAATTCGATACGCCCTATCACCGTCTACACCATGCAACGAGTCTCATCCAGTCGACAATGCGGTACCCCTTTCCGAACCATACCACGCTCCAAAACCGATCAGCTGCACGGCCAACATTCCTGCAGCTTACCTCGAGCCGCAGCCCGAGAGCTATGCTGCGGTCCTTCGTCGCCCACCTCCAGACCACGCCCCACCGAGCTCACCGAACCGTCAGGAGATTCGGTTCCTCCAGGGGCCTCAGTGGGCGCCTCCCAGGCGCTCTCAACTGCGCCGAACTGACAGGTGGCGCAGTTATGACAGCCGACCACTTTGTTTCTACTGCGGACAACCTGGCCATGTGTATCGGTACTGCCGCCACCGCGAAGAGGGGCAGTCCTTTCCGCTTACTTCTGCTCGCCGCCGCTTCGACACTGATTCTGCCCAAATCGACGACGACCCTCCGGTCAGCAGGGAAACCGAATCCCCGGGCTTCCGCCGCCGCTCCTCCCCATCGCCACAGCGTTATTCGCCGACGCGTCGCGACACTACTGGCGTTAGCGGACGGCGGTCTCCTAGCCCTCACCGGGGAAACTAAGAGCTGCAACCTCGCGAGGGGAGGTTGCAACCAGTCTAAAAGTGTCGAAACCCTCACCACCGCCGCAATTGCCGACAACCCGGGCTTCTGACGCCGCCGCTAACATTGACATTTCCGCACTACCGCCGAAAATGCCGTACCAGATGATCAGCCATGACGACGAAGCTGACAGCGCCGACCTTGCCGCGCTTCCGCCGCAAATGCCGAAAGGGACGATCAACTCAGATAATTTTGTTAGCGCTGACCTCGCCGTTTCCATTGATGGGCTGGCGGTACATGCTCTGGTGGATACCGGGGCAGATTTTTCAATTATTAGCCAGAAACTGGCCGACACCCTTCGCAAAGTAAAAACTGAATGGACTGGGCCAGTAATAAGAAGTGCTGGGGGTCAGCTACTGGCACCGACAGGGAAATGCACTGCCCGGATAGGAATAGGAAACGCGGTGTTTGTTGGCAGCTTCGTTATTCTCCCTGACTGCTGCAAAGACCTCATCTTGGGCATGGACTTTCTGCGTCTTCATGGGGCTGTAATCAGCATCCGTGACAGCATCGTTGCCTTCACCAATAACCATGAAGACCTTGGTTATGCGCAAGTACCACTATTGCCCTTACGCGTCGCCAATGAGACGGTGACATTACCTCCGAGATCATGTTCTCTTGTTGAAGTGAAATGCGACGTGGCGCATACAGGCGATGGCGTCGCCGAACGGGCAGTTACCCTGGTACTCAGCCGAGGTGTTTCTATAGCTCGAGGGCTGGTCAACTTGACCAATGGGCATACCGAACTGCTGCTGACAAACTTCAGCGACGAGCGTCAGCAAATTCCGAAAGGCACAACTGTGGCCTTTTTCGACAGCCTCCCAAATGCGCAGCACTGTTGCTTACTGCAACAGAGAGGATCAGTGTGCAAGACACCCGTAACCATCGTTGATGTGAGCCCAAATCTGTCTTCTTCAGAGCGGGACCGCCTTTTGGATCTCATAGATCAATTTCGAGACTGTTTTGCTTCAGAATCGCGGATCGGCCAAACGCCTTTGACAAAACATCGAATTATCACGGATGACTCGATTCGCCCGATTCGACAAAATCCTTACCGTGTGGCTCCGAAAGAACGTGAAGCCATTCAGCGCCAGGTGGCCGAAATGCTTAGAGACGACGTTATCCAGCCGTCACAGAGTCCCTGGGCTTCACCCGTGGTACTTGTTAAAAAGAAAGACGGCAGCTTACGATTTTGCATAGACTATCGCAAGCTCAACCAAGTGACCAAAAAAGACGTGTACCCTCTCCCTCGCATCGACGACTCCTTGGATCGCCTACGAAATGCACGTTACTTCTCGTCGATGGACTTGAAAAGTGGATATTGGCAAATCGAAGTGGATGAGAGGGATCGGGAGAAGACAGCATTCATCACTCCCGACGGATTGTATGAGTTTAAAGTCCTTCCGTTCGGTTTATGCTCGGCGCCAGCAACATTTCAGAGACTGATGGACACTGTGCTTTCGGGACTTAAGTGGCAAACATGCTTGGTGTATCTTGACGACGTGATAGTGTTTTCGGCTACATTTGAAGAGCATCTACTCCGTTTGCTAGCTGTGTTTCAGGCCATACAATCTGCGGGCCTCACATTAAAACCCGAGAAGTGCCACTTCGGTTACGAGGAGCTGCAGTTCTTAGGCCACGTCGTCAGCCAAGAAGGTGTTCGGCCGGATCCTGAAAAGCTCTCCGCAGTCGCCAAGTTCCCAACACCTACGGACAAAAAGACATTGCGGCGCTTCTTGGGTCTTTGCGCCTATTACCGTCGGTTTATTGCTGGCTTCTCACGAATAGCCTGGCCATTAACTTCACTGACTCGTGACAACGCTGTCTTTCGCTGGGGTGAAGAACAGCAACAAGCTTTCAATGAGCTGAGGAGGCGTCTACAGACACCACCTGTCCTGGCGCACTTTGATGACGACGCCCCTACACTGCTTCATACGGATGCCAGCAACGTGGGCTTAGGTGCTGTGTTAGTGCAGCGCCAGGATGGTGTGGAAAAGGTAATTGCTTACGCCAGCAGGACCCTATCTAAAGCAGAAGCGAACTACTCGGCAACCGAAAAAGAATGTCTTGCAGTGGTATGGGCGGTTATGAAATTCCGCCCTTATTTGTACGCTCGCCCCTTTCAAGTCGTCAGCGACCATCACTCTCTCTGTTGGCTGACGAACTTAAAGGACCCTTCAGGGAGACTCGCGCGTTGGAGCCTTCGATTGCAAGAATTTGACATGGCAGTTATTTACAAATCTGGAAAGAAGCACACGGATGCAGATTGCCTTTCGCGAGCGCCGGTCGAACCTTCCACTATGACCGATGAAGACACTGCGTTTTTAGGTGTCATAGATGACGCAACGCTTTCCCAACAGCAGCGAGAGGATCAGGAATTGCTCCCTCTTATTGATTTCTTGGAGAAGCGAACTACGGTTGTGCCGAAGATTTTCGCCCGAGTAATCTCTTCATTTTTTATTCGCAACAACGTCCTTTACAAGAAGAACTTCCGTCCTGGGGGAAACAGTCTTCTGCTCGTCGTCCCATCGGTTCTCCGCACTGAAGTTTTGCAAGCGTGCCACGACGAGCCAACCGCCGGTCACCTAGGCTACACCCGCACGTTGGCTAGAGTACAGCACGGATACTACTGGCCAAAACTGCCGGCGACAGTGAAACGCTATGTACGTACGTGCATTGACTGCCAGCGCCGTAAATCACCCCCTGTAAAACCAGCTGGCCTACTCCACCCTCTTCAAGTGCCAGCGACACCTTTTAAGCAAATCGGCATGGACCTCCTGGGACCATTTCCGACGTCTACAGCCGGGAATAAATGGATAATTGTCGCCACTGATTATCTGACCCGCTACGCGGAGACCAAGGCTCTGCCAAGGGGTACCGCCGCCGAAGCAGCTAGGTTCTTCGTTGAGAACATTGTCCTGAGGCATGGCGCTCCGGCACTTATTATAACTGACCGAGGAACTACATTTACGGCCGAACTTTTGGAAATCGTTCTTCGCCTCAGTGGTACCAGTCACCGTAAAACTACTGCCTATCACCCTCAAACCAATGGGTTGACGGAACGCCTCAATAAGACCCTCGCAGACATGCTTTGCATGTACGTCGACGTAAACCACAAGAATTGGGACGAAATACTTCCCTACGTTACGTTCGCCTACAATACGGCCCGCCAAGACACCACTCGCATGACACCATTCAGCCTCCTTCACGGGCGACCAGTAACAACTATGCTGGATGCAATGTTGCTCCCGAATGCCGACACCGATGATCTCGACCAGGACGCCGAGGAATTCGCTCAGCGTGCAGAGGAAGCTCGCCAACTAGCTCGTGTGCGGATTCAAAATCAGCAGGAGCACGATGCACAACGCTACAATCAGAGACACCGGCATGTAATGTACGAACCTGGCGACAAAGTGTGGGTCTGGACACCTATTCGCCGCCGTGGACTCTCCGAAAAACTATTGCGACGATACTTTGGACCCTATGTTGTTCAGCGACGTTTAACCGACGTCACTTATGAGGTGATGCCAGACGGGGTGTCGACATCAAAGCGACGCCAGCACCAAGCTGACGTCGTCCACGTCGTGCGTATGAAGCCATACCACTCAGTCTGACCTTAACCTCCTACTTCCTTTTGTTCTCATCGGGACGATGCTTCCTAAGGAGGGGGGCAAATGCCGCATAGAAGACGACGCAAAAGATGACGACAAGCGCGAGCCTGGAAGTGAAAGAAGCTTGAACACAAGACTTGTTCTGGTCGACCATTCAAAAAACCATCTATCGCTAGGTTCTCCTTGGTCTTCTACCGAGACGTGACAATATGTACCATTGGATAAGAAAAGGCAAATTTATTATGCTCTCTTTCACTCACGTTTCTGTTACTGTGCTTTAGTAGGGTCCACGACAAGCAAAAATAATTTAGAATGTCTTTCTTACAAAAGCGAGCGGTGCCATCAATCTAATTTAGAGCTATTACAAGATACCATGCTTCATTTCAAAAGATATAAAATATTGCCCATCAAGTGTCTGTACAAATACAAACTAGCCCTCGAAATACTGGGACAATACTGTAAAGACAGCGCATTTCAAGTAAAATATTCTTCATAGACTGGTCCATACTTTCTACGGGAAAGTTTAATACCAAAGCCGCGATTCTAAAACATATGCTCTACTCCTGTACGTGCAGTTTCCTAACATTTTTTTTTTTAAATTCACGACATTCATTTACATTCTGAACATATTTCCCTGGGTGTGTTCCCCGTTATGTTGCATAATGCGATGTTTTTTATCCTTAATAGGTTGAAAGCTAAGCGCCGGTTACATTATATAAAAACCTTCACCGCAATCAAGAAATTAAGAAGAAATGGGTATGGGCAGGACATGTAGTGTGAAGAGAGAATAACCGACGGTCGCTTAGGGTAACAAACTGGGTTCCAAGGGAAGGAAAGCGTAGCAGGGGGCGGCCGAAAGTTAGGTGGGCGGACGAGGTGAAGCAGTTCGCAGGGGTCAAGTGGATGGAGCTAGCAAAGAACCGGGTTAATTGGAGAAATATGGGAGGCCTTCGCCATGCAGTGGGTATAGTCAGGCTGATGATGATGATGACTGCAATCAATACCTGCCTTCAGTGAGGGTATGTTACCTTTAGGTGGCGTTCATAGACAACTCTCAGCAACAATCGCCGTTTTACTCGCTTTGAACTCTTTTAACGGAATTACGACGTGCCGACATTCAAGTTAACTTATTCAACGTAGCAAAAATGGCGCGACGGACGCCACCGATGTATTCAGCTCTTTACTGTAATTTTATTCCAGAAAATATTTTATTTACAGCGCATTCAAGTTTCTGTACTGCGCTTTATGATCGAACAAAACACACGGTCATGTTTTATTTTTTAGTGACGCACCCGGCATTTAAGTTGCGGGAGTTTTCTGTGAACGGCAATACGTGTCTGCAGGCATTCATTCACGGTCATTAGCAAGTGCTTGTTTTCGGCGCACATCTGCAGCGTGGTCAAATTCTTCCCTGGAAGGAAGCTTCACTTTTCGCATTGCAAAGCTGAAGGTGACGTTGAGGCGCGCCAGTGACCTTCAATGACCGCAGCCAGTCGCTCTGCGCCTAACCTTGTGACTCGCTGCTGGCTTAGTGCTGCGCTCGCTTCACTAGCAGTTCCACCTACCTGCGTGACCGTTCGCCCGATTCCTTGCGAGCTAGCTCTCATTGGTTCGCCAAGCTATGGATTCCGGCGACCGCATTTTGGCAGAGGAGAAACGCAAATGCTTCAGTGTCTGTGCGATGTAAATGCACGAGAATCATCCTAATGGGTCGACATATTACGGAACTCTCCGCTACGGCCCATCTTTATTTCCCTTAAGGCCGCTCTCACAGCGCAGTCAGGCGAGTAGAGCAATGCGTTTAAAATGCGGTGTATTTCATGGAAACCAATTTCCATTTTAATTAAGAGGCATGTAACGCCGGGGTCATGATTCTCGGTTCTGGTTATACTTAAACAGCGGAAGCTGACAGGCCGTGGTTTTTGAGATGTTTTGAAAAGCTTGTCGTAAGCTTCAACTTCGTTTATGCTATTTGGTAAACTTCTCTCGCTCTGTATCCTTTACACTATCCCGTACTGTGTCTCATTGCCTTTGTATCAAATGAAGGTAGTCTGCTCGAGCGTATGCAACGAGAATTGCTTCTGCCTGAAAATAGACATCGCCTGCTCTGTCCACGGAACGAAAAATGGTAGGGGTAACATTAAGAGATAGAAAGCGTGCAGAGTGGGTCAGAGAAATAACTCAAGTTACCGACATTCTAGTGGAAATTAAGAAGAAATAGGCATGGGCAGACATGTAGTGCGAAGAGAGGATAACCAATGGTCGCTTAGGGTAACAAACTGGATTCCAAGGGAAGGAAAGCGTAGCAGGGGGCGGCAGAAAGTTAGGTGGGCGGATGAGGTTAAGAAGTTCGCAGGGGTCAAGTGGATGCCGCTAGCACAGAAGCGGGTTAAGTGGAGAAATATGGGAGATGCCTTCGCCCTGTAGTGGGTATAATCAGGATGATGATGATGATGATGATGATGATGAAAGGAAAAGCGCAGCACCTGTCACACTTGTTCTGTGGACACGTGACCCGCGCCGTAAAGGAAGGGAGAAAGGTGGGAGTGAAAGGTGAAAGAGAAAAATAAGCCGTAGTGGAGAGCTTCGGATTAATTTTGATCACCAGGGGTACTTTATTGTCCGCTGACATCGCACAGCACAGAGTTGTTGTTGTTGTTCTCCTCTAATGTGATGGCACATACCCACACAGGGGGATCGACTAAGAATTGGGGTGCAGAGATATTAGATTTTGAGATGTATAACTACATCGGAAAAAAATAATAATAATAAATGCTAGGGAATAGAAAAGGAAATGTTGCACAGAGAAGCCTCTGCGTTCCGCCTCCATCCTCTTTTTCACAATTGAGATGTGTGCATATAAAAAACAAAGCTTTTGAAACTGCGGCTTTTGGTCAAGTCTTTGTTATATTTGAAGTTGCCTCTCTGTATTGTATATACTGTTCTGCACTGTGTCTCATTATACTTGCATAAAATTATGCTTGTCTGCGTCTGCGAGTGCAACGACAATAATTGCAAATGAAAATAAACCTCCCAGCTCTGTCTACAGTCGTCCTCAAGAATAGAGGTATAATGGAGAACAAAGACAGCATATAAAACGGTTTTTGGTGGTACCGTTTAGATGTATTTTATTTTATGGATGTTCTTAGTTGAGATAAAGACGAAATTGGAAGAGCAGTTTAAACGTCTAGAAACCTTAGCCACCTTCTCTTTCATACTCGAAGTTAGAAACAGCGGATTCCAAAACACGTTGGCGAAATTCTTTATTGGATCTTGTAGTGGTAAGCATTACAATGGCAGTGAATCATATGAACTATACCGCAGAAGAAAAAATAGCTTCCAACCAAGCTTAGTGAATATTCATCCTAGGCATTGCCTGCTTCACATAGCAGCTAAAGAAGAAGTTGAATTGCAATTCTCATGTCAAGAGATTTGTCCATATCACGAAAAATCATATATGTTATCTTGGCCCCAACTAATTGAAAGTGCAGTTGGCACCCGCAACACGAACAGCCCCACAGCTTCTGATAGGTCATGTTCCCAGCAAAGTGGCTCTGGAACGTCGAAGACGAGTGCAAGAGACCGAATGCAATCCTCAAGGCTCCTATCGGTTTGCGCAGGACAGAGCTCCACAATACTCTTGCGCACAGCATTTTCCCAACGCTGTTCATTCAGCTTCTCTCCAAATTGAAATAGGGACCAGGCAGCGTACTTAAAAAGAAACAACTCTTCAATGGTTTGATAGTTGCTCCGTTCAAAACATGGAACCTCTGTAAAAAAAGGTTTATCCCAATTCGTGATTTCTCTATATTCCTTAATCCGGATCTTCAAATATTGTATTGTATTAGATTTATTGGTGCATGAGCGGCTCAGGCTATCATGCGCCAGGCACAAGGTTGTATCTTGACTTTAGTGGAGCATATGTATTCATTCTACAGTTTCTTTAAAACATTTGCTTCCATTAGACAGCTAAAGCACATGATAGATCAACAAGTCCACTTTCATTTAAAATTAATGCTGGATGGAACGGAACGTGTTCGTTGTAAAATATAGTAAACTACTGTTTCCCTTGTGTTTCAAGTCCTGTGCACGAAAATAAAGGATGATTTTTGGTGAGTTCCTCTCCGCATTCTTCATACAATTGTTTGTTTTTTTTTCAAAACATTGAATAATGAGTTAAGTTCATGTGACCATTGCGGAGTCGGCATAAAATCACTTCTATGAAACGTTCTTGATGATGCCAAGATTTCCATTGCTCCCAAAATCGGCTTCACCGACTGCAGTTTGTTATTTGCCTCGTTACATCATGAGGACTGCCATTCCTCGTTTAGTTTACAGCGCACTAGTGCCATGCACGCTGTCTGCAACATTTATGTTATGGATCTGTTTGTCATGGGCTTGAGCAGCGCAAACGTCTCCTCTCTCATTTCCCCCAATGCCGACATGACTCGGCATCCAAGAAAATGTTATGTCAAGTCCTTGAGCAGAGGCTGCTGATATATTATGTATGATGCTCGAAGTATTGGAACAACTGCATTTTTGTCGTGAAGGGGTGTCAAAACACTTAGAGGGTCTGTGTAAAGAATGCTGTTTGTGATCTTCCTATTGGATATTTTTCTTACTGACATAGCAAGCACGTAACACTCAGCGGTAAAAATTCTCGTACACTGAGATAGTCTTACCGTTATTTCAGACTTTCCTTGCACTACTGCACTTCCAACATGCTTGATTGTAGCCATTTGTATAAAACAGTGTGCATTTTGAACACTTTTCTTTAAGAGCTAAGAATTCTTGTTGAATATTTTCATGTGGTATTTTCTGTTTACAAAACCGAATCAATGTAAAATCACGAACAATAGGAGGGCTGTACCATGGTGGTAGTGGATCGTGCCTCTATTCTATATCAGGGAGGGAATTTATTATTCCCATTTCTTGGCATTTACCCTCGACCCGGAGTAGCAAGGCTTTGATTAACTGTGGTCTATTGTTAAACTAGTTAACGTAGAAAGACGGGCCAGTTGGTCTTGATAAGTAGAGTGCATATTTCCCGTAAACAACCGATTGGTTCCGCCTGAGGTCCTAGCAATGTTTGTCCCATTCCTTCCTTCTGCAAGACAGGCCAGGCGAGTGACGAAGATCTTCCGGTCTGAGCTGTGGCGTCAAGTCAGGTACCTTCATACGTGTCTACGTGTCTATGCCTCTTTGTATGCGGGCTGCCAACTTACCAAGGAGAGTGTGTATCGCACATTCACCCGTCAAGCCGCCAACATGATAGAAGTCCTCTGGAAGACGCACTTACCAGGATTGTGTGCCTGGAGGAAGATGAGAGAGAAGGAGAAGCCAACGCCTGGAAAGGTTACGTGCCTTGGACCGTGTTCGCTACGGGACGATATATAAGGTGTGCTGAGACGCGGGCCGAGGTTCGCGAATGAACCGAGGGAGTCGCCTGTGGAAATGTTGTCGCTAACAAGGACGGTAGCATGCAAGGCTGATCAGCCAGACAGGGAACCATGTATCTCAGAAGGTGTGGACTGTTCGTCGTTAAAGGCCGGGGTAGCAAAGAACGCGGCATTGATCAAAACTACTAAATGCCTGCAGAGCAATAATCTTTCCCTGGTAGTGGCCGACAAGGAAGGCGGTTTCACCGTCATGTCAAAAACGTTGTATGAGGCTAAAGCAAGCGATGCAATCGCAAAGAATTTCAGAGCAGTAAAATCCGCTTCTACTTGGGTAAAAACCAAGGCAGTGGGCTTATGCAAAAAGTTACAGTTATCGTGCCTTTGAAAAACTGTCCCTGCGGCGGGGAAAATTGCCCTTGACATATTCTTCACAGCAAAGACACATAAACCTGACGTTTCGAGCAATTGTGACAGAGCGTTCTACTTGGCAGAATGCGATTTCTAGGTTTCTGCAGAAACACCTCAGCTCACTGAAGATAGACGGCCCTTTCATGGTGGTACATTCGGGCGAGGTTATAGAGTACTTCCAGCAGTGTAACAGCCGTTCGGGGGCACTTGGTGCCTTTTCGATAGACGTAGTAGATCTTTTTTATTCGATTCCTCAGCCTGACCTATTAGTGGCAGTTCGAGACCTCATTGAACAATCACGGCCCCTGCAATTCCAGAATTCTTCAGGTTTATCTACTGACTGCTTCATGGAACTTCTAACATTTTATCTTTCTTCCACTTTTATGGATTTCAACGGTAAACATTTCATACAAAAAGCGGGGTCTGCATTGGTTCTTGCATTGCGCCTGTTTTAAGCACCATCTTTTTAGCCCAGTGTGACAAGCGTATTGACATGTGCATAGACGCAGCTATAATAGCTAAGATTTTCAGATATGTTGACGACTACCTAGTAGTTATCAGGGCAAGCAAGTTTCAGTGTAAGGAGGCCGTGGTAAAAACAGTGCTTGACGTGTTTGAGGTTCGCTCGAAAGGGCTTCGTTTTACTTTTGAATTGCCAGAGGACACCGGACTTCAGTTTTTGGATATGCGTTTGATCTTCAGGGAGGCGAATGTGTGCTGGAGTTACAGGCCGCAGTCGAAAAAAGTGTTGAGGTATAATTCGGCCCATTCAAAATTGGTAAAAAGAGGGATCGTTGTTAATTCTCTACGTGCTGCTCTCGCAAAGTCGTGTGCACACTTTATGACCATCAGCGTGCAGGGCCAGATCGAACACCTGAAAGCCGCCGGCTATCCGAGTGAACTCCTGGCTTCGGTAGCGAATAAGCTGTTGCGGGAAGTGGAGACTGAGGAACGAGGGCGATCACAACAATCCAGACGCCAAGAAGCAAGGCCTGTTGCCGTTCCTTACATTCATGGTTTCTCCCACCGTCTGAAGAAGGTTGCAGGGAAGTGCGGCGTCCCTGTCGTCTTCTCTGCTCCTGAAAAGTTGTCGCGTCTTTGCCCTAAAGTGAATGAGCAAAAGAGTGGCATTGATGCATGCACGAAGAAGCATGACACCTGCTTCGTCCCCTGTAGAACGGGGGTAGTCTACAAGATTCCTCTGTCATGTGGGAAAACCTATGTCGGACAGACGGGCAGGTGCATAAACGACAGATTGCGAGAGCACCGAAGAGCAGTAGGATCCCTTGTAAAGAGTAGTCATTTAGCCTTGCATTGCAGCCGTTGCCTTAGCCCCACCAGTCCATCATGCACCCCTGCGTTGAGCGACACACGTGTGCTGCGCAGCTTCAAGCAGCAGTTGAGCAGGGAGATATTTGAGGCCCTTGAGATTCACAATCAAGGTGATAATTGTGTTAACAGTAGCTCGGTTGTGATGTCACCCAAAGAGCTGGAATTTTTTAAGAGGAGAATGACACGTGGCCACAGGTGATGAGGCTCTTATCTGTACGATAATGCAGAGGCGAAGGTTTGGGAGCATGCGCTCAAGTGATGGCGGTGTAAAATTTTTGTATACATTGATGTTACGTCCATTTAACTATCAGTTGAAGTTCAGCGTTTGTCCCTTGTCTTTCTCCTTTGGTCCTGTCTTTAATTTTACGCTGACAAAATATGCACTCTACCGATTGTTAAACATCACTCCGGAGATGCACTTTGTAACGAGAGGGTAGTATATATGTTTTGTTAGGAGCGTGTTTTGAGGAGCTATAAAAATATAAGCATGGTCCTTATTTATTCAAGATGAGGGTTAGTTGTTTCAATGTAGAGACTATTTATGGTAGAGGTTCTGTATGCACCAGATGCGAAACGCAAAGCCAGGTTATGCGCAGGGTCCAGTCGTTTCAGGTATGATGTCATTACAGATCCACTCTACACAACTGTAATCGAAACAAGATAGTAAAACTGTGTGAACAATGCGCAAAAGGCATGTTCTATCAGACGTCTAGTGTTTTTTGAAAGAAACGTAAGTATATTTAGAAATTTGGTAGCGTTTTTTTAAGAGCATTGATATGAGACGGGAATGAGAGCTTTCTGTCAAAAGTTATCACCATGTATTTGTGCTCATTTTTAACTGATACTATGGTCTTGTTCAGATGCAGTGTAGGATCAATTTGTATTGCACGTCTGAGGGAAAACTTAACTGCTACTGTTTTTTGTGTAAATCCATTTTTGTCTGCCCACGTCACTAGTTTATTATTTGTTTGCTGTACTTGCCTCTCACACGTTGCTACGTTAGAGGAAGCGCAAGCTATTTGGAGATCGTCGACTCGTAGACCAAGTAGATAATAGATATTGGTATTACTTTGGAAATGGAAATCATTTTTACTACAGTTGTGCTAAAATACATCCTTGCGGAACATCATTTTCTTGGGTAAAGGTTTTTGACAGCGTACTACCACGACGTACCTGAAATGTACGCTTAGATAGAAAATCATTCAGATCTTTTAGCACTCCGCCACAGATCCCTAAGTCTACTAGGTCGCGTAGGATCCGGAACATCCAGGTTGTGTCGTACGCTTTGTCCAGGGCAATCAAAACGCTGAGGAAGTGTTGCTTGAGTGTAAAAGTCTCTCTGACTGTTTTTTCGAGGTGATCGAGATGGTCTTTTGTAGACCATGTTTTTCTAAAACCGCATTGGTTGATGTCTAAAAGATCACGTGATTCAAGAGTAAACAGTATTATCATGTTAAGAACGCTTCCAAAACATTTGGCTAGACAACTGGTGAAGCCAATGCGCCTATAACTGCTTGGGGATGTCGGGGGTTTTCTGGTTCTAGGTATGGTGCAATTATCGGCTTCTTCCAAGCCTCTGGGAGTATTCTGTCAAGCCGTTTTGTTAAAAATTTCAAAATTTCTTCTTTTGAACATTCGGATCGATTGGCGAGCATTTTATAATGTATTCGGTCAGTACCGGGTGCAGATTGCTTACCTGCAGATTAAACACTTTTTAAATTCCTGAATTGTGATCAGGCTATGGTACTCCTCGCCATGGCTTCCACATGTTAGGAGTCTATTTCTCAGCGGTTGTTTTGTGCTTTAAGAAAAACTGAGTGTAGTGTGGAGAAATTTTCCTCTAAAATATTACCTTGCTCCTTAGTGGGCATTAAGATCACGGACTGTCAGATATGGTTCTCGAAGCGGTCGCAGAAATTCTTCCAAGTCAGCAAGGGTTATGGTTAAATGTGGTGCCAGATGCAAAGAACATATTGTTAATGTTTTAAAATAGACGACGGTTACATCTACAGCTTCGAAGTTTGTTTTTAGGCTGATTTTTGTAGTTGCAACATTACTCCTGACTACAATAGCAACGCCTACCTGACTGCTCTCGGTCGCACCGAAAGACATTATAGTTTTTATAACACCTTTTTTTTTGGATTCTAAGCCGGTCGCCTGTATACATAATGATACTGGGAAAAATGAGCCTAAAATTTATTTTATGTTGCTGTAGTTTTAAGGGATCCACGACAGTTCCAATGAATGAGGAACGCCGTGTTTAACAAGTTATGGCAATTTGATTAAAAGCGTAGGTTCGTGGTTTTTCTTGTCTAGTTATTACGTAATTTCTCTTTATTTTCGTTCGAGAGAGCTATTCAGCCTCTGCAGCAGTGGCAGAGGACGGGTTGTATCCATTGCCTGCTCAGAAGCAATGGAGGTCCACAAATGAGTTGCGGATGTGTGGGTTTCAGGCTTCGCCTGTTGGGGGGATGGGTATGGGCTGCCACCTGAGCGGCTGGGCGCCCTGTTTCTGCGATGGCAGGACAGCTCCTGCTGTACCTGCCTGGAGCGGGGATGGTCCTGCCCAAGGCTGTGCCTGGGTAGAGGCCAGGTCTTGTTGTGGTGTGCCGCCCCTACGCTCAACATCTTTGGAACAGTTTGATTTAGCAGCGAACACAAAAGTGCACTGTGCAATAAGGTAATGCGGATGTGCCTCTTTGAATGCTGTATTTTCGTTTACATTTATTGTGATTATATCTTTTTCCTTCTTTCAAGAGGGACATGACCGCGAGTACGCGGCGTGTCCACCAGCACAGTTTGCGCAGCATAGTGTGGCATCACGCTCAACGGATTTGTGATCATTTGTAGCACATTTGGCACATATGTTTGTCGTCACTGGAGCTCTGCGAGCCGTGAGGAATTTTTGGCGGTTGAAGCAACGCTTAGGGTTCGGGATGTATGGTCGGATGTCTACTTTGATATAGCCTCCTTTATGGAGTCGGGAAGCTTGATGGAGTAAAAGGTTAGGACTGCTGCTAGGAAAAAGGTTAGGAAGCTTCTGCTTTTCATATTTGTTCCTTCACTTCATTCTAATCACCTACGTTAGAACAGAAACATTTTATATTGCTCACCTCGCAAAGGTATTTTCTTTATTTCTTCAGTGTCTTTTATCAAATTACTTTTTAGGTCTTACGATACTGACAACATTAAAATTGTCGCAATGAGCTTTGAATTATCAATAAAACTTATCCAGTCTGCGCTGACTTCTCAGCGGATATAACCGACGATGCCGCCGAGGCTGTTTAAGTGGCGGGTGAAGAGGAGGCTGAAGTGGTGCCACTCGACTGCGCATAAACAGCGACGGGATCCTTTCCCTGCATCTTGGCGACGGTTAGGAATATCTGTTCGAGCGAATTCTCTCCCACGAGGATATGCTCAAGAGAGTACTTCGTATCCAGTTGGGCCACCTTGGAGAACACAGTGCTCCACGAAAGGCGCTGCTCGATGCGGTAGGTGAGCACATTCTGCAAATAAGAAGACAATGGGGATAAAAACCATCTCGCAAACAGGCCCATATACTTATCAAGAGAGAATAAAGGGATAGGCATGATGCTTGCAAATCAGCATTCCCAAATTGGTTTCTTCATTTTAGCTTAAGAAGATATCTGCATATAATGCAGTACGGTGCTGATGGGAAAGACGATTTCACAAGAAAGTTTATAATAGATAGATCCAATAGAAAAGTATATTCGACAGATATCATAAATAGTCAACTGATGTTTGGGATGTCTGTTAACATATGTGGAGAATGTGTGAGTCGTAAATCCTTCTTTGTTTATTTGCTTCATTCTTCGTGCTACCACCCTCCCAAAGAGAAGAAATGGCGTTGAAGACTCGCAGCTCGCTATATATTTTATGTTTCGTACGTGTGCACTGTTTCTTTCCAGGTTTCGTCACAGGTTTTACCTTCACTGTAGTTAGAGACATCCAAGCATTATTTAGAGCTCAAGTAAAATAGAATTAAGTGTAAATTTGGCACATCGGTTATAAGCGGTGCGCATTATGATAGCTTTGGAAACCATGCGGGGGAATATTACTGCCCCTTTGAATGTTCCTTGAGGTGCCTCAATTATAAAACACTACCTCAACAGACTTCTTTGACGTTCACGCACCACGGTGTCTTTTACTATGCTTATGACAAAAAAAATCATCACGCAGGTCCAATATAAAAGCGAATGTTTGAGCTGCGCATCTGTGGGTGTAACCTAGCATGATACCAGCACCTAAAATCACTACATTAGTTTTAGCAGACTGGGGTCGAATTTATGTATGACTCTGCATTAGCGATAGTGTTCTAGGCTGATTTTTTATTCATAAAAAAGATAGTCGAAAATTATTGAGCCCTCCACCCTGACGTCTCTCATAACATGTCTTTGGGACGCTAAACCCTTGAAACAATATAGTAATTTATTTACTAAAAATACAAGGGGTAAATAAATTATGTCTGACTAGCGAGTCTCGATCACCCCGGGTAACGTCTCTGAATTACGATTGAATGATTCTCGGCGTTCATTTTCAACAAATTCTAATTTAATAAGCAAGATAATTTATTTCACACTCTTACTTGCCAAAACTGCGCGAACAAAACATACTAAAAGCGCATACTTCCAACTTTCCAACGTTTTGTCGAAAAAGCTCCAGACAACTTTTTATATCGTCTGCAGCCACCAGCTCAAAAAGGAAATAGAAAGTGAACCAACAATAGCCAAACATGACAATTCGAGGGCAACACGAAAAAGCAAGTGCATTTATTTGCATGTAGTGCTCCATCCACAGGTGATAGCGATAGGATCTTGAAAGCACGAAGCAAATAACAAAACCCAAAAACCCCTAAAAATGTAATCTTAAATCTTAACTAGGCGAAACCCCCTTGCTCTCGATTACGTTTACAGAGCACGCCAGGAACCATGAAAAGTGGAAGAAGCTGAAAAGGCAAGGTTACCACTTTTTCCAAAGCCCCCAATGGGGAGAAGTCCTGATACCAAATAAAATTAAGGGAGAATAAACATGGCAGTTCTCCAGGATCACGCAAGCAGGCGAAGAAGCCTATACAACGACAAGGGGTATGAGTTGATGAAGAGAATAAATTGAATACGATAATGGAGGCGTGACCCATGATTTCATAACTAGTCATTTACTCCTAATATTTGCCGAAAATGTTCAGAATGTTTAAAGTAAACTGTGGCGCTGTCTCCACTTCTTGAATCGATTTGTATTTTGAACCGATTAAACATAGGAAATTCAGTAGATTTGATAGGTCGCACTCCCATGTGGCAGCCTGTAACTCTAATGCCCAGTCAGACTTCGAAAGATATAGAATAAACCAACACAACCTTGGAGAAGAACGAAAGCAGGTTTCGTGGTTGCAGGTGCAGTGCTGATATCCATTAGAGCCATGCAGATTCTCATATGGTACCTGCGCGCGCAGGGAAATGTGTGAAACCAGCTTTGTGGGTGTTTCTGAACGAAGGACGAAGCCGATTAATTACCGCGCTGAGAGCGAAGGGCGTGGAAAGTGTGACACAGACGTCTCTAGCTGAGGAATATCAGTAAATAGGTACTGCCATTGCTCCTTACTAATGGCCTCAAGCAAACCAAACATGCCACAGCGCAAAACGCCCGGTCGTACAAACAAGACTTATTCTGATACTTCTCAATAAAGCGGGTGTGTCAGCAACCACTCTGAAAAATCCCATATAATGGTTTCGTCAAAAGGAACGCGAAAGCTCAGCTGAGATGTAGCGTGACTACAGGCACTAATGTAGTGCATTAAGAAACAATGCTCAGTATAGTTGCGTTTTGTTTGGGTTTCCTTTAGCTTTAGCGATGTTTTTTTCCGAGTCTTCTTTCTTTAGTATTTTGTATTAATCAGGGGGTCTGAGTCGTGCCTTTTGAGCAAAATTTAAACTATTGAGTGAGTGAGTGAGTGAGTGAGTGAGTGAGTGAGTGAGTGAGTGAGTGAGTGAGCGAGCGAGTGAGCAAGTGAGTGTACAACGGTCACACGGTACATGCAAGACAGTAGGTACCATGGCGATTGCTTCTATTTTACCCGACTTTGAACTAGAATAAGAGCTCAAAGCGCTTGACCTCTGAGCATTTTTCGAGCAGCGTGGAAACAAGAGGAACGGATATTACTTTCGCTTAATGATAGAATGTTATTAATTTAGGATCTGAGCAAGATAAACATGTGTTGCATTGAGCCTATAAAGAAAAAGGGAATGTGCGCCTGTTTTAACAGTTTTTTTTTATTCTTCAAATGCAAAAGTGGGCGTCAATGCTCCGAAGCATGCCCCTCTGGGAAAAATAAACGAATAATCAACCAGTCTGGATTGTGCTTAACTGTCTTGTAATCTTGAATGAAAAAAGCCTGGCTATAAAATTTACATTCTTTGCATTCAGTTTTAGAAAAGGCAAATGGGTTGCTCGTCAAGTTAATACAGTGCACAAGAGTAGAGAAAAAGATGTGGAGTGCAATTTTACCAGAGAGTGTGGCGCAATACGGGCACTCTGTTCATATTCTTTGTGAGGGTGCTCTGGCGCATTATATTGCATGCTTGAATACGCTTCTGTCCATAATATTATATATTTAATGCGTGGAAAGAACATACGTGCTGTCCATAATATTATATATTTAATGCGTGGACAAAACACACGTGCTGTCCATAATATTATATATTTAATGCGTGGAAAGAGCAAAGGCTCGTGCCTTGGGTAAACCGTGTCTGATATACATTATGAGTCGAAGCTACAATTCTACCATTTGACAGGCCTTTTCTGTATTAACGCAACGTCACTACGCGTAAATTTTATGACTACGCGACGACCCCATTCGAAGAGTTTAGATGTTTCCAGTTGCGTCGTCACTACTGTTTGCACAGAACAGGACCTTCCATTTTCCACCAACACATCAATACCCCGTGAGTCTTTAAATATGCTGCATCATATTTGTTATTTTAATCAATTAGTTGATCGCTTTTCGCATATGAGCTATAAATTATGGTAGAATGTCACATGCGTCGTTTCAGCGCACGATGTCCGGAATGAAGCTGCCCCATTGGAAATATATTTACGTTTAAGAGATAAATCAAGAGAAACTTCCGCCATTTGCACAAAGGTAGGGGTTGGTTGCATTTGACGTCAGCAAATACTTGAAAAAGATAATAAACATTGCTTCGTTTTAGACTAGCTCCCGGCGACGCGTTTACAATACATTTGCTCTCTGTGTAGATTTTTTTTTTCACTTACAAGATTCAAAATACTATTTGATTTGGTTTCCACTTTAGATAGATTTCCGGCAAACTAATTTTGTCCATGGTTACTCCGTACAGCCAAATATTAAATGTGCAAATAAATCTGCATTATTGCGCCAGGAGTGAAAACGTTCATGTCCTTTGGATGTATCTTTTTAATTAATGCTGCTCTAGAGAATAAAACATAGACGAAAAATATTATTCTCACAAAGAAATATTTGTATAACCTAAAACGCCAGAGTAAAGTACCACAAAGCAGGGGCGTTGCGTATTGCTACCGTTCGTTCAATCTCTTCATTAGGTGGACACAGTAGGACTAGTCGTCAAGAGAGGGGAAGGTGGTGATGCCTAGATAATAAATGTCCAATTATATTACAGCAAACTTTTAGGTCTCAGCTTCCAAGCGCCCGATCTGGACTGAGAGGAGACTCCTTGCCGCCAGAGTATCCTAGTCTGGCCCAGTTCTAAACCCAGTGATCCGTTCAAGAAGAGAACCAGGAAATATATAACTATGGCCCGCATTTACGCGAGACATAAACCTCGTTGGTACAAACATAAATAAAATTCTGAGGAGAACGGCTTAGGAATCTCTATCCCTTAAAACACATAGAAAAGTTGATCGACTATTAAGGGGAATCCGCCAAGGGGGAGTAGGTTTGTCATAAGAGAGTAATTACCTATTGACATGCACCAAAGCTGAGCCAGATAACTAGAAAGGAAAGCTCTGTAGCTTTCTCACAAACTTCACAGATAAAGTACAATTTATGCTAGTCCGGGGATCGAACCCTGGACGACCGCCTTTCATTGGTAGCCGCTCTATCGACTGAGCTAACCAAGATGATTAGCAGATGAGATGGTAGGGCAACGGCGAAGTGATCAGAGCGACTAAGAAAGTGGTGATCCCGGGTTCAATCCCCGGACCTGGGCGAATTTTTATTCAACTACAAATTTTCTGAGGAAGCTGTATAGCTTTTCTTTGTAGTTGTGTCGCTGCGTTTGGCTGAAAGACAATGAGTAATTACTTGCTTATAACATAAGTAAAGTCGCCTCTTTCCTTGTGTTATTAATTATGTAATTTTATTATGCAGGTATGTAATTGGCATTCTCCCGGATATACACGAAAGGCTTTGTAGCTGAGGTCTGCCCATTCGTCCGTGATAATTCGGTGCTTTTTCAATGAAGTTTGCAGACAATCAACGCTGATGAAAAACTCTCGTAGCATTCAAGAAGAGCGCAAATCTCGGCTTGTCCTCTCCGAAATAGTGCACGGTTTAAGTCGAACATTAGCTGATCTCCTCGGGTGGATGAATTGCCTGGGCCTAGTGGGGGAGGTTGAAGACTTCTCGGATGTCCGCTGATTCTTCGAGAAAAGCAATCGTCATGTGCTTGTTCAGGAGCCGGTATTCATCGGTGAAGTTTATCACCAGCGCTTGAGCTGGTCCATGATCGAAATAGACGACGCGTCTTAAGATTCGCAGTCCATGCTTCAAGAGCAACTGTGTTTCATTCGACGACGCCCTCGGCGCTTTCGATGTCTGCGTTGCCCACGCTGGAGATACCGCTTGACCGGGGCGGCACGGTCAAGTGTTCGTCGAGGACGTTAAGAGAAACGCGTTGCGCTGAAGTCGTCTTAGCAGGTATGATTTTATCCGCCGAGAGCATGATGAGCTTGGATCGGGGGTCGATGATTGCTCTATGTTATTTAGGAAGTCCGGGGCCAAAATCATGTCGCGCGAACACTCTATAGAACCACGAAGCTCGCGGAGTAGGTTAACCCATTTACGGTTTCTCTTGCTGTGCATCGCCCCGATGGAGTAATGAGATTACCCCCAGCGGTGGAAAACAGCAGGCCATCCCAAGCTGTCATAAATTTCCTGCGATGAGAAGCTAACGGTCCACTGATGAATGAATAATCAGCTCCGGCGTCTACTAGGGCAGTGACTGTGTGACAGTCGACAGCAACTTGAAGGTGATGATGATGGTGGACTGATTTTTATGGCGCAAGGGCATCTGAAGCTAAAGAGCGCCACACACAAGGTGAAATGTCAACTGTAGTCAATAAAATGTCCAAGGTGTCATGTTTAATGATGTATTTAAAAATGGTGGTTTACAGGGCCTAAAACGTTGAATAGCGGCGTATATTGGTCCGAGTAAAAATTAAAAGGAGTCATGTATATGTCAAAAGGCTGAGTTACCCCAGCCACAATTTCTTTAAATGAAAGCCATTTAAGTAATGAAACGGGCTAAAGCCCATGTTGATAAATGATTCCATATAAAAAGCCTACTTTTAATCAATATTTAAAAACTTTTCTAAAAGGAACGTTGGATTACCAGCAATAGAGACGGACAGATGTGTGAGTATTTGTTTCTTGTGCAATTCGGGAAAATGATGGCTCCTTTGCTGTTCAAGTCTCGGACATTCAATTAAAACATCGATCACTGTTAGCCGACCAGTTAAGTTCAGTTCAATTCAGGCGTTCAGTCGTGTCCGACTCTTCGTGACCCTATGGACCATGTCACGCCACGCTTTCCGGTCTCTCACTATCTTCCTAACATCACATAACTTCATCTGCAGTGCCTCGAGGATGCCATCTAACCATCGCGTTCGTTGCCTACCCCTTCTCCGGCAACCCTCAACCTTTCCCAACATCAAATCTTTCTCCAGCGACTCCTCTCTTCTCATCAGATGACCGAAGTAGCTGAGCTTTAACTTTAGAATTTGAGCCTCCAATCAGCAGTCAGGGTTTATGGTCGACAATATCGACTGATTTGATCTTCTGGCAGTCCAAGGAACTCTCAAGAGTCTTCGCCAGCACCACAATTAAAACGCGTCAATTCTTCGGCGGTCAGCCTTTTTCACAGTCCAATTCTCGCATCCATACATCACAACTGGAAAGACCATAGCACGAGTTATACGGATCTTGGTTGGCAGACTAATGTCTCTGCTCTTTAATAGGCGGTCAAGGCTAACCATTGGTCTCTTTCCCAGAAGCAGGCGTCTCCTAATTTCATGGCTGCAGTCTCCTTCCGAGGTAATCTTCGAGCCCAAGAAGAGAAAATCTGTCACAGCTTCCACTTCTTGTCCCTTGATGCTCCAGGACTTGATAGGGCAAGACGCCATGATCTTTGTCTTTTTAATGTTCAGTTTAAGCCCAAACTTGTCACTCTCTTCTTGCACGCGCATGAGAAGTCTCTTGAGTTCCACTTCACTTTCTGCCATTAAAGTGGTATCATCCGCATATCTAAGGTTGTTGATACGTTTTCCAGCAATCTTCACTCCAGCTGAAGACTCGTCCAGACCGGCCTTCCTCATGATGCACTCTGCATATAGGTTAAATAGACAGGGCGACAGTATGCAGCCTTGCCTCACTCCTTTCTCAATCGGAAACCAATCAGTAAGACCATGCCCAGTTCTGACTTTGGCCTCTTGCTTGCCCTTCATACAGTTTCTCGAGGAGACAGATGATGTGAATTGGAACTCCCATCTCTTGGAGAGCTTGCCACAATCTGCTATGATCTACGCAGTCAAACGCTTTCGCATAATCAATAAAGCAGAGGTAGATGGGTTTCTGGAACTCTCTTGCTTTTTCCATGATCCAGCGAAGGTTGGCAATTTGGTCTCTTGTTCCTCTGCCCTTGCGAAACCCAGCTTGCACGTCCGGAAGCTCCCGATCCACATACTTCTCCAGCCTACATTGGAGGATTTTCAACATCACCTTGCTGGGATGTGAAATTTATTTATTTATTAGTACCTCACAGGCCCCGAAGAGCATTGGGTGAGGGGGGCAAATCGGTACAAGAATATCGTACAAGAACGCGGTACAAGTCAAATACAAGAAAGGAACACGAAATTTATACAAAACCGAGTTAAAATAACATCAGACACGAGACACGAAAAACAACGTTAAGAACAAATGAAACTGTTGTACATTTCGAACATCACTATGGCAATAGATGTATACATAGATGTTTTTTAAACTCACCAGGATCAATGAAAGAGATTATGTTGTCAGGAAGATCATTCCAGAGTTTTATTGCTCTAGGTAATGCAGAGGAATTAAACGACAGGGTCTTCCCATATATCCGGTTGAAGCTGAGTTGATTGTGTAAGCGTTTTGAAGAGCGGAAAGGTGATGCCAGAGGTAACAACGAAGGACGGGTGTGAACATATTTATGGAATAAACACAGAAGTGAAATGGAGCGACGAATTTCAAGTATCTGTATGTCATTAAGGTTTTTAAGCTGGGATACACTTGCGAGGGGACTATAATTGCTAAAAATGTACCGGGCAGCTCTGCTTTGAATGGACTCGAGCATATCTATGAGATATTTCTGATGGGGAGACCATATAGGTGAGATAAATTCCAGCTGTGGGCGAACAAATGTAAAATATGCAAGTTTTCGAACGGAGCTAGGAGAGTTTCGAAGGTTCCGGCGTATGAAACCCAATGTCCTCGACGCTTTGTTGCAGACTGCAGAAATATGAGAAGACCATGAAAGATTTGGTGTGAACTGAATTCCAAGGTATTTGTACGGCGTAACCCTTGATAGAGAGGTATTATTTATAGAGTATATGAAGTAAGAAACAACATGCTTGCGGCTAAAAGTCATTGATTTACATTTATTAGGGTTAAGAATCATTTGCCAGTTTTGACACCAATCAACAATAGTGTCAAGGTCATTTTGAAGGGTCAGGTGATCAGTCTCAGAAGCGATCTTACGGTAAACAACACAGTCGTCTGCGAAAAGGCGTAAACGGGATGAAATGTTAGTGGGAAGGTCGTTAATGTAGATTAGAAAAAGTAAGGGTCCAAGTACGCTTCCCTGTGATACGCCTGAGGTTACGTCACATAGGGATGAGGAAGAGCCGTTGACAACTGTGAATTGCTGACGTAATGAGAGAAAGTTTCGAAGCCAAGATAATGTGAGGGAATCAAGGGAAAGGGTAGATAATTTTGTAAAAAGCTGGCCATGTGCAACTCTGTCAAATGCTTTTGATTAATCTAAAAAAATGCAATATGTTTGCTGGTTATCATCCATGGTGAAATGCAGGTCAGTAGTAAATTCAAATATCTGGGTATCACATGAGTAGCCTTTCCTAAAACCATGCTGATTTGAAAAGAAGAAGTCATTTCGTTCCAGATGGTTGTAAATGTGAGAAGCGATAATATGCTCAAGTAATTTACAGCATATGCATGTTAACGAAATAGGCCGATAGTTATCAGGAGAGGTTTTGTTACCCGTTTTGAAGACAGGGATGACTTTGGCATTTTTCCAGTCAGTGGGCAGTTCTCCGGAGGATAGTGATTGCTGAAATATACGACACAAAATCTGGCTAGAAATTGAAATGGTGTTTTTAAGTATCTTCGAGTTAATGTTGTTCACTCCGGCAGATGATGATAACTTTAGATTTTTAATTAGTGATGCGATACCCTCAGCACTAATGGTGATGGGCTCCATGAATGGGTAGTCAGACTCGAGAACAATTTGCATACTGGAATAATCTTCCTTAGTAAACACTGATGCAAAAAATCTGCTGACCGCGGTTGGACATTCAGTGTCAGCTAGCGGCAAGCCATCAGTATTGTGTAGTTGTATGAGGTCATGTTTATTTTCGGGAGATATAGTCTGCCAAAACTTCTTAGGATTAGTCTGCAAAAGTGACGGCAGATCATGAGTGAAGTATTTGTTTTTGGCAGCGGTAACAGCAGAACAGTACGCTTTCAAACACAGTTTATATCTTTCCAACGAGGTTGAAGAAGGAGCAGATCTAGCTATTCTGTATAGGCGCATCTTTTTATTCCGTAATCGACGGAGGCTCTTGTTGAACCATGGATTTTTTATGTCATTAGCTATTGTAATCAGAGGAACATGTTTCTCTATCAGTGCAGATAGTTTGTGTTTGAAGAGCAACCAGTTTTCTTCGGTAGATCGTTCCTTAGCGGGAAAAACACCTCATTGAAAAATGAGGCAAGTTCCGTGTTAATTTCATCATATCGTGCTTTACTATAATCTCTAATTTCTTTAGTTGTAATACCTGCAAACAAGCTCGGAACTAGAATATCAAACTGCAACATCTTATGATCGCTAAATCCGTCAAGATACATAACCGGCCCTATGGTATCGGGAGCAGTGGATAGAGCTAAATCAAGAATGTTAGAACCACGTGTATTCTGGCTAATCACTTGAAATAAATTGAAATCTAGTGTTAGGTTGATGAATTCTGTTGCAGCATGACTAGTTGAAGACAAAGAAGGCCAATCTATTTCAGGAAAATTGAAATCACCCAACAAGTAGATGTTGCTAGGTGAACTGTGTTCGACAGCGGCAGCAATGCTAGACCGAAGATCATGAATGAAAGAAGTCACACAATCGGGCGGACGGTAACACACTCCAAAAAGTAAATTCGAAGATATAGTTTTGCAGGCAACCCAAACTATTTCGAGGTCTGAGTTAGAATTGATAGCAGTGGATGGTAACGTTTTTTTAATACCAAGAAGCACCCCACCCCCTCTTTTATCTCCACGGTCATGTCTGTAGATATTGTAAGCATGGGCGTCTGGAAAGATTTCATTGTCTTTGATACCGGTGTGCAGCCAAGTTTCAGTTAAAGCAACTATATCAGATTCACTGTCTTGCAAAAAACAGCAGAGATGATCACGTTTAGGCATCAAGCGCGATAGTGCGGTAGTTGGAACAATCTTTGGCACTGCCTTTCTTTGGAATGGGGATGTAAACTGACCTCCAATCCTGTGGCCACTGCAGGGTTGTCCAAATCTTCTGACATAATGTATGCAAAATGTTAACAGCGTCATGGTTGAGGTTTTGAAGCAACTCAGCTGGAATGCCATCAATTCCGCTAGCTTCGTTCTTAGCAAGGCTGGCTAAGGCCCATTCAACTTCACTCTTCAGGATTTCCGGCTCGGGATCAGTGATCACAACCGTCTTATGTTGGGTTTGCACATTCGGGTCCTTCTTGTACAGTTCTTCTGTGTATTCCTGCCACCTCTTCTTTATCTCTGAGGCTTCAGTGAGGTCCTTGACTCGTTGGCCCTTTATCACGCCTAGCTTAGCACAGAAGCTTCCTTTGATATCTTTGATTGTCTTATACATAGTTCTTGTGTTCCTTAATTGGCTGTTGTGCTCAACTGTTTGGCACTGAATGTTCAGGAAGGCATTCTTATCTCTCCTTGCTATTTTCTGAAAATCCGCATTGAAAAACTTGTATCTTTCTCTTTCCCCCATAACTTTTGCCATCCTCCTTTCCTCAGCTATTTGCAAAGCCTCTTCAGATAACCAGTTTGCTTTCTTGCATTTCTTTTGCTTTGGAACTACCTTAGTAGCAACTTCTTGTATTATATCGCGAACATCAGTCCACATCTCTTCGGGCTTTTTGTCTTCGAGATCTAATTCTTGAAATCGATTCCTCACTTCCACAGCATATTCTAATGGAATTTGATCCAGATCATTACTGAAAGGCCTTCTAGTTTTCTGCGTTTTCCTCAATCGAAGCTTAATTTTGGCAACAAGAAGCTGATGATCGGTGCCACAATCGGCCCCAGGCCTTGTTTTTACTGCTTGTATAGCGCTTCTCCATCTCTGCCGGCAAATAATATAATCGATCTGATTCCTGTACAGACCGTCCGGTGAAGTCCATGTGTACTTGCGCCTCCTGTGCTGTTGAAAATGAGTATTCGCTATGGTCAGGTTGTTTTCTTGACAAAACTCTACTAGCCTCTGCCCAGCTTCATTTGGCTCACCAAGACCGAACTTGCCTGTAATTCCGGATATTTCTTCATTCCCTACCTTAGCATTCCAGTCTCCTATGAGAAAAACGACGTCTGATGATGGGGTGCGTATCTCAAATATTGTTGTGCAGGAGAGTTTGTAAAAAGTTATGAATGTGTTGCATATGTGTGACCTATTCTCCGCCTGAACAGAGGTACTTCTTCGAATCGGTCTCGTTTTTGTGTAGTTTACCTGCCTATCTATGGCTTTATTGTGTGTAATTTATTCTCACTTACTGTGTCCCATTCCTCTTGCTATTGTTGTCGAATAATATTTTAATGTGTGGCTTGAGGTCCTGATATGTTATCTTGTCATTGTTAGTAGTGTTTCGAAGGGCAGCTGATACAGCAAGCCTATCAGCCTCGTTACCTGACATACAACGGTGGCCTGGCACCCAACAGAGTGTAATTTTAATTTCTAGTTTATGGGCAGACATAACGGTGTTATAAAGAGAATTCGAAACTGGGTTTGTATTATGCCATTTCCAAGAGGATAGGTACTTTAAAACAGTGAGGCACTCATTGTAGATGACCGAGGCCTGCATTTTTTAAATGTATCTCACAGCTAGCAAAGATACCATGGCATTCAGCGGTACACATACTGGTATGTCTGTGCAGTGTTTGTGGCTGTGAAACCTGTGATCCATGTGCTGCACAGGAGACTTGATCAGACTTTGAATCATCAGTGTAATACGCATTGCATATGTATTTTGCGTGAAGTGACATGACGTGCTGTTTTATGGCAATTAGTGGGCGAATGTTTCCCGACTGCAAAAGAATGATTGGTCACAATTAAAATCATATATGTTCCAAGGAGGAATTAAGTCTTTTATGGAAGTTGTACGACAACTGGCAACCGGAACGTCCAGATGTTCAATATGCGTGGCAACTCTGATTGGATATGGTGTTGTTAGAGATGGTTTTCTTGAGAAAAGTGCTGTGCTAAGGTTGTCATGCAGGAGCCGCTGACATGGGTGATCCAGTTGGCGTTACACAAGTAAATTCTCTTCGTTGCAGTTACCATCGGTTCGCCTCGACATAAAGACTAGCATTCAGGCTAGTTCGAAAAGCACCTGTGGTGAGGCGAAGGCCGAGGTGGTGCAGGGGATCGAGCAATTTTAGAGCAGAGGATTCTTCGGGCCTATAGACCATTCAGCCATAGTGAATGCGTGATAGAACTACACTATTCAGAAGAATCAGAAAGCAGTCGCGATCTGTGTCCCATGACCGGTGAAAGAGAATGTTTAGCTGATCGATTGCTTTCAGACACTTCAGTCGCAACTGTTTTATGTGGGCAATGAAGGAAAGTTCTTCGTTAACAACTAGGCCAGGAAACGTATGTTTTTTTTTAAAGGTAAGGCTCTGACCATTCAGTGTAATGCTGGGGTCAGGTCTGATGCCATGCGGCTTAGAAAAAGTACACAAACGCTCTTTTCAGAGTTAAATTTAAACCCATTGTCATGAGCCCGCCTGGACAATTTGTTAACACCAAGCTAAATCTGTCCTTCACCGATGGTCAAGTTGCAAGATTTGAAACTTATCTGGATATCAACATATACAGAACAAGAAATGGTTTCTGGCAGCATGCTTTTTACACATTTTGACCATAAAAAGTGTGCAGTTGAGAACACAACCTTGAGCGACACCACATTTCTGTATGTACTGCTTGAGTATGCATTGTCAGCACGAAACTTGAAGGTCCGTTGAGACAAGCAGCTTCGTATTGTATTCAACATGTTCCCTGTGATGCAAAGAGAGAAGAGGTTGCGGATGATACCATAGCGCCAAGTGGTATCACATGCTTTTTCGAGATCGAAAAAGACAGATAAACAATGTTGCTTATGTAAAGAAGGATCCCTTTTCTAAGACTTAAATGCAATGAGTTGATCAGCTGTTCACCGCCCAGCTCCAAAAACAGCTTGGTTTTGATGAAGAAGTCAATTGTATTCAAGGAAATGAAGAAAGCGACGATTTATAATTTTTCAAAAAGCTTGCATACACAGCTGGTTAGAGCAATAGGCCGATAGCTTGCCGTAATTGTGGGTTCTTTTCCTGGTTTTAGTACTGAGATAATGATCACTTTCTTCCGTGCTTCAGGAAAGCGCCCTGTGGCCCACACTTTATTATACAGGCAGAGTAGGGTTTCAAGAGTGTCCACATGCAGGTGCCTGAACATTTCTTTTGTGATCCTGTCAGGATCAGGATCTGGTGCTCTGCTCCCACATGTGGCTAGTGCAATCTTAAGCTACTGCATGGTGAAAGGGCCTATGCATGGTCTTTTATCATGTATGTGCTTTTTGTCCTCAGTTGCCCTGTGCTGCAAAAAGGAATCTGTATAGTGTGCTGAGCTGAATATGTATGCAAAGTATTGCCCTTGTGTATCTTCTTGATGTTCAAGAGAGTCACCACTGGTGGTGACAAGGGGTGTTGGGATTGTGCTATATTCTTTGAGTGTTGTGGTTCTGTTGTATATTTTGTGTGCATCAAAATGAGGGTTCACAGAAGAAAGGAATGATGACCAGGCTTCTCGCTTGGAGATGCGTCGAACATGCCTGCCATTTGCCTTTGCACGCTTAAAGGCTATTTTTTTGCTCTGGGGTAGCGGTGAAGCTTCGACCATGTCCTGTTTTGAGTTTCACGCGCAGTCTCACATTCTGCATTCCACCAGTGTCTTCGTTTATTTTGTGGCTTAGTTGGTGTTTGTGGAATGTATTTTTCTGCTGCCTCTGTAATGTGCAGCGTGATCAAGCGCTGAGGTTCATCAACGCCTAAGTCAATAACTGATGAACAAGACAATGATGACTGTTCCCTGAACATCTCCCAATTGGCTGCATATTCTTTAAACCTTCTAGGATTAAACGCATTTTATTGCAATTGCCTGCCTACTTCACAGAGATTAAAAAATGGTCCCTAACATATAGTTTTTTAATTACAACCCACTGTGTAGCTGCCAAGAGTATTGGGGCGCAAATAGCTAAATCTATGGATGTGTGTGTGTTATGTAATATGTTGTAGTATGGTTGGCTCTTTTGTGTTGAGTAGGCATGATCAGAGGAGAAAAAGAATTTTTCAATTAGCCACCTCGTGAGTTCGTTCTTGTACATCCCTATAGTGGATGGTGCGCATTAGTCTCCGACAAGCAGCCATGATTCTGGAAGTTGATCAATTAGCTTTTCAAAACTTTCGCTACATAGCCTGGAGAAATACACAGAGTTGTTTTTTTTTGCCAAAAATTAAGGTTGGTATTGACACAGCCTCGAAGTCTGTATTAAGTGAGATGCTTCGGTATGGGATTGATTTTTGACTTACAATGGCAGCGCAGCCAGAGGGGCGAGTGCTTCCTTTCGTATCCTTCCTGAATACAAGATACTGCTTGAGGAAACTTGTGCCTGCTGGTTTTAAGTGGGCTTCGTCCAGAAAAAGTATGTTTGGTTGGTGCTCAGCAAGAATTTTGTATACATCATCCAAATTATTTAGCAGTCCTCGACAGTTCCAATAAATGATGCTCTCAGTAGCCATTTTTGTAAGTCATAATTTGGATGAGAGTGTGGGTTTAAGACTCGCCCCCTTTACCAGGTGGCTTAACTGGCGTATGGTTTGTCGATTTCAAGCGGCACAGGAGGCACCGCCTATCATTGGCGGACTCCCTAGGCGCCACTGACGCTGCGGAGTTCATGCTCACCTCCATCGCCTCTGGTGAAGGCATGAAGACAGGAGGTTTTTCAAAAGGATCCAAGTCCCTCTCAGATGTCATTGGCGTCCTGAACGTCAGGGAGAAAGTGACCTCCGTGATAGCAAAGATTGGTGCAGCCGGTGGCTGCTTAGTGATGAGCCGTGGTGGGGGAGCATATCCGCAGCATTGCACTGCGTTCCCAGCGTTATTAGATACGGCCTGGCCCCTCTGCGGGCTGCGTCAGCATAGGGAGCGCAGGAAAGCTTTCTGTTTTTCCGCACCTCTCCGTATGATGTATTCTCGGTCACCTTCCAATTTATCACTTCCTTTACTGTCTGAAAGGCGTACTGGACCGTGAGTACGCAGGGTGTGTGCCCTCACAGTTCACATATTTCAAGTCAGCTGAAGTTATTGGTTGCACAAGTAAGGCGCCCTCGGCATGTCTGGCTACCACGCCCGTACCGCTGACACTTGAAGCACCGGCGGGGGCTTGGTATGCACAGGCTAACTTTGCATCGGATAAAATTAGAAGGTGTGCTCCGGTTGAAACTGAGAACAATATGTTTGTTCTTATTTCCTCATTCTTTCGCCTCAGTGCAATTCTTCGAACTGCCGTTACGCCTTCGTTATGAAGGCCCTCAAAGAGACCTGATTCTGTTTCATTTAGGTGGTCTTGCTCAGAAACACTCATTGACAGCTGCTAAGACTGCGGTGGGGTGATATTTGAATGTCAAGGTGAGCAAATGGCTTTGTTATTAGGAGCTTGTCAGACCGGCTTTTGTCTGATACCTCTATTGGTAGGTCACCAGGTCCCAGTTTTTTCGCTTTACAGTTAGCGTAATGATGGCCTTAAGTGCGTTAGCAATCAGAAAAACTGACAGTTCGTTTATAGGTTTAGATTATGTTATAGAGCTCAGGACAAGAAATTTTGGGAAGCTCTCAGTTGGTGCCGTGATTTTTGTGTGATTTCGGTGCGACTCCTTTCGGAGGTCGATCAGGTTTTTTTAAAGATAGTTTTTTTCATGCAGTATGGATAGCCTAAGTTTTCGTAATATATGTCGCCTCTAGTTCACCCTTAAAAAAAATCATAGGGTCACTGACCAAGTCAAAGCTTAATAAAAACGAAATAACGTTTCGGAAGCCCTACGGCTTCCTTGTTCACAATGGGGAAACCAGACATAAAGCATGCGTTTATAGCTTCTTTAAAATGCATCGTAATGACCTAGCATAATCAGATGGTAGATTCCCCTGCGTCCGATTCAGCGTGCCATGAGTGGTCTGAATCATCAAAGACTCTAGATACAATCGTCTAGCAGCGATCCGTTCTCTGGCAAGCACACGTGCCCCGTCCCAACTGATGGCGTGTCCAGTTTCTTGCACATGTTCGGCCAGAGCGTTAGTAGCACTGTGTACTTTCGCCACATTTTTTTTTTTGGTGCTGCTCTATCCGTTTGCACCAGTTTCCTGTTTCTCCGATAGAACTGCGGTCGCAATCTGCGCACGGAATCTTGTACATGACCCCAGGATATCTCTTAAGGGGAAGGGGGTCTTTCACATTGACAAGCTCGTGCCTAAGTTTGCTCGTTGGAACGTGGGCTCCAGCTGTCTACGGGCTGCCGCGAGTTCATAAGGAAGGGGTTCCTTTGCCTCCGATTGTGGATTTTACAAGGTCACCACTGCAAAGTTTGTCTCGCTGCTTGCACCATATTTTATCGCCTTTAGTTGGCAAGACCGAGACGCATATACGGAACACATTGGACTTTATTAACAAAGTGAAAAACGTCGCTCTTGAAAGCGATGAAGTGTTGGTTTCCTTCGACGTTTGCTCCCTTTTCACGAGTATTTCGGTTAACCTAGCGGTGGAAACCTGCAAGCATCGTTTGAACGAGGACTTCTCTCTTGAAGAGCGCACACCTTTCGAGGTACCCGACCTATGTAAGCTTCTTTCTTTTTGCCTTGCAAATACCTATTTCTCGTACGGTGGCAATTATTATCGGCAGACCTTCGGCACAGCCATGGGTGCAGCAATTTCAGTGACGGCGGCTAATCTGACAATGGAAGCCATCGAGACAAAAGCCCTTGAAACATTCGAGCCAAGGCCTAAATTATTCGTCAGGTACGTGGACGATTGTTTCTGCATCTTAAAGAGACAACACGTCCAGCGTTTCTTGGACCACCTGAACGGCATGGAAGCCTCAATCAATTTCACCGTAGAAGAGGAGGTGAATGGCTGTATATCGTTCCTCGACACTCGTGTGATCCGAAAACCCACGAGCCTGGATTTCACCATGTACAGAAAGCCTACACACTCAGGCCATTATCTTGACTTTTATTCTGTCCACCCGATGGCACACAAGCGATCTGTTGTCTGCTCCTTGATCAAAAGAGCAATAAACACGTGCTCCAACGAGCAATCCCTCAAGGAAGAGCTGAAGAATGTCGAAAAGGATTTGACGAGAAATGGCTATCCAAGAAGTTTTGTGGCAAACACAAAAAGAAACTCCTGCAGCGACCGCCACCTTCTGACATTTCCGGTGCCTCTAAACCAAAACGAGCAAGCATCCCTTACATCCCACAGATTAGTGAAGCGCTTGGTCGGGTATTGCGAAAGTACGGCGTGCAAGCTGCTCACGTTCCAACGAGCAAACTTAGGCACGAGCTTGTCAATGTGAAAGACCCCCTTCCCCTTAAGAGATATCCTGGGGTCATGTACAAGATTCCGTGCGCAGATTGCGACCGCAGTTATAGCGGAGAAACCGGAAACTGGTGCAAACGGATACAGCAGCACAAAAATGATGTGGCGAAAGGACACAGTGCTACTAACGCTCTGGCCGAACATGTGCAAGAAACTGGACACGCCATCAGTTGGGACGGGGCACGTGTGCTTGCCAGAGAACGGGTTGCTGCTAGACGATTGTATCTAGAGTCTTTGATGATTCAGACCCCTCATGGCACGCTCAATAGGACGCAGGGGAATCTACCATCTGATTATGCTAGATCATTACGATGCATTTTAAAGAAGCTATAAACGCATGCTTTATGTCTGGTTTCCACATTGTGAACAAGGAAGCCGTAGGGCTTCCGAAACGTCATTTCATTTTTATTAAACTTTGACTTGGTCAGTGACCCTATAACTTTCTTTATGTCACCACCTGACCAGACGATGTTTCGTCGAACTCTTGATTAGTTCACCCTTATACGCAGAGGAAGGTCCCGAAGCACCGCGCCTGATGGACAGGCAAAGAGCCCATCGGCCGAGACTTGACCATGCCTCGACCGCCACCGTTCCAGGTTTCGTCCCTCCACCTCTCAACCTTTCGCCACAGTACGGATGACAGCTTCAGTATGGGGTCTCAGGGTTCATGGTGGCGCCAAGTATCAGCAACTAGTTTACACAAGGTGCCCCTGCGGGGAGCAACTTGAAGGTCGCTTGTACCCGTCCTCGCATTCCACGTGGGCCTTTGTGTCTCATTTTGGCAGCATCGTTTATTGAGGTCACGGTTGGCGATGCTGTTGTCACTTCGCTGGGCGTTGGCGTCGCCTTACACTCTGGTCGTGTTGTCGTTGATGTTGTCATCGCGCGTATCGGCGGTACCACTTTAGAGCCTGGGCGCGCGATCGTCAAGGTAGTATTCACAGGATGTATTGTCGTGAAAGCGGTGTCTTCATATCTCGTCGTCGTCGCCGGAGGATCTTCGGTTTTTCGCCATTGAGCAATCTTACGTCCCAAGGTTGCTACCTTTAGTTTCCAGTACGGGGCGTAGGGGACCTTCCTCGCACACTGGCATCATAATTGCGGCCTGTCAATGGAAAAAACTGGCCCTGTACGGCGATGCGGACTTGACCATACGGGTTGATGGACCAAAGTCTTCGCTGAGCCGATGGTTCTCGATTTATTGTGGTCGTTTACCGTGGCTGGGTCGTGGGGCATCGATTGCGAAACATCACAGGCTGATTCGTCGGTGACGGGCAGTGGCGAAGGATGTCATCGGCTTTACCACAATGCAAAACGATCGGTGGTTTTCGATGTCCGGCGGGCGTCGCATCTCCTACGGCGTGAGGATCGTACGTAGGCTTCGAGGCCGGGGGTGAAGGTGCACTGTTCAGGAGTGACTTGATCATGCCGAACGGGGCTTGGAGCCTCTCGTCAGAAAGCAGGCTGTCGTAACCCAGCAGCATAGTTCTTCGCTGTTATTTTCTTACGTCAGAACTATCGGAGCCGTCTTTTGAGGGACGTCCAATGCCTGATAGACTTTTCGGATGATGCCTATGAACCGCAATGTCTTCGCCTGCTTTTGCGATGGCAGGATTCCGCTCATTTATTTACAAACGATATCGCGGATGAGTTCCAACAGGCTTTCTGCGCTTATATCTGCAGTGTCGCATTGCCTTGCAGTGAGCGTGTGAAGTGGCTGGTTGTACTGGCGCATCCTGGTGTATGAAGTCATATCAATACTTGCTGCTTCAAGCTCCACCGCTGTCTGGCGGTTGGCGTAGAAGACCCGCAAATAGTTGATATTTCACACCACGCATGAGCAGGTTCACTTTGGTGTCCTCGTTCAAGTTGGGATCGGCGCGGCGCAAGAGAAACTTCATCTCTCCGTCGTAAGCCAGAACCGACACATTATGGAGTTGAATCTACGATTAAGTAGGGATTAGGCTCTTTAGTTTCTCATTATATTCGTGAAAGACTTCAAAATATCCGTTTCAAAATATATATCTTCATCCTTGAAATAAGGCTCATGAGTCTCAAATCATATTCGGGCAGGAACCTGGAATGCAAAGTAGAGTTGCCTTATCTTGGCTTCGTCATTCCAGGTGTTGAACACTGCCACCCGTTCGAACAGGTCGAGCCAGTCTTCCGCGTCTTCTGTGGACAGTGTTTGAAAGATGGGGGCTCCCAGGGCTACATGAAGATAATCGGAACGGTAGACTCGGCTATTGTCAAAATTGAGGTTTTCTTTCGGGGTCGAACGGAGTCCGGTAACAGACCGTGTTCGAGTTCGAGGCCTTTAAGTCTGCGGCTGGCATGGTCGCCGGTTGGCTAGTCCTTCTGGGCGGCCGGAACAAGTTTGTGGTCGCTTAAAGGGGTAGACTGTAACACGAATGCAGCACCTCTATGATATGTGTCGTAGTGGCGACAAGGTCGCAGGCACAAAAAGCGGAGATAGGTGTAACAGCAATGGAATCAACTCTTTATTGGGCTGACTTGCGCCCGCGAAAGAATGAAGACACTCCGCGGCGGGGACAGCAAATGTACTCATCAGTCGTCGAACAAAGAATACAGAAGAGATTCGCGCATTGCACTCACTGTGATAAGACCGCATGCCTGCGCCCCCCCCCCCACTGCCGAAAAACAAATAAACATTTGAATGGCTCGCGGCAGTATCATGTAAGGGCCAAACTGGAGCCTACGTCATTGATTGTATAAGGCAGCAGCCTTGAGATGATACATCACTAGACAGGCGAACAGAATAGCTAAAGAATTTAATATCAATGTGTCACGAGCAGAGGAAACTGCGGTTAGCGTAACCGTGGTTACGCGAAACCCTGGTTAGCCGATGTTACAAGGCAGACAAATACTTGGTTACACCACTAACCGCGGTTATCGCAAACGGATCTTGGCGACCTCGGTTTGCGTCGTTAAGCGAGATTTTGGCGGCATCTGTTGATGGAGGCTGCTCGTCGGCGCCCAAGCGCGCCGAGCGTACGAGTGGGTCTGCTTGATTAAGTTATTCACTCGCCCGCGTTTAAAGATCGATGCATAGAATAGGTGGTGTCTAAAATGCCGCCCAACGCCTTCGGTTACGGCCGGCAGCGCAACAACTGCGTACTGAAGCTTCGTCCTGCCTGCAGTATCTTTGGCGCCGCTTATTACAGAGCGGAACCTGAAAATATGTGCAGGCTTAGCTGCATCATGAACATACATAACTTTGCAACGCTTGCAGCATGGGATGCCGCGAGCAGGCTGAGCTACGTTACACTTACCGCTGCGATGGGACGCGCGAACGCGCTGAACGAGGGCGCCGTGCGTGACCGTCCCTAGTCGTCGCTAGGCCTAAGTGTTTTCGGTTCGAAGCCGCGCCGGTCGGCGGTTTGGAACTGATCAACGCGGTCGTATTTCATCTACTTTGAAACTGCCGTATTGCGAATCCTATTCTGCGATAGCAGAAGAACGATAGGATTACTTATTCAAGGAACAGCGCAAAGGAGGGGACACAGAGACACAAGAAAGAACAAAGACAAGGCGCTGACTATCAGTTGAGGTTTATTGCGAAAAGGCAGAGATTATGTAACGAAGAAAACAGGGGGTGGAACATCGATAATAAATAGTGCTCTGTCACCGGCCGTAGAAAGATAGTCGTCTCAGTAAGTTAAAACATTTGCAGATGGTTGAAATTGTGGTAAAAAACAGCCATTGATGGAACACAAGATAAACAATAGATTAACAATAATGGAAGATGAAGAGGAGATGCAATAGTGGTAAAATATATAAAACGTAAAAGTTAAAAATCGAAATTGTGGTGTAAACAGCCGTCGATGGAAGACAAGATAAACAATCATTAACAATAATGGAGGATGAAAAGCAGTAGCGGTAAAATCTATAAAACGTAAAAGTTAAAAATTAGGTGTAGAGGGCCTAAGTGAGAAAAAAACAGGCTAAAACAAACTGAAACCGAATGGCAGAAGCAATTGTAAGCGCCCAAAAGGGGTAAAATCTTAAACATTTTTAAAAAGTAGAAGAATATGAGGAGTAAGATGGCTACGGGTGGAGAAACAATTAAAACCAGTAAGAATTTAAATACAGCAAAGAGTCGGACGATGAACAATAAAGCACTGAGAAAGGAAAGGGAACCATCACCACGCATGCCCGGATGCGCTTAGGAATTTCAATTCTTACTCCGATAAACAGATTGATGGTGGGCTACAACAGTGGTCCTTGGCGCGGCGGATTTTGATAGTTTCAATTATCTTCCTAGACGTACGATCTCCTACAGGGGAGATACAGGGGAGCAAGATTTCTTTTCACATTTTTTGCAGTGATTTGCCTTATTACCAGAAATTACACTGTTTCCTACATTACTTTTATTTTATTTTTTATGCTGTTGCAGCCTTATATTTATGCATCTACCCGTTTGACCGATGTATTGCCTCCCTTAAAGTTCCTTAAAAATTGTTAAGTGGTGGTGACAAGGTAGATGACACAAATGAAGAGTCGGTTACTGCACTCAGGAAACCCTTTATTGGGCTGACTTGCGCCCGCAAAAGACCAAAGCAACTCGGCGGCGACGACAACAAATGCGGTCGTCGAACAAAGAATGCCCGTCACAATCGTCAACGCTCAATTTAAAGGCTGCTCAGAACAACCTAGATAACGTCGCAAACTGCTACTAGTACAACTTCGAACATTGTAGAAACATACGCAAGTGCTCGGAATCTTCGAGACAGATCTCGGCGCATCGTTCGCGACAAAGAAAATGATAACGCGTCGTATCGCGACAACAAGCATGAAAAAACACGGGATACAGAATTGATACGCGTGCCAGAATCAGAGTGATAAGGCTGCATGCCGGCTGATGTCAACAAAACAACAAATTCGTTTTTAAGGTTTCGCGGCACTACTCCCCCCTAAAAAAAAACAACATCGCCTCGATGTTCCAAAATAAACAAAGCAACTTACTTACAAACATTACAAAATTTAAACACCACGGGTTCATTAACGCGCGTAATAAGGCTTCAGACGAACAACATGCACGATATCTAGGCGTGCGCGTCACGGTTGTTGATGCTGACGTTCCGTCGGGAATGACTTCAAAGTCCAGTGGTCCGATGCGGCGAATGATTTTGTACGGCGCAAAGTATCGACGCAACAACTTTTGACTTAGTCCGCGGCGGTGAAGTGCTTTCCAGACCCACACTTGGTCTCCTGGATTTAACTCTGCGTGGCGTTGTCGTAAGTTTTATCGCCGGCTGTCGGTGCGCTGTTGGTCTTTAAAACGCAGCCTTGCGAGTCGTCGGGCTTCCTCTGCACGCTGCAGGTAGGCGGCGACGTTAAAGCTGTCCTCGTTCGTTACGTGCGGCAGCATTGCGTCGAGCGTCGTCGTTGGCTCCCTGCCATACACAAGCTTGAACGGGGTCGCTCTGATCGTCTCCTGGACTGACGTGTTATAGGCGAAGATCACGTACTTTAAGATGGCGTCCCAGGTCTTGTGATCAGCGTCGACGTACATGACGATCATGTCCGCGATCGTTTTGTGCAGGCGCTCCGTAAGGCCATTGGTCTGAGAATAGTACGCAGTTGTTCATCGACGGCTTGTATGACTGTATTCCAGGATGGTTTGTCAACTCTGCCGTAAATGCCGTTCCCCTGTCCGTGATGAGCACTTCTGGAGCGCCGTGTCGCAAGAGAATTTGTTCGAAAAAACATTGTGGCAACCTCTGCCGCGGTGCCATTGGGCAGTGCTTTTGCTTCGGCGTAACGGGTAAGGTAGTCAGTGGCCACGATGATCCACTTGTTACCCATAGACGAAGCTGGATATGGGCCGAGGAGATCCATCCCAATTTGTTGAAAGGGCAGATCTGGGGGCGTCATCGGGTTTAGTAGTCCTGTTGGTCTGATAGGCGGCGTCTTGCGTCGTTGGCACTCATGACATGTCTTCACATAGTGGGCAACTTCGGCAGGTAGTCGCGGCCAGTAGTACTTCTGGATTTGACGCAACGTGCGTGAAAATCCGAGATGGCCTGTTGTGCGCTCATCATGCAACGCCTGCAGAATTTCCTGCCGGAGGTTTTTAGGCACTACAAGAAGTTTCGCGGTCCTGTTGGGTGTGAAGTTCTTCTTCACGAGGAGGCCATTGCTTAACGCGAACGATGAGAAATGTCGCTAGAACACACCAGGAGGGGAGGCGGTCTTTCCTTCCAAGTAATCAGCTGGCGCTTTCAGCTCAGGCTCTGATCGCTGTTGTTCTGAGAAACTGCCGGCGCTTACCGGTCCCAAAAAAGGCGTCGTAGTCCTTCGGGGGAGCGTTGACGGGAGCGCGTGATAAGCAGTCTGCGTCGGAATGGTTCTGGCCCGACTTATAGACTACAGTCAATTCTGATTCATTAAGTCGTAGGCTCCATCTGGCTAGGTGGCCGGAGGGCTCTTTCAAATTATCCAGCCAGCAGAGCGCGTGATGGTTGCTTACCACCTTGAATGGCCGGCCGTATAGGTATGGACGCAACTTATAAGTGGCCCAGATGATCGCGAGGCACTCGTTCTCGGTCGTCGAGTAATTGACTTCAGCTTTTGTGATTGATCTGCTAGCTTAGGCGATTACTTTCTCCTGTTCGGCACTTTTCTAAACGAGAACGGCTCATAGGCCTACACGCTGGCGTCGGTGTGAATTTTAGTCTCGGCGTTTTCATCAAGTGGCCAAGTACAGGAGGGCACTGCAGGCGGCACTCGAGTTCTTAAAAGGAGGCACTTCACTTGCGGCACTTCCCATTTAAAAGGTACGTCAGCCTTTGTAATCTGCGTCAGCGGTTCGGCGATGCGCGAAACGTTTCTGTCAAATTGTCTATAATAAGCGCACAACCCAACGAATCGGCGCCCAGCTTTCTTATCGACAGGCGGTGGGAATTGCGTGACTGCAACTGTTTTCTCCGGGTGTGGGCGAACACCATCCTTACTAACGATGTGACCTAGGAACCGCAATTCTTCGTGGGCGAAGTGGCACTTCTCTGCTTTTAGCGTCAATCCCGATGACCTGATGGCTTCCAGCACTCTCTGAAGTCGTTTTAGGTGGTGTTTAAAGTTTGACGAGAGGACAGCAACGTCGTCCAAATATACCTAACAAATTTGCCACTTCAAGTCTCTCAGGACTGTGTCCATTACTCGTTGAAACGTGGCTGGTACGGAGCAGAGGCCAAATGGCTTCACCTCGAACTCAAAAATGCCATCCGGTTTGACGAATGCGGTCTTCTCGCGATCTCTTTCGTCGACCATGAGCTTGCCAATATCCGCTCTTCAGATTCATCGATGAAAAATGCCTTGAATTGCAGAGCCGGTCAAGAGTGTCGTCGATGCGGGGAAGCGGGTAGACATCCTTTTTAGTTATGCTATTCAAGCGGCGGTAATCAACGCAGAAGCGAATGTGCCGTCTTTCTTCTTCACCAAAACAACTGGTGCTGCCCAGAGGCTGTTGGATGGCTGGATCACGTAATCACGCAGCATTTCCTCAACTTGATCGCGAATAGTCTGGTGTTCTCGCGGCGATACACGATAAGGGCTTTGGCACAGAGGTCGGGCGTGTTCGTTCGTTATATTCTGGTGCTTGGCCAGTGGTGTTTGTCGTACCTTCGATGATGACGAGAAGAACTCTCTGTAGCTTCGAAGAAGACTGCGAATCCGGTCTTTTCTGCTGTGGGTCAATGACGGATTGATGTCAAATGTGGGCGGACGGAATTGGTCCGGTGCGTCTTCCTGAGCTTGGGCGTGGAGGGCGAATACTTCTTTGAGGTCCGCTAATTCGTCGAGAAAAGCGATCGTCGTGCCCTTGTTTTGATGCCGGTATTCTTCGGTGAAGTTTGTTACCATGCACCTGAGCTTGTCCTCTCCGCAATTTCGCGATGCCTCTTGCGATGCCGACACCTCGTTCGAAGTGCAATTGGATATTTCCTTTGACGATGCCTTCTGCGGTTTCGAAGTCTGCGCTACCTACGTTGACTGTGACGCTTGATCGGGGCGGCACGGTCAATTCTCCGCGAGTACATTTAGAGCGACGTGCTTGTCGAAGTCGTCGTAGGAGGTATGGCTTTTTCTGCAGAGAGCTTGATGAGCCTGGATCGGAGGTAGATGATAGCCCTATGTTCATTTAGAAAGTCCATGCCCAAAATCACTTCGCGGGAGCACTGCTGCAAAACCACACAGCTGGTGGGGTAAGTACGCCCATTTACGGTTATTCTTGCAGTGCATCGTCCCGATGGAGTAATGAGGTTACCCCCAGCGGTGGAAAACAGCGGGCCATCGCAAGCGGTCGTAAATTTCTTGAGCTGGGAGGCTAACGGTCCACTGATGACGGAATAGTCAGCTCCGGTGTCTACTAGGACAGTGAATCTGCGACCATCGACATCAACTTCAAGGTCACTTGTTCCCGTCGTCGCAATGCACGTGGGCCTTGGTTTCTGATCCCGGCTCCTTCGTTCCTTCAGGTCATGGCCGGGGCATATTGTTGTTACTTCGCTGGGCGGTGGTGTCAGCTTGCACTCTGGTCGTGTTGTGGTCGATGTCGTCGTGTGGAGCGGCGGTGAAATGGCTGCGTCGTCGTTAGTGGTCGTCGGCGGCGGAGGATGTTCGTCTTTTCGCTATTCAGCACCCTCCCCTTACAGGGGCTAGGCCGCGGCCCAGCGACGCAAATCGGGCATTGTACGGCGATGGGGAGCATCACAGACGCCTTGGCGATGAGTGCTCTCCGCTACGCAGGAAGTCGTTGATGTCCTGTGGTCGCTCGCCTGGACGGGGTCGTGGAGCGTCGACAGCGAAACCACGGAGGTCAATCCGCCTGTACGGGCAGTGATGGAAGATGTGTCCTGCCTCACCACAATGGAAGCAGAGTGGTCGGTTGTTAGGTGTCCTTCAGGCGTCAGATTTCCAGGGGCTTGGAGATCGTTGGTAGACTTGACGGGCTTGGTCCAAGCGGTGGCTTTCGGGGGCAGCATGACAGCAACGAGGGCTTGGGAGGTCCCTTCGGGTGCAGGACGACCTAATGCAGCAGCATAGTTCATCGCTGCTGATTCATGCACTGGAGCCGTCGGAGTCGTTGCTTCAGGAACGCCCAGTGCCTGCTGGACTTCTTGAAGTACGACGTCTGCGAGCGTCGCGACCTGGGGTTGTTGAGATGGTGGCAGCAATCGGCGGAGCTCCTCTCGCACGTTCTCCTGGATGAGGTCCCGAAGATTCTCTCCGCTTGAGATGCGCTGGGGAAGTGGCCTGAGTAGTCCGGTTGAAGTGGTCGCTCGTAGTGGCGCATCCGGGTGTCCAACGTTTTCTCGATGGCAGATGCTTCCGTTTCAAATTCCGCCACGGTTTTTGGTGGACTTCGGACAAGATCTTCAAAAAGCGATTCTTTAATGCCTCGCATTAAAAATTTGACTCTCTCGCCTTCGGTCATGTTAGGGTCGGCGCGGCGAAAGTGGCGCTTCATCTCCTCAATGTACGCCAGGACAGGCTCGTTAGGGAGTTTAAGTCTTGACTGAAGGAGAGCCTGGACTCTTTCCTTTCGGACGACGCTTGAAAGGCAGTCAAAAACGCTTCCTTGAAAATCTCCCAATCCTTCATAGCTGCCTCATGATTTTCGAACCAAACTCGGGCATGTGCTTGAAGGACAAATTAGACTTGCCTGAGTTTTGCGGCGTCGTTCCAGCCGTTGAATTCTACCACACGGTCTTAAAAAGTCCACCAAGTCTTGCACATCTTTACTGGACAATCCGTTTAAGGTGGGGGGCTCCCTGGGCTGCACGAAGACGACTGGTGCTGTTAAACTGGGCCATTGCCAAAGTTGATGCCTTCTGGAGTCGAACGGGGTCAGGCAGCAGACCGTGTTCGGGTTGTTGACCTTGGAGTCAGCGGCTGGCTCGGTGACCTGTAGGCTGGTCTTCCAACAACAAGGCTCGGAACAAGGCTGAAGTCTTCGCTTGACGGATCAAGGGCAGCCCCTCCACCAGATGTCACGTGGTGGTGATAAGGTCGATGACACAAATGAACAGTCGGTGATTGCACCGAAGAAACTCTTTATTGGGCTGACTTGCGCCCGCAAAAGAACTAAGCAACTCGGCGGTGGCGACAGCAACAAACGCGCTCGTTGATCGTCGAACAAAGAATGCCCGTCACGCCCGTCAACGCTCAATTTAAAAGCTGCTCAGAACAATCTAGATGACGTCGCAAACTGCTACTAGTAAAACCTCGAACATTGTAGAAACATACGCAAGTGCTCGGAATCGTCGAGACAGATCTCGGCGCATCGTTTGCGACAAAGAAAATGATAACGCGTCGTATCGCGACAGCAAGCATGAACAAACACGGGATACAGAATTGATACGCGTGCCAGAATCACAGTGACAAGGCTGCATGCCGGCGGCTGTTAACAAAACAACAAATACAATTTTGAAAGTTTCACGGCAATATGCAAAATCAACTAGCCCACCAACCAGCTGTTATTGAAAGGATTACCTCAGGCGATGCATTAATCGCAGAGGTATTACAAGCAGATCGGTTGAGCCTCAATGCACTGGCGGCAGCTGGCTTGAGCAGAAACTTGCTTGTATCGCGGTTATAGCACTGTCACGCGCTCGGTAATCACCGGAGGTCATCACCGAGACATGACAAAAGAGGGGGGTGGTCGTTCGATGCCCGGCGTAGCCGGTAAGCAAACGTGGAGAATAAGACGAACACGCGTTGACTTGAAACAACAATAACACGAGGTTTATAGGCTCAGATCGAGGAATATACAAAACGTTTAGAGGGCAGCAATTAACATTATAAGAGGCAACGACACGAGTGAAGAAACAATGTAATTAAATACTTCGAAATACGTATACAGAGCCATGCTTTTCCGGGATAGAAGTAACCATTCAATTAACAATAAGGGAAAGAAAGTTCAGAGCAGTTTCGAACATACAATTGACCTGGGAGCGCTGCGGCAGTCCAGCACTGAGACGACCCAGACGGGCGGCACTCGAAGGCGACGGTCCTTCCGGTGCAGCTCGCGGTCTGAGGATGCGGTGCCGGCGGCGGCGCTCGGGTACCCACCCCCCGGGAGCACGCGGCAGCTCGGCTTTCCTTCTTCGGGAGCGAACTGGGCGGACGGACTTTGGGGCCTCGGCGGGTCCTTTTTAAACCCTTGTCGACGATGCCTTGTGCGCAGGGTCGGGGTCCGAAACAAAACCCACACATAGAGCGCACGTAGTAGTTCACTCACAGAGGAAGCGCACGTAGACACACCACATTTCAGCACTATACATGGCCGTCATCTTAGTTTTGAAAAACATAACGCTCAACAAAAACAACAGTCACGTACGCCACTAACTCCGTTCTTCTGAGAGTCACATTGCCAAGGAAACAAAGAGTATACGGATATACAAAGGAAGTTCTATACTTTGGACATAGTAGGGGTGACTTTGAGTTGGGAACATACGACACAGGCAGCACGTACTCTTATGCTCGAGCATGGAGATAGTTGTTGCTAAAACAGGAAAAGCTATACTGTTTCGAGGCAACGTGCACATACGCGTTCTTGCGCACACGACCGATGGTCACATATGCAGGTCCCGTGAACATATGGGGTTGACAGAACAACAATTCCGCGTGTGTATAAATGAAACATGGGCAAATTAATGTATGCCGCCTATTCTGTGGCAAGCTATTATTACCAGCAATTTGCGGCTGGTCAGCTATCCTCACGATGGATACATTCCTGATATTTGGCTGAGTATTCGAGATACAAAAAAATTTTAGCCCCTTTTATTTCTCATGTCGACGAAAACGATCCGCCGTGTCCTTCGCGTACGGTTTGCGGGAGGAGGGGCCGCTGCGGTGGTGTTTACGGCGATCAAGGAGGTGCTTCCATCGTGCGGTGCTTGACCGCGGTTTTGAGGATTCGTCGGACGGCACTCCGGTACTCCAGGAACCAGGTTATAATAAAGATATTTGTAAATGCAGCTTCGTTCCACTGATTACCGCGTCGCTTCGGTTGTTGTACTTGATGGGCAATGGCCTCCTAACTGAGAATGGCGGCGAGATGATAACCGTGATTGGCGGTTAACCGTAGTTAGGTTCGGTAACTTCGGTTGAGCGTAACCGTGGTTAAGCCGGCCATGTAAGTAAGGTATAAGGGTTGCGAAGATTGATTGCCGGTAAATTATGATGCGTTTGTGATGTTCAAGAGCTAAGGAACGAAAAATATTAAAACCCTCAAATTTACAAGATCCGTGACGTTTGTTAGAGCCACTATCATGGCGTTGGCTATGGAAAACATTATCTGCGTAATTGCACCGCTGGAGATGAGAGGGGGCAGGTAAATCTGTTGCGTGTACCCAGGCAGATGCCTGTTTTCAGTCAATGTTATGTATTTGATGTTTTTGTAAGAGAAATATAAAACTCGAGCTCTCAGCCAAGCGGAGTGGGAGGAGGAAATGGCTCACAGGGGTCTGAGCAGCGCAGCCTGCTCACCACTGCCCGGGAGGCAGCGCAAACCATTCGAATCCTGTACTAAGGAAACCACCCACGCAATTCCGTCAAACAATCAGTTTCCTCTCTCGCTTTGTTGAACAAATGTTGGCAGTGCTCTAATTGGCGTTCCCTTGTGTATTCTTGATGGGTGTGCTCATTTGTGTCGAGCACGTTTCTAAATCACCGATCTCGATTTTCGACCCGACACTCGTAATGCTCACTTGTAAATTGACGAGAATTATGACGTGTCTTTAATTTAGGATAAGACGCTTCTGTGGCAAAAATCCCTTGTTCTGGTTCGTCTTCTGGATGCTTACGCGCCTATAGGAATTTCTCTAGACTCTTAAATAGCAGCAGGTTCTTTGTAATTCTACAATCTCACACAACCTTAGTACATAGTTATGAGACATTATTCTCCTCCCAAAACTGGCCCTAATAAAGTGGCTGGAAGCCATTCTTCACGTGTGCTGAACGATCGGATGGCAGAAAGGTCTTTACCATTGTGGTCAACAAGGCAGCTGACACATGGGACGGCCTGCACTAAAACTACTGACTAAATATTGCCTGCAATTACCACCTCTGCCGTGCCACGTTCTCTGATTCTGTGCAAAGATACTTCACAAGCTAGCATGATATCACGTTACGACAAAGACCACCCATAATAGATGTAACTTCACAAATATTTTAGACTAAGGAACATGCATATATGATGTAGTGGCAGCGTATTTCGCTGACAATCTAATTATCCTGAAGGATTTCAACATCTCCTCTCTCTATCTCTTCAAGAGTTATTGTCAACCTCCATTCTGAAACGTGATACCACGTTCACAGAGCGTTTGAACTAAGCTATGTCAAGATTTAGTGACCCTTGAACGCCTGACCTTATCTAACATTAACCAACAACTGGAACAGCCTTGCCGTATTTTTTTGCTCAAAATGCCTACAAAAATACTCCGAAGGCCGCTGAATCTTTTCATAATGACTTAGATTTACATACAAGACAGCATTCATACTTGTACTTTCTGACTTGTGATCTGGAAACCTAGCAACAGATCTGCTGAACAGGGAGCAGTCTTTCGGTGAAAATAGCAGCCGTACTTTAAAACCTCATAAAATGGTGCCATCATTTTTGCGCACCCCTAAGTTTAGACGGAGTTAATGGACCTAAACGCGGGACTAAACAGCTGTAAGGTGTCCTAAACGACCCGACCACCAACCCAATTTAGGATTACCCCGGCAACCACCCACCTGAAACGGGAACCGCCTTGACCTGAAAGGTAGCAGGAACGAGGCCTGAGAAAGCAACAATTAAGGCTCTAAGACGATACCTGGAGACACCACACAGGAATCTAAGCTCGGCTCCATGACCAAGATTCACACTGCAAGAGTGAAATGAAGCAACGGAAGAAGCGAGAAGGTTTGGGAGTTTATGTGACGAAACTGCTATCCGAGGTGGATCCGTGGGTACAGACGCACGTGCACAAAAGTCAAGCAGGTACAGTCAGCGAGGCTTAGCGCCCTCAAATCAGTCTAGCCCATTCAAAGCTGATATCGAGCCTCTTGTGCCTGGTGAAGCAACCTATAAGAACTACATACCTACATTCGCAAACAAGGAGAGTATTGTCGCCTACGTTGCAAAACGCAGCCAATTAGCATAAAGGCAGCGAGCAAACCCCGGTCCAGAAACGAACGCTACACTGGCTTTAAATGTAACCGGAGGCTTACATTTAAAGACCATGTTGACGAAGATCTAGATGCAGCGGTTTAGCGGCGAAGCCATGGAGTGGTCGACGATGGTTTGGGACCACTGCCAGCAGGCGATCGACATCAGCTACTCCCTTTCCAACTGCAACTCTGGTAGTTGCTATCAGCGCTTACTGTCGTTCCTGCGTTCGTGGAGGCCGTCATTCTTGCTAGGGGTGCCGATTAGAACAGTGTTTTTAAGCGATTTAAAAAGCATTTTCGGCGAACGGATGTGCTAATCCAGGAGCATCTGCTGATGTTATCACGTCTTGCTGAGGTTAGCTATAGGGTACGAACCGGGTAGGAGACCTACGTCGACTCCATGACTGCATGCAGCGCAACATAGATGCTCTCGCGGCGCTTGGGAGAAACAGACAGCTACAGTGCAATGCTTCCCTCCGTGAAGATGAAAATGCAGGAAAGAGACTATAAACTACTACATGCATTGTTCAGCAGAAAAGCGGGAAAATATCAGCTGAGTCTCAAGTCTGTAATAAATTTTAACGCGATAGCGTGAAGGGCCCATGTCGCAGAAACGTCGGTGTCGTCGTCGGCGGTTGCCGTCCTGCGTCGTCCGGCGTTGGCCGTGAGCGAAAAATCCCAGAAGCATTAATAAATAAAACGAGTAGGAAAAATCGCCGACCTGAGGAATCGAACGCGGGCCTCCGGGGTGCGAGACGAGCACGCTAACCACTCCGCCACGCCAGATTTCTTTTTTCTTTATTGCCTGACTTCGGCAGGGACCACAACACACAGAACCACTTACAGGGCACAACGAGCAATCATTAATACAACAATCAGCCAGGTGGGTTGCGGCGTCGTCATGCTAAAAATTCTCTTAGGGTCACTAATGGCTCCAATCTTCCGAGCCACTCGGGAGCTTCAGGAGCACGTTTCTGAATTTCAGTATATCTATTCATGCCTTCCCGAAAATAGATCCGTGCTGGCCGTGCGTCAGGATCGCAGTGGTATCCTGCCATTCTTGAGCGCCAAATACAGTGGAGGTCCATTAGCATAATAAGGTCAAATGGCACCCCATCCTCATTCTCTACTGGCAAGTACCTAATACCATGCGAGTTTAATGGAAATTCCTTTTTTAAAGTCCTTTGTAAAATATCCCAAAAGTATACCCCTTCCCAACAATGTATGAAAACGTGGTCTAATGTTTCTGGCTGTTTACAAATTAAGCAATGCGAGCCCCAAGGTAAAAATAATTTCTTCCCTTCCAAGAACTTCTTTACTGGCAGTGTTTCCGTGTGTAACTTAAAGAAAAAAGTTTTTGCATTTGACGGCACCTGCATCGCCTTCGCCCGCTTTAGTACGTCGCGTCCTGGTCCTCCACTGTATAAGGCCCTGTACATTGGTATGGGAAAAACTACGTCACACAAATCCTTGTATAGCTTCTTCCTGCTAACACAAGATAAATATTCATAAGAAAATCGAACAGACAGGAATCGCACACTCGCGACAACTTCTCTAAAATAACCAAAAATGCGTCTCGATACACATTCGGTCGAGACAACAAAGCTTCCAATTGCAAGCTGCAAAAGTTAAGCTGCTGGCATATGCGGACGGTGTGGCTGTATTCGCAGTGAATCGCGAAAGGGTAATCGAGGCCGTGTCGTCTGTAAAAGAATTCACGAAGGTTTCCGGCAGTAAAGTTAATTGGTCAAAGTCCCTGTCCCTGGGGCTTTGGCACGGAGAATGGCCAACGACGCCCGAGAAGTTCGCAAACATGTCCTAGGTGACAACACCAGTAAAATACTTGGGCGTCCCACTAGATAGTTATCGCGATAGCGAATCGTACTGGAGGGCACAGACTCAAGCCACGCGGGAAAAGGTGGAGGGGTGGAAATGACAACAATTGTCAGTTTTCGCCAGGGCCACAGTGTGCAATATGTTTTTTATGTCGAAGCTGTGGTACGTGATTCAAGTGTTGCATTGTACAAGGATGAACGTACAGAGACTGCACCGGATATTTGCCATTTTTTTGTGGGCAGCAGAATGGGAACGATGTAGCCCGACCAGTTTGTTTAGGCGGGTGAAGGACGGTGGACTGGGTTTGGGGCATTTATTTCTACGACAGATTGTCAGCAGATTACTTTTTGTTCGCGATGTAAGAGATCCATTTTTGCGTACTGTGCGCCAATTGAGGCTCGGAAATGCACTCCGCCACGCACTCCAAAAAATCAATTCGTCAAGGCGCAGCTGGCTTCTCTCCTTTCCGTCCTCGAAGCAGATTGAGCCTTTTGTATTTAATGCAGCTAAAGATTACTCTACTGAGGAAGACTACAGCTCGCGTTCACTAGAAGAAACAAAAGCTGCACTGCGTCGGGAAAGTACATCTTTCCGCTGTTTTTTTAAAGAGCACACATCGAAATAATGGTTTAAAAATTGAGTGAAGAGCAAGAAATGCGGTAAAAGGCCCTTCTAAAATACATGAAACTGTGAATGCCAGCTACTAGCACAAATGCGAAACTACTTTGATTGACAGGCAAAAAGTGTAAAAACCCACCCAGTGTGCTGCTCCTAGTGCCCGAGTATGGGCTGAGGGATCGAGAGGAAATAACACAAAGTATTTGCAGAGGCAAGCAGCGCAGGCTTGCAACCGGTGAGCCTTCACAACAAATACATTTTCTCGTGGTGGGAGCAGATATCACTGTTTACCTTTTCAGAGTAGAAGGCACGCTAATTACTATAAGCATAAACATATCTTCATTTGGCTTAGAAGTCAGTGCAACTGAAAGAAACAATGTGGAAGCTTTAGAGATACCCGAGATCCAGTCGCCCCATCTGCATTTTCAAGAAAAAGTCATTGAAGGCGTTCACGCTGATATAACGGAGCTTGCAGATATAACAGTACCACCATGTCATCTAACTAAAGAGACAATTTGGGAACTTTTTTCTGGTGATATGGTTATATTGAAAGCCTCAAAAACAGAACGCAGATGTCTGCTGGATATCTCAAAAACAATTTGGTTGCAGAGCTTCATCTTCCAGCTATTCGGGCTTGTCGGTGCTGCGGGACAGCGTGCATGATGAGACGCAATATCTTTCAGCTGATCTTACATTGCTTAAGGAGCTCGGAAGCATAGGCTTTAGCATACCTGTTGCCAAGAAAACAAATACAAAAGACGTAATCAGAGCATCTTTATTATCTATAAAGGTCGTTGAGAGGCGCTACGAAGTAACCCTATCTTGGAACCAGGCTAATATCCACCTCAGCGATAAGACAGGCGCTAAAGCAAGAAGAAAAGAGCTCACAAAGAAGCTAAAGGAAGATAATGGGATGACCCACAAATATAAATTGGCGGTATGGCAGTACCTCCAAAGAGTTGAAAACGTCTCTATAGAAGATTTTAGGTCTGTAGTTAGAAGTAGGTTACCAGAAAATTTACCGAAATCAAGGCCCTGATAAACTCACGACCTCTTGCCTATGCTGTTGCACAAGCTGACGCAGTGTCGTCACTTACTCCACTCAATTGAAAGCATAAAGTCCCTGACTCTGGGTTGTAGCATTGACAGGGTTAACTGACTGCCACTGGCGATACCACCAAAGATTGCTGATTAATAGTGGCAGGAAGTACTCCACAAGCGGTGTCAACAGGGACTCCCGGATTGTTAGGTGTGAACGACGTATACAGTTCTCCTGCCACCCTGCCATGCGGTACCAGCCCAGCCTATTTCCCTTCAGCTACGCAGAAAACTCTCACGTGGACATGTTCGGGGGTCCGACCCGACTTAGCGCCAGCAGCTCGAACTCGTTGGACAGCGACAGTTCAAGCTCGCCATCGACGAGCAGCTCCTCGGACTGCTCGGACTCGGAGTAAGGTTTGGCTCAGCCCAGCGGGGCACTGGCGGAGGCGCCCCCACGCATGAGCCTTCTGCTGAACCCGGCACTCCGGCCGGGGATAAATATGTCTGCTATCTTTGCACTACATTTTTAAAAAGCAGTGATCTCATAACACTGCTCGATAAACAAGAGTAATATAATTGTTATTTGCCTCGTGGCGAAGACTTATTGTTGTCCTATAGTGGAAGGGATCACTGTCCCAAAGGCCTTCACTTCAGATTATTCACTCTCTTTGTCTATCGAGACACCCGAAGGACTTTTCCCAGGACGTCTTTGGTTTTCCTGGAGGGAGAGTGAAGACAGCATCTAACACAGCCCCTATGAATTCTCGCTGATTTGATTACACATGGTTGCTCCTTCCCCTGATTACCTTAGTCAGCACCGGTTCCACTGCGTCGTCCTTACATAACTTAGCTTGCACAGCCCATCCGGACTGCGCTGGCGTACATGCGAACCACCTCTCATTTTCCGCTATGTTTAGTAGTCATCTTCAACTGTAGCGACTTCCACCTTGGATGAAATGGAGTCGGGAGCTCAGTCTAATTTGTAGTCCCGTTTCTAGATAGCGGCATCATCGGTAAAGGCTGCAGTTTTCAATGGGGGCCGCCTTAGTAGTCCATATGCCCGAGAATCTATCCAACTTTAGTGAGTTAGACGTCCTCAAAGTACACCAATGTTCAAGGTTCCAGTATGCAGTCCGAGCATCCACCAACGTGGCTTCCTATGGACTCGAATACAGGAGCACTTAACTCCTCCCAGAATTATTTCTCAAGGCTTCATCGCCAAAGGTTGAACCCCAGTAGGTTACAGCAGGATGCTGCACCTCCCAGTGACCGTCCAGAAGTGAATCCACTTATCATCGAAAAAAGTATTATAGTTTACTCTGTGACAATGTCACCAAGCTGACCTGTCCTTCTTCAATAGGCCATAGCTGAGTCCAATCCACTTAGCGGAGGGCTCTCGGGGGCAAGTACGTGTTGTGATCCCGCTCCTGCCGCCCTGTGGCCTGGACTTACGGACCCGCGCCAGACATGGTCCTGGCTATGGGATGAATAAATGCAACACAATGTCCATCCCAAAGAAGAGTTACAGCTCGCTAAATAGCACCCCTCGGGCTTATATGGAATGGCCCTGGCCGAGCCCCTTCCCGGGAGCTAAGGCCCATAAATGGCCGACACGTCTAGCGGTCAAAACAAATCCTGTCAGCTCGGCCACCGCGCGCGGCGGACTTGTCCACTACTGCCACCGCATCGGCCGTGTTGTGGGCCGTGCCCATGGGCTCTGGCCGGCGGGGTCGCAACACCCGAAGCGGTGGCCTTGTAGACCATCTGCCTCGCATTCTGAAGGCACCAGGTTTTATCCCTGGTACCGCCAGGTACCCACCCGTTTGCAATGGGTACAAGGTTTCCCTCGGCCTGGTGCTCTGCTCTTTGGCATGAAATGCTCGGAAGAAGGCCACATAATTGACTCTTGCTGCTCGAGGCGGATTATTTCTGTATGATGGCGAAACCCACCACGGTCCCATCGGCGCAACTATTTGGGACCTATGACCCCAAGAAGAGTTACAGCTCGTCAAACAGTATCCCCAGGCTTACACGGAATAGCACAGGAAGAGCCCCTTCCCAGGAGCTCTCCCATAAATGGCGGACACCCATGCCGATTACCGCGTCTTTGCCAGTATACGTCTGCTCATCGCCGAGCTGTCAAAACAAATCATGCCAGCTCTCCCATCGGGCGTGGTGGACCGGTCCACTACGGCCGCCGTATTGGTCATGTTGTGGTTCACGCCCAATTGCTCGGGCAGGCGAGGTCGCAACATCCGTGGTCTACTTCCATGACGTCCACTCCTGCCAGATGGCTTCGCATCCCCGACTTCGGTAACTTTCTTCGTGCCGCGTTTCAATCGAGAGCCCGATTCTACCAAGATTTAGTAAGCATCTTGGTTTTGACGCCGGCCCCGTTGCTATAACCGCAGCCGTGGCCTGGTGGCTGAGCGCCCGTCTTGGCTGCGGGCGGTCGTTAGATTGATGTGGACCGCCGGACACCCACCTTTAAATATGAGCATAAGCATCTCCGGCCTGCCGCTCAGCTTATCTAGGGGTTTGCGTTTGGAAGATGGTCCCGTAAATCCCGCTGCGTCCCTAGTAGGCCAAAACCAGTTTAAAACTGCTTCGCAGCCTGCAAAGATGGTTCATGCTCATCTTTGTTCTCCATTTAAGCCTCGGGTTCCGCATCAGTCAGCAGTAGCACAAAGCAGTGACCTTGTGGTAGGTCATCCGCCTTGCTTTCCTGATGCACCGAGCTCGATCCCTGGTGTCGCCGGTTTTAAATGGGAGCAAGCTTTGTTCCGACCTGGTACTTGGCCCTTTAGGGTGAAATGGTTGGGAAAGCCATAGGTCCCAAGTAGTCGCGCCGATCGGTCTCTCATCCGTTGCGCCATCGGACAATAACTGCATCACGCGGCAAAAGACCATTATGTGGCCCTTTTTTAGAGCTGCTGAGCACTGCAGCTGAGGCTACGAAAATGAACCATCTTTAACGAGCGCTTGGTCGGGGGAAGCTTGTGCCCATTTTTACCACTGGGTGTACGGCGGCGGGTTTAGAACTAACCACCTCCCGTAGCTGAGATGGACGCTGTGCCACAAAGCTGTTGGGAAGGAGTCATAGGCCCAAATAGTTGCACCGATAGGACAGTGATCCGTTCCGCTATCGGACAAAAAAAAGGTCCGGCTCGCGCAACAAAAGCCCATTATGTGGCCCTTTTTTGTTTACATCATGAAGTTTTATTATCTATCTTGAATATTATGATCTCATCATCAATGTCATCTTAATCTTGTACCACTTTTGCAGGCTGACATTTTCGAAACTGATTGTGCCCCAGAAGACGCAGCAGGGTTAGCGGAGCTGCTACCAAGCTCTCCCCCTGAGGAAGCTAGACGCCAGGCTAGGGGTCCACTTGTACCTATTTTTACCGATGGGTGTCCAGCGGTGAGTTTCGAACCAACCACTTCCCACTGTCGAGGCGGATGCTCTAAACTACTAGGCTCCGACTGCGTGCGGAATTCTTGCGTAGGTGGCAGAAAGAACTCCACAAGCATTCTCTCCGTTGAATTTGCCGTGCCATGTAGAGAGGAACTCTGGTTCTATTTCACCAACCTGGCAGCAGTGGAAAAGCAGGTACGTGGTTGCAGCGCTTTTAGGACATGATGAACCTAAAGGAGCTGCCAGGTGCGCAGGCCACCTACAAGCTAATCCAAAATTACGTATAAAGAAACCTCTATTCCATCTGTCATGACTTGCAATCTGGCAACCTATGTACACACCCTTTCTCGATAAAGAGCAGCAATATGGCAAGGAACACCAGGCATATCTACAGCACGAAACACCGGTGTCATCATTTGTGCAGGAGGAGGAGGAGGAAACAACTTTATTCAACGCATTACTAAGCGTCAAGAATGTCCTGGGCCAGGGTCACCTAGGCCAACTGATCATTCAGCTGGCCAGATGCTAACCAAGCCCGCCACGTTGGTTAGCATCATTTGTGCATGTGTATGAGTTTACCCGAGATTTTCGATGCTCACATTCTTGCAAATTACCTGCCGATGTTGCGAAGACAATAGTGCGCCCGACCGCTCTACCCGAGCGCGACAATCGCTTTACGATTGAAGCGAAAAAGAGGGTACACGTGTGATGCGTGATACCAGTGCGTGTTTTAGAGCGCCACTCTTCGGCGCCAGTTCTTGGGTTTCGCATCGTCGTCGGCCGCGTCGATCTCGCAACCAGCTCCACCGGCGCTTCGGCAACCGGAGTCTCGCAGGAAGAGGGGGAGGGGGTACACTTAGCAGCGAACTATGGGGGCAGGAGCGCGCGCAGCAACCAGAGAATACGAGGAAAGAAAAGGGGGGGGGGTCGCCGGAGGCAGCGCTAGCAGCGACTGACTGGTGCCGCCGCCGCCGCTAGACAACGTGACTGCGTAGAACACCGTCGCCGCCATGCAGAAAGGTGAGAAGGCTGTCCTCCCCCTCTTCCTGTGTGGCGGCGAGGGTGCTATCCGGTTGCCGAAACACCGGCTCGCTATCAGCGGATCATGGTGCGGGCATCCCGTTCTCACTCGCTTCTCTCGATAACGGCGTCAGCGGCATCAGTCAGTCTCTGCTATCTGTTCGTCGCGCAAACTTCCTATGGGCCCACGCGCTGCTTCCTGCAACATCCCGATAACTCAATTGCTCTCTTCAATTCTCCGACCACTAAGCTTTCACGACAGCCAAGAACTGTAAGTGGAGTGTTTCTTGAAGGCATACGTGTGAAAAATTAAAAGTGGTCTTTAATTGTACATACGTGTCTTGCTCGAAATCTTTCCCTCAATTTATCGAAAAGGTGAAACTGCTGATGAGCTGCGCTCAGATTTCGCATTAGGAAGTGAAGTAATCGTGGGTAATTTTTTGAAACCCAGCTAATCAAAATTTCCAGAGATCGCCAGTATGGGTTTTGTTGCAAACTGAATTGTCTTGCGACATGAAAATCTTATACGCCAAAAATTTCATGTAAACTCAGCATCAGTACCTGGCAATGAAGAGATCAACCAAGGACACCAGGGACTTGGGCAAGTCAAGTAGTACCTGTATCGGTATCTTGTGAGCCCTACTAACGAGACCAACAGCAGCCCGCCCTTGTTTTTCATACTGGGGTCTGATAAGGGCGTTTTCTGCTTACCCTACGCATATTTTAATGCATATGAAAAAGCTTCAGTAACAGACAGCAGTTTATAATGGGCAGCGAATATATAGGTAGTGAAGTGGTACTCGAATATATCTACTTAGGACAGGTAGTAAACGAAGATCTGTATTATGAAGAGAAATAATCAGGAGAATCCGAATAGAATGCAAGGCATTCGGCAAGCTCTTGCAAAGTACGACTAGCAGCTTAGCAAAGATATAGGAAGCGTACTGAGTCGGTCAGAGTAAGGACGCGAGTTCATGAATTCAGTCGAAATAAGGAAGAAATGAATATGCACAGGGCATGTGGTGCTAATGGAGGATAACCGATGGTCGAAAAATGTGATAAATTGGATACTAAGTGGCGGCAAAAAGTCAAGTGGGTGGACGCGATTGGAAGTTTGCTGGTGTTATGTGGGTGAAGCTAGCACAGGACCGAAGAAATTGGGGAAATTTAGAAACGCATTCTCCATGCAGTGGTTAAGTCGATTCCTTAAAGCTAGAAATACGCATGTTGCGCTCATAGAGTACGTGTATACCTGTGACATTCAAGGGAATGCAGGATGAGGTTTACTTAAAAGTACTGGGATCTTAAAAGCAGCGGCGAACACAGCGCGTAGATAGTCACTTCGAACATGCGCCGCAATAGCAGTGCTGGGTGTCTAGAAGGGGAGGTGTGAAAACCGGACAGGAAAAGCTGGTCCCTTCCGCGTGATTGCTGCGCGGCGGCGTTGTTGTCAGCGGCGCCGTCAGATCGCTCGGCGCGTCTGCTTGCGCGAGCAAGGACAATGCTGTAGTCGAAACGCGTTCTATTGAATGTTTCGAAGTTTTAGCAGGCACCGCAGGTCTTCAAACATTATAAGACTTAACTAATACTACTGTTGACATACAAAGAGAAACGACAGTATCTTTGGGCATCTGAGCGAATTTCGCGCGAGTTTTCTGCTAGCCGAAAGCACATATTTTACGAATCTATAAAGCCAATCAATGTGTTCCGCATGATTGCATACGCAAAAATTTTCCTTTTCGTCTTGGTGAACGCGATAGTTATTGCCAGAATCATCTGATTCTTGCGCATGTTACTTTTTGCGGCGGGTGTTATCACGCTCGAAAGCGATTGAATGCGATCCAACCTACCAAAGCATTACTAAACCATCCCAAACGTGTTGAGAGGTTTCAGAGCCATTTCAACTACTTTTTCCTCGAATTTCCGCTGCTCGTGCTGTGGTAGGCATCATGCAGGCTACGTAAACAAAATCAAGCTTGTTGCCCGTACAATAGCAATATCGTGTGCTGCAACCAACGTTCGTGCTTTTTGAATATGATGCATGAACGCAATAAAACCATGCACGTGTTCCTGGACAAGCAAGCTTTATTGGCACACAGCAGAATGTATTCGACCAATTTCGCTGTTTGCTTGACATCACACAAGGCTTTGTTCTTTTGCCTTTTTTTCATTAATTTCTTGATTTAGACCCTTCGAAAGAAAGTGGATTCTGGTGAGGCAGAAAATCCCGACTACCGATTTCGAGATTTCAACACAATGCTCCACACTACCAATCTGTGGCACGTTTGAGCCCATTTTCTGCAGTATGCCGAAAACAAATCTAGAATGCAGACGGGTTTTGCTGAATTCATGTGTCAGCCTGTTTTCAAGAGTTTGAATCAAATTATACAGTGATGATGATGGGTACAGTAGCCCATCCAAGCCCCACTCTTTGCAAGCATCAGCTGGAAGATCTCTAGGGACACAGTCTTTCTCCACAAGGCAAGCCTCCCTGCATGCTATACAGTTTGTCGACAGCACACGCTTCCTGGCCACATAGCCCGCAATATAATATACCAGGCGAGCGTCGCTTCGCTTTTCGACATAGTCTGTGTGGTCTACCGTGACATCAACAGCATCCAGGGGGACTGCAGCCCACTTCGAGAGCTGATCTAGGCAAGAAGTTGCACGGAAAAAAGAGACACTTTTTCCGAACACAACTTGTAACCCGAATCACAACCGGGGACAAAGCACCACCTCTGAGTGTTTTTCTTTGACGTCGGCGGCATTTCTGCCAGCACGCAGCGAGGGCATACAAGCAGCACACGCAGGAAATCGCACCGAAACACACAATGACAACGGGTCAAACCGCGCTCTGACTACCTTCACTCTGCCGCCTCCTCCGGAATGCTGACGGCGCCCCAGACCGCGGCGCTCCCTGGCGGCAGTCACGAGCAGGGGGCCACTCCTCTCTATGGGCAGCGCGCCGCGTTTTTCATACCTCCCATTCTAGACACCCTAGCAGTGTCACTGACTAGAATGTTAACACGTACTTCTTTCTCTTCACAATTGCTTACGGTGCGACTAGGGCGTAAGCATGATGGGACAGTCGTAATAGGGCTTGAGACGCTGGACGTGAACCGGCTCGTCATTGCAGCCAGAGATCAAGAGATGTCGTAAGAGGTTCCACAACATAATTACCATGAGAAGTGCGCTCCAAAATATGCTGTAGTTCATGATATTAGGCAAGAAATTTAGAGGAGACTCCAGCAGTGTCACAGGCAATCAAGAGCGCCACACCATGTCGTGGTTTGGTTGGTATGTTATGATTTATGGCGGTACTGGATGGTAGTCGTGAGCGCACGGACGATTTGTCCACATTTTTCCGCATATTGTGCGGATTCGGAAGCAGTAGTATACTCAGATATGTGAGGTTGATACGGGATTATAATGTCGATTGTAGAAGATGAATGACGGTCGTGAAGGAGAAAAAAAGGAGAGAAGGAAGTAGTAGACTGTTTTGTGGTGTTGTAAGCACAAGTGACGCACTGAAGGGCGAGGTTCCAGTTTGAGTGGTTGGAGGTGATGTACATAGACAGCATGTAGCCATGGCGACGATTGAAGTGCTTAGTGGTTCCAATTATCTGGGGATGATAGGTGGATGTGGTTCTATGAATAATGTTGAATTCGGTCAGCAGGGCTTTCATCACATTCCCCCGAAAATACGTCTTCTGTCATTGGGTGTCATTGGGTAGCTTTCGAGGTGCACCATGGCGAAGAGCGAATTGCTACAAACCTCAGGCAACTACTTCTGACGCCGTGAAAATGGAAGGGCGACGGTCTCTGGCTACTTCGGAAGATGATCAACCGTTACGATTGTCCAAAGGTTGCCGCTTGCCGTGTAGGGAAGTGATCCGTGAATATAGATGCCGACGCGGTCGAAAGGGCATGGTGGGCAGAATAACTTCCGCAGCTCTCCGGCAGAACGTTGGGGTTATGTCTTCCGACGTTGACAGGTGAGGCATGAGCGAACATTTTTGAATACGAAGATAACATGCCCCGCCAGTAGTAACACAGCCTCATATTCCTGAAGGCGACGAGTCCATTTTGCCAGACTGCCGGATGGGTCTTTTAGTGAGGAAGCCCAGCAAAGCGCATGGTGGTCTGTTACTACCTCAAAGGGTGGCCAATAAATGTAAGGGCAGAATATATTAAATACAGATATTCAGCATAAACACTTTTTTAGTGACAGAGTAAAAAAAAAATATTGTTTGTGAGCGTACGGCTAGCACAGGGGAGCACGTATTCAGTGTCGCCAGATTTGCGCTGAGTGAGCATGGCGCAAAGACCAACACCACTGGCGTACTTCTTGTCTTTGATAGGAGCTTTGTAATTGCATTTGGTAGGTGGTCTTTGGAGGATGCGGTGCAAAGTGCTGAAGGCATCGCCGCACGTTGGTGACCACAGCGAAAGGTCGCAGCTGCCAGAGAGTTCTTTCAAGGAAGCAGCGAATGAAGTGAAATTTCTAACAAAGCGGCTACAGGAAGAGAAAAACCCGCGAAAGCTAAGTATATGTTCGACGGAAGTCGGTTTGGTAAATTCTACTACAACGCGAAGTTTGGCGGGCTCTTGAGATGCTCCTCTGGAGACAATTGGTGGAGAATGGTGAGCTGGTGTGCTGAAAAACGACCTTTGTTTTTCAAATTCAGCTGCATTCCAGCATCAGTAAGGCAGGTCAAAAGGTGCTTCAGATGCTAAAGGAGGATGTCGAAGTTGAGAGAATAAACGACAATGTCGTCGTGGTAGAATAGGCATGTATGCAGCTTTAGGCAACAGAAAGTGGTGATCATCATGCGCTGAAATATTGCATGCGCACTGCAAAGGCCAGAATGCACAACTGTAAATTCGTACAAGCTTATGGGAGTTACAGATGCGGCTTTGGGGCGATCAGACGCTTCCAAGAGGATCTGCCAGTAGCCGGAACGTAAATGTAATGAAGAAGATAGCTCGGCTAATTGCAAACAGTTGAGAGTGTCACCGATGCCCGAGAGAGAGTACACGCTCTTCCAAATAATCTTATTAGGGCGGCGGTAATCGAAACAAAGAAAGACCGATTCATTTTTCTTTCTGACCAGCACATCAGGCGATGCCCAAGAGCTGCTTGATCGCAAAATCACGCTGTTCTGGAGCCTTAAGTTGACCTGCTCTTCGACAGCCAGGCTTCCGGCTGCGGACACGCGACAGTGGACCTGTTCCAATGGTGCATAGGTGCCGGTGTGGATGCGGTGAATGACTGTAGACGTTTAGCCCAATTAACATAGATAGAGTCGAAAGAGGACCGTAAGTGTTGAAGAGGATTCAAAAGCTGTGTCCGCTGCGGCGGAGGCTGATTGGCGGCTACGGAACGGGGAAACATGTCTGTAGAAGAGGGAGCGGGCGCAGATCAAGGGGGCTGACTGCAGTCACGGCGGAGTGCGGCACGTCGTCAGGATCCTCACGGATCAGAAGAGGTTAGACGTACTGGATGCTGACGAGTCATTCAACGTGGCACAAAGCAATGGGAGTGAAATGGGTTAGAGACCCCTAACATGGAAAGGGCAGCGGAATAGTTAACAGAGCGTAGGGCAATGCAAAGCACTTGTGGCACAGGAAAGTATGGGCTGGCGTCAAGTGAACAATGTCATCGCTTTCTGAGTCAGAATGCATGGGCAAACACAGAGCAGCAGGGAGGTAGGTCGATGTCGCCGGTAACGAGAACGTTACCGGAAGAATTCGACGGGTCAGCGTCTGATAAGGTGTGGGGCAAAGTCGAGAACCCGACTTCAGGGACAGCACAATGGACGATATCACCGCGAAACCCAGCCTATATTGACCACATGTGAGCAAGAAGGCAGCAGCACGAACTCGATATGTGCAATACTTTCTGGAACGGGAGAGGAGTAGTGCACGCTGCCACCGGCGTATGGTGCTCAGCGGTTGCTGGGCCTAAAGAGAGCCCTGAAACTGTCGTCTTCACTTTCTTTAACCAGCGACAAAGTTTTGTGTCCATTACTGAAATCGTGGCAACGATGTCGAGAAGCGCTACGATAGCAGTTCCCTCCACCCTAACTTCTATATGGTTGACAGGTGATCTATGAGGTCATTGAAAATATGATGGGGACGACTTCTTGCTCTAGGAACTGCGGTACCCAGTTTTCCTGCCAACATGCAGTTTTGTCTGCCAACGTGCGCATTGGACAGATAGAGAGGCGTGCGGTGAAAAAGAATGCGACTCAAAAGAGTGGTACGTTCCGGAGAGGAGGCACGACTTGATTTTGCTTATTACATGCGGAGTACTCACGCAGTGATGGCCCGTACCTGGATGCTTGCCCAGGTGATAATGGCACTGAGCAACATCGACGGCAACAGCAAGCAATATGGCCAGACGTCCTGTAAAGTTTCTGATTAAATGATTATCATTAGTGTGCTATGGGTGGCTTGCTCGTAGATTCGGTCAATTATATGATGATCCGGCGCTTGCACAAGCTTGACATCGGAGAATCAGAGCTATGAGATAATGTAAGAGGTTACACAACATAATTACCACAAGAGCTGCGCTTCGAAAATTGGTAGAGTTCATCATATTTGGCAAGAAATTTCGAGGGAAATTTAAATGCGGACGCAGTTCTTCCTTCAGGAACTGCTGCATCTAGTTTTCCTCTTAAGAATTTTGCCAACGCTCGCATGAAACAGGTATAGATGCGCCGCGGCGAAGGAAACGGCGCCAAGAGGGGCGAGGATATTGGCGTAAGTCGGCAGAACAGCGAAAGGTTTTGAGGCGATGTGGGCGGAAGTCACGCGACAGATAACATTTCGCGGGATATCGGCGTAAATCAGCGGAGCAACGACAAGTGTTGGCGGATGGGGGGACGAGACTGCCTTAGCAGCCTACTCTTGTATGGTTTGCTGGAGAGCAGAGGCCAAATACCGTGGCTGTTATTGGGGGGTGGGTAGAAGTGAAAGCTGACGCGCCACCTCTTGACGAACTAAAGATTTTATCTGCCGACGCAGAGAAAAGCTGTCGGTTGCAGGCGTCAATCCAGTAAGCAGTCAACCCACATGCGTTGGGTCCTGACGAGTCAGCGGCTTTTGTTTGTGCAGCTTCTCGAAGCTCTGGCAGAGCGTAAGGACTGCGGAAATGGTGCTCAAATCACAGGCTAACAATATCTGGAAAACCTCATCGTCTATCCGTTTCAAAGTGTGCTTTATCTTGTCAGCTTCCGACATGTTAGAATGTAGCACGTAAAGCTTATGTAGCACGTTGTAAGGGATCGTCAGTTCGCGCGCGGCCTAGCGCCCAAGCAGAGGGGCATTTTCGGGTTAACGCCCCCTCGATTCCCGACAGAAGCCGACGCGGTAGAGGAGTAAGCCGGCGCCTGGCACTCAGACGGCGGGGCATTGCTTAGTTAATCCCCTTCGAGTCCCTTAATGGGAAGCGGGAGCCGCTTCGTGTCTCGTTCGAAGGATTGCGCCGCAAAGCATCGGCGGTGTCTCCTAATCACTCCTTTGTGGAAGCGAAGGAGACAGGCATCGTCGGCGGATGGTCAGACAGGTTAGGAGCGCAGATGCGTGGTAACGAACGTCTTCGCGAGTTCTCACAGGGTCAGCTTCCCCTAAACTAAAAAAAAAGAAAAAGAAAAGAAGAAGTCGCCTGCCCGTACTGTTTCAGTGCGGGAGCAGCGCTGCGGACAGCGGTGACCGGGCATGGGTCGAGGGTAAATTTTCTTGGCCCAATCAAGCCGCTTATGACCAGTGATTGAATAGCTCAGGCCAAGGGGTGTGAAACCGAGGTGTAAACGGAAGTTGCCGAAGGTTCGTTGGTTGTTCTTGGTTGGGTCCTGTCTTAGGTCGGTGCTCTGCGCTATCGGCTCTGCCGAGTTCGAGAGTCTCTCCCAGGAAGACAGACAACCAGTTCCAGTTGTTTGCTATGTCTTTGAAATCCTGTAAAATTGTACATATGTAAATAGATGTAGATAAAGTTCATAATTAAGATCAAGCGTTCAAGACCCTTCTGCCTCGCCCAAGACATCGGTCCCTGACGAAGGAGCACCGCTCGTGTAACGGGCCCCTGCCTGGAGAACGAACCAGTTCGCGCCAACCCATGGTTGGGCAGAACAGCGGTTACGAAATTTACTCCGGTAAAGCTTTCGCCCAGGTACTGCGACCGTTCGCGCAAGCGCTGTTCAGCACGCAGATTCCGGACTTCCTGACGGCAATATTGACACATGCCATTCATAGACGACGAAGATTTGAACGGGCGATTCGGAGAAGACGACGAAGCAAAAACGGTGCTCCGCTTTCGTGCTGACCTGACTGGTTGTTGGTGTTCTTCGGTGCCAGAGCGCCTTCTGTGTAACGTTACGTTACAAATCTGGTGGAGGAATTGCCGGGCATCGATCCACTCCTGCTTAATCAACCTGTCACTACGGAGCTTAACCCCCTACATCAACGCCTCGGCCGCCGCCTACGTGGAGAGCCCCCTGAATTCGGACCCCTTCCGGCTGCCACCAGGACGACGCACCCTCAGGCGGCCGTAGAACCTGCTGCAGACTTCTGGGAGCAGGCTTCCCACCCCCATCCTGTGTTATCAGCCGCGAACACCCCCCTCTTTTCATTGAGACGTGTTCGAGCTTGCGCTCATCAGTCCACCCGTTGTAACGAGCGAGTCGCTCGTTACAACGGGTGGACTGATGAGCGCAAGTTCCACAACGTGTACTTCGCTCTTGAAGAGTCTGCACGGACATGGTTTAAAAATCATGAGGCTTCCTTTCCATCCTGGGCAGCCTTCTGTCATGATTTGAAAGCCACTTTTCCTAGCGCCGACCGCCGGGAGCGAGCAGAAGCTGCGCTACACTCGCGCAATCAGCGCCAGAACGAGAGCGTGCGTATGTTCTTTGAGGACATGACACGCCTTTTCAAGCGTGCAGACCCACAAAACGCCAGAAGATAAGAAGCTGCGTCACCTGCTGCAGGGCGTTAAACAAGAACTTTTCGCGGGACTCGTGCGCAGTCCACCGCGCACTGTGGCGGAGTTTCTCAGCGAGGCAGCGACCATGGAGACAACGCTGCAACACCGAGCCCGTCAGTACAACCGTGACGTGAACATCATTGGGTCCGACGCACCCCCTGTGCGTGTCGGCAGCGACATGGACGCACTACGCAATCTAATCCGTTCTGTCGTGCGGGAGGAACTGCAAGCGCTCCGGATGCCTTGCAACACAACATCTTTTCCTTCACTGGCTGAAGTCGTCCGGGACGAGGTGCGTATGGCAGCTCAGCAAGTTGCTGACAATCCCCAGCAGAGCGTTCCCCACCAGACGTTCGACGCGAGGCCCACCTATGCGTCCGTCTTACGTAAGGCTCCCCCGCCGAACCATAGTATCAACGCCGCAGCTCCAGCACTGGAGCCGCATGTAGCCTCACTACTCCCCTCCGCCAATCTACCAGCGACCCCGTGGAAGTTAAGTATGGCGGCCCCTGGACCGTCGGCCCCTGTGCTATTGTTGGAGGGAAGCCAGTCACCTTTACCGGGCGTGCCCGTACCGCCGCGTCAACATGCGAGGTTTCGCCACGCAGGACTTCTACCCTCGGAATGACGAACGGCCTACTGGGATTGCAAGCGACCTTGCAGCGCGACAGTATCCCGTCACGTCCGGTTACCAAGAGCGTCGGTCTACGACCCCGACGAGCCACCGTTCGGCAAGTGCCCACTCTTCCTGACGCCGCTCCTCTCCCAGCCCTAGCCGGGAAAACTAATACCAGCGGCCTTCGGAGGCAGGGTGAAATGTGAAGATCCTCCGTCATCGTCAGGCCGACCCGACGAGATTTCGCTTGTGTCAGGTAGCGACAACATCCGGCATATTACCTCCGATTTATGTGTAACGATTGATGGAGTGGATGTCACCGCGTTACTCGACACTGGTGCCGATTATTCAGTAATGAGCCGTGGTCTCGCCCGAGAATTAAAGAAAGTTTGGACACATTGGTCTGGCCCGAAAACATTGGGCCCGGACATTGGTCCGGTCCGGCACGGCGGGAAGTCACTTGATCGAACCTGCAGGCAAGTGCACAGCGTAGGTCGGCATCCATGGTTTTGTGTATGTCGGAGAATTTATCGTGCTTCCTGAGTGTTCGAAAGACTTGATCCTTGGTCTAGACTTCCTGCAGACCAACGGCGCTGTCATTGACCTGATTCCGTTTCCGTTTCGTCGAAACGGAAACGGAAACTAAAGCGCGTGTTTCCGTTTCGACGAAACGAGCCGTGGCGCGCATTGAAAACGAAGATCCGGGTCTGAATGTTTTGCGTATAGTCGAGGATGACGTGAGGGTTCCGGCACGTTCTAGTGTGTTGGTTCTTGTAAAGCATGACTTATTCCACGATTGCGAGGAGATCGCTGATGGGCACCTTCCGCTACTACTCGAGAAGGAATTAGCCGTTGCTCGAGGACTCGTACAACTCCAGAACAGTTGTGCTACTGTCCTCCTGACAATTTTTGCTAAGGAGATGTGGCATCTCGCCAAGGACACGGCTGTTGGCGTCCTTCACGATGTTACTGCCTTGCCTCAATTATGCACTGCCGGAGCGAACCCTAAAGAAGAGGCCGCACCTTGTCATGCTTTGCAAACCGTTAAAATTAACCCCGACTTGAGGCCCGATCAGAGGAATCTTCTCTCGGCTCTTCTGAGCGATTTCGCAGACTGCTTTGCCACAGGCTCTAAGGTCGGTCGTACTCTTGTCGCCAAGCACCGCATCATCACCGATGAGACCACGTTACCGGTATGCCAGTGCCCGTACCGGGTTTCTCCTAAGGAACGTGACGCCATTAAAACGCAAGTGGATAAAATGCTTGCGGTCTACGCGATCCAGCCTTCGACGAGCCCATGGGCGTCGCCAGTGGTCCTTGTCAAAAAAAAAAGATGGCACCTTGAGATTCTATGTCGATTACCGAAAGTTAAATAACATGACTAAAAAGGACGTCTATCCGCTTCCCAGGATTGATGATGCCCTCGACGGACTACGCGACGCCAGGTACTTCTCCTCATTAGACCTCAAAAGCGGATACTGGCAAATCGAGGTGGATCAGAGAGACCAAGAGAAGACTGCATTTGTGACGCCCGACGGCCTATACGAGTTTAAGGTGCTTCCGTTTGGTCTTTGCTCTGCACCGGCCACATTCCAACGTATGATGGGCACGGTTTTATCAGGTCTGAAGTGGCTGTCGTGCTTGGTGTACTTAGATGATGTCGTTATTTTCTCGCCTACTTTCGAGCAACACTTGGACTGTTTGCGCATCGCGCTTCAAGCACTCAAAGGCGCGCAACTAACGATCAAGCCTGAGAAATGCCACTTTGCATTCAAGGAACTACACTTTCTCGGTCATGTTGTCAGTGCACAGGGCGTTCTCCCTGATCCCGAGAAGACTGCCGCAGTGTCAAATTTTCCACGCCCCACCGACAAAAAGGCACTTCGACGATTTCTAGGTTTTTGTTCATACTACCGACGCTTCGTCCAAGATTTTTCTAATGTAGCTGAGCCACTGACAGCACTAACCAGAGAAGACATACACTTCCTGTTGGGAGACGATCAAGAACAAGCCTTCCAGGAGCTTAGATGCCGCCTACACAGACCCCCCAATACTTGCCCATTTCGATGAAGACGCCGCAACCGACGTACATACTGATGCCAGCAACGTTGGCCTCGGCGCGGTACTCATTCAGTGGCAAGGCGGAGTAGAACGGGTTATCGCCTACGCGATCCGAACACTCTCACGATCGGAGGCGAACTATTCGACAACGGAGAAGGAGTGTCTTGCGGTAATCTGGGCCATCAGCAAGTTTCGACCATATTTGTATGGACGACCCTTCCGCATTGTCAGCGACTATCATTCCTTGTGCTGGCTGGCAAGCCTTAAAGACCCGTCTGGACGCTTAGCTCGTTAGAGCCTCCGTCTTCAAGAGTATGACGTCACTGTTGTCATAAACACATAACACTGTTGTCACTGTTGTCATAATCACTGTTGTCATAAACATAGGTTGGGACATAAACACCAAGATGCGGATTGCTTGTCACGCGCGCAATTGGACTCCACTGTAGTGGAAAACGCCGACGATTTTCCCTTTATTGGGGCCATTACTCAATCCCATATGGCTGACCTTCAACGCAAGGACCCGGAGCTGGCGCCGCTCATTGATTACCTGGAAAGACGCGGTGGTAGACTACCGCTTGTTTTTCGTCGTGGCTTGCAGTCATACGCTTTACGAAGTGGAGTTCTCTAAAGCGCAATTTTGAAAGATCAAAAGAGACATTTCTACTCGTAGTACCTACGAACCTACGGCCTGACATCTTAAGCGCTTGTCACGACGAACCGTCCTCCGGCCACTTGGGAGTTAGTCGTACGTTTGCAAGAATTCGGGAGAAATACCATTGGCCGAAATTATTACCTTCAGTGCGATCTCAGGTTAAAACCTGCCGTGATTGTAACGCCGAAAGAATCTACCCGTGAAACCAGCTGGATTTCTTCAGCTGATCGCTCCACCGAAAACTCCTTTCCAAGAAGTGGGGTCTTCTTGGTCCTTTCCCGAAGTCAACTAATGGAAAGCGTTGGATTGTTGTCGCGACAGACTACTTGTCCCGATATGCTGAGACCGCGTCGCTCACAAATGGAACTGCCACCGAAGTCGCATAGTGTTTTGTCCACGACATCGTATTGCGTCATGGCGCTCCGGCTGCTATCATTACCGATCGCGGGGCAGCTTTTACGGCCCGCCTGACTAAGGCTGTACTTACACACACTAGCCATAGACGGGCCACGGCATACCAGCCGCAAACTAATGGCTTGGTGGAACGGCTAACTAGAACTCTGGCCGACATGCTGTCTATGCACGTGGATAAAGAGCATAAGACCTTGGATCAAATCCTCCCATATGCCACGTTCTCATATAATACGACACTTCAGGAGACGACGCGGCTCACATCCTTCGAGCGTGTCTTCGGCCGTCGAGTGACCACTGCACTGGATACAATGCTGCCCGTATACACCGACGACGAAGATGACCTTGACCTGGACATCGCTAGTTTTACCCAGCGTGCGGAAGAAGCGCGGCAGCTGGCAAGGCAGCGCATATACCTAAAACAGCAACTAGACGCTGACCGTTACAACAAGGGACGGCGCTTCGCTGCCTACGAGCCTGGAGACTATGTCTGCATTTGGACGCCCGTTCGTCATCGTGGGCTCTCTGAAAAATTGCTGCGCCGGTACTTCGACCCATATCGTGTCCTCCACCGCCTCAGCGACGTTACTTACGAAGTTGAATCCGCGACCCAAGATCCCTCAAGCGGCAGACGATGCAAGTTCACTGATGTTGTACACGTCGTCCGGATGAAATCCTACCACGATCGCCCCGCTGACTATTCTTGAGACTCATGATGCCCCGTTTTGTGTTGTGGTACACCATACCAATCTAGCATACTATCTGTCAGCTCATCGCATCAAGCAGCATTTGCAGCATCGAGGCGATGCTGCTAAGAAGGGGGGCAATGACACATGCCGTTCATAGACGACGAAGATTTGAACGGGCGATTCGGAGAAGACGAAGCAAAAATGGTGCTCCGCTTTCGTGCTGACCTGACTGGTTGTTGGTGTTCTTCGGTGCCAGAGCGCCTTCTGCGTAACGTTACGTTACACGTTACAATATATTTCTGCGAAATTAGTTAGGTGAGCGTTCCAACTTCTGGTGTCGCCCTTGTAGTTCCAGTATCACAAGTTAACGACGGCGGGAAGATACAATATGACCTTGTTGAGCTTTGTTTCATCGTTCCACTTGTTTTATAGTCTCACCCCATTCGTAGGAGCTGAGCCACTCATCGGTTCCACTGAAGATAATTGGGTCTCGCTGGCGAGGGAAGCCAGCACAGATGACAGCCAAACCCACCTGCACGGCTTGATGTCTAGCGTCCACAGGCATCATGGGTTTTAGGACAATGCGGCTACGAAGCTCCAGGATTGATGTTCTTAACCATCCAATCCACCAAATGTAGGATGGGGTTCGGGCTTAATTTATAGGTACTGGGGCCAGAAAAGCAGCGGCGAAGACAGCCCGTAGACAGTTTGAACGAGACCTGCAATTCCAGTGCCACTGACTGGAATGCTAACTCGCACTTCTTTCTCTTCGGAGGAAATATTTCATGCCATACCAGGAGGTACTTGACTACGATAAATTATGTGCACTTCACTGTGGTTCGTATACAGAAGTATGGAATGTGCAGAGAGCGCGTCTAACTGTTTCACGCACTTGAAATATTAAAATAATTTTTATTCATGCCAACCGCTGGACGAATACGTGTTGCCTATAGTAGAAGCACCATTGGCTCATTGCTCACATATAGAAATCCGGTTGGCTTTGTTCGCTCCACGCTGACGTCTAAAACGTTATGACATATTATACAGGAAATGGCAGGCAGTTTTGTGATTGATGCTAGAAGCGAAACAGAAGTGTGTGAATGGACAAGGAAAGGGAAACAAGCAATTTGACGGAGTGTGGAACATTAAATTGTGGAATAACTAGCCGGTGTTACGGGGCGAAGGCAGACAGACGCGCACGCTAGCTGATGATCGCCGCCAAATAAACAAGTGTACCGGTGGAACACGCACAAAAAAGAAGGTCGAATTTGGCCTGTTAAACTAAGCAAATGCAATAAAGAAACATGGTTCAGCTTTCGTTTAATATTAAAATATATGTATGAAAAGCGCGAAGGAACAAAGATCAATGAAGAAATCAGCCGGACAGAGCGTGGAACAACAAGTTCTCGCTTACTAGCCGCTGTTTCAGAGCAAAGATACACATGCGCGCACGGATGCTGAAGATCTAGATCAAGTAAACGACTGCAACAGTGGGGTTGGCGCAAAGAAATGTAGGTGCGATAGGCCCTGTTGAACTAGAAATTAGCAAACGTAACAGAGAAAGGCATACTTGTTGATTCGAACAAAAATACAGATTACGACTGCGCATAAGACGACTAGGAGAAACAGGACAGAGCGCTTAACGACAAGCTCTCCAAGGACTAGCCGTGTCCGAGGTAACGATGGAAGAATTTTGGCCTGGGGCATCTTTGATGACGACTTCTGCCCTCTGTGTTGAATATGGGGGAAGCTTAGATTGATATTGTCCACGTAGACATCGCATTCCGTCCCATGGCAGATTTAGGTGGTTTGGGACTGACAGTTACCTGCCATAAAAGGCCCACAATATCCGCTTCAAAACTCACATCTATGACCCATATTGAACCAACTGATGCGACACTCCGGGAGAGAGAGAGAGTGAGAAAACTGCAAAAAAAAGAAAAATAATTTAGAGCTCCCGTGGTTGGGTCCTCAATCCAGGATTCCCGCGGCCTTTGCTGCCCTGCTGGCCCGTTCAATCAGCCAAAACTGGTCTTTCGACTCTGAACTCGACAGCGCAGCCTCCCACTGCTCCGTCGTGACCTTGTGAATTATCGGCACTGCATCTATTTTCTGGCAGGCCCATGTGATACGATAAAAATTCGGTTTCTGTCCAGTATAAAGACAGGCATGGATAAGAATTTGTTTGTAGCTGCCGCCAAGACGCTGACTGCTCCCTGTTTAACAACTTGTGTCGCGGAGGATACCGCCACACTTCAGGAACAACACCGTTGTCTATCGCTAATAGTGAAATTTTTGCGGTTTCGGTTACACAGTGGGTGCTGCCAAATTGCCGCTTTTCTTTTCGTCAACTCCACCGCTCCATTTCAGTCGATTGCTTGAAAGCCGCTTATTCGCGGTGCATCTTCCAAATTCAGAAGGATGTGAGCACCGCCTCGAAATTCTAGCTGTGTTGCAGCCCACACTGAACTTCAAATTCGCAATCTGGTAAGGCATGGATTTCGATAGGCTGCATCTCTTCTGGCGCCTGCGCTTTGATTAGCTGAGCTGCTCGAGATGGAAAGGATCATTGACTACGGAATGTCACTATCTTCCGATGCCTGCCTTAGGATCTCTTGCGTGTCCGAGTCCAATGGCCCATCTGTTGGATTCGCATCTTTGACGTCCACCGCGTACTGTATAAACGCGCGTACACAACAACGAGCGACAAGCTTGGGCCTCGAATAACACTGGCTATCTGTTGCATGGGGCGCAAATGATGCTTACCGGGCTATCCCGTACTGCAGCTGCCCGTCTTAGAGCAGCTTACCAAAGGTTGTTTAATAGCACCGCTCCTTTGAAGCATGAATCGACGTCCAAAAGCGACGCAGACTATGAAAGGTACCGAAATGAAACGCTCAGGAAATTTCGACCCCTTGTTCTTTAACGGACACGGATGTCGCACACGCGTCGTGCACTGAAACAGTGCTTCTTTTAGACGCCATTCCGGATTTGACCTCGCATCACTGGGCAGAGCGTGCCAGTGCTTTTACCACTGCCTCACCACAGCAGTAAATTTTTGTGAAGGTTTCGACATGTAGTAAATAATATGCATTTCGATGTGATATGCAAAAAGGACGAACAATCACTATAATAGACTTGCAAGTAAATTAAGGATAATTGTAGAACTAACATGAGGTCAAAGTATTTACAATACTTTGACCTTAATTACACATGTTGCGTTACGAGAATGTTACTCGCCAATTTCTTTCTTTCGACGTATCAAGAGGAATAAAGGTGCAAAATTTTATAAGCGGATGAGGACATAAAACAGCGCGAAATGAGCGGTCGCAAATAGCTTTAATTTGAAGTGAAAGACCAATAATGTATACTGTTTTGAGAACTGCGCAATTTTTAGTTCTGCCAATCTGGCGCTTTGTATTCTTACTTAAATGCACTTGTCCAAAACTTAACTTAGGATTCTATAACGCTAGTCCCTCTTCAAGTCTTGAGAGATCACTGCGCTTTCATCCTGATGGTTTTAACAATGAGTTCTTGTGAGAAACCAGCGTCTGTTCGTGGTGCATAGGCAAATACAGCAAGTGGTGTCTATAAATAGACAATTGCAAAGGCGAATAGTCGCGGTTTTTATGAGTATTCAATTAGGAATCCCAGAAATCAGGCCTTATTCAAAACAATTTCTAATAAGAGCTGCTTGGTTGTCCTTTCATCCGTTCTGCGCTATGCTAAAAATGTAATTATTACCTCGTGTGCTTCGGTGAGTTTACTGTCAGGGAAAAGCTTTTCCACATCCTCTGCCAGCTCTCTGGCTTCACTGACGGCGGTGTGTTTCAGCAAGAACTCCATCTTGTATCCGCTGCCGAATTTCTCTCTGAGGTGCTGAAGTGTGCCAAGGCACATCATCTGCCCATCCACCATGATCGTGAGACGGTCACAGGAGAACTCGCATTCTTCCATGCTGTACGGTGCAAACCATTGCGATTAAGTGTCGAATATTCGACTTTACAGTGATTGCTCCAAGTGAGCTCAACACGGACTAGTAAAGACAAATCTAGTCATGCATAGAAGTGTAATATCAATCTGCAATTTATTACAAGCACATTATGAAGAATGGTAGTGAATTGATTTTTACATACTTCTAACCAAATTTCTTTCAGCAGGCAGGAATGAAATTTAGTAAGCACAAAGAAAAATCCTTCGCTAAAAAGAATGATATGAAACTGTAATTTAAAGCCGTTAAGTTCACATATAGAAATGGAGATAGAAATGCCAGTTAGAATACTGTGGTCAATAAATTCCGCAAATGGATTAAAACAATCCGGCAGTAAAATATTACTCAGCGCATTTTCTAATAGTAAAACATTTATGAAGGTGAAGAATAGTATAAGAAATTGAAAACTCTGAGAAACTACGATCCATAAGCGAATATGTCCTTTACTAAATTTTTTCGTGGATATCTACACACAATTTCATACGCTGATTATGCAGCCTAAATTTATGTACACTGATAATTATTTTATGAAATATATAATATGGCCACCTGACCTACAAAGAAGAAAAAATCAAAATAAAACTAATAAAAATAATAAAACACATATCTAACTTTTATAATGCCTGTTTTCTATACCAATACATATGCCACATAGCACAAAGCCGACTCCCGTACTCTGCCCTCGTAACTTGTATATACACGGTTTAAATGGCATATTTTTGTTTGGAGGGAAACCGTACACAGACTTTGCTCATAAAATTTTTAAACACAATTCTCTCGGTTATCCTGGGAACATACATTCAAGACGTTGACAATTTTCATTTAGTGCTACGAAATAGTATTTTGAAACCTTACTTTGCTACTGCGCTGCGCTGTCCAGGGAATAGCGGCACGAAATAAGTCAATTGCATACTTTGTTTTCGGGATAAGTTTCTCATTTCTTCTATTGAACTTCATAGCCAAAGATGCAAAACGAACTAGCCTAGCCCAGCATTCTGCAGAGTATATCGCGTCCCAAGATCACACTAAAAGGAAACATTGCTTTGACATGACGCAAAATACGAACAAAGCTAAGCACTCTGCACAGCAAAATGCTCTGCCCAACTCAAAACAGCTGAAAACACGCACACACACACACACACACGCACGCGCACACGCACACGCGCGCACACACACACACACACACACACGCACACACACACACACACACACACACATATATATATATATATATATATATATATATATAACCATGTTGGAAAGACGATGACAATGCTCGCTCCGACGCTCGCGCGTGTGCTGACTCCAGCTCTATGACTGATCGCCGAACCTTCTTTTCACTGTTCATTACGTAGCGCCCTGTGCAAGGTCTTCTATTATAAGTGGTGGAGGTGAGAGCAGTCCCCACAACCTGGAGCTGCACAGCCAAGCGTTGTCTACCATTTCCGCGATGCCTGCGACAGCCAACCAACCGCCTCCCCACCCCCCCATCTATCGCCTTTCATATGTCCAGGTGCAGCTCGCCAACGTGACCTAGCCATCTTCAGAAGCACCAATGTCATGGATGTGGAAGACTGGTTTGCGTCATATGAACGTGTAAGTGCGTACAAGTGGGATGATACAATGAAGCTCACAAATGTTATCTTTTATTTGAGTGACTCTGCCAGTCTATGTTTTCTCAACCATGAGACTGACATCTCTACCTGGACGGCCCTCAAGACCACCCTGACACAAGTTTTTGGCCGTCCCGTTATACGTAAGCTTCGCGCCGACAACGCTAGCAAAGTCGGGCACAACAAACCGGCGAAAACTTCACCAGTTTCATAGAGGATGTCGTCGACCTCTGCAAGCGCATAAACCCTACCATGAGCGACGCCGATAAGATCAGGTACATTATGCAAGGCATTGACGATGATGCCTTCCAAATGGTCGTCGCCAAAACCCCGCAAACTGTGGCTGATGTTATCAGCTTCTGCCAAAGCTTCGATGAGCTGCGCATACAGCGGCGTTCCAAACGACGTGCTGGTCTTCAGCCGGCCACCCTTTACAGCTTGGCTCTCTCCGGCGACGGTGCTCTGGACCAACAAACACCCATTCAGCACATTCAACAGCTTCTTCGTGAGGAAGACGCACGCAAGATTTTGGTATTTTCTGCGGCTTTTTGTTAATCATTGTCACCTGTTTTCGCTAATGCGGGCAAAGGAAACATTTCGCTCGCCCCATGTTTGTCTTGGGCACGAGCGCATCTGTGGCTTGTGGTTGAATTCAAGCTCCCGATTATTATTTGTTTTTTGTGCGCTCTTATAATCTTGGGACTCATTCCAACAAATTGTTTTTCAGTCTACAGTGCTCTACCGTGATGAATTCTTATTATATTTTTTGACTGGCGTGCTGTACTGCGATGAATATTTTGTGGCCTGTGACCAGTAGCGCTGGTATACCAACACTGCATGTGGATGACTATGTGATGGACCTTTGTGAGACGGCTTGGGTGCTTCATAAAAATGCAAGGATTTGCGCGAATAAACCTCAGATTAAATTTGGCGCTTGTCTTGTTGCTTTCATGTTCCTTCTTTGTCCCCGTAACTTTCGCGCCGTCCTCAGAATCAGCTTCAGCAAAACGATCGCGACAGGGCGGCGGCGCGACTCGGCTACTATGCAAGCAGTCGGAGAGCTGTCGGCTGTCTGGCCGCCAGCGCTATATATATATATATATATATATATAAATATAAATATATATATGTATATATATATATATATATATATATATATATATATATATATATATATATATATATATATATAAGGGGAAATGAGGGTACTCGTTATAATACATGAAGGACAGAAGCCAACAGTCGGCGAGGCCAAGTAAAGCATTGGGGATTGTACTTTGTCTTTTTTTTAATTTTTGCTTCCGTAATCACATATATTAGGAGTATATATATATATATATATATATATATATATATATATATATATATATATATATATATATATATATATATATACATTATATATATAGTCATTATTCACCGGGGTTCGCAAGATCACGCGCAGCGTTCCAAACTCTGGCTTGAATAAAGACTTTTGTTCGAGCGGTGGCTCACATGTGGTGGAGGTGCCCTTAGTATTGCAAGCCTTTCGCTTTCGACCTGTCTACTGTTACCCCTGGAGCTCCATTTCGGCCTTCGCATGCCCTCACACCCCTTCAATATGAACGAGGGCAACGAAACCCGCCCGCTCCCGCTATCTGCCCCTGCTGTTATAGCTATCCCCACTTGGACCATTACCAGCCGCCAGCGCTATCCCCAGCTTTTTGTCGGCACGACTGGCTTAATAATTACACCAGAGTGAGCTCCTTCAATCGCTGGGATGACTCCCACAAGCTACTGAACGTTGTCTTCTACTTGACTGACGTCGCAAAAACGTGGTTTCTTAATCACGAAGACCAAATCCCTGTTTGGTCAACAATCACCCAGCAGCTACGGAAAATTTCCGGCACGTCATCTGGTCGTTCTGAGCTGACTAAGAGGAAGCTCGCTGTCAGTCCTCAGCAGCCTGGTGAGTAATACACATCATATATTGAGGACATTTTAGCCTTTTACCGCCGAGTCGATCCTGCTATGACGAGAGCTGAACACGTTCGCCATATTGTTAAGGGCACCGAAATCGTCGCACTCAATGCCTTCCTGGTTCAGAATCCCTCCACAGTGTCGGACAAAACCATTACGTGCCAACTCCTGGACGAACTTCAGTCGTGCCATCTGCATCAAGACAACATCAATGACGGCGTTCTTGTTGACAGCAACCTGCGCACCATTATCCGTGCCATTATACGAGAGGAGCTCGCCAATCAAGCAAGCTTAGTTCCCGGAAGCTCGAGCCTCCCGCCAGCTACTTTAGATTTGCGCAGCCTCGTCAAGGACGAACTGGCCATCTTCACCTGCGCCGTGGCACCAGTCACGTGGACTACCGCTTGCCGCTGCCCTACGTATTGCCGCGAAACCTTCAAAACAGTATTTGTTGTTATTTAACAGCCGCCGGCATACTATCTTATCACTCTGATTCTGGACCGCGTATCAGTTCCGTAATCTTTGTTAATGCTCGATGTCGCGAGTCACACCTTTATCAGCTTTGTTGTAGCGCAAGATGCACCGAAATCTGTCTCGAAGGTTCCGGCCACTCGGGTGTCTTTCCACAATGTTCCAGCCCGTGCTGGTAGCTGTTTGCGACGTTATATAGATTGTTCTGTGCAGCCTTTAAATTGAGCGTTGATGAGTGTGACGAGCATTCTTTGTCCGACGACCGACAAGCACGTTTGTTTCTATCGCCGTCGCCGAGTTGCTTAGTTCTTTTTCGGGCGCAAGTCAGCCCAATAAAGAGTTTCTTCAGTGCACTCATCGACCCTTCATTTGTGTCGTCGATCTTGTCACCCCTACGTGACAGTATGCTGAAATGGCTTCGAAGCCACCTGCCCCAGTCCGTTCTCCTTGTCCTGCTCCTGTGTGTGTCCATGTGGCTCTATTAGCCCCATGCTTTCAACCGGCCCGTTATGTACAATCCTGGCGTCCTTCCCGTCCAGTCTGCTATTACTGCCGAATCTCAGGTCACATCTACCGAGTCTGTCGCCGGCGCCAGCAAGACGAACAGTGTGGTTATGCCCCATTCTAGAATGCAAACCTGCGCCATAATGAAGCTTCTACGATCCTATACTCCGATTCCTTCCACCGTTCTCCTTCGCTGCAGGATTCCCAGGATAATACCCGACCCTCTCGTTCTAGCCGACGCCGCTCCCCTTCGCCTTTACGCCGCCAGTCCCCACTTCGAGCGCTCTCTCAATCGTCCCTTCCTAGGGCGGAAAAATAACAGAAGCAGTTTTAGGAGAGAAAGCTGCTTCAGAAACGAACTCTGGAATTCCTCCCGGACACCGATCTAACACGGCGAAAGTACTGACCGAAGGAGTATACGTTGAAGCCCTCGTCGATACGGGTGCCGCTTATTCCGACGTAAATAGCAACTTGTGTTATCGTCTCCACAAAGTAATAACTCCGTACATCGGTCCCCCTCTCCGTGGATCTAACGGTACTATCCTCACACCCATAGGGCAATGCACAGTGCGCATTCTCATCACTGAGCAGAGGCATCATATCGAGTTTGTGGTGATTCTGTCATGCGTTCATGAACTAATTTTAGGCCGGGGATTTTTGTCGTCGGCGTCTGCCTTATCTCCTGCCGCGACAGCCTCATTCACATTGCGGACACTAAGTTCGAACCCGAATCTGCCTCCTCCCCACTACCTGTGCTCACTGCCATTGACTACGTTTTGAGCCCTGGCAGTGCGCACCTCATCATTGCTAACCTGGATTATGGACTTGACGGGCGATGCTTTCGTGATGCGTACGAGTGTTCAGTGCCGCAAAAACTGCGCAACCAGGGTTGAAACAGGTGAGGCAGAAGGCAAGCGCTATGCCGTCGGAGGTCCACCGTGATACCAGCATCACGGTGGACCTCCGACGGCATAGTGCTTCCCTTCTGCCTCACCTGTTTTAACCCGTGGTTGCGCGGTTTTTGCGGCACTGAACACTCGTACCCAGCCTTTATTGTACAGAAAGGAGGAACGGTTGGCTTTAATTTTGAAGGAGATCCTATTTCTCTGGCCACCCTTTCTTGTGCTTCGCCACCATCTGATGCTCTACCTCAGCGACCTTCCTCGGCACTCTGGGTAACCATCAGCACTGACCTATCTTCTGAAGAGTCAGTGGCATTGCTTGCAGTCCTTTTGAAACACTGACTATTTTGATGTGTGTACATCAAATTTAGGCCATACATGTGTTACCTCCCACCGCATAGAGACTGAAAGATCAACCATTTTTAGGCGCCGCCATTATCGCATTTCCTCATCAGAACGCAAAATCATTGAGTACCAAGTTGCCGGCAGGATTGCGCGAAACATTATTCGGCCATAGAGCAGCCCCTGGTCCTCTCCTGTTGTTCTCGTCAGGAAAAGGGATGGTTCTGTGCGGTCCTGCATAAATTCATCATCATCATCATCATCATCATTATCATCATCATCAGCCTGATTATACCCACTGCAGGGCGAATGCCTCTCCCATATTTCTCCACTTAACCCGGTTCTGTGCTAGCTGCATCCACTTGACCCCTGCGAACTTCTTAATCTCATCCGCCCACCTAACTTTCTGCCGCCCCCTGCTACGCTTTCCTTCCCTTGGAATCCAGTTTGTTACCCTCAGCGACCATCGGTTATCCTCTCTTCGCACTACATGTCCTGCCCATGTCCATTTCTTCTTCTTAATTTCCCCTGGAATGTCGGTAACTTGAGTTATTTCTCTCACCCACTCTGCACGCTTTCTATCTCTTAATGTTACCCCTACCATTTTTCGTTCCATAGCCCTCTGGGTTGTCCTCAACTTAAGTAGAACTCTCTTGGTTAGCCTCCACGTTTCAGCCCCATAGGTGGGTACAGGCAAGATGCAACTGTTGTATACTTTCCTCTTGAGCGATACCGGTAAGCTGCTAGTCATAATCTGCGAGTGCTTGCCAAATGCGCTCCATCCCACACTTATTCTTCTTCATGCAAAAATTACCGGGCCCTTATTAAGGTAACCCGCAAAGATATTGTAACATAGATACACGTATGTATTTAGAGACAAACAACTTCATACCAGCAGCGCCCCGCACGAATCACGCACACTTCGTCGTTATCTACCTTCCACACTCGAGCACATAACTTCATCGTCGCCGTCCCGTTGCATAACTCCGGGCGGCGACATCACCGTCCCGGTGCTAAGTAGAGGACTTATCAGATGCATAGTACGGCTTGAGGCGAACTACGTGAACAACGTCGGTGGCATGGCGGATGGATGATGTCGGAGAATCAAGAGGGGCAACCTCATATGCCACGTCGGTCACCTGACGGAGCACACGGTAAGGGCCGTTGTACTGGCGAGGGAACTTCTCAGAGAGACTGACACGCCGAGAAGAGGACCAAACGAGAACGAGTTATTCTGAGGCATAGTGTACTGGGCGATGCCGGCGGTCGTAAACAGACTTCTCGTAGGTCTGTGAGGCGGTGAGACGGTTGCGGGCGATTTCGCGGGCCATAGTTGCATGGGTGATGGCGTCTCGTGCGTACTTCGTGGTCGACTCCAAGGATGGCGGAAGCAGTGTATCCAGTGGCAATCTAGGATGTCGACCAAATAGAAGATAGAAAGGCGAATAGCCTGTGGTGTCATGTCGCGACGAATTGTAAGCAAATTTTGCATAAGGCAAAGGAAATGTGCCAATCACGATGGTCGGGTGCGACATACATAGATAGCATGTCAGTGAGGGTCCTGTTCAGCCGCTCGGTAAGCCCGTTTGTTTGAGGATGGTATGCTGTAGTGAGCTTATGCTGCGTGGAGCAGGACCGGAGTATGTCGTAAACTGCCCGGGAGAAAAAGTAGCGGACGCGGTCCGTCCCCAATTGGCGAGGATCACCGTGGTGAAGGATGGCATTTTGAAGCAGGAAATCGGCGACATCGGTGGCGCAACTGGTTGGTAATGCACGCGTGATAACATATTGGGGGCCGTAGTCGGTCTCAAGAGCAATCCAGCGGTTGCCGGAACTGGACGCCCAAAAAGGTCTGAGGAGGTCTAGTCCGACATGATGGAAGGGTTCGAGGGGTACGTCGATAGGCTGCAGAAGACCAACAGGCAATGCGGATGAGCGCTTTCTGCGTTGACAGAGGTCGCAGGTGGCAGCCAGCTTCAACCTCTGCCAACGCAACGGCGAGCCCTACGGTATAGACCGGGTCAAAAGAAGCAGAATCGGACCCGATCATATGTTCGTGAAACACCGAGGTGACACGCGGGGGGCAGGTCATGTAGTTACCAGAGGACAGAGGAGAGTAAACGATGGGCAACGACGAGCAGGAGCGGAGATCCATCAGGGCGCAGGTTGCGGCGGTACAGGATGTCATTGGGAAGAACAAAGAGTTGAAGTGTAGGGTCTGAGGTGGCCCCGCTGAGGCGATCAATTAGTGGACGCAAGGAGGAGTATTACCGTTGCTCTGCCGCGATGTTAAGTAGAACAGAGATAGCGAACAAGCATGAACTGAAGTCACTGTGCAAGATCTGGAGGTTCCACAGCGTGACGAGACAGACAGTCGGCGCCTTGATGTAGATGCCCTGACTTGTAGACAACGGCGTAAGAACACTCTTGAAGGCGCAATGTCCAACGATCAAGCCGGCTTGTAGGGTCCTTCAGTTAAGAAAGGCAACAAAGAGTGTGGTGGACAGTAACAACCAAAAAGGGATGGTCAAACAGGTAGGGTCGAAAATTAGACACTGCCCAAACAAGGGCTAGGCACTTGCGCTCTGAAAATGAATAATTGCGCTCTGCAGTGGAAAGAAGGTGGCTCGCATATGCAATTACATGATCTTGACCTTGACCACGTTGGGCGAGCACGGCGCCGATACCATATCCGCTGGAGTCTGTGCGAACTTCTGTTGGAGCCGACGGGTCGAAATGGGCGAATACAAGTGGTGAAGTGAGCAAGTGAATCAGTGAAGAAAATGAGTTTTCTTGAGCAGAGCCCCAGGTAAAAGGGGTGTCCTTCTTAAGGAGGTCGGTGAGGGTGCGGGCGATAGCAGCAACATTTTTGAAGAAACGTCGGAAATGGAGCCGAAAAAGCTTCGCGCATGCGTAGAAGATCGAGGCAGAGGGAAGTCCTTGACAGCTTGAAGTTTATCCCATTACAATATTTACCTGCTACCACGCATCGACGACGCACTGGAATGTCATCAGGGAGCAGAGTATTTCTCAAGTCTCGACTTGCGCTCCGGATATTGGCAAATCCCTATGCATGAATCCGACAAGTACCAGACTGCATTTGCTACTGCCGATGGTATTCATGAATTTAATGTGATGCCTTTCGGCTTATGTTGCTCCAGCCACCTTCAAGTGCATGATTGACACAGCGCTTCGAGGAACGAAATAGAAGACGGGCTTGTCCTAGCTAGATATGTTATTATATTTACGTCGGTCTTCGCCCAGGACCTCTACCGTCTTACAGAAAATCTCACATGTCTGGCACGAGCTGGTCTCCAGCTCAACATTTAAAAAATGCCACTTCGTCAGCAAAACCATCAAAGTCCTCTGCCATGTCGTTACCAAGGCGGGCATACAGCCTAATCCCGACAAAATTGCAGCTGTAAATAATTTTCCTCACCCAAAACGCCATAAAGAACTGCGCAGCTTCCTCGGGTTAGCGTCGTCTTTTCGACGTTTTATCCGGAACTTTGTTTCTATTGCGGCTTCTTTACACAACCTCCTCAAGCCTGACGCGCTTTTCTTATGGTCCAATGAATGTGAACAGGCATTAAAATCCCTCAAGCAAGCATTAACTCCAGGTTCTGTGCTTTGACATTTTGATGAGACAGCTCCAACTGACGCCAGTGGACAAGGCAATATGGTGCCGTTCTTTTGCAACGCAACGCTGCGCCCGAAGAGCAGGTGGTGGCATACGCTAGCCATACTCTTACAGCAGCTGAGCGTATCTACAGATTCCGTAATGCTATAGTTACGCTCAGCTGCTGTGAAAGAACGGCTAGCGTGGAACGAGAATGCTTTGACATTGTTCAGTGTGTTCAAAACTTTCGGCCCTATTTGTATGGCCGCCATTTCACAATCGTCACCGATCAACATGCGCTCTGTTGGCTGTCGTCGTTAAAGAACTTATCCGGTCGGCTCGGCCGCTGGGTGATACGTTTACAAGAGTACACCTTCACCATCATGTACAAATCCGGCAGAAAACTGACGCCCTCTCTCGTTGCCCGCTGTCTTCTACTCCAACCAACTGCCCTGCGGCCCCTGCACTCTACCCCTCACGTTAGCCTTCTGGTGATCGTCTAGATGTTGCATCCATCGAGGTCGCTCCGCTGGATCGAGGCAGTAACTTTCCGTCATTGCAGCAGCCTGATCCTTACTGCAGCCCAATTGTCGCTCGCCTCCGTGGTCAATCACCAGCACCCAACAGTCGCTTGCGTCGTCAGCTCCGCCTTTTCCGGCTTCAACACGGAACACTACCACTCTATACCACACGACTTGTCGCCGATGGGTTCCAATTGTTCCTCGCTCTCTCCATCATCGAGTGTTAGAGCTAGGCTTACCATGATGATGCCACTGCCAGTAATTTAGGACACCACAAGACGTACGACTGTAAAAAGGCGCTACTTTTGGTCCGGGCTTTCTACCAGCGTCGCCAAATACATATCATCATTTGCGCCTCCCCAACATCGTAAGCGGGCAACAATTCTTCCTGCCGGCCCCCTGCAACCTCTTCCTTGCCCATCCGTGCTTTTCGATTCTCTCTCTATTGACTTATTCGGCCCCCTACCTTTTGCGGCCACCGGTCATCAATGGGTTGTAACCGCCATTGACCATCTGACGCGCTATGCTGAAACAGCCACTGTTTGCTCCGGTGCCGCCACTGAAGTTGCCGCATTTTTCCTGAGAGTGATCGTCTTGCGTCATGGTGCTCCTGATATTTTGATTAGCGACCGCGGGAAGACATTTCTTTCCCTAGTCCTGGCGGAAGTACTCCACGCTGCCAACACTGTTCACAAGACATCTTCTAGTTATCATCATCAGACAAATGGCCTCAACGAACGCTTTCAGCGCACCTTGTCCGATATGATATCCATGTACGTAAGTCCTGACTATAAGAACTGGGACACCGTTTTGCCTTTCGTTACCTATGCCTATAATTCCGCCGTTCAACGCACCACTGGCTACAGCCCATTCTTGTTAGTTTATGTCCGTCTACCAACAACTCTATTCGACACAACCTTCTTTTCTGCTCCGGCCCTCCCCCTCCTCCTCATCTGCATCGTTGGGCGATGAGTTTTCTACACGTATGGCCCATTACCGGCAAATTTCTCGCCGCAGTACTAAAGCCGCCTAGCAAGAAAGGAAGCACCGCTATGACTAGCACCACCGCACTGCCCTCTTCTAAGCAGATGAAGTGCTACTCTGGACGCCGATCCGCATGCCTGAATTGTGCGAGAAGTTCCTCCATCACTATATTGCTCCTTACATCATGCTCCAGCAAACATCTCCCGTGAACTACCGCGTTGTCCCATCGCATACCGTCGCCGATCGGCGTCGGCGCTCCACAGCGTTCCAGGTTGTGGCTAGAATAAAGACGTTTGTTCGAACGATGGCTTACTATATACAAGACTATATATATATATATATATATATATATATATATATATATATATATATATATATATATATATATATATGTATATTGTAAAGAAGTTCCAATTACGCCCACATATCGCTGAGAATGTAGGAGTGCATTGGCGGACTAGCTGTCTACAAGTTAAGCCCCTACCGCTCTGGTCTTGCTCGCCCCCAGTGCCCGCTACCAGTGCCTGCATCCCCGCTTAACACTTGGTGGAGGTTGCGGGGTAGCGGGATTTATATTCCATTTGGTGGTGGAGCCGCCACATTCCGACCTCAATGACCGTTCATGCTGCAATACTATCGGCCCCGCTCCCTCAGCCCCTTCTATTTCATGCGTCCGGCGTGCTTCGACCGCAGGACCCGCCGGTGTTCAGCGGTACCGACGATCAGGACGTGGAGGAGTGAGCATCCACAATAAGTGGGATGATGTTTTGAAGCTGAACAACGTTATCTTCTACTTGACACAAGTATTAAAGTTGTAGTTCACAAATCACGAGGCTGACATCCACACTTGGGTCTAGTTCAAGTCTCGCTTTGTGGATAGCTTCGATCGCTCTGCGGTCCGGAAGCTTCGCGCCGAACACCGTTTGAGCTAGTGGATGCAGCAGACAGAGAAACTTTCACTAGCTGCATCGAAGACATTTTAGATTTGTGCCATCGCGTAAATACAACGATGACTGAAGCCGAGCAGATTCGCCACATCTTGAGGGGCATCCTCGAAGGCGCATTCAATATTCTGTAAGGTTCCCACACTGTAAGTGAAGTTGTCACGGTGTGTCAAAGCTACGACGAATCGCGACTATGTGCGATGCTACTGTCGGCTGCACCCTTACTCAAGAAATCAAAGGCTTCGTACGGGTAGGGGTTGCACGGCAATTCTCACTAATTCCAAACGTACCGCAATCCCGCTCACACCTGGCTCCTGCCACACGCCAGGTTATTCAGGAACAACTTGCCGAAGCACTTATATCCCCTCAACAACCAACTCTTCATGTTTCTCCACTCACAGCTCCGCTCACTCATGCCGACGCTGTTCCGACGCCCGGACCCACTCCACTGTCTTATGCTGAGGTTTCCGCGAGAGCACCGCCTCCTACGCCTTTTGCATCGTACGGTTCGCCTCAGCGGGCATTTTTCACTCAGCGCCGTGCGCCACTTATTATACGTCCTTGGCGCACATCTGACAACCGGCAAGTTTGCTTTGTATGTGGTCTCCGAGGCCATGTAGCACGCCTCCGCCGCCGTCGCCCGGCCATGTAGGTTTTAGATCAGAGCCCGGTGACCTACGCGCAATAGCCACCGTCCCCTCCCTGTACGCCACCTCAGCCTTCGTCCCACTTTGACCGCTTTTTGCATGATAACCGCTCAATCTCTCACCGCCGTCGCTCGCCATCGCCGATGCGTCATGGTTCGAACTCGCCAATCCCGGAAAACCACTATACGCCGTTCCGCAGGCAAGTACTGCGCTTTTTTTGACCAGTGATAGTCGTGCTTCTCCGTGGAACAATTTAATCGAACTTAACATTGGAAATGTTTGTACCTTTGCGCTTGTAGATACTGGTGCTGCTGTGTCGGTTATTGACGTTAGACTGTACCGCTTGCTACGAAAAGTTGTTCTGCCGTATTCTGCGTTCTTTTGCGCACCGCCACTGCTCAGCACATCGAACCACTCGGTGCCTGCACGGCTCTAGTCACAATTCAGGACGTTGTCTACGTCATAAGTTTTATCGTTCTCAGTGACTGCTCTCATGACATTATTTTAGGGTGGGACTTCTGTCGCAATCGCAGCATAATTCATTGCGCTCGTGCAGAAGTAGAGCTTTCTCCGCTGCCCACCACCCCGACCGCCGCTAACTTTCTTGGGGAAGCCAAATATCACGTTGCGGGTGTTGCTGATATCCCGCCTTCATCTAATGCCATTGTGTTTTTAAACTGTACCTCTCTTTATGACTGTACAGTGCTCTTCACCCTATCTTTCTTTTTCGTCTCGCGACACTGTCTTCCCTCTGCGCCGTTCTAAGTGTATGAAGCTGCCGCACCAAACTAGCCCTTGCAAACGATTCATTCTCTCCACTCACGTTTCAACGTGGCGAGTGCGTTTAGTGTGCCGAGCCAGTTCGATCAGGACATTTTTTTATCGTTCCGCCGCTGCTTTCCATCTGTGCCGACACAATCTTCGACAGCGTCAGTGCCTTTAGCCCACCTCATTCCACGTCTCTTTTATCGCCTCTCACTGACTTTGACAAAGCCATAGACTGTTCTCTCGCTCCAGCTCAACACGCCAACCTCCTTGACTTGCTGAACCCATTCCGAGCTTCCTTTGAGATTCAGCAGCCTCTCTTGAGTTGGAAATCAAATGCTGCTCACCACATCTATACTGGTACGCATGCCCCACTACGTCAGCGTCCTTATCGTGTCTCAGCCTCAGAGCCCCACATTATTGATGAGCAAGTCCACGAGACGCCTACGAGAAGTGTCATTCAGCCTTCCAGTAACCCTTGGGCTTCCCTAATCGTTTTAGTCAAGAAGAAAAACGGGTCTATTCGATTCTCTGTGGACTACCGCCGCCTTTATGCAATCACGCGAAAGGACGCCTATCTGCTACCACGCATAGACGACGCGCTGGACACCCAGCATGGAGTGGAATTTCCCTCTTCAATCGATTTACGATCTGGCAAGTTGCAATGGCTGAGGACCATCGCCCCAAGACACCCGACGGGCTGTATGAGTTCAACGTCATGCCGTTTGGCGTGTGTAACGCGCCCGCCACCTTCGAACGAATATTGGACAATATTCTCCGCGGTCTGAAGTGGCAAACATGTCTCTGCTATTTGGATGATGTCGTATTTTCATCCGATTTCTCGACCCACCTAACTTGCCTTGAAACTGCCTTGCAGAGTCTTAGCGACGCCGGTCTACAGCTAAATCTGAAAAAGTGCCATTTCGCCGCTCGCCAACGCACTATTTCAGGGCATTCAGTGTCCAAGGATGGCATCCTTTCTGATCCACGTAAACTCCGCGCCATCGCTGAGTTCCCGAAGCCAGCATCTATCAAGCGACTACAGAGCTTTATAGGCTTGTGCTCTTATTTTAGGCGTTTCGTTCGGAAATTCGTGACCATCATTGCCCCTCTGACGCGACTTCTCGGTGCTCACAAACTTTCTGCCTGGTCACCGGCGTGCGATGTTGCTTTTAAAAAATTGGGCACTATACTTACCTAACTTACCTCCTACCGAAGTGCACAGCGATGCAAGCGATCGCCGGTCTCGGCGCTGTTCTTGCTCAACGAAAACCCGATTGTCAGGAATGCGTTGTGGAATACGCAAGTCGAACTTTGACCAAGGCCGAGACCAACTACTCGGTGACAGGAAAGGAATGCTTGGTCATTGTTTGGGCACTTCAGAAATTTCTGCCATACTAGTGTGAGTGCCCCTTCTATGTTGTTACGGACCACCACGCTTTGTGTTGGTTGTCTTCACTAAATTACTCCACCGGCCCTCTCGCCGACTATAAGAGTATGATATCCGAGTCATCCATCGCACAGGGCACATGCACTCCTACTCAGACGCTTTATGTCGCTCGCCGGTGCCGCCTGACGCTCCGTTGTCCCCTGCCTGCACCTCCGCCTTTTTTCCTTGTCCATCGATGACATGACATCGGAACAGCGCAAGGATCCGTGGCTAACATCACTAATCTATCTTCTTACAAACTCGTCCGTTTCGCCGGCTACTCGCGCCCTTCGTCGTCAAGCGCAGCATTTCGCGCTTCGTGAGCGTCTCCTCTATCGAGGCAAATATATGCAAGATGGCCTTAAGTGGTTGCTTGTCGTACCTCGCCAACGCAGTAGTGATATCTGCGCATCTTACCGCAACAATTCGCAGGGTGGCCATGTGAATGTATTTATGACTTATGAACTGTTACGACAACGCTTTTACTGTCGCGGTATGAATACCTTCGCCAGTAAGTATGTGCGTTCGTGAATCGATTCCTAGCGTCGCAAGCCTCCTCTTCATCAGCCGGCTCCATTACAGCATCTGCCGTGCCCATACCGACAGTCCGATCGTGTGTGTATAGATTTGTATGGACCTCTCGTGTACACACCTGCAAGAAATTGTTGGATCATCGTAGCCGTCGATCACCTTACTCGCTACGCGGAGACAGCAGTACTTCAGGATGCCACCAGATATAATATCGCGCCCTTTCTTCTTCATCATTTCATTCTGCGGCACGGGGCCTCCCGTGAAGTTCTGATTAAGGCAAATCTTTCTTATCCGAGGTTGTCGAAGCGCTCCTACGCGAATGTCAATCCATCCACCGGATAGCCAGTTCGTACCACCCTCAAACCAACGGCCTTACAGAGCGCTTCAATCGCACAATGGGTGACATGATGCCCAAGTACATAGCCTCCGATCACACACATTGGGACAAGATTCTGCCATTTATAACCGGTGCCTACAACACCACCGTTCAAGCAACTACCGGATTCTCGCCATTTTTTTCTTTTGTAGTGAACCTTCGTCTCCACTCGACACCATCCTTCCCTACCGTCCTGATATCTCAGTCTACATCGCTTTCAGCAGCTGTCAAGCACGCTGAAGAATGTCCAAAGCTGGCTCCTTCCCTACCGTCCTGATATCTCAGTCTACATCGCGTTCAGCAGCTGTCAAGCACGCTGAAGAATGTCCAAAGCTGGCTCGCTCGCTTACTTCGGACGAGCAAGCCCAAAAGAAAGCACACAGCGGCAGCAGCCGCTCTGTCCACCAAATCTCTCCTGGTGCTCACGTAGAGCTCTGGGTCCCATCGACGCCACCAGGTCTGACCAGACAATTTGCTGCCAAGTACCACGGACCCTATCTAGTGCTCCAACAGACTTCTCCCGTCAATTCCTAGCTAAACCGCTAGCCACTTCCAACGACCTTCGCCGCCGTGGGCGTGAGATTGTTCACGTTGACCGTTTGAAGCCTCGTTACTATCCCGCTATCCTTTCGTCTCCATGAGTCGCCGGTGTGGGTCCTCTTTTCTGCGGTTTCCAGATTGTAAAAAAGTTCCGATTATGCCCACATATCGCTGAAAAAGAGGAAGTGCATTGGTGGACTAGCTGTCTTCAAGTTAAGCCACCATCGCTCCGGTCTTGCTCGCTACCAGTGCCCGCTTCCAGTGCCAGCATACCCGCTTAACAATATATATATATATATATATATATATAGGATATATATATTGGATAGAGCCGGATATTGGATAGAGCCGGATAGAGCCATGTATGGACGGACAGCATGCTGAAGTGCTGCTGATGTCCCGGCAGCAGCAAGGACCCCGCGACGACTGGCGGTGTCATGCAAGGCGGCCGCCCGGTGGACAAACATGCAGAGGCTGTCCGTGTCCAGTGTGAACATAATCAATGCGTGGGTGTCATCGTGAAGCCCGTCGACGATGTACTGTTTAGCTGCGGACGTGGGCCACTCGATCTTGCAGGCATGAAGAAGACGGACCTTATCATAAATGTAAAGGGCAACGTCTTCACCTGGAGCCTGGCGCCGCGCTTTCATCGTCGTGAGTTTGGCGTCGTGCGCACTGGCCAGAGGCGTAAACGCAGAAAGGAGGGCAGAGGTCCAGGCCGACCAAGTGGTGTAGCGGCGGCCTTCGTACTGGTGCCAGGCGCGGGCGGCACCACGGAGATGGTCTTCCGCGATGGCGAGCGTGGTGGCTGGGGACCAGGCGGAACGCCGGGCAGCAGCGTCGACAAGTTCAACCCATGCTTCGGCGTCATCAGAAAATCCACGGAACTCCGGAAGTTGTACCGGTGGTACTGGGCACCCAGAGGACATCGAGACGCGGCCAAGCGCTGCGGTGAAAGTGGCGGTTACCTCCCGGAGGTTTGAGAGCACTTCGGGACGGAGGGCCGCCAGAGCCGAATCCGCCGAGGAGGCATGGACGCCGTTCTCTGGTGAAATAGGGGTCCCAGGCGCCGAATGAGCCGGATGTGTGACTGTCCGGCCGCTTCGAAGGAGGAGCGGCGGGTCGTGGAGGTCCGGGTCGGGCCTGACGTTCGTCGACTGCGCCATTGTGACGGAGAGCAAGCAGAAACACGGCCGCTCCTTGGAACGCCCTGCTTTATTCTATCTTCATCCTCTTCTGTTTCTCCGCTGCTGCACACTTCACTTCGTCGTCGGCTAAGCACATCACAGGCCGCCGCTACACAACTTGGTCGGCCTGGACCTCTGCCCTCCTAGCTGCGTTTACGCCTCTGGCCAGTGCGCACGACGCCAAACTCACGATGATGAGAGCGCGGCGCCAGGCTCCAGGTGAAGACGTTGCCCTTTACATTTATGAAAAGGTCCGTCTTCTTCAGGCCTGCAACATCGAGTGGCCCACGTCCGCAGCCAAACAATACATCGTCGACGGGCTTCACGATGCCACCCACGCATCGATTATGTCTACACTGGACACTGACAGCCTTTCCGTCTTTGTCTACCGAGCGGCCTCCTTGCACGACACCGCCAGTCGTCGCGGGATCCTTGCTGCCGCCGGGACATCTGCAGCAGCACCACAGCAACGCCGCGGTTGCTTTTCGTGCGGACAACAGGGCCACATGTACAAAGATTGTCCTCAAGCTGCCCGCCCAAGCATACAATTCCAGAACCACCCTCTTCCCTTCCTGCTGGTTCATGTTGACGGCATCGGCGAGTTGACCGCACTGGTTGACACCGGTGCTCAGCGAACGGCATTGCTTCAACGTCATGCACCGGGCCCGATGAGTCAATGGACCTCGTCTCCTCTGCAAGGCTTGGGGGGAAGCGCTGTTCCCGTCGGTGCAGTCGATATCTGCATCCGGACTGAGGCTGGCAGTAAGGTCCTGGTGGGCGTCCCGGTGTTTGCGGACATGCCGGCTTACCTCATCTTGGGCGCAGACTACCTCATGTCCGGGGACGTGGCTCTGTCCATCGAAAACGGTAATGTGCAGCTCCGCTCGTGCCGTACCGCCTCTAGCCTGCCCGTGGGCGAGCATCCTAAAAGTGAGGTTAACCGCATGCAACACCAACAAGAAGCGGTGCAACACCCAAAGAAAGCCTCTGTTTCCCGAGAGCGCATGAGTGGGACTGTGAAATGGTTTAACGTGGTAGGCGGCTATGGCTTCATCAACCGAACTGACACTGGCGAGGGCATTTTTGTCCACCGCACCGCGTTACAACACTCCCGTAAACTCCGCCGCATCCGGAAAGGGCAGGAAGTTGAATGTGAAGTAATTCCAGGGAAAAAAGGCCTCACTGCGGCCAATGTCAGTGTGCGAGATGGGAATACCGCGCAGGTTCGTCGGGAAGGTAGGAACCACACCTACCGGCATACTCAGGGAAGCTGTGCATGGCGCGGTGCTTCCGGTGGAAACGATGGCAGCAGCAAGAAGTATTGTGGTGAAGCTTCTTCAATTTTTGTCACCACTGCGGATGCCTCACGATGGCAGTACCAGATCAGGGAAAAGCATCGAATACCGCGCAAGGAGAGCAAGTCAACAGCAAATAACTGGCATTGGAGAAAAGTTCAGGAGCATGACTATAATCAAGGCCTCGGCAGAAGGCCCAAGCAGCAACTGCCCAAAGAGTCCCGCATAGAGAGCAACGCACCAATCGGTGAAGCAGACAATAAGCAAAGATTATTGGTGCGAATATCATCATGGCTACACAGGAGGACAGCGCCCAAGAAAAACGCCATGTGCAGCAGATTAGATGTCTGCGATGCCGTGGTGCTCTATTTAGGGACGAGCGCAGTCGTGGCCGAGTGTAATGTACTAGGCGACGACGAAGTGAGCAGTGCAGGAGAAAAGGAGACGACGATGAAGAGAGAATAAAGCTGGGCGTTCGAAAGAACGGCCGCGTCCCTGCTTGTTCTCCTTCACAATATATATATATATATATATATATATATATATATATATATATATATATATATATATATATATATATATATATATATCGATCTCCTGAAAGAGAAATATATATATATATATATATATATATATATATATATATATATATATATATATATATTTCTCTTTCAGGAGATCGATCATCACATAAAACTAAAGGGTAAATAGAAATCAATTCAAAGAAGCTGATTGTAATCTGGATATATACGTAATACGGTCCTATGTGTCGCACCTCTGCTGGCAATTTACATAAAACAGAGAACTAGCACTGATTAAAATGCCACAGTTTCTTAAACCCGCGGAAGAAAATACAGATGAATGACACTACTTGCTTAGAAATATTACTGCAATATCCCAGCGTGAATATTTCTGTTCAGTTATAAGGGTGGTTTTTTCAGGGAGTCCAAAGCCAGGGGTATTACAGTAAGGGGTAGGCATGATTCTAAATACATGGTGCATGATAGCTGTACTTCTTGGGAAATAGAACTAACGAAAATTCAAATGATAAAAATGTTTCAAGGCGCCACTATGCAGATGTATAGCATAAAACAAAAGCGTCGAAACGCAGATCCTTTCTTTCGCATTACAGTTCGTGGAATATATTTCAAAATTTTTTTTTATGATAGATTTGTTACAAAACAATTATTTTTCCTTAATGCTCACATTACTCCGCGACAAAAGCTATACGAGGGAAGCAGTAGTGGAGTACTCCATAATATTCCACCACCTGGAATTCATTACAGCGGACTGATATCGGACAGTATACGGGCTCCTTGATTTTGGCCTCAACCGTACATAAGCCGCTGCGGCAGAGATTTTATCCCGGGTCATTGGATTCTGCATTCCATCAACGTCGCCACTGATGCTCTGATGTGGGGCGGACAAAACTATGACTCATGTTTATTGATATCCCGTCATTGTTAAATATCGCAGCCTAAAACCCAAGCACTGTATAAATAATATGATAAATTCTGCGGAAGCGCCTTCTTAAGTGCGTGTCGAGCGACTTCGCAATATAGCAGCTGCGAAAGGAATAAAAAGCATATTGGGTGATATGCAGTGCAGAAACGCACGGCTTGTGAAATATTCTTTTCACAATAGGGTACGTTAACGTTTACAGCAGCGCATTCAAACTAAAACGCTACACTGACAGTGGGAAGCAGGCCTCTATGAAACAGCTCCCAGACGATCAACCTAAGTTCACACAACAAACATGCCCGCAAAACAGCGCGAACACCGTCTTACTAATACGAGAATCTCGACCATCTCTGGGAAACTTTCATGGTTCTATAATAAATATTTCAATTCAGTCTTGCACGCACATCTCATATATTAGCTGTACTTTACCCCTTACTACATTTCGCAGCTAGTCTTTTCTCAAATCACCCCTCCGCGTGCTGATCGTCCAGAGAGTACATGAGATATCTAACACTACTCCTTATTTAGCTCACCTTTTCGCACCACTTTCAAAGCCCTCTATTTACGCAGAACCTTTCTTGGCTTATGCCCTGCGGAAATGTTCTCTAGACTGACATATAAAAAAAAGGCTTTCCAGCAGGTAACAAACCGCTATCACATCCATCTTCCGCCATGGGCGCAAACCACTATGCTGCAACGGGGCCGTGATAGTCGCGCCCTGAATCTCTTTGTCTACCGTATGGATTGTAATAGCAATGACAACTACAATGCAATAGTGATATTGATTATAGTGATGGTAAGAACGCTGCAATAATTGAATATGGTGTCAGTACCGACCACGATCTTGGTACATTTAGCGGATGATTATGATGATTATGATCCTACGAATGATAATTACTATTATGTTAGTGAAAACAGTCTTGTAATTTGGCTTTCCCCATTACCTCTCCTAACAGATTTAAGCGCACTCCCATATGAAAAAGTGACAATGTAGGCGGCATCTGATTTAACACTGCGAAAAAATTAGGCTTCGCAAGCGTTACGGGGAGCGCGAAAGAGCGCTCCAGTGCTCGTTGTAATGTCAGCTCAGCTTCTGAAGAACTGAAGAATGAACACGATGACTGTGAACGGCAGCCTTCGGTAATACCTCGCCTTGGGGTAAGCGCGCCGCCTACTTATCACTCCTCTGGCGTTGTTTTGTTATGCTCCTGATGTGGAATCATCTGTTCTACTGTCAACAGTCGATATACTTCTACCTTAAAGGGGTCGTGAAACGAAAATGTAGCAGCCCAGTTGCAATTTTCCTTGCTTCAGTAAACATTAGGCATGCCGATTCCAAAATATCTCGTCGAAATATTGCTTCTGCATTTAATAATACCATTCTGAAAGCGCAGCATTTTTGCGTTTCTGAAGCGACCATGCGACCCTGTAGGCCGGAATTAGAAGTACTCGCCTACGTCATATTTAGCCGTTTAGAAACTCAGATGTAATCATTATTTCCCATACAATAATAGGTTGCTGTTAAAGTTAGCAAATAAAAATATATTACATCAATTATTCGCTCACGCAAACGCATTTCTTCAACAATACTGTCACGTGACGCGCGGTCGGCGGCGGCGGCGGAGCAGGACGGGTGGTAAAGCTCACTTTGCGGGTGGTGTCTGCTTCTCGCTGCGCTCTGGAACAGAGCGGGAGGTGACGCTCAAGTTCAGATTTTCGGTAACGACGGCTATACCTCGCTCCGCCGGGTACTCCAAATGACAATGGTTCCAATCTAATTTGTTGTTGTTATTTTCTTTTTCTTTTTTTGTGAACATTCGTGATGGAGCACAACGTCTTGAGCAGTCTCATACCACCGGTACAACTTGGTTGTGCGGCCGCTGCTGTAATTTTTTTTTATTATTATTATTCTTGGCGTCATTAAAGATACGATCTAAATACGGTTCCAGGTCAAAGAAATCGACAAGTGTGTTCAATCCGAGTGGTGGGTGGAGTGTTTCAGGAGCGGGCGCCGCGGCGCGTACTCGTAATATTAGTTGCTCGCCTCCGCGCTGCATCACTAAGAATAGCGTGTCGAGCTTCGCTTCCTTTATTTCGGCCGGATGACCTAACTATGGCACTACACGGAAAGCCGGAAACCGAACAAAAAAAAAAAAGGTTGCTACAATGCACTTGGGTGGCCCTTCCACCCTACGCGTTGTCGCAGCTTTGCTCCCCCACCTTCCCGACGCCTCTTTCGTAATCTTTCTAAAAATACGTCTACAGTGCTCAGACTTCGCCTATTTTTCCTGACAACGTTAGGTTCTGGGTTTAGGCGTGTTGTGCGGGTTTGAGTGCTCGCTATGCCAACCGTGTGCGTCGCGAGATTGCAGCACGGCTTCTCCGAGTGGAAGTAACGTTCGCTTTCACAAGTTTTGGCACACCGATTGGGTTCATATGTGTTCGTACTACTTTCTACTGGAAGTCCTAAATGAACCTCGGCGTCATTCGAAGCCTCGGCATGGACCGGAAACGAAGAAAGCTCACCTCAAACGATGCGTCGTACCGACGCAAAACCGCTGGCCCAGTGCATTGGCAAAAAAAAAGTGTAGGTCGCGTGATAAAGGCAGTAAACGTAGTTGCGATTTGTAGCCTTACAGATATGTTTATTTGAGAACTACTCGACTCGCAGAAGCCACCAGTTCTATTTGATTGTTTCCTGCCAGACTGCCCTCATAGCAGTAATATGCGCATTTTGGATTTTTTTTTTATTTTGAACGATACCGTGAGGCCAGCACAACAGGTGCCCCTACCATATCGTACCACCCAGAACAGGCCCCAATTGGTTCCACTTCGATCACGTTCTTTCCACAGCACTCATCTAGTCCCATAGAACCTGATGAAGACTCCAAAGAGGAGGATCATGTTGAGCAGAGCTCAGAATCCTTCACATCATTTAAAAGACATTTCTAGGGTAAAAATTGTTCACCTCAAAAGCTCATACGCCCCATGTCCTTGCATTACGATGGTGTGATTACCAGATCAACCATCCAGGAGAAATGCATTCACGCAAGTGTTATTGATTGGAAAGGCGGATAGATTGGCTTAAAAGTTTAATATCTGACCTGCTACAGAAAGAGAAGAACAAAGAGGGTCGTGACTTGATTAAAATATATACAGAATCCTTCACATCATTTAAAAGACATTTCTAGGGTAAAAATTGTTCACCTCACAAGCTCATACGCCCCATGTCCTTGCATTACGATGGTGTGATTACCAGATCAACCATCCAGGAGAAATGCATTCACGCAAGTGTTATTGATTGGAAAGGCGGATAGATTGGCTTAAAAGTTTAATATCTGACCTGCTACAGAAAGAGAAAAACAAAGAGGGTCATGACTTGATTAAAATATATACAGGAATAGTAACTTGCACCACAGTCACGAGTCTGTGTCATGCAAGAAGCAGCAGAAAGCCTGCACTGCCTGTAGAGCTTTCCATTTCTGGCCAACCGGCCAATAAGTCCTCTGAGAGAGGCCTGTTGCCAAAACACTTCAAAGAAGTAACTCGAGTTATTGTTTTGCACGCATATACTGGGACACACCAATAGTACACGCTCCAGAGTCTCCGTAATGTCACGTGTGGAACATTCTGGGCAGTCCGCCTGTCCAATTAAGTATAAATATTTGTGTGTGAAACCACATTTAGATGCAGTCTATGGAGAAAGCATGCATAATGGCATATAATTGGCAAGTGGGTATGGATCCACTAAAGCACTACCTTGTGGCCTTGAGCACAAGTAGATATAAGGAACTCAGTGATGTGTAGTGCCAAAGGCTGGTAAGGGTGTGGTGTTGAAAACTTCCAAAAATTTGTAATGCAGGCTTTGAAACTGTGAATTCACACCACTTCTAAAGTGGTTTCCCACAGATGTGGAAAGCCTCTTACCAAGGGGCCACAAGCTCAGCAGAGGTTTGTGGAGAATTATGCCCTTAAAAAAAAGATGAGTCATGTTCTGAGCGGCATCACCACAATTGTAGGCGACTGTTGCGGTGATACAGATCTGTGTATACATGGATAGAGTTGTAATATTCTCACTAGATATATGTCAGATTAAGTTGCTTGAATCTACTAATTGATATCTTGGATTTCTCCAGTATCCCGAGAACATGCAAACGCACCAAAGGTTGAGTCATTACACACAGAGGTTGGGTGGGGTGGTATGGGAAGTCGTAGCGTGATAGCATTTGTAATTAATGGCAGCGGAGTGTACGTGAAAAACTGCTGTTCAGCTGCTCATCATCAGTGGGTGGCAATGGTGTTGTGCAAGTAGTCGTAAATACACACAAAGTGGTTCGTGTGACAATTATGTAGATATTGGGCAGGCACGTGACATTCTGAAGTAACAGCACAAAACGTGGATGGGAGCACAAGACGAGAAGACGACACAATGTCTCATCTTCTTCTCGTCTTGTGCTCCCGTCCACATTTTGCGCTGTTACCTCAGGATGGAAAACCAACGAGCCCAACCTGCTATTCTGGCTAACATGCCATTGTTTGAGGTGCATTGTGGCAGCCAAGGTTTATCCCAAGCACCTGCACTTCTATGTACATGTTAAAGAGTACTGGGAGTGGTGCTCATATGGGTGTGTACCATTTTCCTGGCTCGGGCAATCAGATTGCAGGCGGGCTAGCACACACAGCCCAAAGCACATGTAGTAGAAGTTTGGACTGTCGAACCGCAAAGTCTTCAGTTCAATTCCTTTCCTTATATTTTTCAATTTGTATGAGTATCATACAGTCTGTGCTTGTATGGTTAAATTGCGAGGGTGTACATATCACCTGCGCTCCTGACCAACCTCACTCTGCATAAGTATTCAGCAAGCAGTTTTCGTTCCATCAAAAGGCTTTCACAATATTCAGCGACACAAGCAGCTACTCAGACAGCATCAGTGTAGCATTCTTGGAGCTTCGCAAATCTGTGGTTACATTGTTTACTAGCAAAACATGCACGGTATGTAGATATGTGTACTAGGACGCATAAGATGCCGTGACAATGTGGACTGCCCTTACGTCTACAGCTGCCCTTTAATCCTGTTACATTCTAGCCTGCAGTGAATTCAGCAGCAAGGTTTCACAATTAAATCATCCCAACTTTATATTTCTAGACTTGACCCCAGCACCGACAAAGCTCATTGTATTACCAGCATTTTGGTGGCATATTCAACCAGCAGGCCAATTAACTCAACGTCATGCAGGTTCTAGTGCAGATGTTTTCATGCAAACTACGGGTATCATCAACGAAGGAGGCTTTACTATACATACCTTTTCAGCACGCTGTTTTACGACTGGTTAAAGTCTGGTACATTTCAAAGTATAAGGCACATATTATTGTATGCATGTCTACTGATTGCAGATTATGCTGGCTTGCTTCTGAATGAGACTGCAAAATGCTGAAAACAGTGGCCACCTTTCAAAGCAGCTTTTGCAGAAAACGGTTTGATTTTTCTATTCCCCATGAGCCACTATTTTTCGAGGTCGTGTAAAGGTGAACGCGGCAACTAGAAAATCTAGGTTTGTCAGTGCCACAAGGACCACCACTTTGTAGTACATTTGGGCATTATATAATGTTACCAAGTGAGTGTTAGAGACATGTTGCTTTCAAAATAATTTATTGGTTGGCCGCAGGTTCATCAATGCATACAAAATTTTTAGGCTAGAAGGAAGTTGACCTAGAGCAAGACATCTTTTATTCACGCTTCTTTGCTGTCTTCCTCTCTCCTAAATATACAAATGTGTATATACAGCTTCACAATCATGATGTGTTGAGGTCAGTGCTAAATAAAAAAAAAATGCATCCGACAAAGGTATAGTTAGAGATTGAGTACACAAAATTCATTCTAAGTGAGCCTATATATGTCTTGTAGATTCCAAGGGAAGGCAAGTATAGCAGGGGGCAGCAGAAACTCAGGCAGGCAGATAAAAAGTTTGCGGGGATCAGATGGATGCAGCTGACAGAGGATCGGGTTATTTGGATAGATATGGGAGAGACATCTATACAAGCAGGTATATACACAACTGCACAATTATGATGCATTTGCAGTCAGTGCTAAAAAAAATTCCACCCGTTAAAGGTATAGGTGGGGAGTGAGCACACAAAATTCATTCTAAGTGAGCCTATATATGTCTTGTAGATTCCAGGGGAAGGCAAGCGTAGCAGGGGGCGGCAGAAATTCGGGCAGACAGATGAGATTAGGAAGTCTGCGGGGATCATATGGATGCAGCTGATGTATCTGCGGTCAGTTCCAAAAGAAGAAAAATTCTACCCGTCAAAGGTAAAGGAAGGGAGTGAGTACACAAAATTCATTCTAAGTGAGCCTATATATGTCTTTTAGATTCCAAGGGAAGGCAAGTTTAGCAGGGGGCGGCAGAAACTCGGGCAAGCAGATGAAATTAGGAAGTTTGCGAGAATCATGCATCTGGCACAGGATCGGGTTATTCGGATGGATATGGGAGAAGCATTTGCCCAGCAGTGGGTGCAGTCAGGCTAGTGATATCAACAAGACTAACAAATGGATGAGTTGGTACTGATTCATCTTAAAACCAGCCAGAAGACGAAACACGTGAGAGGAGCACAAGACAAAGTTTGACTAACAACTGAAATGTTACTGAAGGAAAGAGGCAAAAGAAGATTCGCACAGAAATGCACGTGCACGAAAAACCCCCAAAGCAGTGAAAGCGTGGAAAGCAGAAAGGGTCTAAAAAATCAAAATCTAAAAAAAGCAAATTCCATATGGTCAAGAACCACTCGTTACAAAAGGGAAGCCACAGATCCAAGTCCAAAGGCACACTATACTGCAAAGGCTAAGGACGTATGTGTGGCTAAGAAATCGGTCAACAGTCTTTTGGGGCCTTTTTTACATGTGCATCTCTGTGCAAGTCTTCTTTTGCCTCTATCCTTTAGTAAAATTCCAGTTATTAGTCCAGCTGTCCTGCAATTCTCTCTTCTCATATTTTCCGGCTTGTTTCAGAATGAATAAGGTGATGACTCTACAAACCTTGCACAAACTGGAAACCAGTGTAACTGTCAGATGGAAACCTTTCTCTTATTTGGCTTGCATTACAAATAGGGAGGACTTTACTGTGATGTCTGCCGAGGCATCCCCAAAGCCAGTGCGCAAGCTGGCTGTAGCAGATGTAGTGGTGCCTCCTGTTGACAAGAGAAAAAGCAATATTCACTTTTCAGCATAGCAAAATGAAAATATGATTTAGGTCTTTTACAAATTTGAAAGTTATTCATGCATCTGTACAATTAATTCCCGTCTAACAGAAGCTGTACAGTGTAACTTTCACTATCAATTTATTCTCCCTGGAAGTATGGCAAACTTTGAATTCTGCTGCAGGTGATTGAGAGAGAATGAGACCCACCCAATATTAGAACTCCAGTGCAATCACAATTTGCTACTGCAGCAAAATAATGCCTGAAGGCAATGCAGCTTTTGACTGACAAAACCTGGTAGTCGTCTTACACCCTCTATACTAGTGTTGTGGCCGATGTCAATGTCCACGCTGATATCATCCGCATAGCACGAAGATGTTAAGTATGCGACTTATGCATTAAGCAGCTCTGTGCATGGAGTCATTCTATTCGAAGGAGCCATAAACTACAAGTGCACTTCTGTCAACAGCTCTCAGTTGTTTTCCCACAACACGGCACGTGCCAAACTTTCTGCAAGTGCCGCAAAACTACTCTATAACTTCATTTGCTAACTGTAAAATTTCCAACACTTACTCAAACTGTGGAAGTTTCGGTGTACTGGCCTTTGGGAGAACGTCTTTCTTTTTTTTTTTTTTTGGTTGTTACATTTCAGCACATGTAAAATGTCAGTGTCAAAGCATTTTGGAGAGGTTTACTGTGTGCAGGTGTTGATGATGGTATCAGTGAAGTCAATTTTTTTAATTATATTTGCACACTATACAACACTCACCTAATGCAAGTGGGTAAAAAAAAACTAGCAAATAAAACTTTGAGTGCTGGTATGGTGATTGTTCTGGCAGCAAGTGGGGACAGGCTATAACAAGAGTTGTCAGGCTAGTTAGTGATCGTCTGCAGAAGCCAGTCCTGCTCTGTGTGTTTTTCTTTTCTGTGTCGTTTTTTAGTGCATTTTCCCACGGCTTCCGCAGGAGACAGGCTACTTCACTGCATGCAATTTCACTTAGCACAGAGTCCTCCGAAATGAGATTGCTTTTGTACTTATTTACTGCATTTCTTGTGGCATTCCTTATGTATTTATGTTTTGAAGTGCTGCACTTGCTGAAGGTCATACCTGGCTAATAAAACAAGCAAATGTGTCCGGACAGCGTCCCCCCCCCCCTCGTTACTTCACATCAGTGTGCATGCCCTTTCCATTTAGCAAGTTCACACTATCAGATGATGCGTGTTTTCTCATTTACTCGTGCATGGAATTAAGCAAACCAGTAATTTGCATGGTGAAACGTCGTGCTCATGCGCTTCTACGAAAACAAGAAAAATATGAAAACCAGCGATGTGTTCGCGCTAACGTGGCGCAATATCAACACTGTAGACCGTGTAGATGATCGCAGGTAAGTAACGTTAAAGGGGAAGCTTTATTTTATTAACACTGCCTTCCGCAATAGATTTCATTACAGCATTTCTTGCTCGAGAAAATGAAAAACAGGTGCCGCTTGTTCAAGTTATGTCGCCTTTCGCTCAAGGTTCTTACCTTGTGTTCTCGACTAGCAGTCCATGATCAAGAAGCATTTGGAGTAAATGCGGATGATCTGTAACACCCAGACGGCTGCTTCAACTACGTAGTCGCCGCCGGGATCTCGCCAGATGCTCTCAAGAGCAGTCGGCATCGGCACGCACCGCCCGCAGCTGCACCTGTTCGAAAGCTTCGGTTAGCGATTGCGCACTCTCGCAACGGTCAAACGTAGGCTAGGCTGCAAGACTCGGACATACATACCAATGCGTAGTTCCGAAACGGCTGGGATCGGGAGGCTGATGGTCGGGGCTTCTGCAAGCCGGAGTTGTGCCGCGGTTACCGCGGCCTCTCGACACAAGTGTTACTGTACCGGTCGCTCGCAGGATCCATCTTCGCCGACCTGGCACCCGAAAAGTTGCGTCGGCGTAAGGCTCAAAGCCCACGATGTAACCATGTTTTAACAGTAGCGACTATATTCTAGTTCACTATAGCAGCACAGCGACGCTGGAACCCACGGAGGAACCTAGGCGTCGGCCATATTAAAAAACCCTGTGCGAACGTAGAGTAGGGCACAATTAGAACCTCTAAAATACACCGAGCTTGGTCAACTTTGGCTCAGTAGGCTCCGGCAACGGGAGCTTCTCATTGGCTTAGCGCTATGACGTACCTGTTGAGTTGAGGAGGACGCGCGCTAGGAAACCGAAATTCTGTTTTTGTCGCTATTAAATCAACGCGGGCGAAGAAACGAATCGAGGTATATTATATGATGCAGGACAAGGATTCCATTTAACTAAGCCGTGCAAAATTTCCGGAAAACGTTTCACGACCCCTTTAAAGCAAATGCCCACCCAACTTCAAATCTTCCGATATAAACATTTTGTTGAGTCAGCTACGTGTACTGTTCAAACTCGACCAGCAAGTGCACCTCGCACCCTCGCCACACATTCATGTGTTTATTCATAGAACATATTGAATGCTTTAGAGAGCACCTACACGTTATAAGCTCTTTGGCTGACATGCTGTAGCTAACGTCATTGCCTGCTAATATATGTCCAATACGGCTATTTTAGTCAATCATAATAACTGTGGAGTTGATTTCAAGGCCCCATTTTTTCTAAAACTTGCACGTGTCTCCCAGCAAGCGACAGAAAACACTAGTTTTATTAATGGTCACAGGTGTCAGGACACAGATAGGCCGGCGCTGCAGCATTCGATTTCCGCAAATAAATATAATGATATAGAAATCTGCAGAAACCCCAGCATTCTACTAACTTGTGTGAAGTGAGCAGGAAAGACGTCTTGGAGCGCTTCTTTATGGCTGCTACACCGCGGAAGATCTTGTTGCGAGACACTACGTCCACGCCGGCGTAAGGTTCATCAAGGAACACGAGTGGCTGCAAGCCTAGCAATGCCGCTCCGATGGCAAGCTTCCTCTGATTTCCTCCGCTGCAAAGAAGCCAGCGGACTCATCGAGCAGTTGGTCACATCAGTAGTGCATTATTTTTAGATGGAATGAATGCTTCTGCCTACTGCTATGAAAGAAAGTTACTTCTGCACGTTGGCTTTCTAGAACCGTATAGCACTTTGTTCTTGACAATTAATCCTATCTAATTTCATACAGGAACCGAACTAGTTACCAGTGCAATAGCGAGTGTCATTTCTGAGACAGCACAAGCAATTCGATTCCAAAATTGTCATCCCATTTTAAAATTTCGTTACATTCCTAAAGAAAGATAAACAGATGACTGCATCACGCGCAAATTATTTATGCACTGCTTACAATTTTCAGTTCATTCCTAGGTAATTTGTAATAAAGTCCACTTTTTATACGAGACTCTAAGTAGTTGAGTATATACGCAAAAAGGTTTACGGGATGTGATTTTCAGATTCACAGCGATGGCTCAAACACCGCGCAGGTCTACCTAGAAGGTTTTTTTCCCTAGGGAGTGAATCACGACTGTCTTTTTTGACTGTTTTAGTTCTTTCGCATCGTTTGCCGGATTTAGTTGGATGAATCCGCAGCTCGCACACCTTTATGTCCTACCCGAAAAGAAAAGTCACATCTCTTAGCTGGTTTCTCAACCCTACCATTTACAGCCTAATTGTTATTTGATTTGAGAAAACACTCCTTTACTCTTAAAAGAAATACAATGCATAATTCCATGCTAAAGTTTTTGCATACTTCCAGAAGTCAACTTCTTAAATTACAAAAGCACTACTGCAACGAGCACTGATTATTCATAGTAAAATGCTATATAATTTTGCAGTAGGTATGAAATAAGATCCCCTCTATGCAGAAATGTGAGAAGTTTTCGAAATATTATTCTCTAACTGCTTGAGCGGAACAAGATTTAGGCAATTGGGGTCTGCAAAAGGTTAAGATTATCCAGTCTGGTAAAAACAAAAAGGCGAATCGTTCTCAAAAAATAAAAAAAAACGCAATAAATATTAATGTGTTCGTTGTAATGTTGCTGCCACCTCGCGAATTCACCATTTATCGTGTGCACATCATGTACTACGCGCATCTCAATATTACCACTTGTTTAACAGAATTGCTGACTGCTAACCTGTAAACTCCGCATTCCTTTGATGCATGTTCCTCTAGATCAACAACGGATATGATGGCGTCGACCATTGGTTTCAGGTCGGCCTCCGCTATGCCTCGCAGCCTACCAAACAGGTAGAGGTGCTCATAGGCGGTGAGTTTCTCGTAGAGTCCTCCTGCCTGGGTGCAGTAGCCGATTTGTGCTTGCCACTGCAAGTTTAAAAGTAAAATTACAAGGAAGAATCATATCAAAATGTATTTGTTATACATGATACAATGCGCAAAAGAATATTCATTGTCCAAGGTGTAATTCTGCGCGAAACTCATTTGTCTCAAATTCGTGAAAGGAAGCTTTTCGTCTCCCACTTGGCAAGCACCACGTTTTGCTAAAAATAAATTCGATGTTTCTAGTTTTATCGAAAAATGTTTCTGAATTGTAGTGGGTTTGACTGAAAGTATTCCTTAAACTAGATGGCCCAATTAGACGCTAGCCCCCTTTTATCGTCTCCAAATAGGCTGCCTACTCTTATTGTTAGACTTATGTGATTCGCACGGCCGTTTGGTACCGCATTTGTGCACGTCCTATTGTAAAAGCCAGCGTCTCCCAGCGTCTTCCAGTGCGCAACCAGTAAGATTTCCACGCTGGTTTTGCACTGCGTCTGCTGGGCGCGCTGGAGGTCTGCGATATTCACTGGAGCAGTAACAGGAAGATTCTGGTTTCCCTAGAAAAACGCTAGGATTAGATTTTTGACGCTGGGTGTGACGCTGGCATTCGCGATGCACTGGGAGAAGCGCTGTATGTGCACTGGGGCCGCAATGGCTATACTGGGACCAGTGCGGCCCTAGCGCACATACAGCACAAACATAGGCTGTATCTTTTTTCTAGAGATAAGATGTTTCGATAGGTTGTTTCGAGTGTTTCGAGAGAGACCACGATCGCCGCGCCTCTGATATCTAATGACGCACTATTTCGCACAACTAAAACTGGAATTGAACAATGTAGGCTAACATGCATATCAAACTTCACAGCTGATTTTGAGGGCACTGTAACGCAATGATTACTGCCAAAATGTTCAATGCGGGCTCAAGCTCAGACTCCAAACAGACCCTACGCATTAGCGAGCGTAGCCTGCACCGCGGCCCAGTATAAACAGCAGATAGAAAAAATAAAACAAGGAAGAGAGTAGTATACCGAGCGATGGGCCCATGAGCGAAAAAAAAAAACCAATATACAGCGCTTGTAATATTTTGCGTGTTTCTCAAGCTTTTGCGCTCCTTCTTGCTCTGCGTATTAAGCAGCCGAGCCCCCGGTCATCGCAACACTTCCCGAAATGTTTACATACAAGTAAGGTTTAGTTATACGCAAAATAGTGTCGTCGCTGCTGCGCTTGCCGGTATTGAAGCTTGGTCGCACTTTTTTCCTTGAAGGTTTGTACAAAATCTCCGTGTTCAGTGAAAATTACGCCCATGGTAGCAGTGCACCACCGAAGAGCCGGCGTTGGTAAATTTGCCAGCAATGTTAAACTCTACAGGTTAAATTATTCCAGTGCACAAAATAGTGCGCATAGGCGTCCAGAACATTAGTTGCAAGTCGTGAGAGCAAGCAGAAAGTTCCAATGATCAAGAAGGTGTAATTGCGACAGCGGCAGCAATGACCTGTACACTGCGAAACATCCCAACCTTATAAATGCGGTCATGACATATAATGCAAAAATGCTTGAAAGATTTGCAGTGCTCGGCGTGGCCGTGTGGTTAGCGTAGAGAGCTAGAGATTAAGAGGTAGCGAGTTCGAAGAGCGCTAGATGCCTTTTTTTTACTACTTGAGGTGCTTCGAAACGTTATAGCTTTTAATTTCATTAATAGGCCTTTATTTCTCCGGGCGACCAGTGCCGCCAGTGCGGAGCGTGCCAGTATGCCGCGTCCAAGTGCGCCCAGTGTCCAACGGCATACTGGGCTCATAATCAGGTATGGCACTGGTTTTTGGGCGGCAACACGCCATTGTTTCTTTACAGGGTATAACTGAAAGTCCGACACTCAGCAAAAGCTTGACTCCTTTCACACACGGCCCACAGCTTGCGCGCCAGCCCTTCATGGGACATCGATAAGCGCTACTTATTTTCTAGTCAGAAGATTACTCGCTCCTTACAAAAATCTCCTATGTAGTGCACAGTCACGCAGTTGAAGATCTGGCATGCAAAACTTCAGCATGGAAAACTTTTAGTAACATTCTATTTTGGCTTAGGTTTCATAGGTATCAGGACATTTCGCACTGCTCGATATTTTTCTCTCTACCCTTAGTTCACAGAGTTAATTCTGCTTCAAATTATGAAACTCAATCACTCAGAAGAATGACCGGACAAAATATCTCATGGAGTAAAAAAACGTAATTTTGCCTTTAATTGTCTGTATCGTGGACTCGTTAAAAGTTTTACCGAGAAAAGCTTCTGGAAAGTTGGCAGCCAGTGCACTCAAGCCTCACTAATAGCTCAACCAGGTCGGAAGAAACTACTGATGTTTCCTGTCGTGCCGACAAAATGTCTGTGTGGTGTTAGAAGTCAACGTGTTGGGAGAGCACACATATCTACGGTGACATCAGAATGTTCTTTACCCTGTACAGAAAACTAAGGTCGAGACACAGACTAAAGAAAATTACGATATAATGAGGTTTAAGTACTACAAACAAGTGCTTTAGCACTACAGAAATACTGACGCTTACGACAGTAATACACAATATTTGAATGTAAATTTGACATGAATTTGAAGGTTTTTCGTTTAGAGATGTTTCTTAATACTCCCTGATGTTCCACTCTCACCTTACGGGTATTTTCGCTCAGAGTAGCAGTCTCTGTCATGGCATCTCCGAAAGATAAACTCTCCAAACCAGCCAACATCTGGAAAGTTGTGGTTTTGCCGGCACCATTAATTCCCAGCAGCCCAAAGCATTCGGAAGGTTTTAGCGATAAATTCACTCCTCGGACAGCATGGATGTCACTGAAACGCTTGTGCAGGTTCCAAACCAGCAGGGTATGCTTGCTGAAGTCCTTGCTCTCTCGGAGAGCGAGGACTGTTTTCTTCTCTTTTTCTACGTCTTCTTCCAGTAAAACTTCCTTCACTGTTACTGGTTCTCCAGGGCCCCCGTATCCTGAGAGGATGAAGCACGTAATTCCCAGGAGGATTAGACCAACCACCAGAAGGGCTAATATCTCGTAGCCGATGCCTTCTTCGCCGAGAGTCAGCAGCAAGGCTGTGTCGCAATCATTCCCAGTGGCGGGTACAGGTGCGTCCCCTGTGGCCATAAACAGAGAAGCGTGACGCCTTTGCACGTTTAACAACCATGGCTTTGTTCTGGCACTGAGGCTTACATGCAATTTATTAGACCACGTAACTTATAGGAGGCGAAAAGTGTATAGATAAGCCCCAAACGGTGACTAGTATAAGCTGGATCATTGTAGAAACACGCGCGCGCTTGGAATCTTTTAGATACATCTCGGAGTATTTTGCGCAACATAGAAATGATAAATTTGAGCCTCGCGAGCACCATCACAAACAGAAAAGGATACGAAATTGATCCGAGCGCTAGAATCAGAGTGATAAGCTCGCTTGCCAACCAAATGTTTTTGCGAAAGTAACTTGCTTGGCTAGCCTTAGGATTCGCTTCTGGTTAGACGTTGTCTCTACCTGCATTTAGAGTCACCGAACTTGAAGCGTCGTTTCGATCATCGTCACTGATTTACTTTGAGGTAGAGGAAGCTCGTCTAGCCGCGTTGTCATTACGACACTTATCTAGCCGTTTGATACGCTCTCAACAAAACACGCTGCTGGACTAGTTGGTGAAACATGGTTTAGAAACAAGTTATTCAGCGCTAAATAAAACACATGGGCACTGGAAGAAATACGCAGGACAGGCTTTGACTCCAAGCAGAATTCTCCCCATTTCTACACAATGAGTGAACGAGAGCGATGGTAAAAACTTTCTTCCACAGATTAAGAACAGCAAATCGCATTTCATCGTGTATTTAATGATCTCAATTGGCTTTCTCGCAGGGAGAGTGATGTGGTGCTGACACGAAGGCTGCTCTTGTCCTGGACAAAAAACGGTACTGAGAATTTGTGCGCTAATCTGTCCTTACTTCTGCGCAGAATTTTGATGTCCTCAATTCGTGATTCACAGTGCTGACCGTTGCTATCATTGAAAGAGAGAAGATGGGCGGTTCTCGTGGGAGTCCGACACATTGCCAAGGGAACGTTCATGTTCCCTGGCACGTTCGTGCACACTGCGGCCAGTTTGTCCGACGTACACCTTGCCACAATTTAGGGGGATTTTATATACCACACCGGTGGCACATTGCAGGTACGTCTTGGTGTGCTTCATCCCGCAGCCTAACTTGTCAGGGACGCCACTGCTGACCTTGGAGCAAATCTTAGACAATTGGAGTCAGCACCCGTCCTGTGTATTTCTTTTTGTGTCCGTGCATTTTATTTAGCACTGAATAACTTGTTTCCAAGCCATGATATGCTCTTCACTCTCTTCGGCACGCTGTCTTCTTATTTCGCTCCGAAGCCGAAGTCTGGCTTCCTTCAGTCTAGCCAACTCGTGGCTTTCCATAATTGCTCGCCTCCCGCCACGCCGAACTGTATATTCGCCGCGAGATCGGCCTAGAGGTGGCGCCACCGTCACTCCTGTAGTGTCGATCGGCAGCCGGTGGCGCTCGCAGAAACGCACGCTGCGTAGGTCTGCTTCCGAGTTTACGGCGGGTTTGTTGGCGATGAAAACGTGTCTTCTGCAGTATTTCTGCAATATTGCAGAAACAAATCCAAGGATTTTGTCAATGCAGCAGAAGAAGAGCGGAGTTTAGGAAAACAAAGCACGCAACCAACAGATTTCTAGATTTACTTTACACGTTTCTTGCGCTGTACCGCGCTCACGCGCCTAATACTTGGGCCTGCCTAATGACAGCTTTGTTTTTCTTATCGACTTTTAAACAGTTTGCGCGTGTCTTATGCAAGTGAGACCGACGAATTTAGTGTCAAGACCACGCAGAAGCCTGCAGTAGTTTAGATTGAATTGAGAAAGCCTGGTTCATTGTATCGTACTTGGCTCGAGGATTAAGCAGGTTAAATGTAGCACTGGCAGCGCCCTGCATGGCGAGTTGCTTTAGACTGAGTGCACATCAACTCTGGCCCAGACAACCACGCACAAGTATTCCCCAAAAATGACATCACGCCGACACTATACAGGAAACCTCGCCGTACAGGGAAGCTAATTGTTCACGTGTACAGCGCTGAGTGGATTGAATTTGCCGAAATGCTTTTTCCGGCTGCTGTCATAAAATGTGATAGTATATTACTGCATGCGCCACTAACTGTAAATGATTTCCTGAAACCGAGGAAAGTATAAGGGATTTCTGATGTGTGTGATGTTAATATATAATGGTAAATTAGTAGTGTAATTATTTTGTTTTGCAATGCCAATAAATTTCACCATGTGAGAGAACTTTTACACACTTGACAGAATTTACAATAATCAGCGATGAATTTTCAGTAACGTTAAAGTGCAAGCTACGAATTACTCGCTGCGAAGACATCGTTATAAACTGCGCATGGGCACTGTCATGTTCTAGGAAGCAATTTTACAGGCTGAAGATTTCTTTTTCACTAATTATTTAGCAGTGACTAAATGTTATGTGAAGTAAAATATTAGGATTGGTTCCAAAACATATGCCGGATATAAAACTATTTCAAAAGAAATGGAGGTCACCTTATCATGCGACTATAAAGATGTATTTATTCCCGAACTAAACACTGATAATTAAGCCCGCATGAAGCTGTTTTACTCCCCTTGTCAGAAACTACGAGTTTGCTCGGACGACAGCACTTGGACGAAAAGGGATTATAATGATTATAATAGGCGATCAGTAAAGTACATTAATATAGGTGTAATATGTAATATTTAGGGTAACAATTAGGAGCAGTGAATATGTTTCCCAAACATTCGAGCATTTCTCTAAAGCAAAATGTGCTCACTAAAACTTTTACGCATGCACAGAAGCCTTTAACAACCACAAAAAAAAAGAAAATAAATGCATATTGACCCGGATTTAACGCATAAAAGCGGCATCGGCTGTGACGGATGATTGCAGAGGCTGGTTTTGGTGTCGTTTTTTTTTTCATTAACACCACATTTACCACGTGGGATTGTTTACTGTGCAGTCAAATCCTACAGCAGAGGAGCGCCTTTCGAAACGGTAGTGATTGAATCCCCCGTTCTCGAAATCAGCAGCCGAGCGCCCTTACCATTGAGACACCGCGACAGAGGTTTAAAAGCAAAAAAAAAAGTACTCACACAACTCTATCGTGAACACAGAAGCCATAGCAGCCATGGAGTGGCCTGTTCAAACTGCATTCTGCTATATGAAGCAGTCTGCGGTGGCATATGTTTTAGTAGCTGCGGCGTTCCAAACAGAAACGGGAATATGCGATTTCTGAGCGTTTGCATTAACGTTTATTGACGGCAGTGAGCTGTTTTGCTTTGGCACGGCGGTAACGACAGTACCACTTCGTTTGAGACATTGCATGTCAAAGGATCTCAAGCGCCGAAGACCGCGATGGATGATGTCCTTATCCAAGCATGACATGCTCGATACGGACAAGTATGCATTTTTTTATTTGAAGCGTGGGGTTGTAGGCTGTTCATGTTTATTTTTCAAGAGGCATATAGGTAAGCCTCTACTAATTCCAGTACTTCGCTACCTAATGTAAACTGCTGTTCCTTCCCGAGGCTGTTGAATATTACCTTAGTCTTCTGCAGATTGATTTTCAAGCCTACCTTTCCACTTTTCCTGTCTAGGTCATCAATCATTATTTGCAGTTCATCCCCCGGGTTGGTAAGCAAGGAAATGTCATCAGCAAATAGAAGATTACTGAGGTATTCTCCATCTACCCTCATTCCTAACTGCTCCCATTTTAAGTCTCTGAATACTTCCTCTAAGCAAGCTGTGAATAGTACTGGGGAGATTGTGTCTCCTTGCCTAACACCTTTATTTATTGGAATTTTGTTACTTTCTTTATGCACAACTATTGTTGCTGTGCAGCCACTATATATATCTTCGAGCACTTTCACGAACGGCTCGTCTACCCCCTGATTTCGCAATCCCTGCATCACCGCCGAGGTTTCAACCGAGTAAAAAGCTTTTTCGTAATCAATGAATGCTATGTATAAGGGCTGGTTATATTCCGAGCATTTTTCTATCACCTGATTGATGGTATGGATATGATCGATAGTAGAGTACCGTTTCCGAAACCCTGCTTGATCCTTTCCTTGATTGCAGTCTAAGGTTGTCCTGACTCTATTAGCGATTGATCTGTAATTTTAAGGTCCTTAGAGTCCCCTTTCTTGTGAATGAGAATAATGTTTGCATTCTTCCATGGTTCCGGTACCGTCGATGATATCAGGCACTGCGTATACAGGGTGGCCAGTTTTTCTAGCACGATATCCCCCCCCGTCCTTCAGCAAATCTGTAGTTATCTGATCCTCTCCAGCTGATTTCCCCCTTTTCATAGTTTCTAGTGCTTTCTTGACCTCGTCCTTCGTCACTGGTGGAACGTCTGACTGTTTTTCACCGCCAATCTCGTTACTGTCCTGACTACTTTGGCTACTGTAGAGATCTGTATAGAGCTCCTCGGCTACTTTGACTATCTTGTCCATATTCGGGATGGCGTTGCCCGCCTTGTCCCTTATCGCATACATCTGGTTTTTACCTATGCCCAATTTCTTCTCTATCGCTTTAACGCTTCGCCCGTTCTTTACAGCATGCTCAATTTTCTCCATGTTATACTTCCCTATTTCGGCCACCTTGCGCTTATTGATTAGCTATCTCGGCCAATTCGATCTTGTCTGTTGGATTGGAAGATTTCATACTCTAGCATTTCTTAATCAAATCTTTCGTCTCCTTAGACAGCTTACCGGTATCCTTTCTAACTATCCTACCGCCTACTTCTACCGCACACTTAGTAATGATATCTGTGAAATTATTGTTCATTGCTTCTAGAGTAATGTCGCCATCCTCGGTTAGAGCTGAATATCTATTCTGCAGCGAGATCCTGAGTTTTTCTGCCCTCCCTCTCACCGCTAATTCTTTGATGGGTTTCTTTCTTACTAATTTGTTGCGTTCTTTCTTCAGATTTATACTAATTCGGGACCTCACCATCCTGTGGTCACTACATCGCACATTCCCCCGTTAGGACTTTTCCATGTTCATTTCCGTTTTTTTTCGTTTGCTGAAGAAGGTATTCATGATTCTTAAGTTATTGCGCTCTGCGAACTCAACTAGTAACTCCCCCCTGCTATTCCTAGAGCCAATGCCATTGTAACCTACTGACTGGTCTCCTGCCTGCTTTTTCCCAACCTTGGCATTGAAGTCGCCCATTAGTACATCATAATACGTCTTAACTTTTCGCATTGCCGATTCTACGTCTTCGTAGAAGCTTTCAGCTGCCTGGTCATCATAACTATATGTAGGGGCATAGGTCTGTACAAACTTCAGTTTATAGCGCTTATTAGACCTAATTGCGATGCTTGCCACCCTCTCATCAATACTATAGAATTCATCTATATTAGCCGTTATATACTTATTGACAATCAAACCTACTCCTAGTTGCCTCTCTGGTAAACCTCGATAACACATTACATGCCCATCCTTCAGTATAGTATATGCCTCGTTCGGCCTCCTAACCTCACTAAGCCCTATGAAATCCCATTTCATACCCTCTAGTTCCGCTAACAGCACTGATAAACTAGCTTCACTAGCTAGGGTTCTAGCGTTAAACGTTGCCAGGGTCAGTTTTCAATGGCGGCCTGTCCAGCGGTGCCAGGAATTCTTAGCACCCTCTGCTGCGTCACAGGTCTGACCGCCGCCGTGGTCAGTTGTTCCGCAGCCCCTGGTGACTGAGAGCCGGGGTTTTATGGAGCTTATCATGAGAGGCTGCGGCCAATTACTGCACGAGGGTGACCAACTCCTGTTCTGGTGAGGGAGTGTGTTGCACGAGGTGTTCACCGGCATCAGGTAGCACCCCAAACCTGTGTATGCAATTTCATAGACAGGCGGAGTTTTTTTTAATCCGGTGGAGAATTGCGCGGCACCGGGATTTGAGCCCCGGCCCTCTTGCATGCGAGGCGGATATTTACCGCTACGCCACCGCTGCTCTGATAATATAATGTAATCTGAGAATATAATGTCGTATTTCTGGAGGTTAGGAAAGGTGTTGCTCTGGAGTTGTCTCCAGTCTCTAGCCTCCTGTGCTATTGCTTGTGATGTGGTGGCAGCAACTGTCACAACTTCGTTGGTGTTCGAGTCTAGTGTTGTAGACTGTCGACATAGGTTGTATGAGTGATTACGTGGGTGGTATCGTGTTTTGGCTCCCTTGGTTTGTGTATCCTCGAGCTGAGCCATCTACGGCATTGTTTCCCTCTAGTACTGAGTGTGCAGGGTCCATGTTATTTCATGTTTGATATGTGTGCTTAGCGTGGGGTTGTCTGATACTAATGGCAGCAATTTTTATGAATTCTACCTCCAAGGAGGAGACAACAGACTGCCTTTGAGTCGGTCACGATGTGGAGGTATCGGCCGGAAGCGGTTCCGTGCTGTATTGACAGGGCTATCGCAGCCACCTCTGCTTCCAGTATGGTGGAGTTATGGATGGATAGGCTGATAAATTCTTGATGGTTGGTGCACACTACTGTAGCTGCCGCTGCTTTCCCGTGAGGAGAGGGATACAAGAGTCCGTCTACGTAGTCTGCCTTGTCGCTTCTTCGTATCTTGCGTCTTATGAAGTCCCCTCTGGCTGTTCTCCTTCCTGCGTGGCAGTGGGTACACATGTTCTTGGGCATTGGAGCTACGTGTATGTGAGCTCTGCTTTCCGGTGGGATGTTCGTTGTGGATTGGATGACCTGCAAGTCGGCTGGATAGCCGACTCGTTGTAGTATGTCTGCCCACTTCTGGTTTGAGCAGACGCTTTATTGGGATAAGAGAGTGGCCTCTTGAATTTCTCCAAAAGTGTTGTGGACTCCCAGCGCTTCAAGCTTGTTGTTGGTAGTGTATGATGGGGGCCTAGGGCATTTTTGATAGCTGATCTGATGATGACATTTATTCTGTTGCGTTATACTTTGATGAGTGGTAAGTACAGGAGGCTATCTTCGACTCTGATGATGACCAGTGCTTGGACGAGCCGCACACTGTCGTCTTCCCTCATTCCTTTTCGCGCTCTCGCTACACGGCGCATCATGCGTGACATTCAGATAGTGGTTGTGTTCAGGAGTTTGATGGCGTAGGTTGCCTTGCGGTCGGATTGGATCCAGATTCCTAGGATTCTAATGAGTGGGAATTCTCGGATTAGTTCTCTACGAGGTTGAATTTTTATTGGGTTTTGAGTGCGGTAGTTGTAGCCTTTGATGCGGATTACTTCGGATTTTTCCGGTACACACACTAAGCCCCATTATCTGGCGGTGTCTTCCAAACAGATGCCATCTTGTTAAAGAGATTGTTCTTGGTCCACTAGGGAGGCTGTTTTTGTCCAAACCGTGATGCCGTTAGCATACAGGGTGAAGCCAATGTTAGGGACAGCCTGTGGTGCCCTGGCGACTCTTGTCATGACGACGTTGAAGAGTAGAGGTGAGATGATCGAGCCTTGGGGTGTCTTTGTATGGGTTGGCCTGGTGGTCACATCTTGTCTCCCCCATCGCTATGGTGGCTGTGCGGTTGGACAAGAATGTCCGGACATATGCGTAGGTGCGTTGTCCGCAGTTGATGTTGGATAGCTCTTCAAGTATTGCTTGATGCGATACGTTGTCGAAGGCGCATTTCAGGTCGAGTGCCATGACAAGGTGCTCCGCACCTCTTGGTATGTTGGTATCTGTGGAGAGTGAGCTTCACGAGCGAACTCGACACAACTTGCGTCATCTGTGGAGTGTGGACAGAAACGATAAGCTACATGATTTTGGACAATCCAGCGAATTTGCTGACCTTCGAAATCCAAACGTTATCAGCTGCCTTGGGATTTGAGGAGCATTCGGGAGTGGAGCTATCTTTACAAGCACTTCAAGAACTGACGCGGAACTAAAACACCTTTTATTTGTTTTCTGCAGAGCAACTTGACGAACACTTGATTGTAAAATCTAATGTGCATGATCAACCAATCAGCGAAGCCACACCCAAGGAGAAGGAAACACTGGAAGATCCACCCCTATCGCACAAATGTCGCTTTGCAAACTCTATGTTATAATATCCGTCATATAATAGATATGTACCTAAATAATAACATTGACATCTTCGAGCTGAGCCTGAAGCGCCCTAAAGATACCTTTGTGAAGAGTGCTGCGTTCTAACTTAAAGTGATCCTAGCGACACAAATGACTTGTCAACCATTTCAATTCACATTTAAGCATGCCTGACCACCTGTTTGTTAAGCTATTTTGTGTTTTTCCGAGAAACTACAGTGCTCATTAGATTTTCCTTTTATGTCATGTTTCTGTCATTAGCTTGTTTTCTGTACCATCACTTTGAGAGCTGTCATGCTATGTATAGATGAGTAGAATTTTCATTTTTTATTTATTGTGTGCCCGTGCATCGTACTTCCTGCGATATTTTTGTCATCATTAGAAAGTGTTTGATACGTTATGCCCACACATTTTTGTGCTGTTTACTAGGTTGTGATTGGTATTTTGTACAGCGTGACACACTGCTGTTTGTAGGGGACGAGGACCAGTCAAGCTGCGAAAAGCGGCTTTTTACCTCGTCTCCATTCCGTTCAATGAAAATAAATATTTTATCTTTATCTTATATACGTTGAGAACTTCGCCGTCGTGTGTCGCTCACATTGGTGCCAAAACACTGGTCATTAAAACAGATTAAAAGTTCAGGCGCTACGATTTCGCCGTTATGATCGGGCTTTGGGCCATCGGGAAGGTGTAAAAAACCTAGAAGGCCGGCTGGAATTAGCGATCTGGAAAACGTCACAGCTCGCTTCTTTAAGAAATCCAGAAAAAGCAACAATTTGAGGGCTTTACAATTAATTTTATAAAGCGATTGCGGGAATGAACCCTTCGAAGTTCATTACACATTATTTTCAGGTTGTTTGCATCGGAAAAGCAATCCCGCAAATCGGCTCTAAAAACAGCCGGTTTTAGTCATTTTTCCTGGAAGCCTTAATTCCACACGGTCGTAGACTCTAATAGGGCTAAAATGACGAAATATGTCGCTTTTTAGACAATTTGCGGGAAACCGATTGTTTAAGACAAAAGCCTTTTTCCGTGCACGAGATTTGTGCGTGTACTCTCATATTCCGCGAGATTCCGCGAGATGTGTTCTTGTCTAGCGTTTCTGCCGTCTGCGATCCCACTCTTGAACACGCAACCGAAGCGATGGCGTTGCGTCCAAACTCACACTTGCAGGAGAAAATGTGACCGGCACCGCGCCTTTGCTTCTCTATAAAGCGATTCTAATTATATGTAACACTGCAACGAACGCCGATAATATGCTAACAATGAGAGGCATATGATTTGAGAGGAAGGATAGACTATCGAAATTCTCTCTTAAGGGACATCTTAAAAAGGCTCCAATTTTTCTTTAACACTTTCACTTCCTTCTACGACATACAACAGTAGAAAATATTTAAGACAACTGCGAAACAGTTCGCCACAGTTATGACGCAAGATATAGAGTGCCGGAGGTTCGCTCCATATTTTGCGTCATAGATATATATTCACTCTATACCTTGCGTCCTTCAACGTCAGAGAGGCTAGAGTGTCCTCCTATGGCTCAGGCCGGCTACACTTTTTGTGCGCCACATTCTCTCCGGAACTTTTTTTGATCACCTCCTTGGTTGCTGCCCATAATCCAATTCAAGCGAGAAAATTGTAACCACGATTTTTTTTATTTCGTGCTGAATACAAAAACTCTGTCTTGTTTTGGTAGGTAATGGTCTAATCAGAACAGCTTATCACGAAACGTGCATTGTTGGAACGTCTGTAATGCTCACGTAGCAGTTTTCTGCATTTGGAGAAATGCTCTAGTGGAAGCCGATAATAGCCGAATTATGACTGATGTCGTATTGTTAGTTTATTCCGCAGCAGATACTGAAGCAGCCTGTCCACCAGTTACATAGTAGCGATACTGAAATTTCTAGCCTTGGCGGGTTAGTTTTATGTTAAAATGAAGGGAGATGGAATGTTAATCGAAGCCACATTAGAGAGGTAAAATCTAGCCTAGGCAGGAGTGTTTCGATGGCTTCCATGACGGGAGCTTTGTAAGTGTGTCGGCAGGTCTTTCATGCAAGAGAGCTTATAATTGTATACATTGTATGTTTGAGGTGACGTGATGTAATTGAGGCACAAAATAGGGCTGTTAATTTAGAGGCTGGCGGAGCGCATGAATGTAATCGTATATCGCAAAGACAAGTGTCGCTGCCGAAGACATACGTGTAGCAATGCTCTGTTTCTTCTCGTTAGATTTGTGCTGAGATCCAGTCCGTATTTCAGGATGTGAATAAACAGTTTTCCTAGCGCATTGACGATTCTTGCTGTTCCTATCCGAGGCCACAGTTGCGCTGATTTGGTACATGCATTTTCCGCTAGTAACGCGACGAAAATGCGAATCGCCCACCCTTGCCCTTATCAATGCCATGGTTATCGACACCCACCCCACTCAACATGCCAGCTAGAGCTGCAGAATACACATATGTCACAACGCTCTGCTTCTGCTGTGTGTTAGTGCTAGTTTTTCACTTTTGAAAATCAGGGGATCTCATGCTACGCCCCATGTGCTTGAAAGAGCTATCACATATCAGCTTTTATATGAATTGGCTTGCTTTCGATGGTAAGTATCATGGGGAGAAATGCTCAGGTGTAATTGAAATTGCGTCTAAGAATAATACTCCAGCCTTCTTTTACGCGAGGGTTTGTTCTCAACGCTATTCTGCTCGTTTATGTGACACGGGTGAAGAACGAACGAAGCGGAGATGAACAGACGCTCTAAACATAAAACAAGGCTAGCGAGCGGTAGCCGAACAGTAGATGTTTGCATACCTTTGCACTATCATAGCTGGTATACAACAGTGAACAAGCCAGCGTCGGTACATCCGGCTCAGCCACTCGATTACCTGGTGTTTGGCTTATCGCCGGCGCAAAGAAGAACCATGCACATGGTCCAGTTACTCTTCTTGTAGCACGGACTACAGTCTGAGTAATCCAGCGATGTTCTGTTATGTTCGTTTACAACAAGACCCACCCAGCCTCGTATTTTATGCCAATCGCGACCACGTAAATATTTTCCAAAGTGTCCTAGCTTTTTTCTAGTTTTTGAATATTTGCGAAGATTTAAACTCAGCGTCAAGTTCAGGTGGTATCGTCATTTCTACGACCGCGGTGATCCGTTGTGACTATCGTCACTGGTGAATTGCTTAGTTTATTGAGGACGCAGGCTAGCCCAAAGAAGTGTTCATTTCAGTTTTGACAGTACCCTGCTTGGATGCCGATGGCTGTGTGGCCACCATACTATGATGGGATAGCGTTGCATGAAAATCACATCGCGTGTCTCTTCGTTTTAGTGTGATGTCATTCAGCGCCCGCTGTGCACTAGCGACTTTCCAATGAATAAGGAATATTGCACTGGAGGGCTTCAATCGGAAAGTTTTGATCGTATACTTGGATATGTCGTATTCATATCCAAGTTCTAAATCCACCAGATAAGACTTCAGACAGTGCTGAACGGAATGAAGGAAGGAGGAGGAAGTATTTATTTACATTAAATAGATTTGGAAAGGGAGACGCGTATGGTTGTGGAGCTCAGTGGCAGACCCTATTCCGGGACGACAGTGCCGCCGCCGCTACCTGACCTCTCTGGACCAGGACACGCTGGGCCTCCAGGTCTGTGCTGGACAGGGTCGCCTCCCACGCCTTCCCTAGTTGGCTTTTTTTATAACTTTGTGGGGCCTCACAGCCCCTTTTAGTGTTTCAAACCGCGCGCGCTTTTTCCTGTTTGTGTTGGTGTTTGCCCGGGCAGCGCTAGTACGCATGAGCGAGCTGCCTGGAGCAGGGGCCATAGAGAAAGAGACTGCGGGGGCGGCATGTTATGGGCGCGAGACCGAGGGTAGATAAGCATGGCTCGGGGCTTTTTCACCATGGGGCCGGCCAGTGATGGGCCGCCAGGCAGCGTCCCAGGCCCGCGGGATGTACGACACGGACGACGGAGCGGGGTCCTGCCAGACGAAGATGGAAGCGGTGCCTAGAAGAATGCTTTAGGAGTATTAGCGTGAGTGCTGCCACACGAGAAGCAATGCTTTAGTACAGTCGTCAACGTGTTGGCCCTATTGCTCGCCCTATTCGCGCCGCAGTGTGGTTTGAGTTGCCGCGTTGAGCCCTGACCAGTGTTCCGTTTATTCTTCGTAGTTCATTTTCGCGCACTTCGATGGCATGTTTTCAGCCCAGATTCAATGCTGTTTCTTTTTTATTTAATACTTTTCTGTTGATCCGGAATAAACCGGTGTTTTTAAGAAAGACTTGGTTTTTCACTCGTCGGGCGAGACCCCGGCTCGCATACCCGTATTCTAGAAGGCGGAGCCTTCATTTGGCACCCAACGTGATTTCTGCTCGAGCTTTGGCTCGCCCCGCGAGTGTCGCATTTTGAGGTTCATGCAGTTTCTTGCGTAGCGATGTCAGACTCACCGGGCGCAAGCGCCCAGTTGACAGAGGCAGTTCGGCCTCACACACAGGCGGGTTGCGGGCATGAGCATTCAGGAGACAGGAAAAGCGAACCGTCAGACTTCGGTAGCGGAATTCTTGGCCTACTGTCCGAGCTACTACAATCAAAGGCACATTTCAGAGAAATTGTAGGAAGCGAGAAAGTTTCGTTAAAGCCCACTCCCTTGTATCGCGATAATCAGCTGCAGCTAAATTTGGCCGTGCCAAGGTTTGAAGGATATGCCGACACGAAATCTGTGCGGTTTTCTTCATGAAAGCGACGAGTATCTGATGGCAATGGCAATTTCAGACAGCTCTCTGGTCACGCGTGTGCTTCCTGTAGCTTTAGTAGGTTCCGCAGCAATATGAAGGCGTAGACAGCGGCCGTTCAAAACAAATCAGAATTTTATAGACCGTTTTCGAGAAGAGTTTTTGCCGCCTGTCTATGGTCATCCGTATGAAGGACGAGCTTTGCACCACGACGCATGGCGGAAACGAGGGTTTGCTAGAGTTTTTGAACTGTTTTCAAGAGCTGCATGAGTGGTCAGTTCCTGCAGTTCAGGAGCCAGAAAGGTGGCTCATGCCATACATCGATGCCACCCAAGGTACCAGCCATATCTCCGGCGTCGCAGTTCGCGAACTTTGATGGCACTGCTAGAGAAGCATCCCGCATCGAGGCATCTTTCCTGGCGGAGCTCCAGTGCAAACCACCTCCCCAGGCGGAGACCTGCCTTGAGCCGTCTTGTGCGTTGCCTGAATCATCGACAGCACGCAGCCTTGTGACGCCAGGCTGCCGTACGGCGGCTGGCGACTTGCACGACGTCACAAGCCCTGTTGCGCCTCCTCAGGTTACGAGCCGATTGCATGGGGTGGAAGTTCAGACGGGTCCCCGTGTCTTCTTGCCATACACAGGTGCTGGGACCCCTTGTGTGGCTGCAGTTGGGCCATCGAAAGTCAGACCGCGCAAATCATGGACACCACCTGCAGGAACTGCCGTCTACCATGCACCTACGGGTGCAACTGTGTCACCTTCAGGTGCAGCGTGGATGTCACCTTCGGCTGCAGCCTGGATGTCACCTACGGATGCAGCGTGGATGTCACCTACGGGTGCAGCGTGGATGTCACCTATGGGTTCAGCCTGGGTGTCACCTACTGTTGCAGCAATGTCGCCTTCGGGTGCAACATGGATCTCGTGACCAGGTGCAATGTGGGATTTACCTTCGAGTGCAATAATGTCATCACCAGGTGCCATAATGTCGCCTTCGGGTGCAACGGTGTCGCCATCTGGGGAGACGTGGGTGTCGCTCCCGGACACAACTTGTCCTCCGATTCGCAGATTCAGGACACGTAGGGGAGGGTGTTTTGGTCATCGGACCATGCAGCTTCCAGGCCGCACAGACGTGGCCAACCGCCGGGAGAGCTGACCCAGTCGTTACCTGTCCTGTCAGGTGCCATCGACGCAAGTACCATCATCCCCATCTGCTATGCAGGAGGCAGACCTCGAGAAACCGTACAAACACTCGGTGAGTGCAGTCCTGTCAACTTCTTTTGAGGAAAGCCAACCAGGCAAGACCACGCAAGTCTTGGTCAAAATGGCCGGACTGGAACTTCCAGCCCTTTTAGACAAATGGTCTAAGGTGTCAGTCTTCGGCGATCAGGTAAAGAATTCTTGGGAGACAAAACATGTCCGGTTGCGGAGTGTAAACGCTAATCTTCGTATGGCGCCGACTGACATATTACCCGCAACCTCAGCAGCCCGCCTAACAGTTACTATGAATGGTAGAAAGATTAGAGAGCATTTCTTACACCTCCCCGGACTATCCTGGCAAGTCATACTAGGCCGTAACTTCAAAGTGAGGCAGTAATCGTGATGGATCTCACCGGCACAGAAAGATTTCAGTTCAAGACCAAGGCCGCTGAGCCACAGTCACTGTTGCTTGACACAAACGGCCATTCGGCCAATATCACAGGAAGTGGTATCCTATCGTATTTGAATTCATTCACGGGGTCACCGGCAGAAAAATGCAGAAACGAGGCAGTGCTCAGGCCATTTGCAGCAATGTTCACGGAGACTCCGGGAAAGCCGAACGTACTAACTCACAGGATCGACACCAGCGATGCTCGTCCTATCCAATTCAATCCAATGCCCTTGAGTGTCCACAAGCGAGCGCGGCTGGGTGGGGCCCTCGACGAAATGGTAGCTACCGGTGCGGTGAGACCATCAAAAAGCCCCTGGGCGTTCCCGGTTGTTCTCGGGCCTAAGATGGCACAGCATGGCTATGTGTCGATTAGCGACATCTGAACGCGGTGACAGTGCGAGACTCTTACCTTTTCCCGTCAGTTGACTTTGTCATGTACTCACTTGGGCCAGCAAAATTTTTTAAAGCTCTTGACTGCAGTAGGGATTTTCTACAAATCTCGATTGACACCCGTGTCATTGAGAAAATGTATTTTACTTGCCATCGGGGACTGTTCGAATTTGTGACGATTGCCTTTCGGTTTGCGCAATTCACCTGCTACTTTTCAAAGTATTGGATATTGTGCTGGAAGATGCTAAATTTGACTACGCTATGGCCTACATGGATGACATAGTAGTGTTCTCAGAAAGCTTAGAAGAGCATCTCCTTCATATAATCAATGTCCTTCAACAAATGCGGGCATCACCATTAATCCCGGCAAGGATCAGTTGATGACAAGCACAATCAACCTTCTTAGTTTCATTGTGGAACAGGGCACAGAGAAGCTTCAGGCCATTCTGCAGTTCCCACCACCAAAAAACATAAAAAGTCTTCAGCGTTTCTTGGGCATGGTGGGATTCTACCGCCACTTCATCCCGAACTGTGCTGACCTAGCACGACCCCTTCATCAGCTCCTCCGGAAGGATGTCCGCAACAGGGATCATTCCGTTCACTGTCTGCAGCCATCGCGGATACTGCACACCTGCGGCTTTCAGACCTTAACCGGCCATTCACAGTACAAACAGATGCAAGTGAGTATAGAATTGGTTCGTTATTGCTTCAATAACATCAAGGAAAGCTTTGCCCATTGACATTTACAAGTCATACACTGGCGGGACCGGAAAGTAACTGTAGTGTGGCAGAGAAAGAGTGTCTCGCGATTGTGTTTGCACTAAAGAAATTTGACATGTATTTGGATTCCCTATTCAGAGCGACCACTAAGCCCTCTCGTGGCTTTCAAGGTTGCAAAACCCAGCTGGCCGTCCAGCCCGCTAATCACTCGCTCTCCAAAAGTATACTTACAGGATAGAATTGCTTGCTTGCTTAGAATTTGTAATTAGAGGGTAGAATTCATTGAATTTTGCTTGCAGGCCTACACCATGTGGTATAGGCGAGCATACTGCCTGCAGAATTTGCACCTAGCCGTGAGTGCCGCGTTCACCTGTTTTAGTATGGCCGGATGTAGAAAACAGCCGGTTTGGAGCAGTGTAAGATGGCCTTCCTAAGATCTGTCAAGACCTTTGGCGGGTCCCAGAAGTGCTCTCCTGCTGAGGCGCAAATAATTTGTAATGTCCGCATAAGTTGTGAGTGGGATTGGTATGGTTGCCTCGGTAGAACTGGAGGATTGAGCGGAACCGCGGGGGAGGAATGCTCGGGCAGGCGCATGTGCGGTCTCGTTCCCCTCCACCCCCTGGTGACCGTGCACCCATATAACCTGTTTTTTACTAGTAGCCGAATCTAAAATTTTCGTATGTGACAATAATATTCTGCGGGAGAGTGGCGCTATCTTACTCCGCACGTAATTTCGGCAGGCCTGTTCTGAGTCCGACATTATGTCGGCTGCATCGCAGTGGATGGCGGCAAAGTGCTATCGCCGCTTGCTGAAACATTAGCGCGTCGTTAGTCTTTACTGAGAGCCCGTTCACCTGCCTTCCTTCGAGCACAACAGCAATGGTGCAGATGCCAGCATAAGTGGGACCCGCTGCATCCATTTAATATGCGCCTGTCTTAAGGCATAGTTATTTTGTATAAATTTTGCCCTCGCTTCACGCCTCCCCTGATTATACTCGCAATTCGTGTTTTTGGGGCGCGGTTTAACCGTCAAAGTATTTTTTCACAAGTTTGGGATGTCCACTCTGTTTTCTGTGGTGGGGAGAAGCCCGAGATTGAGGTTTCGGAGAACTTGCCTGTCGGTGCTTGTCATCGACAGCCTAGCAATTTGGCTTGTTCTGTGGGCCTCCACAAGGTCCCCTTTTGTATTATGAATTCAAAGTTGGAGCCGGCGCTCCGTAGACGCTCTGGCCGGGAGTCGTAGAGCATTTTTAACCGCTGCACAAATCATCGCGTCGAGAGTCCCGCGGTCGTTCTTCCTCAGCTTAAGGTAGGGCGCCACGTACACCACACGACTAACGACGGACGCCTGACACAGGAGAACAGTTTCTTTTTCAAGAAGTCAACCGTGCTCGCCGGATATCCTGCCAATCATCCTACTAATTTGTTCGCAGCTGGACTTAAATTTTTTTAGGGCTGTGGCATTGCTACCCTGGTTATCAATTTGTAATCCCAGTGCCCGAAGTGTGTTCATCTCTGGTATCGGAATGCCGTTTACGTAAATGCGTATGTATTGTCCTGTGTCTTTATGCTTTGCAATGTGAAAGAGATCTGATTTCTTCAGAGTGCAGTCTAGACCACACTCCCGAGCGCACATTTCTACTACCGAGGCGGTCGCTTGGAGGGCCTCCTCCATCTGCCCTAGGTTGCCCCAGGATGACCAGTTGCTAATGTCGTCCGCGTAGATGGCGTGGCGTAGGCCATCCACGGCCTTGAGCCTCTCTGGGATGCCTATGAAGGCACGTTAAAGGGCGGCGGAGAGAGAACAGATCCTTGAGGCGTTCTTCGGATTCCCACATAGCTTTGGTTCGAAGTTTTCATTGCCCAATCTGACGTAAGATTTCCGATTTTCTAAAATGTTTTCATGTAGCTAATTGTTTGCTCGCCGCAACTAGTGGCGTTTAACTTTTTCTGAATTTTACTGTGTTTAACATTTTCAAAGGCCCTCATCAGAACCAGCGCCGAAATAGCCCTGTCTCCAGAACTCAGAGCTCAGGTTTCGACAATAAAAGATTTGTATTCGCCTGCGAGGATTAATTGTTCCGAGGTCATATCGTAATCAACAATGGCATTGTAATTGAAGGGCAAAAAATAGTAGCGATCGCGCACTTTCAATAGTCTACTGACAAGATGGTGGGCAGACTTTAGGGCTATGCGCGAATAGCCGAAGGTGCATTCGAAACATTTAGTTCATCGTTGAGCCATTGTGGCACATTATGCCAAGCAAGAGCTTTAGAGGAAATTAAGCATCGCTTGCAGCCTCAGTCACCTCCACTTTCTGGGTGGTTGTCACCCATTAATAACTAGATGAGTATTAACGATGCCCCCTAACGGTGCGCACTCCCAGACACCCTTATAGTGAGTGGGGTAGCTGTTCCAGTCGCAAAAGAGATGGCCTCGACTTGCGTGGCAAACTCAGCCGGAATTCAACTACCTTGTAGTGGCAGAAGGGGGTGGCCGTTTGGTACCAGCTTTCGCCGGTTCAAGCCAGAGTAAGGGTCGGAGTCAGAAGTAACAAGCAAAACAAACTTTATACACAGCAAGAGACGATACAGAGGAACACACAAGACCACTTAAAGTGTACAGACGAGAGGTTCACAGAATACAAACGCTAAGCATGCAACAAAAGGGTATTCAATAACAGAGAGGCTTTACAACACAGATCAAACGCGAGAGAGTCAAATAAACAAACACCAAATTGTTCACTGGGCACTGTTGTAGTCCGACGCCTCGAGAGTCACGATGTGGCCCCCATGCAAGACGAGCGCCGCTCCCTCGCAGGTCTGTGGGCTTGCCAGCAGCGGGTGATCCCTGGGAGTCCAGCTCAAGCACTTGCGAACACGACGCAATCACTGACTGACTCAAAAAGACGCAGCGCACTCTTTCAATAAGGCGCGCCGCGTCACGCCAAGGTTAGCGCGCACACACACTTAGCTTCACTTGTTGAAGCCTTCCCTCTCCCTCCCGTCGAGCCTCGCGTCGTCATTGGTCAGATGCCGTCGAACATTCTGGAGGCACTGGCTTCTTCCGGAGTGATCAATCACCGTCATCGCCGGATGATGAGCAATAGGGTGACGTCGACGCGTACATAGCTACGCGCTCTCTCGGGCCGGGACGAGACTTTTTCGAGAAAGACGTAGATCCTTCGGGGCGACGCCGCGCGGGCCTCACGCAGCGCCTGCTTAATCAAACTGTGCTCCGACTTCGTTACACTGCCCCTGCCTTAAAGAATATTGTCATACAATATTCTCAATACACACGATCATCGGGCGCACGTACATGCGCACACTAACTTCACAGGCAAAAGTACACATCACGCACATACAATGCACTAATTTCACAAATTCCAATAACAAATTACAATTCACAGATCAATGCCATGATGTTCACAAACATTAAAACAAACTGTTGTCAAGATACACATAAAATCAGCAATACAGAAGTGCAGTTTTTTTTTTCAATGAGAAGCCGTCAAACCTAAGAAATGCCTTTGCCTCTATTTCCAGACTCGGGTTGCACCTCCTTGGAAGGTATCAGTTCCTCTCCACCTTTCAGGTAAGCGTGTTCTCTTTGTTACTAGACTCTGTGTTGTTTAACTCTCGCGAGTTTGGCTCTTTTTCTTTTACTATAGAGATTTTTCAATCGCGATTTTCTTCCGCTCCTGTCTCTATTCTTACCCATTTTTGCTTCCTGATCGGAAATTTGGCCCTTGTCCTTCATGGTACCAGTATGACGTTTGCGGACAGTACTAGCGCTAGCATGCTAAGTACTGTTTCCTGTCGGCTGTCTCGGTTCTTCTCAGTCCTGGCTACTCTCTTTACTCTTGCGCTTCCATTATTTCAGGCGTTTCAGCTTTGTTTTTCTTTGGGACTCATATCGCCCGACCTTGGCTGCGTCAGTAGCATCGATTTTCTTCCTTACTTTATTCCTTGTCTTTCTACGGGGCCTTCCCCGGTCTTCTTCACTCGCCTGGGCGGGGCTAAATTCTTTTCTTTTCATTTTTACTTTCTTCCACAGTTCCGGCTGGGAGACATCTGCTCCAGTTTCACTCATAATGAGAGCATTGTTCTGTTGGTGGAGTATCTCGTTTGGAACCACTTTGTTCTCCATTGGTTCGTTCAATTTTCTTCGTTTTCTTTATAGCCTTCCGCCGTACCTTCTTGCAGCAGAGCTCAATTTCAACTGCCGACTCATTCTCCTCAATTTGGATCGCTTCTTGTTCATCAAATGTTTCATTCAACTCTTTCATTGCAGTCCAGTCATCGATTTCCTTCATTTCTGAATCCTCCAGTCTAGGATCTGCACTGACGCTGTCCTCTGAGAAAAGGCTTCGTCATCTTCCACAGCGGGAAGTACCTCCTGGGTAGTCGAGCCGTCCGTTCCGCGGTTCTTGAATTTTTGGAAGATTGCTGCCTTCAGTTTCAGCTCTATATCAGCTTTCGTGCTCGCTGTTATTTGAAAGTTCTTCCTCCCGGTCAGTCATGCACTCAGACAGGATGCAATCTAACGTGGAGGAAGAATCCTGCCTTTCCCCTTCAGGTGAAGAGCACATGAATGAGCATTCTGGATCAATAACAATTTCTGCAGCATCTGTGCAACTTGTCGTTTCGGAAGGCACATTCTCACTTTCTTGATAAATCTTATATCCAGAAATACCCACTCTTCCTGCAATTTCTTTTGCCAGAACAGACTGTACTGCAGCCTTACTCTTACTGTTGGAGTTAGTTTTCACAGCACCTGTCGCTGTCAACAAATCAATCGGTTCGCTGCACCTCCTAATATAGAGAAAGGTAACCTCCGGAGGCTCGTTGATACCTTTCAAACGCTGAAACTCAGCCAGCTTCGTCAGAAGAATATTTATCTTTTAATAATTCTTTTTTTTTCTCAAGCCTGCGCTTGCTCCACTCTATCTTTCGTTCTTCTCTTTTTCTTTCTGCCTCCTTTTGCTTCCTGAGCCATTCTTTCTCTCGTTCTTCTCGTTGGCTCTCAGCCTATGCTTGTTTCCTCTGCCATTCTCTCTCTTTCTTCTCATTGCCTCTCTTTTTCTTTCCCAGCCTCATCTCGAACCTCTTTTTTCGGTCCACCCATTCTTGCAGTTCAGCTCTTTTTAGACCCATCCTAGGCCCAACGTAATAATTTCCTTGGATTCATCTCCAGTCTGAAGTGCCTAATGCTAACACATAGCACTCCTCAATGGACCTTATACAACCGCTTCCGCGCGGCACCTTTCGCTATCGCTCTACTGGTACACTGTTTACGACCTGTTCGTAAACCTTTCCAGCTCATTCTCCATTATCTGAGATTGACTGCACCAAACGTCCTGTCGCGTACGCCAGAATAATGTTCACCCGTTAATAACAAGGATTATTAACGCTGTGCTCTTAACGGTGCGCACTCGCCCAGGCAACCTTAGAGTGTGCAGAGTCGCAAAAGAGATGGCCTCGACTTGCGTGGCACGATCAGCCGAAATTAAACTAACTTGTAGTGAGAAAAGGGGGTGGCCGTTTAGGGTCCAGCTTTCGCCGGTTCAAGCCAGAGTAAGGGCCGGAGTCAGAAATAAGAAACAAAACAAACTTTATACACAGCAAGAGACAATAGAGAATAATACACACGATCACTAGAATGCACAGACGAGAGGTTCACAGAAAACAAACGCTAAGCATGCAGCTAGAGAGGGAATCAATAACATAGAGGCTAGCAATATAGAACAATACACGAGAAAGTCCGATAACTAACACGAAATTGTTCAGTGGGCACAGTTTTAGTCCGACGCCTCACGATGAGTCCGTCATGCAAGACGATTGCCGCTCCGTCGCAGGTCCTGGGGCATGCCAGCGGTGATCCCAGGGAGTCCAGCTCAAGCATTTGCGAAGACGCCGCAATGACTGACTGACTCACAAAGACGGCGCGCCCTCCTTAAATAGGGCGCGCCGTGTCTGTCTGTTAAGACACGCCAAGGCTAGCGCGCACACACACTTAGCTTCGACCTCTTCCTCCCGTCGAGCCGCGCGTCGTCATTGGTCAGATGCCGTCGAACATTCTGGAGACACTGGCTTCTTCCGGAGTGATGACTCACCGTCATCGCCGGGTGATGAGCAATAGGGTGACGTCGACGCGTACATAGCTACGCGCTCTTTCGGGCGGGGAAGGAGACTTTTTCGAGAAAGACAGATCATTCGGTTCGACGCCGCGCGGGCCTCGTGCCGCGCCGGCTTAATAAAAATGTGCGCCGGTTTTGTGACAGCGGTTTAATGAAATCTTCCAGACAAGAAATTATACCAGCCGAATCACAGTCCGAGGTGCTATTCTTCTTCGATGTCAGTTCAGTTCAGTCGTTCAGTCGTGTCCGACACTTCGTGACCCTATGAACCATATCACGCCACGCTCTCCGCTCTCTCACTATCTTCCTAAAATCACATAACTTCATCTGCAGCGCCTCGAGAATGCTATCTAACCATAGCGTTCGTTGCCAACCTCCTTCTTCGGTTCCCTCAACCTTTCCCAACATCAAATCTTTCTCCAGCGACTCCTCTCTTCTCATCAGATGACCAAAGTAGCTGAGCTTTAACTTTAGAATACGACCCTCCAATGAGCAGTCAGGGTTTATGATCGACATTATCGACTGATTTGATCTTCTGGCCGTCCAAGGAACTCTCAAAAGTGTCCGCCAGCACCACACTTCGAACGCGTCAATTCTTCGGCCGTCAGCCTTCTTCAGAGTCCAACTCTCGCATCCATACATCACAACTGGAAAACCATAGCACGAGTTATACGGATTTTGGTTGGCAGTGTAACGTCTCTGCTTTCTACTAGGCGGTCAAGGCAAGCCATGGCTCTCTTCCCCAGAAGCAGGCGTCTCCTAATTTCATGGCTGCAGTCTCCCTCAGGGGTGATCTTAGAGCTCAAGAAGAGAAAATCTGTCACAGCTTCCACTTCTTGTCCCTTGATGCTCCAGGACTTGATAGGGCAAGACGCCATGATCTTTGTCGTTTTAATGTTCAGTTTAAGCCCAAACTTCTTACTCTCTTCTTGTACGCGCATCGGAAGTCTCTCGAGTTCCACTTCACTTTTGCCATTAAAGTGGCATCATCCGCATATCTAAGGTTCTTGATACGTTTCCCTGCAATCTTAACTCCAGCTGAACACTCGTCCAGACCGGCCTTCCTCGTGATGCGCTCAGCATATAGGTTAAATAGGCAGGGCGACAGCATTCAGCCTTGTCTCACTCCTTTCGCAATCGGAAATCAATCCCTTAGACCATGCCCAGTTCTGACTGTGGCCTCTTCATACAGTTCTCTGTGGCCTTCATACAGGTTCCTGAGGAGACAGATGAGGTGAATTGGAACTCCCATCTCTTGGAGAGCTTGCCACAATCTGCTGTGATCTACGCAGTCAAACGCTTTCGCATAATCAATAAAGCAGAAGTAGATGGGTTTCTGGATCTCTCGCTTTTTCCATGATCCAGCGAAGACTGGCAATCTGGTCTCTAATTTCTCTGCCATTGCGAAACCCAGCTTGCACGTCCGCAAGCTCCCGATCCACATACTGCTGCAGCCTACCTTGGAGGATTTTCAACATCACCTTGCTAGCATGCGAAATAAGCGCGATCATGTGGTAGTTGGAATAATCTTTGGCACTGCCTTTCTTTGGAATGGGGATGTAAACTGACCTCCTCCAATCCTGCGACCACTGCAGGGTTGTCCGAATTTGCTGACATAATGCATACAGAACATTATCAGCGTCATCATGGTTGAGGATTTAAAGGTACTGGACTCTCCAAACCCAACTTGTATGTTTGTGATCTGTCTAAAGTTCAAGCTAATTGAGCGACGAACGAGCAAGAATGTCCGGCCGTCGTCAGGGCTGCAGCCAAATTTTGCCTCTGCTTGTACGGACAACGATTCAAGGTTGTGAGAGCTATTGTTCTGTTCTTTTTGTTCTGGCTAGCCAATGTTCAAGATAACGTCGGCCGTCTTGATTGATAGCGCCGATCCCTTGAAGCATTCAAAATTCCGCAGGTCTAACAATCTGGCCACAGCATTCTTAGGAATATTACGCATCTCAAGTCGCAGTTGTGTAGCTTAAAATGAAGACGACAACACCTTCTTGTAAGAGGTAAGCACCAGTAGTTTTGTACGATACCAGAGCTCGTACCCCATAACGCAACTTGTTGGGTACCAGAAAATTAAGGCCAATAACCAAGCAGCGCTCAAACTTCTGTTGCCGCCTTTAAGATTATTAACGACGTCATGTGATGAAGAACTTTAAAGCTTGCAGCGCCATACATCTTGTTCTTCCCAAACACCACGAGAGGAAATGTGGACTCTTTTCCCTAGTAGGCAAACACAGATGCTGGAGTTTGCAGGGCGATAGATCAGATCCAAGGCAATTAAAAGGGACCGCGCTTATTCACGATGTTTCAGATTACGTGAATGCGTACCGAAAGATTTGAACTTTTGGTAAGCATTCTCTGAAGTGCGGAAGCGCGCCCTGAAGCGCGCTCATCTGAGACGCTGAATTATTGAGTCCATACCATTCAGCAGAAAGCCATTTCAAACCGTTGGTGTGAATCTGCTTTGCCAATTTCCAAATTTATGAATGGGCGTTAACTGTATCATCGTGGGAACCAATTACATTACCGCTACTCCGACAAAGCCATGCCTCATGTACGCAACAGAAAACACAGATTTTGGTTTGCGACACGGCAATCGCGAAGTGCGTGTCATAAGGAGCTTAGCGGCATTTATGGCGAAGCGGTCTTGATCTATTGCCATGCCGGCCAACAGAGATCATTTGTTTACCACTTGCCACATAGGGAGCTTTCCATGCGTGCGTACGTTGAACAAAAGATATGGATCACCATCCTGTCCTACGTATATTTGCCAATAATACCCCAATCCATTAGACAATGAGGTCAACTCTATTCCATCTTGTGTATGGAAGGGGATAGCAACGACGCTGGACGCTATGACACCACGCGTCCCCTACGAGGCCAACTTCGAGGTCACTGGTTACTTTTAGCGCGCAAATGTACCGTGATGACACGCGAAGCTCAGCATTAAAGACAGCATTACATTTTATTGAAGCGCAACTTTGCAAATTGCAACAACTCGATCCAGACCGATTCCGCGTACAGACGGCACTTCGCTGTTGCACAAAGACTAAACAAGGCCTAAACAAAGTGCTTCGTCGCAATTGAAAACATAATGAATGAACAGCGCTTAAGACGAGCAAGAAGAACGAGATGCAAACAGGACGGGCGCTGCCGCAGCTGCTTGCTTCTTGCTCTTCAGGCTCTTCTTTAGGGCTTTTATTCATCAAGTCACTGTACGACCTAGCCCGGACGACGCTTTTATTATAGTGCATTGAAAAACTAGTTTATGAATTCATTCATTCTCGGCGGCGCGAAATAATCTTAACTGGGCTGCGCGTGACCAGCAATTCTGTATGTTCCAAGTGCGTGTGCAGGCCCCAACCGGGCAATTGTTAGTCGGCTACAGTTGACACTAAAAAAGGAAAACATTCACACTTTGAATAAACCGACTCCGATAATTACACGTTCATTTGCAATAAATAATTAGCATTGTTGCTACAATACTCACCTGACACTGCTCGGAAAAGAGAGCCTTCAGATGTCCCAGTGGCGTGCGTGGGAATAGTCATCATAACCGGGTTTTGCTGCTCCCGCTTGGCCATCTCCATGTTCTTACAGTTGACTTTCTTGATTTCTGCGTCCCAAATCTTCTTGAAGCACGAGATTACGGCGTATGGCAGGATCAGTACGAAGAGGTAATGGGACATTCTGGAGCCCAAATATTCAGATGCGAGGCCGCTTGTGATTGCAGGAACCACACCTGCGTGGAGGAAACACTTCTTATCTGTGCTCTAGCAAATGTTAGTGAAGCTCAACGGGTGCTGAACAATAAAATAAACATTACAGAACTTTGCTGGTTTAGCGGATTATTGAGGGTCGCAGGATGCAATTTTACTTCGCAAAATTACGTAGCAAAGAGAGATAGCGAATAAAAAGCCATTCGATATCTAATTGCTCCTTTTTAAGTTGTCTTTTCTTTTTCAGGCATTCTTCCGCTTGAGCAATGTGAGCTATGTAACTATGGTATAGCAGCAGCCGGCCACGTAATCTTCGTGCACAGAACAGCTCCCGTGGCAAGCGAATCATAGGGAGCGATATTGATTCCCGTAAATATCTTTTGGTTTTATTTTTAAAGAAATTACCTACAACGTACGCTGCACATTCCAGCCTAGAATTAGGAACAGTGCAAGGATATGATCGCTGGAGAGACGATGGATAGAAAGAGCGCTCCTTTCCTGTGGTCGTGTACTTGCACAGTTCGAATAAATAGGATAAAAATATAGCCATACAGCAAGTACTGCTACGGCCCAGATTGTGTGGCTTCGAGACAAACCAGGGCTATGGAGGCTCTTTTTGCAAAGCATTGCGAGTGGCAATGATTGGTTGCCTTTTAACGCGACACAAAGGGCTGTAACGGAAAAACGAAACACAGCTACTTTATTTGTTGCTTTTACCATTAGCTACGTTGTCCTCATCGGCCACTAAAACCTTTGACGGGTGATTCGCCCAGCGTTCTTTGATACCTTTTCGCTCATTAGAATTAGAGATGCAAACCACTCAACCATTCAATAGCTCTACTTGTGGGCTAGCGAAAGGTCTACGATTCTTGAGCTACAGTTAACAAGGGTAGCGATTACATTGCCGCTTGTGTCGTCGTGAAAGACTTCTCCAAATATACCTGATATCAACGAATGGCCCTGCAGTGGAAGTGTTCAGGGCAGCAATGGCAGTAAGATGACAGATTGTGCTCATTAGAAATTGAGATGCAAGCCACTCACCCAACCAATAACTCAGCTTGAGGGCTAGCGCAAGCTCTACGATTCTTGCCCTACCGTTAACAAGGGTAGCGATTACATTGCCGCTTGTGTGGTCGTGAAAGACTATCCAAATATACCTGATATCAACGAATGGCCCTGCAATGGAAGTGTGCAGGGCAGCAGTGACGGTAAGGCGACACAATGCGCTCTTAGAAATTGAGATGCAAGCCACTCAACCAATAAACAGCTCATCTTGAGGGTTAGCTCAATCTCTACAATTTTTAAGCTACCGTAAAGTCAACGAGGGTAGCGCTTACATTGCCACTTGTGTGCTCGTGAAAGACTATCCAAATATACCTGATAGGAACGAATGGCCCTGCAATGGAAGTGTGCAGGGCAGCAGTGACGGTAAGGCGACACATTGCAGCTCTTAGAAATTGAGATGCATGCCACTCAATCAATCAACAGCCCATCTAGAGGGCCAGCTCAATCTCTACAATTTTTAAGCTACCGTCAAGTCAACAAGGGTAGCGATTACATTACCACTTGTGTGCTCGTGAAAGATTGGCCAATACACCTGATATCAACGAATGGCCCTGCAATCGAAGTGTTCAATGCAGCAATGGCAATAAGAAGAGAGATTGTGCTCATAATATATAGAGATGCAAGCCACTTAACCAATCAATATCTCAGCTTGAGGGCTAGCGCAAGCTCTACGATTCTTGAGCTACTGTCGACAAGGGTAGCGATTACATTGCCACTTGTGTGCTCGTGAACGAATAGCCACTATACGTGATATCAACGAATGGCCCTGCAGGGGAAGTGTTCAGGGCAGCAATGGCAGTAAGACGACAGATTTTGCTCATTAAGGATAGAGATGCAAGGCACTCAACCAATCAATAACTCAGCTTGAGGGCTAGCGCAAGCTCTACGATTCTTGAGCTACCGTTAACAAGGGTAGCGATTACATTGCCGCTTGTGTGGTTGTGAAAGACTATACAAATATACCTGATATCAACGAATGGCCCTGCAATGGAAGTGTGCAGGGCAGCAGTGACGGTAAGGCGACACAATGCGCTCTTAGAAATTGAGATGCAAGCCACTCAACCAATCAACAGCTAATCTTGAGGGCTAGCTCAATCTCTACAATTTTTAAGCTACCGTAAAGTCAACGAGGGTAGCGCTTACATTGCCACTTGTGTGCTCGTGAAAGACTAGCCAATATACCTGATATCAACGAATTCTGGCCCTGCAATGGAAGTGTGCAGGGCAGCAGTGACGGTAAGGCGACACATTGGCTCTTAGAAATTGAAATGCATGCCACTCAATCAATCAACAGCCCATCTTGAGGGCCAGCTCAATCTCTACAATTTTTAAGCTACCGTCAAGTCAACAAGGGTAGCGATTACATTACCACTTGTGTGCTCGTGAAAGATTAACCAATACACCTGATATCAACGAATGGCCCTGCAATCGAAGTGTTCAGTGCAGCAATGGCAATAAGAAGAGAGATTGTGCTCATAATATATAGAGATGCAAGCCACTTAACCAATCAATATCTCAGCTTGAGGGCTAGCGCAACCTCTACGATTCTTGAGCTACTGTCAACAAGGGTAGCGATTACATTGCCACTTGTGTGGTCGTGAAAGACTATCCCAATATACCTGATATCAATGTATGACCCTGCAATGGAAGTGTTCAGGGCAGCAATGGCAGTAAGACGACAGATTGTGCTCATTAAGGATAGAGATGCAAGGCACTCAACCAATCAATAACTCAGCTTGAGGGCTAGCGCAAGCTCTACGGTTCTTGAGCTACCGTTAACAAGGGTAGCGATTACATTGCCGCTTGTGTGGTCGTGAAAGACTATCCAAATATACCTGATATCAACGAATGGCCCTGCAATGGAAGTGTGCAGGGCAGCAGTGACGGTAAGGCGACACAATGCGCTCTTAGAAATTGAGATACAAGCCACTCAACCAATCAACAGCTCATCTTGAGGGCTAGCTCAATCTCTTTGAGTGTGCGATCGAGCGCGTTTTAATATTACTCTCAGCGAACATATGTTTGGCCCTCTTATATCGGAGATCTTGTCACCAACACGAGATAATATACACGAACTCTTTGTGCACGGCGTGGCCATGAATTGTTGGTATGGTGGACTACATAATGAAAATCATTCAAAACATCATATCCATCTCGTAGGGATAGGTGTCTACTGTCCACGGTTTTGAGTGGGGCCTCTCCAAAACAACCTCGTTTTAAGCCTTCCATTTTAGAGCTATACTTGGGGCCATCTTGACCATTGGACATGACATCTATATGTTGGTTCCAACAATCTGACGGCAGGTTTCAGCTTTGAGCCTGGAAGAAGTGAGCGCGAGAAAGCAAAGAAAGCGCGAGCTAAACTGCATTTCTAATATTCGCTGTGTACCTACCACCAAAAACTTGTGTGGGGAGCTTGTTTAACCCAGTTAGCAAAGGGAAAATATTTATTTGTTCCAAAAACCTGATCGAGATATTTTGACGCTGCAATTTTGCTACGACAAAAGCAATTTTGTTGTGGCGAGGTTTTTTCTTTCACGTTCTGTGCTGAATAGCCACAGAAACCACCGAAGTATGACCATTCATGCTAAATCCCCAACAGACTGATCCGGCAAAAACTAAGTCGTCCGTACTATCCTTATCAGGACTAGCGGGAACTCAGAAAGGGGCTTTTGGAAACTGAGGGATTCTGACGAGATATAATGCGCATGAGTATGAAGCAAGATCTACGGATATATCATTATTTTTTGTGCTCCGTGACAATATAGTTTTATGTTTCTGGTGAAAAGTGTCCTAACTGTATCCACTGCAGCCCGACTGATTTGTATACATCTTTGGATTTATCCGTATGAAATATGCTTTCTTCTGGACGCATAATTTAACATATATAATTCATTCCATACATAATAGTGCTAGTCACAGGTTTGAAAAACCACATAATTCAGTAGTCATAATTTTAACACTTAGGGGAGTCAGTAGTCCAAAGAAATCTTTCTCCGAGCTGAATATGTGCACTCGACTCGAATAATATGTTGAGATTTTAACCATGTTCCCAGCTTATCCCTTAGAATGTGCTCAAGTCTCACCAGAGAAGTTTTGCAGTTAGCCCCTTCAAGCAATCAACAATTTTAAAATTCAGTCCTTAAATATAAAAGTTTACAATAATGTGGTTGAAAGACTTCCATTAAAGAAGCTGATTTATAAGAGCAAGTGGATCAGGGCGGGATGTTTATGCGAAAAAGAAGTCTTGCAAAGGAGATGGAGATATAAAGCACATACATATCTCTGTACTTCAGTTAGGGTAATGTTGACAGCTAACTCAACAGTTCTGATTGGGATGCCAACTAAATTATTCAAATCTAAATTATAAACATAAGTTGCAATTACTCAGCCAGGTCCAGCTTAGACATGTCACACAGTCGGCATGAGAGGTAGAGCTGAAGAGAAGAAGCTTCCAGTTCTCTTCCAAAAATGTTATCTCTTGGTTCTTTCTTTATTATTTGGGCTTATAACAGAACTGCATTCTTTAGTGTCCGCTTTCAGCGCTACATAAATCATTGCTTTTGAATAGTCATCAAAAAGGTTATAAAATGTTTAGAATGAGGGAATTAAATCTGAAATACTGAAATAGTGGTTCTGACGAAGTGCTGCCGCTAGCAGAGACCTTTCTGTTTTCGTTAAAATACGCATCGAAACATTTTTGGGCATTGATCTGCTATTAGCTGAAATGTTATCGACGAATTATGTCGCTGTTGGTTTCAAATGCTCAAATAAAAAGGAGAGCTTTTGACTATCTGCAAATAAACAGTGGATATCGGCCGCAGTGCATCCTGTGATATCACATGGGCAGGCAGCCTGTAGATATATGTCCGACTGAGGAAGCAATGTGGCAAAGTTTAACACCCATTTCGTCTGCAGCAACAATAAACTCGAAAATGGTACCAAGGATAATGAGACTTCGAGCAGTGTGTCTTCAAAATTTCAGCAATATAAAAAGACGCAGAAAAACTTTCATTGTCAACCAGTAAGATGGAGGGCTATCTCGGTGCTGTAAATTTAAATAGAAATCTTAAGCCACTTTGTGGGCAAAATGTTTGACAACTTGAGTGCGGGGACTTCTTGAAGTAGAAAAAAAACAGAAGAGCCTATTTTCTCTCTTGGGAATAACACCTTATCATGCAGATTGAGGAACAATTATGTCAAATAGTGTCACTGTCGCCGGTATAGGAAGGGCTTAATATCCAACACTGTGGTCACTTTTGACCCTCTGGGTTGTATAAGAGGTCAAATTAAGTACAGAGCCTTCCACAAACTACACTAGAGATTCTAAGAGCCCAAAATACAAGAATCTGCATGCTGCAGTAGATAAGGAGCCTTCTGCGCGCCAAGTTTCCGCTAAGAAAGCTGAGAACTCACCTCCTATGAGAAAAAAGGATGCAAGACTGTCCAGCGCCGTTTTTTCTGAAGAAAGATTTTCTGCTACCAAATAGTTCAGACCAATGACGGCAGGTCCACCGCAAAGGTATATCATGTAGCACTGCGCTGCAAGTTGAAAAACAAAACACCTATTATGCGTTGACGAATATTTAAAACTAAGATTCATTCACAAATACATGTTTGTTCCGCCAAACAAAAAAAGGTTAAATTAATGATATGGCTATCGTGCGAGATCGGAGAGTATTCCAATTTTTAGTAATGTATTTAAAGAAATGCGAAATTTTCTACAGAAAGCATGTTGGTTTCCATAATGTATGCGGTCAGGTGGATGCAGAATAAATGTCATTGTGATATCAATAATTAAGCTAAAAGCAATATTTACTCTGTTGCTCTAAGCACTTAGTACACATGTTCGTATCGTAAACTAAGAGATCGTGGAATAACACAGCGATTCTATTTTTAGACTTCCAGTAACGCGGCTGTGTGCAAAACATCATCACAACAGGGAGGCCTGATGAGGGCATCCTCACCCATAGACACCGGAACTCCTTTTTGATTGGCGGAGCAAATTTTCCAAGTCCTAATTGTTATTTTTCGTATAATTTTGAATGTCTTATATTTTACTTATTTTTATTTATTTTATTATTTCATCAAAATTTTAAATAGAACTAGGCCCGAAAATTAAACTTATAAAATTTAATTTTACGCAATTGGAACGCATGTTTTACCGTTAAAGAAGAATGAGGTCACGAATAGTTCTCAAATACGCCCTTCTAAAACACTATCGTACTTCATACTTCTAAAAATGTCATTACTATACTCACTCAATATTATTGACATGACGGGGTGGTGCAGTGGTAAGACGCCCGACTACTGTGCCGGAGTTCCCGGGTTCGAACCCGACCACGGCGGCTGCGTTTCGATGGAGGCGAAACGAAGAGGCGTCGTGTGCTGTGCGATGTCAGCGCACGTTAAAGATCCCCAGGTGGTCGAAATTACTCCGTAGCCCTCCACTACGGCTCCTCTTTCTCTCTTTCCACTTTCACTCCCACCTTCCCCCCTTCCCTTACGGCGCGGTTCGGGTGTCCACAGAGCAAGTGTGACAGTTACTGCGCCTTTCCTTTCCTGTGAACCAATTTATTATGAAAGTTCAAGCAATCGTACAGTTGGTTTGAGAGTTCATAATTTAGAGACCAAAAGAATGGATATACGAATATACAAATGTAAAACTTCAGGGAACAAACAAATGGTTGTTTAGGTTCCCAACAACTTGCCTTGACATTCTTTGCAAGAAACAATTGTTATGTTGGCTCAAGGGCGCCCTATTCTTGCCAATTTTCACCTCTGTCAATTTTCACCTACACTAAAGATGCCAGGGAAAAAGGTAATAAGCTTGTTTTGAAGGACTGCTTATGCCATTGTTTAGCAAGCCTAGGTACACAAGAATGTTGTCTGGGACGTCCTCCAAGAAGGCGATTTTATATTTTCCTTTGAGATATTCCACAGCCGTCTTGACGCTGTGACAATGCCGAGTGCGCCAAACCAACTTCTTCCCAAGAGCCTGAATTCATTGCTACAACTATTAAAAGTGGCATCTCGCCATCTCGCAGTTCACCGATTTGTTGGTAACGTCAACGGTGGCGCTAGCAATTAGTGGCAGGATCGCTATGTCCTGACCCCGACCTAGTAGGTACATGTCGGCGTGCTTGGTCTGGCCACATTGTGTCAAATGTGTCCTCGCTGATGAGGGTGCACTCCGCTCCGGTCCGAACTGCATCAAATGATGGTTCATGATCAAGTGAGCTGCTACATGGATATTGTGCAGAGGTTAACAACGGCGTCAAGGTCATACAGCATTTCCAAAGTTGACTGACGTTGTTACGTCCCAAATTGTGTAATTGAGGATCATCTGCGCTGTGGCTACGTAAAACAACTGCTTTACCTTGCTTCTTTATAGCCATGCAGGTCCTCTCTAGGTGTCCACACCGGTAGCAATTAAACGTTGCACGTAACTTCTTGAAACCAGGATGTCTGTGTAGTTTGTTCGTCACAGCTAGCGCCAACAGCGGCGAACTTTTGTAAGATTTTTAAAATTTACCTTAGTGTTGTAGCTCTGGTTGTGCGAACGGCTAGTCTGGTGCATTGTCTCGATGGGTCGCCACATGCTTTCGTTTCCCGCGAACCGGCACTCTTGTAAAGCTTTGTCGCCAAGCATGACCTCCAATTCGAACAATTGAAAGAAGCGATAGCGATGGCGCTGTTCCGGCTGATTGTTCGATGGCCGTTGTATTGCTATAGGCAGTGTTCCAAAACTGCAGTTGGTATCCAGTTTTTAGTTCTCATTAGTCTCGTCGTCAGAAACGATCCAGCTGCTGACTTCGGATGAACGCGGGTTGAAATACTTCTTCAGTGTAACTACGATGATGTATTCGACCACGGCAGCTGGCATGCTCGGCTGGACCACGGCACAAATGGTGTCGTTCGTCTCCTCCCCGCACAGCTTGACGAAGTGCAAGGGTTCTTTTCTGGGCGCTCTCCGTTACACCGAAGCCAAAGTCATCATCTTCACCATCATCATCAGCCTAACTATACCCACTGCAGGGCGAAGGCCTCTCCCATTATTCTCCATTTAACCCGGTTATATGCTAGCTGCATCCACTTGACCCCTGCGAACTTCTTAACCTCATCCGCCCACCTAACGTTCTGCCGCCCCCTGCTACGCTTTCCTTCCCTTGGAATCCTGTTTGTTACCCTAAGCGACCATCGGTTATCCTCTCATCGCACTACATGTCCTGCCAATGTTCATTTCTCCTTCTTAATTTCCACGAGAATGTCGGTAACTTGAGTTATTTCTCTGACCCACTCTGCCCGTTTCCTATCTCTTAATGTTAGCCCTATCATTTTTCGTTCCATAGCCCTCTGGGTTGTCCTCAACTTAAGTAGAACTCTCTTGGTTAGCCTCCACGTTTCAGCGCCATAGGTGAGTACAGGTAAGATGCAACTCTTATATACTTTCCTCTGTAGCGATACCGGTAAGCTGCTAGTCATAATCTGCGAGTGCTTGCCAAATGCGCTCCATCCCAATCTTATTCTTCTTGTTATTTCTTTTTCATGGTCCGGATCTGCGGTTACTACCTGTCTTTAGTATTCGCCAACTACTTCCAGTACTTCGCTACCTAATATAAACTGCTGTTCCTTCCCGAGGCTGTTGAACATTACCTTAGCCAAAGTAAAGCAGTTGAATTCCGGCATCCATACATGAAACGCGAGCCTAGCCAAGGTGTTGCACTGGCATAGCTTAACGCTAGAAATTGGATCTGCTTCCTATAGGCACCACTGTTATATACGCCATTGAGTTTATAGCAACCATTTTTTGGATACCAAAAAACTATTCATTTGTACTCGTCTAGACGGCACATATGTTTCGAGTACACCCGCTATGGGGTGTGCACGAAACAAGAAAGTGTCGAAACCCAGGCCACTATTGCCCAGTTGTATTGCAAAGGCGCTACCTCCCCAGCTTTCGAGTCCTCGCTCTTTCAGAATCTCTTTGTCCCTTTCCCCATTGCCGACAACCCCTCTTGACGACGCCCCACGCCCCTCCCCACCTTACTTCTCTCCGCGCACCTTTTAACGTTGGAGAGGGTTGGGAAAGGGTGGGTATGGAAAGAGGAGGAAGAGGGACGGCCGGGCGGAGCTTCTAGTAAAATAGGGAGATAAGGTGCGCAGGTAGTGGTACTTATAGAAATAAATTACGCCGGTAGAAGTATATTTAGTGAAGGAGATTTATTTACATTACAAAACTGAAAACAAAATTTTAAAACAGGCAAAAATTAAGAGGTGTGGAGTAAAGACCGAGCCTACAGTTATGCACTAACAAAAAAACACGTGTGTATTGCTACTACGCATGACATTAAATCCGGAAGGAGCAATTTCATCACTTTATTCAGCATAATATATGGAGTAAATTCAATAGCTTAACCAGCCACTCTTTGGAAAATATGTGGAGCCAGCCTTAATTACCCTTCCTCGTCTTATCGTAGCCTGTCAAGGAAGGAAAAAAATATTTCAGCCCGAAGACTATTTCTCATCGCTCCTCAATACGACTTATCTCACATCCGTTGAGAGGCATGTTCGGTACTTACAAAAACCCTGTCGCCTTCGAAGCATGCGTTTATTGTGCTCCCAATCACTGACAGGCAGACCAATTTAAACGAACACTTGTCGGCTGGAAAAACGACTCACCTGTACAAAAGCCTGTGGAGAAGCAATGCTCGGCGTCGCCGCTTACAGCATCGAGTACCAATAAGCGGGCACTTATGGTCTTGGCCGCCAATGTGTGAACAGGCTCCGTAATATGGGTTATACAGATTCCTACACAATCGTTTACTGCGTCCTGACGCCAACTTTCACATAATGTTGAATAGAAGATATTTTTCCCGTTTCCGCTGTCGCCTCGGTTCAGAGGCCATCACCTTCTCGCCCTAACGTGCCCTTTATCTCCAGTAGCGAAACAAAAACGAGTACAAGCTCGTCTTCAAGACGCCCGCTAAAAACATTAACTACTACGGGTGTGGTGCCATGATAGGACGCATACCCGTGCTCCCCCACTCTTGCCACATGATTTCGGCAGTGCTGGGAGATGTCACATTGCATTCGACACGTGGAAGCCGCCATAAGGGGAAGCCTGCTAAACCCTTTGCTATCGCTTGTCGGCGTGATCCTGAAGTATCGTCCGTTAATTCCTACGGTATAGCCAATGCGGAAACAGGGACAAGAGGTGAAAGATGGGCTCGCCGCGGTACGGAGAGGAGAAAGGCTTAATCGCTTATACCCAACATCCCAAAAATCGCTTAAACCCAACATGACACCTCCGCCCTCCCTGCGCCCCTCCCTCTGGGCCCTGGTCCTGCAAGCAGGCCAGCTGTCGTGACCTGCGACGACATGAGAAGGCAGTGCAAGATATTTGAGGGGCAAGAATTTCAATAGGCTGCTATAGGAGAAAGTATGCGTCATGCACGGCCACGTCAGTTCCACGGAGTGCAAGCTTTGGCGCCAGGTGTAGTAGTTAGGTGCATTGGGAACATGTCCTGTTGTAGATGGAGGATTCTTTTTTTGAGATCTAGCAGGCTCCCTCTTCGAAAGCGCTTAAGACCGTGGCACTACGATGCCCGGGTTCGGGAGTCGCAGCGTCTGTGCCGAAGACCCACGACACGCGAGCTGCAGCCTCATGATTCTCCATTATTTATTTATTTATTTATTTATTTATTTATTTATTTATTTATTTATTTATTTATTTATTTATTTATTTATTTATTCAGGAATACTGTCAATCCTGGGCGGGATCATTACAGGCAGGGCACTAAACGCATATATAAAGTCAGACGATATTTGGAACATGTTCAAAGACAGGGACAATCATTTAAAATGAAAGGAAGATTGTGGTCACAAATAAACGAAGCAAGACAATAATCAGTCTACAGTAAAAATTACAGTGAGCTGTTGATACATGAAAACAAAGAAAAAGGTATATGAATGGACACAGAATAGAAATAACAAGCAATAAGGGATGAATACAATTTGCAAGTTATCAATGTACACTGACAAGGAAACTGTTGAGATGAACATTCATAAATTTGTGTGTAAATGATCCTCCACAAGTTTTACAAATTCATCCAGTGTTGAGCTTTGTGATATTGATGGTTTCAAGATGTTCCACTCTCTAATTGCAAGGGGGAAAAATGAGTTTTTGAAACTGTCACAATGGCAAGAAAATTCATTTATAGTCAAAGAGTGTTTATAACGTGTGAGTCTTGTATCTTCGATGACGATGTACTTTGATGTATCTATGTTAAAGTGGTTATGCACGAGTTGATACAGGAATTTCAGGCGTGCTAGTACTGCGCGTTTTTCCAAACTCAGCATGCCGGCTTTCTGAAGTAGGTGAGTAGGTGAGTAGGATCACTATCAACACATGAAGTTTACCTTCATGTGTTGATAGTGATCCTAAGCCTGGTTCTATTTTTTGTCGTGGGATGCAGTTTCAATGTTTTTCGGAGACGTTTTACCCTGCGTTTAGCGTGGATGACATCTCGTGTAATCCACGGGTTGTGTGTTTTAGGCACTTTTGTTTTTATCGGTGCATACTTCCGGAGAGAGAATAATACGATATCTTTGAACGCGTGCCACACTGTCTCAATATCTGTGTGGATGCCCCTTGATAGGTTTTCGAACGGTGTAAAAGCGAAAGCAAGGTAGTCTAAAATGCTATTATCGTCAGCCTTGCTGAAGTTGTAAAATGTAGTTTTCGGTTTAGCGTGAAATGTTTTGTAATGAGTCGCGACAGTACAAAATGCTATCTTATGGTCCGATATGCCGGTAATTATCTCTATTTTGGATGTTTCAGGTGGAAAGTGTTCACTAAGAAAGACAAGGTCCATGTACACGTGTCGGCTTTTGCACGATTTGTCGTATATTGAAGTGTAGCATTGCGTCGAAGATAATTTCCGAACAAGCACTTTGATATTGCATGGTCTGCCTATTTATATCCAGGAGGTTGAGTCACCAAGCAGGATTAATGTGTTTCCTTGAACCTGTTTTTTCATGTAATTTAGGAGATTTTTCATGACATCGCAGAAAGATGAGGGGCTGCGATAGACGCTACCTACAACGATAGCTCGAGAGCCAAATATTATTTTGCAGAAAACTGCTTCGCCGCCTTGAACGTCGGGAAAAACCGTGAATGGAAATTCTTTTCTTATCAAGATTGACACCCCTCCACCACGTGTCATCCTATCCCTTCTAACAATTAACATTGTAATTTGGGGGAGTTAGCTCGATATCTTTGATGTCACTTGTAAGCCAAGTCTCCGTTACAGCTACAAAATCAGGTTCCAGGCTAAGAAGTAAAGATTCGAATCCTTCTAACTTGTTTAATAGGCTGCCGGCATTTACATTGATAAAAGGTATTTCGCACCCTTCTGTTGATGGCGGGGACGTAGTATTCGCTCTGCATTTTGCTCGTTTTTTTCACCTTCAGAATCATCTCAAACTTGATCTATTACCCTATATCGTTCACTTCATTGCCCCACTTGTATAGTTTTCTGCTTATACGTACTTTGTCGTAGGCAAGGAATACCTTTTCGTCCGCATCCTTTCTAGGCTTTGCGACCTCCTATAATTTTTTTCCAGTGTCGCGCACTCGAGATGAAAAATCCTCGCTTATGGAAAAGTTTGATCCTTTAAGTTTGTAGCAGTTTTATAGTAATTTGGTTTTGTCTCGAAAGTGCAAGAATTTCAGAATTACTGGTCGTATTTTTCCACTTGATGACCTTCCAATTCTATGTTTTCTTTCAATTTCGAAGGGAGCAAGCTTGATAATTTTCTAAATGATTTATTCTTTTATTTGTGTTCTAACGTTTCAGTGTCTTCCTTGTCGTCCTCTGGAACTCCTTACACTACTAAATTTGACCTTCTTGATCAGTTTTCCAGGTCATCAATGCGGGCTTCAAGAGACAGGACTGCCCTCTGCAGGTCTACAACCTGATGTGTACAATTTGAAATTATGTTGTCTAAGATGGCAAGGTTTTCTACTTTGGCATCAATGGAGGCTAGGTGGTGTTCTTTAATATCTTTCAAATCGTCGGTGATCTGTGCAAGCTGTCTGCAAATTTGTGTCATGTCGGGACCAGGATTTGTTTCCACATCTCCTGCTAGCAGTAGCAATTTTTTTACAAAGACGGCACTGTCACAAAAAAGCGGGCAGACCAACCGTGGGCACGGCAGCACGAGCAGATAGGGATCATTGGAATGTACGCATAAACCATACAGTTTCCTCACCTGCAAACGAAAGAGAAAAGGATGAGACGTCCGCATTTGCATTGCGCTGCCGTTCCCTGTGGCTGCTGGGGTGGCTCGGCCGGCTTTTATATCCCAGGTTTTCCGTGCTGTTTTAAAGGCGGCGCTGGTCCTCGCGTCGGCGCACAGTGTTTCTGATGCCGGGCGACTATGTTGGAAGCATCCGCGCACGATGATATGCGGCGTGAACGGCACGTGTTGATGGGCTCCCAGCTGCGTTGGACTTCCTATCGCGGACTTGCTATTGACCTTGGGTATCGCGGAGTAACTGACCTTATTCTCCTTCCCGTTCCCTTGTCCCTGTCTCTGCACCGCAGGTCCCCGTTTTGGGATCTTTATAGTTTCCTTCTGTCTGAAAATGCCTTGGTTAAAGTCAACGGTGCACATAGCAGAGATATTACAATTGGCAGACGCTCCTTATATTATTTTTCTGAGGCTGTAGTTCAAATAAATTTATATATTGAAATTCGATGCGACAAAAAGCTCGACTTTCTCTCGCCGCTAACATGTTGCGCCCTACCTCCGGGTCTCATTTTTTTTTTTTACTTGGCCTTTCATTGTTCCGCCAAAAGGAGAAGTTGAGAAGAATGTTTATCGTCAAACCGACGCACGCACTCCTTTGTAGATCGCTTCTCTCCCTGCTGGACCAGGTAAAGGTCCGCAGACTTTGCTACAGGAAGGGAAGGTAGGTAGATGACAATGGGCAGCCTTCAGGAGTATCAAATTATGTATCTAATTATTTATAACTTATTTACTTATTTACATATGTAAAAAAAATAGAGAATATGTACGAGCACGTGATAGACCAAGGAAACCAAAAGTAGAAATATAAAGGGCGCTCTAAACTGCCACTTTATGGTTTATACTTGATAGTGCCTAAGTGCATACGTAAGCTAACTGCTTGATTAGCCTCCAACTCCCTCCATCCTCTCCCCGCCCCTTTCTACAGGTGACTACAGACATATATGTGGGCACGCATGAGAAGGAATATTGGCGCCTTGCAGTCGCTAGCTGTTTTATTTTGTTCTCTACTGAAATGGTTCTGAAATGATCCTTTACTTCCATGTGGAGAATACTGTCGTGGGAAGGAACGGGTCTGACTTTTCCCTGTGCAAATGTTCAGATCGGAACGAAGAATTTCTGTCTATCGCCGCCTGGTTTAGCCGACTAAGGGGAAGCGGCCGGTACTTCCGCGCCATTTCACTGCTGCCGCTCGGTTGGCCTATCAATTGACTCCTCGGGTGCAGAGTATTACCGTTGCTGTCTTTAAAACAGACGTTGAGTTCGCAAGACGTAAGATCCTAACTGCCCAAGGTGACCAGCGCGCGGGTATGTGTGTTTGTTCAGTTGAACTACATTTATATCTCTTTTTTTTGGCAATCAGGAAACGATGTAAGGCCGGTATACATCACCGTCTATCAAGTTGGCATATATGATTTCTCAGAATGAACTGTACAGCGAATTTAAACTAAATTTACAGCCCACTTAGTCCAAAATGTAGGTAAAGCAAATATGCATTAAACACAAATAATTAAATATGCTGCTATTTTCTTTGTCGTTCGTTCTGACTGACGTTTTTGCTTTTTCGTCTTTTTTTTTTTTTTACTAATTTTACTAACGAAACTTGAAAACTACAAACTGAGTAACACAAAATAAATCCTTGAACAAACTTACGCTTACAGTATGCAAAACGCAAGGTATAAATCCCGCACGATATTTTATTCTATACTAATCGCCAGTGAATGAAATTTGGCAAAGAAATGAAACACTTTAAGGGCCTAAATTCGGTGTGCAATATATAAAAATGTCTTAGTCTAAAAAAGTATACACATGAACAATAACTTGCCATTGCCTCAGGGTACTTGTAAAAAATGTGGAGTCCAAAAGCTCGGCGTGAACGTCATGTAGTCGCACACCTTTGGCATTCCTGGGAATCATTCTTTTGGAGAGTGTAGAGCAAACAATAGTGTTACATTCAAGAAATATAGAGCACAGGAAATGCCTTGCGTACCATACGATGTCGATCAGAACCAGACATCGTGAGCTGTAAATTTCTGATAAAAGAATGTGCATCTACGGCCGCCTGGCGCTTTCATGCGAGCACGTTGGTTCAATCGTTGTACGAAGGGAGAATAGCGATCGTTGAAAGTCATGGCTTTTGCAGCACGTGTAGCCGGTCAGTCTGTCAGAAAGCATAAGCGGCGTTAGCGTTTGGAAGTTCGAATTAGTTAGTTGGTATGCATGTGTTTGAATGCACTACAAAGCAGCAAGAATGTTTTACCGTTTGCCCAGAGCCCTCTGAACGCAAGCGGAACAAGTGTTTCACACTAAACGTGAATAGACTGCTCCCAGACGTAAAAGCGTTTTTCACGGCGATCTTGTTTATGTTGCCAAACAATATGTGCTCTTAGGTAGTGCGCGCAGAGGCTTCTTGCGCACGCTGTTCACAATAGTCAAAATGAAAAGTAAGGGTTTTACGAGAATCAGAGTGCAGTATTTGAACCAAACCGTGACCTTAATCTTCTCGACACACTTTACTTGCTCTACCTCGATTGGGGGATTTCCTGGCACGACCTCACCGGAAGAAACTTTGATGAGCGTAATTGAATCCGTTCAGCGGAGATTCGGCTCATTACTGTACCTGTACGAATTCGAGATGAACCGCGGATTCAAGGTGCGTTTGAGAATTCTGGGCGGAATACTCCGAACATCACATTAAGTTCCTTAAGCTTGCCTTATTTACCTAGTGCCATATTTTCTTCGTTCTCTGGTCATTTTCCTGCAGACCCTGAGTGTAGGCAGCTATTCAATATAAACATTCAGGCATTCAGAAATGCAGACAAGAGAAGATGCGGGGCGATGAAGAAGCGGCTCGTGCTGGGACTCGCAGGGGACACAGTTGGGTCGTCGACGTTCGTCCTGCGTCAGATAGAACCTCGCTCGTAACATCTTGGTGAGAGGCGCTGGGTAGACGTTCACCAGAAATCCCCAAGTTGGATTCCCAGCTTGAACCGCGCCGAAGTAGCCGTCTTGCTAGCCTGCCGCCATCCGTGCCTAAGATGTCTGTGAGGCTACCAGGTTCGTGCCTAGCAGCTCATGGCAGCATCGCCGGGAGCCGCGTTCATTCACGGGCTCATCCGAAGAATACGCGAATGATCGGCTCACTCACTACGAGCGAGTGAGCCGTTACGATAAGTGGAACTCTTCCGCCCAGCTGGCTATGTGGTCTTCGCGCTTAACGACACAACCCTAACGTAGTATGACAACCGCGAGGATACGTTCACCACCTGGGACAGCTTTGTGGAAGAGATACAAAGTGCTTCGGAGATTCTGACGCAAAAAAAGATGCGAGTTGAACTACCACTCTCTCAAAAACAACAGTTTCCTGGGGAAGCATGCCACCACGTATACTATAATGTTTTGAAGCAGTGCAAGCTTGTCTCTACACGCATGGCTGAAGATGACAAAGTTGGCCTTCTGCTTAAGGAGTTTCCCGAAATAATATAGTTTGCTTATCGGCAAATCAAGCGACGACTCAGTGGCTGACGTGATCCAGCATTGCCGTACATTGGAGATGCTGAAAACGCGTCGAATAACACCCAAGTTCGGATGTTTGGCAGGCGTGACGTCGTTGGCAGCTGTTGACACTGCTGACATAACATCGTCTGGCGTTCTGGCCTCCACGATCCGTCCGATCGTTTGCGAAGAAGTTAGCTGGTCGTTAAAATGACCTTGGGGCTCTTCAGTGCTGCCCCCGTCGCATCCGACTCTTACAATTGCCTTATTTCAGCAGACTTCGTCAATTCAGCGGACTTCAATGAATACCGGAGACCGCAGCAGCTGCGCAGAGCAACTTACAGAGACACACAAGGCAACGGACCCGCTACTGCAAGCCGACACACAACCGTTGTGACAACAGTCGACGCGATGCTCTCAGCGGCGACTACTTGCCCGCGCCGCCTTTTCCTCGACCTCGTTTGTGCTATCGCTGCGGCCAACATGGCCCCATTTTAAGATCATGTTCTCACCGCCAAAAATAACGTTACGGCTACGGCTCCATGAACTATCCAGAGCAGCAAGATTACAATCCTGACTGGTCTCGGCGTTTGCGCTACCCTCCTGATTTCAGGGACCCATGACAAGCACATTTGCGAGATTTTTACCGGCATCAAATAGAAGTATGACACCACCTCCAGCTTCCCACACACGCCGTTCTCCATCGCGCCAGCGCCGCTCACTGCCGCCGGAACAGTAGTCGGCGCGACCGATGGGGGTGAGGTTGCTGGACGTTCGCTGCTGGAAGATAATATACCCCCGCCTGTGCTGATGTCATGGAACAAAGCCCACGTTTTAGTTATTGGTGTACCTGGGATGGCTTTAGTTGATACCGGGTCGACCATATCTGGAATGTGTGCTGCATTTGAGCGTCGCCTTGGAAGAAACGTCGTATTCAAGTGTGATAAACCTATTCAGTTTTGTGGTGTGAGTGGCGAACCATTGCTTGCTGTAGGAGTGTGCAGTGTTAAAGTTTCTTTGGGTGGTTAAGTGTTTCGTGCGGAAATGGCAGTGCTCTCTCTATCAACGGACGACGTAATCCTTGGGCTCGACTTTTTGAAGATGTCTGGGACCAATGTCGCCTTCAAAAGTGGTGATCTAAGCATCGAAAAATGTGTTACCCATGGTCTGATGGAAGGCTCATGTGGCGATGTGGGTGTTTTGCATTTGTGGAGATATTGTTGTGTCTCCATCGTCGGCTGCATTTGTCCAAGTTTCCTGCCGCGACGCCACATTCGACATGTCTGAAGCGACTTTAGAGCCGGTGCACCTCACCTGCATCAAGAAATATGTCTTGATTCCTCATGCTATGGTGTCTGCTGCCTAAAAACGCACTGCACTCTGGGCAGTGAATTGCTGTACCGAGCCTATCGTTCTTCCCACACGTTTGAAACTTATATCCTGCGATAACTACCTGGCAATATCTGTTCACCTGATTACCGACGCCATATAGAAAGCAGTGACTGATTTTGGTCAGCAGTTTGGTCGTTTTGTTCACCGATTTGCTGATATCGCACACACACTAACAAGCCTCCTTTATATTGATGTAGCTTTCGAGTAGACACGTCAGTGCGACTGCCATTTTTGCCACCCTAAATTCCTCCGTACGTCGTAACCCGTACAACCTCGTTCCTTCAGCGCCCACAGGAGTGCAAACCGAAGATAGGGGTTTTGGAATTGGCACGGATCTTGCCTAGGTCTGCGACAGCAAGGAGCACGTCGTGGCATACGCAAGTCTTTCCCTTATTAATCCAGAGCAAAATTATACTGTCACGGAACCGGAATGTCTCGCTGTCCTTTTCGCCACACAACATTTTCGCTCGTATCTTTATGGACGCCTGTTTACCGTTGCTACAGTTCACCATGCCCTCTGCTGGTTAGTTAATCTCAAGTACCCATGCGGCCGCCTTGCACGATGGGCCCCACGGTCACAAGAGTATGACTTTATAGTCACATACAAAGCTGGCCGAAAGTATACTGACGCACACTGTCTTTCGCGCCTTCCTCCTCTTAGAACGGAGTCTGACACCGATGGTTTCGAGAGCTGCGTTGCGTCGATATGGCCGGCTTTTCCTGACATCCTCACGTTTATAGAATAACCACAAAGGGGTCCCACATTGGAACCTCGATCTCTTCGCAGCGGCTCAAGGTCAGTCAGGTGGGCATCGATTTTGTGTCGGCATTGTCTGCTCTGGAAAAAAAAAACATTTCCTAAACAGGTCCATGCGGAATTCTGTTTGTTCTGAGGAGCCTATACCATCCTATATTACAGGCCAGGCACAACGACCCTGGTTTCGGACATCTTGGAACTGCAAGAACGCTCCACCGCACCCAGGAGCGTTTCTATTGGCTAGAAATACGAACTACAGAGCGATAAATCGCCAGCTGCAGGTCGTGTAAGCGCTGCAAACGTCACAGAAGCATGGAAGCGAGGCAGCTTCACCCCATTACACCACCCCGTGCACCATTTGAGCAAGTGGGTGTTGGTCTCCCTGGCTCTTTTCCGCTATCCCATAATGGGAACTGTGGTATCATATTGTTTGCGTGGAGTACCTCATTCGATACTGTCAGACAGCAGCCATACCCGCGGCCAACGCGTATAAAGTCTCCTGCTTTATATTGCGGGCGATAGTTCTTTGTCACCAACCACCACGAGTTATTAGACAGTTTTAGTTTCACGTGCGCACAGAGTTACGTACGCAAACGTGAGAAGTCTACGTGCGCTGCGCGCATGTCGCCAGGACTACTTTTAGTTTCACGTACGTGGTGTACGTGAAGCAAAATGTGTGGACCTTTCATGCAAGCCTCGAAAACCTGTGCGTACGTGTTATGCCGCGCCATCTAGTACAGATGAACCAAACTAATTTTGTTTAGTCGAGCTGCCTTGAGCCGAGCTACGCTGCGGCCGTAGCCAAGAGTCGGGCGAATTGGAAATTGCTGTATTGTCGTTGCTCTACAGTGAACAATTAGCAAGACGCATACCTATATGCGTCCACCGCACAGCGTGTCGCATGCAGTCTTCGAATGGATTAAATTCTCTCACGTCGCGAAGCATATCCAGATCGTCGCCTTTGAAAAAGCGAATTTGCTGGGCAACAGAACCAACAGACCTCATGCTTACAACTTCACAACCTTCCCCCTACAACGGATTGGCTCTGGTTGGCTGCTGGCTTGCATCTGGCACTCTAGCCATTTCGTGACCTCGCGAGATCGTTGTTATGACGACGACAAACGCTTCTGCGCCAGGCTTAACAGCTGAAAAATCGTCTTTCTATCTAAAAAAAGGCTATTTGTCACTTAAAACTTTACGCGAGGGTAAGATTGGGTAAGCTCAAAGTGAATATAACAGTTTAGAACACGATATCGCGCCGATGAATTAGCGGCGAGGCTGTTATTGCTGTGAAGCGGGCGGGCAGGGCGTCGCCATGTTGTCAATTCTACGTACGCCAGCAACATGAAGACGCCAACGTGAAAATCCGAATCTCACGTACGTCCGTGAAACTCCCGCGGACTCTTCGCGTTCTGCGCATGCGCACTGGTCATACGTAGGCGCTTCACGTACGTGAAGCTCCCACGTACGTGAAACTAAAACTCTCCATTATTAGCGACCGTGGTCACCAATTTACCGTCGACGTCACAGAGGAGATGCTCCGCTTATGTTCAGAAGAGCTTTAGGCCACGTGGTAATACAACAGCTTCATTAGAGTTAGTCATCCACAAAGACGAATGACAATTCCTGACTGAAATGATGCAACAATGAATCAGAACATTTTTCTTCGCGCAGTTGAGAGTGAGTGGTTCAACTACAGCGTCGATGGCATTACTGGTACAGCTTGAACAAACAACTTGTATAAACTCTGCTGACGTTACAGGAATGACTATGTTGTCCCAAACAGAAAGCGTGCTAGGATTGGTCGGCGAATTTTCACACAAAGCAGATTCAAAGCGAGTATTCACAGATGTGTCCCCATTGCGAAAGTCGAGGGTGGCCCCACATTGTTCCAGAATATCGAGACCAAGAATGACGTCATGCGTTGATCGACCAAGTACTGCAAGTTCGGGTCGGAATGAGCGGCCGGCAATTACGAGGTTCAAGGAACAGACTCCAAGTGGGTTAAATAGTTTGCCACCAGCACCACACAGTGTCGTCGCTCAATCACAACCAAACATAACTTTATGACCAAGGTAATTTTTAAAAACGAGGCTTATAATAGAAATAGTTGTACTTATGTCCACCAACGTCATAGCACGTACACCGTCCACAAAAACTTCAGTTCTGTACTCTAACATTGAAACGGGTAGAGGCATAGGTAAGCTAGAATAATTTGCGACCTCCCCTCCATCGGTCGCACTGACTAGTTTCCCGGAGGTGGCGACCATCGTAGGGGAGAAGGTGAGCGTCGTAAGCGCCGAGACGGTGGTGTAAGGCTGCGGTCACAGGCCAGTGATTGATTTCGTTTCAGCGTCGTTCCGTGGTCTTGTCGGCTAGGTGTTGCTCTGTACTCATTGCGGCCGGGTGTTCTTCTATATGGATCAGCATTGTCAGCGGGAAACCTTATACGGGAGTTCACCCACTGTCGGCGATACTGCTGGTATGGATGGCGATGCGGCAAAAACGCGAAATGTGGCCCATAAATCCACAGCTGTAGCACACCGGCGGCTCACATTCACGCAATGAGTAAGCCTCATCGCGGCTTGGATCGAACGCTTCATGGTCTGGGTATCGACGAGGAGGACGAGCGTGCTAGCTGTTGTAAATGTTGGTGGCAGGTTGGATGTTCGGGCCATGAGCAGCAGAGCATCGGATGTCCCAAGGAGATGTATCAGAGGGAGCATAACAGGCAGAAGGTGGGCGATAGTCTGCCAAAGAGTTTCCACTGTAGACGGGTCTGCCATGACCCCCAATATCGTGATGCCTCCGAAGCTCTTAGCGGACAATCTGTCGAATTGTATCTGCCATGCTCATCGCTTCAGGCACATCCACACTGGCGACAGTTGTGCCATTCGGCAGCCGACAAAACTTCGGGATGATACGGCGTCGCTTCAAAGCTTCAAACGTTCGGCAGTGTCGGGTAACAATAGCGGTGGCATTGAAATCATCCTTGCAGATGAGAAAATTGTATACGTCTACCGCTATTACTTTGAGGAAGTGGCAAACTTTGTCTTCCTCAGTCATGCGAGCATCAACTGTTCTGCACAGCTTGAGGACTTCGTCTATGTAAGTTCTGCAGGTCTTCCCCGGTACTTGCGCTCGATGAGCCAGAGTCTGTTCGGCGCTCTTTTTTCGAGCATCGGCATTACCAAATCCCGCTGTCATTTCTCCCATGAAGCGATTCCTGGTGATAAGGGATGCTTCATGATTATCAAACCATGTTAGCGCCATTTCTTCAAGAAAGAATACTAGGTTCTCCAACTTAGTCTTTGGATCCGAGCGGTTGTATTTCCTCACCAAATTGTAGTGGGTCGGCCAGTAATCCACGTCTTCACCGGACTTGCCATAGAAGTGCCGGGGTTCCTGATAGGGCTGTGTGTTGGTCGGTTGACCTGTTGGCATTGGCTGCGTCGGAAGATCTGCTTGCGCCATCTCCGTCTGTAGAGGGGGTAGTCCAGCTAATCTTCTGCTTTGACGGTGTAGGAGAGGTTCCGTAGTGATCAGAACTCCGCACCTGCACCACAGTTGTTAGGTGGTTTATTTACACGACGGGTGTTAGATGCGCTGGTCGTTAGCACACTCCGAGCGAACCAAACCAGCTTCCTCTTCCGCTTCTCCTGCAACTCCTCATTTTCCTCCAATGACAAGCGTAACCACTGCGGGATACGCTTGACAATATATATATATATATATATATATATGCAGTGCGTATGGTCAGACTGATGATGATGACTTCGTAAGAATATCATCATCATCATCATCATCATCAACCTGATTATACCCACTGCAGGGCGAAGGCCTCTCCCATATCTCTCCACTTAACCCGGTTCTGAGCTAGCTGCATCCACTTGACCCCTGCGAACTTCTTAATCTCATCCGCCCACCTAACTTTCTGCCGCCCCCTGCTACGCTTTACTTCCCTTGGAATCCAGTTTGTTACCCTCAGCGACCATCGGTTATCCTCTCTTCGCACTACATGTCCTGCCCATGTCCCTTGCTTCTTAATTTCCACTAGAATGTCGGTAACTTGAGTTATTTCTTTGACCCACTCTGCACGCTTCCTATCTCTTAGTTACTCCTACCATTTTTCGTTCCATAGCCCTCTGGGTTGTCCTCAACTTAAATAGAACTCTCTTGGTTAGCCTCCACGTTTCAGCCCCATAGGTGAGTACAGGCAAGATGCAACTGTTGTATACTTTCCTCTTGAGCGATACCGGTAAGCTGCTAGTCATAATCTGCGAGTGCTTGCCAAATGCGCTCCATCCCAATCTTATTCTTCTTGTTATTTCCTTTTCATGGTCCGGATCTGCGGTTACTACCTGTCCTAAGTAGATATATTCGCCTACTACTTCCAGTATTTCGCTACCTAATGTAAACTCCTGTTCCTTCCCGAGGCTGTTGAACATTACCTTAGTCTTCTGCATATTGATTTTCAAGCCTACCTTTCTACTTTTCCTGTCTAGGTCATCAATCATTATTTGCAGTTCATCTCCCGAGTTGCTTAGCAAGGCAATGTCATCAGCAAATCGCAGATTACTGAGGTATTCTCCATCTAGCCTTATCCCTAACTGCTCCCATTCCAAGCCTCTGAATACTTCCTCTAAACAAGCTGTGAATAGTACTGGGGAGATTGTGTCTCCTTGCCTAGAATATATATATATATATATATATATATATATATATATATATATATATATATATATCCTGACGAAGTCATCATCATCATCAGCCTGACTATACCCACTACAAGGCGAAGGCCTCTCCCATATTTCTCCACTCAACCCGGTTCTGTTAACAGGGGCTGTTGAACATTACCTTAGTCTTCTGTGGAGAAGTACATATTATGTAGAAGTACATATTGAAAATTGTTCTGTGAAGGGCGGAACCCGGCGCGTAGACTTCATGGCCCATCCAGCATCCAAACTGCCTGCGTCGTCATCTTCTAGAGCTATACATCGTTCACGCGTTCATCGGTCGTCGTCGCCTGCAAGCACTCCACTTCGTCGGTCATCCGTTCCCAGTTAGCATTATTCCGTCGGCAAAAGGCAACGTCTCGGTGCGTGTTCCGCATGCGATGTAGAAGCGGAATACGGTTTGAGGCTGTCCACATGCACTGTTTCGGAAGTGGGTGTAGCGGACGATGACTTTGGGCGGAGTGGTGTAATATCATAGGTTACGTCGGATTCTGGGCGTAATACTCGATAAAGGCCTATGTAGTGTGGCAGAACTTTTTCACATAACCCACATGACGGGACGGAAGCGATAGCAATACCAGAGATCCCAGAGGATAGTGAACATCACAGTGGTGAGCGTTGTAGCTGCGTTTTTGAGCTTGTAGGGAGGTAGATGGCCTGTAACGAGCAATCCTCGGGGCGGCATCAGCTCGGGCGGTGTTATTGCGGGCATAAATAGTGACGGGGCCATTTCCGGGAAACAGTTTGTCGAAGGACAGTAGGGGGTATCTTCCAAAGGGAAGATAAAATGGAGAGCACACAGCAGTATCCTGGCGTGAAGAGTTGTATGCGAAAGCGACAAATGACACGCTACGGTTGCAGTCGCGGTAACTGTCGGATACACATGTGGCGAACATGTTGGTTAGTGTGGAGTTAAGACGTTTCGTAAGACCGTTCGTCTGATAATGATAGGCCGTAGTGAATATGTGACGAACGAAGTATTTCTTTAACAACTCCAGAAAGGAAGCAGCGGCCATGGTCGGGAAGTAGTTGACAGAGACCGCCATGGTGAAGTATGACGTCGTGCAGAAAAAACTAGCAGCGTCAGTGGCGCAGATGGTTGGAATGGCGTGAGTGATCCGTACCTCGTGGCCTAATCGGAGGTCACAGCGACCCATTCGTTTCCAATAGGGACTCCGGGAAGGACCCTAGGAGGTCAAGGCCGACACGAGAAAATGGCTCAGTATGGATGGAAATCGGCTCCAGGTGTCCAGGAGGCAGAACAGGGGGTTTCCTCAAGCGCTGACAGAGGTCACAAGCAGCTGCATAACATTGGACGGAGCGATACAGTCCAGGCCGGAAGAAACACCGGCGCACGCGGTTGCATGCGCGTGAGAGGACAAGATTACCAGCTGAAGGGACATCATTCACTTGTACGAAAACGGCTGAGCATTGGTGTTGGCAAACGACCAGCAAGTGGACATCGCCACCGGATCACTAGTTGGGGCAGTGCAGTGTGTTTCCATGCAGGAAGAATATATACAGAGGAAGAGTCACGGTGTGTGTGCGAATTCGGTGGATGAGAGAGCTGAGCGTTGGGTCTAATCGCAGCTAATCGGCATTGTGGGAGAAGTCGGTTATAGAGAAGACACAGGAGTCTGGCTCATGGACTGTAGAGAAAGGGGTTGACGAGATAACGTGACACCCTGTATGCATCCTGGTGGAGCCGAGCGGATTTGCCTACAACGAAAAAGGTATACTCCTGTAAGCGCAGTGCCTAGCGGCGAAGGCTTCCAGCAGAACCCTCGAGGGAAGACAGATAACACAAGGTGTGGTGGTCTGTAATAACAGGGAATGATTGGCCAAAGAAGTAGGGTCGGAATCTGTATATATATATATATATATATATATATATATATATATATATATATATATATATATATATATATATATATATATATATATATATATATACAGTGCCAGTTTTCGTCGCAGCAAACTTAAGGTGCTTGGCCATTTGGTGTGAATGCCACCGGCGTACAACACGATCCCGGTAACGTTCGCGCTGACAGTGCTTTTCCAATTCCTCATTCGTTCTATGATGTCAAAAGTTTTATGCGACTGTGTTGTTATTTCCGAGGAATCGTCCTGGAACTTCGAAGCCCTCGCTCGCCCTCTGACCAACCTGCTGAAGAAGGGCATCCCTTTCTCTTGAGGACCAGAGCATGTTAACACGTTCGATAGCTTCATCGCTGTTCTCACCAATCCACCTGTGTCGGCCAAGTGCAACAAGTCTGTGTCGTGTTAGCCCAGGCAGGGGGGGGGGGGCAACCGCACCCACGCCGGAACGCTGCCCGAGAAAGCAGTCCAGACACCGCGCTCCCAAGCGACGAGAACGGTACTCCCAGATCGAAAAGGAAGCGCTGGCGTTGACGTGGGCAGCGGAAAGGATTGATGAGTATATACGTGGTATGGAAGTTGTTTATATATATATATATATATATATATATATATATATATATATATATATATATATATATATATATATATATATATATATATATATATATATATATATAAATATATGTCACAAGTGAAAAAAACGCTTCGTACTGATTCCAGTTTTATTTTCAGTCGACGTTTCGGAAGGAACCCTACCTTTCTCAAGACTTGAGAAAGGCAGGGCTCCTGCCGAAACATCGACTGAAAATAAAACTGGAATCAGTGCGAAGATTTTTTACCCTTGTGACATATAACCTCTATCAACCAAACGCCTATTTACTTTTGCTATATATATATATATATATATAATGTAAAGAAGACGAAGAAGAAACAACCCTGCGGCATCACCATCACCACCATCGCTGGTTTCCGGCGCCCATCTCTCTCGCGCTGAAGCTGTTCCCTGCGGCTGGTATTCCGATCCCTCTGTGCTCGAATTACTGCCAGCGCTAGACGTTCAAACCATCTAATAAATCCACATTTCACTTGGTGGAGGTCAAGCTGAGGTTCCCTGTACCCATCTCGCCCTGGAACTTCGAAGCAGAACGTTGACTACCCCAATGACGGAGCCTTCTTCATCGCACCTACTTCCGCCAGTCACCTGCACAGGTTCCCTTCGCCAACGGGATCCCGCTACCTTCAGTGGAAGCAGTGATGACGACGTCGACGATTGGCTGTCCACTTACGAACGGGTCAGCCGCCACAATAACTGGGACGACAATCGTAAGCTTAATAATGTCATTTTTTACTTGAGCGACGTCGCTAATCTGTGGTTTCGAAACCACGAGTCCGATGTTTCGAAAGCACTTTGACGCCAATGCTCTTTCTCGGTCACCGGTGCGTTCGCCTAACTCATCATCCCCTCCTGAAGCCTCTTTGTCAGCACTCACCATTGAGGATATGCCTTTCGAGCAACGACAAGATCCTTGGGTTTCTAACCTGCTAGATGTCCTTGGCACTCCTTCCGCGGCTATGCATCCTCGGGCACTCCGCCGACAGGCCTCCCATCTTACCATTCGGGATGGCCTGCTCTACCGAAATAACTACAACTCAGATGGCAGAAAATGGCTTCTTGTCATTCCGCGCCACCTCCGCTCCGAGGTTTGTGCCCACCATCACACTGACCCGCAAAGCGCTCATGCCGGCCTCCTAAAAACCTATGATCGAATTCGTCAGAGGTATTACTGGCGGAGAATGTACAATTTCGTACGTCGTTACATTCGCTCTTGTACCGCCTGTCAACAACGCAAGATTTCTCGCCACCCCGCTGGCCCTCTCCAGCCTTTACCGTGTCCAGCTCGCCCGTTTGATCGTGTGGGAATCGACCTCTATGGTCCGCTACCATGCAGTGCCGCTGGTAATCGATGGGTCATCTCCGCCGTCGACCACCTGACCCGTTATGCGGAGACTGCTGCACTTCCCGCGCCGACAGCCCGAGAGGTAGCCCATTTTTTCCTGCACCACTTCATTCTTCGACACGGCGCCCCTCGCGAACTACTGAGCGATAGAGGTCGTGCCTTTCTTTCCGAAGTAGTCCAAGAGCTTCTGTCGGCTTGCAAATCGATACATCGGACTACAGCCGCGTACCACCCGCAAACCAACGGCCTCACGGAGCGTTTCAACCGTACGCTTGGGGACATGCTCGCAATGTATGTTACATCTGAATCTGGGAGCTCCAACTGGGACCAGGTACTGCCATTCGTAACATTCGCGTACAACACTGCCACCCAGGCAACAACTGGTTTTTCGCCCTTCTTTCTCTTATACGGCCGTGAACCATCTTGTACTCTAGACACAATTTTGCCATACCATCCAGATGCCTCTGAGTACAGTGCTTTGTCCGATATTGTACAGAAGGCTGAGGACTGCCGTCAGCTAGCTCGCACGTTTACCTCCAACACTCAAGGCTATCGCAAAAATCAGCATGATAGCGATACCCCTGCTCCGACGTTCCTGGCCGACAGCTTCGTTTGGTTATCGTTCCTGCCACCAGCAAACTAGAAACGAAGTACCACGGACCTTATCGCGTCTTGGAACGCACATCCTCTGTTAATTACATCATCGAGCCAGTCACCCCTTCTTCCGACCAGACCACCGCCGCCGCGGCCGTGAGGTTGTCCATGTTAGCCGCCTCAAGCCGTATTACAACCCTCTGGTTGTCCCTTCCCCGTGAGTCGCCAGGATGGCGACTTCTTCACGCGGGGGAAATGTAATGAAGACGAAGAAGAAACAACCCTGCGGCACCACCATCACCACCATCGCTGGTTTCCGGCGCCCATCTCTCTCGCGCTGAAGCTGTTCCCTGCGGCTGGTATTCCGATCCCTCTGTGCCCGAATTACTGCCAGCGCTAGACGTTCAAACCATCTAATAAATCCACATTTCAATATATATATATTGAAGTACGTGGTTGCTAACTGTACGAATAAGTGCCCAAATGCTTCTTACTACTTCTAGTCTTGTCATTTTTCAGCCGTGCTTTCGGCTGCTTTGCTCACAACTGAATGTTCATCGTGAGGTTGTGTTTGACTTCTTATAGCCCTGGCAAATGGGGGAGAGGCAAATGCAGATTACGAGTATATACAAACGGATAGAGCGACACAACACACCCACATGCACACAGAGCAGGTCAGGCATGGCCAGAATGTCGGTAAGGCGCCGGCCGCAAGTCAGGCGTATACAGTAAAGGCAGCGGCAAAGCCACGTAGCAACCATTTACTCTTGTTTCCCATTAAAACGTACTCAGCGATTTGAAAAAGGCGGTGGGGTGCGAGGGAACCAATCAGGAGACGAAAATACGAAGTGTGGGGAGTAGGGAGCAGCGGTTGTTGGCAGAGAGTAAATGTATAGCTGGTGCTCAGTTGTCAATCAGTTCGCGAAGGGTGCTGAACAGTGCGAACGCTAAGCGCCAAGAGTGTTTTCAGAGAAGAGGCCCTATACTATGAATGGAAAGCACGTTTGCTTAGAAACTTTTTCCTTCTTTTTCTTTTCCATGCTTCACTTGTCCTCTGGGGTGTTCGAGGGGAGTAAACACAATACGCGGGTTCACCTCGTCCCGTCGAAGATAGAAGAAAGTGAAAGAACACGCACACAATAAACACCAAAACTGAGGATGTGCATTTGATGGTTAGCAGAAAGTGCTTGCGGCTGACGCATCGAGTTCTGTAGCCCTGTGCTATAGCGGGTGCTGAGAATAAATGCGGCCTGAGCGTCAAGAAGTTATCGAGGGCTAGAAAGCTGTAGGAATGGTGACGCGCTTGCGCGGGAACTCTGTTTTATCTTTTTCCTCCACGACGATTATTTCTGTCTCAGACTTGCTGGGCCGCTTGCCGATGGGGTAAGGGGAGGAGGTGGATGAAGAAAGGCTCAATACGAGCTGAGGCTACGGGCAATTATCCAGATAGGGAGGACTGCCATGGAGGGTTGTAGGAAAATAGAAAACAGACGGGAAAAGAAAAACTCCCAAATGTCAACGACTGAGAGGTCATGATTGACTTGGCGGCCATGATTGACTTGAAGGGCTCGTTTTGAAAACATTGCTCTTTTGTTTTCGGTTATTCCATTGGTAATCATTCCAAGCATATATATTTTCAAGCTGCTGCTGTTCTCGGGTATTGCCAACGTCGTCATAATATACGTTTTCTTGGAAGATTGAAATGAGTGCTCTTTTTGGCGATTATTCCGCCAATTCATAGGGGTGCAGCCTTCTGATCAAAGTACTGCATGCTTCCCATATCACATTCTAGGAGATATAGGTATAACGTTTGAGGAATAGCTATCAATGTTGCTCTTCATCCACCACTGGAAACATAATGCTGTCCTTGTTGCGCAACTCGATGTCTGCATGGGTCTGCACGCCTATCATCCAGTCTTTTCAGAACTTCTCACAAATGCTGCGCTGATTAGTTTTACACGAACAAAGAAACTGGACAAACGCTGAGGTTAAGCCTGTAAAACTAATCAGCGCAGGATTTGTGAGAAGATGTTGCAACTAGCTCAATCTCAAGCACTTAACTTTATTTCGAGTTCTTGCGCTTAACCTCAGCGTTTGTCCAGTTTCTTTGTTCGTGCAAAACTAATCAGCGCAGCATTTGTGACATTTCACGACGTCGGCACCCCAACCGCGGGCGTTCGGCTATATTTGAGTGAGCTCGAATGTTTAAAGCACTTTTCGGTCGCCTATTGGCCACGTGGGAGGAGTGAAAATTTGTGTCTCCTCCAGTTGGCAGTGTTAAATGTCAAGCACAGCCCTGAACATTCAGTCTTGTGAAATGCAGTGCTGTGCCAAAACATATAATAAAAATTTATATATATGTATTGTGAGCCCGCCATCGATCTTTTTCCCTTTGTACATACCGTCGTCATCCTCCCGCGGCGCCGGTTCCGGCACGCGCCTGGGTTCGTCATCGGATTAAAACGCTAGACAAGGCATCGCTGGCCTTGCTGTGACGACCTTGCAGTCTTGACCTAGCCTTCTCTCACAAGCGGTGGAGATGAAATTCGATCCCCTTGCTGCCTGTCTTGGGCCCTGCCTCTCGCTGGAGGTACGTTCCGGTTGCCGTGTGGCAACTGCCACCACTGACATATCAACCGAGAGCAGACCCGACCGGGCCGGACCCTCTAGCTCGGCTGCACCGACGCCTCCGACTGTGCCACACGACAACGCGACCCGCCGCTATTCGCTGGTGGTCGCGATGAAGATGTGGATGCCTGGCTCTCACACCTATGAACGCTGCGGTGCCTACAACCGGTGGGACAATGCTTTAAAATTCCTCAACGTTTATTTTTACTGCAATGAGATCGCCAGAAACTTGTTGGTTAATCGCGAACCCCACACTACTAACCGGACCACTTTCTAACAGCAGTTCCGACAATACTTCGCCGACCCGGCAGTTCGGACTGAGATCGCGAAAAACAACCTTGCTTCCCGCCTTCAACGTCCCGATGAGTCGTATGCATCTTACATAGAGGCCGTACTTGCACTTTGCAGGTGAATTAGTCCCAACATGACGGAACCTGAACATGTACACCATGCATTAAAAGGGATCAATTTTGTGGCTTATCACACCCTAGTTGCCCAGAATGTTTCAAGTGTTGATTCCTTTATTACGATCTGCCAATGCCTCTACCACTGCAGTCTTCCCGATTAGAGCCCGGCGTCGCAACTGGCCCGACCTTTGCTGACCTTTATCTGCGGGCAATGTTTCGAGCAATCATCTGCGAAGAGCTCCAAGCCCGCATTCCTTTATGTCGACATGGGTGCGATAATTTTTTCGCACCTTCTTATTACGCCGTTCTCCGCAACATCATTAAAGAAGAGTTAACAACCACCACCCACCCTATGGCATCCAAACCTCCTGCAAACCGCCCAGCGGTGACCTACGCGCACGTCTCTGCATTCCTCCATCCTTTGGTTCCCCCACCCGACAGGCACCAACCTACAATCACGTCAATGCAATGGCAGCAGCTCAACCTGCACCACCCTATTACGCACCTTGGCGCCCCTCCCGGCCAGTCTGCTATTACTGAGGCATTAGAAGACACATATGCCGCTTCTGTCGTCGCCGCGTTCAGAACGAACGCGGTGGTTACACCTTCGAATCTGACATCTCTTCCACTTCATAATTATCAAAGCCGGTTTATTCCAAGCCCACCTCGACGATCCTCCCCACCTCTATAGTATCCTCGTCTGAGCCTCGTGGGATCCATGTATTCCGACGCCGCTCCCCATCTCCATACCGTCGCTCAGTTTCCCCTCTCCGACCCGCAACAACTCTCCCTGTCAATTTCCAGAAGTCAAACTTCACTCTGCGGAATTACTAAAGGTCCTCCAGATTGCCCGTACAATGTGATTTGTGTTTTCGCTGAAGGATTACCGGTCGAACCTTTTATTGATACAGGGCCTGCAATTTCTGTCATTTATGATTTGTGCTAACGTTTGCAAAAAGTGACGACACCATATCATGGTTATGAACTTTGTGGAGCCAATGACTTCCCTTTGCGCCCTTTATCGAAGTGCAACGTACGAGTTGTTTCGACGGCGTCCGCCATCATGTGCAGTTCGCTGTGCTCTAAACTTGTGAGCATCTGATGATTTTTGGATGATATTTTTGTCAACCGCTTCAAGCGTTAATTTCTTGCGGCGACTGCGTCATTCATATGACAGACAGCGATGTTTCACCTGAAAATTCTGAACCACATCATCCCCGCGTTGCCGTCGCTGATACTGTTTTGCCTCCTCGGTGGGAAAAACTACTTACTGTTGTTTTTGACCACATCACTGAAGGAGACGTACGCATCGCATCATATCATCATATTGCGCGCGGCATCGCCTTTCCGTCTAGTCTTGTCCGGTTCCGCAACGACTCAGCGACAGTAGTGGCCACTAACACATCGTGTCAATCCCTTGTGTTCCCGAAAGGAACTTCTCTCCCTTGCGTGGTGGATGTTCAACCTTTCTCCCTTATGATGCTTACCGCCCCTCTGCCCCAGCAAAGTGTTTCGTTAGACGTCTCTCTTTCTGTTCTCACAAAAACTATGAATCCTTACCTCGCGCCGAACCTACGGCAAAACTGCAGACATTACTTGGACACATCCAAGCGATTTTTTATGCCACCTCCCCACCACTAGGACGGTGTTGTGCACCATCGCATTATTACTGAAGTAAACTCTCTCTCGTTCGCCGACGGCCATATCGGGTTTCCCTCTCTGAACGAAATGTAATTGAAGAAAACGTAGATGACATGCTCCGTCGCAATAATATTCGTCCCTCAACAAGCCCATGGACCTCCGTTGTAGTGCTAGTTAAAAAAATATGACGGCTCGGTACACTTTTGTGTTGATTACCGCGCCCTCAAGAAAGTTACCCGCAAATATGTTAACCGATGCCGCGAATTGATGACGCCCTTGTCTCTCTCCAAGGCGCCGAATATTTCCCGACCTTGAACCTTCACTCAGGTTATTGGCAAATATTTATGCACGAGGACGCCAAATAAGAAACCGCTTTCGCAACTCCCGATGGCCTTTACGAGTTTAATATTATGCCTTTCGGGCTTTGCAACGGCTCAGCAATAATTTGAAGAAATTATAAACATTGTACTTCGTGGCCTAAAATGGAAAACCTGTTTATGTTACTTGGACAACACTGTTATCTTTTCGTCAACTTTTAACGACCATCTCACGTACCTGAATCAAGTCCTCACATGTCTCGATTCAGCGGGCTTTCAGCTCAACACCAAGAAGTGCCACTTTGCACAGAAGAAAATTAAAATATTGGGACATCTGGACTCCCATAATGGCATTCGTCCAGACGCTGAAAAATTAGCGCGCCCTTCAATTGTCCTTGTCCACAACGGACCACAGATTTGCGTAGTTTCCTCGGCCTGGATTCTTATTACCGGCGTTTTATAAGGAATTTTGCAACTATTGCTGCTCAATTTCATGAGCTACTTAAAGCATGCAGCCCTTTCGTGTGGACTGATTACTGCGAAACTGCTTTTAACGACCTAAAGCACGACGGCACATCATATCCTGTTCTTGGCCACTTCAGGGACAGCGCTCCAGCCATCCTGCACACCGATGCCAGTGGTCACAGTCTTGGCACTGTACTTCTGCAGCGCCATGCAACTTCGCGTGAGAAAGTGATTGCCTTCGCCAGTCGGAATATGACTCCAGCTGAGAAAAACTATACCATTACCGAGCAGGAGTGTCTTGCCGTCGCCTAGGCTGTCCAAAATTTCTGTCATTACTAATACGGACGGCACTCGCACAGTTGGGACCAATCACCATGCTCTTTACTTGTTTTCGTCGCTCAAAAATTTGACAGGCCGACTTGGCGCTTGGATTCTATGTCTGCAAGATTAAAATTTCGACATCACTTACAAATCGGGTCGCCAACACCAAGACGCCGACGCTCTTTCTCGCTGTCCACTTTCGGAATAAGCTGCTGTTTTTATTCCCAATGCGTTTCCACCTATGACCACAGCCGACCATCTCTTTCCACGACGTATATGACGACAGTTTGTTTTGACGACTCTGAGAACAAACACGCTCTCCACTCACAGCAATTAGCGGATGCCTACTGCCGTCCCATCATCAACCGCCGTATCTGCGCTTCGGACCCGCCTAATGCTAGGCTTCGCCGACAGCTTCGGAATTTCAAGCTCCAAGATGGAATCCTATGCCGCTACGTGCATTGCCCTGTTGGAACTTGCTGGATCTCAGTCGTGCCGCGTGTGCTTCGCCCACGTATTCTGGCAGCTCTCCACGATGACGCTACTGCAGGTCACCTTGGTTTTGACAAAACCTACGACCGCGTGAGAAAACGATTCTTTTGGCCTGGCCTATCTTCTAGCGTTGCCAAATACGTCACATACTGCCCTCTTTGCCAACGTCACTAACGGCCGACGTCTTTGGCCGCTGGCCTTCTACAACCTCTTCCTGTCCCGCCATGCTATTCGACGTAGTAGGCATCGACTTATATGGTCCCCTACCGCTCTCCGGTGGGGGCAACCATTGTATTATAACAACTGTCGACCACATTACACACTAAGCTGAGACGGCACCTATGCCGACATGTTCGCTCATGAAATAGCAAACTTCTTTTTTCGATGAATTGTATTTCGTCATGGCGCCCCTCGGGTAGTCCTAAGAGACCGCGGGACGGACTTCTTATCCACAGTCGTTGCCGATGTTCTTCACGCGTCATCCACACTTCAGAGTGGGCATGGAAGCAGCACAGTAGAGCACATGGCTAACGATCGTCGTCTTCACGTTATCCAGGTTTTGGCTTGGCTCCTACCATCCCTGGCCACAACAGCACAGGACCCGTACGTCGCTGCCTGCCTGCAGCCATGCCGCGTTCAGGAGTGAGACCTTTCTTCAAACCCAGGCGCTGCCTACGTTGGATCGGAATCCTTGCTCATCGGTTCAGCTGCATCAACAGGAATACCATCCACGCCTGCCTTAAAAGCCACCAGCCAGCCGCGACACGTCAGTGGGCATGGAAGCACCATGGTAGAGCACATGGCTAACGATCGTCGTCTTCACGTTATCCAGGTTTTGGCTTGGCTCTTACCATCCCTGGCCACAACAGCATCCCTGGCCGCAACAGCACAGGACGTCGCTACCAGCCTGCAGCCATGCCGCGCTCAGGAGTGCGACTTTTCTTCGAACCCAGGCGCTGTCTACGTTGGATCGGAATCCTTGTTCGTCGGTTCAGCTGCATCAACAGGAATACCATCCACGCCTGCCTTAAAGGGCCACTGTCCAGGGAAGGCCCTTTTAAGCAAAGGAGCCCAGTGTTTCGATCAGATACCGGAGATGGTCTGTGCAAAATGCTACAGTGATACGCGCGCCGCAAAGCATCAAAAATACAATTCAAAGCTCTCTCATGCTCTCCTCTGGGAAGCCAGCTTCCCCGTTTCCTGCGCTGGCCCGACGGGCCACAGCAATGACGTACGTACCGCAAACGATGTGCATTGGTCCGTCTAGCTGACTGACGGGAAAAGGATGGGTGTCTACCGCTCGCCGCGCGCTTTTCCCTCGCCACGGCCAGACTGAATCCAGCGGCGCGCGCTCCCTCGACCGTTTTTTCTTTCGCGCACGCGGAGAGCCACGCGCCACCTCCCGCCAAACGCGGAGGAGGAAGGGGAATTTGTATTGCGGAGGCTAGACGACCTCGGGCAGGAGAGTGAAAAACCTTTGCGAGGGAACGGAAGGAGAGAGGCATGACAGAATCGGGTGATTGCGGTGGCTGTAATTGCGTTATTAGTTACTCTTTTAAAAAACATTTTGCGGCCTTGCGTTCTAGGGGCGAAGTCTCACAGTCACCGGGGAAGAAAATATTTTCGACCGGAGGGTGGACAGTGGGCCTTTAAAAGCCCCCAGCCAGCCGCGACACGCCAGTGGGCATGGAAGCACCACGGTAGAGCACATGGCTAACGATCGTCGTCTACACGGTATCCAGGTTGGTCAATCGTGTTCTCTACATGCTAGGAAAACGTCAAACATCAAATCGTTTCTTACTGCTGCTTCCGTGCCCAAAATTGCTCTATGACGTGTGTTGTGACTGCAGAAAGGTGTGGCGTATGTTGTTGCTATTTCGTGTGACGTTGAGCTAAACCCCGGGCCCAATCGCAAGCAAACTACAGAGCGGCAGACTCAGGTAGCTTATGCAGACGGCACGTCCGTGCGCCCGTCGTCATAATGAAGTCATGGCTGCGTTGTCCTTCATAAGAACTGCCTGTGAGGTGTCAGCGGAGGCCCAAGCCACGTTGACGCAGGCTGTTAATGACGTAAAAGCCAATCAAGAATGTTTTGCAAAGCAGCTGTCTAATATTGATACTCGACTCGCTTCTGTTGAAACAAAAGTCAGCACTGTTAGTAGTCTCGAAGGAGAACTTTTGTTAACAAACGTCACCATTAATGAGTTGACGCAACAGAATAATGCGTTTCGTTGCCGCATCAATAATCTGGAGGACAGGTCTCGCTGAAATAGTTTATTATGTTATGACACCCCCGATAGCAATGAAACGTGGAACGAACAGAAAAAAAACGTGGTTAGCTTGCTTTCATCTAGTTTTGGGTCAGAATTTAAGCCGGACAAAACAGAACGAGCAGACCGCCTTGGTGGCCCTTTTGTTCAAGAAAAATGCCGACCTGTGATAACAAAATTTTCGCACTTCAATGCGAAAGAAGAAGTGATGTCACATCGTGATAAGCTGAAAATAAATGACATTTCAGTTTCTGAAAACTACTGGGCAGCAACTAGGCTAGCTCGCAAACGGTTAACTGCTTTTGCAAAATCTTTGCCTGGCTCACAATACTTTAGGCTTCGCTACGACAAACTAACTGTAAATAAAAGGCAATATATTTATGACCCTAGAACAGACACTGTCAATGAGCTGCCCCGGCCGCGCTATCATTCCCCTTCTCATAGTCCATCCGATGATTCATCCGCACGCGCTCGACCCACTTCATACAATGCTGCTCGTGCATGCGCGATGGGAGACACTTTGAGTTCAAGTCCCACGCGTCACGTTTCATAACAATTAGCCAGGGGTGGTGGTTATCGGCGTCCTATACAAGTCATTTATACTAATATCCGGAGCATTTTAGTCAAAAGAGATGATATCAGCGCAGCTATCAACTCGTGCGATACCAACCTGGTAGCGCTCACTGAAACTTGGTTAAATGTTCGTGTAAGCGACAGCAATATTTTTACTCGCACCAAGCCTTCAATGTCTATCGTTGTACAGAGATGGAAGACGAGGGGGAGGAACCCTGCTCGAAGTTTCTACTAGCCTAACTTTGTTCAGAATTAACGTTTCATGCAACATAGTATCTGTCTGGTGCGGCGTCATTTTAAACAAGAGTACACATCAGTGGCGTCTGTTATCGTCCACCTAATGCATACATCCCATTTGTGAATAAATTGCATGACGCAGTTAACGTCGTCTTTCGTTATCCAGCATCCCCGGTATCTCTTCTAGGCGATTTCAATTATCGGTCAATAAACTGGACATCGACACCACCTATCTGTACATTGTACTCTTCGAATTGTCAAGCTTTTCTCGATATGTGCTCCCTTTTGAATTTTGATCAGGTTGTTGATTGCCCAACGCGTGTTATCAGCAGTTCTGCTAACATTCTTGATCTGATCCTCACCACTAACCTTGATATGATAGGCCCAATAATTTTCATGCCAGGACTCAGTGACCATTCTTTACTCCACTTCGACCTAAACTTTACCGCGTCTTCAGCTACGAAAAACGCAAGATTATATTCGATTACAAAAAGGCAAACTTTGGAGAGATAAATTACAGAACTTTCGCTCTTCCTTGATAGCTATCTTAGTGGTTTTGAACATCGTTCTGCCCAAGAGAACTCGGACCTGTTCGTCAATCAAATTTCATATATAACTGAGGTTTACATTCCCAAGAAAGTACTAACTGTACATAGACAAGCGCCATGGTATAAACCGTACTTAAATCGACTTTCGAAGAGAAAAAAAACGCTTATTTCGGGCAGCAAAACTGCAGCAGACTGCGGCGCGCTGGTAGGCATACACTAATGCATCTCACACTTACCCTCAAGCTGTCGCTCCTGCAAAATCTACTTTTTTGAAATACACTCTGCCATCCTTGCTCACAAATAACCCTAGCACATTTTGGAACAACGTAACTAACTCCCAGAGCAACTCAGAGATTTCTTTACTTGACCAGAACGAATTACCTGGGCCTAGCAAATAATCGGCATCGATTTTAAATAATATGTTCACACTAAACCTTTCATCTGCAACTAATCTTCAATAGCCTGCGCATTCGTTTTCGGGCTTTACGATTATGCATCCAATATTAATAGATGCCGACGGGATTGCAAAGCTTATTGAAACACTAAAACATTCATGTTCCTCTCATGTTGACAATATAAATGCAAGATTCCTTAAAGAAACAAACATGTGCTACTCTGTCATCTTGGCAAAAATATTTCTACAATCTTTAGATACTGGTGCTCTTCCCGTACATTGGACGCAGGCGAAGATGATTCCACTTCATAAATCCGGTAACAAGCAATATGCCCTTAATTACCACCCCATTTCTCTTACTAGCATACTATGCAAAATTCTTGAACTTGTCATTTGCTTACACCTAGCTAGTTTTATTGAGTCGAACTTTTTTTTTCAATCCAGTGCAACATGGCTTCAGGAAATCATACCAATGAGAGACACAGCTACTTTGTTTTACAAACTCCATGCTAACCCTTATTGACAACCGTTCCTTGGCTGATTGTATCTTCTTAAATTTTTCGAAGGCATTTGACAAAATAAACCGCGATCTTCTACTACTTAAACTCAAGTGCCTAAATATTGACGGACATCTTCTTACCTGGGTCGAATTTTTCCTTATCGGTCAATCACAGCATGTCTTTGCTAACAGCAATAAGTGACTGTCAACACCCATTACGTCAAGTGAACCACAAGGGTTCGTTTTGGGCCCCCTTCTTTCTTTAGTTTATATTAATGACCTTCCTAACTGTGTGACACCCCTATCCACTTATTTGCCGATGACTGTGTTATTCATCGCAAGATTGCTGAACCCACCGATGTTTCTGCTTTACAATCTTACCTCAATATTATAACTAAATGATGCAGCACATGGTGTATAGACTTAAATATTAAAAAATGTAAAGCTATGCGAGTGTCGCGCACTAATCTCGCCCCTGCTTGCTATGTATTGAATAGCACTCCTTTAGATGCTGCCACTTCGTACAAATATTTGGGTGCGCATATCACTATTGACCTCAGCTGGAAGCGACATATTGATTACATTATTAACAACAGCAACCGCATGCTTGGGTATCTGCGCCGTAACGTTTCGAAGGCATCTGATTCGACTAAAATGACTATGTACAAAGCATTGGTAAGTTAATAGATTGAATATGCTTCTGCAATCTGGGATCCCGGTTTCACGAACTTGACAGCCTCACTCGAGATGGTTCACAATAATTCGGCGCGATTCATTCTTTCCAATTACAGTCGCACTAGCAGCATAACATGAATAAAACTAACGCTATCTTTGCCATCTCTCGAGCTTAGAAGGAAAATTTCACGTCTTAGCCTTTTCCACAAAATTCATCATCATAACAAATTGAGGCATACTTTCATTTCGCAGCCATCGTATCGCTGCTCCCGCGTCGATCATGTTTACAAAGTAAATGCCACAACTTGAAATACTATTGCCCTTTTTCATTCCTTTCTACCTCGTACGTCAGTAGAGTGGAATCGCCTTCCGCCCGATATCACATTAATCCAATGTCAAGATTCATTTCGCTCATATTTGATGCAATATCTTGAAGCTGATCCGTGACATCTTTTTCCTGACTATTATCTTATTTCAGTTTTTCTTTTTTCATGCTTGTTTGCTCCCAGTGCTGTTGTTCTTTTCGCTGTATAATGCTGTTTTCTCACCGCTTATGATTGTTTACAATTTATTCCACTTGTATTACTTTGTTTATTGTACGATTGTTTTCGTTGTTCTGTATTCCCTTGTTCATTTAGCATTTCTTGTTTTGTCCATTTAGTGTTCTATGCTTTCTATCATATATGATGTACCACTCCCCTCTACAATGCGTATACGCTTGAAGGTAATAAAATGAAATGAAATGAAAATAAGACAACCTCAAGCTCCCATCCCCAGGCTAACGGTCTGACAGCTATTTCATCGCACCTTATCGGATATGATATCCATGTACATCACACCATATCATCGAAATTTGGATACTATTCTACCAGTCGTCCCATTCACCTATAATACAGCAGCACAGCGGACTACCGGAAAGTCCTTTTTTTTTTTCTCGTTTATGACCGTCATTCCACTACAATTCTCAACACTTCCTTTTTCCTTACGCCCGACTACTAAAACAATCACAGTTCTTATCTCGTGTGGCCAGATGCCGTCCTCTTGCCCGCCTGAACACAGCAGCGCGCGTGCCAGAAAGGCCGCAAGAGTCGCTACAATTTTAGGTATCGCGTGGCCTCTTTTTGTCCTGGTGCCGAAGTACTGCTTTATACACCGCTGCGCATCCTTGGCCTTACTGACGAATTCCGCCACCGCTACCTAGGTCCCGACGAGGTCATCAGCCAAACTTCCCCAGTGAACGCCTGTTGATCCCCTAGTCGCCAGTGAACGCCAAACTTCCCCAGTCACGCCTGTTGATCCCCTAGTCGATCGACGCTACCGTGCAACTAAAATTGTTCATGTTTCTCGCTTGAAACCGTTTGTGCGCCATGGTGCATCGGTTACTTCGGAGTGGCCAAGCAGGGCGCTTCCGACCACCCGGGCAGATTGTGTGAGCCTTCCATAGATCCTCATTCATTTGTACATGCCATGATCTTCTTTCATTTGTACACACCATCGTCATCGTCCTGCCTCGCTGGCTCAGGCACGAGCCTGGGTTCGTCATCGGATTAAAACGCTAGACAAGGCATCGCTGGCCTTGCCGTCAAGACCATGCCGTCTCGACGTAGCCTTCTTTCTCTTCTTTCACACAATATATATATATATATATATATATATATATATATATATATATATATATATATATATATATATATATATATATATATATATATATATATATTCCCATAAAGAAAGGTGTTAGGCAAGGAGACACAATCTCCCCAGTACTATTCACAGCTTGTTTAGAGAAAGTATTCAGAGACTTGGAATGGGAGCAGTTAGGGATAAGGGTAGATGGAGAATACCTCAGTAATCTGCGATTTGCTGATGACATTGCCTTGCTAAGCAACTCGGGGGATGAACTGCAAATAAAGATTGATGACCTAGACAGAAAAAGTAGACAGGTAGGCTTGAAAATCAATGTGCAGAAGACTAAGGTAATGTTCAACAGCCTCGGGAAGGAACAGCAGTTTACATTAGGTAGCGAAATACTGGAAGTAGTAGGCGAATATGCCTACTTAGGACAGGTAGTAACCGCAGATCCGGACCATGAAAAGAAAATAACAAGAAGAATAAGATTGGGATGGTGCGCATTTGGCAAGCACTCGCAGATTATGACTAGCAGCTTACCGGTATCGCTCAAGAGGAAAGTATACAACAGTTGCATCTTGCCTGTACTCACCTATGGGGCTGAAACGTGGAGGCTAACCAAGAGAGTTCTACTTAAGTTGAAGACAACCCAGAGGGCTATGGAACGAAAAATGGTAGGGGTAACATTAAGAGATAGAAAGCGTGCAGAGTGGGTCAGACAAATAACTCAAGTTACCGACATTCTAGTGGAAATTAAGAAGAAGAAATGGACATGGGCAGGACATGTAGTGCGAAGAGAGGATAACCGATGGTCGCTGAGGGTAACAAACTGGATTCCAAGGGAAGGAAAGCGTAGCAGGGGGCGGCAGAAAGTTAGGTGGGCGGATGAGATTAAGAAGTTCGCAGGGGTCAAGTGGATGCAGCTAGCACAGAACCGGGTTAAGTTGAGAAATATGGGAGAGGCCTTCGCCCTGCAGTGGGTATAATCAGGCTGATGATGATGATATATATATATATATATATTATTACGCCGCGTAGCGGCGCACTGAGAAGCAGCAGAAAAAGAAGCGGAGAAAGCGAGGCGCGCGCAGTCTGATCAGGGTTTTTATGAGCCGTGTGCGTCCGTCCTTCATACGAAGTTAACCTGTATTAAAACTATTTCATCCGATACATTTGGTACTAGGCGCTAGGTAAAAACGTCCTGGATCCACCAGTACCTCGTCGCAGCCGTCGTGTAGCAGATTTGCCATCTTTATTTCCTCAACAGTACCTTTCAATGGCTACCACCCGCACGACGCAGACTCATGAACAGCGACCTGAAGAGACGACGGCCTTTCCCCAGCAGCGAGAGCCGCGTACGTTCCACGATGAGCCCGAGTATGACGTTGAGGAATGGCTCCGACATTACGAAAGATGCAGCAAGTACAACCGCTGGAACCCAATCGCATGTCTGTGCATTGTTTTATTCCTCGCTGGCACTGCTCTGACTTGGTTTGACAATCACGAAGAAATTCTGATGCCTGGGACCGATTCGTTGAAGAAATTACGAAGTCCTTTGGGGGTACCCTTGCGTAGAAGGAACGCGCTGAACATCAGCTTTCCCAGAGTCCAGCTGCCCAGTGAGACATGCACGCGTTACATTGAGGAAATATTGAAACTTTGTCGCATTGCAAACCGGCAGATGTCAGAAGAAGACAAGGTAGGGCACCTTCTCGAAGGGATTGCTGAGGATGTATACAACTTCATTATTTCGCGGGACACCCTTGCCACAGTAGCAGATATCATCAAGCAGTGCCGGGTATTTCAGGCGCTAAAGGCACGTCGGAGAGCACCCAAATTTGGCCGTCTTTCTAATGTGACAACTGTTGCCGGTATCGACATTCCAGAGGCTGAAGACATCGCTTCTATGGTCCGGCGGATTATACGCGAGGGGCTGGATATTCAGTGGCAAAGTATAAATTTCAATGTACCTTACCACCCGACATCGAGGTCCGTATCATCATGGGAACGTGCGCCATGGGCTGCACAGCATAACTGCGAACCATCTTACAACAACGGCGTGGAGCGGACCCTGTAATCAACATCGTACTCTTATTTCCAGCAGCGTCCAGCCTATCCGTATGAAGTGCCTCGTGGTGCTCCTCGTCGCACTTCTGTCGCCTCATCTCGGCCTCCAAGGGATCGTGAAATGATCTACCAGCGCCGCCAGCCACCCGTATGTTATGGCTGTGGCGGCCGCAGACATATCTTCCGCTTTTGCCCGCGTAGTCAAATTACCCGACCCCCTGCCCAACGAGCACCACGCTTCACGAATGGTACCCAGTGGGAGCAGCAGCCACCCGCTACCTTCTATCGGCCCTCTTCCCCTTTACGCCACGCACGGAATAACTCCCCTGTGTCCGATCGCAGCATCACTCCCTCACCGCAGCGACAGCCCCGTTCGCCATCCCCACGTCGCCGCTTTATTTCTCCACCGCGGGGAAACTAGGTGGTGGGACCGATGGAGGTAAGGTCGCCGGACGGTCAATTTCACGCATACCTCTACCAATCGTCATGCTAAAGAACAAAGTGTCAGTGTATGTAGACAATGTTAAAACGGATGTTTTGGTTGAAACTGGTGCCGCATTGTCAGTTATGAGCCTTTCATTTAGGAACCACCTCTCACAGAAAGTTATGTGTGTGGGAAAAAAACACTACGTTTTTTGGAGTTGGAGGTGAAACTTTAGTTCCGGTTGGCCTGTGCTCAGTTTCAGTTGTAATTGGTGATAAGTGCTATAGGACAGAATTTGTTTTATTGAGGTGCCACACATGACGTTATCTTGGGTGTTTACTTTTCCCGCGAGCGTGGTGCGACTTTAGACTTTAGTGCCGGTTAAATCTGTTTGCAGCCGAACATTATCCCCGCATTAATAGATAACATGTCTCAGAGTCATCAAGGAGTTCTCGCCTTGAAGGAAGATGTGCTGCTGCCTACGATGACGGCGACGTTTCTCCCCGTGAAGTCATCTGAATCCTTCATGGGTAAACAAACATTCAATAGTCAATGAGCCAGATGCCTCGAATGGAGCGAAAAAGTATTACGGTGCCACACTCCTTCGTGAAGGCGGAGGATGGTCGCGCATACCTCTAGGCTGTGAAGGTGTCAGAACAGCCTGTTCGTCTTCCTTCTGGTTTGACACTCGCGAGATTAGAGATTTATGTGACTCATATCGTTGGAATTATTTCCAATTGCAGAGGAGCCGCGAAAGAGAAGTCTGAATATTGTGCTGAGTTTTAGGGCACGGTCAGCAAATCGCTCCCATCTAGTGAACGTTGTATTCTGCAAGACATTTTGACAACTCATGCCCAAGCGTTCGACTTTGCCTCAAACGGATCGGGTAGCCATTTCCGAGCTTCTCGGCCACAGCACGAAATTAACACAGGAAACGCACGACCTAATCGCCAAAACCTTAGAGTCTCCTCGTCAGAGCGCCAAGTTAATTCAAGAACAGATGGACGAAATGCTACACAAAGAAATCATCCGAGAATTTTCCAGTCCGTGGGCAGCACCTGTAATCCTGGTACGAAAAAAAGACAATTCTTGGCGATTTTGTGTAGACTACCGTCGTTTAAATGCGGTAACAAAGAAAGACGTATGACCATTACCTCACATTGATGACGCGGTCGACTGCCTGCATTCGGCGTCATATGTCTCCTCAGTTGATTTGCGATCTGGCTATTGGCAAATTCCTCTACATCCATCCGACCGTGAGAAGACTGCTTTTGTAACACCAGATGGTTTATACGAATTTAATGTAATGCCCATTGGATTGTGCAACTCTACCGCGACGTTCGAGCAATTTATGAATACTATCCTTCGTGGCCTCAAATGGGAAATGTGCATGTGTTACCTTGATGATGTTATGATTTTTGGAAAGACCTTCCAAGAGCACTATGAGACGCTCCATAAAGTTCGTGAATGCATTGGCAAAGTGGGCCTCATTTTGAATTCGAAGAAGTGCCATTTTGGAGAGCGACAAACTTTAGTTTTTGGGTTCCTCGTGAACGAGGATGGTCCGCAGAAGATTGCTGCAGTACGCCACTTCGAAACTACACGCACGCTGAAAAGTCTTCGAGCTTTGTTGGCCTACTACTCAGAAATGTGGCGCAACAAACACAAACACAAGCGAAGAGACACAACACACGCGCACACTACCAAGTGTAATATGGATCTGAAAACACTCCCTCTTCACCACTCCTCTTCTTCTACACTGAAGTACATCTTTTCATCTTCCTCTTCTTTGTCAAGGGGATATTGGCACTTTCTTCCCCGCAGAACATAAACATCGTCTAAGCATGGCAGTCATCAATTCTACACTCGCTTCTCCAAACCTCTGTTTTGCCCAGAAACTAATACCAAGCTGGACAGTCACAGACTACCACATAGTCACATAGTCACACACTAATGAACACCCCCACACATGTGCAGTAGGACATGTACTTCCACAACACATCACTTGTGAAGTCCCTATGTATTGAAATACTATAACCTGCGAACATGTCCATCCAAAAAACATCACTTGTGAAGTCCCTATGTATTGAAAAAACTGTAACTTGCCTACATGTCTACGAAGCAACGAAGTTCATGTACTTGAGGGAAATAGAATCTAAACTACCATGGCCACAATACATGAAAGGTGTCCAAGAATAAGAGCTTTAGGCAAAATAATTACAGCTTTAGGCCTGATAATAAACTCGTTCTTTGCATTACTCAAGAAGACTGCTCAATAAAGGTAAATTATTTTCTACGTAAACTCAGCGAGGCTTCACTACTACATCTGTCTTCTTTCTTCTGTATCCAGAACGCCTATAAACTTTCGTGCACCATCTTATCCCGACTCTTCCATAAAATATTAAGCCTGCTAAACAATGGCGCACACTTGCACTTCTGACAGTGCAGGAATAAATTTGGCCCCTTTCCATTTTCTATGGACTTCTCGTGTATTATGCAGCACCAACTAGCCCCGCAAGCTGTCATTTTGAGATGCCTTTCTTGGCCTCTCTTCTTATTTTTGTCGCTTCATTGCTTGTTTGCGCAACTTACCCACCCCCTTACTCCTCTACTGCACAAGGATTCGCAATTTGTGTGGACCCCAGAGTGCGAATCCTCTTTAAATCTGCTCAAGTCTTCTCTAACTTCAGCACCGCTGCTGCGCCACTTCGACCCTTCTGTGACGGAGGTTCACACTGACCCCAGTGGCGTCGGTCTTGGGGTGGTGCTTGTGCAGCAGCATGGTAGGGCTGAACACGTTGTTGCATATGCCAGCCGCACGTTGACAAAATGTCAAGGGGACTACACAGTTACCGAATTGGAGTGAATCGCAGTTGGGTTCGCTGTGCACAAGTGCCGACCATACCCATATGGACGCTGCTTCACCATAGTTCCTGACCACCATTCGCTATGCTGGCTCATCGGACTTAGCGATCCATCTGGTCGTCTGGCGCGCTGGACATTCCGCCTACAAGAGTACGACTTTGGTGTCGCGTACAAGACTGGACGACATCACATTGATGCAGACTGCTTGTTATCACACCCATTGCCGACTTCCGTTAACGATGCAGACGGCTTAGACGGGTGTTTAGCCTCAATCGCGTCGACGTTTCCTAGTATGGCGACCTTTAGGCGAGAGCAACGCAACGACCGGTCACTACAGCCTCTTATACAAGAGGCAGAAGGAAGAGTAGAGTCAACGCAGTTTAATATCGAAGATGGTGTTTTGTTCAAGAACTACTCAGTTGACGGTGCTGCCCTCCTTTTGTTCCTCCCAAAAAGTCTCCGTGCACAAGTTTTGTATGCCATGCACGATGATACTACCTCTGGACATCTTGGCTGCTGTCGTACCCTGCACCGAGTTCGCCAGCGTTTTTATTGGCCACACAATTATAAGACCACCAAGCAATACGTTATGACATGTGAAAAATGCAAACAATTTAAGGCACGCACAACCACGCGGGCCGGACCTTTACAACCCGTCTAGCCACCTGCCTCACCTTTTAAAAAGATTGGAGATAACCTGCTTGCTCCTTTTCCAGACTGTAGAGGGTTGCCGCAGGGTTATCGTCTGCGTTGATTATCTTACCAGAAACACGGAGACCGCTGCTCTCGCTCCCGCAAAGGCTGCTGATGTTTCGTCGTTTACTTTACATTCCGTTATTCTTCGCCATGGCGCACACCGTGTTATTATAGGTGATTGTGGTCGGCAATTCACTGCTGATGTCGTGGAAGAAAGGCTCTGACTTTGTATTTCACACTACCGACACTCGACACCGTATCATCCGCAGACCAACGGTCTCACAGAGCGCACAAACCGCACCTTGACAGCCATGCTGTCCATGTACGTCTCGTCTGACCATCGCAACTGGGATGCAGTGCAACCGTATGTGACGTACGCTTATAACACTGCAAATCATGAAGTTACCGGCTATTCTCCTTTCTATTTACTCTATGCAAGAACTCCCCATGTTTTCTTAGACACCATCTTCCCATTTTCCCCCAACGACGATGCATCTATTTCCCAGATACTATGCCGTGCCGAAGAAGCCCGTCGTATAGCCAGCTTATGCACACTGGCTTCTCAAAGCCGCTCGAAAGAGCACTACGATCTGCATCATCGTGCAGTTGCTTACTCCCCTGGAGACTACGTCTAGCTTTGGACGCCTATTCGCAAGCGAGGATTATATGAGAAGTGTCTGTGCAAGTACGATGGCCCCTTCGTCGTGTTGGACCAACTGAATGACGTGAACTACGTCATCGACAAAGTGACGACGGATAACCGGCGATCCCGCAGAACACAAGTTGTTCATGTGGCTCGCCTGAAGCGCTGCCATCTTCGATCTGCCTAATTTTCTCGAGGACGACAATCGTTTGCTCGGGGGGAATGGTTACGCCGCGTAGCGGCGCACTGAGAAGCAGCGGAAGCAGAAGAAGAAGAAGCGGAGGAATCGAGGCGCGCGCAGACTAAGCCGGGTATTTCTGAGCCGTGTGCGTCCATCCTTCATACGAAGTTAACCTGTATTAAAACCACTTCATCCGTTGTAATATATATATATATATATATATATATATATATATATATATATATATATATATATATATATATATATATATATATATATATATATATATATATATATATATATATATATAAATGTATATATATATATATATATATATATATATATATATATATATATATATATATATATATATATATATATATATATATATATATATATATTGTGAAAGAAGGCCAGGTCGAGACGCCAAAGTCGTGACGGCAAGGCAATTTACACCGTGTCAGCGTTTTAGTCTGATGGTGAACCCAGGCGCGTGCTGAAGCCGGCGCCGCGGGACGATGACGATGGTATGTACAAAATAAAGAAGAAGATTATTGTATGTGCAAATGAAAGAAGATCCGTGGAAGGCTCACACAATCTTCCCGGCGGGTCGGAAGCGGCCAGCCTGGCCGCTCCTAATCAACCGATGCACCGCGGCGCACAAACGGCTTCAAGCGGGAGACATGAACAATTTCAGTTCCACGGTGGCGTCGGTTGGCTGGGGGATCAACAGGTATGACTTGGTAGTTCACGGGGGAAGTTTGGTTTATGATCTTGTAGAGACCAAGATAGCGACGCTGAAATTTATCACTAAGGCCCGGGGCGCGCAGTGGTGTGTAAAGTAGGACTTCGTCAACGGGACGAAAAGAGACCACACGATGCGTAGAATCGTAGCGACTCTTGCGGTCTTCCTGGCGCGCTTCTGTGTTGAGGCGGGCAAGATGACGGCATCTGCCCACACGGGATAAGAAATGGGCTGGTACTGATGAGTTGTCGGGCGTAGAGAAGAAGGAAGTGTCGAGCATAGTAGTGGGAGGACGGCCAAAAACGAGGAAAAACGGAGAGTAACCGGTAGTCCGCTGTACTGCAGTATTATAGGCGAATATGACGAATGGTAGAATAGTGTCCCAATTTCGGTGATCCGGTGTGATGTACATGGATATCATATCGGATAGAGTGCGACGAAATCGCTCAGTCAGACCGTTAGTCTGGGGATGGCAGCTTGAGGTTGTCTTATGAAGAGTGGATGACGCATGAAGAACTTCGGCAACGACTGTCGATAAGAAGACCGTCCCGCGGTCACTTAGACGCAGCCGAGGAGCGCCATGACGCAGGACAGTTGATCGCAAAAAATTAGGTACCTCTTCGGCAGAACCAGTCGGTACAGGGGCTGTTTCAGCGTAGCGTGTAAGGTGGTCAACGGCTGTTATAATCCAATGGTTACCCCCATCGGAGAGAGGTAGGGGACCATATAAGTCGATGCCGACTACGTCGAATGGCGTGGCGAGACATGGAAGAGGCTGTAGGAGGCCAGCGGGCGAAGAAGTGGGCCGCTTGCGGCGTTGGCACAGATGGCAGGAAGCGACGTATTTAGCTACGGTAGAAGATAGGCCAGGCCGAAAGAATCGTCTTTTCACGCGGTCATATGTTTTGTCAAAACCAAGGTGACCGGCAGTAGCGTCATCGTGGAAAGCCGCCAATATACGTGGGCGAAGCGCACGCGGCACGACTGGGAGCCAACGAGTTCCATCAGGGCAATACACGTAGCGGCCTAGTACGCCTTCTTCGAGTTTGAAATTGCGAAGCTGTCGGCGAAGCCTAGAATTGGGCGGGTTCGAAGGGCCGTTAAGGCAGTCGATGATGGGCCGACAGTAGGCATCAGCTAATTGCTGCGAGCGGAGTGCGTGTTTGTGCTCAGAATCGTCAAAAGAAACTGTTGTGATATGCGTCGGGGGAAGAGATGGTCGGCTGTGGTCAGAGGTGGAAATTCGTTGCGAAGAAAAACAGCAGGCTGATTCCGTAAGTGGGCAGCGAGAAAGAGCGTGGGCGTCTTGGCGTTGCCGACCCGATTTATAAACGACGTCGAAATTGTATTCTTGCAGGCGTAGAATCCAGCGGCCAAGTCGGCCTGTCAAATTTTTCAGTGAAGACAACCAGCAAAGATCATGGTGATCGGTCACAACTGTGAGGTGCCGACCATAGAGGTAGGGGCGAAACTTTTGAACAGCCCAGACGACGGCAAGACATTCCTGCTCGGTAATGGTGTAGTTTTTCTCAGCTGGAGTCAAGGTCCGACTGGCGAAGGCAATGACTTTCTCACGCGAAGTTGCATCGCGCTGCAGAAGGATAGCGCCAAGACCGTGACCACTGGCTTCAGTGTGCAGGATGGTAGGAGCGCTGTCGCTGAAGTGGCCAAGAACAGGATCTGATGTGAGGGCGTGCTTTAGGGTCGTGAAAGCAGTGTTGCACTGTTCAGTCTACACGAAAGAGCTGCACGCTTTAAGTAGTTCATGAAGTGGCGCAGCAATAGTTGCAAAATGCCTTATGAAACGCCGGAAATATGACGCCAGGCCGAAGAAACTGCGCAAATCTGCAGTCCGTTGCGGACGAGTAAAGTTCAACACCGCGCTGATTTTATCTGGGTCTGGACGAAGGCCGTCACGGCTAACCAGATGTCCCAATATCGTAATTTCCTTTTGTGCAAAGGGGCACTTCTTGGTGTTGAGCTGAAGGCCCGCTGAAGAAAGACACGTCAGGACTTCATTCAGGCGCGTGAGATGGTCGTTAAAATTTGCCGAAAAGATAACAATGTCGTCCAAGTAACATAAACAGGTTCTCCATTTTAGGCCACGAAGTACCGTATCAATCATTCTTTCAAATGTCGCTGGTGCGTTACACAGGCCGAAGGGCATAACATTAAACTCGTAAAGTCCATCGGGAGTTGCGAAAGCGGTTTTCTCTTTGTCGCCCTCATGCATTGGTATTTGCCAATAACCTGAGCGGAGATCCAAGGTCGAGAAATATTCGGCTCCATGGAGAGAGTCAAGGGCGTCATCTATTCGCGGCATCGGGTAGACATCTGTACGGGTAATTTTTTTTTAGTGCGCGATAATCAACACAAAATCGTACCAATCTATCCTTTTTTTTCTGGAGAAGACCATGGGCTTGTTGATGGACGAATAATATCGCGACGGAGCATGTCATTCACATTTTCTTCGATTACTTTTCGTTCCGAGAGAGAAACCCGATAAGGTCGTCGGCGTACGATCGAGTTACCTTCAGTAATGATGCGGTGGTGTGCAACACTAGTCCGTCTCAGTGGAGGGGAAGTGGCTTAAAAAATGGCTTGATGGGCTTGAAGCAATTTCAGCAATTCTTTGCGTTGGTGTGGCGTGAGGTCCGGACTGATTGTCTTCGACAACATCGGAAGAGAGACGTGCGATGAATCACGTTGCTGAGGTAACGGGGCGGTGAGCACCATCATGGACTTAGGGTGAGCATCCACTATGCATGGCACGGAAGTTCCTTCAGTCAGCACGATGGATTCACGGGATGTTTTCGTGGCAGTTACTATCGCTGAGCCGATGCGGAATCGTACAAGACTTGATGGGAAGGCGATTGCACGTGCAAGATGACGGTGAGATGGTGCGATAAGTATATCCCCGTCAGTGATGTGTTCCGAAACAACGGTAACAAGTTTTTCGCACTGTGGAGGCAATACAGTGTCAACTGCGGCCATGAGGAATTGACGTCCTTCAGACATGTCAGATGAAAAATCACTGTCTCTCATATGAATGACACGGTCGCCACAAGAAATTAACGCTGACGCGGTCGACAAAAAATCCCAACCAAAAATCACCTGATGCGCACACGGTGAAAGCACAGCAAACTGCACATGGTGGCGGACGCCGTCTATAACAATTCGAACTGTACATTTTGCTGAAGGATGTAGAGGGACGTCATTTGCTCCAAGTAGTTCAGGTCCATCATATGGTGTCGTTACTTTCCGCAAACGGTGGCATAAATCAGCGCGAATAACAAAAATTGCAGCCCCTGTGTCAATCAAAGCTTCGACCGGTAATCGTTCAGCTAAAACGGAAATCATATTGTACGGGCGATGAGGAGGACTTTTGGTAAGTTCGCAGTGTGCAGTTTCACCTCCGGAAACTGCATCGCTTAGTTTTCCGAATGACGGACAGGAACAGTTGTTGCTGGTCGAAGTGGAGAAACAGAGCGGCGGTATGGGGAAAGAGACCGGCGTCGGGAAACATGGGCGCCACTTGGTTCAGACGAGGATACCGGCGGTGGAGAGTATCGACGAGGTGGGCTGTGAATAGATCGTCGCTGATAATATGAGGGTACGTCACTTTCGAAGGCGTCGTAACCACGCCGCTCGTTCTGAATGCGTCGACGACAGAAGCGGGAAATATGTCCTCTGATTTCACAGTAGTAGCACACTGGGCGAGAGGGGCGCCAAGGTGCGTAATAGGGCGACGTAGGCTGAGCCGTCGTCATGGCGTTGATGAGGTTGTAGGGCGGTGCTTTTCGTGGGGGCGGAACAAAAGGAGAAGGGGATGCAGCAACGTGAGCATAAGTCGGCGCTGTACGAGGTGCAGGAGGGTCAGGTGCGACAGGGTGGGTGATAGTTGCCAATTCTTCTTTATTGATGGTGCGGAGGCGGGCGTCATTAGAAGAAGAGTGATCACACCCGTGCCGGCAGAAAGGGCTCAAGGCTTGGAGCTCTTCGCGGATTATCGCTCGAATTAGGGTTCGTAGATCGAAGTCAGTAGAGGGGGGGGGGGCAGTAGCGAAGTCGGGCTGCAATCGGGAGGACTACAGCTGTTCGAGGCGTTGACAGGTCGTAATAATGGAATCAACACTTGATGGATTCTGGGCAAGTAGGGTGTTATAAGCCACAGAATTGATTCCTTTCATGACATGGTGCACGCGTTCAAGTTCAGGCATGGTGGGGCTAATACGCCGGCAAAGTGCAAGTATGGCCTCTCTGTAAATACGACTCATCCGGACCTTGACGACGGGAAGCGAGCTTGTTCTTCGCGAGCTCAGTCCGAACTGCCGGGTCGGCGAAGTATTGGCGGAACTGCTGTTTGAAGGTGGGCCAGTTAGTGGCGTGGGGCTCGCGGTTGATAAACCAATTCCTGGCGACCTCAATCAGGTAGAAGGAAACGTTGAGGAATTTTAAAGCGTCATCCCACCAGTTGTAGGCACTGCAGCGTTCATAAGTGTCAAGCCAGTCATCCACGTCCTCGTCGCGACGACCGTCGAACAGCGGCGGGTCGCGTTGTCGTGTGGGCACAGTGGGAGGTGGCGGTTACCCGAGGTAGAGGGTCCGGCCGGGTCGGGACTGCTCTCGGTTGACATAACGATGGTGGTTGTTGCTAAACGGCGACCGGAACGTAGCTCCAGCGAAAGGCAGGGCACAAGGCAGTAAGGGGATCAAATTTCACCTCCACCACTTGTTAAAGAAGGCCAGGTCGAGACGCCAAAGTCGTGACGGCAAGGCAAGGTACGCCGTGACAGCTTTTAATCTGATGGTGAACCCAGGCGCGTGCTGAAGCCGGCGCCGCGGGACGATGCTCACAATATATATATATATATATATATATATATATATATATATATATATATATATATATATATATATATATATATATATATATATATATATATATATATATATATATATTGTTACGACGTTTATTTACACAGATGGTAGGATACGCTGGAGATTAGCACACTACAGCGGACAGACCCAGCTTCCTCGTCCTCTTCTCCTTATTCCGCCAAACCTCATCTTCCTTCAATAAGGACCGCGGGAAGTGCGTGACACTGCCCCCTTCGCAGACGATGCTCGCCGGGCGAGTCAAGGTTCGTCACGTTGATAGAAGGGCTTCATGCGGGCCACGTGGACTACTTGAGGAACGACGTCCTTGGGTGGTAACGCGAGAGACTACAAAGTTTACTGCGCTGAGGCGTTCCAATACAACGAAAGGGCCAGTATAGTGGTGCAACAGTTTCTGGCACAAGCCGCGCTTACGCAACGGCGTCCAAAGCCACACCAAGTCACCAGGGACATAATTAACATCTTGATGACGCTTGTCGTAGCGTTGCTTGTAGCGTTCCTGGGAGGCTAGAGTGCGAAGTCTAGCGAGTCGACGATCTTCAGCCAAAGAGAGAGTTTGCGCTAGTGAAGTTTCAGCAGGGAGTGAGAAAGGCAGAAACGTGTCCAAAGTGCTTCGTGGAGGTCGTGCATAGAGAAGAAAAAACGGACTGTAGCCTGTCGTTTCATGCTTAGCAGTATTAAATGCATATGTTATAAACGGAAGGACTTCGTCCCAGTTTTTGTGGCGGAAGTCGACATACATTGCGAGCATGTTGCTAAGCGTCCGACTGGTGCGTTCGGTAAGACCGTTTGTTTGTGGGTGGTAAGGAGTTGAATGGCGAAAATGGGATGAGCAGAGGCGAAGAAGTTCTTCTACAACTTCTGCCGTAAACTGTCGGCCACGATAGCTTATTAACACACGAGGAGGCCCATGTCGAAGAATTGTGGACCGTAGGAGGAACGCCGAGACATCAGAAGCAGTGGCTGACGGTATAGAAGCAGTTTCACAGTACCGCGTAAGATAGTCTACGCACACTATGACCCAGCGGTTTCCGTTGGAGGAACGGGGAAACGGTCCTAGAAGATCAATTCCCGCCTGTTCGAATGGGGTTCGTGTTGGCGTTATAGGCTGAAGATGACCCGGCGGTGAGCAGGTTGGGTGCTTGAAACGCTGGCACTGGAGGCAGCTGGCCACATAACGTTGAGTAGTTTGACGCATCTTCGGCCAATAAAAACGTTCCTTAGTCCTGTGCAATGTTCTTGCGAAACCCAAGTGTCCAGCTGTGGCATCGTCGTGCATTACCCAAAGAACCTGACACCTAAGACTTGTAGGAACTACCAGAAGAAGCCGCGCACCTACTGACCAGTAGTCCTTCCTGTATAGTACACCGTCACGAATGCAGAATGAGGTCGTAGGGTTCCGGGAACTTGCTGCCTCAAAAAGCGGTGCCAACTCGTTGTCGTGCCGCTGCGCAATCTTGAATTCACCAACATCAGGGAAACTTGTAGAGATAGCAGCTATATATTCATCCAAGACCTCATTGTCGCAATCAGTAGTTTCAAGTGGCAACCGTGACAAGCAGTCAGCATCACCGTGCTTACGACCACTCTTAAAAGACACAGTAAAATTGAATTCTTGAAGGCGCAAAGCCCACCGCGCAAGGCGTCCATAGGGGTCACGAAGGTTTACAAGCCAACATAAGGAATGATGGTCCGTCACAATTTTAAATGCACATCCATAAAATATGACCTAAACCGTTGCACACCGAATACAACAGCTAAGCATTCCTGTTCAGTTACAGTGTAATTACGCTCAGCCTTGCTCAAAGAACGGCTTGCATACGCAACGACATGTTCATTGCCATTGTGGCGCTGTATGAGCACAGCACCAATTCCAACTGCGCTGGCGTCAGTGTGAAGTTCTGTTGGAGCTGATGGACAGAAGTGGCGTAGTACTGGTCTTGATGTCAAAATAAACTTTAACTGACGAAAGGCGGAGTCACAATCGGCAGTCCACTTGAAAGGCACATCTTTTTGCAGAAGACAAGTAAGGGGATATGCTAGATCAGCAAACTTCGGAACAAAACGCCGAAAATAGGAGCAAAGCCCCAAAAAACTCCTGAACTGTTTTAACGATTTCGGCGGTTTAAAACAAGTGACAGCTTCGATCTTTTTCGGATCAGGCCTGATTCCATCCTTGTCTATAAGATGTCCAAGTACCACAGTCTGGCGTTCTCCAAAACGACATTTCTTGGAATTGAGTACCAGACCAGCTTTCTCGATACACTTCAAGACAATCTCTAATCGACTGTTGTGTTCATGAAAAGTTGTCCCGAATATCACTACATCGTCCAAATAACACATACAAATGTGCCACTTCAGCCCGCGCAAAACTGTATCCATGAATCTTTCGAACATGGCTGGAGCATTACCAAATCCAAACGGCATCACATTAAATTCATACAGCCCGTCTGGGGTGATGAATGCCGTCTTTTCTTTATCTTCCGGGTGCATGGGGATCTGCCAATAGCCTGATCGCAGGTCAACTGAGGAAAAATAGGGGGCGGAATGTAAGCAATCAATGGCGTCGTCAATACGTGGCAGGGGATACACGTCCTTCTTGGTAACAGTATTCAAACGTCGATAATCAACACAAAATCGCCATGTGCCATCTTTCTTTTTGACTAGAATCACAGGGGCAGCCCACGGACTAGACCATTCCTGAATGATGCCCTTATGCAGCATGTCACGAACTTGTTATTCGATTGTTTGGCGCTCTGATGGGGATACACGATGAGGCTTCTGGCGGATTGGATCAGCAGTTCCTGTATTGATTCGGTGCTGAGTACGGGACATGGGAATCCGTGGTGGCGAGTCCCGAGAGAAATCGAAAGCCGCAGTATGTTTCGCCAGAACTTCCACTAAACTGTGACGGTCACTTGTTGGCAGGGATTTGTTAATCATGGCAAGAAATTTTGTCTCATCTTCTTCTGAGCACGCGGTAGGCTGGGAATTGTCTGTGCTGATCACGGCCACTGATTTAAAAGTGTCTTCGTCAAAGTTGGCAAGTTTTAGATCACGTGGTAATACAACAGGTTCGTTAGAGGAGTTAGTCGTCCACAAAGAAGAATGGCCATTCATGACTGAGATGATGCTGCGGGGAATCAGAATACTTTTCTTCGCGCAGTTGAGGGTGAGTGGTTCAACCACAGCGTCGAACGCATCACTGGCACAGCTGGAACTAACAACTCGTATAAACTGTGCTGACATTGCAGGAATGACTATGTCTTCCGAAACCGAAAGCGTGCTAGGATGGGTCCGCGAATTTTCACGCAAAGCAGATTCAATTCGAGTGCTCACAGAAATGTCTCCATTGCGAAAGTCGAGAGTGGCCCCACATTTCTCCAGAAAATCGAGTCCAAGAATTACGTCATGCGTGGATCGAGTAAGTACTGCGAATTCAGTTCGGAATGTGTGGCCGGCGATAACAAGATTCACGGAACAGACTCCAAGTGGGTTAAGCGGTTCGCCACCAACACCACATAATGTTGTCGTACAATCCCAAGCAAGCATAATTTTACGACCAAGGCAGTTTTTAAAAGCGAGACTTATAATAGAAATAGTTGCACCTGTGTCCAACAACGCCATAGCACGTACACCGTCCAGAAACACTTCAATTCGGTTCTTTAACATCGAAACGGGCAGAGGTATGGGTAAGCAAGAATCATTTGCGACCTCACCTCCATCGGCCGCACTCACTAGTTTCCCGGAGGTGGCGAACGTCGTCGGGGAGAAGGGGATTGTCGTAGGCGCCGAGATGGTGGTGTCAGGCTACGGTCAGAGGCCGGTGATTCGTTTCGGTTCAGCACCATTCTGCGTTCTTGTCGGCTAGCTGTTGATCTGTACTCATTCCGGCCAGGTGTTCTTCTATATGAATCATCATTTTCAGCAGGAAGCCTTGCACGAGAGTTCACCCACTGTCGGCGATACTGCTGGTACGGACGACGGTTGCGGCAAAAGCGGGAAATGTGGCCGATCATCCCACAGGCATAACACACTGGCGGCTCACGTTCATTCGACGAATAAGGTTCGTCGTCGCTTGTATTAAACGTTTCATGCTCTGGATGTGGTCGACGAGGAGGACGAGAGTGCTCGCTGTTGTAGGCGTTGATGTTGAGAGGCTGGGTGTTCGGGCGATGAGCAGCAGAGCATCGGGTGTCCGAAGGAGACGTAGCAGAGGGATCATAACAGGAAGATGGGCTGTCAGACGAAGAGGTGCTCCTGTAGACGGGTGTGACGTGGCCCCCAATACCTTGATGCCTCCGAAGCTCTTCGCGGACGATCTGGCGAATTGTATCTGCCAGGCTTGTCGTTTCCGACACATCCACACTAGCGACAGTTGTCACATTCGGCAGCCGACCAAACTTCGGAATGATACGGCGTCGCTTCAAAGATTGAAACGTGCGGCAGTGTCGTCTTACATCAGCGGTGGTATTCAAATCGTCCTTGCAGATAAGAAAGTTGTACACGTCTTGCGCTATTCCTTTCAGGAGATGACCCACTCTGTCTTCCTCAGTCATCCGAACATCAACTATTCTGCACAGCTTGAGGACTTCTTCTATGTAAGTTGTGCAGGTCTCCCCCGGTACTTGCGCTCGTTGAGCCAGAGTCTGTTCGGCGCTTTTTTTCCGAGCATCGGCATCACCAAATCCCGCTCTCATTTCTTCCATGAATAAATCCCAGGTGGTAAGAGATGCTTCATGATTGTCAAACCATGTTAGCGCAGTTTCTTCAAGAAAAAATACCGCATTGGCCAACTTGGTAGTCGCATCCCAGCGGTTGTATTTGCTCACCCGATTGTAGGGGTGAGCCAGTCATCCACGTCTTCCCCGGGCTTGCCATAGAAGTGCCGGGGCTCCCGATAAGGCTGTGCGGTGGTCGGATGAGCTGCTGGCATGTGCTGCGTTGAACCATCTGCTTGCGCCATCTCCGTCCGAAGGGGGGTAGCCCAGCAATTCTTCTGCTCCGGCGAAGTAGGAGAGGTTCCGTGGTGATCTGTAGCCCGCAAACTCCACCACACTTGTTACGACGTTTATTTACACAGATGGTAGGATACGCTGGAGATTAGCACACTACAGCGGACAGACCCAGCTTCCTCGTCCTCTTCTCCTTATTTAGCCAAACCTCATCTTCCTTCAATAAGGACCGCGGGAAGTGCGTGACAATATATATATATATATATATATATATATATATATATATATATATATATATATATATATATATATATATATATATATATATATATATATATATTATAAGGTGTGTGTAATTGCGTGTTTTGGTGCATGTAATCACCGCAGATTGGATGATCCTTGGCCGTTAAAGCGGGCAAGGAGAGAACCGGGCTTGAAATCATGTATTTGTAGAGTACTTGTTTTCCGGGCGCACTTATCGACTGGCGAACATTGTGTGAAGCGGCTGTACTGCATGCGGCCGCCTGATCTCAAGATAGGTGAAGAACATGGCAGAAGTTCGTAAGAACTTTCCAGGATTGATGTAGCCATCGCGGGCATAGGAAGAGTTTGACATTGCATTGTCGCTGTCCCCAGTAAATGAGCTGTTCAGGGTAGCAGGTGTTGTCTGGAGCATGCATCAAAATCAAGCTGAGAGGAAGGACCTTAAAGGGATTTTTAACAAGACATTTAGAAACCAAGAATGTCTTGTTATTAGTAGGCTTTTGCATATATGGGACAATCTCCACCTAACGTCGACATATACTATCTAATATACGATTGAAAGCATAACGCAAAACCAAAACCAAGAGAGCAAGCAGTTACGCTTCTCTCTTATAAAATTCAAAGTCCGCTTTGTGTGTGCGTCACTTGCCAGTGCCAATCCCATGCTGAAGAATTTGCGGCCCATTAGACACCATAAACATTGTGGTTGCTGAAAGTACACTTACCGGCTGTGAACGCCGAGAAGTCAGAGAACTTGTACTGTATCATCCACCATGCGGCCATAGAGAGTACGTAGAAGAGCATGTCGAAGGTAAAATTCACAAACACGAAAGTCAAGCCAGAAATGCCGGTCATCAACTGCAGATCGCGAATGCCGCTGAGACGCTCGACCACAGCGTAGTTAGCGGTCATGGCCCAGAGAAGACTGTATGTAGGCGCTTTTAAAAAGGCCCAGTAAAGTGAGACTCTTGTTTTCGCTCCTTCTCCAAATGACACTAGTGACGAGACTTGCTGGAATTTCTCCCGGATGTATGCAAATGTAGACCTGATGTGAGCCACAGGCTGCGCTGTTAGTACCCGCAACCGGGCCGTGTTCAGCAGGTTGACCATGATAGAAAGGGCGATGCTACTCGTCGGGTTAGGCAGCAGTGTTGTCCTGCACAAGACGCACGCTAGTTTAGAGCTTGGGGTAATACTGCATCCTGCATCTTAATTTCACAACAGTTGCATGCAAAGAAATAGGCAACGAGAAAACCATCGTCACTAACGCTGACCGCAAACAGGTCCCGGAAAATGGCAAATGTTTTACGCTCCCAGTTTATGGCGAAATGCCATTTCTTATTTCGTAAAATGAGGATCGCATTTTGTTGACCTTAAAGTCCGCGCATGCAGTATATCTGAAATTACGTGTTGTCTAAGCGCCCCCTGAATATTTCACCGCATGGCCCACCTAACTACGGGTCAGCGCCATAAAATTGCATATAAAATTCTTTTAACGCGACATATTTGAAGGCCCCTTTGATCGAAAGTCCGACCCCGGCGGCTGGCTTTGCCTTTTTCAGTTAAGACTACGAGCATGGTGATGACAGCCGGTATCTGATAGCTGGCCTGGCCGCCCACTGTCTGGACGTAGTGTTCCCTAACGGAATGTCTGGCAGAAGCTGCCAACTCGGGGCTCTCCTTTCATATAGGAGGGCGATATCCGAGTCAGCCTACATCATCCTGCAATTCATGTTGCCCCTCGCCCATACAGACACGGTTATACGGCTCGGTTAAAATGCGGCTTTTTATGTGGGCTGGTAGCCTATGATATCGCCTTATAGGAGGAGCTTAATGTCCGCTACAATTCTGTTCGACACTAATGGTAAGAATATAAAACATCGTTCTGTGTTAACATCAACTGAGCTTTAAAAAAGCAGGTCTTAGAAATATGTTCGGATGTAAACCAGAAGAGTTTTATTTCCTCTTACTCAATTCTTACACGTCGTGACCGAAAAACTCCGTGATCACTGAATTAACATGAAGACGTTGTGCGGTATATACACTTTCTCTTGTGGTTAGGAGCTGCCCTGACATGTTTGGAAAAGTTTATTAAATCTCCCCCCTGCCATGCTATATTTGCTACGCAATTTTTATCGTCCTTTAGTAGCTTATATACATATTTGGCATTAAACCTATACAAAAATTTTATGTCCTCCAATGAAAAAGTTTATGGTAAGATATGTGTATCTATGGGCTCTTATAGTCAGCCATAATGTGCCATGGGAATATCTGCAGGAAACTATCGAAAATTTTATAACACTTTGGCTATAGCTTCTGGATCACATAAAATCTCTTTAGCTAACTATAGAAAAGTGTGTGCTCCTGAAGCTGTAGAACGGTAGTCATACGGGTATGTTCAGCTGTCTATAGAAACCTGAATGCATTTAAAGCTACAGACTGCAAGCCATATAAGCTGCTTTAGCTGGCTACAGAAAAGTGTATGCTCCTGAGCCTATAAAATAGTACTCACACAGTTATCTTCAGCTCTGTACAGAAATGTAAATGCTTCTAAAGCTAATGACTGTAAGCGGTATGAGCTTCTTTAATAAAATTCGGGCTTCTTGGTTCATACTTCCAAGCTGTAGCGCACACAAGACGTGGGACTGAGTACGAGAGGACACACACAGCGCTAACTGCCAACAACTTTATTTGGAAAAACGGCACCTCTATATATACAGAGTACATCGTCATGGAAACAGCAGGAAATAAGGCAATCTGTTTCTTTTTTTGAAAGATTAACAGAGGGGGTATTCACGCATGCACTTCCTAATCTGGCTATCTTTTCCGCTTCGATTATTTCTCGGGTGCGCCTATCTTTTTCCCGACAACAGAACACTTGTCAAGGAGCGGCATACAATCTTTGCAGGTGTTCTTTGGCCGTGATCCCTTACATGCATTCTGTGTCTCATCATTTGAAACGAATAGCAAAACGGGTAGAAGTTTCAGTTGTTTTTTCGGCCCCAGAGAAGTTAGACAGGCTAGGCAAATTGAACAGTTGAAAACAAAACCCACCAGTTGCATCTGAAAAGAAACATCACGTGCCTTTTGTAGATTGCAAAGAAGTCGTTTAACAGATTCCACTTTCTTGCGGACAACAGTATGTGGGCCGAACGGGTCCTGCTTGAATGATCGCTTTCGTGAGCATGATCGTAATGTTAAAAATAAAGATGATAGAGATGGACAACTAGTAGCTCCTTTGTAATACCTGCAAAGATTGTATTCCGCCCCTTGGAAAGTGTTTTGTTGTCGGGAAAAGTAAGGCTGGGCACACCCGAGAAATAATCGAAGCGGAAAAGATAACCAGATTACGAAGTGCATGCGTGAGTACCCCCTCTGTTAATCTTTCAAAAAAAAAGGAATAGATTACCTTATTTTCTGCTGATTCCGTGCATGACTTGTGGGATCACGACGATGTACTGTGTATATATAGAGGTGCCGTTTTTCCAAATAAAGTTACTGGAAGTTAACGCTGTGTGTGTCCTCTCGTTCTCAGTCCCTCGTCTTGTGCGCTCTACAGCTTGGAGCTTCTTTAGTTGGCCATAGAAAAGTGTATGCTCTTGAAGCTATAGTAGTAATACAGTTGTATTTAGCTGCATATAGAGATGTAACTGTCTAAAGCTACATACTGCAAGACATATAAACTGTTTAGGCTGGCGAAAGGATACTGTATATTCCGAAAGCTTAGACAAGTAGTTATAAACCTTTCTTTAGCAGCGTATATAAAGTCAGGATTGCATATATATATAGGTACATATATACCCGGTTCGAATGCCTCGTGGTACTTAGCCTCCCACTTGACAAAGGGTTAAGTGCTATATCCAACGAGAATTGAATGACACCACCCAGAGCGATTCATGGCGAATGATTGCTTCACAATTTTGATCTGAAGTTTGAGAAGGAATACACAAATAATGAACATAAACTCATATTTGAAGGTCCGCATGTCGTTGGTTCGAATCCTCGAGAGCTGCCTCGAGGTTGAATAGTAGATATGTGCTATATTGTATGGTAAATCGTGTGACCTTAAGTGCAGTGCAGTACGACAAACAGGTAGTGGCAAATTCTTGGAAAATCGTTATGATCACTTTCATTACATTGAACTCCTGCGGTACCTCGGACCCATGGTAATTTTCCCCGTGGCGACCATTGTCCGATTTTTAATTATTTAGGCATCCAATTAAATTAAATGCCCAAACAGGTATACCAAAGGGGCACCGATTCATATGCAAGGTGTATGACCATATAAGAGTTTATAGCTGACCATAGATAATGCTAAAGACTTCAGGACGTAAGCAACCACGAAATCTTTCTACAACATGGCCTATAGCAAAAGCTCAAGACTGTCAGAGAAACAGCTATACCTATTTGGGCCAAATGTCTAAAGCCGACCATAATAAGGATTTTCTATAGCTGACCATAAAATTTCTTTAAAAAAGAAAAAAAAGCGCTAAATGTTAGACAACTAGCCCAGCAAGAGCTACCATTGACTGACCATAAAAGTTTATACCTGATCATAAACATGCTAAAGGCTGTAGTACAAGGAGAATCATAAATCTGTGTTATAGGCTAGAGATGTCCACTGCACTAACTATAGCAAAACCTTGACTGCCATAGGAACTATATCCATTTTTGGCCAAATATCTAGAGCCAATCATACAAAGGAGTTTCTATACCTGACCATAAAAGCTTATACTTGACCATAGAAAATGTTACATACCCGGAACATAAGCAACCATAATTCTATAGAGTTGGTTAAATACTTCTATAGAACGGACTATAGCAATATCTAGACCACCATAGGAGAGGTGATATCATTTTGGACGAAATAGTTATAGCTGACCATACGAAGCATTTCTATAATTGATTATAAATGTTCATAGCAGACCACACAAAATGCTAAAGACTGCAGTATATACGCAAACAAAAGCCTATATATTAAGTGAAAGAGTTCTATAGAATGGACTCAGTAAAACCTAAATACTGCCATAAAAACGGCTATAGGTATGTGGCCCAAATGTTTATAGCCAACCATACCAAGGAGTTTATATTGTAAGGTAACGCGAAGGTCGGACTTGGGGAATCAGGCTTTATTACAGACCTGAAGCCTTGGTCGCACACTGCAGCCAAACACACTCCGCGATGACGATGGGTATCTACAAGAGGGAGCAGGATGAAGATGAAGCAGCACGTTCAGCAGTGTGGAAGATGAAGCGCCACACAGTGCTCACACTATTTCGCCCGCGCAGTTCAAGCGGCCAGCCTGGCCGCAATTAGTCCGCAGGAATGCGCCGAACAAAAGGTTTCATACGTGAAACGTGGACAACTTCAGTGCCACGGTAACGACAGTCCGGAGGAGGGTAAACAGGGGAGACGCGATAGTTGACCGGGGAGGTTTTTGCAAGAACTGTGTAGGACCAATGTAACGGTGCTGTAACTTGTCACAAAGGCCAGGAGTGCGTAATGGGGTCCAAAGTAACACCTCGTCGCCGGGACGGAACGAAACTTGGCGATGGGTTGCATCATAGCGGTACTTGCGGTCTTCCTGGCTAGCTTCCGTGTTGACGCGAGCAAGCCGGCGTGATTTGGCCACTCGGGAAAGGAACTGGTCAGGAAGAGAGGATGAGGAACTGGCATGTGTAGAAAGAAAAGAGGCGTCAAGAAAGGTAGCGGGAGAACGGCCGTAAACGAGGAAAAACGGGGTGTAACCTGTGGTCCGCTGTACAGCCGTATTGTAGGCGAACGTAACAAAAGGAAGTATTACGTCCCAGTTTCGGTGGTCCTGGTCGACATACATAGACAACATGTCAGAAAGCGTGCGGTGGAACCGCTCAGTCAACCCATTGGTCTGCGGGTGATAGCTGGAGGTCACTTTGTGATGTGTGGTTGAGGCTTCAATAACTTCGGCTACAATCTTCGACAGAAATGTCCGACCACGATCGCTGAGAAGCACTTGAGGGGCCCCATGGCGCAGTACGAGCGATTCCAAAAAGAAGGTCGCGACCTCATGTGCTGAGCCATTAGGCAGGGAAGCGGTCTCAGCGTAGCGTGTTAGGTGGTCGACGGCGGTGACGATCCAGCGATTACCTCGTGCGGACAATGGAAGTGGCCCGTATAAGTCTATGCCAACAACGGCAAAAGGAGTAGCAGGGCAAGGTAGCGGCTGTAGTAGGCCAGCAGGAGGAGAAGTGGGCCGTTTGCGGCGCTGACATGGCAGACAAGAGGCGACGTATTTTGCCACACTTGAGGCGAGGCCTGGCCAGAAGAAACGGGCTTTCACGCGGTGGTAAGTTTTATGAAAGCCTAAGTGACCGGCTGTAGCATCATCGTAGAAAGCCGCCAGGATACGGGTGCGAAGCGCTCTCGGAATAACGGGGACCCAACGGGTGCCTTCGGAGCAATAAATATAACGGGAGAGCACGCCGTTGTCAAGTTTGAACTTTTGGAGTTGCCTGCGCATCCTAGCGGTAGGAGGGTGAGAAGCACCGGTGAGAAGGTTGACTAGGGAAATACAGTAGGGATCTGCTCGCTGGTTTGAAATAATGGCGTAGCGATCTGGAGCAGCGGCAAGAGTAGCACAGGTTAAGGTTGGGGCTCTGGACGACATTGGGACGTCGAGGGTGCACGCAGGAAGGCTCGAGGAAGCACTAGGTGGCGATTCTGATAGCGGGCAGCGGGAAAGAGCATCGGCATCTCGATGTTTGCGTCCCGATTTGAATATGACATCAAAGTGGTACTCCTGCAAACGCAGAATCCAACGGCCCAGGCGTCCAGTCAAATTTTTGAGGGTTGATAACCAGCACAGAGCGTGGTGATCGGTAACGATCGTGAAATGGCGGCCGTAGAGGTAGGGGCGGAATTTCTGAACTGCCCAAACGACGGCTAGGCACTCTTGCTCAGTGATGGTGTAGTTGCGTTCCGCTAGTGTTAGAGTTCGACTGGCAAACGCAATTACCTTTTCCCGAGAAGCGGTATCACGTTGCAGAAGTATGGCGCCGATACCGAGGCTGCTGGCATCGGTGTGAAGAATGGTGGCAGCAGTGTCGTCGAAGTGAGCGAGAACGGGGTCCGAAGTGAGGGCATTCTTTAGGGTTTGGAAAGCTTTTTCGCATTCTTCGGACCAATTGAAAGTAGTACGGTCTGTAAGGAGGCGGTGCAGCGGTGCAGCAATGGTAGCGAAATTTCGAATGAAACGGCGAAAGTACGAAGACAGGCCAAGGAAACTGCGTAGTTCCTTAGTCCGCTGAGGGCGTGCAAAGTTCAAAACTGCAGCAAGCTTGTCAGGGTCGGGTCGAATGCCATCGCGGCTGACGAGGTGGCCCAGGATCTTGATTTCTTTCTTGGCGAAATTACACTTTTTTGTGTTCAGCTGGAGACCGGCGGATGCCAGGCACGTTAATACTTGATCAAGGCGGCATAAATGATCAGAAAAAGTCGCAGAGAAAATAACTATGTCGTCCAGGTAGCACAAGCATGTTTTCCACATTGGACCACAGGAAATTTTTGCGTGGGAAAGGTGTAATATCGAAATTATTTACCAACTCTCCAGATCGTGTTATTCAGCAAGCGTCATGACACCTATGCATGATAACCAAGGAATTCCTTCTAAAGAAACTTTGGGTGGCACGCTGCTGTTTTTGTTTTCAGCAAACTCAAGTTATCAAGTCTGGTGGATAGCTTTCACGGGCGAAAAATGATTTGGAATCATTTGCCTCCGACCGCTCCTTACCTAAGCCAAGTAATGAATTCAGTATGAATTCGGAATTCATTGCTTCGCCTTGGTTGTTTGCGGTTCGCACAAACTAAACCGAGCTAGTATTTTAGAAAATGCAAACGTCAGAATTAATATTGTGGTCGTCAACTGAGTTCTTTATACCTTATCAGGAAGATTTCTATTATTGCATTTGACTGATTTTAATGTATCTCACTATGTGAGCTGAAGCAGTTGTATATTATCCCCTACAGAGGAAAGTGATTTTCCACGGATCCTCTGAAACCACCTGTCAGAGCAGTCGGCAGAAGGAATTGAACCACTATAGAAGCGAGGTAACCAAAGGTAGCTGCCAGTCAAAGAGCCCAAATGGCGGCTTCAACGCACGATGCTCCCTCTCACACCGATGAAGAAACGTGTGAGATTAGTAACTGAAATATCCAAAGGTTACGCACGGTTGCTGGTTTTGTGTGCGCAGAAAAAAAGGAGCTGTTCAAAGGAGCTGCGATATGAGGACGGCGAGCGCAGGAAACCAATTCTGGGTTAATTCGTGTCAGTGCGAGACTCCACTGATGGTGTAAAATGCATTGCAGCGCTTTTGAGTGGGTCTTGTAATATTGAGCAGTCATATCCAAAGACCTGGAGAAAAGTGCAATCGAAGCAAGCTGATAGCAGTGCCTTCAATGTGCTCATAAATGACAGATATACCATATAGCAATCGACTGGAAAAGAATTAAATCAATGAAAAGCAAATGTGTCAAGGAACAATAAAATATTTAAAGTTTCCCAGGTAGCGAGCTACCCTTTCGTTTTAAATGAAGGACAGCTAGAAAGATTCATGCAGTTTTCCAAACATCAATAAGGACACCTAATAGGAAAGCATCCAGTGGAACGTGTAAACGCCTCCACCCAACAGGCGTCGAGAATATATCATTTTAGATTGGTTTCCCTAGTGAAGAAAATTTATATGATCATTTAAGTTACTGATTCACCCATTGGAACAAGATCTTGCCTGCTCGCTTTGCACTTTCAACCGATTTTTATCATAAATAAGCGCGTTGGCATTATATATCTGTACTGGCAATGTGGCAATATTCACAACGCACTGGCGGCAGCAGCTGTTTTTCGCGTTGTCACTATGCACGTTGGCACTATGCCAGTCTTCAAACACGCCCATTGCGCCAACCTTGAGGAAGCGGGTATGTTTTATAATTGGTTCTCAGAAAGCAAACAGTTTGCATTCAAATAAAATATGTGTGATCCATAGCGTAGAAAACTCAGGAGTGAATGTTCTAAGCACCGCGTTTCGTTTGAGGGCATCGTACATTGCCAGTTAGATCTATCCGCATTCATTTCCGTGGTACCTCTTGTTTTTCACGCATGTGTTTCGGGCCGCTCATTCGTGCTTGAAAGTTTAGTCTCTATGTTCACTGCGTTGACAAAATATTTCTGACTTGCTCCATTCAGGTACAGATCCATGCATTAAGATAATTTGTGTTCTGGATCATTCATTTCATTGCACTGTTGCTAAATGTAGGTTTCTAGCTCGCCAGCATTTATCGGCTAAAACTCACCGTCTACATTCAGAATACTCACATTAGTATGTTCCGTTTAGTTTAAAATAGGAAATTCCTTCCTAGAGTACTTGTGCACCGGCCAAATGTCCTCTGTACTATCTGTCCATGATGTAACTTTTTTCAGTATTGTAATTTTGCTGAAACTTCTTTGCATTGCGTTTTGTGCGTAGCAGTCAACGGGAAGATGCTACATGATAGGTTTCATTTTGCTTTAGTTCCTTGAACTCTAAACTTCATTATTTCTGGCAGGAGACAGATAACGATGCGCATAGTCGGATTATATTGCGAAAACTACAAGGATTATTTGTTTAGTGTTTGCCCGGGACTTAGAGATTAGAAGGAATATAATATTGGCATTTTCCACTTGCATATAAATACAGTGGGCGCCATCTAGGTGATGATCATCATAAAAAACCTCATGGACAGCTCGGCATGCGCAGCCACGAATTATACCGCACTACCATTGTTTCGTGCATTCTATTGGTTGTACTTGACTTTCCTTGTCATGAACAGGCTTATCGTAGTGACGTGTACAATCATGTGTTGGGCTGAATTTCAAAGGTGCACCACATACAGAGAGTCGTGTCCAAGTAGGGCCCATGGATATCCTTGCGTGAATTAGCACCACTGATTGAAATGGTGCAGTTGTGCAGGTGAGATGTATCTACATCTCAAAAGCGCAACACAAAAGAGAAAATATTTGAATTTTCCTGTGATAGGCTTTGTTGCGAAAATATAGAAATCGCCAATCAAGCGGTGTCCATCTGTCACTCTTGAGCCGAATATGAAAGGAATATGAGAGAAAAAGCCATGGTAGCAACGTTCGTGCAATATCACTAGGGGATTGATGAAAATGCCGCGCGTGAGCAGTTTCCTCGAGCTGACATCTTGCCAAAAGGTTTTTTCGTTAACATGACCTACATAGAAAATATGTTAAGCGATTAAATGAGGAAAGACTTTTTTAAATATCGCCAGAAATAAAGGAACAATGACGTTTCTCGTCTTTCGCATGATTCTTCCATACGACTGCGTTTGTCATTTCTGCAGGAAAATAGGCGTCAGCATTACAGCATTGTAGGCATCCATATGAAAAATACAAACATATACGTTGCTAGCAACTGCTGGCAGCAGACATAATCAACCACTCGTTGCTTGAGATCTCTGTGACGTAGTGAGGAAGTGTGATGTGGCCGAGGCGGCCGCAGATGCTAAAGTGAGCAGCTTCTTGAGTAGAGACTGAAAACAGGACCTTCTGGGAACTAGAAGTATGAGATGCTAGTTGGTAATGCATTCTCAAATGCAGCGTAAAGTGCGACACTGTGTCTCATTTTCTACTCTGTGCCCATGTGTCGTTCCTTGCGCTGGTTTTGAGAATGATCTGGGACCACTGGTATTGTGTCAGTCACGAAATACCTAGGCCACGCAGGCGCTCTCCTGCAGACATGTAACGAAGACATTTAACTCACGTTGGGTGGTTTTGACCTACTGTGGTTTATTAAAACTGCGTATGCGTGTATTTAAAATATAGCGGAATAAGTGCAAATACGCGAGCAGCAAAATGCATGATATGCAGTTTGGTGTTCGCGTAACGACTCCTCCGTTCGGTCACCACCAAAGACAGAAATAACGTTCCCGTACAATTGCTAGCACTGGAGACCTTTACGACCTTCTATGCCTCTTAGCTAACATTGTGTATGTTGCTGATCGACTTCACCGGGCGTTGCTTTTATATGTCATTCATATGGTAACATTGCTCTCCTGTTTTATGTCCCAGACCTTGAGAGCGATATAAGCAATTCTAGAGGGGAGTCCTCTTTAATAGGTGATAAATATGTATTGTTTTAAATGACTGCCATAATTGTCGCCGTAAAATATTGCACAAGGTACACAGAAATCATTTTACCCTTGCTATGACTGCAGGTAGGGTCGACAACACAGACCACTACATATTGCCTTAATAAGCTCCAGCTAAGAGTATCTTTTGTGTGCACTTTAAAGGCTCTTCCTTGTGCAGATATAATTCATGAGTCCACATCTACTTCAATGTGGAGATAAGATTAGTATTGCTTTCGGCCAAACTGGCTGTTATTCTCTTATTGGAGCTTCCTGCATAAGTGCGATGAAAGCCCATGCAACTGTCTAATCTACAGCAAAACTGCGCTTTCATAAACACAGGTAAATCAGTTACTCACGTATTGTTTCTGAAAGCCACGGCCATCGGGTATGTGCTGATGTAGTGATTGAAGTCCTCTTTCGCTATCGTGCTCATCGCCTTGCGGACGTCTTCTGTTTTTTGCACGCTGCTGCCTTGGGACTCCAGCAAGACTTGTAGCGCATTGCTAAAGATGGTTGGTGGTGACTCACCGATAATGACCGGCGATCTAGGATAGTGAGTACTAAGGCTCACGGGAATTGTCGTAACGTGAGTGTCCGTTGTTGGCTGGTTTGCAATGGACGGCAAAGGAAACTTAATGCAAAGAAAAACATGGAGGCCGAACACTATTAAAAGCCATTTCAGGATTTCAGGCAGTTCGCGGGCTAGGATGACGATCCTCTTTATAATAAGGGCCGAAAACACTCGCCCCATAGTCCTCGTTTTCTTAATTGATGCGCACACTGCGGCGATGGTCCTCTCTGCAAGAAGGATTGGTACCACTTTGAGTTAACGTGCGATGTCCTTGGTGGAGAACTGAAAGCGCTTACCGTCTACTGGATCTACTGCTGCCTCTTCTTCAGCTGCCCACTCCGTGGTAATCCTGTAAATAGGTTTAATTTAAAAAATTTATTGAGGATTAGATAAATGTTTAACATTTAAAAACCTTTTGGAAAATTAGTTGTGTGCATATTCTAAATCCTTAAGATTTCATGTAAGGTTGTATATTCCACGCTTTAGTTGCACGCAATTTTTTATTATGACCGGCACAAGGTATTATGAACAACAACACAAATCATAGTCAGATGATTTACACTGAAGCGCTAAAAATGTATTCACATAAAAATTGATCTCTAGCGTGGAAAGGTCGTATTAATAATGCAGTTCTTTCGTTTGATCGAACAGGTTTCCCGTAGACACTGCTGGAAGGCTTCCTTCATTGCATTTCATTTTCAGCTTGAGAAAACCTTCTCTGAAACACCGAGGCAAGGAGGGCAGTCAGTGAATATGTGTTTAAAATTTTTCGCACGCCTCTCAAAAAGTTATGATTTAGATCATGGTAGAAGAAAATAGCGCAGGAGACGGGACAAGGCAGTAGACAACACGAGCGCTCGTGTTGTCTGCTGCCTTTTCCCGCCTCCTGCGCTATTTTCTTCTACCATGATTAGTCCCGAACTCGCCCAGCAACACACTTTGATATCATTTAGGACCTAGTTAAACGGAGCTGCACAACGACTGGCATCAGTCGTTGAAAAGTAACAATTTCATAACTTTTAATAGGCAAGCATTTGTCTGTGGCTGTGGATCGCTATTACAAAGCCAAAGACAATCTAATAACCAACGACACTGCAAACAGCTGTGCTTCAAATGCTGCTTATTTTTCATGGCTCGCTCTATCCTTGCTGCGTTTAGCTGGAGATGTCCAAAAAAAGCCGAGACCCTGCGATAAGTATGTCATGCCTGCTGAAATAAATAAAATCTCCACTGCGTATAAACACACTTCTTGCGATACAAGACATGACAAATGAACAATTAATTGCACAGCAGTAGCAGGCTAGGCAAAGCGCAGCATCACATCACCCAAGAGCTAAGGTGATGCTTTATAATTAAAAAAAAAGCTGAAAGGAGTAGCCTTGAAACAATAAATTCGTATCATCAGCGTAAAGAACATATTTCGGTTTTATGAATTAAAACTATATCATATCTGTGTAATATCAACAGAAGAGTCCCCAAAATGCTACCTTGCGGTACATCAGTACAAACAGCTTGAAATGACGACAAATAGGATCCTGTTTGAACTTTCTGAAAATGGTGCTGGAGGTTGGACTATATGAGGTCCAAAACAAAACATCAGAAGAAGAATCCGGTAGCCTGTATATGACTGAATGTACATTTTTTGTGACACAACAGCTAGACGCTCTACATCATCACATATGAAAAGAAATTCAGGAGTAATATCCTCGTTAAGAGCACGTTTCATTAGTAATGCCATGCCCCCGCCATGTTGTCCTATTTAGAAAGAAGGGTTAGCAGCAGTCATATTTGTAAATATCAGTGGTACGCGTGTACCAGGTTTCAGAAAAAAAATATGGCATCAAAATCAATACAGAACTAATCGAGGAGGAAGCACGGTTTATCTTGTGGATGTCCTGCAGACCGAATGTTTAGATGAAAACAAGTTAAATATATATCAGTGTAACAGCGTTTTACACAATTTACGTCATGAGGTGAAACTGCCACGCCGAAACGAAGAAGCATGAGGTGTCCTTACTTCTGCAATTTTCGCCAGACCCTGTTCATCTCGAATGCGCCTTATGGACTATGATTCCTCTTGCCAGGATTTTCCCTCCAACCATCTCGAACAAATCTCCAGCCTGCAGCCTTCTGTGCTACAGTTCTAAATAGGGTTTTGAGAGCAGGGCAAGATGCTCGTTTATGTATACTGGTGTTTTGGTTAATTGCCTAAAATCCTCCAATGTAAGCTCATTTTCTTTGCTTTATCAAGCACTGTGTCGCACTTGCAACGATTTTTGAACTGTACAAATACTGTACGCTGGCAGCTATGTCCACACTTCCCGCATTGCCAAATGCGTACACCCCGCCAAATCCCCGCGATGGTCCTACTATGAGTATATTAGGGCAGCTATTTTGGATGAACATTCATTTTTTATTTCGGTCAGCTGCTCTGACAATGACGTCGGACCGATTCGTGTTCAACAGAGGCAAGCCGCACTTGGGTTTGCGCACATTCTGATAGTAGTCCGACGCAGATATTTGATAGGAAACATTAGTCCAAGTTCTCGCTCTGAGTATTTACGGACATAATTCAGATTGTTTCATACATCTCTGCCCTTAGCAGCGATGTTAAATTTCAAAACAAATCATATAATTAGTCTAGCCTAAATGACTTCATGTTCTCTCTTGTTCATGAAGTGAAGATGGGGTGTTGTGAACACTATATATCACAATTGCAGACTGTGCACGGCAGCCGTATAAGAAGCACAGTTAGCAATTTGCATCTTTCAGTCTTTTTAGCGTAATTAGCATGAGCGCGAGGACCAAAGCCATGCGCTATTTCTAACCGAATAAAAATGCTAACCGTTATACAAATCAGCTATAATAGTAATTTAGGGCGACATCTAACACAAATTTTGGATGGATATATTAGTATGCGGACAGTCCGGTTTGTGCAGCCCTACTGCGACCTACATCGGCACTGATTCGCGAGCCCATTTGAGCTAGTGCTACTTCTCGCGACAGGAACCCGCATTTACGTTGCGTCAGCAATCACTTCTAACACATTTGACGAACATGTCGAAGCTCCAGTTTCTATCTCCGCCTAAGCAAATGTGGGATCTTCAGCGGTTCTGTGTAGGCAGCCCCAATTATGCTGAGTGTGGCTTTACACCTAGGGCCTTTTTCGTATTGAACGTGCCTTCAAATACGCAAAAGGGGCCGCTTTGGTATCATGCGGGCGCTCTTGCCATCCAGCCCCATTACGGCCAATGTGGCACATACAGCGCTTCTTTGTGGACGCTGTATGTGGGGCTGTACGTGAGGCTGTACGTCCGCCTTCTAGCCCCGTTGGGGCTGATGTGGGGCCTAAAGCGGTTTAGCTAAGGCTGCTTAATTTGGGCTTCACACTGGCTTGGCCAAACTGAGCTATTATTCACTTTCCACGTGCACTCAAGTAACCTACAAGGGGTCGCGTGGGGCTGCATGTGGGCACGTACGTTCCTTTGCCCCAATACGGCCGACGTGGGTCCCCAGAGATTTAGTGTGGGCAGCCTTATTTCGGATCAATGAGGGCTTTACCACAAAAAGCCCAAATTTAGGTTAACTTTGCCCTCACATATCTGAGAAGGGGTCCTTGTGGAATGGATGCATGAATTTGAATGCACGAATAAGATAAATGTATTGGGGATAGGGGCAACCCAAATAGAGTTTTCCCACTTTCGTCCCATCGGAGACTAATGCAGAATTTATGATATTTGCCCCAACCCCACATTCTGTCCGACCTTGGTATGCCAACCACAACCGAGTCTCTGCAAAGCGTCGTTACTCGCCTCACCACGACCCTGCCCCACGCTGATCTTGTTCCACCTGATTGTGTTTCCAGCTCGTCATCTTCCACACAAGACTGTCGTTCCCGCACTCCTCTTCCTCGCCGCCATTCTCACGGTCCTATGCCGGCCACTTTTCTGAAAACTAGCCGATGCAGCTCCCGGAAGTATGCTGCAAAAGCGACCCGGACTGAATAACCTCTATTGACCCTTGCCCCACAGTATAACCTCGTCGAAGTCCTTTAGAATGGTGTTCCTGTTTCAACCCATATTCACACCGACGTCCAACTCTCTGTTCTCAGCTGCGCATTTCATTGTCGCCTCAAGAATGTACCGACACCAGCAGTTTCGTCCACCGTTCGCGTTGCCAAAAGCGGCCCTGCTGCCGTGCATGCTCTGTGTACGGCTAGAAACATTATTACTAGTCCTCACACCAAAGTGTATTCACTGTCCTCCAAAAATGCCTTCATGACCTCATTTTTGGCTTTGACATCTAGCCCACCCACTCAGCCCTTATTTGCTGCTCAACGGGCCATCTTCGCAGGGACCATTCAACTCTGCTCTTAAGACCTCACCACCTAACCTGCTCAACCAAATTTTCCCGCCTCCCCCTGAAGCTGTTCATATTCCTATGTGCCCTTTTCCGCCCGTGCCCGATGGAGACTATCTGGCGTACATCATTACAGACTTTATCCTGTAGTGTCACGGCCCACTCCCTCGCATTATCGTACACGGCTCTTAAAACCACCCCACTCTCCCAGTTTCAACTTCACTTTGTCGACCTAAGTTATCATCATCATCATCAGCCTGATTATACCCACTGCAGGGCGAAGGCCTCTGCCATATTTCTCCACTTAACCCGGTTCTGTGTTAGCTGCATCCACTTGACCCCTGCGAACTTCTTAATCTCATCCGCCCACCTAACTTTCTGCAGCCCCCTGCTACGCTTTCCTCCCCTTGGAATTCAGTTTGTTACCCTCAGCGACCATCGGTTATCCTCTCTTCGCACTACATGTCCTGCCCATGTCCATTTCTTCTTCTTAATTTCCACTAGAATGTCGGTAACTTGAGTTATTTCTCTGACCCACTCTGCACGCTTCCCATCTCCTAAAGTTACTCCTACCATTTTTCGTTCCATAGCCCTCTGGGTTGTCCTCAATTTAAGCAGAACTCTCTTGGTTAGCCTCCATGTTTCATCCCCATAGGTGAGTATAGGCAAGATGCAACTGTTGAATACTTTCCTCTTGAGCGATACCGATAACCTGCTAGTCATAATCTGCGAGTGCTTGCCAAATGCGCTCCATCCCGATCATATTCTTCTTGTTATTTCCTTTTCGTGGTCCGGATCTGCGGTTACTACCCGTCCTAAGTAGACATATATGCCTACTACTTTCAGTATTTCGCTACATAATGTAAACTGCTGTTCCTTCCCGAGGTTGTTGAACATTACCTTACTCTTCCGCATATTGATTTTCAAGCCTTCCTTTCTACTTTTCCTGTCTAGGTCATCAACCATTATTTGCAGTTCATCCCCCGAGTTGCTTATCAAGGCAATGTTATCAGCAAATCGCAGATTACTGATGTATTCTCCATCTACCCTCATTCCTAGCTGCTCCCATTCCAAGTCTCTGAATACTTCCTCTAAGCAAGCTGTGAATAGTACTGAGGAGATTGTGTCTCCTTGCCTACCACCTTTATTTATTGGAATTTTGTTACTTTATGCACAACTATGGTTGCTGTGCAGCCACTATATATATCTTCGAGCACTTTCACGAACTGCTCGTCTACCCCCTGATTTCGCAATGCCTGGATCACCGCCGAGGTTTCAACCGAGTAAAACGCTTTTTCGTAATCAATGAATGCTATGTATAAGGGCTGATTATATGCCGAGCATTTTCTACCACCTGATTGATGGTATGGATATGATCGATATTAGAGTACCGTTTCCGAAAACCAGCTTGATCCTTTGCTTGATTGCAGTCTAAGGTTGTCCTGATTCTATTAGCAATTACCTTAGTAAATACCTTATACGAAACAGACAGTAAGCTGATTGGTCTAATTTTTAAGGTCCTTATAGTCCCCTTTCTAGTGAATGCGGATAATTTTTGCATTCTTCCATGGTTCCGGTACCGTCAATGACACCAGGCACTGCGTATACAGGGTGGCCATCTTTTCGAGCACAATATCCCCCCGTTCTTCAGCAAATCTATAGCTATCTGATCCTCTCCAGCTGATTTCCCACTTTTCATGGTTGCTAGTGCTTTCTTGACCTCGTCCTTTGTCACTGGTGGAACGTGTGACTGTTTTTCCCAACCGCCAATCTCATTATGGTCCTGACTACTTTGGCTACTGTAGAGATCTGTATAGATCTCCTCGGCTACTTTGACTATCTTGTCCATATTAGTGATGGCGTTGCCCGCCTTGTCCCTTATTGCATACATCTGGTTTCTGCCTATGCCCAAATTCTTCTTTACCGCGTTAAGGCTTCCCCCGTTCTTTACAGCATGCTAAATTTTCTCCATGTTATACTTCCTTACATCGGCCACCTTGCGCTTATTGATTAGCTTTGATATCTCGGCCAATTCAATCTGGTCTGTTGGATTGGATGCTTTCATACTCTGGCGTTTCTTAATCAAATCTTTCGTCTCCTTAGACAGCTTACCGGTAACTATCCTACCGCCTACTTCTACCGCGCACTCAGTAATGATATCTCTGAAAATATTGTTCCTTGCCTCTAGGATAATGTCGCCAGTCTCAGTTAGAGCTGAATACCTATTCTGTAGCGAGGTCCTGAATTATTCTGCCCTCCCCCTCACCACTAATTCGTTGATGAGTTTCTTTCTTACTAATCTGTTCCGTTCCTTCTTCAGATTTAGGCTAAATCGGGACCTCACCATCCTGCGGTCACTGCATCGCACTTTCCCGATTACCTCTACATCTTGCATAATGGCGGGGGTTGAACACATTATGAAGTCGATTTCATTTTTAGTCTCTCCGTTAGGACTTTTCCATGTCCATTTCCGGTTCTTCCGACCCAAGTTCTATCCAACGAAATTTCTCCAGCTGAAGTGTCCCCGCGAACCGACTCTAAACTATCAGCACTACCATCCACCCCTCCCTCCGCAGCCTCTGATGCACCTGCCACTCCTCAGTCCTCCTCTTCCAATTCTGATCCTTTTTCCGGCATGATTGCGGCAGACCAACCAACCAATTCTGTCGAAACGATCGACAAGCTTTTGCCTTCCTCTAGCGACATGTTTTCGTTTAGGCCCGAGGTCGAGCCTCGGTTGTAATCCACCACGTCACCACCGGCGACGCTAATCCTATTCACAAACAACCGTACCGTGTTTCCTTTTCCGAGCGCCAGGTATTCAACGTGAAGTTGGCAAGTTGCTTGACAACAACATTACTCAGCCTTGGAATAGTCCCTGGATATCATCTGTTGTGCTAGTGACAATGAAAGATCAAAGCTGGAGATTCTGAGTCGACTATCGCCACCTCGACAAGTTTACCAGAAAAGACGTCTACCCTCTTCCGCGCATCAACGAGGCATTTGATTGCTCACATGGAGCCAGCCACTTTTCCTCAATCGACCTTCAATCTGCATACCGGCGAAACTCCGTGGATGAACGCGACGCGAGAAAACAATATACAGTACTCTCGTTGACCTCTATCAATTTAAATCCATGTCTTTCGGCCTTTGTAACGCTCCTGCCAATATTTAGCAGATTATGAACTCCTTGCTGCCAGGTACAAAGTGGACTACTTGTTTGCTGTATTTTTTTTCGAAAAGTTTGCCACAAGGCATAAGTTGAAAAAAGAAGAATGTTTGTTGTACTTACCCACGTAATTGTTTTCTCGTTCCCTTTTGACAGTCATCTTTCGCCTTTACACCGTTCTTTAGCTATTCCGCCGTGCCGGCATTTAACTCAACTCCAAGCCATGAAGCTTTGGTCATCGTAAAATACAAGTTCTTGGCCACTTGGCAATGCTGTTGGTGTTCAGCCTGACCATGATACATTTAGCGCTGTCCGTTCTTTTTCCACGCCACATTAAAATAGTGATGTTCGAAGTTTTGCTGCCCTGTGTTCTTATTCTCGACATTCCCTCCAGAACTTCATAGCCGCTGTTCAACCTCTCACTGCCGAGCTGCAAAAAGATATACCTTTTTCTTCGGGCCCCGACCAAGCTGCAGCTTGCTCCGAGCTTATTGCTGCTTTCAACAATCCGCCCTCGCACTGACGCAAGTGGCCATGGCATTTAGCTACCCCCACTCAACGACCCAATGGTCGCATAAATGTGCCACATGGCTGCACGACGGTCGTAGGCCAGCCGCCTACTATTCACAGCTGAAGAAAATTACTCTATCAAAAAGGACTGCTTGGAGCTAGTTTGGGCTATTACGAACTTTCGTCGTTATTTGTTTCGAGGATCCTTTACTCATGTTATCATAGACCACCATGTCATGTGCTCGCTTTCTTCACTGTAAGAGCCTCTCGGCCGTTTTGGGCACTGGGCGTTACGGTTGCAAGAATACACTTTTTCCGTCGTCTAAAAGTGTTCGGCTACACCAAGATGCAGACTGCTTGTCCCGCCACCCGGTCTATTCTCCTAACTCTCCGAAGTGTGACGTAGACACATGCGTCCTGTTTTATCGGCCTTTCTAAACATTGCCAACGAACAGCGCTTGGATTCTGCGCCACTATCATCAACCGTCTCACTACCGACTACTGTCATCCTGTACTCGTATTGTTCGTACTCAAATGGGACTCCCTTAATCGCCGCAATACGCGAGCTGATGGCGCTGTGCTCATTCTCGTCGTTCGCAAATATCTGCGCTCTACCATCCACCAAAAGGTTCATGAGGCTTCAACTGCTGGACACCTTGGCGTGTCTCGCACATATCACAGTGTGTGCAGGCATTATTACTATCCGGGTGTCAATAGCTACGTTCAGCATTACGTGGTAATATGTGATCTGTTTCAGCGCCGAAGAAATCATCCGTATTGCCTTCTGGACACCTGCAGCCCATCTCCATTCCTATTGAACCGTTTGTTCGTGTTGGCGTTGACTTGCTTGGGTCATTCCCAGTCTGCACGTTGGGAAGTAAATGGATAGCCGTCTCGATCGATCACATTACGCGCTACACTATTACCCGCTCGATCCCGAAAATCTGCTCTAGAGAAGTTGCCGATTTCCTGCTCCGCGACGTGGTACTCCATCATGGTTCCCCTCGTGAAATACTCACAAATTGTTGTCGCTGCTTCCTCTCCAAAGTGGTTGGCGAACTTCTCCGTTTCTGCACCTTTCGCCACAAATTCAACCCAGTGTATCACCCGGACCCAATATCCCCACAGAACGCCTCAATCATGCGCTCAAAGCCGTTTTCAATGTGTATCTCACCTAATCACCCGGATTGGGGCATTAATCTATTAATCTATTGTTTGTATCATTCATCAACAACTCTTCTCGTCATGACACTGCTGCCTGCTCTCCCTTTTATCTCCTATTTAGCCGACACCCATTACTCCCTTCGACACAATATTGCTCGCTACTTACACCGCCCCCATTACTTACGCTTGTGATGCCACTGCCTGCGCCAATGATGCCCGTCATTTTCTCATGACAGGTTCTTTGCCTCCCAAGGCTCCCAGGAATGGCATTACAATAGTCGTGGCCGCGATATGCACAACGCTCTACGCTCTCTCATTCAGCTTTGACTTCCATCGCGCAGACTAGGCTTGCGTGATAGACTTCTTTCTATGCTACACAGGTCCTTACCGACCTTGAGCCGAGTCACCAACGTCAAATACGATATCGCACCTCTGAACGCGAGGTCCTCTGAAGCGTTGGCCTCCGACATTGTGCATATGACACGTATCAATCCGTATCAACCACAGTCAGCATCGCCCTCCTAGAACGCACCGGGACGTTGCTTTTGCGCAGGGGGCTATGTTATCTGGCGTACTGAGCAAGCGGAAGACGAAGCTATTGGTTGGTCTGACGAAGACGATATTGTGCGTAGTTAGGCGGTGCTCATTGTGTCTGGAATAGTGTTACACACTACTGGGTCATTTCTACTCGTAACGATATAAATGCCACGCTACAGCATGCTCAATGCAATCAAATAAGCTATGATTACAGTGCTCTTAATTGCAAATGGGCGAACCGCTGCAAGGTTTGCCCCTGGTGCGATGCAGAAGGGTGCATTACTGTAGTCCTGAAGATGACGGGCAGCAATAGAGTTCTGTTATCAGCCAGAGATATCTACCTAGCAAACAGCAGCTATATGAAGCGCAGATGTAGTGATTTTGGCAGCGTTCTACAAGGCCGTGTATCTGATTCCTGCTCTAAAGTCGCAGATATTTCGCCCTTGATGCGTAAGTTAAACATTTTAAATATTAAAAGGGAACATGACGTGGTGCTTGCTTGCTTAACTAAGCTGGCCAAATCTGGCAAGCCAGTTCTTCTTCGAGATATGATCATTTTGCAATCAAATCGGGCTATGCCTTTTTATTACCTATTAAATGTTCTTTGTGCAAAACGTGAAAGTAACTATCGGGACGCGAATAAACAAACTATAGACAAACACAGAATTTCAACCCTAGATTGCTTAACAGCTCATACATTCCGCGCGAGCTACTTCCCAGGCCGAAAGTCACGTTGCCTAATAAATCATTGTGAAGGTAAAACGCATAACATTATTTTCCGAACAGATTTTAGGCTGCGGAGTCTACAAGAAGGCTTACTGTAGGATTGCCCTATCAAGCAAGGTATGCGCATTCATTTCTTCTGTCGCTTATTCTTACGGTCGTGCATTCATGTGTGTTCATTCACGCACCTATGTCTCATAGGTTTATTTTTAGAACTTACTTTATGTATGCATCCTTCATGGATGCAACCGTAACACCGATGCTTTCGATTCCGAGCTTCTTCGATGACCCCTCCAGAGTCTGTAGCATGGTTGGAAAGTTCTTGCGGGACAGTGTCTTCAGAGCGATCGTCACATCTTCTTTCTGATCGTGATCCACGGTTGCCGTGGGCACGGCCTTCTTAACCACCGAGAACACGTCCTTTAAGTTGAATGATGTCTTACTCTTCCCTAATATTAGCTTGTAGCCGACACCTGCGCGAAATAATATATTGTACCTGGGTAAGTGAGAAATACTAGATACCCAGACACTTTTTCTTTTTGCCTTCTCCGATAGTAAATAGGTTTGACTTACGTGTACTAACTCGTTCTGAGCGCCAATAGTTTGAGGTTTGCCGGGAAATATGACAAGGTGTAAAAAGGCATCAGGAAGTTAAACTGTATCCACTCTAAGATACACACTTAGGGTTTTGTGACCCCTATTAGACTGATCATATGGAATGGAAGAGCACTAGATATATGTATAATCGAGCAATAAAAAAGCTAGAGAAGACGCTGATTACACCTAGTAATGACTTTAAAGTGCATATTGTTACGTGGTGGCATTTGGCAAGCGATGGAACATTGCGATGAAACAGAAACAGTATGACGTGATTACATGACGATGAATAGAAACATAACAAGGTGATGACATGAAGGTGAGATAATCTTTGATGGCTAGCGGGTTTGGCGCGAGAGCTGCGCCCTGCGCCACTGTTGGCTTCGTCGTTTCCGTTGCAATATAACACCTCCATACTGACATGTTTAGCCTTTTTGCCGATGGTCGTTATAGTAAATTTAATTTATAAATATATCTTTATTGTTAAAAATAGGGTCTTTAATTACATTACCATGTTCATCGTACTACCTGGAATTATCCCATTACGCAAAATATGTCAGAAAGTGCTGCATAACGTGCAGTGTAGAAGTATGTTGTCGAGGTCTGCAATATAAGTAATGCTAAACAATAAGAAAAATATACAATTGTAAGTCGTAAATTACGCATAATCACGCCTAGCAATGCGGCATGCAGGGGACCACAAAAGAACCAATGACCCAGGGTCATAGGTTACGTGGCGTTGTCGCCTATCTTAGGCAGACTTCTGAGAAGTCTGAGAGGCGAGGAGCTGACTATGGGCTACTTGGCGCGCTTCAGTGGCTTGCGCAATGGCCTCACGTGCATAGGTAGTTATGGGGCGGCCAGCGGACGGAACCAACGTGTCCGATGGTAAAGCGGGGTGCCTGCCAAAGTGCGGGAAGAAGGGTGAATAACCCGTCGTTCCGTGCCTAGAAGAGTTGTAAGCAAAGGTCACATATGGCAGCGCTAGGTCCCAGTCGTGGTGATCAGGTGATACATACATAGATAACATGTTCGTAAGTGTGCGGTTGAAGCGCTTGGTAAGACAGTTGGTTTGGGGATGGCACGCGGTCGCGAGCTTATGCTTCGTAGAACATGAGCGAAGGATGTCTTCAACTCGGGACAAAAAGCAGCGACCGCAGTCGGTGATTAATTGACGAGGAGCGCCGTAATGGAGAATGACGCTGTGTAGAAGAAAGTCAACGACATCCGTCGGGCAGCTGTGGGTAAAGCTCGGGTGATGGCATAGCGTGTGGCATAATCGGTTTCCACTGCGATCCAGTTGTGACCCGACCGTGGCGTTGGGTAGGGGCCAAGAAGGTCAAGCCCAACACGACAAAATGGTATTAAGGGCAAGTCAATAAGTTGTTGGAGGCCAGCTGGTGACTGGGATGGTTTTTTCCTCCGCTGACACGTGCCACAGGCTGCGATGCTGCAGTATACTCCCGGCCAAAAAAAAAAAACGACGCCGTACCCGGTCGTAAGTGCGAGACACACCAAGATGGCCAGCCGTGGGAAGGTCGTGGAGTTCTTGAGTTACAGAGCAGCGGAGCTTTTTGGGAATCACCAACAGGAGGGGAGAACCGTCATTATGAAAGTTACGGTGGTAGAGGATACCATCCTGTACAACAAAAAGCTGGATAGAAGAATCTGTTCTTCCAGATGCCAGGCCTTCAATGATGGTTTTTAAAGATGGGTCGTTGCGCTGCTCGCCTGCTATGTTGGCAAGATTGGAAAGGGCGAAGACACAGGGAATTGCGAGACAAACAATCGGCATGTTGATGAAGGCACACCGACTTGTAGGAGTATTCTTGAAGGCGCAAAGCAAACCGACCAAGACGGCCGGAGGGATCGTTTAGGGATGACAACCAACAAATCGCATGGTGGTCAGTGACAACTGAGAAAGGATGGCCGAATAAGTAAGGTCGGAATTTAGCGACAGCCCATACAAGGGTGAGACACTTGCGCTCAGTAATCGAATAATTGCGTTCCGCGTTGGAGAGAAGAAAAGGCGGCTAGCATACGCAATGACGCGGTCGTTGCCATGTTGGTGTTGAGCCAGCACTGCACCGATCCCATATCCTCAGGCGTCTGTTCGAACTTCTGTGGAAGCTGAGGGATCGAAATGAGCCAAGACGGGGGGAGACTTCAGTAAGCTTATAAGCGTTACGCACCTTGCTGGTCAGGGTCCCTCGTGAAAGCGGTGTCTTTCTTAAGTAGGTCGGTAAGAGGACGAGCGATACGGGCAAAATCTTTGATAAAGCGGCGGAAGAGCAGAGGCCGTCAAAGCTGCGCAAATCCATCGAAGACTGGGGACGCGGAAAGTCATTGACGGCTTGAATTTTAGCCGGATCAGGTCGTACTCCAGAGGCGTCAACTATGTGTCCAAGAATGGTGAGTTGGCTGCGACCAAACTGGCATTTTGATGAATTGAGCTGAAGGCCGGCTGTACGGAATACATTGAGTATAGTGGCAAGGTGTTCAAGGTGCGAAGAAAAGGTCAGCGAGAAAACGACGACGTCGTCAAGGTAGCACAGGCAGGTTGTTTATTTAAATCTGCGAAGAAGGGAGTCCATCATTCGTTCAAAGGTCGCCGGTTTATTGCTGAGACCAAACGGCATGACTTTAAAGTTGTACAAGCCGTCTGGTGTGACAAAGGCTGTTTTTTCACGGTCCTGCCCGTCATCAGCGATATGCCAATACCCGGACCGTAAATCGATGGAAGAAAAGTATTTAGCTTCATGGGGGCAATCTAGGACATCATCAATTCTAGGAGAGTGTGCACATCCTTTTTAGTGAAACTGTTGTGATGGCGATAATCGTCGCAAAAGCACCAGCTGCCGTCTTTCGGTTCGACCAAAATAACTGGGGACGCCCAACGACTCGTCGAGGGTTCGATGATGTCTTCAGCGAGCATCTAGTCAACCTCCTTTTGTATTACCTGGCGTTCAGCACCGGATACGCGATAGCGACGGCGATGAATAGGAGTTGCGCCACCGGTGTGTATGCGTTGTTGCACAAGGGCAGTTCGAGACAATGGGCGCTGATCAAAATAGAAAAAATGTCTCTGAAAGATGCCAGCAGACGACAGAGTGCATGAGCTTGTGGAGGAGAAAGGTCCGGAGCGGTCATCTTGGCGCAGTCTTGGAGATTGGATACTTCAGATAAAGAGCAGTCAGAAGAGGGCGGTAAACCGGTAGTCACAGCAGAGAGATTACATTCTTTTATAGGACACAAAGGGCGAGCGAGATGCCTTGCGGGAGGGGCTGGATTTGCGACGCAAAATTGAGAACAGGGAGGCATGTTTGGTTCGCGGCCACTGGGACGACTGTATGCGCAAGGGCAATGCGTCGGGTTAGGGGAGCATCAAGGGTTGGGGTAATGATATATTGTCCATCGGGAATTGAGGGTACAGAGCAAAACGTAACATAAATTGCGGCTTCAGGTGGCAGGCGGACAAAGTCGACACTACAAAGGCGGTGCAGAACACGAGAGGGTGAGTCAAAAGGAAAGGGCAGGTCACGTTCAACTACACTGGTAGCACAGTCTATGATGGCTGCATGGTCAGAAAGAAAGTCGAGGCCAAGAATGATGTCGTGAGAACAATGCTGCAGAACTTTGAAAAGGACGGTAGTATGGCGGCCAGAAATCGTTACGCGGGCAGTGCACAAGCCAATAACCTTTGAAGTTGCTCCATCTGCAACACGCACAAGCTGTATAGGGGCAGGGGTAAGAACGTTTCGCAAGCGAGAACGGAGTTCTGGGCTCATGACAGAAACTTGCGCACCAGTATCAATGAGGGCTTGAACGGTTGTGCCATCCACGAGCACGGTGCGCCAATTACGGTGTGCACGAAGAGCTAGACGCGGATGTGAGATCGTGGTCCCTACTGCATCACCACCTCTAGACGCTGCAGCGCCTATTTTTCTGTCGGAGAGCGGCCATATGGATGAAAAGGACGGCGTTGGGGCGAACGGGACTGATGGTGGTGGGGGGAGGGTGATCGGTTGAGGCGTGAAGACTCGGAATCAGCGGCTGTGCTTGAAGGGTCGTGACGAGGTGGGAATGGACGAGAATGGTCATCGTAGATAGAGGAGGGTGGCAGGCGGGACCTTTGTGGCTGGAAACAACGATTTCGGCAATAACGGGCAATATTGCCGCTGCAGGAACAAGTAAAACAAATACGTCGGTTATCAGATGTGCGCCATTCGTCAGGATTGCGTCGACGCTGGGCAACATAGGCAGGTCGGACAGAATAAAAGTTGCGACGATCACGGTTATAAGCAATTCGGCCAGGCTAAACTGTGCGAACGTCGGTGTCATAAGGATGTCGACCAGGATAAACTGAGCGAACGTCGGCGACAGTGGGCGGGCTGACGGCAGCAACGGAGTTGAGTCTCAAAGTGGCGACCTCTTGGGGGACAACGGCCTGAATTAGGGGAACGTCCGGGTGGTGGCCGTCGGCCAAATGTAGCGCAAGGTAGCGGGAGCAATGGTCTCGAGTTCGCGGCGTACGATACGGGTTACATATTCAGTCGAAGTTGGCTGGTGTTGGGACGGCAAATCTTGACACGAAGAAGTCGGAGCAGTATCTGGAAGGCGGGCAAATGAGTGGGCTATGTGACGACTTTTGGCGTCTTCAAAACGGCGGCATTCTTTGATGATGGCGTCAACTGTGTTGCAATCTTTGAACACAAGCAGGTTGAATGCATCGTCTGCGATGCCCTTCACGATATGACCAACTTTGGCGGACTCCGACATGTTGTGATCTACTTGGTGGCAAAGGGCGAGGACGTCCTGAATGTAGGCCACGTATGACTCAGTAGCTGTCTGGAAACGGGTCTCGAGGGTTCGCTGCGCTGTAAGCTCTCGACCAAGGGGCTTTGCAAAGAGTTCGCGAAGCTTCCCTTTGCAAGTATCCCAACTGGTGAGCTGATCTTCATGAGTCTCGTAATAGGCGAGCGCAGTGCCCTCGAGGTAAAAAACATTCGCTAGCATGAGGGTGGGGTCCCAGCGATTATAGGTGCTCACACGTTCGTACTTGCGTATCCATTCGTCCACGTCCGTAGCGCCGGTACCAGTGAAACTGCCAGGATCGCGCGGGCGGGTGAGGATGACCGATGGCAAGGTCCCTGTTGGTGTGGGGACGGTATCTTGAGGCTTGTTTGGGCAGGAGAGAGAGAGAGAACTTCTATTCGTCCAACAGAGAGACTATCCCGCTCTTCGGGGGTTAGACCCGGAAGGTGGGACAGTCGCCTTAGTTGCAGGCTGGTAGTTCTTGGACTCCGGCGGCATCTTCGGCCAGTCGAACAATTTCTCTTTGGGCTCATGGGTCTGAGCTTCGCAGAAACGGCTCCCAGGCGTCTTTAGTTATATTTTTAGCCCTGCCCGGTAACTTTGCACATTTCCATATTATGTGATCTAGAGATCCACTTTCCTTACATAGTGAACATAGGTCTGATCGTATTTCTGGCCATATATGGTTGACAAGAACTGGGTTCGGGTATGTATTTTTCTGTAGATTTCTCCATACTACTACTGCTTCCTTTTTGCCTAACGTGGAGTCTGGTGGTGGTAGAACCCTCCTGCTCAGTCTGTAGTGCATTGTTATTTCGCTATAGTTAATCAGGTCCTCTTGTTTGCCTTGCTCCGGTGGCACTCCTCCAGCCCAGTGTGTGAGGTCTCGGGCTAGTTTGTGTGCCGCCTCGTTTCCGGGCCCGCCTGCGTGGGCTGGCGTTCAAGCAAGGGTGACGTCTCTTTCTATTCGCTTTTGATCGAGTATTCTACCCCTAATTTTTGCTATTACTCCAGCGGTGTAGCTCCTGATTGCGCTTTTGCTGTCACTGGCTATGTATTTTGCCTCGGTCTGAGCAAGAGCCAGTGCTATTGCAGCCTCTTCCGCTGTCTGTATCGATTTTGTTGTTATAGAAACTGCTGTAACCATTTCTTGCTTGACATTGAGTACGACTGCTTTCAATTTTCCTTTGCCGCAGTATGCAGCGTCTAGATATACAATTCTACCTGAATTTTCCGTCTCGAATCTCCGTGTCTGTGTTTCGGCCCTTTTCTCTCGTGTTTGCTTATTATATTTAGGGTGCATGGTCTTTGGTAATCGGGGGATATGGATCCGATTCCGGAGCTCCACTCTCATTTCCTGTGTCGTGTCTCAGTATTCCTTCGGTTGTATACCTATTTCCCTGAATATGTTCCTTCAACTCTTAGTTTTCTCTAGCCTTCTTTGTTGTGTACCTAGTGTTGCCTCAATTACTTCATCTAAAGTGTTGTGTATTCCCTGCATCATTAGCCTGTTCGTGGAGGTACCTGCCGGGAGATGTAGTGCTCTTTTAATGCATTTTCTGATCATGCTATTGATCCTGTCTTTTTCGGCCTTTTTGAGGTCTAAGTATGGCGTGGTATACCCGACCCTGCTTATTACGACAGCTTGTATGAGGCTTAATAGGTTACTTTCCTTAAGGCCTCCTTTTTTATTAGCTATTCTCCTTATAAGGATTGTCATTTGTAAGGCCTGTCCTTCCAGGTTCTTTATCATTTCTCTGTTGTACCCGTTCATTTGGAGGACCATTCCTAGCACCCTCATTTGCTCGACTTTCGGGACTGCTCGTCCCTCCACATCTATATTTACGTCCACTTGTTCTTTTTGCCTCAGGTGTTTCGGATTGCATATAAACAGCTCCGATTTTTCTGAGGAACATTTCATGCCCCTCTCTTTTGCATATTGTATGTGTTGTTTGCCGCCTCTTGCAATTTTTGTTCGATTCCAGCATCGCTGCCTTTGTTTATCCAAATAGTTATGTCATCCGCATATAGGCTAAATTTTATGTCTTCTATTTTCTTTAGCTTTTCTGGAAGTTCACGCATGGCTATGTTGAAAAGTGTGGGCGATAGCACCGCTCCTTGTGGCGTGCCCTTGCTCCCCAGTTCGAATATCTAAGATTCTATCCCCTGGTATCTTATTTTTGCTATTCGATCTGTTTGAAAATTTCTTACATATTCATACATTCTTTCCCCTACGTTTAGTTCTGTGAAGCCCTGCAGAATAGCATCGTATTTTACACTGTCAAATTCCTTCTTTAGGTCCAATCCTAAAATTATTTTACCATCTTTTGATCTTGATTTTTCTATATCATGGTGTATCCTGAGCATAATATCTTGCATACTAAGATGTTGTCTAAACCCTATCACCTCCCGGGGCCATAGCTCATTCTCCTCCATGTATCTGGTCAGCCTCCTCTAAATCACATGTTCTAAAAGTTTACCTAGACATCATGTGAGTGATAATGATCTCAAATTATCGACCGTCGGAGGCTTTGCGGGTTTGGGTATTAGCACTATCTCAGCAAATTTCCATTGCTCTGGTACTTCCTCTGTTTCCCAGCATTTCTGCATGAAATTAGTTAGCTCAACTACCGAGTCGTTATCCAAGTTCCTTAGCATCTTGTTCGTTATTCCATCCCGCCCTGGGGCCGATTTTGTATTTAGTGTAGGGATTTCTGCTACCACTTCAGCTACCGTTATGGGTGCATCTAGTCGCTGGTTTCGGTGTCCCTTGTAGGTTTTTAATTTATATTTCCTTACTTCCCCGATGTATTTAAGTTCTTTAAGGAAGTCATCATCGCTGCCTCCATGATGGTGCCTAGCTTTATCAACTTAATGGAAGTTTGCGTTTTAGTTTTCTCTGGGTCTAGCAGGTGTCGCATTATACTCCATGTCTTAGCCGTACCCATTTCGTTTTTCATTTGATTGCACCTGTCTCCCCAGTTTTGCTCGTATAGGTTTTGTGCGTGGCCTTCTATTTCTTTGTTAAGCTTCGCCATTTTTCTTCTAAGACACCTGTTCCATTTTTGTTTCTTAAGTCTTTTTTCGAAACTCTGCTTGGCTTCCCACATGTGCAATAGCCGGCTGTCCACCACCTCTGAAGCATCCTCCCCCTGAACAATTTTGGTGCGCTTTTGGACGTCTCGTTTAAGCCTGTTACACCACTCCTCGATATTGTTTATGGGTGGAATTTCCTCGGCGTTTCTCCAGTCTCTTAACGTGTCCGACTCAGTGATTTTGCTTTTCTTGATTTTTCGCGCTTTCGGCCCTCCTTCTATATTAATTACTATGATATAATGGTCGCTGCCTAGGTTTAATTCCACGTTGTACCACTCTAGACCTTCTATGTTCTTTGAAAGTGTGAGGTCCGGAGACGTGTCCTTACTGACACTATTTGCTATCCTCGTCGGGCTGTCTGGGTTGTTATTCAATGTGAAGCCTTGCTCCTGAATATCTTCCCGTAGTTGCCTGCCTTTGGAGCATTGTCTACTGTAACGCCATGCTTGATGTGCATTGAAGCCACCTACTATGAGTAGCTGTTGCCCTCCGCATATATTTTTAGCGTTTTTTTATTAATGCACGGAATCTGATCTTTTTCTGCTTTGGCGAGCTGTAGCTGTTGAATATGAAAATATTAGGCTCTGAGATGCTCCAGGCTAATACCTCCACGAACACGTGTTCTATGTCCATAGATCCTATGTCGTCCTCCAGAGCTGCCACATTTCGTTTTACTAACGTTGTCACCCTCGTTCTGTCTCCTTTGTAAATATGGAAAGCTTGGTATCCTTCCAATTTCCCAGGACCCCCTGTTTCCTGCAGCGCTATTGCGAGAGGTTGGTTTTCTAATTGTTTAAGATGCATGCTGTAGCACTGGCCTCTTTCTCCTAAAACCTCTGCAATTCCATTGCCAGATTTGATTGCTAATATTCTTCGTTCTGTCCATCTTGAAGCTGAAGTATCGCGTCCTCTGCTTTTTGCTGCCACCCTTTGTTGGCTGCCAACTCCACCTGTATTAGGCTAATATTCTCTGCCTGCTTTTTATCCCTTCCTTTATCTTCTGAATCTGTGCATTTATTTGTGCATGCATTTGGTTCATAAAATCTGTGAAGTTTGTGATCACACTCTCTAGCTTCGGGAAGCAATTTTCCAATCATGTGACCCTAGTTTCCAGGTCTTGCGAAAACCCCGTGTCATTGCTTTTGCGTTTCGCCGGCGGCGGTTGTATAGGTCTCATATCCCTGTCACTATTAGCTCCCTCCTCGTTTCCTGCTACGTTCCTGCTACAGCTGTGAGTTATTGCGTCTGAGCTTGTGCCTGCATTGGATTCTGCTGTTTTTCAAGTCTTCGTATGGTTCTGTTTTGTTTTTCTATTATCTTTTGCATTTCCTCGATTTGCCTCATTAACCTATCTATTTTCTCATCCTCACTATTCCCCTTACCTGGTTGCGACCCTTCTGCGAAGCTGATGCTTTTCTCTCCCGGCGCCTTGTATCTTCCCCATGGGTTGCTGGTTTGCTTGGGGTTGGCTGCGTCCTTGGTCTTTTGTTTGGTTTGCTGTCGGCAACTGGAGCTGCTTCTTCCCCTCGGTTGACTCTTGTCTCTTGACTTGCTTCTCCCTCTGGCTTGATCTCCTCCCCTTGCGGTTTCTCTCGAGTTGTGCCCTCCACTTCCCTCCCCGAGTCTTGAGAAAGAATCCTCTCTGAATCTGTACTCGGATCCGTTTTTGTGGATCAGCTCTTGGCTCCATTCTTGTTCTTGCCTCCTTCGTTCTTCCATCTCCATGATTTTCTCCCAGCGCCGCTCCTTGACAATATATAGCGTACGGCAGATGGAATTGCATTTGCTGTCTCCTAGGATGTGTCCCTTGCCGCACATCTGACATACTGGTTCGCACCTGTGGTCATCCGGTGGGTTTTCCTTTCCGCATCCCCTACATTTGCTGCTCTTCGGATCCGGGCATACGTCCGCTCTGTGTCCCATTCTTCTGCATGCATAACTTACCTCGTACTTTTTCTTGTATGGCCAGCATTTTACTGGAGCTCCCCCGAAAATGATCCATCTTGGAACCTCTTCTTGGGCGAACATTATCATCACAACCTTAGATTCTTCCCTTGTCTTCTGACTCCGTACATTTCCGGATTATCTACTCTCTTCAGTCTTATCATCATGTCTTCTTCCGTGCAGAATACCGGGATGTCGTATATGACGCCCTTGCCGCATGTCTCCGGTGTTGTGGGATACGCCGTAACCTCCGTGTCCTCCCCGTTGACCTTCAGTTTTTTTCAGGCTGAGATATTTCAATCTCCAGCTTTCGCTTGTCTTTGCTATAAGAATCATCTGTTGCTTCAGGTTTGGCGAGACAAAGTATTTGTCTCCTTCCTCTTTCGGATTTATACCCGCCGCCAGCTTGACTATGTCACCCAATGCCAGCGTTCCGCGTGTCATGAGCTTCGCTAGGCCTCCACGCGGCCTTATGATGATCTTTTCCGTTGCTATTGGAATTCGAACGTACTGTTTTTTCACCGAGTTCACGGCCATTTTCATTCCCTTCTGCTTGGTTCGCACTTTCTCTTTTTCTTCCTGTCGACGCGCTTCCTCCAAGCGCATAGTACGAGCCTTATAGTTGACGAACCACTGGTTTGACACCTCGAGTTCCTCGGGTTTTGTATTTTCTCCTTCTACGACGATTTCCATTTTATTATTGTGGTTCCAGGTGTTGTGCGCACTTCGCCTGCGCAGCAGCGCTAGCTGCTGCCGGCTCACTATGCCTCTTTAGGGTTAGCCTCCCCCGTAGTTGGAAACTACAATCTTTCCAAAAAAGGCGGAAAAAGGTTCACTTGCCCAGAAACTTGGTGTCTTCGTGATCCTCGTGACTTCCGCAGTTCAATGCATCAAATATTCGAGGTTGATGGCACAATTTATCGCTGATATCAGTGCCGAAACACGGAACTCATGCCAGTGCGTCCGTTCACCTCAAGTGCTGAGAGCGCCCCTTTGGGAAGGAAAGCAGGCGGCGCTGCGGCGTTCCGTCGTGCGGAGGCTAACGCCGGAATCAACTGCAGTACCTCCACCAAGATGTTACCTGGAAACTCGATGTTTTTACAGTATATTTACAGCACAGTTAGAACTGCCACATCAGCGAGCAGTAACACGGAACCAGTCCCACTTCATCCATAGAGTTTCTTACTCTTACCTAGAGGGAAAGCTGTGCTGCCGTCTATGGGAGTGTACATGGAGTTTCCAGACGGCCAGTTCAGCCACCATGGGCGCTCAAAGCATCATGGGCCGGGAGCTACCGAGTGCAGAACTACAGCTTTTGGCCAAAACTAATGCAAAGATAAAAGTTGTTCTACAGTAAATAATGTCCTATCATTCAATATTAAGACTATAAATTGCAAAAAGGAAAAGAAAGAGCATGTCAGTGTGAGATTTATCCAATATAAGCGATGGCTCTTTCTCCTATTGGCTTAGTTTTGAGCAGCACAAATACCCATATTTTGCACTTAATAGGCACACTTTGAAAGGAAAGAAACGTTTTGGAAATATATATGGTTGCGCAATCACTTAAGGAAGTTTTTACTGGCATTTCGGAAAACAGAAACCTTTTGTTGGCGACGTCTGCTTTTGCGCCTTCGCTACTATGGCTTTCGCGGTCTATGTACGCACCTTCATATTGATACAAACTATAGTCAACGACGAAGCCGAGACAGTCAGTGGCTAGTTGACGTAGACGATGAAGTGGTTGCCAGTTGACGTAGACGACGAAGTTGGTTGCCTGGAACCGCGCTCAGACCGCTGCTTGGACCGCTTTCGGACTTCGGCAGTCTTCTAGGCTCAGGGTGTTGCCTGGACGTTTGACGCAATACCCGTTAGTCTGGTGGAGTGCGCTGGGTACGCTTTCGCACGTTTACACGCTTCACGACGGATCTGACGCCGGTCCACCAGCGACTCAGTCGCCGCGGCCGCGGACAGTCGCCTGAGGTTGGGCCCCTCTCCACCCCTACGAGGATCACGCAGCCGCAACTCTCGAGCCACCTCGACATGGCCACTGATCCCAGGCTCTCAGCTCCGATCCTTTGCCACCCGCCACGAACACCACCATCTTTTCACGGCGATGTCTTCGAAGACGCTGGGGATTGGCTGGCTACCTTCGAGCGAGTGGCTCGGTACAACGGCTGGAGTGACGAGCGAAAGCTCAATAATGTTTACTTCGCCCTAGAAGAGTCTGCGCGTACGTGGTTCAAAAACCACGAGGACGCCCTTACCACCTGGCAAGCCTTTTGCCATGAACTTCTGATCACCTTCCCCAACGCCGATCGCCGCGAGAAAGCTGAAGCTGCACTTCAGTCCAGAAACCAGCGGCCAAATGAAAGCGTACGCATGTTCTGTGACGACATGACCCGTCTTTTCCAGCGCGCAGACCCCAGTATGAAAGAGGAGACGAAGCTTCGCCACTTCATGCGTGGAGTTAAGCAGGAGCTGTTTGCGGGCCTCGTTCGCAGTCCACCGCGTACCGTTGCTTAATTCCTCGAGGAAGCAACGACCATGGAAAAAACGCTTCAACAACGGGCCCGGCAGTAAAACCGAGGTGTCAGCAGCCTGGCCCCAGATGTTTTTTCGTCGTGCCATGGAGACGGTGCGGACGACATACGTGACCTCATTCGGTCGGCTGTTCGAGAGGAGCTCCAACGTTTCCGTCTGCCTCAGAGTGCGCCAGTGATATCACTGACCGAAGTCGTCAGAGATGAAGTACGCAAGGCTGCTCGTGAATTCTCGGTCACCAACGTACTGCAGTGCGTCGATGAAACGCACACATTCATTGCTCTTCAGTCAGCTGCCTACGATCCTGTCGCTACCATGCCTCCACGGGTCGACGACTAACGAACGTACGCGTTCGTTGCAACGTCAAGCAGCTGCCTGTGGTCCTATTGACCCGACACCGGTGGTTAGCCACATCAGTCCGTATGACGCATCGGCTCAAGGTTTGGTGCCTGTTACACGCCCTCGCAAGTCGGTCGTGTAGCGTACGCGGGACCGCAGGCCAATCTGCTACCACTGCGGGGAGGCCGGCCACCTTTACCGTGCATGCCCGTATCGCCGAGTGGGACTTCGCGGCTTCGGACCCGATGCGCCCTGTCCACGGAACGGCGAACGGCCACTCGAAATAGAAGCTCACCTGTCGGCCAGTCAGAGGCCTGGGAGATACAGGCGCTATGACGCAGGATCGTCATCACCGCTGCGGTACCGTTCCCCAAGTCCTCGCAGAGACCCCAGCAATAGCGAGCGGCGTTCTCCCAGTCCACACCGGGAAAACTAATGCAAGCGGTCTCCGGAGGCAGGGCCGCTGCTGTCGGAAAAATTGAAGATCCTCCGGCGCCGATACACCGATACGCTGATTTCTCAAAGGGGCAGGGTAGCGACAGCACCCGACGCGCTACTTCTGATTTGTGCGTGACACTTGACGGAACTGACACGATCGCGTTACTTCGCACCGGTGCAGACTATTCAGTGATGATGCACGCCTTCGCTAAGGAATTGAGCAAAGTTGTGACGCCATGGTTGGGCCCTAGCATTCGCACGGCTGGAGGTCACCTCCTTAGCCCGGCCGGAAGGTGCACAGCCCGAATTAGCATCCGGGGTTTCGTCTACGTCGGGGAATTCGTTGTCTTGCATGAATGTTCGAGATATTTGATTCTGGGGCTCGACTTTCTGCAGGCAAACGGTGATGTGATCGACCTACATGAGGCACGAGTCACATTCTCGACCAAACGGGCAGTGGCACGCTTAGACACCCGCGATCCCTGTAGCCATGCTCTGCGTATTGTGAGGATGATGTCACGGTGCCACCACGGTGAAGTGTCGTAATGCGCGTGCAGAATGACCTATTTCATGACTTTGAGGGCAAGGCGGAGGGTCATATTCCGCTGCTGCTTGAGAGGGGTCTCATTGTTGCCCGAGGCCTCGTCCACCTACGGGATGGCTGCACTACCATTCTGCTCACCAACTTTTAGAACTAATTTCAGCACCTCGTCAAAGGCACGGTGATCTCCTTCCTCCAAGACGTTGCGGAGTGTCCACATTTGTGCACCGTGGAAGAAGCCCTTCAAGACGACACTAGACCTCGTCACGTTCTGCCACCTGTCGAAATAAACGCCGAGTTATCGCCGGCTCAGAAGGATCTGCTTTCGGCTGTCTTGGCAGATTTTGCAGACCGCTTCGCAACGTCTTCCAAAGTGGGCCTAACTCCGGTCGCCAAGCACCGTATAATAACAGACGAGACCACGCGCCCCGTATGCCAACGCCCATACCGCGTTTCTCCAACGGAACGAGCAGCGATTCAGAGACAGGTCACCGAAATGCTTTCCGACGATGTCATTCAGCCGTCTACAAGCCCGTGGGCTTCGCCGGTTGTTCTCGTCAGAAAGAAGGACAATACTCTGCGGTTCTGTGTCGATTACAGAAAACTTAATCTCGGCACTAAAAAGGACGTTTACCCACTTCCCCGCATAGACGACTCACTCGATCGACTAGTGGGTACTGGCAAACAGAAGTGGATGAGAGAGACCGGAAGAAGACGGCTTTCGTGACACCCGATGGCTTGTATGAGTTTAAGGTGCTACCGTTTGGCCTATGTTCGGCACCGGCCACGTTCCAACGCATGATGGACGCCGTTCTGTCCAGTTTGAAGTGGCAGTCGTGTTTGGTTTAACTGGACGATGTCGTCATATTTTCGACCACCTTCGACCAACACCTAGAAAGGTTACGCCTTGTGTCAAAAGCTCTCCGAGAGGGGTCCAAGCAGCGGTCTGAGCGCGGTTCCAGGCAACCAACTTCGTTGTCTACGTCAACTAGCAACCACTTCATCGTCTACGTCAACTAGCCACTGATTGTCTCGGCTTCATCGTCGACTATAGTTTGTATCAATATGATGATGATGACGAAAAAGAAACAACGTAGTAACGCCACTCCACGTACCCGAGAAAAACCGACTCTCCCGCAACAAGTAGCACACCGGCCCATGATTCTTAGCGCGCCCATGGTGGCTGAAGTGCAGCGCTCTCAGCTTTCCCTCTAGTTAGTGTAAGGACCTCTATGACTTCATCACCTTGTCCCTTCCGCGAGGCAAGAGGACACACTTCGTCGTCGTCATCGCGTAGCAATATGCTTCACTTATCATTATCCGCAGTTTATTAAACTGGTGTCTCTTTCTGGCATTTAGCAATTCTCTCTTTAAAACTAAATGATGTATTCCATTCATTAGGATTGTGCTGTGTCTTATGCATAACAACAGTATTACGTCATATTGTAAAACAAACCGAAACTTCCTGGCATACCATGAGAGTGTCAAAAAATAAATAGAAATAATTTACGACTTCTATACGTCGTGGACTAAGGCATCATGCATAGCTATCACGGAAGGAATAGGCGGATGTGTTCTTGCTTTTATACAATCAAAATGGGACAATTGTACAGCTACTTATGGCTGAAGCTTAAAATTATTTTTACTCGGAATATTTTTCTGCCATCTTTTAGCTGTGGACATCTTTTTGCGCAATAGGGCAAATGAGATGTATCTTTACAAAAACTGCTGTAGGCGGTGCCATAAGCGAGAGTACTATCATTGCATTTGGAATACGTAGCATGGCTGCTGAATGGACGGCGGTTTTTGTAAACTCATGAGATCTCTTGTCTTGTTCAAATTTGTACGAGCTGTCAATATACGCGACACTTTACAGGGGCCGTTGGGCATAAAACGTTCGTTGTGCAATAGAATTGGGAAAACGGATTGAAAGGCGAGCTGTAAATGTGTCAGACACATCCTCCGGCGGCGACATGCGGTGTCACAAGGTTTGATTTCGGATGAGGGGGGAAAAGAGTCAAGTTCTACAGGGCGTGGCCAATAGTGACCATCTCGAGGGACAGTGTGTCAGGACGGGAAGGATATGTGCTAGGGGTATCGATTTTTGGAGATAGGAGATTAAGATGGCAGAGAGCTAATCCTCAGAATCCTCGGTGATCCTCATAGGCATAACTCGTCTATTCCACTCTCTATGTGCCGAAGTAGGGACAACGGCGTCCCGCAGCCATGTGACAACAGCCGCAATGGAGAAGCGGTAGCATACTAGCTGGGATGGTGCGTTTAGACGTGCTGAGGAGAGGTAGGAAGAATAGCCCCCTTAGACAGTTTGACTGATTTGACGGGTAATGGAAAGCCGAAGAGAGACGGAGAAAAATCGAAATGTGGTAAGAAGAAAAAAAGCGCGTAGCAAACAGCCTAGTAAAAGACCTGACGATCGGGAGGTTATGAGCAGCCTCGATAATGGGATACTGGCGCCATCTCGAGGGTTGAGCGAAGTCCGTGCGATGGTAAAGAAGAAGGTGGTAAAGAAGACAGAAGTAATATCAGTATTAAATATTCTTTCAGCTACATTAGCGCGTGCACTCGGTACAAATCTCTTCAACAAATAAAATTCTTTTAAAATAAGTGTTACTAATGAACGCATCAAAAAGCACCCTAAAGCTATATCACTGAACCACAGAAGTGTCCCGTCACCTACCTTAGTGTCTCAGAAGTGCTACGCTAGGGAGCGGCTAGCTACGGAGTAGAACGGAGTGGCAGCTGCGTCATACACAATCCGGCGAGAGACTTTTTGGGAGCAGGTTAAGCAGGACGATCGCACTCTTTCACGGGTGCTTCACGTGTTCAATGTATAAGGTATAACGACGTAGCTCACCGCAGGCGTTTTTGAGGAAGGCAGTGGAGCCGCTGCAGATGGCCCTCCCTTTGGACATTATAACGACATGATCTGCGATGGCCTCTGCTTCGTCCATGTCGTGCGAAGATAGCAACAATGTCCTGTCCTTGGCCATGCTTTGCAAGGTATCCCAAATGTGGCGTCGTGTCTCGGGGTCTAAGCCCGTCGTAGGCTCATCAAGGATGAGAAGCTGGAGGTAAGAGTAAGAGTTCGGTAATTGGAACAGTGGTTGCTTTTCAGTTTGCTAAAATAAAGTCAGAAAATGGTGGTAGTATCTTCTAAATTATTTAAGAAATAGTGCTTTACATAACGATGAATATTTACTGCGCATTTCGTTCTGCGAAGCACAATGTTTGTGGGTGCCTTTACAAATGCACCGAAAATATGCTAGTTAAAGCGATAACGCTGTCAAGCTATTTCCTGCGACTGTTTTTTGTACTGAAGTGAGAAATTCTTATAACATACTATCGAGAAGTGTCACATGTGACGTATTACATTAGATGGTTTGGTTTGGTTTGTGGGGTACGTTTAACGTCCCAAAACAACTAAGGCTATGAGAGACGCCGTAGTGGAGGACTCCGGAAATTTCGACCACCTGGGGTTCTTTAACGTGAACTGACATCGCACAGCATACGGGCGCCTTGCTTTTCGCCTCCATCGAAAAGCTGCCGCCGAGGCCGGGATTTGATCCCGCGGCCCGCCGGGGTGGCGCAGTGGTTACGGCACTCGACTACTGTATTACATTAGAGGTTAAGAACTATTTTACCGAATGTTGCAATGCTGCTGCTGAAACCCGAAAGCCATCAGGCTTGGAAAAACAAACGATTAATTACCACTAGAACCAATGACTTTTCGCTTGCTAAAAATCCGTTAATGAGCAGCACAATAAAATGAGCCTCATGCGAATACCTCATTTCATGAGGTAACCTGAAACCAGAGATAACACTACTTCTAAAATTGGTTATTTTACGCAAAACGTTTACGCAAAAATTTTAAGAAAATACACTCGTAGCGTTTACTACTTCTACCATTACCGAAGTGTATTTTTCCGCATCTTTTGCGACATTGAGTTTAGTACTACGCATTTTCTATCAATCAAAAGAAGTCTTACGAACATGACCATAGCTGTGACAAACTCCTTTTTACGGACGGTGTGTGCTTGTAAATTTCATCATTATTGAGCAAAAGCATTTACAAAGCATTCCTTGATTACGAAATACCATTTGACTCCGTGAAAACATCGGCGGTTTTCCAGGCATAGCGAGAACAGGGTGCAGAGAAGCCGCAAGTGAGAGTATTTCTTTTGGTTTTTTTTTTCTGGTTGTCACTTTCACTGTACGAACAGCGTGTTGATGTGTGTCTTTTAATCCATTTTTTGGTGGCAGGTTGACACCGGGATGATTTTTTAATTTCTTAGGTGTTCCTCTTGTTAAGCTGGTTTTTCTTTTCTCCTGTGTGTTTATTATTTAACAATGCATGTAATCCCACTCCTGCCTAAGGCCTTCTGTGAAGGCTGGATTTCTGAAGCAAATAACTAAATAAAGGATATATTTAGTGGCTGCACATCAACCATAGTTCTAGATAAAAAAGTTAAAAAAATTCTATAAAGAAAGGTGAAGGCAAGGAAGCACGATCTCCCCAGTAATGTTCAGTTTGCTAGAGGAAGTATTCAGACTTGGCATGTGAGCAGTTAAGGATAACCTTAGATGGAGAATACCTCAATAATCTGCGATTCGCTGCTGAAATTGCCTTGCTAAGTAACTCAGGGGATGAACTGCAAATAATGATTGATGACCTAGACAGAAAACGTAGAAACGTAGGCTTGAAAATCAATATGCAGCATACTAAGATAATGTTCAACAGCCTCACGAAGGAACAGCAGTTTACGTTAGGTAGCCAAGCGCTGGAAGAAGTAAGCGAATATGTCTGTTTAGGACACGTAGTAACCGCAGATCCGGACCATGAAAGGGAAAAAGCAAGAAGAATAAATTGGGATTAAGCGCATTTGGCAAGTGCTTGCAGATTATGGCTAGCAGCTTACCGGTATGGCTCAAGAGGAAAATATACAACAGTTGCATTTTACCTGTACACACCTATGGGGCTGAAGCGTGAAGGCTAACGAAGAATGTTCTTTTTAAGCTGAGGACAGCGCAAAGGGCTATGGAACCAAAAATAGTAGGTATAACGATCAGAGATAGAAAGCGTGCAGAGTGGGCAAGAGAAATAACTCAAGTTACTGACATTTTAGTGGAAATAGAGAAGAAATGGGCATGGGCAGCGCATGTAGTGCAAACAGAGATAACCGATGTTCACTTACGGTAAGAAACTTGATTCCAAAAGAAGGAAAGCATGCAGAGGGCAGCAGAACGTTAGTTGGGGAGATAAGATTAAGGTTGCAGGGGTAAAGTAGATGCAGCTAGCACAGGACCGGGTTAATTGGAGGAGTATGGAAGAGGCTTTTTACTGAAGTGGGTCAAGTCTGGCTGTTGAAGATAATGATATTGATGATGATGATCCCGTTTTAGAGAACATCGCTTATACACCCTTTCACTGTCGAGGGCCGTCGGAGTCGGTGCCATGACAAACGTTGTTGGAATACCCGACCGAGAGTTATGAGTCAAAGGGTATTTTCTAAAAGAGCAAGAAGACCTAGGAGCACAAGAAGAGGATAGAGTCGGATTGTTTGGTTCATATTGGAAGAGAACGACGGAACACACGCTTACAGACGAGTCAGTCAAAACGAAACAAAAGATCAAAGCGTTGTTCCAATCCCACGAGCCACTTGTCGTTCGCTCATTGGACACCAGAGATAGTTTATTAGAAAAGGACAAAGAGTAAGATGGAGTCCAAATACAGACTCCTCCCGAAACACTGTTTCGCGGGTAGAGAAAGTTCCGGAAATAGCGATATAAATGAACAGCTCCATCCGGACAAAAAGTTTTGATTAAAAGTTATTAAATAAAGCGGGCATTGCTACTCAGTGACCCAAAGCCGAGGGAGCGGAGCCGTGGAGACCCCACGTATCTCCCCTGTGAAGTAGCGGAAAGAAAAGGTTATGGCGGAAGGGGAAGTAGGAATGAGAAAAGGGTATGGGAACTTGGCGGGGAATGTCGGCAGCATAGACTTTTGACTAGCTGACAGTTGGCATCGAGCTCCCTTCTGGGTCTCTATAAAGGGCGAGCACTCAGCCGAATTGCGGCCCTAGCCCCAAGATCATTTCACCACTAGAAGGCGCTTGCCATTCCCTTCATTGTAATGTTGATGCAGGCGCAGCAACTGTTCCTGAAGCTCTGGGGTTTAGAGATACCAGTGGCCGGGTGAATAGATCGGCGGTGGATCTAGCAAAAAACGACTGGAAGATTGGTGGCTTAAAAGCAGAAAGCCGACATAATGTTAGTGATGTAGAAACAAAAATTTATTAAATTGAATGCTGGTTTAGTTAATCAATTTAAATCAATAATGAAGATATAAGGAGAAAAATGAGCATGATAGCTACTGCTACCACCCCGTTTAAAAGGGGACGCTCCTATAGTCCATCCATCCATCTTGCATCCATCCATCCACGAAGCCGCTTTTGTGGTTCCCGTCCCCCAAGCCCGGTTCCTCCACCCCGACTCTACTTGAGATACCATAGAGGTGAACTTCACTTAGCGTTCATTCCTACGTCAAGGTACTAGGCAAATGGTCAGACCTTAATATGGCGCTCACTGATGGATACTCTTCCCCGAAGTTCGCCAGACATTGCATGAAGGATGGTATATCATGCAGGCGAGAGCAGCAGATCCTGACGTCCCACCCGTTGCTACACACTAGCAGAGGACAGTGGGCACAGTTCAAGACAAGTTACCCTATAGGAGTGGTGCCTGAAATGGCAAAAATTGTGCTTCTCCGAATGACCGCATCACCGCACTGAGGTCGAGTTTACTGCAGCTACGGACTGTGCTGAAACCTGTGAGCGCGTAATTTAACCGCGCTTTCTCCGAATCTAGAGCTGCTCCCGTTTCGTTAATGAAACGCTGTTCTATAGTAACATGATCGAGAAAAATGTATCAGCAGCAAATTTGACCAATATCACGTAAGCTATGGGCAGCATGCCTGAACGTCGGCAACCGTTCGTATGCATAGCGGGTTACGCTAACGTCAAGGAGGCTGAAGAAACGACTGATCTGAATCGATTGGGGAAGCAATATCTGGGCACGAGGTTGGCGGCTCAGCTCACGCACCAAGTGTTTCTTTCGACATAATCCGCTTTACCATATTCACTCGGCTGCACTTTTGTGTGAAAAAATATCTGAGATGGGGAAACACAGAAACTGCAGCATTCTTAAGATGACCAGTTGCGCATAATGTATATAAATATGTGATTGTAATTTTATAGGCGAATTAATTGACAAATATATTTTTCTACAAGGGTTTACAACGAGTTTCTTGTTTCTTGTTTTTGTTAGGTCCTCCATTTCAGAGCGCAAATAATAATCGCATACAATGATGTTAACGTGATGTTATATCATGCAAATTCCGACCATGATTAGTATAATATACTGCTTAAGCTCTAAACTTTACATTCACTACAAAGACTGCACTGATTTCTCGTGCAGTTGAAGTTACACGTTTTATTCAGAATTAGGTAAATTGTATGAAGCACCAGCACTGTCACACACTGTATTTGCAACGAATGAGCATGTGGCTAAATTAAAATGTTGTACGAGCTCTGGCTAGCAGTATGATCGGCGTAATCAGAATTAAAACCACGAAATTAATCTGTGCAGTCTACAAAAATCGGCGCAGTAAAGAAACATAGCAACATTCATTTTTATTCAACAACTTTCCATTAAACCGTCAGGTATTGCAGATTGCTTTCCCGCTACGTCTAGCGCTGCCTACGTGCGTAACTTGCGCTAAATGAAGAACTTCATTGGAGATCATTTACGACTGGTCCACCAGCCATTACTCCCTTCATAACAGGTACAAGAATCAAAGCAACGTATACACAACTACTCGTGCCCGTGCATAGCCTTAGGCTGGAGAAGCAAGAAGGTACAGTTAAGTCAATGGTATCGCCATCTCTCTCATACGAGACATGACCTGCGAGTGGCAACGTACACCGGTGAGTCCATTGGCCCTCTATACTATCATAGATACACCATATCTCTCTGGCTCCCCACTACGGCTCTCTCTCCTCCAATTTTATTTCGCTATGCAAAAAACATCCCCGGAGAGCAGCGCTCAAATTGCGCATTAGGGATTGTTATAATTGTTTTCAGAATTTATTTCTGTCAGAAAACCTATCTCCTGTCAGAAAACACTAACACTGACAGCTGGCTGAACGAAGCGGATAGGGGCTGAATTTTTTTTGCGTTGACTGAGGAATGGTTAGAAGAGGAAGACACACGTTGGAAATTAGCCCCACAAAATAGATGGAAGAGTACTTAGATTGCAAAAATGCATTGTGTTCGTGCATAATGAACAAATCAAAAAGCTGTCAAAATGCTAATGTACCGACTGGGGTTATTTTTCACTTCAAATGCAGGTTTGTAAACAATTTTCGTCCATACCATTTTTTCAATGACAAATACAGGAAGAAGGGTGAATAACTTGTAGTGTAGTGATTGGATGAATAGTAGGCGAAGATCACATATGGCAACGCGAGGTTCCAGTCTTGGCGATCAGGTGATACATAGATAACATGTCCGTTGTGCCCTCTTGAAGCGCCCAGTAAGGCTGTTGGTTGAGGGTTGGTAAGCGGTCGCGAGCTTAAGCTTTGTAGGACATGTACGCAGGATGCCTTCAATACCTCGGGACAAAAATTTGCGACCACGTTCTGTTATTGGGAGGAGGGGGCGCCTTGATTAATAATGACGCTGTGTTAGAGAAAATCAGTGAGCTCCGTAGCGGATATCGTGGGTTTAGCTTGTGTGATGGTGTAGCGTGTCGCATAATTGGTTAGCACCTCAATCCTATTGGGCCGTAACCGTGACGTTACAAAAGAGCCAAGAAAGTCCAACCTAATACTATAAATGGTTCCAGGGCACGTCAATACGTTGAAGACTAGCTGGTGGCTTCGATGATTTCTTCCTATGCTGACACGTGTCGCAAGATGTGATGTAGCGCCAAATGCTGCAGTTTGGTGAAGGCCAAAAAAACGTTGCTGCACCCGTTCTTACGTGCGAGACACACCGAGGGGGCCAGTTGTTGGCAGGTCGTTAAGTTCTTTTATCCCCTTCATGGATCACTGCCTTGTCGTGGCGGAGGGGCTTGCCAAACTCGATGAAGTCGTGAGCTCTGCTGTTTAGGGCCACCCAAGATAGACAGGCCACGGCAGAGATTTCAGAGAGTTCTGACAAAATGTGATTCACTGGAGAAGGTAACGGCAACCCACTCCAGTATTTGCTGCCAAGAAAACCCTATGACCAGTCGCAATAGCATTACTGATATGGCGCCGGAAGATGAGCCCCCAGGTTGGAGGGCGTACCACATGTTACTGGGGATGAACAAAGGGCGTTTCCTAATAGCTCCAGGACAAATGAAGTGGCTGGGCTAAAGCCAAAAGGACGCTCAGTCGTGGATGTGTCCGGAAGCGACCGGAAAGTCCGATAATGTAAGAAGATATATAACATAGCAAAACGGAATATAAGATCTATGACGCAAGGTAAACTGGATGTCGTCAAGCGAGAAATGGACAGATTGAACAGTGATATCTTGGGTATCAGCAAGCTCAAGAGGACCGGAATGGGAGAATTTATTTCCGGCGACCATTATGTCTTCTATTGCGGGCACAAATTCAGGAGAATGAATGGGGTCGCTCTCATAGTAAACAGAAGAATGGGCAAAGCAGTGCAAGGGTAGAACCCCAAAAATGACCGAATGATTTCACTTCGGATCCAAGGTCACCGTTTCAACATAAAAGTTATCCCAGTCTATGCACCAACCACTACTGCTGAAGAAGCGTACGTTGAGAGATTTTTATGCTGACCTGCAATGCCTTTTAGACTGCACTCCATCATTACACGTCCTTTTTTTCATAGGAGACTGGAACGCTAAGGTGAGGAGTGAAGAAATATCCGGAATTACAGGCAAGTTCGGTCTTGGTGAGGCAAATGAAGCTGGGCAGAGGCTAGTAGAGTTTTGTCAAGAAACCAACCTGACCATAGCGAATACTCAATTTCAACAGCACAAAAGGCGCATGTACACGTGGACTTCACCGGATGGTCTGTACAGGAATCAGATTGATTATATTCTTTGCCGGTAGAGATGTAGAAGCGCTATACAAGCAGTCAAAACAAGGCCTAGGCCGATTGTGGCACCGATCATCAGCTTCCTGTTGCCAAATTTAGGTTTCGATTGAGGAAAGCGAAGAAAACTAGGTCTTTCAGGTATGCTCTGGATCAAATTCCATCAGAATATGCTGTGGAAGTGAGGAATCGATTTCAAGAATTAGATCTAGAAGGTAGAGAGCCTGAAGAGACGTGGACTGATGTTCGTGATATGATTCAAGAAGTTGCTACTAAGGAAGTTCCAAAGAAAAATGAAATTCAGGAAAGCAAACTGGATATTTGAAAAGGTTTTCAAATAGTTGAGGAAAGGGGGATGGCAAAAGTTATGGGCAAAAGAGAAAGATACAAGGTTCTCAATGTGGATTCTCAGAAAATAGCAAGGAGAGATAAGAATGCCTTCCTGAACACACAGTGCCAAGCAGTTGAGGACAACAGCCAACTGAGGAACACAAGAGCTCTGCATAAGACAATCAAATATATCAAAGGAAGCTTCTGTGCTACGGTAGGTGTGATAAAGGACAAACGAGGCAGGGACCTCACTGAAGCCTAAGAGATAAAGAAGAGGTGGCAGGAATACACAGAACTGTACAAGAAGGACCCGGATGTGCAAACCCAACGTAAGACGCTTGTGATTACTGATCTCGAGCAGGGCATCCTGAAGAGTGAAGTTGAATGGGCCTTAGCCAGCCTTGCTAAGAACAAAGCTAGCGGAATTGATGGCATTCCAGCTGAGTTGCCTCAAAACCTCAACCATGATGCTGTTAACGTTCTGTATACATTATGTCAGCGAATTTGGACAACCCTGCAGTGGCGACAGGATTAAAGGAGGTCAGTTTACATCCCCATTCCAAAAAAAGGCAGTGCCAAAGATTGTTCCAACAACCGCACGATCGCGCTTATTTCGCATGCTAGCAAGGTGATGTTGAAAATCCTCCAAGGTAGGCTGCAGCAGTATGTTGATCGGGAGATTCCAGACGCGCAAGCTGGGTTTCGCAAAGACAGAGGAACTAGAGACCAGATTGCCAACTTTTGTTTGATCATGGAAAAAGCAAGAGAGTTCCAGACACTCATTTACTTTTGCTTTATTGATTATGCGAAAGCGTTTGACTGCGTAGATCACAGCAGATTGAGGCAAGCTCTCCAAGAAATGGGAGTTCCAATTCACCTCATCTGTCTCCTCAGGAACCTGTATGAAGGGCAAGAGGCCAAAGTCAGAACTGGGCATGGTCCTACTGATTGGTTTCCGATTAAGAAAAGAGTGATACAAGGCTGCATACTGTCGCCCTGCCTATTTAACCTATATGCTAAGGGCATCATGAGGAAAGCCGGTCTGGACGTGTCTTCAGCTGGAGTGCGGATTGCTGGAAAACGTATCAACTACCTTAGATATGCGGCTGATACCACTTTAATGGCAGAAACTGATGTGGAACTCAAGAGACTTCTGATGCGCGTACAAGAAGAGTGAGCAGTTTGGGCTTAAACTGAACATTAAAAAGACAAAGATCACGGTGCCTTGCCCTATCAAGTCCTGGAGCATCAAGGGACAAGAAGTGGAAGCTGTGACAGATTTTTTCTTCTTGGACTCCATGATTACCTCAGAAGGAGACTGCAGCCATGAAATTAGGAGACGCCTGCTTCTGGGAAAGAGAGCCATGGCTAGCCTGGACCGCCTAGTAAAGAGCAGAGACATTGGACCGCCAACCAAGATCCGTATAACTCGTGCTATGGTTTTTCCAGTTGTGATATATGGATGCGAGAGTTGGACTGTGAAGAAGGCTGACCGCGAAAGAATTGACGCGTTTGAATTGTGATGCTGGCGGAGACTCTTGAGAGTTCCTTGGACTGCTGGAAGATCAAATCAGTCTATATTGTCGTCCATAAACCCTGTCTGCTCTTGGAGGGTAAATTCTAAAGTTAAATCTCAGCTACTTTGGTCATCTCATGAGAAGAAAGGAGACGCTGGATAAAGATTTGATGTTGGGAAAGGTTGAGGGTCACCGAGGAACGGGTTGGCAGCGAACGCAATGGTTAGATGGCATCATCGAGGCGCTGCAGATGAAGTTATGTGATATTAGGAAGATAGTGAGAGACCGGAAAGCGTGGCGTGATATGGTCCATAGGGTCACCAATTGTCGGACACGACTGAACGACTGAACTGAACTGAAGTTGTTCTATAACAGCTAGCGAAGTGCAGCTGCTTGATAATCGTCAAAGGAACGGCGAGGGGCCGCAATTATGAAAGTATCCTTGAAGGCGCAATGCCCAGCGATCAAAACGGCCTGCGGTATTTGTCAGGGATGACGAAAAAAGACCCTGATGATCAGCAATGATAGCGAAAGAACGGCCGAATAAGTAAGGTTGGAATTTAGCAACGGCCCATTACAGGGCGAGACACTGGCGCTCAGTAATCAAATAATTGCATTCTTCGTTGGAAAAAAGGCGGCTACCACAGGCGATGACGCAGGTTTCGACATTGTGGTGTTGGTCCAGCGCTGCACCGATCACATATCCGCCGGGGTCGTTTCGAATTTCAGTGCAAGCTAGGGGATCAAAATAAATCAAGACTGGGCGAGACGTCAAGAAGTTTACAGGTGTTTGAAAAGCATCTAGCATGGCAAGATGCCACGTGAAAGTGGTGTCGGTCTTAAGAAGGTCGTGTAGAGGACGAGCGATACGGGCAACGTTTTTGATAAAGCGGCGAAAAAAATGGCAGGGGCCAAAAAAGCTGCGCACATCCTTCGAAGATTGAGGCCGTGGAAAAACTTGTCAGCTTGAAATTCAGCTGAATCAGGTCGAACTCCAGAATCATCAACCATGTGCCCAAGAATGGTGAGTTGCAAACGTCAAACGGTCATTTCGGGGAATTCTTCTCGAGGCCGGCTATTGGGATATGTTGGGAAAGTTGAAGTCACCTAGTAAGAAAATAAGCGCCTTTGGGTGACGAGTAGAAGCTGCATTTATTACATCGTGTAAGTCATCGATGAAGTTAATAGAATGACCGGAGGGCGGTATCATACACCGAAAATGAGCTTCAAGTGTCCAAGTTGTATGCCTGCCCAGACAATCTGGAGGTTTGTAATGATGTTCAGTACGTATGACCGGATTATTTTAAAAAAGAGTTAGTAATACGCCACCACCCTGACGTGATGTGCGGTCGCAGCGATAGAACGTGTATAGGAAAGAGTCGTTAAAGATTTCTGCGTTACGTATATCACAATGAAGCCAGGTTTCGGTGAGCGCAATAACATGTGGGTTACAAGTGTCAACTACAAAATGAAATGTGTCACGCTGGTTAACAATGCGTCTCACGTTAACTAGTAGGATAGATATTCGTGGTGTAGATGGCTGTCAACTTCCCCTCACGTGATTCTACGGGATGTTATCGGAATGTCTGGCATGTACTGTGGCTCGCCGAAGTGGTGTTCATGTGATGATTTAACTGGAAAGTTCTTTATCAATTTAATATTGTTGGTGACGTGGTCACGCATGTACATTTGTTGTCAACGTAAAGTGTTTTGTGACGCAGTTAGAACTTAGGTGATTGCGGCAGGCTTTTGTCGAAATCAGTAAGCTGCTCGCAAGCTTTGCGGGTGGCGGGTAAAAAATCTTCCGACACGGATATGTTGTCAAAATTAAGATCATCACCTTTCATCTCCATTAAAAATACGCTAAATCTTCTTTCTTTAGCCTCCCGTCGAAAATTCTCATGGTTATGCCTATTTCATAGACGTTTCTACAACTGCCCCATTCTACAAGATGAACTTGAACTCATTTCTGTGGCATATTTCATCTCCTCCCGGCTTCATCATGCATATAAAGTCAGCACCACATCATACAAAACCAAAGCTTGTTCGCAGTCGTATATTCCCAGCACATCATCAGATTGAAATCACCTTCCCGGATCGACAGCCAGCATTCAAGACGGCCTGCGATTCCGTGCCAACTTAGCTAACTTTGTATACTCAGGATCTTAAAAATTGTAGTCATCGCTGTTACAATTAGGAATGTTATTTTTGCCTTGCACTTAAAACAGTAATGTTACTATACTAGCAAAAAATGTACAACCAGGAACGTGACGCTTGTATTTTTCAGATTTGTTCTTTAACCTCTGTTCTATTATTTTTGTAACCACTCCCTTCTGAAATGCCCCTGGTATTGAAGGTAATCATAAATAAATAATTATTCATTTAAGAGAAGGTAAAGTTCATCTCCTTTGTGCCTTGCTTATCGAATATTGAAATGAAGTGGACGCAAGCGAATTCTTCTCCATGTAACAAAAGTGGTGTTAATGCTGTGCGCATACTCAGCCATTTAAAGGCGAAAGGAAGAGTATAAGGCAATGAAGACGCCTAAACAATTTTTTCACGTCCTCCGCATTGCGAAGGTACAAAATGGGTAACGAGTTATATTTCCTGGTGGTAATTTTGCCATTGCTGGTCCAGACAAATTTCAGTATTTTGCTTTTTTTATTCAAAGTCTTTGGACAAAGGTGCTTGTTTATGAAGAAGGGCGAGGGCGTTAAAAACAAGAGTCTTTAGTCGTAAAACGTGTCCTTCATGCTTTTTGAAACAAGAGCGTCTCGTTTGGGGCGGCTTTTGTACTGTACAACAATGTTCGGTAGTTCTGGGGCTATAGCAGGGATACGATGGCATATTTCAAGGTCATCTTTCCGATTAGGTTCCTCCAACGTTTCACCAATTTTACTAAGCGCCTCAAGAAGGTTGTCGAATTTAGAGAAAAGCATCCCTTTAATCTCAACATGACGGTTTCTCGAATGCTGCTCAGGGACTGTCTCTCGATCGTCATGCTAGAAACTTGTTTTTGAGCTCTTGTTATTCTTTTAGAAGCTTCGCGGTAGCTGCTTTGAGCTCTTTATTTTCTTCTGCGTTCCTCATGTTCTTGCTTGCTATTGCTGAAATTCCTAATTGAAAAAAATAAACACCTGGCTTCACTTCCCGTAAACTTGCCATAGGTCCTGTTCCAATTTAATTTAGCATTCAGGTTAACCGGAATAAGTCATCTCGAATTCAATAATTCAAGGTGCACTTTAGCTCACTAAAGCGCTTCAAAGCGGAAGCATTCTCCGCCGCAATGCTTAGGCATTTACTGCGAAACCGTTTGTCATTGACTAGAAATGTGACAGATACTGCGCCTTTTTGTGCTGTCAACCAGTTTTTAACGCCGCTGATGCCTGCTGTACTGCGCCTATTTCTATATATGATGGGTGGTGTGGCGTTCAAAGAAGCGTCAAATAAAAGGCACCGCACAGACGCCTGGATCGAACGCGCGGTGGGGTCAGCGTAGTATATGCGAGAATCTCCTGGTGACGTCATCGCCAGCCATGGCGCCATGACCGGAAGTGACGTAATTATCACTTCCGGTTATTAGACGCGGCCGGATGCCACGTCATGATGACATCACATCCGGTCAATGAGACGAATATGTACGTCTCGAAACGCATTACCATTACTATTGGTTAGTGAGAGTTAAGCATGACTTGCACTTTATGAGTACTAGTCAATTTCTGGTTAGGATTCGTTAAACACCCCTGGACTAGTAAGTGATGGTTAGTGATTGTTACGATGACCTCCAAATGCATGAGTTCTCATGGGCATCTCCTTAAGTATTTTATTATCAGTCGTAAATTGTCATGAAATTAGGTTTCGAAACGTTTAAGCCCAACCATGACTTGCACTTTCTGAGTACTAGTTAATGTCTGTTAGGCGTTAGTTAAACATACCGTAACTGTACGTAACGACTAGTGATAGTTATGATGACCTCCAAATGCATGGCTTCCTATGGGAATCTGCTTAACTATATTAATAATTGTCATAAATTACCTTGAAGTTGTCTTGAAAATGCCTAAATCATGTTTCGATATCATTCAATTGCTATTAATTTAGTATCGATTCAATTGGAATATCACCATATAAGGCCTGCACCCGATACGTGGACACTTTTTTCTAATGACAGTATGAGGCATTCAAGGCCTTCGCCTTAATAAAACATTGGACACAAACAATGACGTTGGCAGAAGTTTGGGCAGTAAGGACAAAAATGTAACTTCCCTGCTTTGAAAATGTTCTGACCTGCAATGAAGGTGTACAAGGTTTAGTTAGTCCCGCCAGTCTGCCCTGCTGCTGCCAATTGAGCCTTCGGCTGAATAGCGGCTCTTTTTTGCCGCAGGCGCGCTTCTGTGGTGGCCGTATCGTCGCCGACTACCTGCCATCGACGCGCTAGGTGATGTTCTTGCCAAAGTTTGTTTCCAGCACCCATGATCACTGGCCGGGCAGTTGTGTCTGAATGATGGTGCACAAGACTTAGTTGATCCCTTCAGTTTTCTTTCCTGTGGCCGTGTCAGAAGAAAGGTCCGTTACGATCATTTTAGCGTAGCCTTGAAGCTTGGAATCTTCAGAGTGAGAGAGGAGTAAGAAGACGCTAAACAGGTGCTCACAACAGAGAGATCGCCTTCATTTATAGGACACAGGGTTGCGAGCGAGGTGCCATGATGGAGGGGCTGGGCTTGCGATGCAGTTCAGAACAGTGAAGGATGTTTGATTTGCGAACATAGGGACGACGGTTTGTGGGGACGACGGACATAAGGATTGTGTCAGGGGTGCATGAAGGGTTGGGCTGACGATACAGAGTCCATAGGCAACAGGGGGTACAGAGCAGAACGTGGTGTGAGCTGCGGCTTCAGGTGGCAGAACAACATTGACCTACAACGACACCACACAACACGCAATGACACAACAGGAGAAGACACTTGTAGCACAGTCTGTTATGACCGCATGCTCAGAATGAAATTCGAGCCCAAGAATGACGACTTGAGGACAAAGTTGTAGAAATGTGAACAAACGTTAGTATTGTCGCCCAGATAATGTTACGCGAGCAGAACAAAAGCAATGACCTATGGCATTCCTCCACCTGCGACACGCGCAACCTGCGCAGGAGCATAGTAAGCACTTCTAGCAAATGGCATCGGTGTTCAGGGCTCATTACAGAAACTTGGGCACTGGTATCTATCAGAGCTTGAATGGCTACTCTATCGACGAGTATGCTGAGCAAGTTACGGTGAGTACGAAAAGTTAGACGAGGGTTTGAGAATGTGCAGTTTTCCGTCGCGGAGCAGCAATAGGGACTTGGAGATGAAAAGCGACGGCGTTGGGGTGAACAAGATAGATGGTGGTGTGGGCAAGGCGATCAGCTGATGCATGAAAGTTCGGTATCAACGGCTGTGCTTGAAGGGTCGTGACTAGGCGAGAAGGGACAGGAGCTGAATCGTAGTTAGACATGGGTGGAATGTGATGCCTTTGCGGTTGGAACTATCGGTTTCTGCAGTTGTGGGAAGTGGTCGACGCAGGAGCAAGCAAAACAAACAGGCCTATTATCAGATGTGTGCCAGTCATCTGGGTTACGTCGACCTGGACGACACGATAATGTCAGCCACAATAATCTGTGAACGTCGGTGTCAAATGCTGGTCGGCCAGGATAAACTATACGAACATTATCTGAAGTGGACGAGCTGACGGCAGCAACGGAACGGAGTTGAGACCCAAGTTGGCGATCTCTTGGCCTGAATTAGGGGGACGTCCGGTTGGTGGCGGCGACAAATTGTTGCTACAAGGTTGCGGGAGAGATGATTTTGAGTTCGCGGCGGACGATACGGGTCACATTTTCGGTCGGTGTTGGCTGACGTTTGGGCGACAGATCTTGAAAAGAGATAACAAAGCAATATTATGAATTTGGGCAAATGACGCTGCAATGCGACGGCTTTTCTGTGTTCAAAACAAGAGCATTTTTTATGATGTCATCAAGTGTGCGGCAGACTTCGTACACAAGCGAATTGAAAGGATCATCTGCGATGCCCTTCAAAACATAGCCAACGTTTTCAGACTTCGATGTTTTGGGATCCATTTTGTTCTAAAGGGCGAGCACATCCTGAATGTAGGCCACGTACGATTTGGTAGATGCCTGGGCAGGGGTCTCCAGGGTTCTCTTTGCTCTAAATTTTGTCGAAACAGTTTTCAAAGGCGTTTGTGGAGCTTCTTTTTGCAGGCATCCCAGCTTGTCCACTGGTCTTCAAGAGCCTCTAACCAGGCTATCCCGTGTCCTCGAGGCAAAAAAAAGTGTCGGGTCGCAGCGAAATGTGCTCCCACATTTGTATTTGCGTATTCAATCTTCCATGTCCGAAGTGTCCGCAGCACAAAACAGCCACTTGGTTCAGGGAACGTATTCTGAGGCTGCAGCGGAGTTCCGTCGTCCGGAGACTGACGCCGTGAGCAACGCCCGCACCTCCAACAAAATGTTCCGTGAAGCATTAATGTGTTTACAGTATATTTACAACACAGTCGCAACTGGCATAAGAGCGAGAAGCACCACGAAAACAGTGCCACTTCATTGTCATCTCCTTGTCACTTCCGGAAGGCAAGGGAGGAAAAGACTTCACCTTCATCGTGTCTAACAATATTTATGTCACTGTTTGAAAAGATTGCACCATAATAGGCACGAAGATTCAAGGAGAGCATGCTTTACCCATAAGACAGCTCATTAGCACTACTGGTAAGAACAAAAAATACTGTTTATGGCGCTACCAGTGCGCACTCCGAAAATTAATGCTTAACCTTATACCTACTACTTAGCACAACCTATAGGAACTATTACATCGAAGGAATATATATAGCTCGATATTTTTTTTAGCCGCTTTTATATGAATGCGAAGATAGCTCATCGTATTTCATAGCGTATCGCGATGAGCCGATGCGCTATCGTTTACATGTACCTCATTAGGTAGGCGGCGCCGATCAGCATTGCATTTCTGTGTAAGAGTGAAACCTATCGCACTCTTCCGGTTGAATTTCCGCAGCCGCCTGGTGCCTCTCGGTGAGGCGAACGGCGCGTTGTGTCGGCCTTGCGATACCTGCGCCATGCACCCAGCACAGCATGTTGTTTATTCGTTATTAGCGGTTTACGTCCTGCTATAAACCATGGCTTACATAAATCTACAGCAGCCCCGTCGGGTACAGACAGCTTCCACCCTGTGAGGTGTTGTGTGGTGAAACGCTGAATTTGATGGTGCGCCGACGGCGGAGTAATGCAGTGCCTGACCAGCGTTTCGTGAGCGCTCGTGCGAGTGGCGAGAACGATGAACCGCGTAACGGGCACGAGGAGCGGAGAGATGACATGTTGGGAAACCGAGGCATCAAGACAGGATCACAAAAGAGTGGCATTCAATTGTACAAGGTAGCAGAGGACGGATATCTAGTCCGTGCTGCTAAGAGGCCTCTCTTCGATCACTACTGCGAAGCTGGCCTGATTAAGCCTGCCGTGTGACCAGACTCCATCAGTGGATCTGGCGCTGGTCTCGGAAATCAGTTATGTTACAGCTACAAACTTCTTGGGGCTCCCGATGCAAGTCCACCGGCGTCTCCTTTTGGTACTCGACGCTCCTGCGTCCAACTGGCTCTTCGTAAAGCACTCCTTAACGCTGCACCGCCGACGAGACGAAGGTCACCCAACCGCGTTTGTTCTGGCTACAAGACTGCGCTGCCTTTTGCAGGACATTGTTATATGTGAATGCTTAACATGCGTTGCGCGCGTTTTGTGTGTGTTTTGCTTTATGTGCGATTTTTATTGGCGTTCTTGCTTTAAAATATAGACATGGCTTCGTTTCATTTGACTGTGATCTTGCTTTAACCTGCTCGCGATATCGCTCCCCCTTCGCAATTGTGAACCTGTTCACTAAATTCGCGACGCAGCCAAACGGTCTAGCGTGCTACCGGAATTCGTGCAACTTTAGTTTAGGGCTGCGTAAGGAACAACTAAGAGAATTAGCTCATTGCTGGATTTAATTCCGCTGGGTGAAGAGTTAACGTTGAGAGATGCCAAGCAGCATTCGTTGATTGCTGCTGAGCCAAAGGGATGCGCTAATCAGGTTAGGGAACACCCTGTGTGGTCTGCCGAATGCATGCGTGCGAAGTCGCAAGTAGGGCCTGAAAGCGGGCATGCGATTTTGCAAGCAGAGGTTGCACAGTGTGGCTTGCAGCTGCTATGATGCTCGCAGAAAATAGCGGAGGCCATCGAGAACCCACACCGGGATCCTCAGCAGCGTTTATCCCACCCAAATTGATCCCGTCGCTCGATGATCCCAGTGGTGACTACGCAGCATACCTCATACGTTTTAAGCGTATTGTAGAAGGGCGCCGCTCGCCTAAGAAAAAATTGGCAACAGCACTGAGTATATGCTTGATTGGGGAGGATATCTGTGTGTTCGGTCGACTGTCTCTGCCAGGCAAAACTAACGCTGCATAAGCATTCCAGGTTTACAGCCGAAGGCTATCGCGATTGTTTTTGCGAAAGTGAGCCTCTTACTATAGAAACATTCGCAGCCGCAGAGGTGGCCGGAAGCGCTTGAGAAGGTTAGGTGATGGATGCCAGAAAAACAGGAATGACGGGTGTGCCGCCTTATTGGTCAATATTAGCCTGAGATCGCAAGTAATATCAGTGTACGCGTAGCCGAAAGTCACAGCCGCAGAAATGGCCGGAAGCGCTTTGGAGGTTACGTGATGCCTGCTTGAAAAACAGGCATGACGGCTGTGCCGACTTATTGGTAGTGATTAGGCAGATATCGCAAGTAATATCCGTGTACGCGTAGCCAAAAATGACAGCCGCAGAGATGGCCGCAAGTGCTTTGGAGGTTACGTGATGTTTGCCAGAAAACCAGGCATGATGGGTGTGCCGGCTTATCAGTCGCGATTATCCAGAGATCGCAAGTAATATCGGTGTACGCGTTGCCTAAAACACAGCCGCAGAGGTGGCCGGAAGCGTCTTGGCGGTTACGTGATGCCTGTCAGAAAAACAGGCATTACAGGTGGGCCGGCTTATCAGTCGCGATTATCCAGAGATCGCAAGTAATACCAGTGCACGCGTAGGCGAAAATCACCGCCGCAGAGGTGGCCGGAAGCACTTTGGAGGGCCGGCTTATCAGTTGCGATATCCAGAGATCGCAAGTAATATCGATATGCGCGCAGCCGAAAAGCACCGCCATAGAGGTGGCCGGAAGCGGTTTGGAGATTACGTGATGCCTGACCGAAAAACAGGCATGATGCGTGTGCCGGCATATCGGTCGCGATTAGCCAGAGATCGCAAGTAATATTGCTGTACGCATTGCCGAAAAACACAGCCGCAGAGGTGGCCGGAAACCATTTGGAGGTTGTGTTATGCGTTCCAGAAAAAGAGGCATGACGAGTGTACCGGCGTATCGGTCGCGATTAGCCAGAGATCGCAAGTAATCTTGCTGTACGCATAGCTAAAAATCACAGCCGCAGAGGTGGCCGGAAGCCATTTGGAGGTTGTGTTATGCCTGCCAGAAAAAGAGGCATCACGAGTGTACCGGCGAATCGGTCGCGTTTAGCCAGAGATCGCAAGTAATATTGCTGTACGCATAGCCGAAAAGCACTGGAGCACCTGCCTTGCGTGCAGCAGGAGCAGTATTCAGTCACAGGTGCTGCTGGTTTCTCCCTTGTGAAACATCAGATATATGCCTTCCCGATTTTGTGATCCAGTTATACGGGGTAAAATAGCTTGGGAATTGGGCTCTTACTGTACATTGAACAGATGAAAATATCTTCAGGTTGGAGACTGCATCAGGACAATAACAATCCATCATTCGCGCACCAGAATGCTGATTGCAAGCGAACAGTTGCATGTGAACAAGGAGTGGTGATAGTGTTTCCTCCTTCACAGTCAAAATTCCAACAAACTTTCCGCCCTGCGTACATACGACTCTAGGTAGCCTCCATGTGGGACGGTAACTGTATATTCTTCCGCTATCAACTCTAACATCCATTCCTGTTTCGCGTAACTTATTGAAACGGAGAGTTGAGCTACGTGGTACATATTTGAGGCTAACAACAGTACAGCAATAACGCTGTTGTCTTCCTTCCTTGTCCCTTGTCTCTGTGCTATTATTACCTCCAGACTCATTGCTGTCAGTGCCGCCAATCTCATCTTGGCAGGCAACAGAGCTGTCTAAGCTGTTTTGTTAGATTCATGTACGCACTCATATGCTAGAGCCGTGTATGGGGTCAGGCCTGCACCGGCAAATATGTGAAGCTTAATGCTGCCTTCATGTTCTGCGGCAAGAAATCTTGATATGCAAAAGTCGTGAAGTGCAGCCGCCTTATCACTTCATTCCCACAAAATCCTTTCTAAATGTGGCGGAAATGAAACAGCTCTGCGAAGATTGGCATTCCACAGGACGTCCAAGAAGACGTTCGCTCAACTTTGCTACAGCCCGACATGCGAATCACATGTGGCTTGATTCCGCTTGGTAAAATGGATACTACCATGAGGCCTGAATGAGTACGTGCATTTCAGTCTTCCATATGAGTCCCAATACCATGGATCGTCTCGTTAGGATTTGTTATAAAATCCTAACGAGACAATGACCTGGATATCTTTTCTAGAGACACTTGCTACATATGATGCTGAAATATAAGGCCGCCATCTGTACAGGCTGTCCGCTGTAACATCCAAAAATAAGCTTGCGTAACTTTCTGAGTGTCTTCTTGTATTGACCTCGGAAAACACATGCTCACCGTGACCGTTCTAAATCTCCAGCTCCTCATTTCTTAATGTACATTAGAATGGGAGGGGGAGGCAGATTTCAACTGTTGCATTGCCTTTCGCTTTTCTCACAGCACATTTGCTGAAAAAAAAAATAGATTAAAACATGATGCCTTCAGTACTAGAGCATGCAGCTGGTCTCTTAAAAATATAGCCAAAGGCAGCAGACATGTGCCACAGTTGGCGCATTTCACTGCAATGCCACTGCTGTTGAATATTTGTTGTATACGTTGTATATGTTGCATTGTAGCTTCATGTTGTTATCACGAAAGGATGCAACATCGAGTTATGGAGCTAATAACATATTGTCACGGGTTCTTTTGCTTCCCAGACGGCAGTCCAGAAGGACAGGGTCAAAGGTGGGGTTGGGGCGCTGAGGCGCAGGAGCCAAAGAACAAGCGCTTGACCAGGCAAAGCAGCGGCGGCCCAGAACCACGCGCACTCCGCATGATCTTCGTCTTCTTCTCCTTCACAACTGACACGGTTAGCACGGCGTGCTAACCGTGTCAGTTGTGAAGGGGAAGAAGGCGAAGGTCGTGCGCAGGGATACGGAGTTGTGTAGGCAAGTACTGACGTCGAACAGGCGGCGGAGATGGCTGCTGCGGCTGCGGGCGACTAGCAACGGACGCGTACGTCTCGACGGGCTGAGTAGGTGAAGGAGCAACGGAGTACTGTGGATAAAGGGCACATTGTACTTCTTCGCGGACAGCGTCGGTGAGGGCGCAGAATGCCGTACCATCAGCAGGTGGAAGCAGCTTCTGTATTTCCTCTCGTACAACTTCGCGGATGATCTCGAGCAGGTTTGCGGTGTCGAGGGAATCGATCGGAAAGCGAGCAGCTGAAAGGTTCAAAACTCTGGGACCTCCAGCAAGGACGGTGTCTCCAGCAAGGCGACGTTAATGGTCCGCTCGCGTAACCAAGGCTCGCTCGATGTTTGTCGCCTCAGTTACAAATTGTGCCACTGTATTCGGCGGATCCCGAATAAACCCGCCAAAAATATCACTTTTGACGCCCAGCATGAGTGCGCGCACCTTTTTTTCCTCGGTGGCACGTCTTCATCTTGTCACTGCTTCATAAGACCGTTATACTCTTGCTTGCAGAAGGTGTTCTGCTCGGTGTCGCCGATATTGATTGGCGAAAGTCCTTCGCAGCTCTTCCTTACAGATGTCCCAGGATCTAAGGGAGGCCTCGTGGGTTTCAAATCAGTGCAGAGCAGTACTGTCCAGACAAAAATACAAATTTTGAAGACAGGTTTCGGCATTCCAGCCTTTGGGGCGGGCCACACGTTCGTACTGTTCCAGCCAGTCCTCTACATTTTCGGAGGCATCGTCATGGAACGTGGCAGCCGTACGAAGAGTCATCGGTAGATATACTACGGATAGTGCGAGAAAAGAGACCGTCTGCTGACATTGGGTCGTGGTACTCCGGGACATTGGAAATCGTGGACAACCGGAGTTCGGCAACAGACCAAATGCAGGAGCAAGCCCTTGAATTCGCCGGCTGGCACGAATCTTGGCCTCTTCGTCGAAGGGGCGGCGGCTAAGACCTGGGGCGGACTCAGAGTAGCGGGCGTTGAGGGGCTGTGCTGCATTTACCCCGCGTCTCCACCAGAATGTCACGGGTTCTTTCGCTACCCGGATGGCAACGGTGGGACTACGCGCACTCCGCGCAATCTTCGTCGTCCCCTTCACAGCTGACACGGTTAGCATGGGTGACACTATAATTTGACTTGCGCATTGTATGAGAGATACCTTTATTGTCAAACCGGATTTATAGCAGGTAGCAAGTATGCTCGTTGGTAGTTGTAGTAGATCCTCTTTGTGATGTCTGGCACCCCGATAGATTGCAGGAACCGAAGAACTGAAGCTACACCGCAGCCAGAGAACAAGATGCCTGCAGCCAGGAGAATGTTTCTTGCTTTCTTTCCTTCAACTAGTGGTTGGCTTTTCAGAGGAAAGGATACTGCAGTGAGCACGTCCTTTTCACAGTGAGAAGACTCCCTACTATAATGAAGTGAAGAGTTCTTGTTTGCCCGCACATTGCGCTGGTCTGAAGAACCTGCCGCAGGCAACCCTCGAACGCAAAGAATGTTCGCTATTTGTAGAGGGATTCCTCAATCGCTGACAGGCCTGTTTCATCTTGATGGACGCTAAAAAAGAATTGCAATGACACCAGAGATTGGCGCCATGTGATTGTTAATATTATTAACTAATATGTGGCAGCCGTGGATGTTCATTTCAGAATGTCTTGGATATAAAATGTCGTGCTAAATAAAGCTGCTCTCAAATTTCAAAGTACGTATGCAGTTTTTTGTTTCGTTCTATAAACCGGAAACCAAAAAGTACCATGGCAAATTAGATAGAATTTATGGGTATGCAACTTGTATGCTTTCACAATAGAATCAAATATCCTTGTGCATCTTAGCGACTTGCGCAAATGTTTGTGCAAAATGAAACAGCAAAGTGCAAGTGATGGCTCCATGGTAGCTCTAAAGACAGCACTAATGTACACTAGGCAGGCACAACATGACCCTATTATGTAAGAAAAATTACCCTTTACCTACCTGAAGCAACTGTGAATATCCTAACACTACGTCTGAGATGAGTAGTGTGCAAAGCATGTATCAGTCATGCCCTCTAAAGCCTCATCAAAGCAATATTTGTTAACCAATTGTGAGCATTACCACATCCTGTATCATGTCCAGCCATGTGTGATAGATATGAATGCTGTCACTAAAATGGATTGTATCATGGGGAGGGTATTTTCGCAGGTTGTGAATTAGTGAACATGTGACACATCGGAGACGCAGCATACATGTCGTGTCTCTATCTCGTCGCATTTTTTTTTTCTTTTTTGCCTAATTAACAGAGCAGAAATGACAAATTTCTTTGCTTGTCATAGCCAGAAAATGCACAAAAATGGTTTAAAGTAGTTCTGTTCTAACGTGTGGCGAGTAATAGCAGGAAATACCAGATCAGAGGGAAAGTGTCCCGAGCACTTCCCAATGAAGCTACTGTGGCCCGGGATAGGCGCTTTGCTAATCATGCTCCCAGCTTTGCATTTTGTTCTCTTATTGACATGATGAGTAGGTAACGTCATAATTACAATATATTTCAACTCACCCTTGTGCTTCGTGGTACATCCATGAGCGTCCCACACTGCAGAGGAGCAGACATCATGGCTCCTTCTGCCATCTCACATCTATTCTTCCCATCCCAACATGCACATTCCTTAGAACCAGCAAGGAGGCTATAACATAGATGCTACGGCACCACCATGTTATGTGCTTGTTCACAACTTGAAAACCTACACTTCCCATATAACGGCCGAGCCCTCCATCAAATGCACTATGGGGTATTACAGTCTTGATAAAATCTGAAACACTCCAAGAAGAAAGCTAGCGAGGGCATCAGGTGAACTTTGGAACATTATTTGTAGAATTGCATGATATTTGAAAGCTCAAATCTGCATCTGATTTGGCTGACATAATTCTGAACATGCACTACTGCACTACCCTGCTGCACTACCCGCCTGCAGCAGATACAAAATTGGGTGACATCCATTTCAATGGAGAAACCGCACACACAGGGACAAGGAAATTGAAGTACACACTAACTATGTAGTATGCTTCTCTCTTTTCATTTGACATTTGCTTTTATGCTATTTTTGATTAAAGGTGAACTCAAATAGGAACTTTTGAATACTTGCATGTTTCCACTAGACATACTACTTAGTATCTCATTGAACTAGCTTGAATAAGTGCAACCCATCTACAGTCACAGTGTAATTCATAATATCATGATTTTCTGTAGTTCAGGAGTTTGGTTTTATAATGACACTGTGGTCAATCGGAAATACCAATGCCTGCAGAAGCTGGCATCAGACAGCAGCACATAACTGATGTCTCTGTCTGCAGTTAGCGGCTCGTTGTTGTCTTCAGTGCACAGAGAGTCATCCACTACCATCGGAATGGATGTTGAGCCACTAGGAGGTTGAAAGTGCCCTGGTACAGGCGGTGGCAGATCAAGTACCGCTGCAACCTGGTGTGTTTTCCTAGCTGTACAGGCTCCCTGGTCGGCCTCTACCCAGGCTTCTCTAGAGGCAGGCTTCTTTGTTCGAACCTTTGTGCTGACAAGAGATCTCAGTTCAATAGACACCTGTGTACCTGAAAAAAAAATAGAATTCTTGCCAAACACCCCATCTACATTTATTGTAATCAATCACATAGCTCTCTTTAATACATTTTCACAACACTACTAATCTTTATCAATATAATGACTTACCAACAGAACGGTGCTCCCACATTATCTGTGTTGCCACAGTATGCGTGCGAGTAATAGCTGAAGGCCGCGCTTGCGATGCTTCCTACAGATAGATATTCATAAATATAGTGATGCTTACATATTTGAGAATTTTGATGCTTTTATTTTCACGTGCTGCATAGAGTGAACTACCCGTAACAAAATGAAAACATTGTGAACCAGCTACACATACACAAATAAGCTGAACGTGAAGAACTGATATGTCTAAACAATTATAAAAAAAAAACGGTTGCTTGTTGAGATTCAAGATCTCTGCAAAGTTTGGAGGCATATTAGCAGCACAATACAAAAAACAATCCAGGAGAGTAAACTACTACAACTACTACACTGTTCTATTAACCAGTCCAGCAGCTCATTATTTTTTAGCATCGGGTATCCCATGTTAATCCAGTTAATATATGTGCGCCGAGTTTCTTTTCTTGATGCGCCAGTGCACACCAAAGCCTTGCATCATCCACTAAAGAAAATGAACTATTTGAACTCCAAAATGATCTCACATCTACAGGAAGAGCTGCAACAGTTGAATTACTTCCAGAAGGTTCCTCAAGTGATGGTTGAACATGTGCATGGAAGCACATAAAGAGTTAACAGTTGTACTAATTTACATAGCTTACTTACTCGGGGAAGAGAGCCGTCAAATGCCATATAATGCAGTAATTCAGTACACTTGAAAATTAAACATGTACTTAGGTCAAAAAGACGCATCATGCATTGGACAAAATGAACCATCCAAAATATTATCACCTGTATAGGAAGAGCTGTGGTATTTGGATCCCTTCCTATAGGCGCCTCAAGCCAGTGGCTGTTGAACACATAACTGCACGAAAGCACAGACATAGATACAGGTATACTAATTTACATAACTTCTAGCAATAGAGCCATCATATATGTGTGCAATATATTGGAAAGTTATATATATAGCCTAAATTTAGGTTCATACATGTGTTCTTATTGCCGTGATCACAGTGCTAACCTATCTAGTGGATGTGTAGTGCTGAGGTCTTTCGGGCTCCATGGCAATGGTGGTCTGCCATGCTAGGAAAAGAAAGGAAATTTGTGCGTAATCAGCATAGCGTTAATGGCAGTTTCATTATTCTGCTTATGAATGAGAATTAGAGGAGCCAACAGTCTGCGAGTCAAATGTAAGCAATTTTTTTTACTGTACACTGCATGTTAGTCTTCCTGCCACTTTGTATTTATTTATATTTCTCCCTAAGTCATTACAGGGCTAATTTTGATAAATATCAACTACGAAAGTATCAAAAAACCTACCTTTACCTTGGACTCTGAGACTGTTGACTCCTTTCATTGTATCGTAACGAGCTCATTTCCTCTACGATTTTCTGCTTCAAGAATGAGAAAGACCTGGATATAGAGGTGTTAAAATGCAAAGATCAAGATTAGACTAGACGCACTGTATAATGATAAGCATTTCTTTAGGGGGTTAAGGTTGGGGGTGGGGGCAGCTGGTCTGCATTCTTATAAGAGTGCTGTGTTATTGTTCTTTTATTCTAAGCCCGGTTTGGTATATGGAGTTCAATGCTACAAATTCTACTCAGGCAGACGCCGCACAGCAGAATGACATCGCACAGCACATGTACAGGTGCGGAAAATAAGTAAACGGAGCACGCATTTTCAGTCAAATTAAATTTACGTCTTCCGTACGGAGATAAGAAAAGATAATCTGTCCAAGTAAAAGTGCACATGCGTCTACTACCGGCTCACACATACCATGACTACCAGTTTCAATTATGCACCGCCTGAAAAATGGTAGAAGAAAAACATGTGCACCGTTTACTTTTGTCCGCACCGGTATGCGAGCGCCTTGCTTGCACTTCCATTGAAAAGCGGCTTCTGTGCCTTGGGCACAGCAGTCCACCACCCTAACCCACTGCACCACCCAGGCAAATTATATACTGCGATTGTTGTGATCGTCGGCGTTCGTATATGTTAATTCATGGTTTCATGTGTACAGCTCGCCTCATCTTATTGCCCTTTCTTTATGCGCTTTAACACGCCAGGAAGCAAGAACTACGACGACTGCGCACGGAAGTGGAAAGGCCGCGCTTGTAACGCGCGCAGGGCATACATTTTCACCGCATTAACTTGTAGTGTGGTCCTCTCCCAAGAGCTGCCGAAATCTCATCCTATAGGCTCCTCCTCAACCTAAAATGATTCCGCGCATAATGCGCACAAGGTATCTACTACTCAAAAACTTGCGTTACGCTTCAAGCATTCCCATACGAGACTCCGAGCTGTGCTATGTGTTTGCACAATATTTTCCAACCCAGAAAACTTACCATTCCCGGCAAAAACTACGTCGGCAACGCGTCGGATTTCAGGCGTCGACGTCTCACGTTGAGGCCAGTTTGCTGCGTCAAACCGGGATTGTTCTCGTATCTGTCAAAGGAAAGTGTCGAACGAGCGCCCCTCATGGCGCTCGTTCGACAATGACAGCCCGATGCGTTGAAGCCAGCTTTCCTGCTTGACACCTTGTTTTGTTGGGACACGATGTCTCATTGAGACATCTTTCCTGTTCTAATCTTTACAGCCAACTACACAGCAATTGTCGATTCCGAACCAAAAACACTGCAGCACCAGTTGTGATCCCAAGATTCCAAAAAGGAAAATCGGACAGCACGTGTTTTTGCGAGCGGACTGATCTCTCTCGGCCGGAAGTGTACTGTTTCCATCAAGATGCGCGCAGTGTTCTTACCTTTTTATTTTACAGTAACAACTAACGAATAAAATATCAATTCGAGAAACAACAGTGCTCATTTTGAAATTTATAATAGCAAAATTTACACATAACATCAAGCGGCCATGTCCAATGATAAAGCTTGCCCCAATGACGTCGCATGGGCTGGGCGGCTGAAAACGCATGGTGGTTAGTCGCCCTAATCGGCTGCGTGCGGCAATTTTCAAACATTATTTGTAAATTATAGCTAAAATGCAGAGCTTTACGAATATCATCTCAGTGCTCACTAGGACCACCTCTAAACACCTGCAGCATCAACATATGACCGTAAACGGCGTTTCAGGAACCCTTTAGGATTAATGTCACGTCAAAATCAAAGACAAGGGTCATGGTCGTTATAAGCGATGGTCGGTGAATGGTTAGTGTTGTGACATGGACCAGGTTACCCTAGCATAACAAACAGGGCTGAACCTTTCGCTAAGCAGAAAAAGTTCCAATATGACATTGGGTCAGCTTGACCTGGACGAGCCAAGGTATCCCCGGAATTGTTCCCCTAGGCGTCAGTTATAGCTCTAAAAATGCCACTTTTACATTTTATATATTTAGTGTGGCCGTACGGAAGAAACCAAATCTTTGCAAATCTTGGCCGGTTTGCAAACTTGATAGCCGAGTTGTCAAAAATATCTTTCCGCAAACAAGATTGTCCATCGTACGCATAATTCTCTTGACAATGACATGAAGCCAGCGCCATTTCGTTACTACACGGAAGTTGCATACCAATGGACCCGTAAGTGCAGTGTTTTAGACGCGCAATTAGGGCTTATTCGTTCGTTTCACTACATATATACTCCTGATGGACTTCGAGTTGGACCCTTCGACCATCATTTTTATTACGCTTGTGGACAACAGGTTTCGTGCAGATGTTTTGGGGGTGGTGCCAGACGATGCAGCGGGAAACGTAGCGCGACATTCTTGTTGAGTCACAACCTCGTCTGTGCGGGGAATTCGCAAAGACAAATTTTACGCTTCCAAGCCATGCCCACCAGTGACCTTCAAACGGCCATTGTTGCCAAACACTTTCTAGCAGGACATTCCATGTGCTGTCAAACCATTCCTTTTTTGCACTAAGCACATTGCTTTCTAAATTCGCTCATTAAGAAGAACAGAAAGCTGTGCTAGTTGGTTGTTATCCATTGTTTAACTGCGCGAAACAACAAGTACATTAACACACACAACAACAGGAGCGCTGACTATTAACTGAAAATGGATTATCAAAAACGACATTTATATATAATCACGCCAAAATACACGCACATAAATATACTTATTCTCTTAATCTTCCTGCAACGACTTCTCAAGAAAGGCAATTTCACGGGTAATCAGTAAGAACGACGGTTTTGCGACACACGCGGAGCACCCCTAATCAATTTGATACACTCCTACTAAGTCTTTACCGTCTGAATTTCATGTTTGAAAATGACAGGCGTCTGTTGAAGCAAAGGGGAGCAGGTGTATTCACGTTGTCTGCAATGCACAGCTACATTAGAGCTGCTTGCTCTGTAAAAAAAAATTAGAGTGTACCCTCAATCGGTCCTTTAAGCAACGTCCAGTCTGTCCTACATACCATGCGCCGCAGTACAGGGGATTCTGTATACAACCCCATTTACGCAATCTGGCCTGCTTACAGGTTGGTGAATGGTACAGTAAATATCGGCCTTCCTACCTAGTAGCGAATCGCGCCTTCGTTGTACAGTAGGGCATATATTGCTCAACTCTCCTCGAGACGAAAATAAAACATCAACTTCAAATTTGCAGCTAACTTCCTTCAGGCGGTGAGATACCGAGTGAACATAGGGAATAACCGCAACCTTCTGGCCCTTGGCTACTTCACGCATATAATTAATTTCATTTTTGGCACAATTCTCCACATAGCCTTCTAATCGGGACCTCTGGAATACCTGTGTCCCGAAGCTTGGCAATTTGAATTTTCTCACTTTCCTCAACCAGATGGAGGCCCGACTTAATAATAGCAGCGCCAATAAATGAAGTTGCAATGCTCTCTTTCACCAACTTGGAAATGCCCTGACTGGAAGATTAGTAGCCTTTGACATAGCGTGGTGAATACAACCAGCATACATGCCCAGGTTCAAGCCTCTGTTCTAGATCCAGAAACTGAATTCTGCAATGGTGAACGGACTCTGTTGTAAAGTTAAGTCCACAGCCACTCCTGCTAAAGTGTCCAGCAGAGGATGCGTAAAGCGGTCGTTGCTTAAAAAAGACGAGGTAATCGTCCACATATCTAAGTATTTTAAGTATACCACCAAGTAACTCTTTTTCAATGGCTTTGTCCGCCCTGCTCAGTAACAAATCGCTTAACATTGGGGCCACACGACAGCCGATACAAATCCTAGAGCGATGTACAATCACACCATTATTCCAAGCAACAATAGTTGATTGAAGGTACATGCACAGCACTTCAAGAAAGGCATCCACCGACACACCAGAAACGTTTCGGAACCGCACCTAGGCATTTTCTTCCTTAATACAGTCCCTCACAAATCGCAGTAAACAGTCATGGGGAATCGAGTAGTATAGGTCCGCTACATCCACACTGAACACATGACAGTCACCGGGATTCCTGTCCTGAAGGTATTCCCGAACGACCACAGAGGTTCTTGTGCGAAAACGGTCTTCGAAGGGAAGGGATGCAAGACTTCGGTAAGTAGCTCGAGACAACAAGCTGCCACGTACCCCGCTCAGAAATTATGGAACGAAACGGTAAGCCTACATTTTGGGACTTAACCGTAAACAATAACTCGAGCGTGCTTCGGTCCGCTTTTTTAAACGAATCGCACAACTTGTTGAAGCACACTTTTTTGATACGGCGACGGCGCATCTCTTAATCTTGGTAGCGTTTCCCGGCACACATCCTAAATTATTCGCGATGTCGCCCATATCTTTCTCTCAGTACACGCTCTCAGTCATCACAACAAAGCAGCAATGTTTGCCAGCAACTAGCGCTTTTAGGTCATTAGATACCACGTAATTCACTAATGCGCCATATCCTTTTGGAGCCTTACGCTTACCAAGAGAGCCTTGAACCGCAGAATAGCTCTCAGACAAGCATTGCTGTCGTTGCCTTCAGGTACATGGCGAGTGATAGATCTGGACAGGGCCAATTCCGCAACCGGAAGCAGGAATTCCACAACAGAATTTTGGTCCCAGTTCCAAAGTCTTGTGCTGGCGTGCCTCCATGACAGTGTCGTCCAAAACTACTACCCTTCCTCGAGAGACATTAGAGATGTTTGTCATACTTGCAGGTAACGTTCGGCGAATCTTGCTGCACAAGAATTCGGTATGCCGGTGGGCCGTCTTGCACCATTGAGTGAGCACACGGCAATGTCTTTTATCTTGTCCACTACCACAACAACCAGTCCTTATGAATCGTCCTTGCCTCCGCCACTCTGAGAAGACTATACGGCAGATTCTTCTTGAATAACCTGGCGAAGGCTGCCGCCACCATGCCCAAGTGCTGATTATCGACGGGGCACGAGTGATGGCCGGCATGCCAAGATTTCGACGTAGTGTTGTATATGCAAATAGAAAAAGCGAGACTAATATGCCGGGATTATTAAAAGAGACACGGTAAAAGGACGGAGCGCAGGTAACTAGAAATGACATTAAGAACAGAAAGCTCGGAACGCATGACTGCCTTTGGCTTTTGCGAAGAGTTCTGAATAGAGCTCATCGTAAAGCGCTGCCTGACTATCTCCTGGCGGTCGATATACACAAAGCCTTTGACAATGTTCGCCATGAGGTTATCCTGGAGGAACTCGCCAAACGCTTTCCTAGTACTCGTGCCCAAATCTGGATACGCAATTTTTTGACATCTATACCCATTCAGCTACATGGCAAAGCTCCGGGATGGGTGCCCAAAACCTAATACTTGGATAGGGGTGCACCTCAGGGCTCCATTCTTGGGCCCATATTGTTCAACTTGGCTATGACACGCGTCGCCGAGAATCTGGAAATCAGCACCAGCGCAAGATTCGCTATATATGCCGATGATATTACCGTCTGGACTGAGGCAGTGGATTACGTAGACAAATATTCTATGCAGACTGAACTTCAGACGACCCTTCTTTGTCTTGAAGATACACTAACCAAAATTGGCCTTGAACTCGCACCACATAAAACAGAATTGATTAGTATCGACGGAAAACATAAAACCAACCCCTGTATGCAGATCTTTCTTCACGTCGCAGGCAACACCATCACCTCCTCAAATGGACAAATCAGCATTCTTGGCTTGCCTATCTCAAGCTGCAACAGTCCCCAGAAATGGGTTCATCAACTACAACGCCTTTGACGAGCACTGCTACACCCTATTCGTCGCCTGTCCAACCGGCTCGGCGGTGCGCGGCAACATGCCTGCCGTGCGATGGCCCGAGCAGCGGCGGTCGGAAAATTCCTCTATGGCACACCCATCCTCCGACTGTCGAAGACTGACTTCGCTAAGGTCGAACGCCTTCGTCGCGCAACGCTACGCACTATTACCGGTCTACCTAAGCACACTCCTATAGCTGAACTTGAGCGTTTAGCCGCTCTTCCACCGCTCACTACCATCGTTACCGAGTCACAGACGCGTCATCGAATACGTCTAGAAAACACTGTCCAAGGGCATCACCTGCTGCCCTGGGATGAAGAGCGTAACGACAAAACACCAGCCCTATATGCATCTCTTCCCCTGTAGGAGATGCCATAAGTCACACGCCTCCATCGCTGACGTATAAACCGTGATTTTGTCATTTCCCGAAAGCTCCTCGCTGCCCATCACCGACAAGAGCGAATCCTTGATACGACTGAAATATACACCGAAGCGTCGATTACAAGCGAATTTGCTTCAATGGGCTGGGTATGCGAGGACAACCCTTCCCTTTTAGGCGCTTATGCCTGCCACCTACCTCAATGTACTCCTCTTCATGCGGAACTGCTCGCAATTTGGGGAGCCTTGTCAGGAGTGCTTTGTACCGGAACTGGTTCAATACGTATTCTTACTGATTCCTATGAAGCTTACAAGGAAATTACTACTCCGGGTTCACAAGATGCAACAGCTACGGCCATACAGCACCTCCTTAAACGCCACCAACTCGCGACCAGAACTGTCGCTATTCACTGGACCTCAGGTCACTCGGACGAATCAGGGGGCAATGCGGCGGCACATGCCGCGGCTGCCTTGGCAGGTGGGATGTTCATATTTACTTCCCCACCCCCCTTGATTAATCCTTACTCTACCTTGGGCGGGCAACTCACCCCTTCTCTTGCCCTTAGGCACTATACTCGGACCAGTCTTCGTAGCATCAGTCAGCATCGCATCCAGGTGGCCACACCAGACCCGCCTTTTACGAGAAAAACCCACCTCACCCGAAGTCGAGAGGTCTTTTTGAATGAACTCATTGCCCATGCGGCTTACACGCCACGTATTATGGCCCGCCGGCGTCAGTATACAGAGAAAATGATTACGTGCCCCCACTGTACGACTCTATCTCGCGGCGGCATATCTCATCTACTCTGGGATTGCCCTGCTTTTTCTACTGGACGCTCCGAGATCAAACCCTACCGCCTGAACTACCGTTCCATTCCAGAAACTGATGCTAACACACAGATGATATTTGCCAAGTATGGCTCGCTTAGTGGCCTGGTTCGAGCAATGTGATTTGAGTGACGACCTAGACAATGAAGATTCTGTCTACTCCGCTTTATCCCCATCCATGGCCATGAGCCTTTCCATTCAATAAAGGACATTCAGTCAATCAATCAACAGAAAGCTGGGCGAGTTGGATGTTATCTGTTATTTAACAGCGCAAAAAAAAGACATTAACCCACACAACAACACGAGCGCTGACTTTCAACTGAATATTTATTATCGCACACGATATTCATACATAATCCCGCCAAAATACACACAAAAAAACTACTTATCCTCCCTTAACCTTCCCGCAACGACTTCTCAAGAAAGGCAATTTCACAGTTTATCAGTGACAACGACAACGATGCCTTTCTTGAGAAGTCGTTGCAGGAAGATTAAGATAAGATAAGTAGTTTTTTGTGTGTATTTTAGCGGGATTACGTATGAATATTGTTTGCGATAATAAATCTTCAGTTGAGAGTCAGCGCTCGTATTGTTAGCAATGACAGCAACGATAGCAATGCTTATCTGAGTGCTATTCTACCCTTCAAGGCTCACTTGGAAAGCGTAAGGCGCCAAACGATATGGCGCATTAGTGAGTTGTCAGGTATCTAATGGCCTGAGACCGCTAGTTGCTGACCAAGGGGGCTGCTTTTTTGTGATGACTTAGAGCGTGTACTCAGAGAAAGTGATAACTGCAGTCGCGAAGAATTTTAGATGTGCGCCGGAGAACGCTGCCAAGATTAATAGACGCACCGTCGGCCTTCTCAAAAGGGTGTGCCTTGACAAGTTGTGCGATTCTGTAAAAAAGCGACCCGAAGGACGCTCGAGATATTTTTTACGCTCAAGTCTCACAAAATAGGCTTACCGTCTCGTTCCATAAATTTCGGAGCGTGGAAAGTGGCAGTTTGTCGTCGCGAGATACCTACCGAAGTCTCTTGGCTCCCTTGGCTTCAAAGACCGTTTTCGCGCAAGAAGCTCCCGCCGGGGTGCTACAGTGGTAAGACGCCCAACTGCTGTGCCGTAGTACCCGGGTTCGATCCCGACTTCGAAAGCTGCGTTTCTTTGGAGGCAAAACGAAGAGGCGTCCGTGTGCTGCGCGATGTCAGTGCACGTTAAAGGTCCCCCAACGTAAGCTAGCGACGACCACGCTCGACGAGCTAAAAGAGCTGGGAGACCAGGTAAGCTGAATGGTCCGCAGAGTCTCAAACAAGAAAGGGGACTGAGAAGGAAAGATGCTCTACGGCTGGCCAATGCTTTTGTAACAAGCAGAATCCTGTACTCGACCCCCTATCTCTACCTCAAGAAACACGACGAGAACATCCTCCAGGTGATCACGCGGAAAATAGCAATGAAGGCCCTCGACCTCCCTATAACCACGTCGAACCTGAGACTCCAAGGTCTGTGTAAGGCCGGGGTGGCCCTTTTTTTAATGTTTCGGCGCGCGCGCCGCAGAAAACGGCGATGGAAGGTTCCCCGAGCTACGAGAAATCGACGCGACCGATTGCGTCATCTCTGCCACCGTGCTGCGCCTCCTCGCCCTCGTCGCCATGCACAGAGTCAAGCGTGCATTCCCCCGCACGGTCCCGGCCCCCCCCCCTCCTCGCTTCGCGCGGGAGGGCTGCGCGTGTTAACCATGTTTGTTCGAGAAAGTTCAAGGCCTCTCCAGAAGGCCAGGGGGGGGAGGCATAGCTTTGGCAGCGCTAAGCTGTTTTCCGTTCCTCCTCCGCATCTAGAAGATTCGGCGCTGGCTATTTAAGAGCGCGCCGCGCAGTCACCGACGGTTCTGGTTCTTGCGCTAAGGCTAGTCGTTGATGGAGATAGCGTAGCAGGCAGGCCCCGACTGAGAAGTCGTTAAAAAGAGTGATGCGCTCGTTTTGCTGTTAGTTTTTAGCTCAGTCTCTTTTTGTAAAGTGTGTCGCCTTTCTGTCTCGTGTAACTAAGTTTTCTGTACCCTGTGCTTCGTGTTCTTGTTATATAAAGTTAATGTTCGTTTTGTTACTACAAGTCCGTTGGCCTTCGTCTCCGTGTGTTTGCGTGTGAACTGCACGTCGCCTGCCGAATCGAGGAGCACCTAGCTTGGAGAGGTGCGGAAGATTTAAAGAAGAAGAAGAAGAAGAACTTGTGTGATTTTTACTGGCGCAGCCGGCAGTACGATTCGGCAACTGCAGCACTCCGCAAGCCCAGCCCGTTACTCGAGCCGTCGCAACGTTATCGGCGCTCACCGAAGTCTGCCGGCCGTTCAAGGTGGAAGACCTTCGTCGCGTGCAGGAACCTAGGGACCCCAAGAGGAGACGGTCAGAGGCAGCGGCGAATATGAGTGCCCACCAGAGAGGAGCGGCGCGGCAAGGAGGGAGCAACCGTTGCTGAGGTGCCAAGATCTCCCGGTCGTTCGGGGTAGGAACTTCATCGACGCGTGTAAGGACCCAGGGACCCCCAGCGGTGACGGTCAGAGGCAGCGACGATCGGAAGTGCCCCACAGCGAGGAGCGACGCGGCGAGAAAGGCGGAACCGTTGCTCAGGTGAGCGGGATTTCTTGCGTCCGTTGGTGTGCGTGGCTCAGGCATTAGAAGCGGGAGGTGCGCGGTGTCGACGTGTAGTTAGTTCGGTTAGCAAACATGAACACCAGAAAGACAGTGTTTTCCGGATGGACCAGAGTGTCCGTAAGAGTCCCCATAGCCTCACTGAGAAGGAAGAATTGCGTAACAAAGACGAATAGTAAGGACCTAGCGAAGCGTCGAGAGGCAGAGGCGAAGGCAGAGACTAAATTAGAAATTAGAAAAATGGAGATGGAAGCCGAGGTGGAAAGGAGAAGGATAGCAGCTAAGTTGGAAATCGCTAAGATGGAGCCAGAATTGAGAAAGTACGAACTGGAAACTCAAAAAGCGATAGCTGAAGCTCTAAATGTACCAGCAGAGGTCCAGTTATTAGAAGTAAGACAAATGCCCCTCGGACGCCAAATTGAAGCAAGTAAAGTTGAAGAAACTACAAAGAGCGTTTCGAAAGAGCGGCCCCGAACAGCACTTGTAGGGAGCGTGTCAGGTGACGAAGCCGCAGGGTCCGACGCAGCAGCGAGCGAGGCGGCGGAGAGGACCTTCGCCGAGGAGAACGGTTCAGTCGGCGTGTGCGGCGCGTCGCCGGCCAAGGAAGTAAAGAACGCCAAAACAACTACGGAAGCCGTAGCAATAGAAGTGCCCGCGTGCGATCAGATTACCGAGGGCGTCAGCGTTCAGCCAGGTGCACCGGAAGGCGCGCGGCAGCAGAAGACCGTACTAAAACTCGCTGTAGACGAGGTATTCGAAGAGCGTAAAGCTGCCGCGTGTTTACAAACCGATCCTGACGCTTTAAATGCTGCAAATGCGGGTAAAACAGCGACAACAGGCGCGAGCCCTAATCAAGAACAGGGCGCCACAGTTGACTCAGTGAGAGCGGGCGCGAGCGATGAAATAGGCGAGATCCGCGATCTTACGTTGACCGTTGCAGATGCTGTTTATAGGGCAGCAGTCCCAGCAGCTGTCGCGAACATCTAAGTCAGCACCGCAACAGTCGCGGAAGTGGCCGCCGCTCGCACTCGTGAACCCGAGACGCTCAATAAAGCGACGAGTCCCCCATTCGAAGGCGAGTGTTTAGCATGCTGCATTTTTGCAGACCTACACGCGCCGCATGATGCCGCGCCCCTCCCTAGCTCTAACAAGTGTCGAGATGAAACAAATTCTCCACTTGAGCCTGAGCAGCGTAGCGCCGGCGGGCGTGAGCGGTCCTGCTCGCCTATGCATGAAAGTGTGTGCGCTCGCGAGCACGGAGTGACAAGCGAAGCGCGCGAAGAACACTTGCCGGACTTGACCACATGTGATCTGTGCGGAACTCCAGGATCTGAGACTTACCCTGAACGTTTTGCCTGCTGTGCAGTGACTGTGCGCGAGAGAAGTGCTTTTGAACTTTGTGCTTGTGAGCTTTCTGCGCCAGGAACTGCGACCAGCTTTGAATGTCATTCGTGCCACCCTGAGACTGTGAGCAAAGGGAACTGTGCATGTAGACCGTGTGTCAGCGGACGAAGGACCGCGGCCTTTAGTGTGTATTCGGTTTGGCTGGGCAAAAAAAGCCCAGCAGTCCTCTTATGGTGGGGCGTGTAAGGCCGCGGTGGCCCTTTTTTTAATGTTTCGGCGCGCGTGCCGCAGAAAACGGCGATGGAAGGTTCCCCGAGCTACGAGAAATCGACGCGACCGATTGAGTCATCTCTGCCACCGTGCTGCGCCTCCTCGCCCTCGTCGCCATGCACAGAGTCAAGCGTGCATTCCCCCCCCTCCTCGCTTCGCGCGGGAGGGCTGCGCGTGTTAACCATGTTTGTTCGAGAAAGTTCGAGGCCTCTCCAGAAGGCCAGGGGGGGAGGCATAGCTTTGGCAGCGCTAAGCTGTTTTCCGTTCCTCCTCCGCATCTAGAAGATTCGGCGCTGGCTATTTAAGAGCGCGCCGCGCAGCCACCGACGGTTCTGGTTCTTGCGCTAAGGCTAGTCGTTGATGGAGATAGCGTAGCAGGCAGGCCCCGACTGAGAAGTCGTTAAAAAGAGTGATGCGCTCGTTTTGCTGTTAGTTTTTAGCTCAGTCTCTTTTTGTAAAGTGTGTCGCCTTTCTGTCTCGTGTAACTAAGTTTTCTGTACCCTGTGCTTCGTGTTCTTGTTATATAAAGTTAATGTTCGTTTTGTTACTACAAGTCCGTTGGCCTTCGTCTCCGTGTGTTTGCGTGTGAACTGCACGTCGCCTGCCGAATCGAGGAGCACCTAGCTTGGAGAGGAGCGGAAGATTTAAAAAAAGAAGAAGAACCTTATGTGTGATTTTTACTGTCTGGGTATGACGAACTCGTTCGAGGAGCTGAGAGAAGCCCACCTCACGAGTCAATACACACGACTATCGCAAACACCGTCGGGGCGTAGCCTATTAACCCGTCTGCACATACAGCACACGACTGTAACCAAGGAAAGAGTAAGGCTTCCCCAGGAGTGGCGATACGCCCTGCACGTAAAACCCCTCCCCACTAATATGTCCAAGGACGACCACGAGGGTAGGCGCATGGCCAGGGCAGAGGCCTTAGCTCATCACTACGAAGGGAAACCCGGAGTGTACTATGTGAACGCATCCGGCCCGCACCAAGGCGGGTGGTACACGGCGGCAGTGATCCACGAGTCCAAAATGGTAAACGGGCTCACATTTAAAGCCCGAATTGTAACACAGGCAGAGGAGGTCGCCATCGCGTTAGCAGCAACACACTCTGATTCCAAAACAATCATAACGGACTCGTGAGGGGGCGTGTAGGAACTTTCAACAGGGCTGGGTCCCGTACCTGGCCTACCGGCTACTAAAAAACAGCTCGGACCTGGCGTACCGACTACAGCAAACAGCTCGTACGTGGAAAGTCCATCCCGCCGCTTCATAGTCTGGGTTCTGGCCCATTCTGGGCTAGGAGGAAACGAGGCAGCAGATGCCCCCGCCCGCGCGCTTTCTAACCGGGCAACCTCGTCTCCTTCCTCCTCAGAAGAATTCACACCAGCCTACACTCAGAAAAATTAAGCAGCTGTACCAAAACAGACACAATGTTTACCCCCACCCGTGTAAAGGGTTAACAAGAGCGGAGTTGAACGCGCGTTTCTTCGCCTCCTTACGAATACCATGATGTGCCCGGCGTCACTTACACACTTTGACAGTGCCTTCTCCGGGGAGTGCCCGCAGTGCGGGGAAATGTCCTCGGACCTTTTCCACATGGTGTGGGCGTGCCCCTCCAAACCTGCCTTTGCACTTAACCAAAACACCACCCGGGAGGATTGGGGGGCGACCCTACTCGCCTGCTCTGATCTGAAAGCCCAAAAGGCCTTGGTCAAAAGAGCAATGGCGGCAGCGGAAGCCACTGGGATCCCGTACTAGGGACTCCACCTAGCGTTTGTGAGGGGAAGGGCACAAAGCCTGACCCCAGAGAAACCTTCATGTAACTCCATATTTTATTAAACATTTTCACCATCACCACCACCACCCAAGTGGTCGAAATTACTCCGGAGCCCTCCACTACGGCTCTTCTTTCTCTCTTTCCCATTTCACTCCCACCCTCCTCATTTCGCGTACGGCGCGGTTCAGGTGTCCACAGAAACAAGTGTGACAGATATCGTTCCCTTCCTGAGAACCAATCATTATTATTACTATTAAATCTGAAGTCGTTCGGGAATACTTTCAGGGCAGTAATCCCGATGACTGTCATGTGTTCAGTGTGGACATAGGGGACCTATACTACTCGATTCTCCATGACTGTTTAGTGCGCTTTGTGAGGGACTGTGCATTAAGAAAGAAAATGCCTAGGTGCTGTTCCAAAACGTTTCTTGTGTGTCGGTGTATTACTTTCTTGAAGTGCTGTGCATGTACCTTCAATCAACTATTGTTGCTTGGAATCGCTCTGGGATTTGTATCGGCTGTCGTGTGGCACCAATGCTAAGCGATTTGTTACTGAGCAAGGCGGACAGAGCAGTTTGAAGGAGAATTACCGGGTGGTGTACTTAAGATACTTAGATATGTGGACGATTACCTCGTCTTTTTAAGCAACGACCGCTTTACGCAGCCTCTACTGGACACTTTTATCAGGAGTGGCTGTGGGCTTAACTTTACAACACAGTCTGTTCACCATGGCAGGATTCAGTTTCTGGATCTAGAACTGAGGCTTGAACCTGGGCCTGTTTGCTGGTTGTATTTGCTACGCTCTGTCAAGAGGCTACTAAGCTTCCAGTGAAAGCATTCCAAATTGGTGAAAGATGGCATTGCACTTCATGTATTCGATTTGCTCTGAATAATTCGTGCCTCCATCTGATTGACGGAGGTGTGAAAGCCAAACTTTCAGGCTTCGGAAGGCAGGTTTTCCAGAGGCCCGTTTGGACTGCTATGGAAAGAATGGCGTCCAAAATGAAATCTAACCATATGCGTGCATCAGACAAGTGCCAGAAAGTCGCGGTTATACCCTATGTTCACTCGGTATCTCACCTTCTGGAGGAAGTTGGCCGCAAATTTGAAGTTGACGTTATATTATCGTCTCAAATAAAGTTGAGCAATATATGCCCGGCTGTACAACGAAGGCGCGAGTGGCTACTAGGTAGAAGGGCCGATGTTGACGGTACCATTACCATGCTGAAAGGAGGGTAGATTGCATAATTGGGGTTGTATACAGAATCATCCTGTCCTGAAGCGCATAGTATGTAGGACAGACAGGACGTTGCTTAAACGACCACCTGAAGGAACACACTAATTCTTTGGACAAAGCAGGCGGCTCGAATTTAGCTCTGTATTGCAGACAATGTGAACACACTTGTATCCCTCTGCTTCAAGAAACCTCGGTCATTTTCAAACACAAAAATCAGACGGTAAGAGAATTAGTAGAAGCGTATCACATTGATGAGGGGGCTCTGCATGTGTCGCAAAACTGTCGTGTTCACTGATTAACGGTGAAATACCTTTTATTGAGAATTCGTTCCAGGAAGATTATGATAGATTAAGTAGTTTTTTTGTATGTGGATTTTGGCGGGATTATGTATAAATGTAATTTCGGATAATGAATCTTCCGTTGAAAGTCAGCACTCGTGTTGTGTGTATTAATGTCCTCGTTTTGTGCGTTGTTAAATAACAATAATAAATTCCCTCACAGTGTTCATCTCGGATATAACGGAACGCATCGGTTTATAGTGAAGATGAACATTCACCGTGCAATTCGGATGTAAACAAAGTTGGCATTCCAGGTTAGTGCAGGATCTAGTCATTAGTATGCACTTGTATTCCAACACATGTTGTTACACTTACGTACATTCCAAAGCTTGCAACGCACAACTCATCACAACCTTTTTAAATACCTTTATGCAACAACAAAAAGAACGAATAACTTTTTTTATAAAACGTTTGATATTCGATCGCTACCGAAGCGTCGGCCAATTTTCGCTGCATTTCTAAAAGGAAATAAAACAATATTTCATCTAGATATTTTTCGAACTCTTCAGTGGCCAAACCAAAAATGAGGACCTTACGCCAAAGCAGTCGGATCACGAAACGGTAGTATAGTTTCTATATACTACGCCGATGCTAAGAGAGCAGTGCGCAGGAAAAGATAAAAGTGAATTTACTCAAAGCCCCTTCTTTGTTAATGGCTTTACACACTGGCGCAAATAATAAAATGCGCTCATCCTGGGGATAGAAAAAGTTAGGTTGCCATTTTTCTTGCGCGTACAAGTTTGCTGTTATGGAGTTCATATACTATGCCAGTCTCAATAATAACATATTTTTACAGTTTTGAAGAGGGTTAGCTCTAACACCATTACATAAAGCACTGATCCATGTCATCTTTCCCTAAATTTATTTACTGCGCTCTGGTCATTCGTTGGCACAGATACTCTCACGGGTAGTAAAAATTATTTTAATCTTCTTATTCGTATTCATTACGTTTTCGTTTGTTTTCAATTAGTATTTAATTCAAATTTTACCCGACAACATATATTAGATTCAGCACTGAAGACGCACGATTATATTCGCTTTGCGAGCGCTTGCAGCGATCCTACAAACGTTGCAGCTAACGGAGCTATAAAAGAACATGCCAATTTCACTCAAGTGCTCCTACCTTTGGTTGAGATACAATGGCTATAGCGATGCTCAGTCTGCGCTTCATGCCTCCTGAGAGGTCTGTGGGCAGCGAGTTCGTCTTGTCCTGTAAGCCCATCGCCTCCAGTGTGACAGCGATGGAGTTCTGTAGCCACTTCCTTGAAGCTCCTTTGAACTGTGGATAGATGAACAAGTACCAGTAAAAGGTAAGAGATGTTGAAAGCTCTAGCTAGAATTTGGCGGTGGTTGCCTACGTTTTCTGACCTAGCAATGGGCGATTTGGTGAAGATGCACTCACAGCTCACGTGCTCCAGCTGAACAAGAAGCGAATATTACAGCAATGTTAGACATGACGATGATGCGCTGGGACTACACTAGCTGGCGTTGCCACCTACAGAGCATGCTCAGTGGTAGTCATCATCAGCATCATCATCATCATCATCAGCCTGATTATACCCACTGCAGGGCGAAGGTCTCTCCCATATTTCTCCACTTAACCCGGTTCTGTGCTAGCTGCATCCACTTGACTCCTGCGACCATCTTAATCTCATCCGCCCACCTAACATTCTGCCGCCCCCTGCTACGCTTTCCTTCCCTTGGAATCCAGTTTGTTACCCTCAGCGACCGTCGGTTATCCTCTCTTCGCACTACCTGTCCTGTCCATGTCCATTTCTTCTTCTTAATTTCCACTAGAATGTCGGTAACGTGAGTTATTTCTCTGACCCACTCTGCACGCTTTCTATCTCTTAATGTTACCCCTACCATTTTTCGTTCCATAGCCCTCTGGGTTGTCCTCAACTTAAGTAGAACTCTCTTGGTAAGCCTCCATGTTTCAGCCCCATAGGTGAGTACAGGCAAGATGCAACTGTTGTATACTTTCCTCTTGAGCGATACCGGTAAGCTGCTAGTCAAAATCTGCGATTGCTTGCCAAATGCGCACCATCCCCAATGGCAATCAGAAAACCACAAAGATGTGTTTCAAAGCATTTATTAAATTCATTTTAGCGCTTATGTCAAAATTATTTTTAGCAGAATAGCTCTGAGAATACAAAAATACCTGTGAAAGTATATGGAGTTTAAGAACGAAGCTCCGTGCGCTTTCTGACCCACTATCATTTGGATAAAGCCTCGGAATGACCCATATGTTTGCAAGTACCCGTGAGGCTGCCTCTCGTTGATACTTAGCCAGTTCATCAAACATTGTTCGTTATGCGTGGTACCTCTTATTAATATTAGGTTCTTAGAACTCCTTGATATTTCCTTCTCGGAAATTTCAAATACTTTAAAAGATTCTGTAGGCCTGAAGTCTCCTGAATCACACAAGCTTCTTTTGTAGTCAGACAACCCAGCGAACAGCTGACCTCCACATGCACCGTGAGAAAGGATTGGCTGTGCAGCAGTCGTAAGACCTTTTTAAAGGTTTCCAGACAGTAAATTCTGGAAATAGATACATAAGCAAACGACACTGGTACAGTTAATGCCAGAAGTGATTGTATTTCTAAATCAACTTTACAAAAAGAGCTCAGTGTGGGACAGAAGGCATTGCCTTTCCAAATTTCCAGATTTTTCGAACACCTGAACGAAATAGTTCGCTTTGCATTTCTCACCGAGCAACACATCTCGCGTGCCCCGTCGTCACAATGTTTCAGAAAGGCTGGCAGTGCTCTGATTTTTCTGGCGCCTGAATTGCGCGGGCTGCTATTCTCAACCGCAACCTAGAGGATCATAGTGTCCTCGGCAGAATCTACCCTGCGCAGATTTTATGTGCTGAGATAGTCGGCCTGTATGCTGCATCAGTGCTGCAAATCAGCTCACAGTGCTTTGCAGATGTTGGTTTTATTCCTTGCAGGTTATCAACTGCGTCACAATTGCAGCTTGTGCTTCAGTGTGGGCCTAAGCATTCCCATTGGGGATTCTTTAATGAACAAATGGCTGTAATCTATGAAGCCGCAGTGCCGCTTTTGCAGGCACCGTTCGCGACAGTGTAGCTGAAGAGAATGCCGGCTCCAAGAATAAAGGCGGCATGCCCTATCCCGTCAAGTGAGCCTAAAGTCTGCAGCATGCTCTTGAATGCAGACTATTTCGGCCATGGTTGATAAAAACATTTAAAGAAGGCTACCAGCCCCTCGCTTGAGACCCTTGAAAGAAACCCACTCTACCTGATTTGCTGTCTCCATTACATCGCAGACACAATTTTGTATTTTGCGTCAGTTGCAGTCGATCTCCACAGCGTCGCCGGCAGACCAGCGATTGCTCAGTTGTGTCTTTACATCATGATCCTTTTATGTAGTGAACTTGCACACGCGGTGAGTGCTTGCTACGGTTTCTCTCTCAACACACATATACTTTGCTATTCCTGAAGTCTTCAACTTGAACTTCTACTCATCACAAGAAAAAAAAGCACTATATATTAGTCAAATATTTCAGCGTTCTCATGGGTGACCGAAAGCGCGCAATTAGTAACGACTTTGTGCAAAGTATAAATATCGGCCTGTTTTGCCGTAGGTATCAAGGTGGTAACGTCTTTAATGAATGTTGCCTTAGAAATCCTTCTCATATGCACCTTGCAAACAACTCACTTATTCTCGTTTTGACAGCTTGCCTCGGATGCTTCTTCGTAAACTCGAGAAGCCTTTACATGAGTTGAAGTTTCAAACCTACAGAAAACAAGTGTTCTGAAACTGCACGCATTATGTAGTGCCCAATGTAAGTTTTTATTCATGTTCTGAGTTCTATTTTTTTTATTTACCAAATACTGCAGGCCCTAACTGGGCCCTAGCAGGAGGGGCGAAAAGAATACAATGCAATAAAACATGAATTAATCAAAAGTAACTTACTAAACACAAGTGACAAGCAAGTGACAAGTTCCTTATATTGCGTTTGGTCAATTGTACGTTTTGGTTTCATAGACTTGTTAATGTTTCCTAAAGATGATTATTTTCTGTCTACTAAACTGAATTTTATTGTATTGAATAATTTGTCTACATGCGTTTATTGTTCTAAAAATTCACCCAGGGCACCTCGATCACCTTCCAGCCTATATCATGGTTTCCGGTAGCTCATTGTTTTCATATCGTTCATTAGTGCCAAAGTTTTTGTAGTACTGGTAAGAAGTGACATGTCATATTTTTCATCCCGAAATTCATAACAGACGCTCCCATTACCACCGATCTGCTGAAGAAAGGCCTACCTTTTTGTTGCGGACACGAAAAGCTGAAGCCTCGTCCAGCCTCATCGCTGCTCGCACCAGCAAAAAGGTCTCGATCAATTTCAACCCGTCTGCCCCGCGGGAACTTTGCACTGACACCGGCGCTCAAGCGATTTTTGCAATTCGTTGACAGCAGGAACGCGACCAACATCACGTGATTGCGTAGACCAGTCTTCTCCCTTCTTCATTTCAAGAAACTTACGCGCTACTCTCGAAACAGACAAACACAGAAGCAGGAAAACTGATGTGCACAGCCTCCATTGCTGCTTTTCTTTCTTCAGCGAGGCAGATTTATTATACAGATCTGGATTGCTTGGCTCTCATTCCGACCTTGGGCGATTCCAATCTTACTTGTTTGGCCGACCCTTCACTGTTATCACCGGCGATCATACTTTCTGTTGGCTGCCTTCCCTCAATGACAATGGCGGTTGACTTGGCCTCCGGGCACTTCGATTCCAGGAGTGTATTTTTTAGTTGTCCGTAAATTCAATCGCTTCCCCCAAGATGAAGACTGCCTCTCACTTTATGCAGTCACTCACCCTTCTCCTATAGATTACAACTCGGACGCCATATTCTGCACATTGAGGAAGAAGAGTGATTGGACCCACCTGACCCAGCCCTCAGCTCTCTCATCAACTGCCTCAGCACAAACCACAGTGATTCTTCCCATGCTACGTTTTTGCTGCATGGAAACACACTTAACTGCCACAACATGCCACCTGCTGACGCTGTGCACTAGGTAGCATTTCCTAAACGTCTGCACCCTGCCATCCTAGAAAAACGCATGAGGTTCCTACAGGTGCTGATGTTGGTCTATAATGCATATACGATCGTGTGCGTCGGCGTTTCGTCTGCACTTGGCTCTATCTACTCGTCCAACGTTAAGTGGCCGCTTGCAATCTTTGCCAATGCCCGAATAAGACCCTATTCTGCCTCCTGGAAAATTGCAGCCCATTTTCATACAGATCGAGCCTTTTTCTTTCGGTGCTGACCTACTTGGTTCTTTCTCGGTGCCCTCGTTACAAAAACATTCATCGATGTGGCCACTATTCTGCCACGCTGAAGATGGTCACCCGTGCCATTGCAACGAGCTGAACCACTGTCGTACCGACTTCCTCCTACACGACATCATATTTAAATACGGCATTCCCAGTCAAATAAACACCGACCGTGGCCGCTGGTGGGACTTGTTGACAAAATACTTCGTGGTCCGTTCGTCAAAATTGCACTGCACCACGGCCTATCATCCTCAGACAAATGGCCTTGCAAAACCCCTCATCCGCACACTCAGACATGCTGTCCATGTACGTATCTGACGGTCACCGCGGCAGGGACATTAGTCCACCATTAGTTACCAGTCACCTTCGCATACAGCTTTTCGCACCCTGATAAACTGCTGAGTACATTACAGTCTGTCCTCTTTGGAGGAGACCCCTTACTGCCCGTTAATACTTTGCTTCCCGCAGTCGGCCTTATCACTACTAACGTCCGTGATAAAATCCCCCGAGCCGATGCCAACAGTAAGATTGCTCGCCACAAGCTATCCGACTCCCATGAAGCCAAAAAACCTCTACGATACCCAACACCGTAATTTTCGCTATCCGCCCGCATCCCCCGTCTTGTTCTGGCTCCTGTCCCGCAGTGTGGAGTTGTGTTAAAATGTTCTGCCGCGATATACAGGTCCTTATTGTGTGTTAGCTCATTGACCAAGGTAACATGTGATATTACACCGCTCTATCCAATATCTCCGTCCACTGCTCCCAAATCCGAAATAGTTCATGTGCTCAGGTTTAAGCCGTTTTATTCACACTCCATATCGCACGCCTAACCATAATGGATCCGTGCGCTACAATTACAATGAGTAGGCCGCATGCCCGTGGCTGTTAAAAAACCACAAATAGAGACTTCAATTGTTCGCGACAATGCTCCCCCTTAAAATATCTCTTGGATGTTCCAAATAGAAACAAAGAAAGGCTTAACATAAACATTTGAAGGTTTGAACATTACGTATTCGTTAACACGTCTAATAATGTAATAGCGCATCACATGTATAATGTGCAATTCCTGGCCATCAAAGGCGCCGCTAAGGATGTCTTCGTGCATCGGAGATGACTTCATTATTCAGATTAAGCTGCCTGATGCACCGAAGGACATTGTACGGCCCGAAGTACCACCTCAAGAGCTCATTCAGTCCGCGACCACCGTTCAGCATCGAAACCCAAATTTGATCTCCTGGTGTGTATGCTGCCTCGCGTCGTGCTAGTTGTATTGTCGGGCGTTGGTACGTTGCTGGTATTTAATGTGCTTTGACGGGCGTCCTCTGTTCGCTGCAGATAGACGGCACCGTCGAGATATCTTCTGTCACGTGCGCGAACATCACGTCGAGCGTCGTCGTGGGCTCCTTGCCATACACACGCATGAACGGGCTCGCTCTGGTTGTTGCCTGGATGTCTATGCCATAGGCGAAAACCATGTATGGCAGGATGGCGTCTCAGGTCTTGTTGTCGGCATCGACGTATATAGTAATCATGCCCGCAATCACTTTGTTTAGACGCTGTGGAGGCCCATTTGTCTGGCGATGGTACGTCGTTGTACGGCTATGGCTTTTATGACTGTTGGTCAGGATGCATTGCGCCATCTCTGCCATATATCCGTTCCTCGGTCGGTGATAAACACGTCTGGAGCACCGTTTTGAAGGCGAATCTACGCCACAGAAAATTAGGAACATCCGCTGCGTGACCGTGAAGTAGGGTTTTTGCTTCACGTAGCGTGTCATGCAGTCAGTGACAAGGACGATCCAATTCTTTTCGTCGACAAAGTTGGAAAGCGTCCACTGAAGTCATTCCAATTTGCTTAAAGGGCTTAGTTTGGAGTAGTATCGGGTTCAGTAGACCAGCAGGTTTTGTCGGAAGTATCTTGCTTCTCTGGTATTGAGGGCAAGTTTTGATGTAATAGCCGACTTTGGAAGATAATCGTGGCCAATAATACTCTCGCATTGGGTGCAACGTGCATGCGAAACCGAGATGCCCTGCTGTTGGCGCATCGTGGATAACCTGTAGCATTTCTTTTCTGAGGATTGCCGGCGCAAGGTCTGCGGTCCTGTTGAATGCAAACTTCTTCACACGGACATCATTTTGTAACGCGAAGGACGACAGCTGACGCCGGATCACAGCGGTAGGGAAAGCGGTTTTTCCTTCAAAATTAATCGGCTAGGTATTTTATCTATGGACCTCATCGCTGCTGTCCTGCGAACCTGCTGGTGTTTACCGGTGCCAGAAAGGTTTTGTCGTCTTCTTTTGAGGCAGCGTCGGCAGGAGATCGAGGTGAGCAGTCGGCTTCAAAATGCGTGCTGCCAAACTAACATACCACATTCACATCAACTTCTTCATGGCGTAGGCTCCATCGGGCACGGCGGCCAGAGGAATTTGGCAACGTTCATTGTAAGCGGAGCGCATGGTGACCGTTGACCACCTTGAATGGGCGGCCGTATAAGTATCGACGGAACTTTTAGGTTGCCCAGATAAACATGAGACACTATTTCTCGGGTGGCGAGTAATTCGGATCGGCTTTCTACAGTGAACGGCTAGCGTATGCTATACTTTTTTCTTGTCCTTCAGTTCTCTTTTCGAAAACAGCGCCTAGGCCAACACTGCTTGCGTCGGCATGCATTTCTTTTTGGGCGTTTTGGTCGAAGGGCTTAAAGATAGGAAGGGTTGTAAGCTTCGCTTAAGTTCCTGGAAAGTTTCCGTCTGCGGCGCTTGCCAGTTAAAAGGTATACCATCATTTGTATTTTGCGTGGATGATTTGGCGGTGCACGAAAAGTTCCTAACAAATCACCGGTATTAAGCGCACAGCCCAAGGATTCTGCGCACGGCTTTATAGTCGGATGGCTGCGCAAAGTGGGCGATCGCTGCAGTTTTTGCGGGTCAGGGCGAACGCCATCCTTGCTCACGATATGGGCCAGGAATATGAGCTCATCGTAGGTGATGTTGCACATTTTATATTTTAATGTTAGTCCCGAAGATTTGATGGCATCCAGCACTATCTGCTGATTTTCAGGTTACCTTCAAAGTTTTACGAGTGCACAATGACGTCGTCCAAGTTACCAAAAAAAAATCAACCAGGGTTACCCATTGGAACATGGCTGGCGCGGAGCACAGGCCAAATGGCATTACCTTGATTTCGAATATACTTTCTGATGTCATGAATACCGTCTTCTCGCGGTCTCTTTCGTCGTCCTCATTTTTCCAGTACACACTCTTCAAGTCCATGGAGGAGAAGTCCTCAGAGTTGCACAGACGATGCAGAGCATCGTCGATGTGAGGCAGACGTTGTTCAAGCGGAGGTAATCGAAGTGTGTCGTCTTCTTCAATAAGCCGACTGGTGCCGCTCAAGGGCTGTTCATAGCTGCATCAAGTCCCCGCAAAACATTAACACAACTTGATCGCGGATGTATGGCGTTCGCGTGGCGGTACGTTATGGAGCTTTGTTGATGTCGTGCGTGTTCTTCTGTGATGATGCAGTGCTTTGCCAACGGAGGCTGTCGCCCTTTTAATGCTGAATAAAGGCACTCGCTGTAGATTTAAAGGAGACAGTGTTCTCTTATGGGCAGTCTGGGGGCAGAAGTAGAACCTGGGCGGCTTTGATAGGTTAGCAGGGAAGGGCGAAGACGTCACAGCTGTCCGCTAACTCGTCGAGGAACGCGATCATCATACCCTTGTTAAGATGCCGGTATTCTTCCACAGTTCGTCACCAGCAACTTGAATATATCCTCCTCGCACATGGGCGATACCTCTACCAATACTGAGACCTATTTCCAAAAGCAGCTGGGCGCCCTTCTTGACGACGCCTTCGGTGGCTTTGATGTGTTCGTTTCCCACGCACTCGACGACGCTTGATCGGGACGCCACGGTCGAGCCTCCATCGGAGATGGTCAGACCGATATGATGCGTCGATCGCGTTGTTGAAGTCTTTGAGGCATCTGTCGAGAGCTTGATGAGTTTTGAAAGAAGGTCGATGATTGCCTGATGCTCTCTGAGAAACTCCGTACCTAAAATAGCCTCTCACGAGCAGCTCTCTAGAACCACGAAGCTCATAGGATAAGTACGCCCACTTTCCCTCTGGCGGTGCATCGTCCGCACTGCGAAATAAGGTTGCCATACCGGTGCGCATTAGTGGTCTATCACAGGTGGTCCTCACTTCCTCGAACTGGGAGGCGAACTCTCCGCTGATGACAGAGTAGCCTGCTCCAGTGTCGATTAAGGCGGTAATTGTGCGACCAATGACCGCAACTTCGTGGTCACTCGCTCGATATCTCGTACTGTAGGTAGGATTCGGTGTTCGATCTCCACTTCGCCTTGTGGTGAGGTCTCAGTCGCGACACACACTAGTTACTCCGCAGGGCGGGGGTGTTAATGTAATTGGGATGCACACTGGGCATGAGGAGATGGAGGCATGGACTCGGCATATAATTTTCAACATATTTAATTAAGGCAACTGGCTCAGTCCCAATTACGTGTCACCGTCAGTGGGCTGCGTCGCTGCGTTGACGTGCTGCACGGGCTCCGAGGAAGGGCTGGGTGTCCGTCACGGTCACGTATGGATTGCCGAGGGCTGTCGCTACTTCCTGATTCCTAGGTGGCGGGGGAATGAGTCACGCGGGTGTAGAGGTAGGATGACAAGTGCCGAACTTTGAACGGCTGCAAGACCCCGGGCTCCTAAGTCGTGGCGCAGCCCGAGTCTCCTGCCCTGCTCGTCTGCTCTCCGACCGCCACTTCCGCTACTTGCGATCCTGTCCCCTTCTCTCCCGTTCGCCTCCTCCTTTTCTGCCCTTTCGCTCCATGCCTTTTCACAGGTGGGGAGCAGCGGAGTTGTGCCACTAGACGCATTTGTGGTGCGGTCAGCAATGTCCATGGGTCACTGACCAGCATCCACGCCTCACGCACGTGTACAAGTCAGGATTGCATAAGTCGCTCTACAAGTCACTGACCGGCACGCGCAGGTGCACGAGCCGTCTTATCTGCTCCTCCTGAGAAATAAGTTCCCCATATACACACACGCACACTTACAACCTTTGGGATATGATTTCACGAATGTCACTGTTGTCTTCTTCACGAGTACTTAGAAAGGGCAGGATTTCAAAAGTACTCTTCACTGCAAATACCCTTCGAGTGCACAATGAGGTAACAGTGAACACTATGTACATAAACTTTGAAAACGAACAACCAAAATTAGACTAAAATCAACTCGAGCATTAGGTACCAAAAAAAGATTTTTTTCAAGAGACAGTTGAGTTGTTTCATTCTTCGTAGCTGTTAGCTAGGGACTTTTGCGCCAACAACTCGGTTACGAAGGTGGTCCTAGAGCTGGAAGGAGAAAAGGAGTGGGAACCGGGTTAGTTAGCATTGCTTGTTGCAATGTTATCTGCGTTACAGTTTCGGCCGATTGCAATGTCTCCTCCTCGAGAAGGGTGCCACCGAGCTGCGATTGCAGAAAGTTTTGTAGTTCATTGCAGGGAGTAAAGTTTTCACACCGGCTGCTCTCTCTCCCCTGTGCTTTATTGCAGGGTTGCTAATAATGGCAGGTACTGTGCGCTGGTCGCTCTGCCCCTCTTGTTCCCGTGAGGGAACCGTGTCGGCAAGAACCGATTAGGCTGGTGCTTGCTTTAGTCGGTTAGCGTGAACCACAGCCGTCGATGCGCCTGCAGTTTCCCGAATCCCACAACTGACCGCCGAGAGCCGCTATACTACGCGCTACGGTCCTTTCCATTTAGAGTTCAACTTACGGGCGAGTCATGCCTTTACCTGCCCGCACTGTAGGTATACGCGGTATCCCACCCTGAATAGAACCACCCTAGCCCTAGCTTCACTCCATTTTCCGCTTTTCGGCTGCTGCCCGTAATGCTTCCGCTGTCACGCCATGAGCCGCCTGCAATCTAGATGTCAGTTTTGCTCGATAATCCTCGAGCGACCCGTATGGCATCCGTCGCTCTCCGTCAACCATCGTATTTAGCGTGTCTGGGCCGCGGCCAAATAAAAGGTAGAAAGGCGAGTCACCGTAGCTCTCATGTACTGTCGTGTTATACGCAAAGACAGCAAACGATATTCATAAATCCCAATTACGTTGATCTCGCGAAACGTAGTGAGATACCAGATTTCTTACGGTTTGGTTAAGCCACTTCACAGCGCCGTTACAAGCCGGGTGGTAAGGGGTTGTCTGCCTTTTGTCAATCCCAAGAAGCCGGTAGACATATTTCATCAATATCGAGAAAACATTTGACCCTTGATCCGTTAACAGCTGCTTTGGAACGCTGTGCCGCAAAACGACCGCTTCTACAAAGGCGCGTGCCACCGTTTCTTTTTTTTGGTCAGGCAATGCCGTTATTTCAGCGTTTTTCGTCAAGTGATCCACACACACCAGTACATTTTTGTTTCCTCTCATCGCTGTTGGAAGTGGGCCCATGATATCCATTCCCCCTCTCTCGAAAGGCATCAAGACCTACTCGAACTCCTGAAGGGAAGCTGGCATGCGGATTTTCGGGGTCTTTCTTTTCAGGCAAGACTGCCAGTTAACGCAGTAGTCTCGCCCTTTCCTATACCTTCCCAGCCTTTCTTCCTGACTGAGTAACCGTGTGCGCTTTCGCAGTGTCCCTTGGTTGCCCACCAAATAAGCATTGACCGGGTCCTGAGTGATCGCCCCCGAAGCAGCACGAATTGATTTCTCCAGTGCTTTGTCTTTTCGCTGTTCACTGCGGAGATGCGGTCTATGGCCGGACAAAACTCACTGATAGTACGAACCAAATTTCTACTTAAAGCATCCGCGTTAGTATGCGCCTTACCCGGTTTGTGTTCTATCTCAAAATCGTATTCCTGAAGCTGCAGGTTCCACCAACACTAGAGGCGCAAACTCCGATCTTTCACATTTAGCTGCCACTTAAGGGACTGGCAGTCGGTCACTAGGTGACCCTGCGATCGTACAGATAGCACCGAAAGTGCCGCACGGCCCAAAGTATCTCAAGACACTCGAGCTCAGTGGCACTGTTACGCTGCTCGACTGGGCTGAATTGCCGGCTTGCGAACGCGATTGGGTGCTCCCTGCCGTCAAAGTTCTGAGATAGCACGGCACTCGCGGCAAACTTGGAACCGTCGGTCGCCACAAAAAGGGGTCTGCTAAAGTCAGGTTATCTCAGAAAAGGGGCCGTTACTAGTTTTTTTTTTTTTATCTCCTCTAGCGATGTCTGTGTCTCGTCCGTCCATAAGAACTTCGTGTTTTTTGCGGTCAATGCAGTCAGTGGCTTCGTGATTCGGGCAAAGTCTCGAACATGCCGTCTGTAATATCCATCTAAGCCAAGAAACTCGGGCACAATTCGAACTCCGGTTGGCCTCGGGAAGTCACGAATGCTACTTAGTATACCCGGTTCGGCTTTTACTCCGCCCGCAGAAACAATTTATCCAAGGTATCTGACCTCCTTTTGGCGAAGTTGGCACTTCGAAGGTTTCGATTTTAAACCAGCGGCTCGCAATCTGATCAGCACGTCCTCGACTGCCTCCAAGTGCTCAGCAAATGTGTTGTTATGAATGATGATACAGTATATGTAGACGAAGCACCTATTTCCCAGCATACGTACCAGCCGAGACTACGTCCGCGGTTATCATCCAGACGGCAGGCCTGTTAACAAGTCCCATCGGCATGCGTCTGTATTGGAAATGGCAAGATGGGATGTAAAATGCGGTTTTCTCGACTTCCTGCGGATCCATTTTAATCTGCCAAAACCCTGATGCAAGGTAGACAACCGTAAAATATTTGGCCGACCCTAGATGCGTGAGGGTATACTGTAGTTTTGATAGAGGGTAGGGGTCTATCCTCGTAACGGAATTCAGTCACCGGTAATACATTACCAATCAAAATGAACCGTCAGGTTTCTCAAGTAAAGCGCCAGCGCTCCCCATGCAGATATGGAGTACTCAACAATGCCTTCCTCAATACACTCCTGGACCTGCCTATCACTTTCCTCTATTTTTGAGTAAGGAATTCTATAGGCCCGTTGTACACTGGTGGTGGGTCGCCGGTGAACCTCCGGTGCTTAATCACTCCGCACTTTCCCAAGTTCGGCTTTGATGCAGCGAATACATCGGAGTAATGGTTTAAAAGACTGTCAACTCTTTATCGCTCTTGGCTCTCGTTATGACAGAGGTTGAAATGGGGGATAGCTTCTTTATCTTTCTCTTCAGTGAGGAGCTTTGTGAAGCTAACTGCGGCACCTGTCTCATCCACCTCAGCCGTGGTAAATGTACATTTTCATTTTTCGGCAGACGGAGCTCTTCCTACGAGTCCTTACACAAGATGACACTTTTCTTTGACCCTAAAGTGATACCAGAGCCCGCCACACTCAGTCCTATTGCGAGCCCTTCTGTTGGTTCAAGCACTCCTATGTGCCCCTCATTAATATGAGCTGAAACTGCGCCCATATATCTGTGACCGAGGTGCCACCACTATTTCTGTGGTTGTCCGAACACAAGCCCCCGCGTGTATTGGCGAGTCTTCTGCACGCTGCTTCGCATAGTCCACCCGTGCAACATACTCAGCCTCTCGGTTTTGTAGTAGTATCGGATTGCCGCGACAGGAAAGACAGTTCTGGCTGAGTATGAGGTCGATGCCACATTGCCGCAGCATGTCCTGACCCACGAGACCTGCTATATCATCGGGTAGCGAGCCCCAGTCTTGTGCCCTGCTCGTCTGCGGTCCGACCGTGTCGTCCGCTGATTTCAATCTTGTCCCCCTCGCTCTCCCGTTCGCCTCCTCCTTTTTTGCCCTTTCGCTCCACGCCTTTTCACAGGTGGGGAGCAGCGGAGTAGGGCCACTCGACGCAGGTGTGGCGCGATCAGTAATCTCCATGGGTCACTGACCGGCAGCTGCGCCTTGCGCACGTGCACAGGTCGAGATTGCAAGTGGCTGTTTAATAGTCACTGACCGGCACGCGCAGGTGCGCGAGCCGTCACATAATGTGTGGCCGCGTGATCATCTATGTGGCTGCAGTGTCGTCGCTTGTCATGGCCGGTGGAGGATGTTCGTTATTTTCCATTTCGCAACCAAACCTCCAAAGGTTGCTGCCTATACTTTCCCTTAAGGGGACTGGGGGTCTTTCTTTGCGCACTGCCGTCATGTTTACTACGGTGGGGACTTGAACGGACTCCTCGATGGTCCAAACGCTCCACTGCGCAGATCTCGATTTTTTGCGGCTGTTTACCCGGCCGTCGATCGCAAATCCAAGAGGCCTATTCGTTGGTGAGGCAGTCTCAAAAATGCGCCCAGCCACACCGCAGTGGAAGCATATTGTGCGGTTGTTGCATGTCTCCCAGGTGTCGCACTTCCTGGGGCTTGAGGGTCTTTCATAAGCTTAGCGGATGGCAGCAAAGGGGTGACGCTCAGAGGCAACCTAACCGCCTCGTGAGGGGGCTCAGTGGGTCTCATCGGAAAGCAGGTCGTCGTAACACAGCAGCATTGTTCATTGCTGTTAGACGTTGTATTTTAGCATAAGGATATTTCGTTTGAGGAAACCCCAGTGCCCGCTGGACTTTTTCTCGGATGTCGTTCGTGAACGACGTAACCTGCAGCTGCGTTTGCGACGGCGGCAGGAGCCGGCGCAATTCTTCACCAAAGAACAACTTGACGAATGATCTCACAGAGGTTATCTCCACTTACAGGTGCGGTGTCGAAGTGGCCGGCAGGCTCATATAAAGAGACTGGTTGTAAAGCCATCTTCTTTCTTCTCAGGCCTTTTCAATATTCGCTGCTCTCTGCAGCACCAATTGACAGCTGAAGAAGCCTGCAAATATCTGATCACTCGCACCACGAATCAGCAGGTTTACCTTGGTCTCCTCTTTGATGTCGGGATCGGCGTGGAGGAAGGAACGCTTCATCTCTTCAATATTAATTAGGACACACTCATGTGTGAGTTTTGAATGCCTACGCTTGCAATCTTTAAAAGTCTCACGATTTTAGAACAGGAATCCGGAAGGTCCTTGAAGAGCAAAGTGGACGCCTGAGGCACGGGGTAAAAGAGGTCCATGCAGGTTTCCGCATCTTGAAGGGCTGTCGGGGCTGCACAAAGACTACCAGTAGTGTAGACTGTAACATTGTCAATCTTGATGCCTTCCGAAGTCGAGCGGGGTCCAGCAGCAGACTGTGTTCGAGTTGGCGCCCTCGAAATCGGCTCCTGGCTCGGTGGCCTGTTAGCTGGTCCGCTAGGACGACAGGGACATGGGCATGGTGTTAGCTTGAAAGGTTAAACCGGAACATGAAGGGCAGCACCTAAACCAGGTATCACGTAGTGGTAACAATGTCGTTGACAACAAAAGAAGAGGCTTGAACTTCAACTATATAAAGTGTTTTTTTTTTTTTGATGGCTTGCGCTCGCCAAAAATCTAAGCAATCGGCGTCGTCAATAGCAACAATTGTGCTTGGCTGTCACCGACCTACGAATAGCTGTCGCGTACGTCAATGCTCAATTTAAAAGCAGCGAGGAGGGAAATGTAGATCAAGCTGCAAACGGTGACTAGCATAACCTTGAACATTGTAGACACATGCGAGTGGCTGGAATTTTCGAGATGCATCTTTACGTGTAATGCACGACAAAGAAAGCGAAGCGTCGTCTAGTTACAACGAGCATGAATTAACAATGGACGCAGAAACGATCTTCGCGCTGGAACAACACCCCTCTTGTTGGCTGGAATCACAGTAATAGACCGCATGCAGGCGACCGTCGAAAAAGAACAAATAAAGATTTGAGTTGTTCGCGGCAATATATAATGCATTGCTATGGCAAGCATTTTGTAATAAAATATGCGTCCATGCCGAAGCTGAATTATTCAGTCCAGTTCAGCACAAAGAAAACATTAGAAAATAAGGACATTGGTGATTAGGTGCTAAAACCATGCTATATGAAACGCATTACCGGGATGATGATCTAACACAGTAGGCCAAAGTTGTCACTATGCAAAACCAATGGCGATGAAATGCGTCGCTATTTTTGCAAAGTCTCCTGTAAAACCTATGATTTAGACCATTGCCGATACTGGCTGCATAATCTTTTTTTATGTCTTCCGAAAAAGTGAGCACTTCTTAGTGGGAATTGGAACGTTTATTACGTTCTTCATATTTTCTGGAGACTTCATACTTGATTCAGAGCAGCTCCTTGAGCTCAAAATTTAAGGAAATAATTCCATTCGAATTATATTCCTTGAATGCTAGCCAGTAAACCCGAATCTAAACGTCTGTCAAGTATTGTAATACGCAAAAACGGAAAATATTCAATTATGATATGCAACCAAAGTGTACCCTCCGCCAACAAACTGATAACCAAACTGCGTCCAGTTGCAGTGGACAATGACGCTAGAGTGTTACTGTGTTTATGCAAGTAAGTAGCTCTAGTGTGGGTCTTGGTCGGAAACTGTAGAGTATTGCTGCGACGTCGTCTCCTACAGTAATTGGTTTTCTTTCATTCCCTTCTGTCACAGTTAGAGAACTTTTAATTCTTGCTCTCTGCTGGATTCATTTTTTATTGCTATTTTAGTGAGCAAAGGTTGTATATTAGGCCACAAGAGAAGCTTGTACACTTAAATCTAGACCTATTGCAAGGGAACTTTCATTGCGATTATAATCGCAATGAAAAAGTGGAAGTGAATGTTACAGAAAAAACAGAAATAATTGGAGAAGCACTACGAAAACCTAGAAACGTTATAAACTCGTTGTGCCACTTCGACGCAGGTGTGCTTCGCACCGTAACTGAAAACCTTCGGACGAGTGTTTTTGGCTTCTGCGTGCGTGCAGACGTCATCGAGCGTGTCTACAGTGAACGTGAGACGAGTCGATCAAGTCGGAGTATGTATGACGCTGATTCCAGGGAAGCCCTGCCCATAGAACTATGAGCCGCGCTATGCGACAGGCAAGCCAAGGACGCCTATAAATACATCAGACTACATGATCGCTGAGAGAACGAACTAGTGCGGGCGAAACAAACGCCATTTCAATAACGCTCCAATTAGAGACCTCGTATTCACATTCAGCGACGCAATCGAAATGAATACCACTTCATGTGTTTTGCGCAACAAGGTAGAGTGGTATAAAGCTATGACCTGCGTGCAATGGTCTGATAAAAATGCAATTACGGCGAGTTTTTTTCTAGATGCCGGGAGCTCGTAAACTTCATATTACAAATCAGCTTCAGGTGCATATCGGGGGTTGCTGTTGTACCAGAGCCTTAAAAGACTTCTTCCCCAAAACGTTCAAAACATTGCATATTGTTCTTCAAAGCACTCGCTAATTTTTTAAGAAACGCCGCTTCCTCGCGCATCTCTTGAAAGGGTGAAATATGTCTAAAATTTGTTTGTAGTTTATCGCCTACATCTGCCGCCTAGAACCGCGCATTAGGAGAATGACCGCGCACACCTCAAGCGGAATAAATGTTGTGTTCCAAGTGCTGTGCTCGTCCGTTCTGTTGTGACTGGAGTAGTGCGCGCAAATCAACAGGCCCGCACCCCTCTTCGCGCTTCGCCGGGAGGACTCGCCGCCTGCCCGCGCTCAGCGGGACGCTCCCCATGGCGGGCTCCCTCACTCTCCTCTAGTTCTGGGAAACAAGCCCCATTCCCATCTACGGCCTCCGTTCCATTCGTTCTTCGCCCGGCAGTTCAGCCTACGTCTAGGGCCGATGCTGGTCGCACCCTCTTATATAGTGGATAAACGAAGGTAACAGTTTAGCAGTAGTGCGTACGTCTTTTCTACATCGACGACGCGCAAACACGACAGTGGCGACGAGGAAGTGGATTTGACCTTCGCTACGCAACGCTATTGACAAGCCATGGCTATGCGAGGATTAATACCAGAATTCAACGGCTCATCTTGGTCATCGTAGGTTGGACGCCTCCAGTTCTACTTTGAGGCTAACAACATCACAGACCCAGCCTTGAAGAGGGCCAACCTGCTAACGCTGTGCGGGGAGCAGACTTACGACCCTATCTGCGCCCTTATTCAGCCAAGCACACCAGCGGAAGTGCCTTACGAAGAAATCGTTGCAGCACTTCAAAAGCACTACGACCCGAGGCCATCTGAAGTTTACAGCCAAGCCCGCTTCCAGCGACGAGATCAGCTGGAAGGTGAAACTGTGAGCGCCAACGTAGCAGCGCCCAAGAAGCTTGCAGCTGACTGCAATTTTGGGACGCTGACCACAGCCAGGACAGGTACTGGGCAGCATGAAGACACAGCATCTGCTAACATCACCATGCTTCCATTGGACGTCATGTTACGTGACAGATTTGTGTGCGGACTGAGGGACGAGTCACTACAGCAGCGCCTGTTCGCTGAGGGGGACCTCAGGTTTAACAAAGCTTACGACATCGCCGTGCGAGCGGAGAGCGCCAGTCACCAGCAGAAAGTGATGCGCCGGAACACCGAGCCGGTACATCAAACAAGCAACCAGGTACTCAGACCTTCTGTTGTTGCAAAATCGGTCAAAAATGTACAACGCTGCTGGCGGTGTGACGACCAACACAACGCCCAGGGATGCCGATTCCAGTCAGCCACGTGTAATTTTTGCCACAGGCAAGGGCATATTGAGAAAGCATGCATTACGAAGCGGAAGCTTGCCAAGATAAAGTCGCCTTCTCAGCCTAACCACAGCGTAGACGCCTCAGAGAATAGGCCGCCATCTGATGCCCACGGAGCAACATCAGCAGTATCATCAGTGTTGTACGACCTGAACACCGTGAATCTCGGCGCGCGTCCGAAGATTTTTACCGAAGTTACAGTACACCACAAACTGATTAAGTTCGAGGTGGACTCAGGCGCAGCCTATACTCTGATCAGTGAGGCCACATTCCGAACTTCGTGGCCATCAGACGCACCACCCTTGCAACTAGCCGACACGCACCTGCGAACGTGGTCAGAACAAAACTTGCCACTACTGGGCTCTGCCAACATGCGGGTTTGTTACAACTGAAATGTGGATTTAATAGTTGGTTGGAATGTCTAGCGCTGGCAGTAATTCGGGCACAGCAAGATCGGAATACCAGCCGCAGAGCACAGCTTCAGCGCGAGAGAGATGGGCGCCGGAGACAAGCGATGGTGATGGCGATGCCGCAGCGTTGTTTCTTCTTCATCTTCTTTACATTTCCCCCGCGTGAAGAAGTCGCCATCCTGGCGACTCACGGAGAAGAGACAACTAGAGGGTTGTAATATGGCTTGAGGCGGCTAACATGGACAACCTCGCGGCCGCGGCGGAGGTGGTCGGAAGAAGGGGTGACTGGCTCGATGATGTAGTTAACAGGGGATGTGCGTTCCAAGACGCGATAAGGTCCGTGGTATTTCGTTTCTAGTTTGCTGGTGGCAGGAACGCATAGCCAAACGAAGCTGTCGACCTGGAACGTCGGAGCAGGGGTATCGCTATCATGCTGATCTTTGCGGTAGCCTTGAGTGTTGGAGGTGAACGTGCGAGCTAGCTGACGGCATTCCTCAGCCTTCTGTACAATATCGGACAAAGCACTGTACTCAGAGGCATCTGGATGGTATGGCAAAATTGTGTCCAGAGTACAAGATGGTTCACGTCCGTATAAGAGAAAGAAGGGCGAAAAACCAGTTGTTGCTTGGGTGCCAGTCTTGTACGCGAATGTTACGAATGGCAGTACCTGATCCCAGTTGGAGCTCCCAGATTCAGATGTCACATACATTGCGAGCATGTCCCCAAGCGTACGGTTGAAACGCTTCGTGAGGCCGTTGGTTTGCGGGTGGTACGCGGTTGTAGCCCGATGTATCGATTTGCAAGACGACAGGAGCTCTTGGACTTCTTCGGAAAGAAAGACACGACCTCTATCGCTCAGTAGTTCGCGAGGGGCGCCGTGTCGAAGAATGAAGTGGTGCAGGAGAAAATGGGCTACCTCTCGGGCTGTCGCCGCGGGAAGTGCAGCAATCTCCGCATAACGGGTCAGGTGGTCGACGGCGGCGATGACCCATCGATTACCGGCGGCCCTGCACGGTAGCGCCCGTCGGTTTCTCAGAAAACCACGCTGGGAGGAAGATACCGTGTGAGACGCATAGGCCTGCGCTGTTGGCTTATCAGCATACATGGAACAGTGGCGCGCCGACACCTCAACCAGCTGCGTGGATTTACGACGCCTTCCGAGAGCGGTCCGGCAGCAGCGAGGACATCTGAACCATCCTCCCCAGAGCCTGGCATCTCTCCACAGAAGAAAAGACTGCACCCAGGGGAGACCTACAAAGCACAGCGGGCAACATCCAGCCTACAAGTAGTCCATCCCTGCGCGCACAGAGCCAGCGCGTGTCCACGCGTCCTCGCCGACCCCCTGCACGCTATCAGGCAACTTTTTAAGGGGGAAGGAAGTGTGTTCCAAGTGCTGTGCTCGCCCGTTCTGTTGTGACTGGAGCCGTGCGCGCTAATGAACAGGCCCGCACCCCTCTTGGCGCTTCGCCGGGAGGACTCGCCGCCTACCTGCGCTCAGCGGGACGCCCCCCACGGCAGGCTCCCTCACTCTCCTCTAGATCTGGGAAACAAGCCCTATTCCCATCTCCGGCCTCCGTTCCCTCCGTTCTTCGCCCGGCAGTTCGGCCTACGCCTCGGCCGACGCTGGTCGCACCCTCTTATCTAGTGAATAAACGAAGTTAACTGTTTAACAGTAGCGCGTATGTCTTTTCTACATCGACGACGCGCAAACACACTAATTTTTAGAAACAAATAAAGAGGACACGAACGCTTCGGCCTTATAGTACACGCGATCGCGCCTTTCACACCGCCTGATCTCTTCGCGTTTCCTTCCTAATCGAAGAGCTGTTCACTAGAGCACAGTGGTACGGCAATTCAAAGGCTAGACCCATAATTTATAGTGCGTGAGCGCAATCTGTTTGACCAATCTATATGGCGTACCGATCCAAAGTAGACGAGGTTTTCGATGCATGTCATATCTTCGAAAAATATGTCCTTCTGCTGGCAGAAGCTCACAAGCAGACGTACACTGGTGCGATTGGTGGTTACATTATAGCCACATACTTGTGCCGCACCGCTGGTAGGAGACTGCATTCCTGCACAGAAAACACCGAAAAACCGAAATGAAATTTAGAGCGTAGTGTACAAAATGGGCCGGAATTGTTCCTGCACCTGTGTAAACGCCGCATGGCGGCCTTAAGCAGTAAACCATTTTAGAAAAACGACTGGAAAACGACATTTGAGAAGATCCGGAAGGAAAATAGTTTGAATTTTGAAGTCAGCCTTCAAAGGATTGACGCGTTAGCGTTCTTGAGTTCAATCTACAGTTCACTTTGTTGTTCCTCTTTCATGAACCTGCTGTGTATGCTCGCTTGTCGCCCCTTAATTTGAGCCCCTAATAATTCACATATTCCTTTGGACGTAATGACTGGCGCCTAACTCGCAATTCTGGCATGTTGGGAGATTCGGTCAATTAATACCCCTTTATCTCGAGGAACAAAAAGGTACTTAGGATGCCCAGGGTAATAACGCGAATCTGCTAACTAGCTTCGTACACTGTTGTTTTCTCTATTTCGCTCCGCCCTATTCCAAAACCCAGTATCTCCCAGCATCTTCCAGTGCGAAATCAGTAAGTTCTTCACGCTGGTTTTGAATTGGATCTGCTGGGGGCGCTGGAGGTCTGTGATATTCACTGCAGAATGACAGGAAGGCAACCTTGTTGCACTGGCACGGTGGAAGAAAAACGCTCGGATTAGCTTTTTGACGCTGGGTGTGTCGCTGGCATCCGCGATGCACTGGGAGAAGCGCTATATGGCCGCTGGAGCCTCAATGGTCCCGGTTAGTAACCCTCATGGGCCAACATGGCGACAGCATACTCGCAATCAACCATCGGGGCGCATATAAAAAATATGGTTGAAGTAAGCGCTTTTTGCTGCGAAGTCGTTGCGCAGCTGTAAGAAGGCAAAGGCAGTTTCTTTTTCCTAGTTTCCATGTTTCGCGAGTCGTTTCGAGCTTTTCGAAACGGACCACGATCGCCACGCCTGTGATATCTCATGACACACTAATGATTTCGTAAAACTAATACTCAATTGAATAATGCGAGCTACCATGCATATCAAACTTCAGAGTTGATCGTGAGGGCACTCAACACAATGCTTACTGCCAAAATGTTCAATGCGGGCTCAATCGCAGGCTCCAAACAGGGCCTACGCATTAGCGAGCGTAGCCTGCACAGCGGCCCAGTATAAACAGCAAAAATAAAAAAGGAAGACAGTAGTTTACCGAGCAATGGGCCCATGAGAGAAAAAAAGTCGATATACAGCTAGCGCTTGTAATGCATGATATTATGCGCGCTTCTCGAGCTTGTGAACTCCTTCTTGCTCTGCATATAAATTAGCCAAGCCCTCGGTAATCGGATTGCTTCCTGAAATGTTTACATACATTTAAGACTTAGTTACCAGCAACATAGTGCCGTGGCTGCTGCGCTTGCCGGTACTGAACCTTGGTCGCACTTTTTTCCTTCAAGGTGTGAGCGAAAAATACGCTCATGATAGCCGAGCACCACCCAGGAGCCGGCGCTGGTAAATTTGCCAGCGATGCCAAACTCGACATGTTAAAGTAATTCCAGTGTGCAAAAATTGTGCGCATAAGCATCCAGAACATTAGCTGCAAGACGTGAGAGAACGCAGCAAGCTCCAATGGTCAAGAAGTTGTAATCGTTAGAGCGGCAGCAATGGCCTGTACACTTCAAAACGAATTCTCAACCTTATGAATGCGATGATGACATCAGATGCAAAAACGTTTCAAAGGTTCCCAGTTCTGGCATGGCCGAGTGGTTAGCGCAGAAAGCTACGGTGTAAGATGCACCGAATGCGAAGCGCGCTAGTCCTGCAGTTTATGTTTCGCCTAGTTTTGATTTTTTTAGTTCTTTAGCTCTTTTTAGTGCAGTTGGGGTGCGTCGTTACTTTTTAGCTTTTACTTTTTATCCGACGTGTTTTTTTTCTCCGCGCGACCAGTGCCACCAGTACGGCGCGTGCCAGTAAGCTGTGTCTCAGTACGCCCAATACTAGGCCCATGATCAGATATGGCAGTGGGCCAGCGTCATATGGCCAGCGTCATACTAGGCCCATGATCAGATATGGCAGTGGGGCGCTGGGATCCAGCGGCACTGGCTTCTGCAATAGGGCGGGAGAACGATGCCAAGAGGCTGGAAGCCACTTAAGGGTTTTGAGTTCTGATCATAAAATTTAGATCCAAGGAGCAGGCAATAATATAAGCTCTTAATCTCTATTTGTCGAGGAGCAGTCCTGCCTGATAGCAGTTATCGCGCACTATAGAAAATTATCACTCGGGATTGTTTTTCGTCTGGCGCTCGGCTTCATGTGCCCGCTTTTTACCCAGAACCTTCGTGTCAATGCTATGCAAATTCTTTGCATTCTTTAGTTTCCGACGTGTCACAGAAGTACGTGTCCGCAACGGACCTCCACGTAGGTAACCCCAGTGTCAGTGAGCATGCAGTAGGCCGCAAAAATCGGTCATCTACTGCTCATGGTAAGCTGTTAACTCTTACCATATTACGTGGACTAGGACATTTGCAAACGGAATTGTCTAAGCGAAGGCGAGCACCAACAGTGCATAATCGGCACAGGTAGTTCGGCCGTCCTTCCACTTTAGGCTTGCTATCATACTGTGTAGAAATGTTAAAAGCCCACCAAAAACTTTCGGGTATCTGTTTTTCAACCTTTTAAAACTATTCCAGGATTACGGGGCGCTATGTAAAGAAGCGACATGAATAAATTTTGACAATCTAGGGGTTATTATGTGCGCCAATATGTCGAGACGAGGGCGAAGTCATTTTTGGCCACCAGAAATACGGCCGCCGCTCCCTAAATGAGCCCGCGCCTTCTGCTTCACCAGCATAAAGTCATTGGCCGGCCTTAAACTCCTTATCTCTATGCAGCCACTTATGCACGGCGTACACCGTGATTCCCTAAACCTCAGTGATATTGTTACGAAGAGGCAAGCCGATGAAGACAGGAGACAGAACATGGCCGATGACGATGGTAGATGACCTTTAATGAATGTTCGCGGGCCTAGCGCGAGCGCTCCTTCCCGCGCCACTGCCCGCTTCTTCTTCCTTGTCGTCCGTAACATGGCCCGGGGCCACCGAGCGATCGTCCCGATCGTGGACGAGGAAGTTTAGCGATGTTAATGATTTTATGGCATGATGATGGGCGTGTCTGGGTGCTTGAAGAAGAAGAGGAAGAAGGAAGAATAGAACGGCTTGCCGGTGCGATGTCTGATGCGTGGGTGATCCGCCTCCCTTGGAGCTGTCAACCATCCGTCACCAGAGTTCATGGGACCGATGGCTCGAGGTCACGTCGGGCAGCTTGGGCGGGGGTTGCGTGTTCGTGTCCATCGGTTCCTTCGGGTCATTCGGGTCCTTCGTCTCGGTTCAGATTCGTAAGTCTGTTCTCCTTGTCTTCAGGTCCGGGCTGGGGGCTGGGCGGTGGTAGTTGTTCAGGTCTGGGCTTGAAGGGCTGAGGCGAAGCTGCTCGGCGATGTCCCTGAGCCCTCGGTGATGGTCCCGGCTTGTAGATGGCGTCGCTGCTCCAAGGCGAGGATGGGGATGCCGTACGCCGCACCTCCAACGAAATGTTACGAAGCGGCAAGCCGATGAAGACAGGAGACAGAACATGACCGATGACGATGGTAGATGACCTTTAATGAATGTTCGTGGGCCTAGCGTGAGCGCTCCTTCCCGCGCCACTGCCCGCTTCTTCTTCCTTGTCGTCCGTAATAATATGACCATCGACGCAAAAAGAGCACGAACGTGCAGAGCCCAACAAGTGCAGTAAGGTTTGTGTGACATTTAAAACGGTAACCTATCCTTGCCCAGTGCAGTTGCACGTCTTTAACGTCCGCGCGGGGACTTACGCCACCGCTGGGAATTTCGACACTACCGGGGTCACCGGACTACCATTTTGGATGCACAATTTCAATAGTAACAGATATGAGCGAAGTCAATTGGTAATGTGAACAATGAGAAAGGATTACGGCTCACTCCTAGCTCCTTACAAAAACGTTACAAAAAAGGAACGCAAAACAAAAATATCGCTCACAGGTCCCGCACCAGGCTACCCTAATATCCCAATCTACCAACATGACGTTGCTTAGTCGTGTCTACTTTCTTCAGATGCATGGCAGCATTTTTGCTTATGGTCTTACCATACAGTCCAAGATTAGCACGTCGCTCAGCGATAGGTTGTGAACGATCAGCCAATATATACGGAAACCTCAATTTTAGGCAAGCCATACATTGCCACTTGTTCGGCATACGAGAGCCTCGGAATAATGTCTTTATCGCATTTTCTCTGAATAAACAAAATAGCAAGATACTCCCAACATTGTGATAACTTGTCAGCCCGCCCACCTTTAAAAACCCGTCTACGAGTCAGTGCTCCGAAGCGTCAACTGTCAACTTGCACGTTCCCGAGAAATGCACTTGATTTTTGGCAGACTACATTGTGAACAACGATGCTGGCAGTGAAGACAACACCGGATTGTCTGCATAAAGGAGCCTTTGCCGCTATGGCTTTAATATTAGCCAGAGTTCAGCGGCAGCTTCAGCACGCCAGATAAAGTTCACAAAAGATGACTTGCGTATGCGAAGAGTTGATATCTTATCGACACTTTAGTTATCGCAGTAGGGCTTCGTCTGAGTGATTGGTCAATTTGCTGTCTAAGATTGTTAACAATATTTTTGTTACGCTCTCTTGTAGTGGAAAAACCTACAACTTGTGACCTAAGCACGAAAAGTGAGGTATTTGGCGGCAATCTAAGCAACAAGTATGGCAAGTATAATGGTTCCTTTCTGAGCGAGCTTGGGAGTCTACAGACCATTCCTGTAAATATAATATTTAGCGGGGCAGTGGCGTCTCTTTCGCCATAAATACAGGCGCTTCAGCCATTTTCGCCAATATAAAACAAACTCCTGGATCATGGCATTTGCAGGTTGGCAATGGGAGGTCAAATAGGTAGTTCGGCACTGATAGGCCTGTCGGTTGTAAGAGGTCATGCGACCATGTGACTGCATCAAGATGGCATCGAGTTGCCAACTGGAATAATTTCTTTGAAAGAGAAAGGCGCAATGAGAATCGAACATTTCAGTAACCTATCGTGTATACTGTCCTTGCGAGTGATACTCGGGAAGAATATGTTACACGCAAAGTACGTAATGAGCAAAAGTGGTATAGAACATGCAGCCGGTGGCGGAGCCGCAAGAAAACTGCAGCGTAACGCCATCTAGTGACAGAGACATGCAATGTCAATAAAATGGGGCCCCTTCACGAATGTCTCGATCCCTGATAGCTCTTCCTATGTGTCTTCGGTATGCAGTTTTGCCATCAGCCACCGGCAGCGTGTTCTATGGCACATTTTCTCACGGATGTACGAAACAAATATAGATTGAACAGCATTTGCCGTACCTGAGGAGCACTGCACCGGACGCCAAATACAGAGGTTCTGGGTTCGGACCCCACCAAATGTATGCGGCTCTTTTCTAACTTGTTAGTAGTCAGTTCGCATTGATGAACACGCAGAAAATGCGCTATTCTTTCTTCTGGGTCAGTGCCTGTGGTCCCCATCTTTTGAATTCAAACGTGCTGTGAGACAGCATTTAAGTCACCCGTCCATCTCAAGAAGGCTCGAATTGACCGAAACAGCATGCTGCTGAATGTTGAAGGTCGAGATATCCCAGATAACTCCTATTTACCAGATTAACAAAAAGATTTTGCCATTTCGCACCAAAGCACGAGCATATGCAATCCATGTGCCACTCCGCCACAAATGTATTTCCTTCCAGCGTGTTATTCTCATTCGACATGTAATTTGCCGTAAAGTACCTTTTGGAAGGAATATTAAGTGATACTCGTTTTTTTATGAACGACACAGCATGTGACTAATTTCTAGACACCAGTGCTTTATTGCCTAATCATTTCGAAGGCTTTGTGCGCAGGGTTGTGCCTACTGGTACCTGTCAATTACCGCTGAAGGGATACAGAAACGAAGGAACGGAGAAGTGCTCTGTGAAAAAATGTAGACTGTGATCTCTGTTTATCTAAAGGAGCAGAAAATGTATACAACGAAGATGGGAAGATGTGAGAGAGGAATCGTGTGAGAAGTGAAGGCGGATAGTAGAATAAATTTCTGGTGAACTTTTTCCAAATTGCACAAAATATTATTTGCCTTTCTTTGCATCATGAGTCTCTGCTAAGGGTAACTGAAATTTAAACAAGAGCAGCTAAGAGTAGCCTAGAGTAGTGCTGAATATATAAAGAATAGGCAACCGGAATATTAACGCGGGAGGGCCATTTAGTTAAATATTTTTTAGCCGTTTAAAGGGACAGAGCACTGGCCAAAATATGTCATGAGATTATGGTGGAGATGAAAGGATGTTGCCTAATACAGTACAGATCATGCACTACTATTTCAAAGAAAAGAGCCTTTACAAATTTAATTTGTCATTAAAAACCAATAAAAACAACTAAGGCGCTATCTAGCGGAGAAATCCTATTACGTTCACTGTTTGACCCCACGTAACTACATGTACGAAAAATATCGCTGATTTTCGTAACTGCACTCTGATCGTTTTTCTTCTAGGAGGTCTTGTCATGATTTATTATATTTCGCGCTCTCTCCACGGCGTCTTGAATAAAAACCAAACCTTCTTTCATACCGCGAGAGGCATGCCTTCAGTTTTTCCACTAGACAGTGCCACAATTTTTGGAATTCCATGAATGAAGCGATCATAGTACCCACTGAAACTTTCGTCGATGAGGCGTGCGTTATTGTGTCGTAACAGCATTGAGTGTTAACGGAAAATGGCGCTACTCTATGGGACCAAATGTCTGATTGCTGCCTGGCGCGTGAAATCTATGTTTGTTTTCGGTATATCTTTTTTGCCGACCACCAGTCGTCATCGCGGTCGCAGCTCATGGTTTCCAGAATCGGACTATATAAAAACTGGTGAATGCACTGATCGAAAAAATATCGGTAAAAATATTGACAGCGTTTTCACTAAAACTGCTATGGAATTGAACATTTCAGACATCAGTCTTTCCAGTGCGCCGAAACAAATTCAAAACCTAAATTCCAGTGTTCTGTCTCTTTATGACATCACATGCCGAACCAAAAAGCTTCTCCCTGACAGCAGTTCTCCTTGAGCGTACTAATAAGCACTTGAGAGAAAAAGCCTGCTTCCTTACAGTGCTGTCTCTGAGAGGACATAGACTGTGAAGATTACTAAAATTTATTACATTTCTGCATTTCTCTCAGAGTCCAAAATTTTAGATGCAAAAAGGCTCCTTTGCAGCATGCCACGATGGCTTTGCTACTGCGATCATCGCTTTAACGGCATTCCTCTGTGTGATACTGCCGCGGGAACACTATAAAAATCTTCTGTTCTTCGAAACCTCTTCAAAATCCACACAAAAGGAGGTGGATTTCGTTCGCATTTATTTACACGACACAATTTTATCAAAGTAGACTGTGTGAAGATAGCTTCCAGAAACCTTTTTAGTAATGTTAGATACCCAGAATTTTCTGAAATTTAAAGGTCTGTTTTCTGCTCCACTAAAGACGGTGTAATATTAAAGCCAAATCGCAAAAAAACATAGAATAAGTATTCTCAATTATATATTCGCGTTTCTTGTCTATACGCACGCAAATAACGTCCGTCGAGCAGCTAAATCAGCCTCAACATACTGCAATCATGTATTGAATATTTCGAAGCACGCAAAATATTCATATACTGAGGGCCGTTCGGCATGCAGAGCGAATCGGTCTCTGTCCCTTTCCTCACCGTCGAGCAGCTAAATCAACTTCCTACACATATTGCAATCATGTATTAAATATTTGGAAGCACGCAACATATTCACGTACTAAGGGCCGTCCGGCATTCCCAGCGAATCGGTCTCTGCCCATTTCTTCACCGTCGAGCAGCTAAATTAACCTCCTCCACATATTGCAATCATGTATTGAATATTTGGAAGCACGCAACATATTCACATATTAAGGGCCGTCCGGTATGCCCAGCTAACCAATCTGTGCCCCTCTCTTCACCGTCGAGCAGCTAAATCAACCTCCACATTGCAATCATGTATTGAATATTTGGAAACACGCCACATATTCACATATTAAGGGCCGTCCGGTACGCCCAGCGAATCGATCTGTGCCCCTCTCTTCACCGTCGAGCAGCTAAATCAACCTCCTCCACATATTGCAATCATGTATCGAATATTTGGAAGCACGCAACATATTCACATATTAGGGGCCGTTAGCATTCCCAGCGAATCGGTCTCTGGCCCTTTCTTCACCGTCTAGCAGCTAAATCAACCTGCACATATTGCAATCATGTATTGAATATTTGGCAGCACGCAACATATTCACAGAATAAGGGCCGCCCGATATGCCCAGCGAATCGGTCTCTGCCCCTTTCTTCATCGTCGAGCAGCTAAATCAACCTCCTCCACATATTGCAATAATGCATTGAATATTTGAAAGCACGCAACATATTCACATATTAAGGGCCATCCGGCATGCTCAGCAAATCGGTCTCTGCCCCTTTTTTCACCGTCTAGCAGCTAAATCAACCTGCACATATTGCAATAATACATTGATTATTTGGAAGCACGCAACATATTCACATTTTAAGGGCCGTCTTGTATGCCCAGTGAATTGATATCTGCCGCTTTCTTCACCGAGCAGCTAAATCAACCTCCACATATTGCAATCATGTATTGAATATTTGGAAGCACGCAACATATTCACTTATTAAGGGCCGTCCGATATGCCCAGCGACTCGGTCTCTGGCCCTTTCATCGCCGTCTAGCAGCTAAATCAACCTGCACATATTGCAATAATGCATTGAATATTTGAAAGCACGCAACATATTCACATATTAAGGGCCGTCCGGCATGCTCAGCGAATCAGTCTCTGCCCCTTTCTTCACCGTCTAGCAGCTAAATCAACCTGCACATATTGCAATAATGCATTAAATATTTGGCAGAACGCAACATATTCACATATTAAGGGCCGTCCGGCAGGCTCAGCGAATCAGTCTCTGCCCCTTTTTTCACCGTCTAGCCGCTAAATCAACCTGCACATATTGCAATAATACATTGCATATTTGGAAGCACGCAACATATTCACATATTAAGGGCCGTCCGGCATGCCCAGGGAATCGGTCTCTGGCCCCTTCTTTACCGTCTAGCAGCAAGATCAATCTGCACATATTGCAATAATGCATTGAATATTTGGAATCACGCAACATATTCACGTATTAAGGGTCGTTCGGCATGCCCATCGAATAGGTCTCTGCTCCTTTCTTCACCGTCGAGCAGCTAAATCAACCTCGTTAACATATTGCAATCATGTATTGAATATTTGGAAGCACGCAATATATTTACATATTGAGGGCCGTTCGGTATGCCCAGTGAATCGATATCTGCCGCTTTCTTCACCGAGGAGCTAAATTAACCTCCACATATTGCAATCATGTATTGAATATTTGGAAGCACGCAACATATTCACATAATAAGGGCCGCCCGGCATGCCCAGCGAATCGGTCTCTGGCCCTTTCTTCATCGTCGAGCAGCTAAATCAACCTCCTCCACATATTGCAATCATGTATTGAATATTTGGAAGCACGCAACATATTCACTTATTAAGGGCCGTCCGGCATGCCAAGCGAATCGGTCTCTGGCCCTTTCTTCGCCGTCTAGCAGCCAAATCCACCTGCACATATTGCAATAATGCATTGAATATTTCGAAGCACGCAACATATTCACATATTAAGTGCCGTCCGGCATGCTCAGCGAATCAGTCTCTGCCCCTTTCTTCATTGTCGAGCAGCTAAATCAACCTCCTCCACATATTGCAATCATGTATTGAATATTTGGAAGCACGCAACATATTCACTTATTAAGGGCCGTCCGGCATGCTCAGCGAATCGTTCTGTGCCCCTTTCTTCGCCGTCTAGCAGCTAAATAAAACTGAACATATTGCAATGTTGCATGAGATTTTTGTAAGCACCCAACATATTCACATAATAAGGGCCGCTCGGCATGCCCAGCGAATCGGTCTCTGCCCTTTCTTCATCGTCGAGTAGCTAAATGAACCTGCACATATTGCAATCATGTATTGAATATTTGGAAGCACGCAACATATTCACTTATTAAGGGCCGTCCGGCATGCCCAGCGAATCGGTCTCTGGCCCTTTCTTCGCCGTCTAGCAGCTAAATCAACCTGCACATATTGCAATAATGCATTGAATATTTGGAAGCACGCAACATATTCACATATTAAGGGCCGTCCGGCATGCTCAGCGAATCGGTCTCTGCCCCTTTCTTCATCGTCGAGCAGATAAATCAACCTCCTCCACATATTGCAATCATTTATTGAATATTTGGAAGCACGCAACATATTCACTTATTAAGGGCCGTCCGGCATGCCCAGCGAATAGGTCTCTGGCCCTTTCTTCGCCGTCTAGCAGCTAAATAAACCTGCACATATTGCAATAATTCATTGAATATTTCGAAGCACGCAACATATTCACATATTAAGGGCTGTCCGGCATGCTCAGCGAATCGTTCTCTGCCCATTTCTTCGCCGTCTACCAGCTAAATCAAACTGCACGTATTGCAATCATGTATTGAATATTTGGAAGCACGCAACATATTCACTTATAAAGGGCCGTCCGGCATGCCCAGCGAATCGGTCTCTGGCCCTTTCTTCGCCGTCTAGCAGCTAAATCAACCAGCACATATTGCAATTATGCATTGAATATTTCGAAGCACGCAACATATTCACATATTAAGGGCTGTCCGGCATGCTCAGCGAATCGTTCTCTGCCCCTTTCTTCGCCGTCTAGCAGCTAAATCAAACTGCACATATTGCAATAATGCATGGGATATTTGTAAGCACCCAACATATTCACTTATTAAGGGCCGTCCGGCATGCCCAGCGAATCGGTCTCTGGCCCTTTCTTCGCCGTCTAGCAGCTAAATCAACCAGCACATATTGCAATTATGCATTGAATATTTCGAAGCACGCAACATATTCACATATTAAGGGCTGTCCGGCATGCTCAGCGAATCGTTCTCTGCCCCTTTCTTCGCCGTCTAGCAGCTAAATCAAACTGCACATATTGCAATAATGCATGGGATATTTGTAAGCACCCAATATATTCACATAATAAGGGCCGCTCGGCATGCCCAGCGAATCGGTCTCTGCCCCTTTCTTCATCGTCGAGCAGCTAAATCAACCTGCACATATTGCAAACATGTATTGAATATTTGGAAGCACGCAACATATTCACTTATTAAGGGATGTCCGGTATGCCCAGCGAACGAATCTGTGCCCCTCTCTTCACCGTCGAGCAGCTAAATCAACCTCCACATTGCAATCATGTATTGAATATTTGGAAGCACGCCACATATTCACATATTAAGAGCCGTCCGGCATGCCCAGCGAATCGATCTGTGCCCCTCTCTTCACCGTCGAGCAGCTAAATCAACCTCCTCCACATATTGCAATCATGTATCGAATATTTGGAAGCACGCAACATATTCACATATTAAGGGCCGTCTAGCATGCCCAGCGAATCGGTCTCTGGCCCTTTCTTCGCCGTCTAGCAGCTAGATCACACTCCACATATTGCAATAATGCATTGAATATTTGGAAGCATGCAACATATTCACATATTAAGGGCCGTCCGGCATGCCCAGCGAATCGGTCTCTGCCCCTTTCTTCACTATGTAGCAGCTAAATCAACCTGCACATATTGCAATAATACATTGAATATTTCGAAGCACGCAACATATTCACATATTAAGGGCCGTCCGGCATGCTCAGCCAATCGTTCTGTGCCCCTTTCTTCGCCGTCTAGCAGCTAAATCAACCTGCACATATTGCAATAATGCATTGAATATTTGGAAGCACGCAACATATTCACATAATAAGGGCCGTCCGGCACGCTCAGCGAATCGGTCTCTGCCCCTTTCTTCATCGTCGAGCAGCTAAATCAACCTGCACATATTGCAATCAAGTATTGAATATTTGGAAGGACGCAACATATTCACTTATTAAGGGCCGTCCGGCATGCACAGCGAATCGGTCTCTGGCCCTTTCTTCGCCGTCTAGCAGCTAAATCAACCCGCACATATTGCAATAATGCATTGAATATTTGGAAGCACGCAACATATTCACATATTAAGGGCCGTCCGGCAAGCTCAGCGAATCGGTCTCTACCCCTTTCTTCGCCGTCTAGCAGCTAAATCAAACTGCACATATTGCAATAATGCATTGAATATTTGGAAGCACGCAACATATTCGCATATTAAGTGCCGCCCGGCATGCTCAGCAAATCGGTCTCTGCCCCTTTCTTCATCGTCGAGCAGCTAAATCAACCTGCACGTATTGCAATCATGTATTGAATATTTGGAAGCACGCAACCAATTCACTTATTAAGGGCCGTCCGGCATGCCCAGCGAATCGGTCTCACGCCCTTTCTTCGCCGTCTAGCAGCTAAATCAACCGGCACATATTGCAATAATGCATTGAATATTTGGAAGCACGCAACATATTCAGATATTAAGGGCCGTCCGGCATGCTCAGCGAATCGGTCTCTGCCCCTTTTTTCACCGTCTAGCAGCTAAATCAACCTGCACATATTGCAATAATGCATTGCATATTTGGAAGCACGCAAGGTATTCTCCATATGAAGTGCCGTCCGGCATGCCCAGCGGATTGGTCTCTGGCCCTTTCTTCGCCGTCTAGCAGCTAGATCACCCTCCTCATATTGCAATAATGCATTGAATATTTGGAAGCATGCAACATGTTCACATATTAAGGGCCGTCCGGCATGCCCAGCGAATCGGTCTCTGCCCCTTTCTCCACTGTCTAGCAGCTAAATCAACCTGCACATATTGCAATAATGCATTGAATATTCGGAAGCACGCAACATATTCACATATTAAGTGCCGTCCGGCATGCTCAGCGAATCGGTCTCTGGCCCTTTCTTCACCCTCTAGCAGCTAGATCAACCTCCACATATTGCAATAATGCACTGAATATTTGGAAGCACGCAACATATTCACATTTTAAGGGCCGTCTTGTATGCCCAGTGAATTGATATCTGCCGCTTTCTTCACCGAGCAGCTAAATCAACCTCCACATATTGCAATCATGTATTGAATATTTGGAAGCACGCAACATATTCACTTATTAAGGGCCGTCCGATATGCCCAGCGACTCGGTCTCTGGCCCTTTCATCGCCGTCTAGCAGCTAAATCAACCTGCACATATTGCAATAATGCATTGAATATTTGAAAGCACGCAACATATTCACATATTAAGGGCCGTCCGGCATGCTCAGCGAATCAGTCTCTGCCCCTTTCTTCACCGTCTAGCAGCTAAATCAACCTGCACATATTGCAATAATGCATTAAATATTTGGCAGAACGCAACATATTCACATATTAAGGGCCGTCCGGCAGGCTCAGCGAATCAGTCTCTGCCCCTTTTTTCACCGTCTAGCCGCTAAATCAACCTGCACATATTGCAATAATACATTGCATATTTGGAAGCACGCAACATATTCACATATTAAGGGCCGTCCGGCATGCCCAGGGAATCGGTCTCTGGCCCCTTCTTTACCGTCTAGCAGCAAGATCAATCTGCACATATTGCAATAATGCATTGAATATTTGGAATCACGCAACATATGCACGTATTAAGGGTCGTTCGGCATGCCCATCGAATAGGTCTCTGCTCCTTTCTTCACCGTCGAGCAGCTAAATCAACCTCGTTAACATATTGCAATCATGTATTGAATATTTGGAAGCACGCAATATATTTACATATTGAGGGCCGTTCGGTATGCCCAGTGAATCGATATCTGCCGCTTTCTTCACCGAGGAGCTAAATTAACCTCCACATATTGCAATCATGTATTGAATATTTGGAAGCACGCAACATATTCACATAATAAGGGCCGCCCGGCATGCCCAGCGAATCGGTCTCTGGCCCTTTCTTCATCGTCGAGCAGCTAAATCAACCTCCTCCACATATTGCAATCATGTATTGAATATTTGGAAGCACGCAACATATTCACTTATTAAGGGCCGTCCGGCATGCCAAGCGAATCGGTCTCTGGCCCTTTCTTCGCCGTCTAGCAGCCAAATCCACCTGCACATATTGCAATAATGCATTGAATATTTCGAAGCACGCAACATATTCACTTATTAAGGGCCGTCCGGCATGCCCAGCGAATCGGTCTCACGCCCTTTCTTCGCCGTCTAGCAGCTAAATCAACCGGCACATATTGCAATAATGCATTGAATATTTGGAAGCACGCAACATATTCAGATATTAAGGGCCGTCCGGCATGCTCAGCGAATCGGTCTCTGCCCCTTTTTTCACCGTCTAGCAGCTAAATCAACCTGCACATATTGCAATAATGCATTGCATATTTGGAAGCACGCAAGGTATTCTCCATATGAAGTGCCGTCCGGCATGCTCAGCGAATCAGTCTCTGGCCCTTTCTTCATCGTCGAGCAGCTAAATCAACCTCCTCCACATATTGCAATCATGTATTGAATATTTGGAAGCACGCAACATATTCACTTATTAAGGGCCGTCCGGCATGCCAAGCGAATCGGTCTCTGGCCCTTTCTTCGCCGTCTAGCAGCCAAATCCACCTGCACATATTGCAATAATGCATTGAATATTTCGAAGCACGCAACATATTCACTTATTAAGGGCCGTCCGGCATGCCCAGCGAATCGGTCTCACGCCCTTTCTTCGCCGTCTAGCAGCTAAATCAACCGGCACATATTGCAATAATGCATTGAATATTTGGAAGCACGCAACATATTCAGATATTAAGGGCCGTCCGGCATGCTCAGCGAATCGGTCTCTGCCCCTTTTTTCACCGTCTAGCAGCTAAATCAACCTGCACATATTGCAATAATGCATTGAATATTTGAAAGCACGCAACATATTCACATATTAAGGGCCGTCCGGCATGCTCAGCGAATCAGTCTCTGCCCCTTTCTTCATTGTCGAGCAGCTAAATCAACCTCCTCCACATATTGCAATCATGTATTGAATATTTGGAAGCACGCAACATATTCACTTATTAAGGGCCGTCCGGCATGCTCAGCGAATCGTTCTGTGCCCCTTTCTTCGCCGTCTAGCAGCTAAATAAAACTGAACATATTGCAATGTTGCATGAGATTTTTGTAAGCACCCAACATATTCACATAATAAGGGCCGCTCGGCATGCCCAGCGAATCGGTCTCTGCCCTTTCTTCATCGTCGAGTAGCTAAATGAACCTGCACATATTGCAATCATGTATTGAATATTTGGAAGCACGCAACATATTCACTTATTAAGGGCCGTCCGGCATGCCCAGCGAATCGGTCTCTGGCCCTTTCTTCGCCGTCTAGCAGCTAAATCAACCTGCACATCCCAGGTAGCACAAAGTGGGCTATGAAGGGTGGGCCCCGGTGGGCCCGATGTAGGCAATGCAGGACAGCCCCGGTGGGCTCAATGTGGGTGCTGCAAGAGGGGCCGACGTAGGCCCGAAGCGGGCTGTCGACAAAGCCCCAATTGGCCCCACTAGGGGCCGATGCAGGCAGCCCTTGCGGGGCTGCCCACATTTTTCCGGCATTGTTAAAAGGGCACATCCCGCCAACTCCCCGCGATGGTCCTACTTTGGACCGATTTGGGCAGCCGCTTTGGAGGAACATTTTTTTTTATTTCAGTTAGCCCCTCAGAAAATGACATAGGACCAATGCGGGTTCTATAGCGCTAGCCACACTTGGGCTTGCCCACATTATTCTCCTAAGGGTCCGACGTAGGAAATTGATGGAAAGCCCTAGTCCAAGTTTTCACAATCAATATTTAGGCACATAATTAGGTAATTACTTTATACATGTCTGCACTTTCTAAACAGCCACAATATTAATTTTTACAATAATTCATAACATTCATCTAGCCGAAATGACTTCATGTACATCTAGTTCAGGCTATGGAGATGTGTGTTCTGAACAGTAATATTGTACTGCGAGTTGCAGGCTGTCCAAAGCAACCACATAAGAGGCAACAGTTAGCTAGCGGTTTGTTTTAGTATATGTAGCGCAATTTGCACGAGCGCGAGAACTAAAGCCATGTAAATTTCTAATCGACTAAACATGGCCACAACTGTTATACAAATCATCTATAACAGTAATTTAGGGCAACATCTAATGCAAATAAAAGTTGGAAACAATGATTACGCAATTGCACGCACGCCTTCTAGCCCCATTACGGCCGATGTGGGACCTACAGCGGTTTTGTGTGGGCAGCCCCAATTGGGCTGGGTGTTGGTTTTGAACCTAAAGCCCACTTGCTATTGCACGTGCCTTCAAATTCCCCACAAGGGACCAATTTTGGTTTCATGCGGGCCCTCCCACCTTCCAGCCCCATTACGGCGCATGTGGGATATAAAGCAGTTTTATGTGGGCAGCCCCAATTGGGCCGGACGTTGTTTTTGAACCTAGAGCCCACCTGCTGTTGCACGGGCCTTCAAAGCCCCCACAAAGGACCGATTTTGGTACCATGCGGGCACGCCCGCCTTCCAGCCCCATTACAGCCTATGTGGGACCTAAAGCGGTTTAGCTAAGGCTGCCTCATTTGGGCCTCACGAGGGCTTGCCCAAATTGAGCCCTTATTCATATTTCACCTGCCCTCAAGTAACCTACAAGGGGCCGATTTGGGCAGCATGTGGGTATGTGCGTTTTCTTGCCCCACTACGGCCGATGTTGGTCCCACAAAGATTTAATGGGGGCGGCCTCACTTCGGATCTATGAGGGCTTTCCCATAAAAAGCCCACATTTAGGTTGGATTGCCCTCAAATATCCGGCAAGGGACCCTTGTGGTCTGGATGCAAGAATGTGATCTGCATTAGCCCAAGAAACGCCGCTATGGGACCCATGCAGGAGGAGCAGGGGCAAGCCCAAATGGGGCTTGCCCACATTTGCCCCATCGGGGACCGATGCAGGTTTTATGATGGTTGCCCCAGCCCCACTTGCCTACATCGGACCTACTGGGGCCCCACATTCTGTGCTACCTGGGATATTGCAATAATGCATTGAATATTTGGAAGCACGCAACATATTCACATATTAAGGGCCGTCCGGCATGCTCAGCGAATCGGTCTCTGCCCCTTTCTTCATCGTCGAGCAGATAAATCAACCTCCTCCACATATTGCAATCATTTATTGAATATTTGGAAGCACGCAACATATTCACTTATTAAGGGCCGTCCGGCATGCCCAGCGAATCGTTCTCTGCCCATTTCTTCGCCGTCTACCAGCTAAATCAAACTGCACGTATTGCAATCATGTATTGAATATTTGGAAGCACGCAACATATTCACTTATTAAGGGCCGTCCGGCATGCCCAGCGAATCGGTCTCTGGCCCTTTCTTCGCCGTCTAGCAGCTAAATCAACCAGCACATATTGCAATTATGCATTGAATATTTCGAAGCACGCAACATATTCACATATTAAGGGCTGTCCGGCATGCTCAGCGAATCGTTCTCTGCCCCTTTCTTCGCCGTCTAGCAGCTAAATCAAACTGCACATATTGCAATAATGCATGGGATATTTGTAAGCACCCAACATATTCACTTATTAAGGGCCGTCCGGCATGCCCAGCGAATCGGTCTCTGGCCCTTTCTTCGCCGTCTAGCAGCTAAATCAACCAGCACATATTGCAATTATGCATTGAATATTTCGAAGCACGCAACATATTCACATATTAAGGGCTGTCCGGCATGCTCAGCGAATCGTTCTCTGCCCCTTTCTTCGCCGTCTAGCAGCTAAATCAAACTGCACATATTGCAATAATGCATGGGATATTTGTAAGCACCCAATATATTCACATAATAAGGGCCGCTCGGCATGCCCAGCGAATCGGTCTCTGCCCCTTTCTTCATCGTCGAGCAGCTAAATCAACCTGCACATATTGCAAACATGTATTGAATATTTGGAAGCACGCAACATATTCACTTATTAAGGGATGTCCGGTATGCCCAGCGAACGAATCTGTGCCCCTCTCTTCACCGTCGAGCAGCTAAATCAACCTCCACATTGCAATCATGTATTGAATATTTGGAAGCACGCCACATATTCACATATTAAGAGCCGTCCGGCATGCCCAGCGAATCGATCTGTGCCCCTCTCTTCACCGTCGAGCAGCTAAATCAACCTCCTCCACATATTGCAATCATGTATCGAATATTTGGAAGCACGCAACATATTCCGGAAAGCGTGGCGTGACATGGTCCATAGGGTCACGAAGAGTCGGACACGACTGAACGCCTGAACTGAACTGAACTGAACATATTCACATATTAAGGGCCGTCTAGCATGCCCAGCGAATCGGTCTCTGGCCCTTTCTTCGCCGTCTAGCAGCTAGATCACACTCCACATATTGCAATAATGCATTGAATATTTGGAAGCATGCAACATATTCACATATTAAGGGCCGTCCGGCATGCCCAGCGAATCGGTCTCTGCCCCTTTCTTCACTATGTAGCAGCTAAATCAACCTGCACATATTGCAATAATACATTGAATATTTCGAAGCACGCAACATATTCACATATTAAGGGCCGTCCGGCATGCTCAGCCAATCGTTCTGTGCCCCTTTCTTCGCCGTCTAGCAGCTAAATCAACCTGCACATATTGCAATAATGCATTGAATATTTGGAAGCACGCAACATATTCACATAATAAGGGCCGTCCGGCACGCTCAGCGAATCGGTCTCTGCCCCTTTCTTCATCGTCGAGCAGCTAAATCAACCTGCACATATTGCAATCAAGTATTGAATATTTGGAAGGACGCAACATATTCACTTATTAAGGGCCGTCCGGCATGCACAGCGAATCGGTCTCTGGCCCTTTCTTCGCCGTCTAGCAGCTAAATCAACCCGCACATATTGCAATAATGCATTGAATATTTGGAAGCACGCAACATATTCACATATTAAGGGCCGTCCGGCAAGCTCAGCGAATCGGTCTCTACCCCTTTCTTCGCCGTCTAGCAGCTAAATCAAACTGCACATATTGCAATAATGCATTGAATATTTGGAAGCACGCAACATATTCGCATATTAAGTGCCGCCCGGCATGCTCAGCAAATCGGTCTCTGCCCCTTTCTTCATCGTCGAGCAGCTAAATCAACCTGCACATATTGCAATCATGTATTGAATATTTGGAAGCACGCAACCAATTCACTTATTAAGGGCCGTCCGGCATGCCCAGCGAATCGGTCTCACGCCCTTTCTTCGCCGTCTAGCAGCTAAATCAACCGGCACATATTGCAATAATGCATTGAATATTTGGAAGCACGCAACATATTCAGATATTAAGGGCCGTCCGGCATGCTCAGCGAATCGGTCTCTGCCCCTTTTTTCACCGTCTAGCAGCTAAATCAACCTGCACATATTGCAATAATGCATTGCATATTTGGAAGCACGCAAGGTATTCTCCATATGAAGTGCCGTCCGGCATGCCCAGCGGATTGGTCTCTGGCCCTTTCTTCGCCGTCTAGCAGCTAGATCACCCTCCTCATATTGCAATAATGCATTGAATATTTGGAAGCATGCAACATGTTCACATATTAAGGGCCGTCCGGCATGCCCAGCGAATCGGTCTCTGCCCCTTTCTCCACTGTCTAGCAGCTAAATCAACCTGCACATATTGCAATAATGCATTGAATATTCGGAAGCACGCAACATATTCACATATTAAGTGCCGTCCGGCATGCTCAGCGAATCGGTCTCTGGCCCTTTCTTCACCCTCTAGCAGCTAGATCAACCTCCACATATTGCAATAATGCACTGAATATTTGGAAGCATGCAACATATTCACCTGGATCAGATTCCATTAGAATATGCTGTGGAAGTGAGGAATCGATTTCAAGAATTAGATCTAGAAGACAGAGCCCGAAGAGATGTGGACTGATGTTCGTGATATAATACAAGTTGCTACTAAGGTAGTTCCAAAGCAAAAGAAATGCAAAAAGGCAAACTGGTTATCTGAAGAGGCTTTGCAAATAGCTGAGGAAAGGAGGATGGAAAAGGTATGGGGGAAAGAGAAAGATACAAGGTTCTCAATGCGGATTTTCAGAAAATAGCAAGGAGAGATAAGAATGCCTTCCTGAACATACAGTGTCAAGCAGTTGAGGACAACAGCCAATTAAGGAACACAAGAGCTCTGTATAAGACAATCAAAGATATCAAAGGAAGCTTCTGTGCTAAGCTGGGCGTGATAAAGGACAAACGAGGCAAGGACCTCACTGAAGCCTCAGAGATAAAGAAGAGGTGGCAGGAATACACAGAAGAACTGTACAAGAAGGACCCGGATGTGCAAACCCAACATAGGACGGTTGTGATTACTGATCTCGAGCCGGGCATCCTGAAGAGTGAAGTTGAATGGGCCTTAGCCAGCCTTGCTAAGAACAAAGCTAGCAGAATTGATGGTATTCCAGCTGAGTTGCTTCAAAACCTCAACCACGACGCTGTTAACACACTGCATACATTATGTCAAAAGATTTGGACAACCCTGCAGTGGCCACAGGATTGGAGGAGGTCAGTTTACATCCCCATTCCAAAGAAAGGCAGTGCCAGAGATTGTTCCAACTACCGCACGATCGCGCTTATTTCGCATGCTAGCAAGGTGATGTTAAAAATCCTGCAAGGTAGGCTGCAGCAGTATGTGGATCGGGAGCTTCCGGACGTGCAAGCTGGGTTTCGCAAGGGCTGAGGAACTAGAGACCAAATTGCCAACCTTCGCTGGATCATGGAAAAAGAAAGAGAGTTCCAGAAACCCATTTACTTCTGCTTTATTGATTATACGAAAGCGTTTGACTGCGTAGATCACAGCAGATTGTGGCAAGCTCTCCAAGAGATGGGAGTTCCAATTCACCTCACCTGTCTCCTCAGGAACCTTTATGAAGGGCAAGAGGCCACACTCAGAACTGGGCATGGTCTTACTAATTGGTTTCCGATTGAGAAAGGGGTGAGGCAAGGCTGCATACTGTCACCCTGCCTATTTAACCTATATGCAGAGTGCATCATGAGGAAGGCCGGTCTGGACGAGTCTTCAGCTGGAGTGAAGATTGCTGGAAAACGTATCAACAACCTTAGATATGCGGATGATACAACTTTAATGGCAGAAAGTGATGTGGAACTCAGGAGACTTCTGATGCGCGTACAAGAAGAGAGTGAGAAGTTTGGGCTTAAACTGAACATTAAAAAGACGAAGATCATAGCGTCTTGCCCTATCAAGTCCTGGAGCATCAATGGACAAGAAGTGGAAACTGTGACAGATTTTCTGTTCTTGGGCGCCAAGATTACCTCGGAAGGAGACTGCAGCCATGAAATTAGGAGACGCCTGCTTCTGGGAAAGAGAGCAATGGTTAGCCTTGACCGCCTAGTAAAGAGCAGAGACATTAGTCTGCCAACCAAGATCCGTATAACCCGTGCTATGGTCTTTCCAGTTGTGATGTATGGATGCGAGAGTTGGACTGTGAAAAAGGCTGACCGCCGAAGAATTGACGCGTTTGAATTGTGGTGCTGGCGAAGACTCTTAAGAGTTCCTTGGACTGCCAGAAGATCAAATCAGTCGATATTGTCGACCATAAACCCTGACTGCTCATTGGAGGGTCAAATTCTAAAGTTAAAGCTCAGCTACTTTGGTCATCTGATGAGAAGAGAGGAGTCGCTGGAGAAAGATTTGATGTTGGGAAAGGTTGAGGGTCGCCGGAGAAGGGGTAGGCAGCGAACGCGATGGTTAGATGGCATTCTCGAGGCATTGCAGATGAAGCTATGTGATGTTAAGAAGATAGTGAGAGACCGGAAAGCGTGGCGTGACATGGTTCATAGGGTCACGAAGAGTCGGACACGACTGAACGCCTGAACTGAACTGAACATATTCACATATATTAAGGGCCGTCCGGCATGCCCAGCGAATCGGTCTCTGCCCCTTTCTTCACTGTCTAGCGGCTAAATCAACCTGAACATATTGCAATAATGCATTGAATATTTGGAAGCACGCAACATATTCCCATATTAAGGGCCGTCCGGCATGCCCAGCGAATCGGTCTCTGCCCCTTTCTTCACTGTCTAGCAGCTAAATCAACCTGCACATATTGCTAAGATGCATTGAATATTTGGAAGCACGCAACATATTCACATATTAAGGGCCGTCCGGCATGCCCAGAGAATCGGTCTCTGCCCCTTTCTTCACTGTCTAGCAGCTAAATCAACCTTCACATATTGCAATCATGCATTGAATATTTGGAAGCATGCAACATATTCACATATTAAGGGCCGTCCGGCATGCTCAGCGAATCGGTCTATGCCCCTTTCTTCACCGTCTAGCAGCTAAATCAACCTGCACATATTGCAATAATGCATTGAATATTTGGAAGCATGCAACATATTCACATATTAAGGGCCGTCCGGCATGCTCAGCGAATCGGTCTCTGCCCCTTTCTTCACTGTCTAGCAGCTAAATCAACCTGCACATATTGCAATAATGCATTGAATATTTGGAAGCACGCAACATATTCACATAAGTGCCATCCGGCATGCTCAGCGAATCGGTCTCTGCCCCTTTCTTCACTGTCTAGCAGCTAAATCAACCTGCACATATTGCAATAATGCACTGAATATTTGGAAGCACGCAACATATTCACATATTAAGGGCCGTGCGGCATGCTCAGCGAATCGGTCTCTGCCCCTTTCTTCAGCGTCTAGCAGCTAAATCAACCTGCACGTATTGCAATAATGCATTGAATATTTGGAAGCATGCAACATATTCACCTGGATCAGATTCCATTAGAATATGCTGTGGAAGTGAGGAATCGATTTCAAGAATTAGATCTAGAAGACAGAGCCCGAAGAGATGTGGACTGATGTTCGTGATATAATACAAGAAGTTGCTGCTAAGGTAGTTCCAAAGCAAAAGAAATGCAAAAAAGCAAACTGGTTATCTGAATAGGCTTTGCAAATAGCTGAGGAAAGGAGGATGGCAAAAGGTATGGGGGAAAGAGAAAGATACAAGGTTCTCAATGCGGATTTTCAGAAAATAGCAAGGAGAGATAAGAATGCCTTCCTGAACATACAGTGTCAAGCAGTCGAGGACAACAGCCAATTAAGGAACACAAGAGCTCTGTATAAGACAATCAAAGATATCAAAGGAAGCTTCTGTGCTAAGCTGGGCGTGATAAAGGACAAACGAGGCAAGGACCTCACTGAAGCCTCAGAGATAAAGAAGAGGTGGCAGGAATACACAGAAGAACTGTACAAGAAGGACCCGGATGTGCAAACCCAACATAGGACGGTTGTGATTACTGATCTCGAGCCGGGCATCCTGAAGAGTGAAGTTGAATGGGCCTTAGCCAGCCTTGCTAAGAACAAAGCTAGCGGAATTGATGGTATTACAGCTGAGTTGCTTCAAAACCTCAACCACGACGCTGTTAACACACTGCATACATTATGTCAAAAGATTTGGACAACCCTGCAGTGGCCACAGGATTAGAGGAGGTCAGTTCACATCCCCATTCCAAAGAAAGGCAGTGCCAGAGATTGTTCCAACTACCGCACGATCGCGCTTATTTCGCATGCTAGCAAGGTGATGTTAAAAATCCTGCAAGGTAGGCTGCAGCAGTATGTGGATCGGGAGCTTCCGGACGTGCAAGCTGGGTTTCGCAAGGGCAGAGGAACTAGAGACCAAATTGCCAACCTTCGCTGGATCATGGAAAAAGAAAGAGAGTTTCAGAAACCCATTTACTTCTGCTTTATTGATTATGCGAAAGCGTTTAACTGCGTAGATCACAGCAGATTGTGGCAAGCTCTCCAAGAGATGGGAGTTCCAATTCACCTCACCTGTCTCCTCAGGAACCTTTATGAAGGGCAAGAGGCCACAGTCAGAACTGGGCATGGTCTTACTGATTGGTTTCCGATTGAGAAAGGGGTGAGGCAAGGCTGCATACTGTCACCCTGCCTATTTAACCTATATGCAGAGTGCATCATGAGGAAGGCCGGTCTGGACGAGTCTTCAGCTGGAGTGAAGATTGCTGGAAAACGTATCAACAACCTTAGATATGCGGATGATACCACTTTAATGGCAGAAAGTGAAGTGGAACTCAGGAGACTTCTGATGCGCGTACAAGAAGAGAGTGAGAAGTTTGGGCTTAAACTGAACATTAAAAAGACGAAGATCATGGCGTCTTGCCCTATCAAGTCCTGGAGCATCAATGGACAAAAAGTGGAAACTGTGACAGATTTTCTGTTCTTGGGTGCCAAGATTACCTCGGAAGGAGACTGCAGCCATGAAATTAGGAGACGCCTGCTTCTGGGAAAGAGAGCAATGGTTAGCCTTGACCGCCTAGTAAAGAGCAGAGACATTAGTCTGCCAACCAAGATCCGTATAACCCGTGCTATTGTCTTTCCAGTTGTGATGTATGGATGCGAGAGTTGGACTGTGAAAAAGGCTGACCGCCGAAGAATTGTCGCGTTTGAATTGTGGTGCTGGCGAAGACTCTTAAGAGTTCCTTGGACTGCCAGAAGATCAAATCAGTCGATATTGTCGACCATAAACCCTGACTGCTCATTGGAGGGTCAAATTCTAAAGTTAAAGCTCAGCTACTTTGGTCATCTGATGAGAAGAGAGGGGTCGCTGGAGAAAGATTTGATGTTGGGAAAGGTTGAGGGTCGCCGGAGAAGGGGTAGGCAGCGAACGCGATGGTTAGATGGCATTCTCGAGGCATTGCAGATGAAGCTATGTGATGTCAAGAAGATAGTGAGAGACCGGAAAGCGTGGCGTGACATGGTTCATAGGGTCACGAAGAGTCGGACACGACTGAACGCCTGAACTGAACTGAACATATTCACATATATTAAGGGCCGTCCGGCATGCCCAGCGAATCGGTCTCTGCCCCTTTCTTCACTGTCTAGCGGCTAAATCAACCTGAACATATTGCAATAATGCATTGAATATTTAGAAGCACGCAACATATTCCCATATTAAGGGCCGTCCGGCATGCCCAGCGAATCGGTCTCTGCCCCTTTCTTCACTGTCTAGCAGCTAAATCAACCTGCACATATTGCAATGATGCATTGAATATTTGGAAGCACGCAACATATTCACATATTAAGGGCCGTCCAGTATGCTCAGCGAATCGGTCTATGCCCCTTTATTCACCGTCTAGCAGCTAAATCAACCTGCACATATTGCAATAATGCATTGAATATTTGGAAGCATGCAACATATTCACATAAGTGCCATCCGGCATGCTCAGCGAATCGGTCTCTGCCCCTTTCTTCACTGTCTAGCAGCTAAATCAACCTGCACATATTGCAATGATGCATTGAATATTTGGAAGCACGCAACATATTCACATAAGTGCCATCCGGCATGCTCAGCGAATCGGTCTCTGCCCCTTTCTTCACTGTCTAGCAGCTAAATCATCCTGCACACATTGCAATAATGCACTGAATATTTGGAAGCACGCAACATATTCACATATTAAGGGCCGTCCGGCATGCCCAGCGAATCGGTTTCTGCCCCTTTCTTCAGTGTCTAGCAGCTAAATCAACCTGCACATATTGCAATGATGCATTGAATATTTGGAAGCATGCAACATATTCACATAAGTGCCATCCGGCATGCTCAGCGAATCGGTCTCTGCCCCTTTCTTCACTGTCTAGCAGCTAAATCAACCTGCACATATTGCAATAATGCATTGAATATTTGGAAGCACGCAACATATTCACATATTAAGGGCCGTCCAGTATGCTCAGCGAATCGGTCTCTGCCCCTTTCTTCACTGTCTAGCAGCTAAATCAACCTGCACATATTGCAATGATGCATTGAATATTTGGAAGCACGCAACATATTCACATATTAAGGGCCGTCCGGCATGCTCAGCGAATCGGTCTCTGCCCCTTTCTTCACTGTCTAGCAGCTAAATCAACCTGCACATATTGCAATAATGCATTGAATATTTGGAAGCACGCAACATATTCACATATTAAGGGCCGTCCAGTATGCTCAGCGAATCGGTCTCTGCCCCTTTCTTCACTGTCTAGCAGCTAAATCAACCTGCACATATTGCAATAATGCATTGAATATTTGGAAGCACGCAACATATTCACATATTAAGGGCCGTCCAGTATGCTCAGCGAATCGGTCTCTGCCCCTTTCTTCACTGTCTAGCAGCTAAATCAACCTGCACATATTGAAATAATGCATTGAATATTTGGAAGCACGCAACATATTCACATATTAAGGGCCGTCCAGTATGCTCAGCGAATCGGTCTCTGCCCCTTTCTTCACTGTCTAGCAGCGAAATCAACCTGCACATATTGCAATAATGCATTGAATATTTGGAAGCATGCAATATATTCACATAAGTGCCATCCGGCATGCTCAGCGAATCGGTCTCTGCCCCTTTCTTCACTGTCTAGCAGCTAAATCAACCTGCACATATTGCAATAATGCATTGAATATTTGGAAGCACTCAGCATATACACATTTTAAGGGCCGTCCAGTATGCTCAGCGAATCGGTCTCTGCCCCTTTCTTCACTGTCTAGCAGCTAAATCAACCTGCACATATTGCAATAATGCATTGAATATTTGGAAGCACGCAACATATTCACATATTAAGGGCCGTCCAGTATGCTCAGCGAATCGGTCTCTGCCCCTTTCTTCACTGTCTAGCAGCTAAATCAACCTGCACATATTGCAATGATGCATTGAATATTTGGAAGCACGCAACATATTCACATATTAAGGGCCGTCCGGCATGCTCAGCGAATCGGTCTCTGCCCCTTTCTTCACTGTCTAGCAGCTAAATCAACCTGCACATATTGTAATAATGCATTGAATATTTGGAAGCACGCAACATATTCACATAAGTGCCATCCGGCATGCTCAGCGAATCGGTCTCTGCCCCTTTCTTCACTGTCTAGCAGCTAAATCAACCTGCACATATTGCAATAATGCACTGAATATTTGGAAGCACGCAACATATTCACATATTAAGGGCCGTCCGGCATGCCAGCGAATCGGTTTCTGCCCCTTTCTTCAGTGTCTAGCAGCTAAGTCAACCTGCACATATTGCAATAATGCATTGAATATTTGGAAGCATGCAACATATTCACATAAGTGCCATCCGGCATGCTCAGCGAATCGGTCTCTGCCCCTTTCTTCACTGTCTAGCAGCTAAATCAACCTGCACATATTGCAATAATACATTGAATATTTGGAAGCACGCAACATATTCACATATTAAGGGCCGTCCAGTATGCTCAGCGAATCGGTCTCTGCCCCTTTCTTCACTGTCTAGCAGGTAAATCAACCTGCACATATTGCAATAATGCATTGAATATTTGGAAGCACGCAACATATTCACATAAGTGCCATCCGGCATGCTCAGCGAATCGGTCTCTGCCCCTTTCTTCACTGTCTAGCAGCTAAATCAACCTCACATATTGCAATAATGCACTGAATATTTGGAAGCACGCAACATATTCACATATTAAGGGCCGTCCGGCATGCTCAGCGAATCGGTCTCTGCCCCTTTCTTCACTGTCTAGCAGCTAAATCAACCTGCACATATTGCAATAATGCATTGAATATTTGGAAGCACGCAACATATTCACATAAGTGCCATCCGGCATGCTCAGCGAATCGGTCTCTGCCCCTTTCTTCACTGTCTAGCAGCTAAATCAACCTGCACATATTGCAATAATGCACTGAATATTTGGAAGCACGCAACATATTCACATATTAAGGGCCGTCCGGCATGCCCAGCGAATCGGTTTCTGCCCCTTTCTTCAGTGTCTAGCAGCTAAATCAACCTGCACATATTGCAACAATGCATTGAATATTTGGAAGCATGCAACATATTCACATATTAAGGGCCGTGCGGCATGCTCAGCGAATCGGTCTCTGCCCCTTTCTTCAGCGTCTAGCAGCTAAATCAACCTGCACGTATTGCAATAATGCATTGAATATTTGGAAGCATGCAACATATTCACATATTAGGGACCGTCCGACATGCCCAGCGAATCGGCCTCTGCCCCTTTCTTCACCGTCAAGAAGCTAAATCAATCTGCACATATTGCAATCATGTATTGAATATTTGGAAGCACGCAACATATTCACATATTAAGTGCCGTCCGGCATGTCTGTGCCCCTTTCTTCACGCAGCCCCAACCACTGGGTATTTCTCCTGCAACAATCTTGCTCATGCGCTTTGCAATGTCCATGCGACCGCCGCTTACGGCGCTGTGAGTACTATCCGCTGCCATCACAATCCGGCCTCTCCGTCGGCTCAGCTGCAAGCGGAGAGAAGATACGTCTCTCCTTTTTGAAACATGCAGGTTGTTCTCGGAGACGTCAGGGAACAATAGACAGTTTTATCGAACCGAGGGCCCTTAGCTCTAGCAGATGAAAGAGCGCATAGCTTCAAATTTCTCTTGCATGAAAATCATCTTACGCTAACTTCCTGCCATCCAGCCTGAAGCTTGACTACCTAACACACAACTACAATGAGAAATATTCAGGACACTGTAAAGTTCTGCTTTTATATGCAAGAGGTTAAAACATTAGTGGCTCGCGGCTGCCCACTCCAGTTGGGAACCGTGATTTGTGTGCATGCATTTTGCTGCTCATTTATTTCCTAATGCCTTAATATTAGCGTTTGTCAACTCATGAACACTCCAAAAAACAGTTGAAAGCTAGATTATATTGTAAATGACCACACCAAAATAAGGACTTTTTAATCTGCCTACAAATATACCAGCATGGCTCAGGCGTAACGTGTCTTAGAGATTTAGGTTTCACTGTATGTTTAATTTTATTCCGCTGTCCTGTCCGAAAGACAAATCCGAATTTGAACCCCCTGCAATCTCGACCATGCCATTCTCCCAGGTAGCACTAAACATTTTCTAAATCTTGGTGCTGTGGTGGCAATGTCCGTACCAACATAGGACAATTGTATTGCCAACGTAGAACTGCATGTTTAGCCAATGGTATCTGCCATCTGGGTTGTGTTGTGACGTTGTACCATCCGCCGAAGAATGTCTCGGGCGATGTCACCTCAAGCTGCCTTCCGCCGGAGTAATGCTCTATTCTCGGTCAGCTGCTTCATTGTGTTTCCAGTGTAGTGGTTTATATAGGACCGGACGTGCCAAAGCACAGCCGATATTGGTCGCATGGTTTATGCTGTGTAGGTTGAAGCTGTCACCTACCACAGACATGTCCGTCAGTTTGTGCTCATAACGCTACCAGCGCCAAAGCCGGCGCCAGATTCTTAAGAACTCCAGTATTTAAAAGCTGTCGCGTTAGTACGCGGAATGCATCACCGCAATGTTTTAAAATGGGCGACTGTATTGACGAACCCATCTCCCGCTTAATACTTTCTGTGCGGAAACATAACACGCTCCAATCTAGCGCATACCATAATGTGTATATGCGTAGCACAAGGATAAGTGCAGCCTTAATACCCCCCGCCCCCCAATAAATTTGAAATATTCCGTAGTGTTTTGCCCAATGCCAGGATATGCGGAATTTGCATTAACGTTTCTTTAATTGCCCTCAAACATCTAAACAAGGAAACGAATCCATAGCATCGTGTTATTAATTATCCCTTGCATGAAAATGCAAACGTTTACGTTATCATAACTCACCTGTAAGAATGCTCATTAGCGTAGTCTTTCCGGCGCCGTTATGTCCCAAGAGAACGGTAATCTTAGACTTGCAGACCTTCAAGCTGAGGCCATCTAGAGCATTCACTTTTCCGTAGACCTGCGCAAATGGCCAAGAGTGCAAATATTTCGCTTAAAGGAAATTTGAGCGGTGCTCCTAATGAGGAGCTCATTTGTTGAGGCCCGAAACAGTAGTAATGAGTTTTCCTTTCGCGTCATAATAGTTCTAACCTAGTGACTCGTTGATGTTCAAGAAAGACAAATGCATGACCTTAATGATATTGAAAACTGCACTTCCAATATTACAGAACTGCACTCTGCTGTCAATAAAATGAATGCAATCACAATTTATGTGGAGGAATTCCGGCGCTCTCAATGTATTACAGTTACCTCAAGCATTATGCATGACAGACGCATCAATGGATGCTTTCTTGAGAACGTATATCCCACAGTGTCCGGGACGCTCTATGCACCACATTGAAGCCAGTTTTATCAGTGTGAAAAAGCACATTTACTCTCGCTACTCGGAGCCCAGTAATTATATCCAAATCTTACATAGGAATCAATATTCCATCATAGGAACCCGACGTCCTCTTAGGTATGTAATTTAGTTATATATTGAAGGTTGTCTGCTCGTACTGCTACGCAGCACCTATTGGTGTAGTGTTGGAAGGAACAAAATGCCGGGTATGTTCTGTACCTTGAGCCAGCTGATTTACGCGAAAAAAGTGACTACTTTTGACACGTGTAGGAAATAAGAGTGAGATGGAAATTGGAAACCTCGACATGATACATGCCGCTTCAGTCGCACTCTGTGAACGTCCTGCCAAGATTTTGTGGCGCTCGATCCTGCAGCGCTTATCCGCACCGACTGCCACAGCTCGTCGAAGGCGTTATGGGCAATGTTGAAGCCGACGTTGGTGAACGGCAACCAGCTTAGGTATCTTCAGACAAGGTAATCAAACATTGTTAGCAGCCAACAACAAGCCTGCAATGACACAGTGCGCGGTCTCGCATACCTGTTCAACGGAATTTGCACCCCCCCCCCCCGATTTGCATGTTTGTTCCCATTATCTGAATTCAGAGCAATGTGTCTCTTTCTAAGCTGTCAAAGGGTTCATCTCGGTGGTTTTGTGTGCCTTTGTGCCTCGAGTTTTTCTACATACCACAAATATTTAGTTCTCTTAATTCGTCTTCGCACATCATTTCAGAATGTCGTGATACTTCTAGTCATTTTCTTCGAATGTCTTATTTTAGCATGCTCTCTAAAATGTCAAGATTTCTTTACCTCATTCCTAGTGCAAAAGAAAATAAAATTTTGCCGTTTAGCCTCAGGTAAACATTTGTATTACCGGTACCTCGGTATTACATTTTAACACCATATGCATCAAAATGAATGGAGATAAATCTATATCTAGCGGAATATCAAAAACTGTGTTCTATATGGCGGCCCAGAATACAGCGAAGGGCATCGGACTAAATATAGCATCACACAATATTTAAAAAAAGGCTGCTAATACGATTCATGCAAAGTTAATGCAGGTATATAAAATAATGTATTTAAATGACGCAAAAGATGTTAAGCCACTCACAACAAGACTTGTTCACCACGACAGGAGTTTCTGACCATCTCTATTTCGTGTGCCAGATTTTACGACGACTGTAGATGTTCTCAGGCTGGCTGGCCAGGGCATAAAAGTCGGATAAATATATGAAAGAGTTCTAAACAAGAGTTTAAGGGTAGTCCACTATAGCGCACCTATAGTCGTCGTGAATGCGCATGCTGCCACTTTTGAGCCCGCGTTTGCGTTTTTGAAGATTTTAATATGCACACGGCGCGACTACATTAGGCCAGATGGTCAATAATCGACTGATTATTGACCATCTGGAGACTCGATTGAAACGTGCTAGATTACCTTCAATAATGCTCTAAAAGCGACTCCTTTGACATTAATCCGCATCACATCATTGCCTAGGATGCCAAGTGGACCTCCCTTGATTTTTTTCTTTTTGGCAGTACCTACCATTTTCTTTCAGAATGCCTCCATAGAAGGCTGACCTAAATGCAAACTGCCCCGAAAATTATTCGGAGGCAGGGTGTGCAACCCAATCAAAATAAAGTTCATAATTTCTTAACAGCACGAACAACTAGTTGTTGGTTAAAGGCGTCACCAAGCGAGACGTCCCAAACAGTCCTAAAACCCTATTAATGTACAAATATATCTTATGTTTATGCATTGGGGAAAATTACATTTGTTGTTTCTTTCTTTTCTCCAGATACTTTTCTCGATTGAGGCATTTCGGTATCATTGAGTTTGATACCTTCAGACAGCATGGTGCCTAAAATGCCTATTCTAGTCGAAATGATTTGTGTAGCTTCGGGTGTGTTCTGACTTCCTTGGAAAAACAAGGCGCGTCCTCCAAGTTTGCTCAATCCACAAAGTTCAGCCGGCGTTAAGGTTCCTCTTCTCATTCCACGCGTTTATTGACTCAAACCGTAAACGACTCGACAGTCGCCGGTGAAGTTGTCCACAGAGGCGAATATTTCCTTCCGTTTGCCACATGATGCGCTATGGCGCACAGGCTGCGGAGTGGAGGACTCCGGATATTGCTATCAGCTGGGTGCCTTTAACGTGCAATGACGTCGCATGTTAAAGAACCCCAGGTAGTCGAAATTTACGGTGTCCTCTAGTGCATCTCTTATAGCCTGAGTGGCTTTGGGACCTTAAACCGTACAAAATAAACTAGAGAATACTATCTGATCGCGATAGTGTTGTAGCTGAAGCATAATGCCCTCAGTAGATAGATGGGGCAGGAACCCCATCACGGTGTCCGGGTATAACTCATTTTCTTCCAAGTACTAATGTAACCTGATTTTCCCGGCGCATTCCCAATAAACGAAAATGTCAGTAAGAAGGGTGGTTGGTTGTCCAGATGGAGTCTTTTTGCTAGGCTTTGGGATTAATGTGAACTCCACTCTATTCCATTCTTCGGGCCTTGAGCCCGCTTCGCAACATTTCTCTATGTGTTCCACCTAGCGAGCTATTGATTTGTCCTCCAAATTATTGTCCATCTTGAGACTCACATTGTCCTAGTGCTGTCGTCAAATTAGTATTCAGATTTTTAACCTCTACCCTGAATGTGGTGCGCTCTGCCCAGGTATTTAGGTGGGGTTTTCTTGCCCATTGTAATTAATGAGCAATACCCCCTCTGAGTGACCAACACATCGCTTTCTTATGTTGTTCAGGAGGCTTCAATGCCGGCAGTTATAGCTGTGCGTGTGTTGCTTGCATCCTTCAAGATCAACAGACACCCGAGCAGTTACCAGGCCTTGACCATGCTAAAGCCGTTCCGTCTTATTGCATAATTTCTTCCCAGTTTTTTGGTATTGTCCATACCAGTGCCACCGAAATAGTGCACTTGTACTGGCACCAAACGTTATACGACTTAAAAGCCTGCAACGCCACTTCGGCTGATTTTCGGTAAGGGAAAAAATCAAGGTGCCCGTGCATTGTGCGATGTGCACGTAAAGAATATAAAGCGGTCGACATTTCCGGAACTCTCAACTGCGGCGTCTCTCACAGCTTCAGCCATATCGGGGCGTTAAGCCCCATAAACGAAAATAAGCTAAACGTTTGTTAATAATGCGAACAAACGATGTTAAAAAAATTGTCATATTTTGCTTCTCAGCAACAGTTTTATCGCGGTTTTCTGAGCAATTTTATGGCGTGCACTGCGTTAGGACTGAGAACAAATGCAACGAATGTAAGCTTGTAAAATTGGGTTTTCCTCGAGGAAATGCACTCGCAACCATTGATATTCAACCTGTGTGTCTGTTATGCAATTTTTGAACTTGCATAAATTATTGTTTATTAAACTGATGACACCGAGCCTATTGTAATTCCATGTTTTTTCTTCGGACGTAAACTTTTTAGCAACACATATTGAACGCACAAAACTGCGTGGCACTCAATTTTTTAAGTCGACAAAAACAAACACTATATGCTTCGGGAACCCTCTCAAAAATTATCTAAATTGGGCACTTATTTTACATAGTTCGCATTGCAATCTCTTTAATTGTTCTCTGTAAGTCATTTTGTGAGATCAGCAGCTGTTTGACCTCAATGAGATGAAAAAGAAGCATCGCAGGAGAGAGAGGCTTTACAAATAAATGCCGACGAGAACAAATCAGACTCTCTGGACGCAGCATTAGAGAATTATGCCATCTCCGCATCTCGGACAACCTCCGAGTCACTCGAATTCTATTATATATACTCATTGAATAATTGCACTCTTCCTTTCATTAAGCAGCCAATTCAGTTACTCATGCAAACTAGCCTACCACTCACCCATCTTCCTATTCTTTTGGTGCAGTAAATCATAACGCTGTTCCCTTCCTGAATCAACAAATCTAACTCTTCATATCTCTTCGCTCCGGTATTCATTGTGCTATAGCGTTTGAGGTTAGGGCTATGATGATTCCTCCTCCCGCAGAGTAGCACCGTTATGCGCTGCGCTGTTTTTTCGCTGTGCTCTATTATTCTTCACGTTCTTTTTTTCCCTGTGCTGGTCTGACATTGCTCTGTTCTTTTTGCGCTGATTTGATGCACATAGTTATTCATGTGCTGCTCTTTCGTGTCCCCATTAACCTTTGTCCATATGGTTTCTGCAATATGCAAATAAATCTGAATGCACTCCAGCATTGCTACTGCAACCAATACTGTTTTGAAAGTCAACCAGCGCTCTCTTGCTCAGTAGCACAATGCTTCCACCTCTATACAAGCGCGAGGCTAGATAGAAATAAAATGAAGAATGCGCTTGCTACACTTTATAGGCGAGTGCGCTGCACCTAATCTCAGCGAATGAAGGTATTTTTCTTGAAATCACCGTGATGATCCCTTCAAGCTCGTCTTTAACGTCGATCCCTACAATGCTCAGCGGTTGACATTACTTACAACTAAAGATGCTATTGCACACGAAAATATAAAACATGCAGTATAGAAAAAAGATTCGATAGGTGTTATCCCAGAAAGACTGCAGTGGTCGTGCTAAGTGTACTATGTTGCCCTCAATAACCATAATGAGGAAATATTTTTATTTATTTTATTTATTTTCAGTATATCTTGAAGCGCCTAAGCATTAGCAGGGGAGTGGGTACAACATTAAAGTGAGGAGCAGATAAACAACAAAAAATAACACGAGAGCAAGAACAAAAAAGGGGGAAGCTAGAATGAATTAAAAAAAACAATACAAGAGGAACAAACAATAGTTTGAAGAAGCAGTGAAATCACAAATCATTGTTTAGCCGCAAAAATGCATCTCGATCTACACTCACAACATCAGCTGGCAACTTGTTTCATTCATAAAATAGTACGTGGGAAAAATGAGTACTTTTTGTAGCTCGTTTTACACGTCATTTCCCGTATTTTAAAACTGTGGTCTGTCCTGTTAGAAATATAGTGGGCTGTTTTGAGGTACTTTTCCTTATCAATGCCTGTTGTTTCAGTGTATATTGAGTGCAGAAGTTTAAGCCTTTGCTTCAGGCGCCTTATCTGTAGTGGTTCGAGTTCTATGTGTTTCTTTATCTGTGTTATGCTGGTAGGTCTGGAATATGGCCTCGATATAAGTCTGGCTGCGCGGTTTTGTATGGTTTCTAATTTATCAATCAGGTACCGCTGATGCGGATCCCTGACTGCAGATGCATATTCCAGTTGAGGCCTTACCAGTGACCTGTAGGCACTATTTTTAAGAATCAGAGGAGCAGTTCCAAGGGTCCGTATGAGTAGGTTGAGCACTTTCCCAGCTTTTTTGACGGTCAGATCAATATGATTTAAAAAGGTCAAATCAGCAGTTAGTAGAACGCCTAGATATTTCACTTCATTTGCCGTGCTGAGAGTGGTATCACCTAGTTTGTAGGTTGTATGATTCGGGCTTGCCGCGGCTGCCCTTTGAGCGGCCGCCACCGTGCCATATTGTTCTCCTCGTTCTCTTTCTCCCGCCTGAGGCGGCGGAGAGAGGCTCGTCGTTCGGGCCACAGCTCCGCCCTGGCGTCCCAGTGGCAGTTCCCATTGGCGCCTTTTGGCGGGAACACTGCACCGCTTCGACGGCCGCGCTCGCGTGACCGTCCGAGCGGAGCTCAGAGAGAGACCCCTCCGAGACATCGCAAGGTGCGTACGCAACTGTTCTTGTCTGCCGGCCTTTGTCCGCGCAGACCAGTGTGTACTCGACTTCGTCTGCTCCGGGTCGTACCTGAGAGCGAAGCTCGAGCCTGTCGATCGTGATCCAACGATCCGCGACAGGCGTATCTTGCGGTGGTTGCCCACTCTCTCTCAAAGAAACCCTCTGGTCAGTGTGAGAGAGAGATCACAGCACGCCCTTGCGTGCTTGCGGCGCGCACTCCGTGTCACTTCATGCGCGCAGGGGAGCCTTGCTCCACGCGCGCTCCCGGGACATGGGGACAGAGTATGTGTGTCTATGTGCGTTTGTATATATGTGTATGCGCGCGCGCGTGTGTGTGTGTGTGTGCCGCTGGAGGATGGCGTTTCAATAAACGTCTCCTTTGTGAACTTGGAGGCTTGTGTCCTTGCAGCGACGTGCTCTCCTCCCGGTGGAGGTTGAGTGCGCGCTGCGGTGTTTCAGTGTGCGCGTGGTGACGGCTGATCGGAGCTTCGGCTCGCGCGACGCTCGAACCCGCGGTGGTTGGTGGCCTATGCCCACGTAGGAAACCACAACTGGCGCCCAACGTGAATTGTCCCTGGCTCCATGAGTCGTTGGACAGCACACCGGCCGAGCCGGTCGCCTTGACGATCAAGCTCATGCGCCATGCCTGCCGCCCCCTGCGCGGCATTCGGCAAAGGTACAGAAACACGCTACATGGTTCTTCGGACCGCCCTGCGGTGCGACCGTTGACCATATGCCTCCGCTGTTTCAGCTTTACGCCGTTGCGGAAACAATGTGCGCGACGTCGCCGCTGCCGGCATCTCCGCCCAACAGCACCCGTACCCCGCTAGCAGTCATTTCTGTTTGGGGAACGGCGAGGCGTCGTCCGGGCTCCCTCTGGAAACCGCGCTGACACGGCGCTCAGTTGGCTGATGCGGCTCCGTGAACTTGCGAGCCGGCTGGTGCGCCATTCTTTCCTGATACAGCATTTTGACTTTTCGGTGTAGTATCTACAGGGGAGAACGAACGTGGTAGCTGACGCGCTATCCCGTGCCCCACTCGCCCGCGGCGGCATCTTTACGCCGGTGGGCGAAGGGGGCGAAACAGCGGACGAGCCGCAGGTCGGCACGGAGGGGACGCCCGCAGAGGGGTTCCCCATTCCGCTATCCGGGTAAGCAGCGTTTCGCAAAGCAGGCGAGGGTAAAAGCTCTTTGTGAGCACATCTGAGACGCCGATGCCAGCGGAAGTTTTGCGGCGAACCTGCGGGGGGGGGGGGGAGGAAACCAGGCTCTCCTTTGGGATGACTGGGATCGTTTTCAGCCATGAAGAGCTACGACGGTCCAACAAAATGACCCGTTTTGTCGCGATGTCAGCGACGGTCTCTGGGAGATGAAGCGCCGTTACGCTGCTTGTATTGCAGCGGGCGCAGCGCCGTTACGCTACTTCTAATGAGTGGGCGCAGGGGGCACGAGCCAGCGTGTGTCGCGGCGTGCCCTGGGGATTCATGTTTGCTTGGCCATGACGGGCTCGCTCTGAAATACATGGCCACTGATGATGAGTCCATGAACCATTTGAAGTGGCTGTTCCCCAATGTCTGAGTGGCGCTCTGTTGCGTTTCTCTCACGACAAACCATTGGCTGGTCATCTGAGTGGCTCCAAGGTTTCAAGAAACTGAGTCAATCGGTGACTGCAGCCCGGCATGAAGCGCGACATTTTCCGCTGTTGGCGTTCCTGCCATGTCTGTCAAATGGAGAAGGGGTGGCAAGCCACCGGGCATGACGAAACCAACTGACAGTGTGCGTCCGTGGCAGATGGCCACCTGCGATTTCATGGGGCATTTCCTCAGTAACAAGCAGGGGCTCATTGCTGGAGAATCCCCCTATGGGAAATGCCAGCCGTGCCTACATTGCAGACCTGATGGCCTATGCGTAACGGTCTGACGAGCTTGCGCTAGTGCCCATTGCCACCACAGGCAAGCGCCAAGGCAAACCCCATGCGGTGGAACGCTGCCGTGTCCCGCGCCGGTACAAGGTGAGGCGACGTTCACCTGTGTGATTGACGCCGGACGGCGGGCCTTTTCCGCAACCGAAGGCATACCGCCGAACCGAGCGAGCTTGCTCGTAGAACCCTACCCGGAAGCAAGGTTGGTCTCCCCCTTTTCTAGCTCTCTCAGTTCAAGCCTTTGTGTTTTATTTTGTTTTTGTGCCTCTTTTTCCATTTTTCGTTTTCTTCTGTTTCCGTTCTAGCTTCTTATCTTGTAAATATTGTACAGTGAGTGCCTTCTTTTGTACAGCGCGTCTTCTCTCCTTTCTTCTTGAAATTGCGAGGGTTGCTCATTAGCAGCACCGACGCGCGGCCTCTCTGGTGTGTGTGGTGGAAAGGAAGTTGGGGCCGTTTGGGGACGGGGAGCATGGACGATGCCCCTTTCACCCAAGGACGCCGCGGTTGCGAAGGTGCTCGGGACAGGTTCGCCGCGGAAGGTCGGCATCACCCTTTAGTGTGTGAGTGGCTGTGCGTGTGCGTGCTTGGACGTGGAGGCGACGACGTCGCGTCATGTGTTTGCCGGCGTGTTCGGAGCGTGGTGGAAAGGACCCCGCGCGGTCTTCCCATGTGCGCCTTGGAATCGCCACGGAGTCACGGACTTTCCACGCCTGGGGCCCCTTCTGCGTGTTCGCTGTTCCTGCACTTAACCTGCACCACCACTGACGGAGATCGTTTGCAGCCAACGATGAACGTTGGCCACACAGAAGTCACCGAGCGGTGAGTCAACGCAGGCTCCCTGAGGTGCACCGACGAACTTTGGAACTTCTGTCCATAGTTGTGTTTGTACATAGTTGTTCTGTACATAGCTGTGTTCTGTACATAGTTGTTGTTACTTAGCCTCCGGAACTTTGTACTTTATTCTTCATGCCATCTTGTTCTTGTTTTTTTGTGCGCCTTGCTGGCGTTTGTCTTTCTGGAGCGTCTGTCTTTTCGAGATCTTTTTGGCTGGAGCTGAAGCGTAGTTTACTGGTTGCGTGAGGATAGCATTCTTTTCTTCATGCTGGGGACCTGCCGCGTGCTTTCGCTGATGGGTAGGAGGGCAATTAGGGAGAGGAGCATGTGGGATTCGGGCTTGCCGCGGCTGCCCTTTGAGCGGCCGCCGCCGTGCCATGTTGTTCTCCTCGTTCCCTTTCTCCCGCCTGAGGCGGCGGAGAGAGGCTCGGACGACTTGTCACTGTCGTTCGGGCCACAGCTCCGCCCTGGCGTCCCAGTAGCTGTTCCCATTGGCGCCTTTTGGCGGGAACACTGCACCGCTTCGACGGCCGCGCTCGCGCGACCGTCCGAGCGGAGCTCAGAGAGAGACCCCTCCGAGACATCGCAAGGTGCGTACGCAACTGTTCTTGTCTGCCCGCCATTGTCCGCGCAGACCAGTGCATGTGTACTCGAGTTCGTCTGCTCCGGGTCGTGCCTGAGAGTGAAGCTCGAGCCTGTCGCTCGTGATCCAACGATCCGCGACAGGCGTACCTTGCGGTGGTTGCCCACTCTCTCTCAAAGGAACCCTCTGGTCACAGCGAGAGAGAGATCACAACACGCCCTTGCGTGCTTGCAGCGCGCACTCCGTGTCACTTCATGCGAGCAGGGGAGCCTTGCTCCTCGCGCGCTCCCGGGACACGGTGACTATGTGTGTCTATGGGCGTTTGTATATAGGTGTATGCACGCGCGCGCGCGCGTATGTGTGTGTGTGTGTGTGTGTGTGTGTGTGTGTGTGTGTGTGTGTGTGTGTGTGTGTGTGTGTGTGTGTGTGTGTGTGTGTGTGTGTGTGTGTGTGTGTGTGTGTGTGTGTGTGTGTGTGTGTGTGTGTGTGCGTGTGTGCCGCTGGAGGAGGGCGTTTCAATAAACGTTTCCTTTGTGAACTTGGAGGCTTGTGTCCTTGCAGCGAAGTGCTCTCCTCCCGGTGGAGGCTTCGGCTCGCGCGACGCTCGAACCCGCGGTGGTTGGTGGCCTATGCCCACGTAAGAAACCACAAGGTACGTTCATTAGGAATCTTAGACTTAGTAAATGTTACCTGGTAACATTTGTTGATGTTCAGGCCAAGTTGCCAGGTTTGGCACAAGGAGGCTATGCTGTTCAGTTCCTGTTGCAGGGCATCTACATCTTGTACATTACGGATTGGTCTATAAGCAATAAAGTCGTCTGTGAATAATCTAATTTGTGAAAATATGTTTAAGGGATATCATTGATATAGATTAGGAAGAGTAGCACCCAGCACCCAGCCCTGCGGCCCTCCCTAAGTGACTTCACCAAAGCTAGAATTTTCGCCTCTAATTACCACAGATTGCATTCTGTCGCTCAGTAGTCTTCGATAACTCTCACAACTTTATCGTCCAGTTGTCATTTTGTACTTTAGTAGTTCATGTGAGACGGAATCAAATCCTTTGCGATAGTCGAGAAAAATTTCATCGGTACGGAACCTTTTTTTCAGCAGTATCCGCTAGCTCATGAAAAAGTTCAACCAGCTCAGTGGTGCAGGACACGCCTTTGCGGAAAACATGCTGGCTGGGAAAGAAAAAGCTGCTTTGATCTAAGTGTCTAATTATATTGCTGTATAGTAAGTGCCCGAAAACTTTAAAACATACGGAGCAAAGTGAGATTGGTCTATAGTTGTTGACAGAGAATTTGGAACCGCTTTTAAAAACTGGTACGACACAACCTTTTTTCCAGTCTTTGGGTATTAGGCTGCATTTGAGTATTTTGCGGAAAATTACTTGTAAATATTGAGATACACTGAAAGAACAGGTTTTGAGTACTCTAGGAGAGATTCCATCTGGCCAGTTGCTTTGGTTTCATCAATGGAGTTTAGGCATTTCCTGATACCTTCAAGTGTGATTGTTATTGAAGGCATTACGTTTTTCACTCGAGAAGTAGTGCTGGGTAATTTATTTTGTTCTTGCTTAGAAATACTGACTTAAAGTAGTTATTAAAACAGTCAGCTTTAGCATTATTCTCGGATATCTGGTTTCCATCGTGAAGAATACTCGGAATACCTGCTCTCTCTTTGCGTGTCTTTCTTAGGTAGCTCTAAAATGCCTTGGGATTAGTGTTAATTGATTCAGCGAGTCCGGAGAAGTAAATCTCATTGGCGGTAGCAATAGCTGCGGCATAGGCTGTATGTAGTTCCTGTAGATGGCGCCCAAGTTCGCTTGAAGGATTCTTTTTGTGTTTTTGATAAGCATGGGTCCTCTGTTTTATCCTCCGTTTAACCTCGTAAGTCATCCAGGGTTTGTCTACGCTAGGTTTGTGTGATATTTGTTTGAAAGGAACGTGTTTTTCGATGAGTGATGACAGCACTGTTTTAAAAGAAGGCAACAGAAGTTCTGCGCTCTCAGACGAATGTTCTGCAAAAGCCTGAAAAGCTGCCTCTGACCAAGACTGATTTCATTACAATTCGCCCTGGAATAGTCATAAGCCTTCCGTACTTCGTGATTAGGAGGAATAAGGTGCGGCAGAGTAAGCATTGCGGTTACAATTTTATGATCACTGATTCTAGGTAGAACACAAACGTCATGAACAACATTCGGGTCATTGCAAAATAATATAGTATTTTACAGTCGTGCAAATTACGCGTGTATACAAATACTTCCTGCACATTTTCTATCTTCCATACCCCCAGGTTTTATGCCACCAGAATGAAGTGCTTGGCACATCAGTGGATGCCTTGAAACCGCCAAAAAAAAAACTGAGTTATCGTGCCCTTTTATGTCTACTATACATTATCTGGTTCTGTATTAGTGCGGAGTCACCCACTTCACAAATTGGGGTCTGAACATTATTGACAGATCCTTTTACCTCGCCCACTGACACAACTGCAATAAGTGGTCTAGCCTGGTGGCCCACTTAACAAATGCAGCTTCAATGCATTCCGATGCAGACCCAGACGACGCAGGTACAATGGCAGCTGCGTCCGCACTGTTTTATAGAGCCGCAACACGAAAGAAAATTTTATATTGTGCACTCGCTGGGGTGGAGCAGTGGGGTTAGGGCGCTCCACTACTGCAGCCAAGGATGCGGGGGTGGAATGCCCGCCTCGGCGGACGCATTTTGGTGGAGCCGTCCATGTGCTGCGCAATGTGAGTGCATGTTAAAAGACACCAGCTGGTCGAAATTTCCGGAGCGCTCCACTACAGCGCCTCTCATAGCGTGAGTAACTTTGGGACGTTAAGCCCCAAAACCAAAGCATTCATGTTGTGCGATATGGTCGCGAAAGAAATGATTATAGGTAATCTGAGTCACCTTTCACCGCGGTATCTTTTGAATACAATTGTCAATGCACTGACGTTTGATAAGGCATTCTACATTACAATCGAATTTCATATTACAGCGGCCTTGCAGAAAAATGTTACCTGACCTATTCACAAAATTAGCATGTCTCATTTATCCTTAGCTAAGAGGCCTACTGCCTACTAACCTGTGGCTTAGACCTTGGAGCTGCTCAGACAATCACTGCATCCATTATTTTCTAAGATAACTGCGCCAAAACCTCAGCAAACCAAATTCCTTAAATGCCGAACGCATAACACCACAACACGCATGGTTGCTTAGTATAGAAAGTCTGTTGTTTAGCTTGCCGAGTGCCACAATGCCACTGAAGTATGTGCAGATGGGCTTCGAAAAGCAGCACTAGATGCGTGCAAATCTGGCTCAGCGAACTCCAAGCGGGGGTTCTTCATACCTCCTCGATGTGAGAGTCATATTGGCTTCTGGACTTGGCAAACATTTGGAGGTGACGCCACGGCTACTGCAACACATCCACAGCCACTAGGCTCATACGGCAAGGGCAGTGCACATGGTCAACACGGACAAAACCAAGAGCTTGCGCTACCTTTATGTTTTCTCCTACCACACTGCGATAGAACGGCGTCATTTCAAGAATCATTCTTCATTGACGGTGTCCTCCGCACCGTTAGAGCTAGAGAGCTACCTGTTTCCTTATTTGACTTAGTCTGGTACACAAAATGACAGAAAATATACTTTATGACAGTACCAGAAGGTGCTCACGCCTTTAAGCAATGTGCGCTGTATCGCAAAGGATTCGCCTCCGGTCAGCAGCGCCCCATCACCACTGCGATCGGCGCACACAATACAGGGTGAACGTTATCTGTGCAAGCGCTTTATCGAGGTGGGCGCACATGCAGATCAAGGTTACTATAACAAACTTAGTTTCCCAGCCTCCCATACCTCCCAGCGGAGGAGTGTGTCCACGGTGGCCGTCGCGAGAACGGTGCTGCCGTCAACTATTGCTCTTTATCGTCCGCGTCGTTTGCCACACGCAGCGCGGAAGCGTGAAGCGGCTGGCACATATATAGCTATTGCTTGCTGCCGTTACACACTGTATGCCTGCAGTGAAATTATAACCACATTACGACCGCTTTGGCTTCAAAGCCACGGATTGCTTTGGAGAACGTGTCTGTGCTTTACGAAATTCATTTGCTGTGAAACAGGTGCCACAACGCCGTCAGCTTGCTCAAAGCACTGTTCTTGCTTTATTCTCTGGCTTGTTTTTTTTAGTGTGTTCTCTCAGAGCACAGTCTGTCAGGCAAACGATTAGTAAACTTTTCAGTGCATATGCACACTCTATCTTGAAAGTTAACTCAGTGGATGTCGCGTTTACTGCTGCGCTGCGCACATTGCCTGCATTACATGCAGAAAGCAGCTAGCCTGGCCAGCCTGTACATGCACTACATAAAGTCTGGCTACTGGCTTCAATAGATATAATGAACACCTAATACGAATAAACGGCACCGGTCTTCGTCTAATCCACTTCAATAAGTGCATTAAAAGAAATGCGCTTTTGTGCTTGCCCGCCTCACCAATATGCAGTTAAGAAGCCATTTATCATCATATCCCTAGGTCCAGGCAGGCGCTTGACTTGCCAGCCGTTGCACGTTTGGAATGCCTTGTAGATCCGATCTAGACCTTTTCTGCGCTGTTTAAGTCCTTATCTTTTAACTGCGATATTTCTTTTATTTTATCAGCTTCCGCAGCTCACAGCATGCATTATTTTACGCCGCACGCTCAGATAGTTTGAGGGTGTTTTAATTTTTGTACTCATATTACTTGTCGAATTTCTCAGCGGTTCTGATAATGTCTCCTCTCTTCGCAATAGCTCTGATTTGCAAGGCGCATGCAACTTTTAATATCAATGACCTGGTTCAAACGAGCTTCTGCATAACAAACGCTCATTTCACAAGATATGAGAACTTTATGCGCAAATTATAATCATTGCCGTGACCACCGCTCATCAACGACGTCTTTTCAACAAGCAAATTTCCTCGTCTTCATTTCTCGTCTGTTTCTTCATCATGAAATTCAAATTTCGGCCGAATTCCTGGCTTTACGACGAACTCTAAATAAACCCGACTAAAAACCGTTTGTGCAGTTAAGCTGTCCAGTTTGCGCTAAGTACACTGATAGGCTCTTGGAATCTTGCAAGCTCTCGTCCGGCACTGCTGTCGAAACAAGTGGGGTACAGCGAGTATTTGTAGACTTTCTCTTCAGTACAATGCCTTTTGCGTTTAAATAAGCACCAGCAAGGAAACAAAGAGTCTCGCTGCACGAACTGTATGACAAGAGTACTGTATTATTATTGTTCCTCTTATAAATGCCGATGAGAAGTTGGTCACTTCAGCGCAAGTTATTTATCTTTCGTATGAAAAGCTAGTGCCCACTGTTTCATCCCGAGGGCGTCAATCTCTGCCACGAAGAAATGATGTACTTCCAGGTAAACATTTCGATAAGTGCCATTGCCCCCAGTCCAAAATATGTAGGCTAGCATGAAGGAGACTCATGATGCATATATATATATATATATATATTGAGGGCGCAGTGTGTGATCTTTGACTTCTTTCATCTGTATAGATCCATCATCATCACCATCATCGCTGGCTGCTGCTCGGAGCGTCGCGCGCTGTGTGCCAGCTGGTTCTAAACAAAGAACATACCTTCGTGTAAGTGCTATCTTAAGAGTGGCGGAGGTGCGATTAGTATTGCCCATCTCTCGCTTTAGAGCCACCTACCGTTCTCTCTGAAGCTCCGTTCAGGCCTTCGCTTCCGTCAGTGGCCCTGTGCTATGGGTGAGGGCAACGGTGCTCGCTCACCCCCGGCGTCTCGTGCTTCTACTGCGGCTGCCCTTGCCTGGACTGTCTCCAGCCGCCAGCGCGATCCCCAGATCTTTGCCGGCCTTCGCGGTGTAGACGTCGACGAGTGGCTCGACAACTACAACAGGGTCAGTACATTTAACCGCTGGGATGACGCTCACAAACTGCTCAACGTAGTCTTTTACTTGACCAACGTTGCCAAAAACTGGTTCCTCAATCATGAGGATCACATCGCTGACTGGCCTACATTCACGTGCCAGCTAAAGAAAATTTTCGGCACTCTGGCTGGTCGTTCAGAGCAGGCGAAGAAAAAACTGGAAGCTCGTCTCCAGCAGCCCGGCGAGTCCTATACATCGTATATCGAGGACGTTCTGGCCCTTTGTCGCCATGTCAACGCCGCTATGCCTGAACCTGAGCGTGTTCGCCACTTAATTAAGGGCATCGACACTGCTGCTTTCAATGCCTTTGGGGTTCAAACTCCGTCGTCCGTGTCTGACATCACATCTACCTGTCAACGTCTGGACCAGCACAGTCGTGTCGCCTCAAGCAAGACCCCAGTGACGGCGGCTCACTCATGGATGAAAATTTGCGGTCCCTAATGCGCACCATCATCCGAGAGGAGCTCTACGGCCTCATCAACCCCACTGCTGTATGTTCAACTCTTCCGCCAGCAACCGTGAATTTTCGCAGCATCATCAAAGATGAACTGACGAATTTTAACGGAACTGTGGCACCTGATCCACCTCCCATTTCCTCGCAACCTCCCTCGCCGCCTCCCATCGCCTCCCAATCTCCCTTGCTAACCTATGCCGAGATTACTTCACGCCAACCCGCCCCGCCTTCCCCGACTTGTCCGGCAGCCGTGTGTGGTCACGTCGCTGCCATGGCACCCTATCCTACAGTGCCCCGTCCTATTCCAGCCTGGCGCCCCTCCCGCCCTGTGTGCTACTATTGTGGGATACGTGGCCACATTGCACGTGTTTGTCGCCGCCGCCAGCAAGAAGAGCAGCGGGGTTATGCTCCCTTTGAACATGCCCGCGTGCGCCAGTCTGATAATTCTATACTGCCCTACACAGTCTTTTACCGGCGTTCTTTCCCTCCCCGGATTCCACCGATGTTTCACGGCTCTCGCGTCCTTCACGACGCCGATCCCCTTCACCTTTTCGCCGCACGTCACCGCTTCGTCCTGCCTCGCAACGAGTTCGAAATCTACAAATCCTCCTGGGCGACCGTCCAATATGTTATCAATGATTGTTGAAGGACTGTACGTTGAGGCCCTCGTCAACACCGGCGCCGCTTATTCCGTCATGCATTTCTGTCTCTGTTCTCATCTGCGCAAAGTTATAACGCCATACATTGGGCTGCCACTTCGTGGAGCTAATGGAACTCTTATGAAACCCACCGGTCCATGCACAGCACGTGTCCTCATCGATGACCAGCGGCATTATAATGAATTTATTGTGCTCTCCACGTGCGTTCATCTCATGATCTTGGGGTGGGATTTCTTATCTTCGGCGTCTGCCCTGATCCCTTCCCGTGAGCGCCTTATTCATCTTGCGGACCCCAATATATTACCAACTTCTCATTGTTCATCACCACACGTGTTCGCAGTAGTTGATTTCGTTTGCCCCCAGGACGCGAGCAGCTGATCATCGTGGCATTGGACCTCGTGGCATTGGACATCGTGGCCTCTAGATGGCGAGGCCTTCGTAGTGCCCGCTCCTCGATGGAACTCAAACGGCCTAGCTCTTGCCTCGTGCCTCACCTCCTTCACCCGTGGATGCGCGGTTGTTTCGGCCCTGAATACAACTCTCCAGCCGTTCTTACTGCCCAGAGGCGCCACAGTTGGGTTTATTTTTAACGGTGATCCCGTTCCCGGCAACATACTTTACAGTGCACCACTGCCTGAGGACAAGCCTCCATTTCAGACCTCCTCTGCGCTCGCAGCCGCCATCAGCCCTGACCTTACATCCGAGCAGTCAACAGCTCTTCTAGACGTCCTCTTGCGGCACCGAGAATCTTTTGATGTGTGTGCTCAGCGTTAGGGAAGACCTCCGTCACCTCTCATCGCATAAAGACGAAGGGCCCTGCTATTGTTCGACGACGGCGGTATCGCGTTTAGGCAGCAGCACACAGTCATTGGGGAGCAAGTTGCTGACACGCTTGCTCGAAATGTCATGCGGCTATCCAGGAGCTTTTGGTCCTCACCTGTGGTTCTCGTTTGAAAAAACGATGGCTCAGTCCGCTTCTGCGTGGATTACCGGGTACCTAACAAGATCACGCGCAAGGATGTTTACCCTTTGCCTCGTATTGATGACGCATTAGACTGTCTCCAAGGCGCTGTGTATTTCTCCAGTCTCGACCTTCACTCGGGTTACTGGCAAATTCCTGCGCACGATGCAGACAAGGACAAGACTGCCTTTTCTACCCCCGACGGTCTCTACAAATTTAACGTGATGCCTTTCGGACTCTGCAATGCGCCGGCCACCTTTGAGCGCATGATTGATACCCTGCTTCGCGGCATGAAATGGAAAACATGCCGATGTTATCTCGACGATATCATTGTCTTCTCGGCGAACATCGCTCAGCACATAGAGCGTCTCGCTGAAGTCCTCACGTCCCTTGCCCAGGCGGGGCTTCAGCTGCATACCAAAAAATGCCACTTTGCCAGTAAGATCCTCAAAGTACTCGGCCATGTCGTCTGTAAAGCAGGAATCTAGCCTGATGCTGAAAAAATTGCGGCTGTTGTTAATTTTCCTCGGCCCCAACGTCAGAAAGATCTTCGCAGATGCCTTGGCTTAGCCTCCTACTTACGTTGTTTTATTCGAAACTTTGCAACAATTGCGGCCCCGTTACACAACCTCGTATCCTTCCAATTTTTTTACACCTGGTCCACTGAATGTGAAGACGCCTTCAAAGCTCTCAAGAAGGCACTCACGTCCACTCCTGTGCTTCGCCATTTTGACGCTGACGCGCCCACCGTACTTCACACAGACACCAGTGGCCACGGTATTGGCGCGGTTCTCGTGCACGCAACGCAGTTTCTGAAGAGCAAGTGGTCGCGTACGCCAGTTGTACGCTTACTGCAGCTGAGTGTAACTATACTATTACCGAGTGTGCCTCGCCATTGTTTTCTCGATTCATAAATGTCTACCTTATTTGTATGGGCGCCACTTCATCATTGTCATACTATCACGCACTCTGTTGGCTGTCATCGCTGAATATCTTATCGGGTCGACTGGGTCGCTGGGTACTACGTCTTCAAGAGTACACGTTCACCATCACCTATAAATCTGGGCGAAAAACCCTCGACGCTGGCGCCCTCTCTCGCTGCCCATTGATTCCTACTGACGCGGCCCCACCTACGGCCTCCTCTCTCTCCTGCCATCTGAGTCAGCCTTCTGCTGACCACCTGAATGTTGCACCCATCGCAATAGCCCCACTCGAAATCAATGCTGATTTCTCGTCCCTGCAGCTGACTGACCCTTACTGCCGCACAATCATCGCTCGCATCCATGGAGAATCAGTTGTCCCAAACAGTCGCTTGCGCCGTCAGCTTTGTCGGTTCCGATTTCACCATAGAACGCTTTACCGCGACGTTTATCACCCCACGGGTCAACGCTGGGTGCCAGTTGCACCTTGTTCCCTTCGTTTTAAAATTATGGAGGCTTAGCACAACGACCCCACTGCTGGACATCAGGCCGCTTTAAAACTTACGACTGTATAACCAGCCGCTACTTCTGGCTTGGGCTTGTCCGTCATGTCCGTCTTGCCAGAATCTCAAGCGTTCAACATCCCCTCCTGCTGGCCTACTGAAACCTCTACCTTGCCCATCTGTGCCTTTTGACACAGTCGCCATTGACTTGTTTGGTCCTCTCTCTTCGACGTCAGAAGGCAACCATTTTGTTGTCACTGCCATCGACCATCTAACGCGGTACGCTGAAACCGCCCCTGTGCGCTCCGGTGCCGCCTCTGAAGTCGCCGATTGTTTTCTTGCGTGCGGTAGTTTTGCGTCGTGGAGCTCCCCGTATTCTCATTAGCGACCGTGGAAAGACAATTGTTTCTCAAGTTCTTGAGGAAGTACTGCGCGAAGCCAACACTGTCCATAAGATTCTTCTAGCTACAACCCTCAGACCAACGGACTCATCGATCGGTTTCTTCGCGCTTTGTCCGACATGATATCCATGTATATCGCTCCTCTTCGCCGGAACTGGGAGAACGTTTTATCTTTCTTCCCCTACGCCAACAAATCCGCTGTTCAGCGCACAACTGGTCTTCGCCCTTTCTTTTTAGTTTATGGCCGTCCACCATCGACAGTATTCGACGCTACTTTCTTCTCTGCTCACTCCTCTGCGTCTGAATCTCTGGGCGAAGAGTTTGCCATTCGTATGGCCCAGTGTCGCCAGCTTGCCCGTTTGAACACTGAAGATGCCCAACAAGAACGCAAAGCCTTGATGAAGTTCTCCTGTGGACACCAGTTCGCATTCCTGGCCTCTGAAAAGTTCCTCCATCGTTACATTGGCCTTTATACAGTACTCCAACAAACGTCTCAGGTAAACTATCGCGTTATTCCCTTGCACACCGTGGCAGGTCGACGTCGGCGCTCCGAAGAGATCGTCCACATCTCGCGCATGAAGCCTTATGCCCGTCGTCCCTGATCCATGTAATCAGCGACCAGGGTGGCCGCTCTCTAATCGGGGGGATTTGTGTGAGCGCAGTGCGTGAACTTCCACATCTTTCATCTGTATAGATCCATCATCATCATCATCGCTGACTGCTGCTCGGAGCGTCGCGCGCTGTGTGCCAGCTGGTTCTAGAAAAGAACAGACGTTCGTACAAGGGCTGCCTTAAAATGTATATACAGGCAAGCGGTTCAGCTTCGTCTTTTCGTCTTGAGAGAGGAAGTGATAGAGCTTTTAACGCCATCACTTCATTCTGCCAATTTGTGGCATCTAGTGGCTGGAACGCAGTTTTACAAAGCGTTAAATGTCTATTTAGTTTGATTTCAGGCTACTGACGCAGCATCTTCTCTGCGCACACTGTACGTGTAGAGTAAATGTCATGGAATTGAAGGCACACATGGCAGAGCCCAGAGTACCTGTCAAACTACGGAAACTGAACAATACGGTGGGGCCTAATTAGAAGGGAAATTGCATGGCACCATACTGAACAATGAACAATGAATGGCTGTGTCATACTTTCACACGAATTAACACGAATATTTTTTGCATGCACTTTTTCTCAATTACGGGTTACGATGACGCTTTTTTGCCTCGACGAGCTGCATATGATGTCGCGTAATAAAGTTAATGGAACCGAGTAGCAGACAACGCGAGCGACCCATGCCCAACATTACTAGAACATTGGCGCTGGTGAGCAAGCAGACAACGCTGTCGTACTGGTTTCATAGCATTAGAAAGTGAATTACGCATCACAAAAACTTGTTCTCCAAGGAATGCCTGGCTTTGAAGATAAAGCTATCGTAATGTAGTTATAATTTTACTGCTGCCATTTAGAGTGGAACCGCTGCACGGAACAGCTACGCGTCTTTTAAAGAACATTGATTTCGGCTAGATGGTTCAATATGTTTAAAATAGGGAATTTCAGCTCGAATAAAGAGAGCCACAGAGTGACACTGCATCGTTTGTCTGTGTGTCTTTATTAGCTTCATAATTTCTTGTCTTAAATAGCTAAATATCTGCCGGCAGTTACATGCTTCGGCGCCGCGTGCAGCAGACGACGTGGCCGCAAAGGGGAAGTGTTAACTGCACCGCCGTTAGTTCTCGCGACGACCATCGGGAACATCTTTCTGAGCGAGCTGTGAAAATGACTTCGTTCTAGTAACGTTGGTTCAAACACCTTAATATTTACTTGCACCTCGCCGAGCCAAAATTTTAGTTCTACCTTAGAGAGGTTCTTCGCGATGACTACAACGTCTTGTTCCTTAGGCAGCTGCTCAAAGCGGGCTGGATCACCAACGTCCGAAACGTCATCCTCGTCGGCTTCTGCGCTGGGCATCCAGTAACTCCGCTGAAAATTAGACAGCAAAAATAAACTTTTTTTCTATGACTCAAGAAAGAACAACAAACGTTGTTAACATGGCTCTAAATGATTAAAAGTGCTCCATGAGGTATGTGTGCTATATTGTGCGCTTCTTGCATGGAACCTCACAATTTCTAAAGTTATTTCTGCCTGACGATCTTATAATTTATAAATTAACCCCGGTGACTCCCAGTGCAGTACTTCGACTTCAAAAGCGATGGGATAATAAACCCACACCTCACCAGTCTGCGAATGGCAAAAACACAGCCTGTGCTGAAATTAGCGTCCTTAATAAGGACACTTTAGTAGTTGGTAATTGACAGATGAGTGCTTCGGGCAAAACATTTCTCATGTCACATCAAAACACACTGGGAAGACAATATAGCTCAGGTAATTATTAGTACACTTGTATTTATTATTTCCTGGTGTGTTGATAATTGTCAGTGAAACATTCCATTGAAGCTAAAATTGTAAAGAAAAAATGAAGCATTGCAAGGTGTACTGTTTAGATGTGACTGACGTATAGCAGTTATTATCGTCAATAAGCCCGGTCGACTGTGAAGGAAAAGTGGTTACAGAACTAATTCGCTGTAGACTGTGAATTCCGTTGAGCAAAACTACGAAGTTTGCAGTGTCCACAGACAGCTTTTTCTAGTACGCGTTCACAATCCCTGTCTGTGCGCATATGTTTACTTAAAAACCACGACCTACTGGCAACAGTTGATACCTGGCATTCGAGTAGTTTAAAAACTGTTTTTTTTTTTAGTTGTTACAAGATGTACCGTAAAAATCCCTTACAGCAAGTTGCTTGCAACCGCTTCGATATGGCTTGCGCGAGTGGCCCCAGCAATTAAGGCGATAAAATTAAAAAATGAGCCTGGCAATGAGTGCCACAATAATATCTTTCTCCCCCTTTCCCGACAAATGAATAAAGGCATTCAATGTTAGGTCATATAGATATACATGGAATCGCAATAGAAAGGCTGCAAACAAGACAGCTTCAAGCTTTCTTTTTTTTACGGCAGTATTTGGTACTCGACCCACCTGGCTGCTGCATTGATGAGTGCACGAGAATCATGCTTTAGCCCTTCCTGAGCTAGCAGTTTCCCGTAAGCAGTTGTTTTCATAGGGCATGAAAGTTTTATTTTCTCGTTGTCGGCGCACTGAGTTTCCTTCATGAGTGCACTGCGTTCATTTAATTCGGGAGCCGAAAAGTGATCTCGCACTAAACGAGATTTTCCGAGGAGAGATCCCTCTCTGACACTTCCGTGATAAGCTCCAGCAGCCCGTAGCAACGGCACACTTCATTGCTGATGTTATGTACACTGTAGAAAGCTTCCGCTCGCCGCTGAAGTGTCGCCACAGTGCCACACATTCACGCACATATACCTTCGCAAGAAGCCGGCGTACGAAGTGGCAGTAGATCGAACCGCGTCTGGCATTTGGAATATTGTCTGTCACATAGCTGCGGCGATCGCTCATCGCTTTGCCTTCTTTAAAAGGCTGATGTATATATGCTCAAGATGCACTCGAACGTGTTGATCTGGTGCATTCTGTAAGCTATGTTGTTCTTGTATGGTGCTTTATCTTTTTGCGTTTCACTGACGTCATATTCCCAGCTGCATACGCGAAGCAATGAATTTGTGATAATGGACAAGTAGGAAGTTTCTTTAAGAAAGACATCGCTTTTCTCCGTATACGCCACAACCGAACACTGCTCAAATCCTTGAATATATTTTCAATTCTAGCAATGCTGTATTTCATCTGCATTTCATGTGCAGTTCGTCACACCACTCAACGGGCTAGGACGAGAAGGGGACACAAACAACACACAAATCCTGACCCAGGTAGCACAGGCGATTGGCCCGATATTAGAAATTGATTAGCGATGATTTTCCGACAGTGGCCGAGCATTGCCAATACGCTACCAATAGTGGTACAGTCATGCCATAACATTGACCACCATTGAACCAGTGATATACATATTCCCCCATGTTGGCATTCAGGTGGCTAACAGCGGGCATTAACCACCTTGAGTATTGAATTGCTTGCCAAAATTGCATACACAGTGATATATGATGGCCAATATTGCCCAGCCATCGGCAATGTCTTGCCCATAATTCGCGAATCATGGCATACATTGGCAAAATTTTCCTACCAGTATATATGGCTTGTCGACATTGAATATATTGTAACGACTACAAGGCAGCGAGCACTGTACCGATCAGTTCCACACACTGCACTGTTTCGTTCTCTTCTTTCTAGGTTCCGCGAGGCACGCGGCATTGCCCCCTCCCCTCCCCTCTTCGAAAGCGGCGACTCGACGCTGGTAGTGTCCTTAAGCTATAGGCACACAGGAGAAGCAGGGAACACTGCACACGCGCAGAAGATCGCTGCCTCTCATAATACGGTTTCATTCGCACTACATGAACGGTTTCAGCACTTGAGCGCCGCCGTATTGAGGGTTGTTGACCCCACTTCATAAGTCACAACTTCATAGATCACGTTACTAAGACGTCGAAGGACCTCATATGGCCCAAAGTAACGGCGAAGTAGCTTCTCGGAGAGTCCTCGACGGCGCACTGGTGTCCACACCCATACAAGATCGCCAGGCTGGTAGTGAACGTCTCGGTGTCGGAGGTTGTACCGACTGGCATCGCGGTGTTGTTGATGTTGAATACGGCACCGTGCGAGCTGGCGCGCTTCTTCGGTCCGCTGCAGAAATATGTCGACGTCTGCATAGACGTTGATGACATCGTCACCGTGACTTGTGGGTAGCATAGCATCCAACATTGTTGTGACGGGACGGCCGTAGACTAGCTGGAATGGCGCAAGACGGGTTGTCTCCTGTTCACCCATATTGTATGCAAAAGTTGCATACGGAAGGACTTCATCCCACGTGCGATGCTCAACGTCGTCGTACATGGAAATCTTGTCTGCAAGTGTTCTAGTGAGGCGTTCAGTCAGTCCGTTTGTGGAAGGTAAGCTACGACGACTTGTGCGGGTAAGACTGAAGAGAGCCTGCATCAGTTCAGCCGTAAAGGCTATACCGCGGTAAGTGATAACCGATGGGGCACCGTGGCGCATTACGATGGTGTTACGAAAAAACTGGGCTACTTCAGCAGCAGTTGCACGGGATTGTGGCTGTGTCTCGGCATATCGCGTTAAGTTGTCCGTCGCCACTACTATCCATCTGTGGCCTGATGTGGACGTTGGGAAAGGGCCCAGAAGGTCCATACCCACCTGCTGAAAAGGGGCTGTTGGCGGAGCTATCGGCTGAAGGAGCCCTGCAGGCGTCAGCGGAGGCAGCAACTTAGGCCAATAGTACTTCTGTCGAATGCGTGCTAATGTTCGCGTGATCCCTAAATGACCAGCCGAAGGCTAATCGTGGCATGCGTGCAAGATTTCTGGCCGGAGGTCGGACGGCACAACGAGAAGAAAGGTTTCCGTGTTATTCTGAAAGTTTCTATTATATAGGACGCGGTTGCGAATGCTGTAGGAGAATAAACTCCGTGCGAAAGCACGTGAGATAGCTACATCAAGGCCTTCGAGGTGCTCAATAAGCGACCGTAAACCAGGGTCAGCCCGTTGACGCTGGGCCATGTCGGTGGTCGTGACTACAGCAAGAAACGGGAAGTCGTCGTCTTCGCTGTCAGGAGGGGCAGCATCAACTGATGCACGAGACAAGCAATCGGCGTCGCTGTGCTTACGGCCGCTCTTATATACAACCGTAATGGCGTACTCTTGGAGACAGAGGTTCCACCTTGCAAGTCATCCAGAGGGGTCTTAGAGGTTGGCTAGCCAGCATAACGAATGGTGGCCGCTCGCAGCCCTAAAAGGTCGGCGGTACATATAGGGTCGGAACTTAGTTATGGCCCAAACTACCGCGAGTCATTCCTTTTCCGTTTTTGACTAGTTTGCCTCTGCTTTTGAAAGAGAGCGACTTGCATAATCGATAACTTTCTCTCTGCCATTTTGCCACTGAATCAGAACGGCACCGAGTCAAAAATTATTGGAATCGGTATGAATATCCCTAGCAGCGTTTTCGTCAATATGGGCAAGTATCAGGGCGGCCTGCAGTCGCCGGTGCAACTCTTTGAAAGCATCCTCTTGATCATCTTGCTACACAAAAGGAAATTGTCTCGGGTAAGACGCGTAAGAGGCTCGGCAATCACTGAAAAATTCTCTACGAAACGCCTGTAATAGGCACAAAGCCCCCAAAACCTTCTAACGGACTTTTTGTCGGTTAGGCGCGGAATATTTTTCACAGCAGCAGTCTTGTCGGGATCTGGTTTGACTCCCTAAGAACTAATAACATGGCCAAGAAAACGGAGCTCCTGGAATCCGAAATGGCATTTCTGTGGTTTTATCGTCAGTTGGGCTGAACGCAGCGCCTGTAGTACCATTCGCAGTCGGTCAAGGTGCTCCTCAGAACTAGCTGCAAAAATGACTACATCGTCGAGATACACTAGGCACACTTGCCACTTCAGTCCAGAGAGAAAGGTGTCCATCATTCGCTGGAAAGTTGCGGTGCAGAACAGAGACCGAAAGGAAGCACTTTAAATTCATGAAGGCCGTCCGGGATGACGAAAGATGTTTTCTCTCTGTCCCTTTCGTCCACTTCAATCTGCCAGTAGCCATTCTTGAGGTGAAGCGACGAGACATACTTGGCATTGCATAACCGGTTCAATGCGTCATCGATACGTGGGAGCAGGTATACGTCCCGTTTTGTTACCTTATTTAACTTCCGATAATCGACGCAGTAACGCAAGGTGTTATCTTTTTTCTTCACCAGCACCACAGGCAAAGCCCAGGGGCTGGTAGACGGCTGAACCACGTCGTCGGTAAGGTAAGCATATCCTGCACCTAGCTTCGAATAGCCTCTCCGTTGACGACACTCGGTATGGGTGTTGGGAAATCGGCTTGGTCTCCTCGTCAACCATAATGCCGTGTTTGACCACTGGGGTACGCCCAACTTTTGAAGACGTTGCAAAGCATCCAGCAAATTCCTGAAGGAGGTCTAGGAGCCGCCGCCGCTCAACCATAGGCAGATTGGGAATAATATCCACAGTTGATAGAATGTCGGGTGCATTACATCTGGCTGGCGACGGCGGCGCCAGAGTACAGATGTTCCCTGGTTCAACGACAACATACGCGATGACCGTTCCTTTCGCAATGTGCTGAACCTCGGTCCCGAAATTCGTAATCCAGAGCTTCGCACAACCGTCCGCAAGCGAACAAGTACTCTTGCAGTGCAGATTCCTTTCTCAAGAAGCAGGCCCACGTTCGTGTCTGCAAGTACATCTCGGTCGCATGGTGAGTCGCTTTCTACCAAGACCATAATGCTGCACCGTGGCGGGACCGTAACGTCAGCAGCTGTAATACGTAAGGCGGGCGTTGAAGAACCGTCGACGCTAGATCTAGCAATGGCTGGGCTCGGCGAAAACGTCACTCGTGATTCTTGCAAATTAATTATGGCACCATTAGCCTGTAAAAAGTCCAAGCCGAGTATGACGTCTCGCAAACAGTGGGTAAAAACAACGAAGTCGCAAACAAATAAATCCGTCAATTGCAACTCTCGCAACGCATCTTCCAGCCGGGGTAATAAGGTGTCCCCCTGCAGTGCGGATCTGAGGCCCAGTCCACTCGGTTAAAACTTTCTTCAATTTCCTGGCTAACCCACTGCTCGTAACTGCATAGTCCAGCTCCGTATCAACTAAAGCTGCAATGAGATAACCGTTGGTAGAAACCGGTGTGTCTGAAACTGCGCACTCAGGTTCATCGCCACATGACGCCGTCTGATAGCCGTTATCTTGTACTAATCCTGATGGAGGATGTTCAGCACTTCGCTCGTCAGCGGCCTCACCTCCGCAGATCGCTGTTCCTAGTTTTCCCGAAGGCTCAGGGAGTGGGGGCTCGTCGAGCGGCTAGTGCGGTATGTAAAGGGCCGTGGAAAACGATAACGGGATGAGGTAATGACGCGGGACCCGTATTATCGGACGTCTGGAAGATTCATATGCGTCGACAGGTACTCCTCAATTTCGGATGGTCGTTCACCACTCCGAGGACATAGTGCACGCGGATGGAAGCCACGAAGTCCGGCGCGGCGGTGCGGACAGAACCTTAAGTGTGACCGGCCTCACCACAGTGGTAACAAAGGGGCCGATTGTCAGGGGCACGCCTGACGTCGGTCCTCAGAAATCGTGCCTCGGCTAGAAGAGGAGGATGGCGTGGGCTTGGATCAAGAGTAGGGGGGTTCACTCTGGCTCTGGGACAGTCGTACGCACTATGGTGCTGGTTTGGATAAGGCAGAGTGGGGTTCCCTCATGGCGGATCACAGAGGTTATGCTGCTGAAGCACGGACGCGTACAGTGGCACACTCGGTGGCGGTGGCTGCACACCAGGCACAGACGGTTCCGGGACGGCTTGTCTCACTTCTTCGCGAACGACCTCCGCGAATGATGGAAGCCTCGACGACGACGTTAGACACTGTACCTGAATGTGTCTCAGCTCTTCTCTGACCACAGATCGAATAAGCTCCCTTAAGGCATGATCAGAACCGTTGAAGCCGGAAGCATAGACGACCGGTGACATGGCGGACACGTTATGGTTATAGGGCTGAGCCCTGTGTCGATGTGTTTGTTCTATAGTGGTGGCCTCCACTAGAAAATTTGATATCGTGCCAGGTGGATGGTGCACAAGCCCAGCAAATAGCTCTTGTTTCACCTCGCGCATTAGGTGGCGCTCTTTCTTCTCCTGTGACATTTGTATCTGCACGCCTAAAAAGGCGGATCATGTCCTCGTAGTACAGTCCAGTACTCTCGTTAGGGGCTTGGATGCAAGATTGCAGTGCCGACTCCGCACGCTCTCTTCGGTCGTTGCAGTGTAGGTGGCCAACAGCTGGCGACGAAAGAGGTCCCATGTTGATAGTGTCGTTTCGTGGTTCACGAACCACGTCCGCGCTGAACCTTCGAGAGCAAAGTAGACATTATAGAGCTTCCTTTGTTCATGCCAGCCGTTGTAATTGGCGACCAGTTCAAATTGGTCCAGCCAGTCTTCAGCGTCCTCATAAAGCTCGCCATGGAAGGACGGTGGCGTTCGAGACTGGAGGACGACGAATTTAGGTGAAGACTTCGTTAGCCGCAATGTTCGTGTCGGATCTATGCATGTTGGCCACAGGCATGCAGGAAAGAGGCCCGAACTCTGGCGACTGACCTCGAAGGCAGCTGATGCAACTGCGATGGACCGGTGTCAGATCCGTGATGGCTCTCGGTTGCCCTTGAGGGGTTTGAACTCAGCAAAAAGGGAAGTCGTACCCGGCTGCTCCACTAGAAAATGTAACAAGTATAAGGCAGCGAACACTGAACCGATCAGTTCCACACACGGCACTGTTTCGTTCTCTTCTTTCTCGGTTCCGCGAGGCACGCGGTAATATCTTGCATTCATTGGTCAATATCATCCGGCCAATCTTAGTGGCTTCTCAACATTGTATGCACCTTCAGTTTCAGCGGCCGATATTGCCCAACGAGCGCTGGCCACTGGCAAACATTGCACATATCATGGTATGCCTTGGCAAATATTGCCCTGCCAGTATTAATGGCTTGTTAACATTGAATATATATTTGAATACATTTGTCAATGTCCCCCTGCGAATCTTGACAGCTTCCCAACATTGTTTATATCTGCAAATAAAATGGTCAGTGATAGCATACAATGGTAAATATTGTCCAACCCGTTTAGTTGGTTTCTCGACATTGACTATATCTTGGCATATATTGCTTAATGTTATCCCAACTGTCTTATTGGCTTCTCAACAATGCAGCTTGTTGGTTCCAGCGGGCGATATTGCCCATTGACATGTGGCGCCTGGCCAGCAGTGCAACTGTCATGGCCTACATTGGTCAATATTGCAATGCCAGTACCCATTGCTTGTCAGCATCGAATGTATCTTGGCATACATTGGTCAATATCCTACCGCCAGTCGTCATGGCCTCCCAAGATTGTCTATCTGCAATTACAGTGGTCGATGTTGCCCGACGCAGTGTAAAGGCTTGCCAAAATATCATACATCGTTACATAGGTTGATCAATATTCTCCTGTCATCATTGATGGCCTGTCAACTCAGAATATTTACTGCCATATGATGGTCAATATTTTGCGCCTAGATGAGATGATTTCTCAATATTGTGTATGCCATGGGTTATAGTGATCGATATTTTATGGGCAGCTGCGATGACTTGCCAACATCAATTGGTATTATCCTGTTAGTATAGTTGGATTATCTACATTGAATACATTTTGCCATACAGTGGTCGATGTGGCACTGCCATTTTTGGGGACTTTCCTATAATGAATATGACTGCCCCCAGCAGAACAAAGTGATTGGTCGATGTGGGTCCCACATAGGCAACGTGGTCAAGGGGCTGCCTATATCAAACTTGCAATGGTGCCGCTTGGGGAGTGTGCGGGCAAAACGCACTTGGCTGCCCACAGCATACCTAAACGGGCCTCTTGTAGGCTGTCCATGAGCATCATAGGAGAGGGCAACCTATATGGGTCCAACAACAGATACCTGCGGGCAATGGGAAGGGCTACACGGTGACGAAAAGTAGGCATCCCCACTACGCAGCGCCCTGCGGGAACCGATTGCGAGAATGTGTGGGCAAGCAACTAGCATGCCTTCATCTAGCCTAAAAAGGTCCCGCGTAGTGAGAGCGCTGGGCTTTGCAGTGACGAAGCGTGGGCACCCCAAGAGCAAACTGGCCGTATAGAGACCAGAACGGACCCGCAGCAGCTCAGGGTGGGCAAACAGCTGGCATGCCCGCATCAAGCCCACAGATGTCCCACGCAGGAGATACCAGGGCTTAGTCATGAGAATTGCAGTAGGCGATGTGTGGGCACCCCCTTTGTCAGCTGTCTGATCCCCCAGCAGATTTGCACGGCAAAACAGCAATTATGCCCGCGTCTAGCCCACAATGCACTGCGCAGGATTTATCGGGGCTCAGCTGTGGGCTACACACTGGTTAAGCATGGGCACCCCCTCTCGTGACGGTCCGTCTATTGCCCTGCGCGGACCCAGAGAAGCTAGGTGTGGGCAAAAGGTAGTATGCCCGTGTCTAACTCACAATTCCCTGCACCGAGTGCTAAGCTCGGAGCTCCAAATTGGTTAAGCTTGGGTTAAAATTAGGCTGGCTGTCAATACATGCATTGGTGCCATGTCACGAGCAATGAAAGAGTCGCTGACAATCCAACTTGCAGCCTGGCTGTATCCATTATTACAAATAAATGGGCTACCTGCACACTTCGCAACTTAGAGCGCGTAGATTCGTCTCCGGCTTATTAAACTGTGGGACTTTTAGAGTGCGCAAGTTAGTCTCCGGCTCAATAAACTGTGAGTCTCTCTCACCAATTGCTCGTCGAACAGCTGCCAAGAGCAAATCATGGAGGCATAGGGGCTTTTTATCCTTCAACTGATCTTAGTTACCGTTAGATATTATTCACTTTGTTAATGTCGGTCAGCACATGTGGTGGTGCGCTGGCCAGTGAGAGAAAACTCAGAGAGGGTGATGACATGCATTTAATCGCTGAGTAAACGAAAGGTAAAACACGCGTAACGGAATCTATATAAGTAATATGACAACAGTTCAAACCTCAAAATGCGGAAAGGAGGAAAAACACAAACTCGACGAATTAAGGGAATAAGTATAACTATATATATATATATATATATATATATATATATATATATATATATATATATATATATATATATATATATATATATATATATATATATATATATATATATGACGGGCAGTAATATGCGAGATTATATATCCAGAAAAAAAAAAGAAAAACGCACTAGTGAACATACAAGGACTACGGCGAAAGGTTTGGCGATAGTCGATATTTGCGGGCTCGAAAGCGGCAGGAGCAGTCCGGTGCAAAGCGCTCCTCGGCGCTTGTAATTCGCCCCAACGCGCCTGCAGAGGAAACATCCCCTCTCCTCCTCCACCTGTTTCCTACGAATCGTGCTGGCGCTTCGCACATGCGCTGTTGGCTTGCGCATGCCCTGCGTTGACAACCTGTGAACGACAGGGAGGCGAGAGAGGCTGATAGCGATAAGAACCTCCTTCAGTTTCACGTTCCAGCTTTTGTAAGCAGCATTGAACCAACATGTCAATCTTGGAGCAAAATTCGAGAGGGCACGCTAATCGCTATCATTTATTTTTCTCTGTACAAAACGATGTGCCAGACAAATTTGTTCGGGCAAAATGGCAAGTATATTTAGGATGGTACCCTATGCAGAAGTAACCGATTCACTCTCAGAAAAAGCGGACGTGCAGATTTGCTAAAGCGCGTGGTCTCTCCACTTTTTCTCGCAGGTGTGCATACCTCGCCAACACACGTCTCAAAAGGAAGGTCGTTCTCGTCGGTATATAACCAGAAAGTGTCGTAAATTGCCTCTGCCTAACTTTTTTTATTGCCTATGCTCATTTGACAAGGGTCTAGTTCCGTCGCTTCCAGAGTGAGACGTATTGAGCCCTATGAAGAACGGCCGGGAATGCATGCTCGCTATAGCTTTCGGGATCTATCATAAGTAGAACATTCGTCGCAATCCACAAGGATTCCGCGACTTGCCTACAAAACTGGTTAAGCGCAGAAGGCGTGCTGGCTCAGTGGTTACGCTCGAAGGCAGAATACAAGTACGAGGGTTCAATCGCGGCTACGCAGTCCGCATTTTGACGGAGGACGAACTGTTCGATGGAGCCCCATGTGGCAGAAATTTTTGCAGTCTTCCATTATGGCGTCTTTAAAATCCCGATTCATTTCGTCATTTTGAGAAAAAGCGACGAATGATCGTAAAATTCTTACGGTGTGGTGGCTTGATGTAACACAAGCAAAAATAGGGGTCAATGGTTAATACAACCACGTCAGTTTTTCAGTCTGTCGACCTGCTGCACTGGCCGCAGTCCTTCGCCGTTGTTCGATCAGTGTTTCGCAATTCAGCCGTTCCATTATTCTGTGGCCGGATATCAGGTAGATATGTGCATACATTTACGTCCGATGTCAGCTGTCACATCAAAGATAACTAAGTCGTATAAAAGAGGAATGAGTAGTTCATGCATTCCCACTTGCAGAAATCCCCTGAGAGTTTTTCGGCCGCTGATATGCAACTTCGACAACGTTTATAGTCAGCTAGTTGCTCGAATAATAGGTTGAATAAGAAGTTTTGCGATGAGCAAGCGTTTCTGAACGCCAGGGCAAGTAAATTGACACTCAGACGGGATATGCTGCAGGATTCATTCAACAGCGACAAATATTTTGTGCAACAAAAGGAATTATTGTGGCTTCAAGCCAGGCGGAGAACAAATTAAAGCCACGTTCTAGGTACATACATGGAATGCACGTGTTTCAGTGGTGTTTCTTTTATTATTATTAGCACTCGTTTTGATCTCCCCTTTTTATTTCTAGGGCATAGTGTGTACCCTCAGACGCGGTAGCAGCTACAAACGCCTGCATGGAGGCGTGCGGTTTATGTTCCATGGCTATACTTGATTTTTCTACTTGTTTGTCGCACAGATCCCTGTCGCTAGGCTTAGCTATGGTAGGCATAGCGTACGGACCTGTTAGTTTAAATTACCAGAGAAGCAAACTTATTGTGCCTCCTATTTCGAGTTGTTAGACGTTGCATGTTTATTTATTGTTTCAGCTTCTTTAACCCTCAAAAGACGTCTGAAGCGAGACAGCTAGCGAAACAAGAGCACGAATGGTGTCGAAAAGAGCGAAGTGCTCACACCAAGAGGCTTACATTTCAGCCTTCCCACTGGTGTTGGCTTTCAGCTGCGCGCGCGGGACTTCGGTGAGCTGCTATCTGTCAGGTGCGCTCGACTGGAAAGCTTTGGATTAATTTAGAAAATCTCTTGTATTTTAACCTATGCTAGCGTCGCACAATACACGGGAGTTTCTGAATTTGAGCTCCATCGTAACGAGGCCGCATGAGCGAGTTAATGTCCTGCGACCTATAATCGGATACACCTCGTCTGCATGCGGTAACCACCCCACTACAAATCCTTTGCAATCATTTGGCAGTTAAAACAGGATGGTGTCAAACAGCCTAAATAAAAAGCTATGCATCAGATGCGATTTCAACGCAGCTGAAGAAATTCGATGTACCTGCTTCTTCAGGAGAACCAAATTTCAAAAAACCGATCTTGTTTACTGTTTCGCGGAGTAATTAATACACAGACCAGCTACTATTGTCCATACAATTATATAGCAACTACTGTTTTTTTTTTCAAGTTGTGTTCCCCTATAGCGGCCGGAAGACAAAAGTCCGAAACAGTAAAGATTAGCGTCTTGCACTGAAAAGGCGTTCTCCATCCGTTACAATCGAGAGCCCTAGCTGTTCACAGAAAAGTAATTTGCGCCTTTGCTAGCTTTGGGATTCGTTTCCGTACGTATAGAAGTTCCAAGGGAAATGCGTTAATTTCCATTGTTGAAAAAAAATTCTGCAAAATAGCTTCAAAAATTTGCGAAAAACAGAGCGGGGGCACTAATCATTTAAATATTAAGTTTTGTGACAGCGTTAATGCCTCCCGGCAGCGGGCTTCCTTTGTGGATTCTTGTACTTGTACACGCGCTCACAAAATATGTAAATTCCTTAATTTGTGGCTGCTATATTTCTCAAATGATAACCATTAGAATACATATATTGTCACGGTGTGAAGTCTCTGATCAGAAGTCACCGCGGGACACAGGAGTAACAGAAGTCACAGTGCGGCAGGAAACTAGCAGGCCCGCTTCGACAGAAGAACTTCAGTTTCTTCGCCTCGAGGAGACGAACGTCGGTTTCTTCGCCTCGAGGAGGCACACGCTCGCGATCAGCACAGAAGGAAAATAAAGAATGCAGCGTGTCATTGCCCCCCGGGTACAAGAAGCATCGTCCCGATGCTGGGAGTGTGGGTAGAGATAAAGAAAAAACCATTGCACGAAGGGCAGTTGCTCACGCACAGAAAGAGTCAACACTATCGGTCGTAATACGGTTTCAGGCGGACCACGTGGACCACGTCCGGGAGCGTGGAGCGTCGGGACTTTTTAAATCCATCAGGAACAACCTCATAGTTTAGGTCCCCAACTTGGCTTACCACTTTGTACGGGCCAAAGTAACGACACAGCAGTTTCTCGCTGAGGCCTCGTCGACGTACAGGAAACCAAACCCAGACGCGGTCTCCAGCTGTGTACCGGGCGTCACGGTGTCGGAGGTTGTATCGCTGGGCATCGCGGCGTTGCTGATTCTGAATTCGCAGCCTGGCCAGCTGACGGGCTTCTTCGGCGAGGTGCAGAAAGGTGTGAACATCTGGTTGTTGGTTGCCGTCGTCTAGATGTGGTAACATGGCATCAAGCATTGTGGTCACTTCGCGGCCATGGACCAGACGGAAAGGTGTCATGTTCGTTGTTTCCTGGACCGCTGTATTGTATGCAAAGGTAACGTACGGGAGCACTTCATCCCACGTTTTGTGCTCTACGTCGACGTACATTGAGAGCATGTCAGCGAGTGTTTTGTTCAAGCGTTCGGTCAAGCCGTTCGTTTGAGGATGGTAAGGTGTTGCTTTCCTGTGTTCAGTATGACTGTGAATTAAACTCTGCTGCAGCAATTCGGCTGTAAATGCGACTCCTCTGTCAGTAATCAAAATCTCCGGTGCGCCATGGCGCAGGACAACGCAATTGATGAAAAACTTTGCAACCTCTAAGGCAGTACCGTTGGGTAGAGCGGAGGTTTCCGCGTATCGTGTAAGGTAATCCGTGGCAATAATGACCCACCGGTTACCGGAGTGTGAAAGGGGAAATGGTCCCAGCATGTCCATGCCAATCTGCTGGAAAGGCCTCGACGGTGGGTCTATTGGCTTCAAGAGTGCGGTGGGCTTAGTCGGCGGCACCTTACGACGCTGACAGTTGCGACACGTTTTCACATAGTGTGAAACGTCCGAGTTAAGTCGAGGCCAGTAGTACTTTTCCTTGAGCCTTGCAAGCGTGCGCGTGACTCCTAAATGTCCAGAGGTTGGTTCATCGTGGCAAGCTTGTAAGATTTCACCACGTAGACACATAGGTACAACAATCAGGTACGGCGTTTGGCTGGCGGAAAAGTTTTTCTTCATGAGGACACCATTGCGCACACATAACGATGACAGAGCACGCTTGAAAGCTCTCGGAGCGGTTGTACATGCACCGTTTAGATAGTCCATGATGTGACGAAGTTCGGGATCTGCAGATTGTCTTTCAGCGAGGCACTCTGTGCTGATGGCATTTAGCAGTATGGCCTCATCAGGAATTTCATCTGCGGGGGGATCTACAGGGGCCCGTGAGAGGCAGTCTGCGTCCGAATGCTGACGGCCAGATTTGTATGTGACAGTTATGTCGAATTCCTGTAATCGTAGACTCCATCTTACAAGACGGGTTGAAGGGTCCTTTAGGGTTGCAAGGCAGCATAGGGCATGGTGGTCAGTTACTAACTTGAATGGTTTCCCGTAAAGGTATGGCCGGAACTTCGACGTCGCCCACACAATGGCTAGACATTCTTTCTCTGTTGCGGAATAGTTCGCTTCCGCTTTAGATAGACAGCGACTGGCGTAAGCGATTACACGTTCTTGGCCGCCCTGGATTTGAACTAGAACGGCGCCCAGGCCTATGTTGCTTGCATCGGTGTGAAGCTCCGTGTCGGCGTTTTCGTCGAAGTGAGCCAATATGGGAGGTGTTTGTAGGCGGCGTTGAAGCCCTTTGAATGCTTGTTCCTGTGGTGCGTTCCAAGTGAAAGGCGTGTCTGTCTTTGTCAGACGTGTTAGGGGCTCGGCGAGTCGAGCGAAATCTTTGACGTAGCGCCGGTAGTAGGCACATAAGCCAAGAAATCGTCGAACAGCTTTCTGGTCTTTGGGCGGAGGGAAGTTGGCAATAGCTGTCGTTTTCTCTGGATCCGGCAGGACACCAGCGTGGCTTACGACGTGCTCCAAGAACTTGAGCTCCGTATAAGCAAAATGACATTTCTCGTTCTTTAACGTAAGGCCAGAGGATGTTATGGCTTGCAAAACAGTTTCAAGGCGCCGAAGGTGCTCCTCGAACGTTGGAGCGAAGACCACAACGTCGTCAAGGTAAACGAGACATGTCTGCCACTTGAGATCTGCAAGTACGGTGTCCATAAGCCGTTGGAAAGTAGCCGGAGCAGAGCAGAGACCAAAGGGCATAGCCTTGAACTCGTAGAGCCCATCCGGAGTAATAAACGCCGTTTTCTCGCGGTTGCTCTCATCTACCTCTATTTGCCAGTATCCGGATTTCAAGTCCATTGAAGAGAAATATTTCGCGGAGCAGAGACGATCCAAAGCATCGTCGATACGTGGCAGGGGATAGACGTCTTTCTTTGTAACTTTGTTTAGCCGGCGGTAATCCACACAAAACCTCAGCGTACCATCCTTTTTCTTCACGAGAACGACAGGTGCAGCCCATGGACTCCGCGAGGGCTGGATGACATCGTCGCGAAGCATCTCTTTCACTTGGCGGGTGATAGCGGCGCGTTCAGTCGGAGACACTCGGTAAGGTGACTGTCTGAGAGGTGGCACGGTATCATCCGTAATAATGCGATGCTTGGCGAGATCGGTTCTGCCAACACGTGAAGAGTTGGAGAAGGTCGCCCGATAGCGCTGGAGGAGCTGGTTCACTTGGCGATGCTGCAGTTGAGAAAGTGCAGGGTTAATGTCGAAGTGTAAATCGGTGGTAGGCCTCTCCATTTCGGTAAATGACAGCGTCGCAAGTCCAGAGGCTTTTCGAACATGCGTGATACCGCAAATATGGGCCACTACAGTCCCAGTGCTTAAATGCTGGTGCTCACCGCCAAAATTTGTGAGTAGGACGTCTGCTTTGCCGTCTTCGAGGCGAACGACTCCTCTGGCTACAGCAAGACTGCGTTCGAAAAGTAAGATCTGTTTACTCTCCACGACACCTTCAAAGTTTCGCAGTGTATTCGCAGCCACAGACGTCATCACGCTGGAACGGGGCGGAATAGTGACGTGATCATCAAGGATGTGCAGTGCTGTCGGTCGCTCTGAAGCACTGTGTATTGCGTTCTCAGTCGATAAGGTCACTGACTTAGTCTGCAGGTCGATAACGGCTCCATTCTCTGCTAAGAAATCCATGCCAAGGATGACGTCGCGGGAACACTGGACAAGTACGACGAAGGTTGCTAAGTACGTTTCTTCTTGCACAGTTACCCTAGAAGTGCAGGTACCGGTCGGCGTTATCAAGTGGCCTCCGGCGGAACGAATTTGTGGGCCTGTCCAGGGTGTAGTCACCTTTTTCAGAGTGGCGGCGAAAGGCCCACTCATCACAGAATAATCGGCGCCGGTATCCACAAGCGCTGTCACGTCGGTTCCGTCCACTGAAATGTTCAGGTCGGCGGTTACGGCTGTGGTGTTACCGGAACGTCGCGGGGTCCGGTCACGGCTGCGGTGTGGTACTAGCTGATTTCGTGTCGTCGGAGAACTGGAGCGCCGAGGCAGCGGATCATTGTGGGGCGCGTCGTGTCGTCGTGAAACGGAGTGGCCATCCGGTTGCAGCGGTGGAGGAGCTTGAGAATTTCGTCGATGAGCAACCTTCCCTCCAAAGGTTGCCGCGTCTAGTTTTCCCGATGGGGGCTAGGGGAGCGGACCCGCGTCAGGCCGGCATTACCACGTGTCTGCGAGGAGTATTGGCCCGGTGAAGGCGACCGCGAGTAGTCATAGGGCGTTCCGGATGATTCAGCCAGGTACGCGTCAATGGCAGGGGGTCGTTCACCACGCTGCGGCTTTCGCGCGTCGGCGCTAAATCCCGGCAGGCCCATTCGTCGGTAATAGCAATCGCGGAACAGGTGACCAGCTTCGCCACAGTGGAAGCACAGCGGGCGATTATCGCGAGTGCGCCAGACGTCGCTTTTGCGTGGACGCACCTGAGAAATTCGAGCGGGAGGTGCTTGACGAGTGTATGCAGGGGCTGCTTGGTGCTGACTTGGAGGTGGATGCTGACTGGGAGGTGGACAGGCACGACGAGTGACTGCGGCGTAGGTCATGGCCTGCTGTGGTGGCATTGTCGGGAGTGGCTCGGGTGGGTTGAGTGCCTGGTTGACCTCTTCCCGAACCATCTGAGAAAGGCTGGATACTTGAGGGGGTGCTGCCGTCGAAAATAGTTTTTGCAGCTGCTCGCGTACGATGGCCCGTATGGTCTCACGGAGCACGTCAGTGCTACCAGTGTCCGCGATGGCGGCAGCAATAGGGATGGACGGCCGCTCGTAGTGCTTAGATCGCATCTCTAGAGCCCTCTCAATGGTAGTGGCCTCGGATACAAATTCCCCGATGGTCTTGGGGGGACATCGCACTAATCCAACGAAGATCTGTTCCTTAATTCCCTTCATAAGATATCGAAGTTTTTTTTCTTCGGACATGTTTGGATCAGCGCGACGGAATAGCCTCGTTATGTCCTCGAAGTAAACGAGGACGCTCTCGTTAGGGAGCTGAACTCTCGTCTGTAGGAGCAGCTCGGCGCGTTCTTTCCGAAAAACGGTGGTGAAAGCTTGCAGAAACTGGTCCTTGAAGGAACTCCACGTTGGGATAGTAGTCTCATGATTTTCAAACCATGTGCGAGCTGAACCGTCAAGCGAAAAAAATACATGTTGCAGTTTCTGGTCGTCGCCCCAGCGATTGTACTGGGCTACTCGCTCAAATTTATCTAGCCAGTCTTCCGGGTCGTCGCCGGGAAAGGCTTGGAAGATGGGTATCTCCCGCGGCTGCTGCAACACGAAGGAGGGGGCAGTGGTGTCTACCTGCGTCATTACGGGTGGTTGTGTTGTCTCCGAAGGTGGTGCTGGAGAAGATGGTGGCGGCCTCGCAGTACGAGAAAATTGTAGAGGCGCGAATTCAGGATCAAGCCCTCGAAGCCGTCGGCTACTCTGATGGGTAGGCGTAATCTCGATGGTAGGAGATCCTTGAGGGCTGGAGTCTCGGCTGGTTGGAGGTGTTCGGAGCATGGGTTGCGTTACCCAGCACCTCCACCAGATGTCACGGTGTGAAGTCTCTGATCAGAAGTCACCGCGGGACACAGGAGTAACAGAAGTCACAGTGCGGCAGGAAACTAGCAGGCCCGCTTCGACAGAAGAACTTCAGTTTCTTCGCCTCGAGGAGACGAACGTCGGTTTCTTCGCCTCGAGGAGGCACACGCTCGCGATCAGCACAGAGGGAAAATAAAGAATGCAGCGTGTCAATATTATGTTGAGGCATGTAAAAGGAAAGAAAAATACCATTAGAATACATATATTATGGTGAGGCTACCCAAAAAAAAATAATGTGCCTCTCATAATTTAAGTGTAAAATATAGCCACATTATTCATGTGAAAGGTCTGGGTCGGGATTCACGGCTCCCGGAGGTTTCCGCCATTCAATATAAAACAAAGCCCGAGTTGTCAGCTGCTCAAAAAAATTATTTAAAAACGGTTGTACTTTAGCTTTCCTTATCTCTTACATGACGAAAATGCGTGTAAGGCATCAAACGATCCCTCAGCGGCTGACACCAAAATCGAAACTGGACGAGACAAATTTTATCTGTTAATGGCTGACTTACTGCGCCTGGAATTCCCGCCTGGCCGGCGGCTGTATAAACTTTGAACCACACGTGAGCGCCCCGTGAGTGCGTCTAGGGACATGTAAATCGACAACTCTACGCCTGCAACATGCCTCCAACAAGTCGGCGCAGAGGTGGCTGGCGCCGTGCCGTGCGTGTCTACCTTAGTTTGGTTGTTTTTTTTTTCTTAAGGGCGCAGTGGGCAGCGAAAGAATACAGTGTCCTTGTTTTGGTGCGAGATGATGCGAGTAAGAGACTTCGAACAGCAGTGCGCAGTGCGTCGTTAATGAGAGCGGACGATGAGGAAATGTGCGAAGAGTGTGCGGTGCGTAGACAGCGAGAGCGGACGCTTGAAGACGTGTGGAAACGAGCGCAGTGCGGAGTAACAGCGGAGTAACTAGAGCGGACGGTTGAAACAAATGTGCGAGAGTGCGGGACGAAGAATCAAGTTCTTTGTTATCGTTTTGAATATAACCTTTATACGTTCTTTTATCTTAATGTGCGTTGAGTGTTCCTTTTTCCATTTTCCCCCTTTTCTCTGACATATCATAACTTATTTCGCTACCGTAGCAAATACCAGCCGGTTGCTCATGTACACAATCGTAGTGCGCACTATTGCGAAGAATACACGTCTCAAATTTTTTGGTGTCTTACACATTTTTGGTGCATTTACACAGCATGCTCCTGTGTAAATGCATTGATGGTTTTCTGATACCTGAAGATGATCCTCCTTTATCGAATGCATGTGAATTTTAGCAGTTTAATTTTCACCATTTCAGTAAACTAAAGAAGTGAGGTCCATGGATGCGTCTTGGGATTTTTTTTTTTTTGCAGTGGAAGAACACAGAGCAGCAGTGAAAGCTAGGTGGTGTTCCAAGGCCAGTGCGTTTTGGATGTGGCCGCCTAGAAGTCTTTATGCTGTACAGAACAACACCTACCAAGAAAAATGAAGAGGCCAGAGCCTAAGCATTAGAAGTGTCATAGCAGGGAGCATGATTGATGTTCGTTTATCACATACATTTTCATTCTAGTGCTATGCATTTCGTGCTCTTTATTATAAATTTGTTTTTAGTTTGCCTTTATCGAAAAGTGACTGCGCAGCCAGGATTTGATCTGGCATCTTTGGGCGCAGTAATCTCTTGCCCTAACCTTTTTACCACCGTGGCAAGCCACTAATGACTAGGAGTATCACTAGCTTGTAATGTTCGGTGTGACTTCATTACACCTTTGCAACTTAAGCGGCATTGCCATGAGGATTGCGCAGAGGATAGATGCGAAAAGATGAGCGACGTCACCAGCTGGTAGGCAAACTTGCCTCTGCTCCCAAACTCACATATTCGCACTGGCGACGGAGAGTTGCCGAGAGTGATGCAGCTGTTTCCAGCCGTATGCAGAACAACAAGAATGGGGAAGTACACAGGAAAAAAAAAACACAAAATAAAATAAACTAGTCCAAAACAGAAGGGCCGCACAAAAGAAAGGTAGAGTACAAAAGACCGAGTGGGGTAGATATCTGACAAGACCCTGTTGGCCATTTTGTTTCTCTCTCGGGGACTCTGAGAGGTTTTGTACCGGCTGGCCAAGATGTCCCGCTGCCCAAAGACGGCAGCTGCGACGTTGTGCAGCCTCTCGAAGGCGTGACATGAATACCGTGCCCCTGCCTTCACTTAGAGAGGAATTCAGCTGTCTGTGTGAGTTCTGCTTTAAAGAGACTTGCAGGGTAAGAATCAGGCTAAGCCAGAGATATAGGTTATTACCTGGGGACACTACCTTCATTTTGACTGATTGGAAGGCTGTCTGCACTGCTAAGAAATTGTAAACAGCTCTTCTGAAGCCTTTCCTCTTTATAAGTGCTGGTTAAAAATGTGCTGCGGTGATGTCGTTTCTGTGAAGCTGCTGCAGTTCCATCGATGGAGGCGCCATAGCATATTTTATGCAGGGTGTTTGGATTATAGCATTTGCTCAAGTTCTTTCGAAGCTCAGTGATACAACCCATGTATATAACCGCTGTGTTGTCCTCTAAAACATCCTGAAAAATTTTAGCAGCGACTTTCAAAGAGCAGTAATCTTGCTGGCTGGCCTAAGCCTCTACTTCCTGTCTCACCCTCCAGTGTTTCACCACTGTACTGCATGCATCTGTCTCTCATAGCCGCACACGTGCGCGGTGGAAATAGGCATTCCAAGTGCAAAGGTATATAAAGAGTTTGAGCTTTGCCACAGGCTAGAGAGCTAACTGCAGATTACGCTCACACACGTACACATTCAGTGATGATGGTTGTGTGTGGCTTCTGGTGCGTGCGTGCTTGTAAAGTGTGCTTGGAAACTTCAAAGGTTTTTGAAGAGACTCGCGCAGTAATTCCACTCAAGGTATTACACTAACAACACATTTGAATGAAAAATGAATGTGCTTTGCTCATCAAATAGCACACTGGAATGATTTAGCTGCTTAAGAGTACTGTGCTATGTGAAAATGTGTTGTTTTTTTACTCAAATTGTTCATTAAATACACTGTGTAGTAAGTAGAATCTCGGGCAACACCTGAGATTGGCTCTGCTGTAATTATAATTTTCTTGCTTCATGTGCTCCCCGTAGTGTGTAAGTGAAAAGGAATCTATATATTCTGCTCTACTACAATCTGCCGCCTTCTGGTTATAGCCACCTACAAAGGCATGCATGCATAATTTTTACGAACATAGTTTTTCTGGTGCAAAAATCGTGCCTTGCATGCCGGCACCAACGTCACTCGACTAGATTCAGTTTTCAAGCTTCCGTGCTTGCACGATGGACCCGCCGCCAATTCTCTCGTTGAGTGGCGCTGCCGTCGCACTTTGGATGGTCAACCATAGAGAACGATACTGGTAATGAGCGGACACTCGGCGAATAACTTGCCCCAGGAAATGACGCGTGACTTGTTGCGCTGCCGCCGATTGATGGATGGCGGCACCAGCGCGAACGCGCGTGCGGCGGCACTGGCTGCAGCGGCTACAGCCCGCCGGAGCAGACGACAGAAAGTTGTCGAAGGGGCTGGCTATCTGGCTAACTTTTATCTTTTGTGGGCTGCTACGCGGAACAACTGTGGTTTGGAACGACGGCAAGGGGAGCAACGTTCTTTGCTGAACTGCGTTGCATTACAAGTAGTTTACGCTGACCACGCCGGCCGGGGCCAATTAACTTTTGCAGCTCGTGAACAGGCGTGCCGGCTGTTCAGGCATAGAGAAGTTCAGGCGCAGTTCGTGACGCTCCGGCAGTTTCCAACCGCGGCGAGGTGTAATACGCTGTGTTCTTGCAAGACTGCACTGCATTTCGAGCACTTTAGCTCAGCACGCTGGACAAAAAGGCATGTGAAGGTACCAAGACATGCCGTTGCGCCAACACGGCGTATTCTCCGGACGGTGCGGCCAGGCCTGCCGCGGTTGGCCAGAGCGGACGTGGTTTGCCGAACGGCTAGTTTTGCTTTGTGTCGCGTTTAACAGGGCAACCGCAAGGTGAGAAATGTTTCATTCTTGTCAAACTGCCCGGCATTTCAGGCATACGACAAAATATCCTGTAGTTCTGTCGTAACCATCGGATTTTTCTGTAGTTCTGTAGTACTTTTCTGTAGTTCTGTAGTTTTTCTATAGTATATTTCTGCTGTCTGTAGTTCTGTAGCACTTTTCTGTTGTAACTACAGAAATTTCTGATGTTACTACAGAATGTTCTATTGTGACAACAGGTTTCCCGTCAAAATCCGCACAGAAATTCTGTCGTAACATCAGAAAATTTTCTGTAGTTTTTTCCGACTGAAGCGCAGCTGCAGCTGCGCTTCAAAAAGTCGCGTATGAAGGGCAAGCCAACACGGCGTGCTTGCCAGCCGCTTGACATGTGACATGGCGTGAAGCCAGCCTGACGCCGTTTTGCGAACAGCTAGTTTTGCGTGGTGTCGAGTTGCATTTAACGGAACACTGTTAAAGTGAGAAATATTTTATTATGCTGCAAGCTTCAAAGCTTCAACTGTTCAGTGCTTTTGAGGAACATTGTTAGTTTAGTGGCTCGTATTTCACTCACTTTCGAAATGCATTTTCAGATAGGTTCGGTTAGCCTGCGTTTCCTAACCTGTACGTTGCAAGAGTAGCTTTTGTACCAATTTTACGAACGATAGCTTTCCTGTTCTGGACCATACCTGCTGCTCACCAAGCTTCAATATGCATCCTATGCACAGATGTATGCGTGGCGCAGTGGCCTTACAATTCATTGCAACCTTCTGTACGATGTTCATTCTTTTTCCAACAGCGCTGCATGAACACACAGACTGCAGCCAAAGCACGGCAGATGCGACAAGTGAACGGTGGGGCCTTCCCCCAAGCGTCAGCACTCCTCTCTGTCTTGAACAATAAAAGTCACCCTTGCTAAGGTAGCAGCGACTGTGACTGCGTAGTTTATGTATAATGCCTGTTTTGTTACATATCATTTGCTAATTATTCGGAATTTAACGGCATGCTATTTTTTGTCGCTAGCTAAGTGTTTCTCGCCTTGTGTATTTTTATTTTTCTGTACTGTGCACATCGCCTAATGTGTGCCAAGTTTTGTCAATGCCTCCGTCTATATCTGCTGTTGCATCTCTTATGTGTTTTATATGCAGCAAAATAAATCTTCATTTCACAAAGCACTTTTGCATCTTTTCTGCAGTACTGTTTTGCAAAAGCTGTGACGCTGCTGCGTGGATGGCCAGTTTAGAGCACTGGGAATGTATTTTTAGTGTTGGTATGCAAGCTGAAAATAAATACAATCACTAGCAGAACAAGTAAAACCGAAATAACGCGCGAAAAGGGCAGGGCGCAGCGCATGCTAGCATTCAAATCGCGCGCCTTTCCCCAAGATTGGAAGTAGTTGCCGCCGACCGCTTGATGCGCTACAGTCAAATGGGCCGCTGGGGCCTATGGGAGTGTCCACTTTATACCAATCTCTTTGTGTATGGGTCAATGCGGCGCTGCCGGTGCAGTCTAGCCATTAGGGCTTTTCCGTGTCCACTTCCGGTTCATCGATTTTCTGAAGAATATATTCATAATTCTTCAGTTATTTCGCTCTGCAAACTCAACAAGTAACTCCCCTGCTAAATATATAACCAAAGCCATTGTCACCCACTACGTGTTCTCCAGCCTGCTCTTTCTTTCCTTGGCATTGAAGTCAGCAATTACTAAATAATGCTGACTTTAGTTTCCTCATTGCAAATTCTATATTAATGTAGAAGCATTCGACGTCCTGGCCAAAATGACTGCATGGAGGAGCGCAGGCCTTAAAACTTTCACCTTGACTGCTTATTAAGCTTAATTACGACGCCTTCACACTCTCAATTATGCTACAGAATTCTTCTATATTACCGGCTGTATCCTTATTGAAAAGGAGCCCTGCTCCTAGTTCTCGTCTATGCGGTAAACCTCGATAACTCACGTCCTCACTTCAATATAGTATATACCATGTACGGCCTCCTACCTCACTACGCCTCATCACATTTCTTACCCCCTAATATCTCTGTTATAGTACTGCTAATCTAGCTTCACTGGCTAGGATCCTGGCGCTAATCATTGGCAGTGTCAGTTTCCAATGGCGGCCTGTCCGGAGCCAGAGATTCTAAGCAGCCTTTGCTGCGCGGCAGATCTGACTGCAGCCGTCACAACCTTGGTTTAATTGATGACCAAAGTAACGATTGGTATATACGATTTTACAAAGTGGTGAAGAGTGCTGCCATATTGCGGAACTGGGCTGCTATCTTAGCACAGGAAAGTGTTGACGACTTCCTCCCATAACAGCTCAGTCAAACCGGTTTCTCTAAGGTTGTAAAATGGTCTATATAAGGAGCGCGACATTGCCAGGCAATTCATTCCAGGCTTATGTTGCGTACACCTAAAATGTCAACAGATGCGCAAACAAGTGCCGGAAGAGAATAAGTAGCCTTCTTATGGTTCACGTGATTAGAGCTTCGTAGGCAGGGATAGTAATAGACTTGTGCAAACCAAAAATATAAACCCTCCTATAGTATAGTCTAAGCGAATTGTCTTTAGTAATTTACTTTGGTAGAGTAAAATTGTTTTTATATTGGTGACTTATTTGACAACAATAAAAGCATGGAAGCTGAACTTAACGGCGCGATATTGTCACGTAGTGGTGACGAGGTCGACGACACTAATGAAGGGTCGATGATTGCACTAAAGAAACTCTTTATTTGGGCTGACTTGCGCCTGCAAAAGAACTAAGCAACTCGGCGGCGGCGATAGAAACAAACGTTCTCGTTGATCGTCGAACAAAGAATGCCCATCACACTCGTCAACGCTCAATTTAAAGGCTGCACAGAACAATCTAGTTAACGTCGCAAACGGCTACCAGCACGGGCTGGAACATTGTGGAAAGACAGCCGAGTGCTTGGAACCTTCGAGACAGATCTCGGTGCATCTTGCGCAACAACAAAACTGATAAAGGTGTGACTTGCGACATCGAGCATTAACAAACATAGATTACGGAACTGATACGCAGTCCAGAATCAGAGGGATAAGCATGTATGCCGGCGGCTGTTAAAAAACAACAAATACAGTTTTGAAGGTTTCGCGGCAGTATTGTATTGCTACCAAGTGCATCTATGTTATTTTTATTATCGTCCAATAGTTTATACATGTTGTAGTTTGGGCGGTATAAGGGTAAATAAGCTAATGGTTTCAACGATAATGATTCTAGACATATTGTGCAAACAACATACTTGAGAACACTATTTGCTTCTGTTTTTGCCTGAGTTGCGGGGTAGGCCGAGACATATTTCTGCAGAGTGAATTCATTGATAGAGTAAAGTGCTCTGTAGTTGGCATGTCACTGCAACCTTTGTATTAGCTATGGTAAAGTAACCGAAGAGTCTTCTACTCACAAACTGACAAGAACATATTTGATATTGAAGCGAACGAATCAATTTCTTTTGCGTCTAGGCAGCTGCCTTTAATCGACCTTATCATTGTGACTGTAGCACACGGATCGATTATACACTCTTAGCTCATGGTAGTGTCGTGAGACGCGGCTTTATAATTCCCTTTCTTTTAGAACATCCTTCTAGATGTATCTCGAGTAGTTCCAGCTACGTGCATGTATCTACATTGCTCCAGAAATGATCTGCACCTTTTACTGTTTTATCTCGATCTTTGCCACATTTAAATGGAGTTCTCACAAAATGAAACTTGACAAGAGAGCACGTTCATTGCTATCGTCGGTGTCGAGTTACTTAGTTTTTTTGCGGGCGCAAGTCTACCCAACAAAGAGTTGATTTCAGTGCTATTACTTTAGTCTTCGCTTTTGGTCCTTACAGCCTTACCATTGAGTTCAGTTCAGTCGTTCAGTCGTGTCCCACTCTTCGTGACCCTATTGACCATGTCACGCAACGCTTTCCGATCTCTCACTATCTTTCCAAACATCAAATCTTTCTCCAGCGACTCCTCTCTTCTCATCAGATGACCAAAGTAGCTGAGCTTTACCTTATGAATTTGACCCTCCAATACGCAGTCAGGGTTATGGTCGACAATATCGACTGATTTGATCTTTTGGCACTCCAAGGAACTCTCAGGAGTCTCCGCCAGCCCCACAATTCAAACGCGCCAATTCTTCGGCGGTCAGCCTTCTTCACAGTAACTCTGGCATCCATACATCCCAACTGGAAAGACCATAGCACGAGTTATACGGATCTTGGTTGGCAGACTAAAGTCTCTGCTCTTTACTAAGCGGTCAAGGCTTACCATGCCTCTCTTTGCCAGAAGCAGGCGTCTCCTAATTTCATGACTGCAGTCTCCTTCCGTGGTAATCTTGGAGCCCAAGACGAGAAAATCTGTCACAGCTTCCACTTCTTGTCCCTTGATGCTCCAGGACTTTACAGGGCAAGATGCCATGATCTTTGTCTTTTTAATGTTCAGTTTAAGCAAAAACTTCTCACTCTCTTCTTGTACGCGCATCAGAAGGCTCTTGAGTTCTACTTCACTTTCCGCCATTAAAGTGGTATCGTCCGCATATCTAAGGTTGTTGATACGTTTTCCAGCAATCTTCACTCCAGCTGAAGACTCGTCCAGACCGGCCTTCATGATGCACTCTGCATGTAGGTTAAATAAGCAGGGCGACAGTATGCAGCCTTGTCTCACTCCTTTCTCAATCGGAAACCAATCAGTAAGACCATGCTCACTTCTGACTGTGGCCTCTTGCCCTTCACACAGGTTCCTGAGGAGACAAATGAGGTGAATTAGAACTCCCATCTCTTATAGTGTTTGCCACAATCTGCTGTGATCTACGCAGTCAAATGATTTCGCATAATCAATAAAGCAGAAGTAGATGGGTTCCTGGAACTCTCTTGCTTTCTCCATGATCCAGCGAAGGTTGACAATCTGTTCTCTAGTTCCTCTGCCCTTGCGAAACACAGCTTGCACGTCTGGAGGCTCCCGATCCACATACTGCTGCAGCCTACCTTGGAGGATTTTCAACATCACCATGCTAGCATGCGAAATAAGCGCGATCGTGTGGTAGTTGGAACAATCTTTGGCACTGCCTTTCTTTGGAATGGAGATGTAAACTGACCTCCTCCAATCCTGTGGCCACTGCAGGGTTGCCCAAATCTTCTAACATAATGTATGCAAAATGTTAACAGCGTCAAGGTTGAGGTTTAAAAGCAAGTCAGCTGGAATGCCATCAATTCCGCTAGCTTTGTTCTTAGCAAGGCTTTCTAAGGCTCATTCAACTTCACTCTTCAAGATGCCCGGCTCGAGATCAGTAATCACAACCATCTTATTTTGGGTTTGCACATCCGGGTTTTTCTTGTACAGCTCGTCTGTGTATTCCTGCCACCTCTTCTTTATCTCCGAGGCTTCAGTGAGGTCCTTGCCTCGTTTGTCCTTTATCATGCCCAGCTTAGCACAGAAGGTTCCTTTGATATCTTTGATTGTCTTATACATAGCTCTTCTGTTCCTTAATTCCTTACCATTACCACAGGACATATGAAAGATGTACTGCCCTTTGACCTCCAATCTATTCCTTCAAGCGAAGACCTCAGCCTTACTCCTGTCGCTCTGCAGTGCCAGCCTAAGGTCACCGAACTAATCGCCGATTTCAAGGGCTCCAACCCAAATACTGTCTGCGGCCGGACCCCGTTCGAAAGCAGAAGGCCCCGATGTCGATAATGGCCCAGGCTATGGTACCGGTCATGATCCACGAGCCCCCTCAGCCTTCTATTCGCAGAGGCACGGGGGTCAGAAACATGAGAATTGGCTAGCCAGTATGCCACAGTTACCAGATTTAATGATTGGGATGGCATCTTGAAGTTTCAAAACGCATTTTTTGCGATCAATGAAACAGCGCGGATGTGGTATAAAAATCACGAGTCCTCGCGAGCGATGTGGCACAACATCATGATGCAGCTGTTGAAACAGCTACCGATCATGGTAAGGAAATAAAGAGCATAACTGCTTCTTCACTCAAAAGGCTAGCTCCGAACAACTCCCTCCTCATTAATGTCGAGGAAATGAAGCGTGTCTTCCACTGCGCTGAACCAAACTTAACAGAGGAAGAGAAAGTTAAACTAATGCTGCGATGTGTGAAAGAATCGATTCGGTCAGGCCTTGCGAGAAATCCTTCAACAACGCAAAATTTGAAAAAGAAGCATCGTCCGTAAAGAGGACTATGGAGGCCAGTGACAGCGCGATAAAGTGTATGCAAGCCACCACATCGGATCATCTACATGCGGGTCAATCTGCGAAAGCTTAGCCCCGAGGTTGTTGGGGAAGTGCTGCGACTGCTGATGGCAACCGCCCAACAGCCTCAGGCTGGTGCCACCAACCCAACAGTAGGCACTGGGAGTTCCTCAGCGAACTTCACCGACAATAAATAAAATCCTTCTACTATGAACAAAGCTGCCTCGTTAAGCCTTCCTTCACTGCGGCGAGAACCTCCAAGCCCTCTTTGTACCGGGGATCTCCTCCTGAAGGACACCCCTTGTCTCATGGCCGTCAAGCCTACAAACGACCTTCCAGTCCTGGCGACGCCTGGAGCCACCAATAACCGCCCACTGCGTTTGCATTGTGGTGAAGCAGACCACATTCTATGTCATTACCCGAACAGGCGGATTCGCTTCCGCGGTTTCGGCATTGGCGCACCACCGTCATGTCCTGGCTTACGCTACAACAAAGTGACGACCTCCTGCTCAAGGAAGGGCACGCCTCTTGAAGCCGCCAACCACTTTCTCACTCACAGTCCTGTGCAGTTCTGCGTCGCCGGGCAGCAGTTGGGAATGGAAGGGTCTGCTAGCTCCCATAGGGGAAACTAGATGCAGGAACCTTAGGACGTGAGGTTTCTACATGACGAACTATCGAAAATTCGCCACCGACGGCAAGTAGCGATACGGTAACATTTGCATCGCAACTACGGTGGCAAAGCAATCAGTCTCCAAGCAGATACCACCGCCTAGATAAGTGAACGGTGTACCGCGGTCGTGACCTCAGCAAACTACTGAGCCGAGATCGGACAATAACGCCCACGTGCAATTCAGGATGCGAGCATGCGATCTAAAAGTTCCTGTCAACGGTCGCACAGTCACTGCGCTATCTTGTAATTCGGCGAGCGGTGTGAGCACCACTCGCCGAATTCTCGAATCAGGCATTTCAACTTCTGGGCAGCACGCTGAGGGAAATGACCTCCGTCCACGGACAAATTATTGGTCTGTTTCGCCTTGGTGAATGACCCCCCCCCCCCCCCCGGCAGCATATGATCATCATAGGCATAAAAAAATTGGCCCTCGCCACAGAAAGATACGCGAGGAGGTTTAAGCACTGCCCTCGGTAGTGCGTGGGATCTCGAATGCTTGCCTGTGCCGCTTGATTGGACTGTCAGACAAAATGTTTCCTAGCTGGCGAACTGGGGATGATCGACAATTTTTCAGTGGCAGAAATTGTCTCCACTGAGAGTTCCGTTTTCTTACTTCAAATTGTAGATATGTACCCATGTACAAAGTTGTATAAAACCCTTTTCTTGCCCTCTCTTCCTAGCTGCTCCTGTTTCTTTTCTTTCATCTTGGCTCCTCTTGGTTCCACTGCGGTTAAGGCTGTCCCCGAACTCCGATCACATCAGCTAGTAAACACTGGAGCTGACTGTTCAGTCATCAGTAGACCTTGTGCCTCCCAGCTCAGGAAAGTAAAGACCACTTGGGATTGCCCGCTAACTCAAGCCGCTAGTTGTAGCCTCTCTGCTTCGTCGGGGCGATGCACTGCAAGAGTAACCGCAAATGGAATTACTTAGCCCACAAGGTTCATTTTTCTACAGCAGTGTTCACACGATATGATTTTAAGCATGGAATTTCTAAATAAAAATAGAGCGATCATAAACCTCCCATAGAAGCTCATCGAGCTCCCGACGGACAATTCCTTAACTGCTACGAGGACTTTGACGAAACACGTCGATCTAAATATCCACAACAGAGAATTGACCGTGCCGCCCCGATCAAGCGTCGTAGTCTGCGTGGGTAGCGCCGTCATGGAAACCACCGAATGCGTCGTCGGACGAAACATCTAGTTGCGTTTGGAGCAAGGTCTCCGAATTATAAGAGGCATCGTGTACTTGCAGATAGGACAAGCTCTTGTTGTGGTAATGAACATCACAGAAAAATAGTACCATCTAAACAAGGACATGACGATCGCCTTTCTCGGCGAATAAGCGAACATCCGAGATGTACTCGCCCTTGCCGAGCAACCCTTAAATGCCACACCTGACCGACTTATTCAGCCTACCCGCCATTACCCCACAACAGCAGAAACGAAATTCGCCCTAATCTTCGAAGCTAGTGAGGACTTCTCGTGGAATGGAAGGTACGACAAAGACCATGTGCCAAGCACCGCATTATAATGGGTGAACACGCTCGACCTCTTCGCTAAAGCCCCTACAGCGTCTCGCTGCGACAACGCCAAGCCATCTGCGAGCAAGTCGATGAAATGCTTCATACTGACGTCATCCAGACATCAAAGAGCCCCAGGAAGGCACCAGTCGTTTTTGTTGAAGACGCCGGGTCAGTATGGTCGTGCGTCCATTACCGCCACCTATACAGCATAACGAAGAATTGTGTTTACAATTTCCCTCACATCGATGACACACTAGGATGGCTCTGCAATGCAAGGTACTTCTCATCAATGGATCCCAATAGCAGTTATCGGCAAATTGATATAGACGGGGGAGAACATGAGAAGACCGCATTCATCACACTAGACAGCTAATTTGTGTTGCCATTTCAGGTGATACCATTTGGCCTCTGCTCTACACCAGCGATATTTCAACGAGTAACGGACACTGCTGGTGGACGTCGAGCGGTAGATTTGTCTGCTATACTTGGACGACGTCGTTGCCTTCTGAAACACTGAAGAACAGCTGAAAAACTTGGGATAATTTTCAAAGCAATCAAGTCATTGATTGTAACATTGAAACCAGAGAAATTCTACTTCGCCCATTAGGAACTCCGGCTCCTAGGTCACATCATTAGCAAGGATGGCGTTTGTCCAGACCAAGACAAAGCAGCTCTTTTGCGCAGTTTCTACCACTTGCCGACAAGAAATCTGTGTGCAGAATTCTGTGGCTCTGCACTACTATCAACGTTCTTTTTTACAAAATGTTCACGTATCACGAACCTTTCCCAAGCTTACTAAGACTGCGGTGCCATTTAATTGGGAAATGGTGGAAACGGAAGTCTTCAACGAAATTAAGCGCCGCCTACACTCCCTTCCGGCTCTAGGCCATTTTGATAACGCCAAAACAAATACACACAGACACGAGCAGTGTTGGCCTAAGCGCCGCTCTAGACCAGAACAGTGCCGGACAGGAGGATGTAATCGCCTACGATAGCATGTCCCTCTTAAACACCGCAGCCAATTACTGGATGACCGAGAAAGAGTGCCTCGCGGTCATCTGGGCCACCGAAATGTAACGTCTGTAACTATACGCTCGACCATTCAAGGTAGTAGCGATCACAACGCCTTCCGCTGGCTGGCAAATTTTAAAGACACCCCCGGCCATCTTGCCTTATGAACGCTACGTCCTTAAGAATTCGACATGACTGTAGTCAGTAAGTTGGGCCGCAAGCACTCCGACGCACATGCTCATCTAGCGCTCCCGTTGATGTCCTCCGAAAGGCGACGACGATGAGGCCTTTTGGGGACTCTCAGTTGAAAGACCAAGGCGATTACTTTGAAAGGCACTAGCGCTTCTACTGCTGGTGTGTTCAGGCGGATGTTGCCATCTTTCGTCTTATGCAATAATGTCCTCTCCTGTATTTGTTGGGTTGTGCCCAAAGCAGCCGCGCGTGCCTGCGTTCCTGTGACGAACGCAGCCGCTGACTGCATTCCTGTCGCTCACGCTTCTCTCCCTCTTCTGTAGCCCTCTCAGCATGAGAGGGTTTATAATCTCGGTCCTGGGAAATGAACGCTGTTGTTCACTGCCGACTAGCGTTCGTGTTGCTGCGTAGTTTGCGCTGGCTTTACTACAGTGGCGACGAGTTCGACAATTACCCACGCAGTAAAAGTTGAAGCCGACAGCCTGCCGCAACGTGAAGCACCGATGAGAGCTATGATCAGCCTGCAGCTACCGACTTTCGACGACACATCGGATAAGTGGAAAGCGTACCTTACAAGGGCAGAAGCATATTTGAAGCCACTGCTATAACCGACCCAAGACGGCAGCGAGCCTTGCTCGTGGCAGCAATCAGTAACAGACTGTTCAAGTGTTAGCGGGACGGATTACACCTCGGACGCCAAATTCCCACACTTATGACGGAGCAGTTGCACCTTTAAACAGCTACTACGACTTACGTCAAGAGATAGCGGAGGGATATAAAGTTTTCACCTGTTGCCAATAAGAAGTTGAGGCAATGCAGGCATGTCTGGTCGAAATACGGCGCATAGCAGACGGCTGCAATTTTGGGACTGCGCAGGGATAGAATTGTTTTCGGTGTACGCTCAACTAATCTACGCAAGAAGTTACTGGCGAAGAATGACTTGACGCTGGATGAAGCCGAAACGCTGGCAGTACACAGCAGAAGTAGCCGAGAACGATGCAAACGATATTAGTGCAGAACAACCAGCGGCGCTAAGAATGCAAGCCAGTCATCGCGGGATAATCATACCAGCCGTGCAGTGCAAGAGGACGGACGATGTGGAAGCGTGAAACACGATGATAACGCCTGCCGCTGGGCTAACGCACGATGTTGCCGCTGCAGGCAACGCGGTCATTTGGCGAATAAATGCCACAAGGCCAGAACAGATGAAAATGCTTATAGGCGAGCTGCGAGTGTCAAGGCACTGACAGTTGAAACAGCGTCTAGCAACGAGAGCACGGATGACGAGCTCGTCTGGACGCAAATTGCTGAAAGGAAAACCTGGTTGGAACCATGGTTTCGCCAGACATTTCAGTAGGGGGAATAGATCTGTAAATGGAAGTGGACACAGGATCCTCGTTGTGTGTCATATCGCGGAACGTTTACGACCGACACCAAACGCAGTGGTCATGCTTGAAAACACCGCATGTGATGTCATGTTACGCTGGACAACTGCCGGTGCTTGGCGAACTCGAACTTCCGGTGCGATACAAAAATTTGCCGGTAATCGGTCCACTTATTGTGCTTGACTGCTCAGGACCAAGCCTGTGCGGCCTCGATCTGATTGCGGGACTTGGAAAGACGGGCATTCTGATGACAGAACTCACTGCGCGGGATGCGACAAGAAACGCGCCAAGCGACCACATGGTGAACAGACTGTTCGCTGAGTATAAAGATGTCTTTTCGACAGATCAGGGGTTGATCAAGGGACCGCCAGCCAGCCTAAAGCTCAGTGAGACGCCGACGCTGAAATTCTGTAAGGCCAAATCATTTCCCTACGCCCTCTGTGATAAGGTCTCTCGTGAAATTGATCGGTTATTGTCCCTTGGGGTCTTATCACCCGTGCAACATACAGAAGGGGTTACGCCCATCGTAGCTGTCCTGAAAAAAGATTGCGCCTAAGAATATGCGGAAACTTTAAAGTCACGCTTAACTCGGCTTGATATAGAGCATTACCCACTTACAGTGGTCGAGGGCATATTTGCGAACCCAAATGGAGGTGAATACTTCACCTTTGATTTGAAGGACATGTACAATTAAGTGCCCTTTGACAAAGCGTCACGCGGACTTTGTGTCATTAACAAGCATCGCGGACGTTTTCATACAATAGAGTTCCGCTTGGTATACCTTCTGCCACAGCTATATTTCAAAGAAAGATGGACGCTGTTCTCAGCGGACTACCAGGCGTCCAAGCATACCTTGACGACATGTTAGTGTGAGAAGGCAAAGGGGACAACAGAACGCGGCTCAAGAATGTGTTGGGACGATTCTGAGAGCATGGTGTCAAGCTTAGGGCCGACAAATGCAAGTTCCGGCAGACTTCAGTGACTTAGCTTGGGCATCGTGTAGAGCGGGAAGGCCTACACCCTATCGAAAAAAACGTAGACGCCATTATGCAAGCCCCGTGCCTAGGTAACGTGAGCGAGCTGCGTTCGTTCTTTGGCATGCTCACGTACTACGCACGGTTTCTGCCAAATATGTCGACTGTGTTCAGCCCGTTATATCGACTCATGGGAAAAAACCCGGTGCGAGTGGTTACAGCCGCAGCAGTCGGCGCTCGAGCGAGCTAAAGAAAGCCTGAAGAATGCACACATTCTCGTGCATTTTAATCGTAACAAGGAGCTTAAATTAGAGTGCGACGCATCTCCGTATGGTATGGGCGCAGGGCTGTTTCATTCGATAGGAAATGAGCACATGCCAATTGGGTTCCGTTCCAGAACACCAACAAAAGCAAAGCAAATCTACTCGCAGCTGTAGCGAGAAGCACTAGCCCTCATCTTTGGAGTTTCTAGTTTTCGTGACTATCGTCTAGGTCGGCAGTTTACACCACTGTGGGGCTGCTCAGGCCTGACCGTCAGACGCCGCCGATGGCTGCCGCGCGAATTCAACGGTGGGCAATATTCTTGGGTGGCTCCCAGTAAAAGTTACAGTACGTGCCAGGGAAACAGCTGCTGACAGCATAACCCATCAGCAGGCCACCAGCGCCGACTACGGAACAGGAGACCAAGGGTGAACCGCCGGAATACGTCCTTTCATTGAAATCCCTGGAAGAAGGTATAGTGACGAGGCACGAATTGTAAAAGCTGACGGCCAAAGACCCGAGGTTAGCCAGTGTCACGCACTTCATTTTGCATGGATGTCCTAAAACGGCTAAAGGAATGGCGAAACGCTTGTTGCCGTTTTTTGACCGTAAGCTGGAGCTATCGTGGGCTCATGTCTTATCTACTGGGGCAACAGAGTGGTGATACCGCGGAAAGTGCAGGAACGGGTGTTGCAGCTGCTACATGAAACCAATTATGGCTCCTCGTCAATGAAATCAGTCGCGTGTTTATTGTTTTGGTGGCCTGGCCTGGACAGGCACATTCAAAACTTGTCTGCGCAGTACCGCAACGGCGCGCCAAACCTACCAATGCCTACTGCAGCCCCACCAGTGAGTTGTCCGAAGACAGCGGACCGGTGGTCTCGTATTCACATCGATTTTGCAGGGCCGTTAGGCGCCAAGACGATACTAATAGTGGTTGATGCCCACACGGAAGCAGTACCCTTGAAGCACGCGAATACAGCTAGTACAATTCGGTGATTAAGGAGTATGTTTTGCTGGTTTGGCGTGCCACGCATAATGGTGTCCGATAATGGCACACAATTCACAAGTCAGGAATTCGCCACTTTCATACCGAGAAATAATATCGTGCACCTGCGCACTGCGCCTTCCAACCCCCAGTCTAACGGAGCAGCAGAAAGAGTGGTTGGGACCGTGAAGAACGGGTTGCGGAAAACGAGAGACGGACCGCTGGAAGACAACCTCATGTGTTTGTTATTTACCTACAGGAAGATTTCCCAAAGAAAAGGAAAGTCACGTTCCGAGATGCTTCTCGGCTATTAGCTACGTTCCCGGCTAGACACATGTCTGCCACCGAGAGCTGCGAACTCGTCGGCGGACGCTCACGACTGGACCATCATGCCAGGCAGCAGCGTACACGTGCGGAACTACGGCGCCAGCCAAAGATGGGTGCATGGGAGTGTACAGACCACGTCGGGGGCGAGATTGATAACAGTGAACACGCCAACCGGAGTAATGCAGCGCCACGTCGACCATGTCCGCCGTCGTCAAGAGTTTAGGCCAGGGACTGCGTCTGTAGAGGCCGCTCAAAACGCGCAGTTAGAAGGCGGTCCTGACAAGGAGACCGGTGCGGATCTGCCACCTGTGCATACGCCCAAGACCACTAAATCGGAGCAAGAACAAAGTCGTCAACCGTCAGCAGCTGACCAAAGTGAAGTACCATCTCCAGCAACAACGGAGCGTCGACTGGTTCCGTCGGAATGGACTGAACCCCTCCAGCGTACGCTCAGACGATCTACTTGAATAAGAAAACCGGTCCAGCGGTCTCAATTTTAAGGGAGGAGAAATGTTGTATTTTTTAGATTGTGCCGAAGGCAGCCGCTGAATGCGTTCCTGTCGCTCACGCTTCTCTCCCTCTCCTGTAACCCCCTCAGCACGAGAGGGTTTATAATCTCAGTTCTTGGCAATAAACGTTGTTGTTCACTGCCGAAAAGCGTTTGTGTTGCTTCGCAGTTCGCGCTGGCTTTACTACATCCTCTAAAAAACCTTCGCGTCTAACAAGTCCGCACAGCTTCCTATTCTACGCAAAAGCCAAGCAGGAAGTTCATGCGTTGCACAATAAGCTTACAGCAGGGCCTTTCGGGTTTGCGTGCATGTTGCAGCGATACCAGGAGAAGAACTGCAGGCCGCTACTGCCTGCCGATGTTGACCGTAAAGTTTAAACGTGCCATGAGTCTCAGTGATGCAAGACACCATTGGTCACGCCAGCGGAGTTACTGCGCCTAATACCGCCGCTGACTATACCCTTTAAATACATTGGGATGCATCTCCTGGGCCCGTTTCGATCTTCATCTGCGCCGGAAAGGCAGTGATCTCGAATTCGATCCCCGGACCAGGATGAATTTTGATTTAACAGCGGTACCTACTGCAAAACCAAGTGCCGCTGGGTTTCAGCGCCCCAGTGCCATACCTGTATATTGGCCCACTATGACGCTGGAGACTGAGCGTACTTGAGCGCGGCATACTGGCACGGGCCGCTCTGGTGGCACTTGTCGGCCGGAGAAAAAGATGCGTCTCGGATAAAACGTGAAAGCTAAAAAGTAACGAAGCACCTCCAATACATTAACAAAGCTAAAAAAATAAATACTCAAAACTAGGCGAAACAAAAACTGCAGCACTAGCGAGCTTCGAACTGTAGCCTTCTACGCTAACAACTCGGCCACGCCGAGAACTGGGATACTTTGAAAGATTTTTGCATGTTATGTCGTGATCACAATAATAATGTTGGGACTTTGTGTTTCGAAGTGTTCAGGCCACTGCTGCCGCTCTAACAGTTCCAACTTCTTGGCCATTGGAGCTTGCTGCCTGCTCTCACGACTTGCAACTCGATGCCTATGCGCACTATTTTGTGCACTGGAATGATTTTAACATGTCGAGTTTGGCATCGCTGACAAATTTACCAGCGCCGGCTCTTCAGTGGTGCTCTGCTACCGTGGGCGTAATTTTCGCTGAACAAGGAGCTGTAGCATAAACCTTATTGAGAAAAGTGCGGTCAAGTTTCAATAGCGGCAAGCGCAGTAGCGACGACACTATTTTGCTGGTAACTAAATCGTGTTTGTATGAAAACATTTCGAGAAGCGATGCGATGAACGAGGGCTCGGCTAATTTATAAGCAGAGCAAGAAGGAGCTCAAAAGCTTGAGAAACACCCAAAGTATCATGCATTACAAGTGCTGCATGTTTTTGTTTTTCTCTCATGGGCCCATCACTCAGTAAACTACTGTCTTCTTGGTTTTATTTTTAATTTTTGGTGTTTATACTGGCCCGCTGTGCAGGCTACGCTCGCTAATGCATAGGCCCTGTTTGGAGCCTGCGATTGAGCCTGCATTGATCATTTTGGCCGTAATCATTGTGTTAGAATGCCCTTAAGATCAGCTGTAAAGTTTATATGCATGGTATTCAACATTATTCAATTCCTGTAATAATTGTACGAAATCCTTATTGTGTCATCGGATATAAGAGGCGCGGCGATCGTGGTCTCTTTCGAAACGCTCGAAACGACCTATCGAAACATGGAAACTCTAGAAAACCGATACTGCCTTTGTTTTCCTATAGGTGCGTAACGACTTCGCAGCAAAAAGCGCTTACTTGAAACATATTTTTCATATGCGGCCCGATGGTCAATTGCGAGTACGCTGTTGAAATGTTGGTCCCTGAGGGATGCTATCCGGGACCGATGTGACCCCAGCACACATTCAGCGCTTCTCCCAGTGCATCGCGCATGCCAGCGATACACCCAGCATCAGAAAGCTAATGCCAGCGTTTTTCTCCCATCGTACAAGTCTTCTCGTCACTGCTCCAGTGAATATCACAGACCTCTAGCGCCCTCAGCCGATCCAGTGCAAACCAGCGCGAAAACCTTACTGGTTTCGCACTGGATGACACTGGGAGACGCTGGTTTTTGCAATAGAGATATTTCTGAGAAAGATGCAAAGCTTTTCTTTGTAGCCGTATGGCTTTGCTTGGGGTGCGTATCAATGAGTAATTTCTCTCTTATTACAAACTCGCTTGCGACAGTGCGCCCCAGAAGTGCCCATCATAGACAGGGGAGCGCCATCTACGGCAGAGCTGACTGTAGACATCCTGGAGAACTATCATACAATTCATTGACGAACAACTTCGTACCGTCTTCAGGCAAATGAACATTAGGAGCGTCGCAACAAAATGCTTGTGGACATGATTGCCATATACGTCGACGCTTAACGCGACATGGAAGCCACAACGATGCTCGATGCAATGCTGGCACACGCAATCGGCGAGGAGAACCTGTGCCTCACCGCCAACCTTCAGCATGCAGTGGAATCTCGACAACTCGCCCGGCTGCGCATTAAAGACCAGCAACGCCCCAACGGCCGACGATAAATTGCGATGACGTGACAGAGTACAGGCCGGCAGATCAAGTGTGGGTTTAGACGGCAATACGCACCGCGGACTGAGTAAAAAACTTGCAGCGGTACTTCGGCCCATAGATTCATTCGCTGCACCGGAGAGCTTGACTACGAAGCCATCTCAGACGGCTCGACCATGTGCCGCCGATGCCGGGCGTGGCCAGAAATCCACATGTGCTACATCAAAAGCAGTATTACATGCGTCAAAGAATACGAAATGTTTGAATTTTCTAATATTTAGGTTTTGCTCTCTCTGTTGCTTGGACGATCAATATATTTTTTACAAGAGGAATATGCCGCGAACATTCAAATTTTTCTTTCTTGTTTTTAACCGCCGCCAATGCGGCCTTATAATTGTGATTGCAGCACACAGATCCATGATGTACTCTGCGTTTTGAGGTCCGTTGTTGCGGTAGGCGGATTTGTCATTTTCTTCGTTGCAGAAGACGCTTCGAGATATGTATCGAAAGATTCCAGCCACGCACCTGTTTCTGTGTTCCAGAGTATGCCAGTAACTGTTTGCTGTTTTATCTTGATCTTTCTTCGCAACCTTTAAATGGACCGCTGACGAATGAAACGGGCGTTCTCAGTTAGACGACCAGAGATTACGTTTGATGCCATCGCCGTGGCCGATTTAATTAGTTCGTTTGCAGGTGGAAGTGAGTCCTGTAAAGATTTGATTTCAGCGTTATTAGGCAAGTGTCCTCTTTTGGTACCTACGGCCTTGTCACCACCATGTGACAAACTGAGCAACCGCATATATGTTAGGCAGAGATCTTTGGAACTTACCACACGATGTCCTGGCAGGATCCGAGGCAAGCCTGTGCGTCCGCCTTTCAAAAAGGTAGGAAGAGGGCGGCCTTTTGAGTCTTATACCCTTACCGCAGGTAACACAATTTAATGTTTAAAACTCCAGCTGCAGCTTTATTGTCGTTTGTGGTAACACTTTTAAGCCCAGTTTAGTGGCAATAAACGCTACAAGAAATTAGATTCAGTCGTGGCGTGCGCATATTCAGGGAATGCCCGTTGCAGATATAGTGCGAAAACATCAGTAAAATTCGGTATCTGTGCTCATACCTTGAGGAAGAAAAACGGACTTTGTGGATTGTTTGTGATGCACGGAAGGACGCTGGAGATGTACCACGCCAGGAACGCCATTCCGAGGTCACTCAATAGCATTACCGCCCAGATCTCGGCAATTGTCACGTTATCCATCAGCACTCTTTCCGTGACAATCGACCATCCTCCACCACCTGCGTCACAAACAAAATGTCGGTGACAAAAAAATAACTTTCCTTACTCGAAGGGAACGTGCTAGCGTTTCATGCGGAGACAGTTTTATTTCACTAGCTAGTCTCATTGTCAGGTCTCTATTATAAAAAAGCTATGAAAAAATGATTGTAAAACATGGGTTTTTAAAAGTGTACCCTCTATTTGTAAGTGACTGCAGATCAATAGTTATTAAGCGCAGTCTGCAAAACTGAGAATGTAAAGCCGATGACATGTGTTATAATACCTTAGTTCAAGAAATCCCCGAACATATTATGGGTTTCTTAAAAGCTTGCCAACCCACTAGACGCCCACAATAGAAGGTGGGGAAAGAATTGCTATGGAGCTACATACAGCTCACTAAGCGATATGAAAAAAAAAAATCTGCATGTTCTGCGTGTTCAAGAAAACGGCTTAGCGAGGAATAGTGGTGTAAGCTCAATCGTTTCTTTTGTCGTTTATACCTGTTTCACTGCTTATTGTTCTTGACAGATACCCAAAATATTTAGTGTTTTGCTTATTGATACGTGTTGCCCTCTGTGGGAGATTTTCTCGTGTTGTGGCATCTATGATATTGTTACGGTGAAATAAGAAAGGGGTTGTTTATATACAGTGATGTGGCAGCGGGACAGTGTGAAGCCTTCTAGCCCCCAACGCTTCTTCCATTTCTTCTGGCACACCAGCACAACCCTTCATCGTCGTCAGTAGCGTGACATTTCCGCCCTACTCAGGCTAAGCCCTCTGGGCGTGTTCGTGAGTCGTGAGAGGCTGACAGGGCTTCTAGCGGGCAACATGACTTAGTTCGGTTTTGGCAGACCGACGACCCGATGCTGTCAGGCGGGCTATTGTATAAGTTAAATCATCATATATGGGCCGTCATAGTGGGCCAAATGTTTTTTATGTAGGCTCAGGCACCTAACTGAACGCCACAGCCAGTCTAAATCGCCTGTAGAGTACGTGACCCGCCGGTGACTGGCACCGTATCGTACTTTAGAACGTTCATGTGAAGCACCAGACTGTAATCGGGCTATTCTCCGAGCTTCTTCGGCGAGACAGAGGGTCTCAGCCAGGCAGGGATCTTCACGGCTTGAGAAGGACAGGATAGTATCCAGGGAGCAGAGTGGCGGTCTGGCATACAGTCGTCTCATGCGTGGCGCTATTAAACGCGTACGTGATGAAGGGTAGTATGGTGTCCCATTTCTTATGCTCTGTATCCACATGCATGGCTAGCATGTTGATACGCGTTCTGTTGACGCGCTCAGTCAATCCAGTTTTCTGAGGATTGTATGGCGTCGAGTGTCGGGAAGGTGCGGGGCGTAAACGCATGAGCTCTTCAACAACATCAGCAGTGAATTGTCGGCCCCGATCAGTGATAACAATTCGTGGCGGCCCGTGTCGTAAGATAACTGAGTGCAGCAAGAAAAGCGACACCTGATGCGCCGTAGCAGATGGAAGAGCGGCGGTTTCGCAGTAACGTGTGAGATAGTCCACGCAGATTACAATCCACCGATGTCCATCCAACGGACTTCGGAAACGGACCTACGAGGTCAACGCCTACTTGATCAAACGGAGCTGTCGGGGTCTTCACAGGGTGCCGTAAGCCAGATGGAGTTGCAGTTGGAAGTTTGTGGCGCTGACATTGCTTGCAACTGCAAACGTATTGTTCAATCGTCGAGCGCATTCTGGGCAAGGGGGATTGTTCGAACTGATTCCAACTGCCCAGAAGTTGGATCATCATTCATGACACGCAATACTTGCGTGTAAAGCGTCTTGGGAACTACGAGTAGGTATCGCGGGCCGACAGGCGAATAACTCCCTTTCCGTAAGAGGCCATCACGCACACAAAAATGGTTTGTAGCTGCGCTGGCTTGGGCGGCGGCAAAGAGAGGCTGAAGCTGAAGACTGCTGTCATTTTGGTGTTCCGTTTTGAAAACATTCATGTCGGGGAAGGCTGGCTCGAGGGTCGATATATAATTGTCGAAATCGTCGCTGTCAGGTCCAGTCGTGGCTATTGACATCCTTGAAAGGCAATATGCGTTTGCATGACGTCTCCCGCTTTTGGACACCACGGCAAAGTCATATTCCTGTAACTGGAGGGCCGAGCGTGCGAGGCGACTACATGGGTCTCGAAGGTTCCGCAGCCAACAGAGTGAATGATGGTGAGTTACGATAGTAAACGACCGTCCGTATAAATATGAATGAAAACGCTGCACAGCGAAAACTAAATCAGGCATTTCTGTTCGGTGACTGTGTATAGCTTCGCTCCGGCGTGATCAGGGTACGACTTGCGTACGCGATAACGTGCTCTCGTTCATCGTGTCGTTGGACAAGTTCTGCCCCGAAACCGATTCCACTAGCGTCCGTGTGAACTTTTGTCACTGCAGCAGGATCGATGTGACGTAGGGTGGGTTTCGATATTAAAAGAAACCAGTTGACGGAATGACGTGTCGCAGTCTGATGAGTCAAAAATGGAGTTTTTGCTGGGAAGGCCCGTCAGTGGGTAAGCAACGTCAGCAAAGCGATGTATAGAGCGTCTAAAGTACGTACACAAAACTTAAAAACTGCACAACTCCTTCACTGTCTGCGGGTGTTTAAAAGAGTCCACAGCGGCAGTTTTCTGTGGTTCCGGCATTACACCAACCATCACCATTGACAAGGTGTCCTAGCACCAGAGCTTGGCGCTTTCTAAATCGGCACGTTTTCCAGTTTCGAATTAGGGCGGCGTTGTGCAAAATATTCAAGACGCGTACTAGACGGTCACTGTGTTCTTGGAAGGACTTCCCAAATATGACGACATTGTCAAGATAGCAAAGACAAATGTTCCACTTTAAGCCGCGCAAAACGGTATCCATAAAGCGTTCAAATGTGGCAGGCGCGTTGCAAAGCCCGAATGCCATAACATTAAACTCATAAAGGCCATCTGGCGTTACAAGGGCTGCTTTTTCATATCCGCAGGGTCCATTTGAATTTGCCAGTAGCCAGATCTTAGATAAAGACAAGAAAAATAGGACGCACCAGAGAGGCAGTCTATGCGAGGAAGAGGACAGCCGTCCATTTTAGCAACCGAATTTACCCGAATTTAGTCTCTGGTAATCGACGCAGAATCGGCACGACCCGTCTTTCTTGCCTGGGAGAATAACAGGGGCAGCTCAAGGGCTAGATGACTCATTATCACCTTCTTCCGTAGCATGTCCTCTACTTGCTCATGAATGACAGTGCGCTCAGATGGGGACACGCGATATGGCTTTTGATAGATGGGACGAGCCAACCCAGTGTCGATGGTATGATGGGTCCGATGTGCAGTGCGAGAGGTTGGTCCATCTATTTGAGAAAAGTAAAACATAGGCGAAAAGGGTAGAAGATTATCCACAAGTGTACGGCGCTGAGGTGAGCTGTGATCGGAACTGATCATGCGGAAGATCGAAGTTGCATTAGCAGCCAGAGTTACGGTGGCACTCGCAGAATCTGTGACCAAAGAAACCACGCGGGGCGCATCGGGTCCACATGAGGCAAGCTTCAATCCTGTTGGTAAAACTGCGGGCTCGGACGATGGATTGATTGTTCATAACGAGGTACTGCCGTGATGCACGGAGATAACACAGTGATGAAAAACATTATTCTTCAGGCATGCTGAGTGAACTGCGTGCACCATGGCCTGAAATAACACCTGGTCATGAAGTGGAGTGGACACGGGAACTAACATGGAAGGCAAAGGTATAACTACTGTGTCTTCGGTAATATTAAAAAATGTTTCTTCATAACGACCATTTTAAAAACGAGTCGGCAGATGCGAGCCGTCTAAATGAACCTCTTGACTCCGGCAGTCCATGGTAGCGCCAGAAAACTTCAAAAATACCATTCCTAAATTGATGTCATGCGTAGAGACGATGATTTCCGCTTGAGAAATTGCACCACCCACAGAAACTTCCGCACTACACACACCCAGTGGCCGCAATGCCTCTCCACTCACACCACAAAACGTTGAAGCACCGTCATATTCAAACATCACTTTGCGTCCCAACAAGCGCCTAAACTGATTACTCATCACAGACACAGTCGCACCCGTATCCACCAAAGCTAATGTACACACACCATCAATGAACACACGAATTTTGTGTTTGAGCATTACAGTTGGAGGGATGTTGGCACACAGCACATTTCCAGCGGCCTTACCCCCATTGGTCGCGCTGGTTAGTTTTCCTGCCGAGGCGACATGGATGGAGAACAACGTGCACGGAAGGAGGGTGGAGGAGCAACACTTCTATCAGATGCAGAGGAATGGTCGCGGAGATTCTCGTTATGGATGTTGCGGTAATACCCACGCGGCGTATTTGATTGCTGAAACACGGGGATGTATTGCCGATTGTTGGGTACTGATGGAGGCACCGGGCGGTTATAGCGAGGAGGCCACCTACTGCGGCAGTACCTGGAGATGTGACCTTCGATGCCGATGCAGTAGCGTATCGATAGGGAAGGTAGAAAATGCCGTTGTGGACAAGCGCCAGAAACAGCAGGGCACGTCGTTGGCCTAGCTCAGTGCTCATACTGCTCAGGAATCCTATTAGATTGAATTGAAGATCTAGGTGAACTTGAGGCGACATCATACCTTGGAGCGTCAAGCATCGAGGTATTCTGATTGGCGAAATGCATAGTCGGCTAGTCAATAGAAGTTGCAACTTCAAAAGCTTGCGCGAAAGGCTGCAATCGCTTACGGTGGGGCAGCTGGTCGTCTAGATACCCTCTGGACAGAGACGTCAGCAGATTCGTGCAGGGGAAGTGGGTACAGCCGCAGAAGTTCTTCCGGCACGATTTGCCGGACAGTCGACGGAAGATCTAGTTGGGCATGGTAATCAAGGCTGGCCACACTAGGCACGTTGGCCAGCCGCCCAAATTTCGGCGCAATACGACGTGGTTTGAGAGCTTGAAAAGCGCGGATGTGTTTAATAACATCGGAGAAGGTGTAAACGGTGTCTTTGCCGATTAAAATGTTGTGCACGTCAGCGGCGATGCCCTTAAAAATGTGGCCGACTCGTTCGTCCTCGGGCATGTTGGAATTGACACATTTGCACAATCTGAGGATCTCTTCTGTATACGTGGTACAGGTTTCATAGGATAATTGAGGTCTTTGGCAAGGATTTGCTCAGCACCTTTTTGCTCGGAACAGAGTCACCAAAACGCTGTTTTATCTCGGTGGCAAACCGTTCCCGAGTTAAGTTGTCCTCGTTGTACTCAAACCAGGTCATCGCCATGTGAGTTAGAAAGAAAACGACATTTGTTAACATGGTGACAGTGTCCCATTAGTTGTACAGACAAACTCGTTGATAATGAAGTAGCCACTTCTCAACATCCTCACCTTCTTCGCCTGCAAACGGTCGTGGTTCCCGTAAGGCTGGGAGGGAATAGGGCTGGAGGGGGAGGCCTGTCACCAGCCTGGCTTGCAGCGACGCGGCTTGCACGGTTAAAGTCGGTGTGGTCCATGATGGTTGGGAGCAGTGGACGTGCAGCAAGGCGGCGACTACGTCGACACTTCAGTTGGTCTTGCGGCGACGTAGGTAGGGAACGAAAAGAGCACCTTCATGAAGTTGTTACGGTAAAATAAAAAAGGGGGTGTTTATTTACAATGCTGTGGCAACGGGACAGTGTGAAGCCTAGTAGCCCTCAGACACCAACACTTCTTCCTCTTCTTCTGACACACCAGCACAATCCTCCATAGTCGTCAGTAGCGTGACAATAAATTCACTGCCTCTAAAATGGAATATTTGCTCACTCATAGAGGCAGCGTATCGGCCTGTAAAAAACTGCAGTAGTATTGTTATATCCCATACCCCCTACTCGGTCTACATAAATGTAGATGATGTCTCGTTAGCCTTTTCATACTATACTTTTCGAGCCCAACTATTCTGACTTCAGTTAAAAGTTATATGCACTATCCATGCGGTGTGTAAAGTATTCTAGATGAATTATTTATTTTACCTCGCCGGGGTGGAGCAGTGATTAAGGCGCTCGACTACTGTTTCCGAGGATACGGAATCGAATCCCGGCTTCGGCGGCCGCTTTTCGATGGAGGCGAAAAGCAAGGCGCCCGTGTGCTGTACGATGTCAGAGCACGTTAAAGAACCCCAGGTGGTCGAAACTCAGAGGCCTCCACTACGGCGTCTCTCATAGCCTGGGTCGCTTTTGGACGTTAAATCCCGCAATTCAAACCAAACCATCGTAAATTATTTTCATCACGTCTATTCGTTGAGAACATATGATTTTCTTTTCGGTTTGTATCTGTTAGGAAGCGAGAGAGAAACAACGAAACAAAACTCGATATTGTTTCTGTCTGCATTAGCCTCAACTGGTGGTTTCGACTCTAATCGCGGTAGGTCAACGGATGACCATGATATTTGTATTTCATGGGCTGGTTAATTGCGTGCATATGTTCGCATACTGTAGACATATCCTATGAAATCGGCATATACATTTATTTAGTTGTTGTTCCACCTGACCGCTACTCATTAACGTTTTGTTTTCTAAGGAGCAGGACACAGGGCCATTTTTAGATTCCATGTCATCAGCATTGTAGTTAGCATATTTACCTTAACTAGCCGCCTCCCAGCGAAATGAGATAGTACCCTTGCGGCCTGAGCTGGGAAGTGGCTCAGTGAAGAAAGAAAGCCCGTTTGCCAGCTTTGGGGAAAACTTTGTGGCTAGGAAGAAGTGGGTGTTGCCTTGACCAGGCGATTAAGGACTGGCAGAGCACAGCACATTGAGAAGGTGGCTGCCGGGAGGCGAACCCACAGAGAGGCTGTAGTGGAAGTGTGAGTTATGACATGTGGTGAAGGATGAGCAATCGCGGGTGGTGCAGGGGTAATATTCTTTTTAGCGGCAAAGCACGGGAGACACTCTCGACGCTGGAGGCACGGAAAAATATCAGCCATGCTCCTCTTAACCGGGCCACTGATCACAGTACCAGCAGAGATGCAGCGGTGGATCTTCACCGAAAAAACTGTTATGAATAGCACCATTGCCATAGCAACCAGCGGCTAGTTTCTGGTGCTCAAGCTAGCCGCGTGCCAAAACTTGTTTCCCTATTGTTGAAAGCAGCTTTAGTACAGCCACTTAAGGAGGCTGGGTGGAATTTAGGGCAACCTGCACGCTATCTCACAGCAACTGCAGCAATGAGCCACTAGCTCTTAGTTGAAGATTGATACAGTGGCTACGCAGGCTCCAAAAACATCTGATTTTAATTAAGGTTTACATCTAACCAAATTTCGTTACCAGACGCACAAAACAAAAATACCGCTCAAAAAGCGCTCGCCGAGCCAATATGATGCTGCTTGTAGTAGGCGTCTTAAGAAAGAAATGATGATGCAGAAAGATATTTTGAAAAATTTCGCTTGGCATTCCAGAGCATCATGCAGAAAGAAGATGCCATACCTTGCATTTTCCCGCCGCAATACTTAAAGAAGCGGAATTAAGCTACACATGCCTGCCTCAAAACCAAGCTCCAGAAAATAATGACGGAAAGCATGTGTATTGAAGAATCGACCAAGAATGATGACAGCGATGAAACACACGAGCACAAGAAACCACCTTGGGCCTTCTGCAGGGTTTTGGGCTCATCGGAAAGTTTTTATTCGGGGGCGATAGATTGTCACCCTGACGACTCTCCTCTCCACTAAGCGGGGAATTGCGCTTAGGTGCAGTTTGAAGCTTTTTCCCCGTCGGAAACAAAAACGCGCCCGCATAAAGAAACAGAACAGCGAAAGATCACCTATATGACACACCGGCCCGACCAAATGAACGAACGATGTCAGCAAAAGGACAAAAGTGAGAACGAATGCTGTTTGCGAAATTGAAAGGAATGACGCAGTGATTTAAGAAAAAAGGCAGTGGAGGGACTAGGGAACAAACCAGATCGTGAAGCCGGCAAATCAGTGAGCGGACAATTTGACGTGCCAAGCAGACGCAACGTCAAAGTACAGAAGAAATGTGTCATGGTTAGTGCTCCATTGTGGATGGAGGGAAAACTTTGTTGGTTTAAAACGACATTAGACCTATGCATAGACCTCCAAGATTGAAAGTACATTTGCATTCAGACTAACTTTAATCCTGTTCACCAGTAGTCGTTAGTATTTCGGTCATCACTACATAGAATGGCCGGATGATTATGCTTACTGTTGCAGTAATAACTTAACGCGCCAAAATGTATCGCCTTCCACGCTTCTGTTTCAGCGTGCGCCAATCACGGCAATGCTGACAGGCGTGCGTGCGGTTTCCCTTATAGCACTGAAACACGAGGCAAGGATCGGCAGTTAAGCGATGAATATAAGCTTTCCCATATATATATATATATATATATATATATATATATATATATATATATATATATATATATATATATATATATATATATATATATATATATATATATATATATATATATATATTTTTTACGACGGGGGCAGACGTCGGAGCGCTGAACAAGAAGAGAGGGCAGGGAGCTCAGCTGGCCAACGGCAGCGCGTCCGGCACGAGAGTGTTTTTCCAACGTGTTCTAAGTTTCATCTTCTTCTGTACTGTTACATTATCCCCCTGGGCAGACGGAGCCCCCCGGACGAAGTAGTTATTCGTTTCCACGAGAGTGACACGGCTTCATCCGGGCGACATGGGAATTCGGTTCTGACTGAGCGACGATCACTGGCTGTCATACGTGCTATAGATAGTTCACTTCACTGACGCGCTCAAGCACAACGTAAGGGCCAGCGTAATGCGCCAACATTTTCTGGGCTAAACCACGCTTTCCGAGAGGTCGCCAAAGCCACACTAAGTCTCCGGGGGCTTAAGACACATGGTTATGTCGGCTGTTGTACCGAGCTTCTGAACGCTCTTGCGAAGCGAGAATTTGCAAGCGGGTGTGACGGCGAGCTTCGTCGGCTCGACAAAGAGTTTCCGCGAAGCACGGTTCGTCATGGACGGAGTAAGGAAGAATGGTGTCTAGACAATATCAAGGAGGACGGGCATATAACAGGAAGAACGGGCTGTAGCCGGTCGTCTCATGTGTTTCAGGGTTGAATGAAAACGTTATAAACGGCAGTATAGTATCCAAATTCTTGTGGTCAGATGCGATTACATAGATAGCATGTTTGTGAGTGTGCGGTTTGTGCGCTCCGTCAAGCCGTTCACATCTGCCATAAACTGACGACCTCGATCACTGATAATCACTCGAGGAGGTCCATGGCGGAGGATCACAGGAACGAGCAAGAACAGGGACATGTGGTGAGCGGTGGCTGAAGGAAGAGCTGCTGTTTCGCAGTAGCGGGTGAGATAGTCGGCACAAACCACGATCCAACGATTACCGTCGGATGATTTCGGGAAGGGACCCATAAGGTCAATTCCCATTTTCTCAAATGCGCCACAGGATGCAGCAGGATGCACGATGCAGCAGACCCTGTGGCGTAGACGTAGGACGTTTGTGTCATTGGCACTCAGTGCAGCTCGCCACATATCGCTCAGTCGTCTGGCGCATCTTTGGCCAATAAAATCGGTCGCGGGCACGATGAAGCGTTCGTGCAGAGCCCAGGTGACCGGAAGTGGGTCGTCGTGCATGGCACGCAAGATGCACGAGCGGTAGCTCTCGGGAACCACAAGCAGAAAATTCGTGCCGGTGCTTGAGTAAGCCTTTTTGTACAAAAGGCCATCACGGAGACAAAATGGGCTGGAAGCAGTGGAAAATCGCGCCTCCGCAAGCAGGGGCTCGAGGCTTATGTCGGTCTCTTGCGCAGTCCGCAGAGCCGAGGCGTCGGGAAACTCAGGCACGACGAAGGCGATGTAATGATCAAAATCACCAGAGTCACATTCGGTCGTAGGAAGAGGAAGACGTGAAAGACAATCTGCATCGGCGTGTTTGCGGCCACTCTTGTACGAAAGAGTAAAATCGTACTCCTGCAGACGAAGGGCCCAGCGTTCCAGACGACCAGATGGATCACGAAGGTGGACGAGCCAACACAGGGCATGATGGTCCGTCATAACTGTGAAATGGCGTCCATATATGTAGCACCAAAACCGCTGAACAGCGAAACCTGCAGCGAGACACTCCTGCTCCATAACAGTGTACTTACGCTCAGGTGTACTGAAGGAACGGCTTCCATACGCAATTAAATGCTCGCCTGCTGCCGAACGTTGCACAAGCACCGCGCCAACACCCATCCCACTTGCATCAGTGGGGACTTCAGTCGGAGCGGAGGAGTTGAAGTGCCGTAGTATGGGATGTGACGTAAGCAGAAACTTTAGTTGGCGGAATGACGCGTCACAATCTGAGGTCCAGTGGAAAGGGACGTCCTTTTGTAAAAGGGATGTGAGAGGGTAGGCGACGTCGGCAAACCTTAGGATGAATCGTCGAAAGTACGAACACAGCCCCAGAAAACTGCGGAGCTCCTTTTGAGTCTGTGGTCGATGGAATGCTGCAACTGCTGCAGTCTTCTGTGGATCTGGCCGAACTCCATCGTGGTCGACGAGATGCCCGAGTACCAGCGCTTGACGTTCGCCAAAACGGCACTTTTTGGATCTCAGGACAAGGCCAGCCTTCTGCAGGCAATTTAAAACAATAGCGACTCGCGTGGTATGTTCAGTAAAAGTCCGGCCAAAAATAACAACATCGTCTAAATAGCTCATGCAGATTTTCCACTTACGGCCACGAAGTATTGTGTCCATAAATCTTTTATATGTGGCTGGCGCATTACATAGGCCGAAAAGCGTCACGTTAAATTCAAATGGGCCGTCTGGCGTAACAAATGGGGTTTTTTCCTTGTTAGCAGAGTCCATCGGAATCTACCAATACCCCGATCGCAAATCAACTGAAAAGAAATGAGACACGGCAAAAAGGCAATCTATGGCATCGTCAATGCGTGGGAGAGGATACACATCCCTTTTAGTGATGGAGTTGAGGCGACGATAGTCAATGCAGAACCTCCATGTTCCGTCTTTCGTCTTTACCACTATCACGGGAGCAGCCCAAGGACTGGAGGATTCTTGTATTAAGCCCCTGTTCAACATGTCTCGGACTTGCTCGGTGATGATCTTAGGCTCTGATGGCGACACACGGTACGGCTTGTGACGGATCGGATGGGCAGATCCCGTGTCAATCGTGTGGCATGCACGCGACAGCGGAAAACGTTGCGAGCCTTCGGACTGCGCGAAATCAAAGACGGATAGGTACTGGGACAAGAGGTTCTTCAATATCTGTTGTTTTCAGGTATTCAACGATGCACTGATCATCGGATGAAGCTTTTCGTCAGCAGGTGAGTTAGTAGCGGGGTTGTCAAGGGAAGGAGTAACGACAGCTACACAATTCGGGACAGTTGCGCTACATGAAACTAGTTTGGAGCCCGCTGGAAAAATAACTGGTTCCGATGAGCAAGTCCGGTAAGGCCCTCTTTCACGCGAACCAAACAGTGCGGCAGTAATACATTTTTCTTTACGCACTGTAAATTAAGAGGTGCCACAGTAGCCTCAAAAGAGTCGTTAATAGCACGGGAGCAGGACACCTGGACGCACACTGTAGAATGTGTAGAACCACTAACACTTAAGTGTTAGTGGTTCTCTTCCTCGTTCTCTTCCCGCTAGACTATCAACTGTAGCGCCGCACCTACGCAGGAAGTCAATCCCCAATATTACATCGTGTGTAGATCGTGGCAGTACTGAAAACTCCGCCGGAAATACTGTGCCCCCCAAAGAAACTTAACGCTGCATAACCCAACCGGATACAATAGCTCTCCACTTACTCCATTAAAATTTGTAGTTTTGTCTCAAACAAACATAACTCTGCTTTAAAAGGACCTTAAAATCTAAACTCATTGCTGAAACTGTGGCGCCATTGTCTACCAACGCCATCGTTGGCAAACCATCAACAATCGCATTGACCTTGTTCTTTAACATGCACACAGACGGAGTAATAATAGGCAGCAGCGCACATTGTCCAGCGACCTCACCTCCATTGGCCGCGCTGGCTAGTTTTCCGTCATTGCTAGCGGAGATCAGCGCCATGGAGACGGGCAGAGGCGCACACGAAATGACGGAGGTGGTGTCACACTACGGTCAGACGCTGGCGAATGGCTGCGGAGCCTTTCGTTTTGAAAACGGCCCCTCCGGGAGGGGTGTTCTGGGCGGTAGCTGTCGATGTAGGGCTGGATGGTGCGTCGGTTCAATGCCGTCGGAGGATTACTGAACGATGCGCGCCGATTGCAGTAGCGGGAAATGTGACCCGCGACACCACACCAGTAGCACACCGGAAGAGATCGGTCAAAAAGTAGCGTGTCAGCTGGTTTCTGCATGGTAGGCCGCGACGAATATCGAGATGGCGGTTCCGGGACGATGTAGCTGTCCGGATATTGGCGCGATGTACGACTGGAGTAAGTGCGAGGATCTCTACGATGATGGCAAGAGAATTGATGGTAACTCTCTTCCGGTCTTGGTCGCGGAGTGTGTAGGTCTTCGCAGCAGGCGAAGTTGTTGACATTCGCGGACAGCGGCGGGCACGCACCCCCATAGGTTGGAAGACCATATGCGTCACCTCCGAAGCCATTGGGCCGGGCAAGCTGCTCACGTCGTGACATCTCATCTCGATTTTACGGATGGCCCACAGGAGGCTTTGAGATGGTAATTCTTCAATACTAGCCACTGTAGTGACATTTGCGAGCCGTCCAAATTTCGGTGTAATGCAGCGAGTCTTTAGGGTCTCGAATGTTCGGCAGTGTCCGATAACCTCAGAGACCGAACTCAAGTTCTCCTTGGCAATAAGGAAGTGATAGACATCTTCTGCAATGCCCTTGAGCAGATGGCCTACTTTATCGTCTTCAGTCATCCTGCTGTAGCGCCGCATCCGTGGTGGTCGGCGGCACATCGCGAGACCGGGGTAGAGGGGCCGGTGTTGATGTTCGGGCTGCGCGGTAGTCTGCTGCATTCTTGTTGAAAAGGGTGGGAGACCAGCGAGGCGACGGCTCCGACGAAGCTCCAGTGGTTCAGGATGCGTCTTGAGGGTAGTCTCACCCAGCACCTCCACCAATTTGTTGCGATGGGGGTAAGACTTCGGAGCGCTGAACATCAAGACAATAGGGCAGGGAGCTCAACTGGTCAACGGCAGCGCGTCCTGCATGAGAGTCGTTTTCCAACGTCTTTCTCCATCACTTGTGTTGTAAGCTTCACCTTCTTCTGTACTGTCACAATATATGTATATATATATATATATATATATATATATATATATATATATATATATATATATATATATACAGGAAACGAGAATTCATCCTCTCCCTCTCTTCACGGTGATCTGAATGTACGAAAGGTGCACCTTTTTCAATAGGTCGGTGGGAGGGCGAGTGAGGGCTGCAAAGTTCTAGATTAAACGACGGAAAAACGAACACAAGCCGCGAAAACTTCGAACATCAATTAGATGAACGTGGCATGGGAAAAGAACGAACGGCGCGGATCTTATCGGGGTCAGGCTGAAGGCCAACAGCATTCACTAAGTGGCCAAGATCTTTGATTTCCCTAGGGCCGAAACTGCATTTCTTGGAGTTGAGTTGAAAGCCGGCGCGGCGGAATAGCTCGAGAATGGTAGAAAGACGAGATAGGTAGCTTTCAAAAGTGCACCAGAAAACAATGACGTCGTCTATAAACAGCACAGACAAATCGTCCACTTAAATCCGCGCTTCTACAAGTCCATCATCCGTTCGAAAGTTGCAGATGCGGTACATAGGCCAATAGCATGACTTTAAATTGGTAGAGGCCGTCAGTAGCGATACATGCTGTTTTTTAGCGGTCTCGTTGATCGACGGATATTTGCCGGTAGCCAGAGCGAAGGTCGATGGAGGAAAAGTAGCTGGCTCCATGTAAGCAATCAAGTGCATCGTCGATGCGCGGAAGAGGGCGGACGTCTTTTCTCGTCAACTTGTTGACGTTACTATAGTCGACGCAGGATCTCTAGCTGCGATCTTTCTCCTGTACTACCACAAAAGGTGACGACCAGGTTCTGTTCGTAGGATCAATGATGTCGTCGGCCAGCATTTTGTCGACTTCACGTTGAATCGCCTGGCGCTCGGAAAGAGAGATACGATACGGTCTCTTGTGAATAGGATCAGCATCGACGGTGTCGATGCGGTGGGCTTCAGCAGTCGTTTGGCCAAGAGGTCGGGTCTCAAAATAAAAAAATGTCGCTGTATGAAATTCACAGCTTGTAGAGCGTGTCGACAGAATCGTGTTGCAGGTCGGCCGCAATCATGCTGGAAAAAAGATCACGGTGGAACAGAGAAACGTAGGAGCAGTAGGGGCCGTGAGGGGAGCAGAGGGAGGGGCGGGAGTTAAGGCTGAAATTTCACAGTCGGTCAGCGGGGAAAGCTAAGCTAATGAAATTCCGTCGGGGAGGACTTGGGTCGACAATCTGATGTGTAGGACTGGGAGAGGGGTGCGATTCTGAGATACGTGCACAAGAAGGTGCGGGAGGATGACGTGACGCTGCAGGACGACGTCTGTAATGGGGCACGCCAGGTAGTCGCCATCGGGCACGAGCGGGAAAGGCACACAGGAATGTAAACAAGAGCTTCAAGATGGAGGCGGGAAAATTTTGCTGAACAGAGGCGAGGTGGCGTGGAGAGGTCTCCAGAGCAGAGGGGAAAATTCAGGCTTAGAATGCTGGTTGAGCAATCAATAAGAGCTCAGCGAGCGGTTAAGAAGTCAATGCCAAGGATAAGGTCATGGGAGCATTCTTGTAGCATGGGGAATAAGACAGGTGTGTGATGACCAGAAATGGTTACGCGGGCGGTGCACATGCCAAGCACGGCAGCAGGGCTGCCATTATTGACACGAATGAAGGGCGAAACTGCCTACATCAGGACTTTTTTCAGGCGACGACAACAAGGAACTGAGAACAAAGAGTTGGGCACCAATGTCTATAAGGGCGGAGACAGGAACACCATCCACAAGGACTTCGATGAGGTTAGCTTGTGGATAAAAAGTCAACAGAAGTTTTTTAGTCCGGGTCGCGAATGCAGCGTCACCTCCAGGAGCTGTATTGTCTAGTTTTCCGAGAAGCGGCCGGCATAAGACGGTGAAGAACAACGATGAGGAAGCAGAGAGCGGGAACGTCGAGTTTGTGGGGAAGGCGACCGGCTGGAAACACCAACAGGTGGAACAAGGTCAGCACGGGGCGGGTAAGGCTGGGGCGAGGAACGGCGCGGTGCAGAGACTCCACTGCGGCTGATATAGTGGAATGGGCATGACAGTAAGTACCAGCGGTTATGGCAGATATGAGAGATATGATTAACACGTGAACAAGTGAAGCATATTGGGCGATTGTCAGAGGTACGCCAGTAATTGGAATTGTGGCAGCGGTATCACAGGAGGGGCTGTGTTGGTCTCGATGGTGTCCGGGGGGACATGGCCAGTATAGATGCCCGTATTAGCAACATTCTGGCCAACAGCCTGGATGAAGGATACCATAGGCAGGTTGTTGTTCGTCAGATGCGATGAGGAAACAGCGGCAGCCAAGGCCTCGAGTTCGCGGCGGACGATACGGGTCAAGTTAGTCTGGTGGCAAGGCTGGCGGAGAGTAGGCAGGTCAGTGCAGAATGAGCCAGCAGCAGTGTTCGATAGGCGGTCAAAACTGTGACATATGCGTTTTTGTTTCGCCTGCTCTAAACACCGGCACCCCACAAAAGGAGGTAGAAAGCATCGTCCTCAATACTCTTTATTATGTGGCCCACTTTACGTTCTTCCCCAGGCAGCACAAAGCATCAGGCCAATGTAAGTACGACGGCAAACGGGGTCCATACACTGGGCCAGCCTTACCAGCGTGCTCCCAACGTAGGACATGCCAGTCAACACCAGGTCCAATAATGGCGTTCCCGATATTTTTTCTTCCGGCATGGGGGTTTCCACAATGTTATCTTCTGTTCTTCCAGCATGGAGTGTTCTGTTTTTAAAACTGGCTACAATGGACCCAGTTTTCCTGAGTTCTTCCGGCGTTGCCCGTTTCAATTTTTTAAAACTGCCTACAATGGACCAAGGTGTCATGTGTTATTCCGGCGTTGACCGTTCCGTTTTTAAAACTGGCTATAGTGGACCAATTTGTCTTGTGTTTTTCCAGTATTAGCTATCCCTGTATAAAAACCACCCACGATGGACCACTTTGTCCCCTGATCTGCCGATTGTCATTGCCATCCTAAAAATGCAGCTTTAATGGGCTGCTGAAGTGAATATTTTCCGTTGACCATTCAATCAAAACAAGATTCTACACTTTTATGGCTCAATACACGAGCACTGGATGCCAACCAGTGGCATGTAATTCCGACAACACTTGAGCCGATCGTTCGGACCTCACAGAGTACCACGTAAGGGACGACGATGACTATAACGCATTCAAGCACGTACCGCTGCAGCTGTCGAGATTCGCCTTTTCGGTGCGCTCATATACGGCCACTTTTGATGGTCAGATGTATGTTTACGGTTTCAGTCTATTAAATGCATGCAGATTTCGTCGCATTCGTATACGTTTGTGGCACAATTATATGTGATGATAGCATGACCGTGCGACCACATATGTAATTGCCGTGTAACAGCTATAGGTATTTTCTGGCTAGCGATGACGCAACGATGGAATCATGATCGAGCGTACGCGCCCGGTCGCAGCCGTCCTCGGCAGACTGGCAGCGGAGCGATAAGCATTGGTTTCAATAGCTGCAGTGTGTTTCACGGACTTCAGCAGAATTATAATAGATTGTAACGATTCAGTGGATAGATTTCCGTGTTAACACTTCAGCACTCAAGAGCTGAAAATAAACGCTTATCCGTGACGACTATGCAGACAGAGCTATTGATTTCGGCGCATGCGGAGAGCAATATTCACCCATCTAAGCGAGCATGACGGTCGTCGAGTGTAGATTTCGCCAAAATGATGTCAGATCTACACACAAAATCAGCCGAAAGCGTATATGAGCAAACCAGCGGCCAGTGCAGCAGTCGTGGGGTTAGACCACTTGTGTATATGATAGCTAGCCATTTCAATAATATGCGAATGGTCGCCCAAAATTCTCTTGGTAACGCAATTTAGTATAAACTGTTCGCACATTGTAGAAAGCATATGAGCGGCAAAACCATAGCGCCAATCATATGCGGAGACACTGCAATCAAGCACCTCTATCCCGGCGCCTGCTGCAGAAAATAGTACATTTGCAAGGCCAGAATACTTTACAATAAAACAACTCAGCTTGCAACAGGTTTTTTTGTCGTACGCAAATGGATAGTGCACGGGGTTTAAGTAAACAAGTTTAATGCGTACCATTATATGAATATTTCCAGCGAAATTTCGCACTCTCACCGTAAATGCTGAATACTGTACAATTTTATTGCAGCACTTATTTAACCAGTACACTATAGTAACTTTAGACTAAAACCAAGCAAAAGAAGCAGCTTTTTGGAAAGCGTACTCTACTGTCGATCATATTCATACCACCAACCAGGTGATAAAAAATGCTGGGAATATAACCAGCCCCTATACATTCCATTCATTGTGATTACGAAAAAGCATTTGACTCAGTAGAAACTTTGGCGGTCATGCAGACATTGCGAAATCGGTGTAGTCAAGTCGCACGTGAAAGTGCTGGAAGATATATATATATATATATATATATATATATATATATATATATATATATTGCCAGGGGGCGCTCGGAGTGAAAGACGACGTTGAAGTGAATCGGCTCCGGACTCGCAGGACGTACCTAAACCTTGGACCGTGCAATTCTACCTGTACCGGCTCTGTTAATCTAGTCCCAGTCGCCAACATCCGTGACACACCTGGTGGAGGTCAGGTCTGATGTCCCGTACCCCTACGCTAAGCAGGAGTGCTGGTCATATATTCGAGGAAACGCCCGTTCACCGCACTAGCCGCAGGCAACGAGGCCTACCACCTGAGTTTTCCCCCTCGGGCATGACTACCAGTAGCCACGACGCCGTCGCAATGCCTGGCACGACCCCCACCTACGTGACGTTGCAAAACCCCCGCGTCCCAAAGACCTTTCACGGGGACACCTATGAAGACGTCGACGACTGGTTGCAGCACTACGAAAGGGTAGCTACATTCAACCTCTGGGATGACGCCGCACGGCTTCGAAATGTATATTTCAGCCTCGAGGATGGCGCTCGGACGTGGTTCGAGAATCATGAAGAGCAGCTGTCATCTTGGAGTGAGTTCAAACGTCATCTTGCGGCAACTTACGGAAGCTCAGATCGCCGCGAACGGGCTGAACGCGCTCTACACACTCGGATCCAAATGCCTAACGAAACCGTCGCGGCGTACACCGAAGACATGACGCGCCTGTTTAAGCGTGCGGATCCTACGATGTCCGAGGACAAAAAGCTGCGCTACCTCATGCGTGGCGTCAAAGAGCAGCTTTTCGCTGGCCTGGTGCGCAGCCCGCCGAAAACTGTTGCAGAATTCTTTGCGGAAACATCCACTATAGAGAAAGTGCTTCAGCAGCGAGCTTCGTCACGGGATCCCACCATCCACGCCGCCTCCGTCTCTGCTGAGTTCCCATCGCATAGCACGGACACATCGGCGCTACGGGAGCTCATACGTTCCGTTGTGCGCGATGAACTCCGACTGATGTATGGCACACCCCAACCAGCTCCTTCCTCCATCGCCAGCGTTGTCCGCGACGAGGTGCAGCAAGCGCTCCGGCCTCCATTTCCAATCGGTGAACCTGGCCCTACTCCTCCTCTGACACCACCAGAGTGCCTCCGCCCTACATACTCCCAGGTGCTGCAATACTCTCCGCCCTCGTCGCCATCCCTGATTCCTCCGAACGTAGCTGGGCCGAAAACAGCAGCCCCCGTGATCCAGTACGTCACAGATTCTCGACCGCCTACACGGAAAGCAGACGAGTGGCGCACCCCCGACCGACGGCCGTTATGCTTTCACTGCGGCGAACCGGGTCATGTCTATCGGCGCTGTCCCTACCGTCGACTAGGTCTCGAAGGGTTTTCCGCTGATTCTCCGCGGCCTCGCTACGGCGAACGGCCTCGAGCCGTTGAAGATTTCGTCAATGATCAGCGCCGGATCGTTCCGTCTCGTCTGCGACCATCTAGATCACCGTCACCCGTCGCCATCTGCTACGAGTTCCTCATGGGCAGCGCAGGGCCGCTCGCCCAGTCCCCAGAGGGAAAACTGAAACCAGCGACCTTCGGGGGTAGGTTCGCTGGACATCGCGGCGCGGGAGACCCCCCATTGATGCGGACACGGAAAGACTACGCATCGACATTGGAAAAGTCCGCGGTTACCGATCATAACGCCACCTCGACGCCACCACGACGCACCTGCAACCACGACGAATTGCCGGTGGAACCGACGACGAAACGACGCACCCGCAACAACGACGAATTGCCGGTGGAACAAACGACGCAACCACGCACCCGCAACGACGACGAATTGCCGGTGGAACAAACGACGCAACCACGCACCCGCAACGACGACGAATTGCCGGTGGAACAAACGACGCAACCACGCACCCGCAACGACGACGAATTGCCGGTGGGACACATGACGCAAAACGGCACCCGCAACGACGACGAACTGCCGGTGGGACGGACGCTGCAACAACGCACCTGCAACGACGACGAATTGCAGGTGAAGCAGACCGCGTACACCAACGCAGAGCACTCAAAGACTCAGAAGCCTGACATTCGCGAGCAGATCTCGTTGGACATACCCGTAGTACTGGATGGTCGCCATGTTCGAGCTCTGTTGGATACTGGCGCTGATTATTCTATTTTGAGCAGCCAGTTTGCCGCAGTTCTCAAGAAGGTTTTGACTCCGTGGGCTGGCACAAACGTTCGCACCGCGGGTGGTCATCTGATTACTCCTCTGGGCATGTGCACGGCCAGAGTTCAAATTCAAGAATCAACATTTGTGGTAAGCTGCCTTGTTCTGAAAAGCTGTTCGCGTGACCTGATTCTCGGCGTAGATTTTCTTCGTGAATATGGCGCAATTATTGACCTCCGGAATTCTAAGGTCTCGTTTTCTACTGAGAAAGCAGTGGCCCTCTGCGGTGCAAAGCGACCACTCAATGTGCTTCGAGTTTATGAGGACAGTGTCACTCTGCCACCCCGAACCAGCACCTTCGTTAATGTCAAATGCAATGCCCTTAACGATGGTGACGCAATAGCCGAAACTAACGTATCGTTACTGTCGACACAAGGAGTCTGCGTGGCCCGCAGTTTGATACATCTTCACCGTGGTCAGTCCAAGGTACTTGTTACAAATTTTTCGCACGAGTATCGGCACCTTTTTCGTGACACTTCCGCAGCTTTCGCCGAACGCATCTCCGATGTCTCCGAGTGCTTGTCCGCAGAAACCGTGCCACCGCCCACATCCCTCGACAATCTCGATGTCAGCTCAGAGCTATCGGTCAGCTAGCGCGACCAGCTGTTTTCATTGTTACTCGAATTCAAAGAGTGTTTTGCATCGTCGTCAAAAGTGAATCAAACTCCCATCGCCAAGCACCAGATCGTGACGTTCGATAATGTGCGCCCAATCCGCCAGCACCCCTACCGCGTCTCTTCGACCGAGCGCGAAGTTATTAGGTCACAAGTTAAGGAAATGCTCGAAGATGAGGTTATCCAGCCTTCCAATAGCCCGTGGTCCTCTCCGGTCGTTCTAGTTAAAAAGAAAGACGGCACGTTACGTTTTTGCGTCGATTACCGCAAACTGAACGCCGTAACCAAGAAGGATGTCTACCCCTTGCCGCGGATTGACGACTCTCTCGACCGCCTTCGGCGTGCAAAGTATTTTTCGTCCATCGATCTAAAAAGTGGCTACTGGCAGATTGAGGTCGATGAGCGAGATCGTGAGAAGACGGCCTTCGTCACACCCGACGGCCTTTACGAATTTAAAGTTCTACCTTTCGGCCTGTGTTCCGCGCCGGCCACATTTCAGCGGATGATGGACACTGTCCTCGCTGGCCTTAAATGGCAGTGTAGTCTAGTCTACCTAGATGACGTGGTGGTCTTCGCAGAATCATTTGCACATCTTCAGCGCCTGCGGTCAGTACTCGAAGCCCTTCGATCCGCTAACTTGACACTCAAGATACAGAAATGCCACTTTGGCTACCGAGAGCTTAAATTTCTCGGCCATATCATCAGCGCCGCCGGCGTGAAGCCCGACCCTGACAAGATTGCTGCTGTTGCGGAATTTCCGATTCCACGTGACAAGAAAGCTGTTCGCCGATTTCTCGGCTTGTGCAGTTATTACCGCCGTTTTATCGATAACTTCGCTGATCTCGCTGAACCGCTGACTCAGCTCACCCGGGGAGACACCCCTTTTGTTTGGACTCACGAACAAGAAGCTGCTTTTGCCGAGCTGCGTCTCCGTCTCCAATCGCCGCCTGTTCTAGCCCATTTCGATGAGTAGGGGGAGACAGAAATACACACCGACGCTAGTAACATTGGCCTTGGGGCGGTTCTCGTGCAACGTCAAGAGGGTGTTGAACGAGTCATCGCCTATGCCAGCCGTACTTTATCCCGCGCCGAGACGAACTATTCAACTACTGAAAAGGAATGCCTCGCCATTATTTGGGCTGCTGCGAAATTTCGCCCCTACCTTTATGGTCGCCCATTTAAAGTTGTCACTGACCACCATTCTTTGTGTTGGCTGGCCAACCTGCGTGACCCATGCGGCCGCCTGGCGCGATGGAGCCTTCGCCTACAGGAGTTCGATCTCACTATTGTTTATAAGTCCGGACATAAGCATGAAGATGCTGACACGCTCTCCCACGCGCCTGTCGAGCTCGCTCCACCAGACACAGATGACGCTGGCAGTTTCCTAGGAGCTGTTGATGCTTCAGATATGTCACATCAGCAGCGTGCAGATCCAGATTTACGAGCACTGATTGATTATTTAGAAGGTCAGCCAGCCACCATACCTAAGTGCTTTTCTCGGAGCCTCTCAACTTTCTGCCTGAGAGGTGGTGTGCTTTATAAGCAGAACTCTAGATCCGAGTCAAGAACCTACCTCCTCGTGGTACCCACAGCTCTGAGAGAGGAAATCCTTTCCGCGTGCCACGATGAACCAACATCTGGCCACTTGGGCTATTCTCGCACACTTGCTAGGATACGACAGACATTCTACTGGCCCAACCTTGCCACTGTTGTTAAGCGCTATGTCAAGAGCTGTCGGCAATGTCAGCGTCGGAAGGTTCCGCAATCAAAGCCTGCGGGCCTCCTCATGCCCATAATACCACCACGAGCACCATTTGATCAAGTCGGCATGGACCTTCTCGGTCCTTTCCCTCGGTCCTCTGGTGGCAACCGTTGGATAATCATCGCCACAGACTATCTGACTCGCTATGCCGAGACCAAAGCGTTACCTAGTGGTACAGCGTCTGAAGTTGCCCATTTCTTTGTACACCAGATCATACTACGGCACGGCGCTCCTACCTGTATTATTACTGATAGAGGGACTGCCTTTACTTCAAAAATGATGGCCGAAGTCTTTCATCTCAGTGGTACAGCGCATCGAAAAGCTACTGCTTACCATCCGCAGATCAATGGGCTGACGGAAAGGCTTAATAAGACCATCGCGGATATGCTGGCGACGTACGTCGACGCCCAGCACAAGACTTGGGATGCGATCGTACCATATGTGACGTTCGCATACAATACGGCAGTCCAAGAGACTACACATTTCACGCCGTTTCGCCTCGTTTACGGCAGGGAGGTTCGGACGATGCTGGACGCAATGCTCCCTTACCAAACAGATACCGAACTTTGTTCTGACGCCGAGCAGTTTGCCCAAGATGCTGAGCAAGCACGCCAACTAGCACGCGTCCACATCACCCAGCAACAGGACAGGGATTCACGCCGGTACAACCTCCGCCACAGACAAGCTTCCTACAACACCGGGGACCAGGTGTGGGTGTGGACTCCTGTTCGACGCCGTGGCCTTTCAGACAAGCTAATTTGCCGCTACTTCGGACCGTATAAAATCGTGCGACGCATCAGTAGCGTCAATTACGAGGTGCTCCCGGATGGATCAGAGCACACAGGCCGTCGGCTACCTCGTCCAGAGACAGTTCATGTCTTGCGACAGAAACCGTACTTTGCACGGTGACTGACAAACTACATCTACAAACTTTTTTTTTTGAGGGGGGGAGGTTGCTTTTGTACGCTTGTGTGCACGTGTAACTGTGTGCGTTACGCTTAAGGAGGGAGGAATGCCAGGGGGCGCTCGGAGTGAAAGAAGACGTTGAAGTGAATCGGCTCCGGACTCGCAGGACGTACCTAAACCTTGGACCGTGCAATTCTACCTGTACCGGCTCTGTTAATCTAGTCCCAGTCGCCAACATCCGTGACAATATATATATATATATATATATATATATATATATATATATATATATATATATATATATATATATATATATATAAATCAATAGTCAAATCAATAGCTCTGTCTGCATAGTCGTCACGGATAAGCGTTTATTTTCAGCTCTTGAGTGCTGAAGTGTTAACACGGAAATCTATCCACTGAATCGTTACAATCTATTATAATTCTGCTGAAGTCCGTGAAACACACTGCAGCTATTGAAGCCAATGCTTATCGCTCCGCTGCCAGTCTGCCGAGGACGGCTGCGACCGGGCGCGTACGCTCGATCATGATATATATATATATATATATATATATATATATATATATATATATATATATATATATATATATATATATATATATATATATATATATTATATTGTAAGGTAACGCGAAGGTCAGACTTGTGGGATCAGGCTTTATTCAAACACACTCCGCGATGAAGATGGGTATCTACAAGAGGGAGCAGGATGAAGATGAAGCAGCACGCACGTTCAGCCGTGTGTAAGATGAAGCGCCACACAGTGCTCACACTATTTTGCCCGCGCAGTTGAAGCGGCCAGCCTGGCCGCAATTAGTCCGCAGGATTGCGCCGTATAAAAGGTTTCATACGTGAAACGTGGACAACTTCAGTGCCACGGTAACGACAGTCCGGAGGAGGGTAAACAGGGGAGACGCGATAGTTGACGGGAGAGGTTTTTGCAAGAACTGTGTAAGGACCAATGTAACGGTGCTGTAACTTGTCACAAAGGCCAGGAGTGCGTAATGGGGTCCAAAGTAACACCTCGTCGCCGGGACGGAACGAAACTTGGCGATGGGTTGCATCATAGCGGCACTTGCGGTCTTCCTGGCTAGCTTCCGTGTTGACGCGAGCAAGCCGGCGAAATTTGGCCACTCGGGAAAGGAACTGGTCAGGAAGAGAGGATGAGGAACTGGCATGTGTAGAAAGGAAAGAGGCGTCAAGAACGGTAGTGGGAGAACGGCCGTAAACGAGGAAAAACGGGGTGTAACCTGAGGTCCGCTGTACAGCCATATTGAAGGCGAACATAACAAAAGGAAGTATTACGTCCCAGTTTCGGTGGTCTTTGTCGACGTACATAGACAACATGTCAGAAAGCGTGCGGTGGAACCGCTCAGTCAACCCATTGGTCTGCGGGTGATAGCTGGAGGTCAATTTGTGATGTGTGGTTGAGGCCTCAATAACTTCGGCTACAATCGTCGACAGAAATGTCCGACCACGATCGCTGAGAAGCACTTGAGGGGCCCCATGGCGCAGTCCGAGCGATTCCAAAAAGAAGGTCGCAACCTCATGTGCTGAGCCATTAGGCAGGGCAGCGGTCTCAGCATAGAGTGTTAGGTGGTCGACGGCGGTGTCTATCCAGCGATTACCTCGAGCGGACAATGGAAGTGGCCCGTTTAAGTCTATGCCAACAACGGCAAAAGGAGTAGCAGGGCAAGGTAGCAGCTGTAGTAGGCCAGCAGGAGGAGAAGTGGGCCGTTTGCGGCGCTGACATGGCAGACAAGGGGCGACGTATTCTGCCACATTTGAGGCGAGGCCTGGCCAGAAGAAACGGGTTTTCACGCGGTGGTAAGTTTTATGAAAGCCTAAGTGACCGGCTGTGGCATCATTGTGGAAAGCCGCCAGCATACGGGTTCGAAGCGCTCTCGGAATAACATGGACCCAACGGGTGCCTTCAGAGCAATAAATATAACGGGAGAGCACGCCGTTGTCAAGTTGGAACTTTTGGAGTTGCCTGCGCGTTCTAGCGGTAGGAGGGTGGGAAGCACCGGTGAGAAGGTTGATTAGGGAAAGACAGTATGGATGTGCTCGCTGGTGTGAAATAATGGCGTAGAGATCTGGAGCAGCGGCAGGAGTAGCACAGGTGATGTTTGGAGCTCTTTACGAGGGTGCACGCAGGAAGGCGCGAAGAAGCACTAGGTGGTGATACTGGGAGCGGACAGCGGGAAAGAGCATCGGCATCTCGATGTTTGCGACCCGATTTGAATATGACATCGAAGTGGTATTCCTGCAAACGCAGAATCCAACGGCCCAGGCGTCCAGTCAAATTTTTAAGGGTTGATAACCAGCACAGAGCGTGGTGATCGGTAACGATCGTGAAATGGAGGCCGTAGAGGTAGAGGCGGAATTTCTGAACTGCCCAAACGACGGCGAGGCACTCTTGCTCAGTGATGGTGTAATTGCGTTCCGCTGGTGTTTGAGTTCGACTGGCAAACGCAATTACCTTTTCCCGAGAAGTGGTATCACGTTGCAGAAGTACGGCGCCGATACCGAGGCTGCTGGCATCGGTGTGGAGAATGGTGGCAGCAGTGTCGTCGAAGTGAGCGAGAACAGGGTCCGAAGTGAGGGCGTGCTTTAGGGTTTGGAAAGCTTTTTCGCATTCTTCGGACCAATTGAAAATAGTACGGTCGTTAAGGAGGCGGTGGAGCACCACCCCAGCACCTCCACCACGTGTAAGGTAACGCGAAGGTCGGACTTAGAGGATCAGGCTTTATTGCAGACCTGAAGCCTTGGTCGCACACTGCAGCCAAACACACTCCGCGATGACGATGGGTATCTACAAGAGGGAGCAGGATGAAGATGAAGCAGCACGTTCAGCCGTGTGGAAGATGAAGCGCCACACAGTGCTCACACTATATATATATATATATATATATATATATATATATATATATATATATATATATATATAAGGGCCGCACAGCAACCATAGTTCTACATACCGTAACAAAATTCCTATAAAGAAAGGGGTTAGGGAAGGAGACACGATCTCCCCAGTACTATTCGCCGCTTTTCTTAGAAGCAGACTTGGAACGGTAGCAGTTAGGGATAAGGGTAGATGGAAAATACCTCTGTAATCTGCGATTTGGCGATGACGCTGCCTTGCTATGTAACTCAGGGGATGTACTGCAAACAATGGCTGATGACCGAGACAGGAAAAGTAGAAAAGTAGGCTAGAAAATCAATATGCACTAGACTAAGGTAATGTTCAACAGCCGAGGGAAGGAAAACTAGTTTACGTTAGGTAGCAAAGCAGTGGAAGTAGGCGAATATGTCTACTTGGGACAGGTAGTAACAGCATATTCGGACCATGCAAGGGAAATAGCAAAGATAACAAGATTTGGGTGGAGTGCATTTGGCAAACATTTCCATGTTATGATTAGCGGCTTGCAGGTATCGCTCAAGAGGTAAGTATGCAACGGTTGCATCTTACCTGTACTTACCTATGGAGCTGAAACAAAGGCTAACAAAGAGGGTTCTACTTAAGTTGAGGACAACGCTGAGTGCTATGGAAAGAAAGATGGTAGGGATAACGTTAAGAGATAGGAAACGTAACGTACAGAGCGGGTCAGAGAAATAACTGAAGTCACTGACATTCTAGTGGAAATCAAGAAGAAAAAATGGGCATGGGAAGGACATGCAGTGCGAATAAAGGGTAACCGATGGTCGCTTAGGGAAACAAACTGGATTCCAAGGGAAGGATAGCGTCACAGGGGACGGGAGAAAGTTATGCGGGCAAATGAGGTTAAGAAGTTCGCAGGGATCACGTGGATGCAGCTAGCACTGGGCCGCGTTAACTGGAGAAGTATGGGAGAGACCTTCGCCCTGCAGTAGGTATAGTCAGGCTGATGACAATGTTGTCACTATAGCCTTTCATAAATAAGCAGCAGGTACAATGAAGTCAATATTCAGAGTTGGATGCCCGTTTCCATAGCAAATCATTTCCAACTCTCGAATAATAAAAGTTTAAGCTCATGTGGTTGAAACATTTCATGCAGCTGTATAATATCGGGAGATGTGTTGAATGACATGTATGACGATGTTAGCCAGCGTGCATATATGAAACGTTGAATGTTTTTTCAATCGTTATACATACCCCATGGCGTTCTAATGAAGCTACAAATCATTCTCTATCTACAGCACACTATAGCTAGTTAAGTTAATTCGGGCTTCGACGTTTCGGTTTGAAATAGAGAACACCGATAGAAGTTTTTACAGAAATAAATCTCCAAAACAGGTTTCCAGTGAAAATTTTAGGATATATATTCTTCACATCTGTTATTGTAGCTATAGTTGGCAATTATGTGGGAATGTGTAAGCTCTACGTCTAAAGCCAATTTTGAGGGCTAGTACCATATATGTTGCACCTGGTTCCATCGCATGCATGCTAGATGCCTCACCATCTGCAAACAACTATAGGTAGCGCCCTCTTAGGGTAGTGTTGCATTAACTGGAAGTAAGGACACTGACGTAAGAATATGCATAAGCGTCATAAGCTAATATATTTTGGCTTCCGTTCTGGTCGAATCTCTGTGAAAAAGCAACGGTTGATTCCCTACCACCCACCAATAGGTAGGTAGACCATCTGCTTTTTTTACGCAAGCTTGCCATAAGGCATATTATAAAAATCTACGTAAATTATTTTCCGAAATGAACTGGAGAAGGCTCCTGCTCTTATTGCTGTCGATGAGCTATTTGGAGAAATCCTGTTCTCTTGTTGTGGTTAGCCCCACTTCCTGCAAAATCTGTCCTTGGTTCTCTTGTCCCTGGACAAGTCCACAGCAGGTGGCGAACATCCACTTCTGCAGCTGGTGTGGAACACTTCGGGCTTGTGGTGGGACAGGATATGTCTTCTTGAGATTCCCATTCGCATGTTACCGACGGGGTAAGGGCCGCCCTAGCTCTTATCATTTTAAGGGAAACCTCTTCCAATCTTACCCAAATTAAATGATACAGTGATAGCTCAACATCCATATTTATAGAAGTCGACATTTTTGTCTGACAGCTCCCTTGCGTCTCTTATTTTCAACTGACGACTGCACTTCTTTCTAAAATTAAATCTCTAATCAAGTGTGACCATATACAACTGTGAAAGATATTGATAACAATACATATATGTGTAATTACAAATATATACTTCATGCTTAGAAAAATACATATAAAAGGTCCCAATGACCTTAATGCAATTATGTGGCTGAAGAAAGCCTGCAAATCATATATACAAACTATGTTACTTGCTTAAAGAAGCAAAAAAAAAGTTTTAATGAAATAAACACCAAATATCTTGCAAATTGTACAGAAATGAAGGATTAAATATCCAAACGCTATTTACACTGAGTGTAGGTGGGGTTTGCACATATTGTTTTTGAGTAATCACATATACCATAATGTTGTCATCAAGTTTGTCTTACTATCTTGTATATAGTTGGAGTTTTGTCTTATATAGAAGTTCAAAACATTTAGTCGTTCAAATCAACACACATGCTATCTTTAATATCCTGTTGAAGCTGCTAGTATGATTAACGCCCAAGACTTCTTCAAGAAATGCTACAGCTTGCAAGCATATAGTTAACGTGATTTTCGCTCACTACCTTTCCGGCACTGTCGATTCGGACGTTATGCGCTTTTTCAAGGACTACACAGATTGTCACTGTTTGATTTGGCTCAATTTCTGTGGAACTGCACATCGTGTCTTCCATGGCAATGAGCCAGTCATAGCATATTATTTCATCTTGAGCGTTGTTGTTGCTGGATGGTACAGTCGAGGTAGCAGTGCTAGCGTTTAAGCAATGATATTGCCGCGAAACCTTCAAAATTGTATTTGTTGTTTTTTTAACAGCCGCCATCATACAGGCTTATCACTCTGATTCTGGACCGCGTATCAGTTCCGTAATCTTTGTTAATGCTCGATGTCGCGAGTCACACCTTTATTAGTTTCGTTGTAGCGCAAGATGCACCGAGATCTGTCTCGAAGGTTCCGGCCACTCGGGTGTCTTTCCACAATGTTCCAGTCCGTGCTGGTAGCTGTTTGCGACGTTATCTAGATTGTTCTGTGCAGCCTTTAAATTGAGCGTTGACGAGTGTGACGGGCATTCTTTGTTCGACGATCGACCAACACGTTTGCTGTTATCACCGCCGCCGAATTGCTTAGTTCTTTTGCGGGCGCAACTCAGCCCAATAAAGAGGTAATTTCCATACCATCAAGCCTGTGCCTTCATTTGTGTCGTCGACCCTGGTCACCACCACGTGACATCTGGTGGAGGTGCTGCCATTGATCCTCCAAGCGAAGACATCAGCCTTGTTCCTGTCACCCAGGAAGACCAGCCTACAGGTGACCGAGCCAGCCGCCGACTCCAAGGCCTACAGCCCGAACACGGTCTGCTGCCTGACCCCATTCGACTCCGGAAAGCATCGACTTTGGAAATGGCCCAGTCAACAGCCCCAGTCGTCTTCGTGCAGCCCGGGGAGCCCCCATGTTCCAAGCACTGCCTAGTGAAGATGCGGAAGACTGGATGGACCTTTTCGATCATGTGGCAGAAATCAACGGCTGGAATGACGCTGTGAAACTTAGGCAAGTCTACTTTGTTATTCAAGGACATGTCCGAATTTGGTTCGAAAATCATGAGGCAACTATGAAGGATTGGGAGACTTTCAAGGAAGCGTTTCTGACTGCCTTTTCAAGCGTCGTCCGAAAGGAAAGAGCCCAGGCTCTCCTTCAGTCAAGACTTCAACTCCCTAACCAGGCTGTCCTGGCGTATGTTGAGGAGATGAAGCGTCTCTTTCGCCGCGCCGACAATAATATGACCGAAGCAGACAGAGTCAAATTTTCATTGCGAGGCATTAAAGAGTCGCTCTTTGCAGGTCTTATGCGAAATCCGCCATGAACTGTGGCAGAATTTGAAACAGAAGCTTCTACCATCGAGAACACGTTGGACAACCGGATGCGACATTACTAACGCCCACTTCACCCGGACTACTTAAGCCAATACCCCAGCGCATCTGCAAGCAGGGAGAACCTTCGGGACCTCATTCGGGAGATCGTGCGAGAGGAGCTCCGCCGAGTGATGCCATCCTCGCAACAACCCCAGGTGGCAACGCTCGCGGACCTCGTCCGTGAAGAAGTCCAGCAGGCGCTGGGCGTTCCTCAAGCGACGGCTGCGACTGTTCCAGCACAAGAGGCAACAGCAATGAACTACGCTGGTGCATTACGTCGCACTGCGCCCGACGAGATGACTTTCCGAGCCCTCGCCGCTACCGTCCTGTTCCTGAAAATCGCCCCTTGGCCCCCGCCCGCTAAGCCTACCAACGACCCCCAAGCCCCAGAAAGTGCGACGCCTGGAGGACAGCAAACAACCGACCGCTCTGCTTCCATTGTGGTGAGGCAGGACACATCCTCCGCCACTGTCCGTTCAGGCGGATCGGCCTCCATGGTTTCGCTGTCGACGCCCCATGTCCCCGTCCTGGCCAGCGACCACAGGAAATCAACGACTTCCTTCGCAGCGGAGAGCACTCGTCGCCAAGGCGTCTGTCACGCTCCCCATCGCCGTACAATGCCCGATTTGCGTCGCCGGGCCGCAGGTACGTGCAAGGATGGTCTCCTAGCCCCCGTAGGGGAAACTAAAGGCCTTTGGAGGTGAGGTTGCTCAACGGCGAAAAGACGAAGATCCTCCGCCGCTGACGACCACTAACGACGACGCAGCTATTTCATTGCCTCTCCACATGACAACATCGACGACCACCCGACCAGAGTGCAAGCCGACACCGCCGCTCAGCGAAATAATAACGGTATGCCCCGGCCATGGCCTGAAGAAACGGCGGAGCCGAGATCGGACGCCAAGGCCCACGTGCAATGCGAGGACGCGAAGAACTGATCTTGAAGTTGATATTGATGGTCGCAGAGTCACTGCCCTTGTAGACACCAGAGCTGACTATTCAGTCATCACTGGACCGTTAGCCTCTCAGCTTAGGAAAGTTACCACCGCTTGGGATGGCCCATTGATTCGCACCGCAGGTGGCAACCTGATTACTCCATAGGGATGATGCACTGCAAGAATAACCGTAAATGGGCGTACTTACCCCACCAACTTTGTAGTCTTGCAGCAGTGCTCCCGAGACGTGATTTAGGCATGGACTTCCTCATTGAACATAGGGCTATCATCGACCTCCGATCTAAGCTCATCAAGCTCTCGGCAGACAATGCCATACCTGCTACAACGACTTCGACGCAACGCATCGCTCTAAACGTCCTCGACGGACAGTTGACCGTGCCGCCCCGATCAGGCGTCGCCTTCAGCGTAAGTAACGCAGACATCGAAACCGCTGAAGGCATCGTCGAAGGAAATATCCAGTTGTTCTTGGAACGAGGTGTCGGCATCGCAAGAGGCATCGCGAAATTCAGGAGAGGACAAGCTCAGGTGCTGGTAACAAACTTCACTGAAAAATACCGGCATCTTAACAAGGGCACGACCATCGCTTTTCTTGACGAATTAGCGCACCTAAAAGACGTATTCGCCCTCCACGACCAACCACTGGAAGACGCACCGGACCAATTCCGTCAGCCCACATTTCGCATCAACCCAGCATTGACACACAGCAGGCCATCTCGGATTTGCGCGCACGTTGCGTCGAGTCCAGGAGAAGTATTACTGGCCGCGACTGCCTGCTGAAGTTACCCACTACATGAAGGCGTGTCGTGAGTGCCAACGACGCAAGACGCCACCGATCAGGCCAGCAGGACTACTAAACCCAAATCCGCCCCTAATCCTGCCCTTTCAACAAATTGGGATGGATCTCCTCGGCCCCTTTCCATCTTAGTCTATGGGTAACAAGTGGATCATCGTGGCCACTGTCTACCTTACCCGTTACGCCGAATCAAAAGCACTACCAAATGGTACCGCGGCAGAAGTCGCCAAATTTTTTGTCGAACAAATTCTCTTGCGACGTGGCGCCCCAGAAGTGCTCATTACGGACAGGGGAACGGCGTTTACGGCAGAGTGTACGCAAGCCATCCTGGAATACAGTCATACAAGCCATCGACGAACAACTGCGTACCATCCCGAGAACAAATGGCCTTACACATCGCCTGAATAAAACTATCGCTGACATGATCGCCATGTACGTCGACGCTGAACACAAGACCTGGGACGCCATCTTGCCGTAGGTGATCTTAGCATATAACACGGCAGTACAGGAGACAACCAGAGCGACCCCGTTTAAGCTTGTGTACGGCAGGGAGCCCACGACGACACTCGACGCAATGCTGCCGCACGTAACCAGCGAGGGCAACCTTGACGTCGCCGCCTACCTGCAGCATGCAGAGGAAGCCCGACGACTCGCACGGCTGCGTATTAAAGACCAACAGCGCACCGACAGCCGACGATACAATTTACGACGACGCCACGCACAGTACAGTCCAGGAGACCAAGTGTGGGTTTGGACACCAATCGCCGTCGCGGATTAAGTGAAAAGTTGTTGCGTCGATACTTTGGGCCGTACAAAATATTTCGCCGTGTCGGACCACTGGACTATGAAGTCATTCCCGACGGAACGTCAGCATCACAACGGCGACGCGCACGGCCAGAAATTTTACATGTTGTACTACTGAAGCCATATTACGCGCGTTAAAGAATCTGTGGTGGTTAAACTTTGCAGTGTTTATGTTTAAGTTTCTTTGTTTTGGAACATCGAGGCGATGTTTTTTGTGCGACGCATATTGCTAGAGGTAAAGCACAGCCCTTCCTGACGGTTACACGCCGTGCAAAGAATGTGGAATGCTACGTCACACCACGTGATACGCTGACGTCACGACAGAGGAGAGACGGGGGTCCAGCTCGTGCCGTCGGCTGCGGTTGCACGCCGTGCGTACCACGTGGTATGGTGACGTCACACCACGTGATACGCTGACGTCACGACAGAGGAGAGACGGGGGTCCAGTTCGCGCCGTCGGCTGCGGTTGCACGCCGTGCGGACCATGTGGTATGGTGACGTCACATCACGTGATACGCTGACGTCACGACAGAGTAGAGACGGGGAACCGGCTCGCGCCATCGGCTGCGGTTGCACGCCGTGCGGACCACGTGGTATGGTGACGTCACACCACGTGCTACGCTTACGTCACGACAGAGGAGAGGCGGGGACCGGCTCGCGCCGTCAGCTGCAGTTGCACGCTGTGCGGACCACGGGGTATGGTGACGTCACACCACGTGCTACGCTTACGTCACGACAGAGGAGAGGCGGGGACCGGCTCGCGCCGTCGGCTGCAGTTGCACGCTGTGCGGACCATGTGGTATAGCGCAGGTTCATATATAAAGGGGAGACGATTGCGCTCGCCTCCAGTAGACCATCACAAAAGGTGGCGATGCCTCCAGGGAATGCAGCCGAGCGGTGGAATGAAAAGCGAAGGCTGCGGCGTGCTGCAGAGAGCCCAGAAGAGTGGGAAGAACGTTTGGCCAAGGAGCGTGCTCGGCATGCGGCTCGGCGACAACGATGCTCCACGGATACGAGCAACGCTTCCACTAGTATGGTATAACCATGGAAAGCCGAGTTTAGTAATCAATATGCTTCGCATCTGACCAGGTTTAACCAAGCTAAGCCTCAGCCATTTTTTTAAGGGGGGAGTAATGCCGCGAAACCTTCAAAACTGTATTTGTTGTCTTTTAACAGCCGCCGGCATACAGGCATATCACTTTGATTCTGGACCGCGTATCAGTTCCGTAATCTTTGCTTGTTATTGCTCGATGTCGCGAGTCACACCTTTATCAGTTTCATTGTAGCGCAAGATGCACCGAGATCTGTCGCGAAGGTTCCGGCCACTCGGGTGTCTTTCCACAATATTTCAGCCCGTGCTGGTAGCTTTTTGCGACGTTATCTAGATTGCGCTGTGCAGCCTTTAAACTGAGCGTTGACGAGTGTGACGGGCATTCTTTGTTCGACGATCGACGAGCACGTTTGTTTCTATCACCGCCGCCGAATTGCTTAGTTCTTTTGCGGGCGCAAGTCAGCCCAAATAAAGAGTTTCTTTAGTGCAATCATCGACCCTTCATTTGTGTCGTCGACCTCGGCACCTCTACGTGACAATATCAAGTTCAGTATAGGATGCATGGGGGCATCAAAAAGTGCAATAATTGATTCTTCATTTGTCACGTGGTCCTCAGGAAGGCTAGCCCTAGCATTTACTGTATTAAAGCAGCATAGAAGTGATACTGCAGTTATTTGCAATGACTCATGCGCCCTATACTGAAATGTGAAGGCATATAGCTTTAGAAACCTAAAAGTGTAAGCAAGCAATTAAAAATTTAGCTGTCACTAGAAAACACAACTTAGGAATCTGTGTTTGGTAATGTACTATGCATCATTAAAACAACACATGTAATTAATGAAATAAAATTTAGATGAGTACCTTTAACCAGTCATTTTGCAGCATGCATGCTTTTGCAGTGTCTCAGGATGTCAAACTCATCAGTTTTCCTACTATGTTTATACTTAAGCAGAAAATTGAAGAGGAGATGAGGGGCTCGTTTTGATACAAATGAAGAAGCCAACAGGTAAACATAAGGAAATAATATAATATTTTAGCATCTTTTAGCTTACCCTTGCCAGAATTAGTCTTGTGATGATCATATTCTTTCTCCATATAATCATCGCGAGACTAATTCTGGTCAGCATCAACTACAATATAAAATAAATAATATTATCTCTATACGTTTACCTTGGACTTACTATTGTCTTGTTTATTATGTTTACTTTTGTGTTTTTTTTATTGTGCTGCTGTGACGTGATCAAAATATGATCAACTTTAGCACAACATGAAGCATTACTTTAAGTGTTGGTTAATCTGAGAGAGGTGCGCAAGCAGAACAATAATGGTTTTCTTTAGTACACCACTGGATGCCAAATAAACATGCTGCTTAGTCGCTCTACCCCGCCCACAGAAGTTACGAAGCATTGAGTACATTACCACATTCCAACACTACACATTCATGAAATGGTTTTATCTAATATTTAGCTAAACGTCATGCTCGTGGAAGTTTACATGCTCAACATCTTTCTCTGCATACCAACCCGCATTTTCTTCCACACTATCAAGTTGAGAGTATTCGTGAGAGAGAAAAGTGATCCTTCAAGCACGTTTGCGGCCCGGCCAGCATAATTTGGTAGCCCTGAGAAGGGCTGTTATCTTCAAAGATGAATTCTCTGCAGCAAGGATCCCAAGTGCAGCAAACCTGACTTGTCAGACTGAGCAGATGAAAAACAGGTTGCGATGGAGACTGGAGACTGTGACCACCTCCAATCCACGCACTGTCAAAGCATTATACCACACTACATACAATGCTCTAAGCCAACCTCACACACATGCAAATGCATGGTTTTAATCCTGTCTCTTCGTTCTGCAGTGGCATGTGAACCACATTTATTGGAGCCACTTCATGGCTGACGAAAAGCGACTGTATGCATCAGTGCTGAAGGGAAGCCATATTGTTGAAGCTTGTGCTGAGCACTTCTTACTTGTACACATGTCATCATGTGTGCACGTGGTGCCATTAGGACCCCCCCCCCCGAGCTTTGATAAAAAAAGGACAATAACCGGTCGAAAGAATTATGGCTGAAGCTAAGAGCAGCAGTCACACAATGTACAAATTATTGTCTTATTATTATTACTTTCTAGCCTAAAAAACAAATCAGCCAGTGGGCCTGATGCCATCCCGTCGCATGTATTGAAATCTTGCTCACAAGAAATTGCGCATTTCTTAGTAGCCTTGTTTAATAAATCACTATACAGCATTTCTTTACCTGCAGACTGGAAGGCAGCAAATGTCATCCCAGTCCACAAAAGTGGTCCCAAAAAGGCATTGCAAAACTACAGACCAATCTCTCTTACATGCATATGCTACAAAACTATAGAACACATTATTTACAGCTCTGTGATGAAACGTCTCCAAAACAATTTCTTCTCAAATGCTCAACACGGCTTCAGGCCTGGCTTGTCGTGCACGACTCAACTGGTAGAATTTTCTCATGATCTCTTTTATTATTTTGATCTTGGTTTTCAGGTAGACTGCATCTTTTTGGATTTCCGCAAAGCCTTTGATACCGTTCCTCATGCTTTATTGTTATATAAATTATCTTCTCTCTGTATACACCCTGAAGTAGTAGACTGGATTAGAGATTATTTATCTGGGCGAACTCAAAATGTTGTAATCAATGGTACTAATTCAACGAATGTCACCGTAACCTCTGGCGTGCCCCAAGGGTCTGTCTTGGGGCCTTTGCTATTTCTAGTCTTTATAAATGACATTGTTGAAGGGCTTGAATGTAAAGTGAGATTATATGCTGACGATTGTGCCATTTACAGGAATATACGAAATGATCTTGATATAAGTAGTATACAGAGTGATCTGAACAAAATTCATTGCTGGTGCACTAAATGGGGCATGTCTTTGAACACTGCTAAATGCCAGTATGTGTCATTTTCCCGTAAACGTCTTCCCGTGAGATCAGTCTATAATTTGGACGAGCTACCACTTGAAAAGGTCCAACATTACAAGTATCTAGGGGTCTATTTTTCAGAAAATTTGACATGGAACCGACACATAGAATGTTTAACCTTAAAGTCATCTAGAACGCTAAATCTCATTAGACGAAATTTTTATAAAGCCCCCACAAAAGTAAAAGAACAGCTATACGTAACTAACGTCCGTCCAATACTCGCGTATGCTTGTGCGGCATGGGACCCTCAAAGCTCTTACCTTGTGGAAAAACTTGAACGCATCCAAAACCACGCTGCCAGGTTTGTTTCCGGCAACTATAACTTCCGTAGTAGCATCACATTAATTAAAGAAAACCTTAGATGGAAAACATTGGCTCACCGGAGACTAACCGCAAAATTAGAACTTTTTTACCAAATATACTCTGATCTTACGAGAATAAACAAGAGCTTGTACATTCTACCTCCACATTTTATCTGTGAACGCCGCGACCATAAGCTGAAAGTTCTTGTAACGCGATGTCGAACTGATGTGTTCCGTAATTCCTTTTTTCCTCACACTTCTTCACTTTGGAATAGTCTTCCTAAGAGCATAGAACAATGTAAAACAGGTAAACATTTTCAGTCTTTCCTGGCGTTCAATTTGTCGTAGTTGCTTTCCACCCTTTTAAACCTGCTTCTCGCACTCACATTTTCAATGTTGTTCTTTTTATTGTTAAACAAATGTGCTTTACTGTATACTTTCAGTATTGTAACATGCTCATTTTAGGTATTTTTTTACCGTTATTGCCCCCCCTGCTATAATGCCCCTGGGCGCTGCAGGTACTTGTATAAAAAATAAAATAAATAAATAAAAGTATATACGAATCCTTAATTAGATCTAAGTCTATAGATGGGCTAACAGAGGAACAGTAAAACGAACGTTCAGGAGGCCGTAATTGAGCAAATGCAGTGTACGGTCGGTGGTACCGCAGCGCTCAAATAAAGAGAAGTAAAGGAGCTAGTTTGTGACGACACTTGCATGCTCGCGAGCACGAGAATCATGAGAAGGCAAATTTATAGGAGATTCCAGTTGCATTGGCAAATAGTAAGTTGGCTGCATACGTGACTAGGTCCGACTGCTTAGTCTGTTGCTCTTGTGAATGTCCATCGGCTGATAAGACCGCCAACCATTATGCTTGCTAATGGCATGAGCTGCTTCACTGGGAGCAGCTGATTATTTTCAGACGGCAACGGGGAAAAGATTCTTGGTGATGTGAATTACACGGGATGACAAGTCCCCAACTGTAAATGGTCGGTGCTCTAAGTAGGCTGTTTTCTTGAGGAATTATGAAAGCCTGTGGGTAGCGCGCAATGTAACCGGTGCAAAAAAGCAAAGAGCGAAGGTCAGTATAATGAGAATGACCAGATGCTAGTAGGTGAACACGAGTCGGACCGTTGGTAGTGGGACGGATATGGGATGCTGGCCTCTGTTGAAGCTTCAGTGCGCACAGTGATTGCTGCACCTCGTGGTGAAGATTGGATAACAAGACAAGAGTTCAAAGCCAGTAGCATGGCTACACTGGAAGCTAGGGACATCGCACCATTGTGGAGAACTCCAGGCGGCGAGGTGTACAGCTGAGAAAAGGTGTCAGAGATTAGCTTGAAGGTATGGAGCACTGAACAAGAGTAAATCGGGTACGCCTCAGTTCGCAGTTCAAGGCAACGTTTCGGCAAGTGGGCTTGTCTTCGTCTGGTCAAAGCGATCATTACTAGCAGGGGTTTAAATAAGCTTTTGCTTCCGAAGAACAAACGCTTGGGTGGGAAAAGTGGGTAAAAAGTGCGTGAAGCAGTGGGGAGGGGAGGATGGATGAGAAGAAAGTCGATCATGGAGTGAACAAAAAAAAAATCTTCAGTATTTCTCAGCCTGGAACCAGGGATCATGTGGCCTGCAAAAGAAGTAAAAGCGCAGTACCAGGAAATAAGAGAGTGACACCGTTCCCGAGACAGATGGTGCAGGTTATGTGTTTAAACGGCAGGCAGGAGGAAGCTGCTGTGGCGCAAAGCAATTAGGTATCGGCTGGAATTGGCTTTGCTTGCATTGGATATATGGGCTTGAAATGCTGCTGTTGTGCGGGTTGAAATAATAGTTCTTGAGGACAGCCGCCTCCAGGTTATCATATAGGGCGGGCCCAAATGGTTTCAAATTAAGGTGCTTGAACAAGCAACCTGGGAGATCGATTTTGAAGAAGTAGAATCTGATGGATTGGCAAGAGATGGCGCAACTATGAAAACATGGGACTCTAGTGGCGAAAACCAGAGCGGGAAGTCATTGGCATAGAAAGGCGATTAAGCTGTGCAACTGAGAGAACTTGGTGTGGCTGCTAGGCACGAGAAAAAGACTAATTGGTGGGATGTGGCCGAGTATGACATAACCATGGAGCTGCAGGGAATTCTTGTTACGGGAGAGGTGATGGCTGGGATGCGCCGAGTGTCCAGGGTCACCATTGTGGCTAGTAGACCATATTCTTACAGGGATGTACTTGATGTAACTGGCGCTGCGATGGGCTGAACTCGATGCAAAGAGTTCAGTAGCCTTGCAGCGTCCACTCTGTCAGCGTCGTCGTGTTTCTGAACGCTTCGTCGTGCACGCGTTCCTCGGTCGTCGTCTTTGTCTGTGAACTTTGGTCACGCGTTTCCCGGTAACACTGTCCCCCTCGGCAAAAGGCAACGTCCGGTGCGTATTTGGCGTGCGGTGTGAAAGGGGAGTAACATGGCTTGAGCCAGGCCACATGTACGATTTCGTAAGTGGATGTAGCAGTCAGCGACTAGGCGCAGCGGTGAAATCTCGTAGGGCACGTCGTTCACTGGGTTTAGTACATGGTAAGGACCTGTGTAGTGGGGCAGAGGTTTTTTTACACAACCCCACACGACGGCACGGAAGCCAGCGCCACACCAGAGATCCGGAAGGATAGTGAAAATCGAGGTTGTGAGAGTCCTAGCGGCGTTTTTGAGCTTCTTAAGAGATGATGAGATTGTGACCAGCAATTTTGCGAGCACCGGGGGCTCGGGTAATGGTATCTCGGGCACAGGTTGTGACGGGGCCAGCGGCGGGAACCAAAGTGTCGAAGGGCAGCAAGGGGTCTCTTCCCCATAGAAGATCGAATGGAGAGTACCCAGGAGTGTCATGACGCGAAGAGTTGTATGCAAAGGTGACAAATGGCAGACTAATGTCTCAGTCGCGATGACTGTCGGATAGATACATGGCAAGCATGTCTGTGAGTGTGCTGTTAATACGTTCCGTAAGGCCGTGCCTCTGAAGGTGATACGTAGTGGTTAACTTGTGACGAACGGAGCAAGAACGAAGTATTTCAACAACAACTCGGGAAAGGAAACAGCGGCCACGGTCGGTAAATAGTTGACAGGGAGCACCATGGTGAAGTATGACGTCATGCAAAAGGAAGTCAGCAACATCTGTGGCGCAGCTATTTCGAATGGCTCAAGTGATCACCTACCGCGTGGCACAATTGGTGACCTCAACAATGCATTTGTTTCCTGACAAGGATTGCAGGAATGGCCCTAGGAGGTCAAGGCCAATACGAGAAAACGGCTCAGTGGGGATAGCAATCGGCTGCAGGTGTCGAGGTGGCTGCACAGGGGGTTTCTTCCGGCGTTGACAGAGATCGCAAGCGGCTACATAACGTTGGACGGAGCAATAAAGTCCAGGCCAGAAGCAATGCCGGAGCACGTGGTCGTATGTGCGTGAGAGGCCAACATGACCAGCTGTAGGGGCGTCATGCATTTGTTCGAGAACAGCAGAGCGTAGGTGTTGGGGAACAACCAGCAAGTGCTCAGCGCCATCAGGTCGCATGTTGCGGTGGTACAGCGTGTTCCCATGTAGGAAGAACAGGGCGTGGGAGAGTCACGGCTGTCTGTGGGGAGGCGGTCGATAAGAGAACTGAGGGTTGGGTCCAAGCGCTGTTCATCGGTTAGGCGTGAAATGATGTATATAGAGAAGACACAGGGTTCCGACTCATGGTCAGTAGGCGAAAGGGATCGACAGGATAACGGGGCAGGCAGTCTGCCTCCTGGTGGAGCCGACCGGATTTCATACAACGGAAAAGGTATACTTATGCAAACGCAGTGCCCAGCGGCCGAGGCAGCCAGCATGTCCTTGAGAGAACAGAGCCAACATAAGGCGTGGTGATGGGTAATAACATTGAAGGGTCGGTCAAACAAGTAAGGTCGGAATTTTCCAATGGCCCAAACAAGAGCCTGACACTCTCATTCTGCAGTAGAGTAGTTTTGTTCCGCTTATGACAGGAGACGACTGGCGTAGGCAATCACGCAGTGTTGGCCGCGTTGTCGCTGCGCAAGAATGGCACCAATCCGGTGGCCACTGGCGTCGGTGCCAAGTTCCGTCGCGGCAAACATATTGAAATGGGCCAAAACAGAAGGATCGGTGAGAACAGGGATTAGGGTGGGGAATGCGTTAGCCTGCTCTGGACCTCAAGAGGAAGGAACGCCTTTCTTCAACAGAATGGTGAGAGGATGAGCAACGGCGGTAAAGTTTGGGACGAACCGGCGAAAATAAGAGCACAGTCCTATAAAGATGTGGACATCACGGAGTGAACGGGGAGATAGAAAAGCACTGAGGGCACGAACTTTGTCGAGACCGGGTTGCACGCCGGTGGCATTCACCAAATGGCCAACCACTTGTTCGGGGCGACCAAAACTGCAGTTTTTGAATTCAGTTGATGTCTGGCACGGCGGAAACGTCCCAAGATGGAAGAAAGACGACGAAGGTGGCTTTCGAACGAGGGCGAGAAGACAACACGTCATCCAAGTAATATAGACTAGTCGTCCATTTGAAGCAGCGTAGTAAGAAGTCTATCATCCGTTCAAACATTAAAGTCCATCGGGTGTAAAGAAAGCTGTCTTCTCGCGGTCTTGCTCGTCAACAGAGATATGCCAGTAGCCACTACGAAGATCGACGGAGGAAAAGTAGCGGGCTCCATGTAAACAATACAAGGCATCGTCTATTCGCGGAAGTGAGTAAACATCTTGCCTTGTAATCTTGGTCAGATGTTGATAATCGACGCGAAAGTGCCAACTGATGTCTTTCTTTCTAACGAGCACGACAAGAGATGCCCAGGGGGGGGGGGGGCTGTTTGAAGGTTCGATGATATCGTTGGCCAATGTCTTGTTGACCTCCTGCTGGAAGACTTGGCGTTCAGAAAGGGACACACGATAAGGCCTCCGATGTGCAGGTTTTGTATCGCCGGTGTCAATGCAGTGAGTCACAACTGGTGTTCGGCCCCGAAAATTCCGGCAGAAAACTCTACAAGGTCGGTGAAGGACAACAAAAGGTTGTGCAGGTCCTGAACGTGTTCGGGGCTGAGGTCAGGGGCAATCATCGCAGAAATAGGGTCGGTAATTGCGGCGGGGAATACGTGTATTTCAAGGACGTTTTGAAGGTGGGCCAGGAGGAAGTGCACAAATCGTGTAGTCTGTGAGAGGGGACCAGGTTGCAAGGGATATTCCATCGGGTAGAACTTCGGGCGACAGACTGAAGTTCAGGATAGGAAGGTGGTTGCTGTTCTCGGCAACGCGTACGATGAGATGAGGAAGAACGACATTGCGGTCAGGAAAGACCTTGGTGATAGGGCAAGCAACATTTTCACCAACAGTCACAGGCGGGAAAGGTGACAGAGGTAGGTAAACATCAGAGCCAGGGGGCAGGCGAACGAACTCTGTGGAGCGAGGGCGGGCTGTAGATTGAGGCTGTTCTGAGTCGACAGATAGGTCCAAACGAAGAAGGCCGCTGGAGCAGTCGATAAGGACAGAGTGGGCTGTTATTATGTCAAGGCCAAGGATCACATTGTGAGGGCACTGGTTGAGGACGGTGAACAAAACTGGGATGTGACGACCGGCAAGGGTGACTCGGGCAGTGCACAGGCCAGTGACGGCCTCAGTACTGCCATCGGCAAAACGTACAGTGGGCGACGCGGCGGGGGTCCGTACTTTATTGAGGCGGCGGCAAAACGAGGAGCTCATGTTCGAGACTTCGGCACCCGTGTCAATGAGGGCAGAGACGGGAACACCATTTACGAACAGAGAGAGGAGGTTCCAGAGGTGAAGAAATGGGCAGTAGAGGATTTCTAGATCAAGGCACCAATGCAGAGTCATGTCCGGGAGCTGCATTGGCAAGTTTCCTATGAAGCAGCCGGAAGAGCACGGTGAGGAACTGCGGCGAGGAAGAGGTGAACGAGAACGGCGGGCTGGCGGGGAACGAGAGCGACTGGACTCAGGAGGAGGCGAAGTGGTATTAGTGTGGGGCGGCTCATAGCCAGGCGAGAAACGGCGGTGACCGTAATCGGAGTAGCGGTCAACGTAAGTAAAACATCGAGGCGATGAAGACCAATGGCTGTGGCAGCGGCAAGCGATGCGGCCAATGCGCGAGCACGTGAAACAGATCGGCCTATCGTCAGGGGTGCACCACTCATCAGGATTGCGGTATCGGCAGCGTGGCATGTAGGTGTTCCAGGGCGTAGCGGTGGCGACCATACAGACCAGGGATTCAAACTTTGACATGTAGTGCAGAAGCAATAGTTATTTTATGAGAATTTCATTACTTTCTTTATGCAGAATTAGGGTTGCCGTGCATCCACTATAAAGAAAGTTCTTCCCACAAAGACAGGTGTAAGGCAAGGAGACACGATCTCCCCAGTACTATTCACAGCTGCTTAGATTAAGTATTCAAAGACTTGGAATAGGAGCAGTTAGGGATAAGGGTAGATGGAGAATACCTCAGTAATCTGCGATTTGCTGATGACATTGCCAATTAACTCAGGAGACGAACTGCAAAGAAATATTGGTGATCTAGAGAAGAAAAGTAATAAGGTAGGCTTGAAAATCAATATGCAGAAGACTAAGGTAATGTTCGACAGCCTCGGGAAGGAACAGCAGTTTGTGTTAGGTAGCGAAGCACTGGAAGTAGTAGGCGAATATGCTTACTTAGGACAGATAGTAACCGCAAATCCGGACCATGAAAAGGAAATAACAAGAAGAATAAGAATAGGATGGAGCGCATTTGGCAAGCACTCTCAGAATATTGTCACATGGTGGTGACAAGGTCGATGACACAAATGAAGAGTCGGTGAGTGCACTGAAGAAACACTTTATTGGGCTGACTTGCACCCGCAAAGGTACTATGCAACTCGGTGGCGGCGATGGCAACAAACGTGCTCGTCGATCGTCGAACAAAGAATACCCGTCGCACTCGTCAGCGCTCAATTTAAAGGCTGCTCAGAACAATCTAGATAACGTCGCAATTGCTACCAGCACAAGCTTGAACATTGTAGAAAGACACACGAGTAGCCGAATTCTTCGGGACAGATCTCGGTGCATCTTGTGCTACAACGAAACTAATAAAGGTGCGTCTCGCGACATCGAGCATTCACAAATAAAGAATACAGAACTGATACGCAATCCTCAACCCGAGTGATAAGGTCGCATGCCGGCGGCTGTTAAAAAACAACAAATACAGTTTTGAAGATATTAATATAAACAGCGCCTTGGAGTAAAGGTCTTAGGCTTAGTTATGAGTCAGCGCTTGTACTGTGGCTTTCTTGTTTCTTGTCCCTTGTCTTCGTGTTCGCGCTGTTTATATTAATAATGAATAAGTACCAACTCGCCCAACAAAGTATCTTGGTACAGTTTTGAAGGTTTCGCGGCATTACTCCCCCCTTAAAAAAACATCGGGTCAATGTTCCAAAACAAAGCAACTTAAATATAAACACTACAAAGTTTAAACACCACAGATTACTTAACGCGCGTAATATGGCTTTAGTCGTACAACATGTACAATTTCTGGGCGTGCGCGTTGCCGTTCTGAGGCTGGTGTTCCGTCGGGAATGACTTCAAAGTCCAGTGGTCCGACGCTGCGAATTATTTTGTACGGCTCAAAGTATCGACGCAACAATTTTTCACTTAGTACGCGATCGTTTTGTTCAGACGCTCCGTAAGGCCACTGGTCTGGGGATGGTACGCAGTTGTTCGTCGAAAGATTGTATGACTGTATTCCAGGATGGCTCGCGTCGGCTATGCCGCAAACGCGGTTCCCCTGTCCGTGATGAGCACTTCTGGGGCGCCGTGTAACAAAAGAATTTGTTCGACAACAAAATTGGCGACTTCTGCCGCGGTACCATTTGGTAGTGCTTTTGCTTCAGCATAACGGGTAAGGTGGTCAGCGGCCACGATGATTCACTAGTTACCCATTGTGGGATTCGGGATTGCTGCGGCTGCCCTTTGCACGGCCACCGCCCTCTTCCCTATTGTTCTCTTCTTTTCCTTCCTCCCGCCTGAGGCGGCGGAGAGAAGTCCGGACGACTTGCCACTGTCCTGCCACTGGGACGCCCTGGCGTCCCAGTGGCTGTTCTCATTGGCGCCTTTTGGCGGGAACACGGCACCGCTTCGAAGGCCGCGCTCGCGAGACCTTCCGAGCGGAGCTCAGGGAGAGCCCCTCCAAGACATCGCAATGTGCGTACGCAACTGTTCTTGTCTGCCGGCCTTTGTCCGCCCAGACCAGTGTGTACTCGAGTTTGTCCGCTCCGGGTCGTACCTGAGATCGCAGCTCGAGCCTGTCGATCGTGATCCAATGATCCGCGACAGGCGTACATTACGGTGGTTGCCCACTCTCTCTCAAAGGAACCCTTTGCTCACTGCGAGAGAGAGATCACAGCACGCCCTTGCGTGCTTGCGGCGCGCACTCAGTGTCACTTCGTGAGCGCAGGGGAGCCTTGCTCCTCGCGCGCTCCCGGGACAAGGTGACTTACTATGTGTGTGTATGTGCGCTCTTATATATGAGTATGTGTGTGCGTGTGTGTGTGTGCCGCTGGAGGATGGCGTTTCAATAAACGTCTCCTTTGTGAACTTGGAGGCTTGCGTCCTTGCAGCGAAGTGCTCTACTCCCTGTGGAGGTTGAGTGCGAGCGGTGGTGTTTCAGTGTGCGCGTGGTGACGGCTGATCGGGGCTTCGGCTCGCGCGATGCTCGAACCCGCGGTGGTTGGTGGTCTATGCCCACGTAGAAGCCACACCATAGACGAAGCTGGAAAGGGGCCGAGGAGATCTATCCCAATTTGTTGAAGGGCAGGTCTGGGGCGGAATCGGGCTTAGCAGTCCTGCTGGTCTGATAGGTGGCATCTTGCATCGTTGGCACTCAAGACATTGTCTTCACGTATTGAAACACTACGGCAGGCAGTAGCGGCCAGTAGTGCGTCTCCTGGATTCGACTCAACGTGCACGCAAATCCGAAATGGCTTGCTGTGAGCTCATTGTGCAACGCTTGCAGAATTTTCTTCCGGAGGGTTTTTGGCACTACAAGAAGCTGCGCGGTCTTGTTGGGTGCGAAGTTTTTATTCACGAGGAGGGCATTGCTTCGCGAACGATGATAAATGTCGCCTGAACACACCAGGAGGGGAAGCGGTGTTTCCTCCTAAGTAATCGGCTAGCGCTTTCAGCTCACGGTCTGATCGCTGTTGGTCTGCGAAACTACTGGCGCCTACCGGTCCCAAAAAGGCGTCGTCGTCATCGTCCTTCGGGAGAGCGTCGGTGGGAGCGCGGGATAAGCAGTCTGCGTCGGAATGCTTCGAGCCCGACTTATAGACTACAGTCAAGTTCTTGAAGTCGTAGGCTCCATCTGGCAAGGCGACCGGAGGGATCTTTCAAATTAGCCAGCCAACAGAACGCGTGATGGTCGCTAACCACCTTGAATGGTGGGCCGTATAGGTATGGACGAAACTTAGAAGTGGCCCAGATGATCTCAAGGTACTCCTTCTCGGTTGTCGAGTAATTGACTTCGGCTTTTGTGAGAGACTTGCTAGCGTAGGCGATTACTTTCTCCTGTCCGGCACTCTTCACGAGGAGAATGGCACCTAGGCCCACACTGCTCGCGTCGGTGTGAATTTCGGTCTCGGCGTTTTCATCAAAGTGGCCAAGTACAGGAGGGCATTGCAGGCGGCGCTTAAGTTCGTCGAAGGCTTCTCCTTGCGGCGCTTCCCATTTAAAAGGTACGTCACCCTTTGTAAGCTGCGTCAACGGTTCTGCGATGCGCGAAAAGTTTCTGACAAATCGTCGATAATAAGCGCACAACCCAAGGAATCGGCGCACAGCTTTCTTGTCGGCAGGCGGTGGGAATTGTGCGATTGCAGCTGTTTTCTCCGGGTCTAGACGAACACCATCCTTACTAACGATGTGACCTAGGAACCGCAGTTCTTCGTGGGTGAAGTGGCACTTCTCTGCTTTTAGCGTTAGTCCCGATGACTTGAAGCCTCCCAGCACTGTCTGCAGTCGTTTTAGGTGGTCTTCAAAGTTTGACGAGAAGACAACATCGTCGAAATATAGCAAACAAATTGCCACTTCAAGCCTGCTAAGACTGTGTCCATTACTCGTTGAAACGTGGCTGGTGCGGAGCAGAGGCCAAATGGCATCACCTTGAACTCAAAAAGGCCGTCTGGTGTGATGAATGCGGTCTTCTAGCGATCTCTTTCGTCGATCTCAACTTGCCAGTATCCGCTCTTCAGGTCCATCGATGAAAAGTACCTTGCATTGCAGAGCCGGTCGAGAGTATCGTCGATGCGGGGAAGCAGGTAGACATCCTTCTTAGTTATGCTAATCAAGCGGCGGTAATCAACGCACAAGCGAAGTGTGCCTCCTTTCTTCACCAAAACGACTGGTGCCACCTAGAGGCTGGTCGATGGCTGGATACGTTATCACGCAGCATTTCCTCAACTTGATCGCGAATAGCCTGGCGTTCTCGCGGCGATACACGGTAAAGGCTTTGACGCAGAGGTCGGGCCTGTTCGTCCGTTATAATGCGGTGCTTGGCCAGTGGTGTTTGTCGTGCCTTCGATGATGACGAAAAGCACTCCCTGTAGCTTCGAAGAAGACTGCGAATCTGGGTTTTCCTGCTGGGGGTCAATGCTGGGTTGATGTCAAATGTGGGCTGACGGACGTGGTCCGGTGCGTCTTCCAGTGGTTGGTCGTGAAGGGCGAATACGTCTTTGAGGTCTGCTAATTCGTCGAGAAAAGCGATCGTCGTGCCCTTGTTGAGATGCCGGTATTCTTCGGTGAAGTTTGTTACCAGCACCTGAGCTTGTCCTCTCCGAAATTTCGCGATGCCCCTTGCGATGCCGATACTTCGTTCTAAGAGTTATTGGATACTTCCTTCGACGATGCCCTCAGCGGTTAATGTGTCTGCGCTACCTATGCTGACTGCGACGCTTGATCGGGGCGGCACGGTCAATTCTCCGCCGAGGACATTTAGAGCGACGTGTTGCGTCGACGTCGTCGTAGCAGGTATGGCTTTGTCTGCAGAAAGCTTGATGAGCTTGGATCGGAGGTCGATGATAGCCATATGTTCATTTATAAGTTCATACCTAAAATCACGTCTCGGGAGCACTGCTGCAAGACCACAAAGCTGATGGGTAAGTACGCCCATTTACGGTTATTCTTGCAGTGCATCGTCCCGATCGAGTAATCAGGTTGCCACCTGCTGTGCGAATCGGCGGGTCATCCCAAGCGGCGATAACTTTCCTGAGCTGAGAAGCTAACGATCCACTAATGACTGAATACTCAGCTCCGGTGTCTACTAGGGCATATACATGAGGGAGTGGTACATTCAGCAGATTAAATTTTTGATGAATGATCCATTCAGCAGATTAAATTTTCGATGAATGATCTGAGTGGTTATGGGCCGGTTTCTTTCATGAATTGGCACCTGTCAGGGGATTTCAATCGTTTGCTGATTTGACAAAGAGGGATGATAAATGTGCAGATGCAAATGTCCGGGCCTTCCCATGGTTTGTGCGGTAAGAGATATGGTGGGCGGGGTCGATAATGGAGTTCAGGAATAGATGGTAGTATAGCTTTGGAACAAACAGAGACTAGCCACCTTTTGGCGGTTAGCTGAGGTTGGCAGGTTAGCACTGCGGTTTAGTTCAGAGATACTGACGTTGTAAGAATAGGCCGAGAAAATGAATCGAGCAGCGCAATTTTGCACTCCTCAGAAAGGTTATTGTGATGAGGGTCCCAAATGGCGGAAGCGTATTCTAGTTTGGGAAATAAATGTAAATATGCCTGATATTTAACTGATGTCGGGGCTTGATGCAAGGATCGATGGAAGTAACCGACAAGACAATTTGCCTTGCTTGTGAGTTACTTTAGACGACCAGTATACATCGCGTGTTAGTGGATGCCTAAATATTTATGAGTTGTTACTGGAGTGATTTCAGTGTCGCCAATAACGTAGCGCGAAGGTGGTTGTGAATTACCACGATAGGATGATAATAGAGATGGTTTCTTCGCATTCAAGGACATCAACCATCTTTGACACTACATTAGTACGCGTTGTATGTAAGACTGAAGCCCAATGTCATCGTTGTTATTTATAGGGCGATAGATAACACAGTCGTCTGCGAACATGCGAATGTTAGAACAAATCTCAGTAGGCGGATCGTTTATACACATTATATAAAGAAAGGGCCCCAGGACTGTGCCCTGGGGTACTCCAGTACAATTGAGGAATCAGGATATCAACATTTTATAGCGGGTATGAACTGTTTTCTACTAGTGCGAAAGCTGCAAATCTAATTATAAACAGAATTCTTAAGATTTAGGCGCAAGAGTTTTAGGAAGAGTTGTTTGTGCGGAACTTTATGTTCCGCACAACTGTTGTTTTTGAAATCGTAGAAGATAGCGTTAATCGGGAATGTTAAGGTCGATGCGGCAGCCTAAGTCGTTAGTTAAGAAAGCTAACTGCAAGTTGCAAGATAAACCTTTTGGAAAGCCATATTGGTGAGGGTGAATTTTGTTACTTGAGGAAAGATACGTGTTCCATTAGTTCTGAAGTTATACAGGTGATAGATATGGAGCGATAATTATGAGATAAAAAACCTTTTTTGGGACTAGAATGACCTTACCTGTTTTCCAGTTGTGTGGTATAACACCTGATGAAAGTGATTTCTGCAAATATATACGATGCCGGATGTACGGTTTGTTTTCAATACTTTGCAATAACTCACACGATACGCGCTGATTGTAATAATTTTAAAAAGCCGAATAATTTGGCAACACCGCTAGCTTCAAAGGTTACATCCGGCATAGCTGGGAAGTTAAATGACGAAAAATCTGGAAATTGATCATCTGGTTCATGTGTACAAAGAGACCTAAAAGTTAAATTCGCATGTTATGTCGAATCCTGATCGGTGATCGGATTATTATCGTTGTCACACAGTGTTACATTTTTTATCGTATTTGCTTGGTACGAAGAATATCGGGTAGGGTGGATGAAAAAAAACAACATGCGTTTTGTTGTGTACAGTTGCATGGTGCTGAATATTTCAGCTTCGTAATAGTGACGCCAGGTGTTTGGGTTATTAGTACATTTGGTGGTTTCGAATAGTCTTCTCTTTTGTTGTTAAGGCGCTTTAGCGTGTTATTCATACATGGCGAAATTGCTTTTCAAAAGGAAATAAATTACATTACTAATTACTTTGCTGAAAATCGCAGAAAAGTAATTAAATTACATTACTCATTACTGCTCCCAACACGTAATGAAATTACATTACAAGTAACTGAATTACTTTTAAATTGCTTTCTAGTTTCCATCCATGCAAAAACTAAGAAAGCTAGTGAAAAAATAACTTGTTCTCCAGACGCAAAGCACACAAATTCTTTCGTCTTCCCGCCAAATTCCGTCCCAGAGACCTATGCCTTTTCTCTTTCCTGCAGCACTTGCCATTACCAGAACAAGACAACTTCAAAAAAAAAAAAAGCGGAAGCAGGGTCGAACGGTCGATATATGACCGCAAACCAAGCGTCTTTCTAGCCTGTCTCCGCCATTTTAAGGGTCCGAAGAAGCTAGCCTATTTATTTCTTCCGCAGTCCCAAGAATCGACGTCGGCACCTTTTACTCACTGCTCAGTAAAGCTCAAGCCACGGCGGCTCACGCCATGGAGCCTTTGTTTGAACATGCATTTTGTTCTTGAAACGTAGCCAGTTAGTTTCAGGGCTGCCTTCATGGAAATAACTTGGGTACCAAATCCGCAATGTATGAGTTCACTGGTGAAGCTTTTGTAATCTGCTTTGCCGTAAAGTGTAATAGTTTTGGCCACTTTCTTTATGTGCGGTAAGTTGTTGAAAAACTTTGCTTGAATAATGAAGTGGTCACTGACTCCCTGCAAATGCAAGAGCGATATAGGGTTTCTGCGTGTGGCGTTAGTATCAGATTTAGTATGTTAAAAGACTGAACTTTCGGCATTGTTGGATTGGTTATTAGTTGCGTCAGAGCAAACATTTCGCACGTGTTCGGGAAATCACGCGGAGTTGAATGAGATGTTGCGGATGGGTTATACCAGTTAGTTCGGGAAAGTTGAAGTCGCCTAGTTACAAAAAACGCGCATGTGGAAGTTTTGAAGTAACCATGCGAAGGGCGTCATGAAAGGAAGGAACAAACTAATGTAGCTGTCAGGTGCACGGTAGCAGGCGCAGTTTACTGTTCGGGGAAATGAGGCTTTCGAACCGATAAACAGTATTTCGAGGGGAAAATCAATCGTTAGTGTATGAAATTGGATGTTACAATGATGTCAAGGTGCCACCTCATCTTTTACCTATACTGTCACGGCAGAACACGTCGCAGTACGGATATACGGCCTGCATTTCGTTATCGGTGATGCTATCATTTACCCATGTTCCGGTTAGTGCCACCAAGGTGCTTTCTGTAGTGTCCATTATACTAGTCAGTTCATCGCGCTTAGACAGGAAGCTTCTATGGTTCCTATAAAGGATTTAAAGTGAGCTACAAGGGTCGGTTTCGGAGGACCTGGTTGTTAGCTATGGGGTTCCAGGGGAAAGAAGTTTAGATGAATTCATTTCATTTCATTTATTCATACTGTCAGCCCTGGGCGGGCTATTACAGGAGTGGATATCAAACTTGAAACAGAAAAAGAACACATCAAACAAACACTTAGATCAACACTAAATTTCATACATAATTGTGTTTGCCACTTGAACAAAACAAAAACATTGTCATAGAAATCAAGCAGAACATAAAACATTGTGCAGATTATCTAAAAATTTGCTAAGTGATTGTGACTTGACAACGGAGTTTGGTAACATATTCCATTCCTTAATGGCTCTCGGGAAAAAACTAAATTTAAAGCAATCATTTCTGACAGGCGGCATTGGGATGTACAAACTGTGACGATGGCATGATGTTTCCCCTGTTTTAATTTCAAAGTATTTTGCTTGATCGATTTTCAAGTAGTGGTTAGCGATCTGGAAAAGAAACTTGAGTCTGTCGCACTTGGTTCTAATGTCAAGTGTTTGCAAATCAGCAGATTTACACAAAGGAGTTGGAGAATCAGAATAACGATACCTATTAAATATAAACCTTGCTCCGAGACGCTGGATTATTTCCAGCTTAAAACAGTTGGAAGCAGTGTACGGGTCCCAGACAACTTTTGCATATTCGAGGATAGGCCTAACTACGCTTTTGAAAACCAGACTTTTTATTTCAGGAGTTGCACTGCACATATTGCGTCTCAAGCTCCAGAGTGCCTTGGAAGCCTTAGTACATACATTATCTATGTGTGAATTCCAGCGTAAGTCAGATTTGAGTGTTACTCCAAGGTATTTAAAATTACTTACTCTAGTTAGTAATCTACCATTAATGCTGTAACTGTAATCAAGGACAGTTTTCTTTCTTGTAATGGTCATAAAAACTGTTTTGTTTGAATTTAATACCAACTGCCACACCTTACACCATTCATGTATTTTCCGCAAGTTTTGATTGAGTTCTGCCTGATCTTCTGGAGTATTAATTTTTTTATAAACGATGCAGTTATCTGCATACAGTCTAACTGGAACCAACAGGCAAGTCGTTGATGAAGATCAAAAACAAGAGAGGGCCCAGAACGCTGCCCTGGGGAACACCGGAATCGACTGGCATGATGTTAGATTTATACTCTTGAACCTGAACATACTGTACTCTAGACGAAAGATATGACCTGAAACACTTAGTTATAGTTTCATTTTTAAATATGGCACTGATTTTTAGTAATAGTTTAGGGTGCGAAACCTTAGCAAACGCCTTTGCAAAGTCCAAAATTACGATGTCTGTTTGCATGCGGGAATTAATTGACTGGGAAAGATCATGTACAGTTTCCGTGAGTTGTGTGATGGTAGAAAGCCCCTTGCGGAAGCCATGCTGGTTTACAAATAGGTGATTGTTACTCTCAAGAAAAGTTGATAAGTGAGCGTACATAATATGTTCGAGTAACTTGGAACACGTGCTAATGAGGGAAATGGGAGTATAATTTTCAACGTTAGAAGTGGGAACATTTTTTTGCACAGGCACTATTTTCGCACATTTCCAGGCAACGGGAACACAACTACTGTCGATAGACGATTGAAAGATTTTGGTAAGAAATTTAGAATTCCACTCTGCATATCTATATAAGAATTCGTTCGGGATACCGTCCGGTCCTGAGTTCTTTTTTGTGTTGATATTCAAAAGGAGTTTCAGAACTCCTTCTTCACTTATTTCTAAATCGGGTATAGGAGGGCAACCTGGAGGCTCAAAAAACGGTGATTCGCCGTCATATTCAGTGAAAACAGATGCAAAAAATGAATTAAAACTTTCAGCCCTTTGGGGGCTCTCTTCTTCGTATGATCGTATGTGTAGGTGATGCTTCCAATTACCATCCTATCATGCCGAACAGCGAACTCTTTCTGATGACTTGTAGCGTAGTCTACCAAGTTCTTACGAGCAATGCATGTACTGGGGTAGAAATCTTCTGACAGACAGTAATCAGTACTTTTAAAGCGTTTTGCGTTAGAAAGAATTTGTTCTTTCATTTTGAAGTGGGTCTATCTTTGTTACCATTGAAGTGACCAAGCTGGTGGGCCCGTTCTAGGTACATAGGCTGAATTTTGAGATCCAGTTGAGATTTGCAAATGTCCATAATTAGTTTATATTCGGCGCAAGAGTCATGGTCGGTATTTTTTACTTCAAAGAATATTTGGCTAGGTCGACGGGTTCTGCGTCCGCTGTCATCTACCCTACGCACTACGTCGGCAAGTTTACTTGTGTTATCTTCTGCGAGGCATTGGATGTTATTAATTTGAGCCTGGAGAGAACCAGTTGAGGCACAGTCTTCCTCAATTTCTGTTAGCCTTGTTCTTACCCCATAAAAAGGTTTTTTTTTTCCTGCTGAGCCATTCTATTGTGTATTGATTTCATTTCGTTGACGATAGTTGTCACCCCATTTTTTAACTCGTCCAGTGCCTGCAGCAACTCACTGTTCATGTTTGCTCTTCCTGAGAGAACGTGAGGATCAGGATTTGTTAAATATCGCCCCACAGCAATAGGTCAAAGATGATATGCGTACATTCGCTTGGACTCGCAGAAGAGCAACTTTTGAATTCAACAACAATATGAGATGTTGAATTCAAGAGTTAATCTTAATGACCAAATTGGTCAGTGTCTGGGTGGCACTTGCTCTAGGAGAGTCTGGAATTTTATATTTGTTATGTGCTCGAACCATGCAAAGGATTTCATTTTCATGTGGGATGTTAGTGTAAAGCGATACTACTTCTAGTGTAACTAGGAAAGCTCCATTAGGGAGGGTTACATTGCTTGTTTAGTATCGCGTAGGTAGGGTGGGTGTTCCGGAGGTACATCTTTAATGGGGGGAGTCAATATTCTCTGAGATAGGTTCTGTAAATATGTCAATACAAGAAACAATAGGTCGTCCTAGATGGTTTACTTTGTGTATTTTTGGGAAGATGTAGAAGCGTCCCGCACAGGCATTTCTGGGGTAACAGCGCCTTACTGACTCGTAATGGTAACGCACTTTCATCGAATATTAACTTAGAGTTTTTACTACGATGTTTTTGTGTTCAACTGGGGGGTCTGATGAGACTGTTACAGAATTTTGGGTCGTTGAGTTGGCGGTTGCCCTCAATGTAATCACCTTTGTCTAAAATAAAGATACCATCCTCTTTGTCTGCGGGTTTGATATCAATGTCAGTCCATTTTTCAAGCGAGTCGTCTAAGGCCTTACACTTTTTTTTCTGGAGTTTAGGTGGATCAAAATTTTATGTCCGGAATGATTGGAGGGTATCTTTCTCCGCCGCTTCTTTGTATGGGTCTAGATATTTATCCCTACTAGTTTTGGGTGTGAGCTGTTTATGAGATTAGGGGTACCAAGCAATATTTGAGTTTTGTTTGTCGAAGAAATAGTACCGTAGCCTAAGAGTTCGGGAAAAGTCCAGAACCTTGAGTAATTGCTATTGATTATACTCTCCTTTATTTGGGCAAAATTTTAGGCGGCGTGACAAGGGAAACTTTTCCTTGGGGATGAGTCGTGAGCTCGATGGGTTAAATATATTTTCCGGAACGGGTGTCTCTTCGATTGTTTGGTCTAATCAGATTCGATGTTGGTTCGCGGTTTTGTTTTGTCAGGTGGGGTTATGGGGCTCTTTTGTTGTAATAGTCTTGTGAGTTTTATGTCAGTCTCAGCAGCAATTTTATCACGGACAAAATTTTTATGATTCCTAAACAAGATTTTACAGGTTTGGTCAACTGGAAGACCTCAAGTTCGTTTGCCTCGGACGTTGAGAATACCATGTTCTGACGCGCCCGCCTCTCCCCAATTGCTAGTGATGCCAACGTGTGTTCAAAGTGTTCTATTGCTATTTTCAAAAGGTTTCGGGATTACCTAAGTAGTTCTTTGTTCCATGCTTCGGTTTGAGATTCTGAAAGGTTACTAATCGATGGGGTCAGGGATACATAGTTCTTTCGGTAGAGTTTCTAATATAAGATATATATGGAGAGATTTCACTTGCAGATTATGCCAGGTTCGTTTGTCGATATTTTTTGTAACAAAAAAAAATATGTCGAGAGCGAATGTCATGACTAGAAGGGTAACTGGTGGGAGCGTGAGCTTGGACGGCCTGTCAATATTTTTTCTATTTCAGCCGTTGAGCTGAGCAAGAGTCGTTCAAGGTCATACCTTTGTTTGGGCATGCTTACGTCCTTCCCGATGTTCTGCATGGCTGAAGTCTGCAGCGATTGAAGTGTTGCAGCTAGACGGAACCCATTCTGATCCAGGCCTCGTCGACGTGGCAATCGGATCGGATCGGTTTGCACAGCGGGGATTGGTAGTAGGGATGGAGGGTTTGATGTTGTGCAAGTCTGGTTCTCCATTGAGATATCTCCTGTTGTTGCTCTAGATGGTTTAGCGGCGGCTAGACGCGCAGTGAAATGCGGTGGTCTTGGAGTGGGCAGAAGAGCTTGCTAAGGGGTTCTAACTGTCTTCGTGAGTGTGATGTCGCATGAAAATCTTGCTGGTAGGTTCTGTGAGGCACATTGAGGAGGAATTTTCGATAGGGCGGCATTTCAACCCCAACGTTCATCCTTAGTTGACTAAGGGTTGTGGTCCCGCAATAGTCAGGAAAGCTCGTGCTGCGAGTGGACTGGCATCTTCATTGTTTTTTGATATGTGGCCTCTAAACAGCTCGCAGCTCGTGAGCAACGAGAATCATTTTTAATTTTTCAATTTGACACTGTACGACTGCACCTAAACGAAGGCCGTGGCACCCTGTTCTCTCTTCCGAGTTCAGCAGCCTACGAAAATTGAAAATATAACGCACCAAGCACCACCCTCTGCGTCTTCTGGGTTGACACACCTTTTGGATGCCCTGATCGGGCAATTATGTCCCCCTCCCGTTCAACGCATCTTCCATTCTCGGGATAAGTACACCTCCCCCTCAATTGCTTTTTTAGCTGCTGTAAGATGTGGTCTTTCATATAACGCGCTTATTTAGGACTTCAGTCCCTGCTTCCTTTATGGGAGAAGATTCTTTCACCCCCTCCCCCCCCCCCCCACAGCCATCCGTCCTTCAGGAGAGACAACTTCCCGCATCTTCCACGAATGTTGCGACACGGCCGCTGCCTACGTTCTCAGCATGACACGCTTGTCGATTAGCAAGTAAGCAGTATCGAAAAGGAACAGCGGTCGCACCGGAATATTCTACTCTCCTACGGCTTGCATGCTTCTTGTGATAACCAGCCTTCCTACAGCTCCTACACTCTTTCTCCGCATCTGTATTCAAATTCCACTCTTTAGGTTTTTTACTCCTATTCTCTCTTCACTTGCCTAAGCTCTATAAAAAGAGAAACAGCAGCGAAAAAGATTACCCATAAAAAAGAGTGGCCCCCGACGGAAACGGCGAGGCCAACAAAATTGTTTCTTTAAATGAAGCGCGCACATTAGCGTATAATTTTACATACATGACCAACACATGAACAGGAAGGCCTGCAGCGAGGCGGCACGACACGGCCAGAGCAACGACTGACTCACTACCGCCACAGGTACGGCTCACTCTCAAAATGAAAAACGCATTCACGCTCATTCCTAAAAATTCGTAATACTACAGAAAAACGCATCCGATACCGCGCTCACGTTACAACACCAGCGCAGTACTGTGAATACCAAAAGGCTATAGCTATCCCCGACTATGACAACTCTGAACCGCAACGAACACGCTGAGTGGAAGGGCATTCTACATGACAGCTCACTGCGCCTTATGGACCAATCATAAGACACAGACATCCAAAAGCTCTCGAACTGAAACATATGGAAACATATGGAAACAATCATTTACGGCAACTGAAATAACTGAGCTTCGCGAATTTGAAGATCGCAAAACAACAAACATCAACATAAAACAAATAAAAAAAGCTCCGCCGGGATGGTTTGGTCCCTACGCCCTATCCCTTAACACCGCATGTGGCCAAGGATAAACTATCTCCGCCTGCGGCTATAGATAAAGTCGCCAATCTTACAGGTTTGCTAGCGGCCAGTCTACCAAGGAGACTGATAATGTTTTGAATGTGTCCAGTCAGCCGCTTTCTCCTTCGGAACGACCGCTGCTCTCTAGCTCTCTAAAGGTCGACCCTTCTGCCCTACGACAGAAAAATTTAATGAATTCCAGTTATTCCAGGATTTAGATAGCTTTGAAAGAAGTCTGCGTCTCCGTGAATACTTCAGTAACCAGGAAACGAAGCACGAAATTACCATACCTGGGATCTCTGATAAATCATGGACACCAAAGAAACACAAAGACAAACACTTAGTTATGTACATCACTGCTGTTCAAAAGGATATCCTAGCTGAGTATACAAAATCAAGACCTAAAGCAGTCCGTAACAACCTGTCACCCGAAAAGCGCTAGGCCCCCGAAGCTTTGAGTCAGCGGTCCGACATCATCATCAAACCTACGGACAAAGGCGGCGCTATTGTTGTTATGGACAATGCTGAATATTTAACAGGTTTCGGACAACTTGAAGATAAGCGTTTGTACACTAAATTGTTTAGCGATAATTGATTTTGAGACCAAAATCAACAATCAGTTAGAATCTCTGCTTCAAAAACAAAAGATATCTCAGGATAAGTTTAAAGCAATGAAGCGCATCAAACCAGTTCTCGGGTGGTTGTACCTCCTCACGAAAATTCACAAGCCCAACCGCCCTGCCGCCTAAATGTGTCAAGTAACACTGCACTCACCAAAACTTTTTTCCGCCGTCCAAGACTTCCTCTTTCAGGACATTATACCAACTATCCCTGCCTACAGTAAGGACACAGATCATTTCCTCAGGGTCGTGTCCAGCCTCGAAATTCCGAAGGAAAGCTTCTTAGCCACAATGGGCGTAACATCTCGGTACACGAATATCCCCCATTCAGACGGCATACGCGGGGCAGTGGATGCATACCTATGGACAGACGAGTCGGTGAACCTGGATGAGGAAACGCTCTCCACTATTCTTAGCTTGGTGCTTACTGAAAATAAGATTGAATTTGAGAAAAGACATTACCTTCAAGTTAACGGTACGGCGATGGGAACAAAGATGGCACCGGCCTAACCCAATATATTCATGGCGGCCCTCGAAAAGCAATTCCTCGACACTCCGTCTCTGAAACCGCTCCTCTATAAACGTTTTCTTGACGATATCTTCCTCATTTGGCCGCACGACGAGGCCAGCCTGTTAACATTTATACGAAATTACAATTTATTTCACCATCCATATCGTTCACCCACAGCATTTCTAAATCCTTAACTTGTTGAACGTTACATTACAGAGAAAAGGCAACGTGCTTAAGACTACCCTATGCCGGAAATCCACTAACCGCCAGATGTACTTACATTTCAAAGGAAGCCACCTACACCACTGTAAAACCAGCATACCCTACTCGCAGGCCCATAGATTCCGACAGATGGGCTCTGAGCTGGAGGACATTGACCACCATGCGGAGCAACTAAAAACAAATCTTCTGCAAAAGGAATACCCGCCATCTATTGTTGATGATGCTATTGGGAAAGCTCGAGGCTTAGACAGAAATAAAATAATCAGCTTTCAAAAATCACAGGAGCACAACAGGCCAACAATCCTCGTTCTAACATATTCCTCAAGCATGCCACGGGTTAATAATATCCTATCGAAACGTTTCAATACAATACAGCAAAGCAGTCACTTCTCTTCCATTTTCAAACAGCCACCGAGAGCAGTGCATCGGCGCTCTAGAAACCTAAAGGACATTTTGGTTGAATATAAAACGACCGCCAATACTAACCCTAATCCCAGATGTAAACCGTTCGGAAAACCACGCTGTCAAGTTTGCAATCATGGTTAAGCGACATTATGAAAGGTAACTTCTCTGATTTCACCTCTGAGATTAAAGAATCCTCGAACTGCGACAGTGCCAATGTGGTATGCATGCTAAGCTGCGGAGTGTGCGGCATGGAATACATCCACCAGACCGAAACAGTATTCAGGTTTGGTTTCAATAACCACAAGGCCATCGTCCACACATTGCCAAATCTCTTGTTTTCTAAGCACCTGTGCCTTCTAATCCATAGTTTCGAAAACATTCGGGTCATCCTCTTTCAATGAGGCTTCCAAACAAGTCGACAAAGAGAACATAAAGAATCATACTTTGTACAGAAATGTCAGACTCTAATCCATGGAAAAAATGAAACTTTGGTCGACTGAATTTTTCAAAAGCCTACCTAATAGACGAGATATGTATCTCCCATCAGCCCACTCCTAAGAATTTTCCCCTTTTCACCCAAACTCCATCGTTCGCTTTCAACGCCTTGTGACCCCCCCCCCCCCTCCCTCGCCACCATCTGGCCGGGTTCCTTTTCCCGCAACAAACGCTTTCACTCGGGACACGCTCGCGGGAATGACTTGCCGCGAATGCCCCGCTGCGGGATCGGGTTTCGGGAGAGCGAGTCTGGTCGACCGCTCTTCCATCGCCGCGCCGCAGCCCTGTCCTTGCTCCGCTCACTGGCAGATCGCGGGGTCGAACAACTTAGTCGAAAACACATAACTCTTATCTCAACGATTTTTTTAACACCGGCACCGCTGGGGAGCGGGCCGTCCTGGTATGCATGCTTCCTGTTTTCGAGTTGGTTCTTTTTTCTTTGCCTTAATGTTATCCTTAACATTTTCTCAACTTCTGGCTTTCTCCGAGGAAGACTTGCCTTGCCTTTAGCGTCGTCTGCGGGAAAGCACTTCGCCTATGTAACATTCGTCGGTCCTCCACTTTCTCTTCATCCCTTTTTTCTCTCGCTCTCTCTATCTCGCTCTTTGCTGCATTACCAGCCATTAAACAACGGGAGCTTTTCGCCTTTCCTTTCTATTCAGTGATGTGTGTTCCAAAGACAGATAGCGAGAATGCCTTTTCTCTCTGTTAATATTGGCGCAATGTGCGGACTCATTCTCCATTCTCAATTCTACCCTGAAGAAGGACGGTCCATTGTCCGAAACTTTTGTTAGAATGAAATAAATAACCGGGAAAGCTGTGTCACGGCCTATATATATTTCTTTAGCCCATTAGTCACAAGCAAACTATGTCTATATATATATCGATATATATATATATATATATATATATATATAGTAAGAAAGACGGGCTTGGGCTAAAGCCGCGCAGTCTTTGCTTGTTCGCGCGCCTGGCTGGCCTCGCTGATCTGACTCCTGTTACGCCTTCTTCAGTTCTCAGGCTTTGTAGGCATAAGCCCCCCCCCCCCCCCTTACATTTGGTGGAGATGCTGGATAAGATCCATCCTCTCGCCCTGGAACTCCGTAAGCGCACGTTACCACCTCCAGCGATGCTGAAAACGCCAACCACTTAGCCGTACAAGTTCCTCGGCCGTTATTTCTCCCAGCTCCCTCTGCGAGCGACATCCCGCAATCTTCAGCGGCATTGACGACCATGACGGAAGACTGCGTCACATCCTTTGAGCGGGTTAGCGCATATAACAAATGAGACACGGAAACCAAGCTAAAACGTGGTTTTCTATCTCACCAGCGTAGCAGATCTGTGCTTTCGGAAACATGAACATTCCATCAGGGTGCGTCTTCATAGCCAGCTTAACTTAAATTTTAAGCCGTCCGGCTGTCAGAAAACTCTGCGCTGATCAGCGCTTTAGAGCTTGTTCTGAGAAGGTTGGCGAGAATTTTATGTTATGTTGAGGACGTCATCGAACTTTGCAAGCGCCTTAACGCACAGATGTCAGAGGCCGACAAGATATCCAAATTCCGAAAGGAATCGATTGACGCCTTTCGGATCTTGCTTGAGCGAGACCTGGGCACAGTCCCAGAAAGTTATCACACTGTGTCAGTGTTTATTAACTGAGCAAGCAGAGGGCCCTGACTCATGAGAACACCACTCTTCCTCCCACCACTCAACCGATGCCTATAGCGGCCCCGTTGCCATATACGGCCGTTGCAGCCCGGCCACCACCTACATAAGCTCCGCCTCGACTACCTCTCTATGTTCAGCCTACTGCTCCCGTTCGAGAACCCGCGGAGGTTTTCCGACCGCCTACTCAACCGGCAAACTTCTGGCGTACCACTGTCAATCGTCCCATCTGCTACTTCGGCGGTTTTCCAGGTCATGCGGTGCGGAAATGCCGTCGACGCATGAGCATCCCTATTCCGCCTCTCGACGTTTCCGGCTAATGGAACCAGCACCAGAAGTATCCTCCTGCTGAGGCGCCCCAAAGCCATCCGCTGTCTCCCGAGCCCATAGCCTCTATTCGCCGTTCGCCTTCGTCGTGTCAAGTTTTTTCCGTAGCGACGCCGTCCCTCGCCAAGCCAAAATGAAAATTAAGTACCGCTGCTGCCGAGGCGAAAACTGTGCTGTTGTCGACGGTAAAGGGCTACAGTTACCTGCAACTAATTTAATTGAAGTTTTCGTAGATGGTGTAGATGGTGGTTCTGTGATTGAACTTGTTGACAACTGCTATGTGGTCTTTGTGATGGATCAGCGCATTGCCGCCCTTTGAACACAATGAAGACGCCGTTCCTGACTTGTTGCGAACTGCTAGTGCGCATCACATTCAGCCGTCAGCTGCGTGAACTGCTCGAGTAATCATCCGAGATTTGGACTACAATAAAGTTCATCGTTTTGCCGTGATGTTCACATGCGATTACCTCGTCCAGGGATTTCCTGTCGCTTCATGGCGCGGTCACAGATTGTTCCCGAGCTCAAGTTGGGCTCTGCACTGTCGAGCCCCGTGCTGCACGCCCAGTCTTTCGATGCCTCTGTTTCTCCGGAAGTTATTGTCGCTGAGAGTGCTAAATTTGCTGCGTGTTTATTGTCACTATGTCGCGCCCTGTGACTGTTCGCGATGCAAGTGTCATCTTCACACCACCTGACATTGTTCTTCGCCGCCATTGTCTGCCGGTGCCTTATACCCTGTTCACCATATCCGCAGGCCTCACCACATTATGGGCCTCGATGCCTTTCTCAAGACCCCTGCATTGCGCTGCGGCGAATTCATTGGTTTCATGCCATTCTTCAGTTCTGTTTTGAACACCGATAGCACTGGAGGACCACCTCCGTCTGACATGAACGCGCTCAACAAATCTCATCCTGCGTCCTTCTACGTTGTCGCCAGATCTCTTTCTTCCTTGGACTTGTGCCTTAGTTCCTTCACCTCAGCGAAACCAGCTACATGCCCTCCTTGAAGAGTTTCGTGCCCACTTTAATTGCTACTAAACTGTTTTGGAGCATTCAACCACCGAGCACCACATCGGCACCGGTGCCCATGCTTTTCTGCGTCAGCGTCCATATCGCGTTATCTCCACCACATGGCAAGATATTGAAGAACAGGTGGACACAATGCTTCAAAGTGGAGTTATTCAACCCTGCAATAATCGCTGGTTCTACTCATGAAGAATGATGTCTCGGTCAGGTTTTGAGTCGATTAACATCGTATTACTTAGACCACGAGGTTTAAGCGCGAGCGTGTATTCTTTACAATAGATCACCTGACGCGGTATGCTGAAACTGTCGCCCTCCCTTCTGCGACAGCCCACGATGCGGCAGCTTTTCTTCTGCGGCACTTAATCCTAGACACGGCGCCCCGCAAGAGCTGCTCAGCAACCGAGGCCGCGTCTTCTTGTCCGATGTCGTTGAAGCTCTGCTCCGAGAGTGCAACATAATTCATCGGACTTGCACTCCGTGCCACCTTTAAACAAACGACCTCACTGAGCGTTGTAACCACATTCTGGGTGATATTCTGGCTATGGGCGTCAGCTCGAACCACACGAACTGGGACCTGGTGTGTCCTTATATTAAATTCGCTTACAATATTCCCACACAATTTACTACGGGATTTGCTCGTTTCTTCCTTCTTTACGGTAAACCTCCATCCGTTCCCATCTATACTGTATTACCCGACCACCCTAATATATCTTAGTGCAGCACCATTTCGTAAGCTGCCCAGCACATTGAAGCCGACAGAACGCACAGGTCCCTCACGACGGCTACTCCATACCTCCAACAAGCTTGCAATGAAGACAATCTGGTACGCCTTTCATGCCTGGCTCTCTCGTCTGGCTATACATACCTCCTAGTAGACCGGACCTCTCCAGAAAACTTCTAATATAATACCATTTTTCATATTGTGTCTGAACTGGACATTATCTGTGAATTACGTTTTTCAGCCCTACCAATCTTCATTGCCGCGGCTGCATCACCGTGCACGTCCAACACCTCCAGCCATACCACGACCGCGTGGTGTTCTACGCCCCATAAGTGACCAGGATGGCTCCTTTTGTTCCTGGCGCTATATTAAAGAAGACAGGCTTGCGCTCAAGCCGCGTGGTCTTCGCCTGATCGCGCGCCTGGCCGGTCTCACTGATCAACTTATTTCTCTTTGGGCACGCCACAACAGCAGATTATGTCGGCGCCGAGGCGACAATTAGCCCAGTATACACAGACATATTATGTGTGTATATATATTGCTACGTCAAAGATCTACAGTCCGAAAGCTGTCCGCACAACCAACGTTGATCAGAGCACCGATTTCACAACGCTCAGCATCGTCGTTTTCTCGGGGTCTGTCGCACTTCTTCATCCTCATCACGAACAGCGAATACAGCTACGTAGCACTACCCCTTACCCCTCCCCCCCCCCCCACGGGAAAAGCACAGTCCCGGTGCGGTCTACGTTAGCGAAATAGAACGTTGATAATAGGGCTTCAGACCGGACACATGCACTATTTCGGAGGTTGGCGCTGTACATCGGGGCGAGAAAACGACGTTAGATGAGGCAGCAGCAATTACTGGAAAGTAAGATCCTGAATCTACGGTGACGGTGGCGCTGGTAAAAGGGAGGCCCATATTAACAACCTCTTGGCGAACAACAGCCCTAAAATAAGTTGGTTGGTTGGTTTGTGGGGTTTAACGTCCCAAAGCGACTCAGGCTATGAGAGACGCCGTAGTGGAGGACTCCGGAAATTTCGACCACCTGGGGTTCTTTAACGTGCACTGACATCGCACAGCACACGGGCACCTTGCTTTTCGCCTCCATCGAAAAGCTGCCGCCGAGGCCGGGATAAATAAGTGGCGTAGTAGGCAGTGTGTTGTCGGGAGTATGCGACAGTGAGGCCGCGGGAGTCATTGTCTGAAGCTCTCGGCGGACAATGCGTGTTAAAGTGCTGTCGTTAGCAGGCAGTCGAGGAGTCGGGAGATTGATAGAGGAGGAGAAAACAGCCGTGGTCGGCAGCCGGTCGAAACCTGCTCGAAACGGCGGCACACCTGCAGCACAGAGTCCACGGTGGAGCAATCCCTGCACAACAGGAGGTTAAAGCCATCATCGACAATGCCTTTTACTATATGGCCGACGTTATCCTCCTCAGCCATGCCTTGGTCGACGTTGCGGCATAGGACGTCTTGGATGTAAGTGAGATAAGACTCCGCAGACGTTTGGGCGCGAGAGGCGAGCCCTTTCTTGGCGGCGATGTGACGGCCATTAGGCTTTCCGAGCAGCTCGTGGAGCTTCTGCTTGCAGATATCCCAAGACGTTATGCCGTCTTTGTGGGTTTCAAACCACACCCGCGCGGTCCAAGCCAAGTAAAAGATTACATTCGCGAGCATAAGTGTGGGATCCCACCTATTGTGCTTGATCACGCGCTCGTATAGGGCTAGCCAGTCATCTACGTCGACGTCGTCGGTCCCGCAGAAGGTTCCGGGGTCAGGGGGTTGGCCATGACAAGAGCAGGTGCGGCGGCTGTAGAGGTAGAGGCGTCTCTAATCATTGTAGTGGTTCCTATGTTGCGGCAGCTGCGGAGATCCAGCTTCTGACAGGGGATCGAATAGATTCACCTCCACCAAGAGATGCTACGTAAAAGATCTACAGTCCGAAAACTGTCCGCACAACTAACGTTGATCAGAGCACCGATTTCACAACCCTCAGCGTCGTCGTCTTCTCGGGGTCTGTCGCACTTCTTCATCCTCATAACGAACAGCGAATACAGCTAAGTAACAACGTGTGCATGCGTGTGTGTGTGTGTGTGTGTGTGTGTGTGTGTGTGTGTGTGTGTGTGTGTGTGTGTGTGTGTGTGTGTGTGTGTGTGTGTGTGTGTGTGTGTGTGTGTGTGTGTGTGTGTGTGTGTGTGTGTGTGTGTGTGTGTGTGTGTGTGTGTGTGTGTGTGTGTGTGTGTGTGTGTGTGTGCGTGCGTGTGTGCGCGCGCCATGAGTTCTGCAATTCGATGGGTAACACTTTTCTCCCTCTGGTTATGGATATGTGCGCCGGTTTTTACAAATAGTGGTCTTACATTTCTCGCATCAAACCCCCCCTGCCACAGTCAGTGGGGAACCGCAGAGCGGGTTTGTGCAGTACGTTACAGCATACTCGAAACCCGATGTCATCCACATAGATTAGAAATAGTAGTAAACAAATGATGTAGTTTTGCGGAACTCTCAATGCGTGTCTATATATTTCTCGTGCCAGTGGCTGTTGGTTGCATTGTTGCGTATCTTATATGAATCCTATAATCACATTCATTTCTGCTTGGCTAGCTTAACGAAGGCTTAGAATCCAGTGCCCTTTGTTTCGTAAGTAGCACAAGAGGGCTAACATCAAACCCCACAGATGTGAAGCTAGTTCAGTTCAAATAAAGATGTATTTATTTTATTTCCGTACAATGACAAAGCAGGCTCAAAAATCTAACTTGGCGATGGCTTCACGAAGTGGCTACCCTTAGAAATGATGACAGTAGCTGCGCCTACAAGCATATATACATAAGGTAAATTTAAAGCTACATACACACATATACCTTGCACACATTCGTAAGAAATTCATCAAGGTTGTTTGACACATATTGACAGTCATATTTGAACAACACATATATATATATATATATATATATATATATATATATATATATATATATATATATATATATATATATATATATTGTTACGGTACGCAGTGAAAGAGACGATGACGAAGTGCTGGGCTAGTAGAGAAAGACGACGCTGCAGCTACGTCTGGTTCACCTGTGAGTGTGTCCCTGACGGTGAACTGTTGCGGCTACGACGTACCATCGCGTCCTAACATCTCGACGTGCCTCGTAACATCTTGGTGGAGGTGCTGGGTGAGACACCAATACCACAAGCTGGATCTCCGTAGTGGCCGCCAACTTGGTGCTAGCACTATGCAGTCCGACGCAGCTACCTCTACAGCGACACAACCAGCGCCCACTGTCGTCGTTGCGCAGCCTCGTGATCCGGGAACCTTTTGCGGCACCGATGACATCGACGTCGAAGACTGGCTCGCTATGTACGAGCGAGTCAGTAAGCACAACCGATGGGACGCAACGTTGATGCTTGCAAATGTCTTTTTCTACCTGGCTGGTACGCCGTGTGTCTGGTTCGAGACGCACGAAGATCCAACATCCTGGGACATGCGCAAAGAGAAGCTTCGGGATCTCTTTGGCAAGCCGATCGGACGCAAGCTCGGCGCTAAAAAGGACCTGGCATCGCGAGCACAGTCGTCGACCGAATCATATCTGTCGTACATACAAGACGTACTAGCTCTATGCCGCAAAGTGAACAGCGCCATGCCCGAGTGTGACAAGGTGGGCCACATCTTAAAGGGCATTGCTGACGACGCTTTTAACCTTCTATTTTGCAAAGATTGTACGATGGTCGACTCCGTCCTCGAGGTATTCCGGCGGTTTGAGCAAGCTAAACATCGTCGTATTGCTCCCCGCTTCGACCGCTTCCCAAACACAGTTGCTACGTCTTATTTCTCGCCATTGCCGCAGCCGTTGGGTTCCGCTACCTCGACCTCGCTACTATCATGATCGCAGCACCGCCTACGGACCACACCCAACCTCTCTCCGCGATACGCCCTCTCGTGACTTTAACCCGCCACCCCCCGCATGTCCAGCCGATCGCCGTCTCCCCAGACCCGCCGTTCCCGCTCGCCCCTACCTCACCGTTCCTCGTCCCCTCACTTCTCTGGCCCGCTCCCGGAAAACTGATCAGTGCAGCTCCCGGAGGTGAAGCTGCATTGATGACCCGGCCCGAAAATCCTCTGCTGACCCTCGCTCATCGCCGCAATCTTCTAGATATCTGTGTAGATGGTGTGCCTGTTACCGCCCACATTGACACTGGTGCCCAAATTTCCGTCCTCAGCTCTTCGCTTCACCGCCGACTCAAAAGTTGTCACACCCGCCTCTTCATCAGCCGTTCGTGTCGCCGATGGAGGCGTCGCTGCCGTCGTGGGACTTTGCACTTCGCGCGTGAGCATTTGTGGTCGAACTACCCCTGTGCTCTTCACTGTAATCGACCGCTGCCCTCACGATGTGATCCTCGGCATCGACTTTTTAACGGCGCACTCTGCCCTGATTGATTGTTCAAGTGGCCTCCTTCGCTTAGACCTGCCTTTCTGCTCCGACCGCACAGATATCAAGCCATGCCTCTGCTCCGTCGAGTTTGTTCGCCTACCTCCCGAAGCTGCCATGTATGTTCCTTTGGCCCCGTTTGCTGCTATTCCTGATGGTACATACGGCACTAGTCCAATCACCGATGTTGTTCTACACCGTAACGTCATACTCCCTCACACTGTCCTGGACGTCACGGATAACAGAACCTATCTTCCCGTCCTTAACTTTAGCCGCTCTGTCCAAGTTTTGCCCCATGGCATTGAACTCGCTGACTTGCTTCCGTTGGCTGACTGCGAAGTTTCTGCCCTCAAGCCTGTGCCTCTGTCTGAACCCCCCGTATCAGCTTCTCGTTCGACCCTTTTTACTCCCATGATAGCACCGGATTTGACACCTCAGCAAGCCAGTGCTCTCTCCGACCTTTTGTTTTCCTACAGCGACATTTTTTATTTTGGCGACCGACCTTTGGCCCAGACATCTGTCGTTACCCATCGCATCAATACTGGTGATGCCAGCCCTATTCGCAGAAGGCCTTATCGAGTCTCTCTTGCTGAGCGCCACGTGATACAGAAGGAGGTCGACAAGATGTTGACAAATAATATATACCTTGCACACTTTCGTAAGAAATTCAACAAGGTCGTTCACATACATTAGCAGTCAAATATGAACTAATATATATGTGTGCCCCACCCGGGTGGCGCAGTGGTCACGGCGCTCGACCACTGCTTCCAAGGTTGCGGGAGATCGAATACCGGCCTCGGCGGCCGCTGTTCGATGGAGGCGAAAAGCAAGGCGCCCGTGTGCTGTGCGATGTCAGCGATGTCAGTGCACGTTAAAGAACCACAGCTCCACTAGGGCGTCTCTGAGTCGCTTTGGGACGTTAAACCCCACAAACTAAACAAATATATATATATACCGGGATCGACACCCAGCATCACCACCAAAATATGCCACAGAAAATACATCTACATTTCACGAAAAAGGCGGGCGAATCTTTATCAACAAACAGCGTTCCGCCGACAGCGCGCCAACCCAGTTCAGCGTCCTTTCATTTCAGGCACCGCCTGAGAACACCAGGTGGCTATGTATGTTGTGTGTATGTATGTAAGTGTCTATATATATATATATATATATAGACACTTACATACATACATATATATATATATATATATACATATATATATATATATATATATATATATATATATACATATATATATATATATATATATATATATATATATAGACACTTACATACATATATATATATATATATATATATATACATATATATATATATATATATACATATATATATATACATATATATATATATATATATATATAAATATATATATATATATATATATATATATAGAGAGAGAGAGAGAGAGAGCACCACAATCGCGGCGCACAAATGCGCTAGTCACGTGGTATTATTTGTATTTCGCGGGCTTTCTTTTGAGCCCAGAAAAAGAGATACACGTGAGACTTTCTTTATCGCAAATAATGAAATGGAGGTTTCTGAAGGTGCTCTACAAGTTTCCAATTGACATGTTTGGTCTAAAGTCGATATTTAATAAATTAGAAAAATTAACATAATTAGCTAATTAAGTAATTGCAAAACAAAAAATTGCCTGTAGTGCGCAAGGAGGCTGGCCGTTGAATGCAATTGGTTTCACTGACCTACCTCAAATGTATTATTTTGTATCCCTTGGTTCAAGTTATCTGGGACACCCGGTATATATATATATATATATATATATATATATATATATATATATTACCAACATAGTTTGCTTTTGACTAATCGGCCAGGGAAATTCGAAAGGATGTCAGAAAACATTATCTTTTATATGTCAGAAAGTTTATCTAGACAATGTTATCATGTTCTCTGAAACCTTCGCCGAACTCCTTGAACGCCTGCGAGCCGTATTAGATGGTCTCTGGTCAGCTGACCTGATGCTCAAACCCAAGAAGTGCCACTTTGTCTACAAAGCTTCTCGGTCATCTTGTGAGCGCCGCGGGTGTTACTCCAGACTCTGACAAAACTGCTGCTGTTGCCAATTTTTCAGTTCCTGCCACGAAGAAGAATTTGAAACGCTTCCTGGGTCTGTGTGCGTACTAGCGCAGCTTCATCGCCGACTTTCCTAAGCTAGCCGCACCCCTGACCCACCTCACGCGGTATGATACACAGTTCGCGTGGGCCATCGAGCAACATGAAGCTTTTGCAGAGCTGCGCAGACGACTGCAAGCTGCCCCTGTTCTTGCGCACTTTGATCAATAAGCTGCCACCGAAGTCCACACCGAAGCCAGCAACATCGGCCTGGGCACTGTACTCGTTCAACACCAAGCTGGCATGGAAAGGGTCATTGCGTATTTCAGCCACACACTCTCCCGCGCTGAAATGAACTATTCCACTAAGGAAAAGGAATGCCTCGCGGTTGTGTGGGCAACCATGAAATTTTAGCCTTATCTCTATGGCTACCCGTGTAAAGTGCCACCATTCTTTTGCACTGACTGGCCAATCTCCGCGACCCGTCGAGGCGCCTAGCACGAAGGAGCCTTTGCCTTCAAGAATTTGATTACACCATTGTGTAACAATCTGGTCAGAAGCACGAAGATGCTGACACGCTCTCGCAGGCACCTGTGGAATTAGTCGATAGCGTTACAGAGGACGACAGAGGTTTTCGCTGACTAGTGAACGCCTTAGACAATCACCCGACAGCGAGCCGACCCAGACTTCGACCTGTCATTTATTTATTTATTTATTTATTTATTTATTTATTTATTTATTTATTTATTTATTTGATACTGCCAACTGCCTCTTGGCAGTCCAAGCAGGAGTGAGTAAGTACAGTCGGCACTACAAATCAAGGTAAACAAGAATGTGAGTGACAAGAAAACATAAGGAAATGACTTGCAATACAGATTATTGCGCGGGCAAAAGCAGCTTATACAAAATTACAAAAAAGAACATTAAAAAGAACAAAAAAAAACACACACACACATCTGCAAACTGCAAAAGCAGGAGACTGGACACTCTAAAATTAACATACTTCATTGCAAAGAGTGCACAGCAGACGCAAAGGATTCGACCGAGGTCATATTGGCGACTTCTTGCGGTAGGGCATTCCACTCTGCTATAGTTCGAGGGAAGAACGAGAAGCGATAAGCGCTAGTCTTAGCCTGTGGCATCACAATTGTTTTGCTATGCTTGCCTCTTGTTTCTCTTCTCTTATTAAAATTGATGTAGATGTCGGAATCCATTTTTGTTTGTTTATTAACTATATTAAACAACGTTTGTAGGCGATGTAGTCTACGCCGAAATTCTAATGTTGGGAGGCCGGACCGTGTTCTGAGTTCAGTGACCGAGGCTCTTCTACTGTAAGTATTATAAATAAATCTAAGGGCTTTCTTTTGCACGTTTTCAATGTTATTGATGGCAGTTTTTGTGTGGGGATCCCACACAACATCGGCGTAATCGAGCAATGGTCTAATGAGTGTCGTATAGGCAGCGAGTTTAGTCCTACTAGTGCAATGCTTCAGCCGGTGTTTAAGTAGCCATAGTCTCCTTAGCGACGCCGAAACGACATATTCAACATGAGCATTCCAGGTTAGCTTCGAGTCAATTACTACACCCAGGTATTTAAATTTGTCAACCGGCTTAATTGCTACATTGTTGATTTTATATGTACAAATTAATGGTGTTTTCTTCCTTGTAATGACCATGTGTGTGCATTTTGACGCGTTTAAGTTCATGCGCCAGGACTGACACCAATTATTGATTGCAGTTAGGTAATCATGTATGGCAGTCTGATCGTGCAGTGATTGAATGTTATGATACACAATGCAATCATCTGCGAAGAACCGGCATCGTACCGGGGAATCAAAGGTCAAATCATTTAGATAAATTAAAAAGAGAAGGGGTCCAAGTACTGAACCTTGCGGTACACCGGAAAGTACGGGAGCAGGTAGAGAAATTGAGTTTCCTATACGGACGTACTGTGTTCGGTTAGATAAATAGGAGTCAAGCCAGCGGAGAATTTGTTCATTCTTTAGCACGCATTGTAGCTTCAGTTTTAGTCTATTGTGACAAACACGATCGAACGCTTTCTGAAAATCGAGAAAAAGCACGTCTATTTGCCCGCCCCGGTCTAGCGCTGCCATGACCTCATTGGTAATGTGTAGAAGCTGTGTAACTGTGGATAGGCCACGCCGAAATCCATGTTGTTTTTCGGAAAAGAAACTATTATTTTCTAGAAAGCTAATCACGTGTTTAAAAATAAAGTGCTCCATCACCTTACTAGCGGTGCACAGAAGAGAAACGGGTCTGTAATTAGTAATACTGAGTTTATCTCCGGACTTATAAATGGGTATTACCTTTGCTGCTGTCCAATCATTAGGAAGGACACCTTGCCTTAGACTTTCATTAAATATTATAAACAGATATTTTGCGCACCACTCCGCGTACCTAAAAAGAAAATTATTTGGGATGTCATCGGGACCAGCAGATTTCTTTATATCTATGCTTAGTAGGGACGAAAGAATACCTTCTTCAGAAACAAAAAGGTCCGGAAGTTCACAGCCAGAACCTGAAAATTCTGGATTATTGTCATCACTACCGCGTAGAAATACCGAGGCAAAGTACTCGTTGAACGCTTCGGCAATATTCTGGTTATCACTTGACTCGGTATCATTCACTCTAACTTTGGTGACCGGATCCTTTTTTTCCGTTATGTGCATCCAAAACTTCCTTGGAGCGTTAGTAAAAAAATGGTGCAGCTTAACATTGAAGAAATGATACTTTGAGTCTTTTATTTTGTTCCTAAGTTCTGTGCGCATTGACTGTAGCAGAGAACGGTCGACAGATGAATTGGAACGTGACAGGCGTTTTAAGCGGCGCTTTAGCTGCAATATGTCTCGAGTGATCCAAGGGTTGTTGCGAACCATTCTCTTGCGCTTTGTTGGAATGTACCTGTGCATACATTCTTGGACTGTGTGTTTAAAATGCAACCATAAATCATTAACACTGAATTCCCCCTGGATAAATTTTTGAGAAAAAGTGTCGAAATCTTGTTCTAAGTAGTCTAGTACACTTTCATCTGCCGCATTCTTAAAATCCATGAATTCTTTGTCTGGACAACGTAGCGTTTTTTGCGGTAGATTGCTTCTAAAGAGGACCGCACCATGATCTGATATGCCTGGTAAAACTTCTACAGTAAATCCTGTTTCACTGACAGCTTCAGAGATAAGAACAATGTCGAGGATAGTTCGCGAGTTTGAAGTGACACGTGTAGGTGTTCCTACTACCTGTCTAAGATTAAAAGAAAATGCCAAATCGATCAACAAATCTGCGTGCTGACAAGAAGGTCGAGCACAGAGATCGTCCCAGTTGATCATGGGCAGATTAAAGTCACCGCACAAGATAATATGAGTGTAGCGTTTACTATGGGCGTAAAGAAAATCGTGCAGCGATTCCAAAATTGAGGTGTCTGCATTCGGAGGCCTGTATACTACACCAATAAGAACGTTGCACCTGAACGACGGCACAAGGATCCAAGCCATCTCAACGCAAGTATTGTGAGCAATGGATGTGAATGGAATGCCCTTTTTTATTATGGCCGCGACACCGCCCCCTCTCGAGCCACGGTCCTGGCGAAGTATGTTGTACGAGCTGGGTATTATGTCGGAATCAGGAATAGCATCATGAAGCCATGTTTCCGTTAGTAGCGTGACGTCCGGGTTGTAACTAAGAAGTAGGCTTTCAAGGTCGTCAGACTTATTCACGACGCTCCGGGCGTTAACAGTTAATACAGATAGCGGACTGAACGCATGGGATGATTCCAACGATTGAGATTTAATTTTACTTTTGAGCTGTTTTTGACTGGAAGTAGACCGGGTTTGTCAATTCGTTGCATATGGAACTCCCTTATTCAGTGCTTCGTCCCATCTAAAAGTCTTGCCATTGATTCTAACTTTGTCAAAGGTTAGAAACACCTTGTGTCCTCTGTCTCGGTTTTCTTTCGTCCAAGTCCAAAGGTTTTTCCTTATTGCTTGGACCCTAGGAGAGAAGTCCTCAGAAATGCTATAGTCAGTGTTTTTGAAGGCGCTGCATGCTTTCAGTATTTTTAATTTGTCTCGGTAGTCCGAAAGCTTGAGTATTACTGGGCGACATTTGCCGTCCCTAGGCTTCCCTATTCTGTGGACGCGCTCCATTGACACGTTTGAAACTTTTAGTATGTCCTGAAAGATCTTTTTCGAAACCTCTTGTTCCAAAGATTGGGACGGTTCTTCCGTTGGTTCCGGTAAGCCATAAAGTATTAAATTGTTCCTCCGGCTTCGATTTTCGAGGTCATCTACTTTTAACAGTAG